>NC_137969.1:78930003-80185003 GCF_963924665.1 Micromys minutus
GAATAGTTTTGGCTGGTGGCAAAGAGGAAGCTGGCCTCATTCCTCCCTGAGGCAGGCTGTGCAGCCTGCCTGGGCCCAACATGGTGCTGTATGTTAAATGCTAGCAGTATCTGGAGACCTTGGGTCCCAGCAAATTCTTCTCCTAAGAGCATTTGTTTTAATCAAACAACTGGAAACTTATGAAATGGAATCTACTAAGAGATTATTTTGAAACATCGTTCTTCATTGATTAATAGCTGGTGTCAGATGATTGAAAAGATGTGAAAATGAAATAAGGAAAATAAACTTTATATTTGTAACTGCCAGAAGCTTCCTTTTGACGTGGAAGACCTTTTTTTTTTTTTTTTTTTTTTGCATCTAATCAAAACATAAGCTCATCCTGCGGTCACTTTAACAAAGCACTTAAAAAGCCTTTTACCTAAGGGCTTAGCCTTTCTCCCTCTTGCTTTTCAGCACCACAACGTTTCAGTTCTTCAGACTGTGAGAGTTTCTGAGCCCATATCTGCATGATTGCAGCCAAAATAGACTAAACAAAAAATGCTCTCAGTACAAATTGCTGTGGGTTATCTACACAGCTACAGCATGTGGTGAGAACCTGGAAGCTTCCTGGGCAGAATTTATGAGCCTTCCAGTAAATCAGCCCAGCTCAGTGCTTCGGACCTGTGTCCAACTCGCCTTGGCTGTCTAGACACGGCCTAGGATGAGGCTTCAGAAATGGGTAGAGACAAAGCTGCCAAAGCCACCAGAAGCCTTTGACCTTCTTCTAATGTTTCAACCAGATAATTATTTTCCCTCTCAAGAATTTGGCTGTCTTTTACGGGGGAAAAAAATAAGATTTTCCGTGTGAAGAACCCCTGAAAGAAAATACCCTGGAGAAAGGTCAGTGTGATGGAGCCAAAGCTGGATTCCTCAGCTTCTGGGAGAATGTGGAAAGTCTGTGCAGACCCGGCTTCTCCTGCCTTCCAGCTGGCCACGGGCTCTCTAGACCATGGCGTCCAGCTTTGTATCCCATACCTTTCCATCTCGAAGGAACCTTTGCTGTGAGCTGGAAAGAGCTTCAAATGGAAGCCTAAGCCATAGTTAAAATTGGAGAAACAGTAGAGGCTTAATTAGATCCCTTAAAAGTGGTGTTCTTTTTTTTATTATTATTATTGTCGTTAAAAAACTATCACCTTTTCTGCCCCAAAGCAAAGGAATAGCCTTTCAAATTTTCCAGCAATGGACTTTTATTCTTGGACATGGACAGTGTATTCCAGCTTATTTAAAATTACTCACCCTGCTTCTGTGGCTTCTCTTTTTAGTGTTTTATATTCTGTGTTTTCTATAAAAGTTGAGATCTGGTCAAAAATTAAAACACACACACACACACACACACACACACACACACACACACACACATGATTTCAAACATAAGCACTGTCCAAGTCTGCTCCACTGTATTTTCATCCATTAATGTATTGCTTCACCAGTACAGCTGCTGTCCAGAGGTCATATGCCAAGGACTGTGGGAGGTTCTGGTTCTACTGGTTAGCTGGCCTGTGATTCAGGGAAGTCTCCCAGTTCTCTCTGGTTCTGTTTCCTCGTTTATGAAAACAGCTCTTTGACTCAATTTTCAGAGTTACCTTAGAGGTCTCATAAGAGAGAGATGGAGACAGAGAGACAGAAAAGGACAGAGACAGACAGGCAGACAGACAGAGACAGAGAGAGGTTTTTCATTGGCTTCTCTCTATCAATTATTGTATCTCAATAGTCAAAACCACTGGAAATATCAGTCAACTGCTTGTAAAACTCACACACTGAACTAAATTAAAACACATGTCAGTGACCCATGCGTGCTAGCAGGAATAAACTGAAGAAGTCTCTATGACCTGACTTACCACTGCATCTGGTTAAAAGCAGGTATTGTGCCCTCCAGAATCTAGACATCCAGCTGTGTTGTAAAGCCAACTTAGATATGGGTCCAAGGAAAAATGTTTCAAATGGGGAAATCCTTAAAATAAATATTTCCTCAAGATAAATGCAAAGTTCTTCCCAAAACGCTGCTTAAATAAAAAGGCAAAAACAAAACAACAAGAAAAACTACAGAAGTAAAAATAAAATTAAAAAAATTTAAAAATACAAGACAGCCGTACTTGAATAATCCAGGTTAACACTTAAGCTACTCAGCCAATTCCCTGAAGTAAAGTGGCAGCTTTAAAATTCCTTGCTAAACTGGGGTTATTATTTTATTTAATAGTTTTATTTTATGTGTATGGGCCTGTATGTATGCCTGTGTGCCACTTGCATGCCTAATGCTGACACTGGCCAGAAGATGTCACTAGACTAGATTAGATCCTCTTAAGCTGGAGTTACACACAGGTGGGAGCTGCCACATGGGTGCCGGAAATCAGCCTAGGTCCTGGAAGAGCAGCCAGTGCTCTTAACAGCTGAGCCGTCCCTCCAGCCCGAAAGGGGTTATTGTTTTATTACTGAGCATCACACATACAAGAATGAACTCAAGATGTGCACACTGGAAGATGATCAATTTCCCCTAGAACTGAGAGCTGCTAAGGAATGTCAGCACCGAAAAGGCAGTTTCTTTCTCAACACAAACAAAGGAAATAGTAAAATAAAGGTTTCTAAGCCATGTGGGCCTCAGCATGACAGACTCAAGAGCAAACATGTAGCCGTGGGGAGAATAAACATCAGAGAGACTGTCCTACTCACAGGGGATGCATTTCAGCTTGAGATGAAAAATGGAATCCAATTTACTATTGGGACTTTTTTCAACAAAAAGGTGTTTTGAAAACAAAATAGGTAAAAGATAGGTGGGGAAAGCCAAAGAAAAGGAAATGGGAATGTTCCCATTGGAGTAATAAATACTAAAATGTTGGAATCTGTTTTATACTGTCAATGATGACTTCAAGACAAAGAGCATCAGTAAGGCCAACGAAAGAAAGATCAACCTCTTTACTGAAAAAAAAAAATGTTAAGGATCTGATGGAAAGTGACTCAGAAATTCACAGAGCTATTTAAAGGCAATGTTTAGTTCCTCCAGGTGTTACTATCTGTAGAATGCCTACACACACTAACTTGCCACAGCTTTGGGTAGTGCATAATCAAATTAATTACTTCCACACATTTTAAAGACTACTCCTAATGTAAATTACTTTTCCATTTCAATATGCATGCTATTGTTGAGAAGGACGTGAAAATGCATGACAAAGGAGCTGCCCTGGCACGGATGTCAGGGAACTGATACCTGTGTGCACAGGGGCTGAGCTGAGACCCCAATAACGGTCAACTGCTGTGCAAGAGAGCTGGGCAGAATGCAGTATATGTGCAGGTCTGTTTGTAGGCCTAGCACAGCTGACACTTTCCAGAAGCATAAAGAGGCATTACAACTAGAGAAGGAAGAACAGAGTTTCCACGGAGGAAGGCGATTCCCAGCCAGAAGGCTTTGTGAGCCGACGTCATACCTGTGATGGTCTCAATGAGAATGGGCCCTATGGGCTCGTAGGGAGTGTGTCACTGGGGGTGGGCTTTGAGATTCAGAAGCTCAAGTCAAGCCCACTGGCCCAATAGCTCTTTCTGCTGCTTGGTGATCCAGATACAGAACTCTTGGATCCTTTTCTAGCACCCTGTCTACCTGTGTGCCATCATGCTTCCTGCCATGATGACAAAGAACTAAACCTCCTAACTATAAGACAACCTCAATTAAATGCTTTAAATCTTTTTTATAAGAGTTGCTGTGGTCATGGTGGTGATTCTTTATAGCAATAAAACCCTAAGACAACCCCTGCAATCTTTATTCCTAAATGCAGATAGCCATTACAGTAAGACAGCTAAGTCACATTTTCAGGAAGCCATATAACTGAGTGCACAGAATGGATTCAGAGGGCAGTTCAGTGTTAGAAGACCAATCCGGAGACCAGTGACATGACTGTGACCAGAGGCTCACCATGGCTCCTAGCAATGGAAGTATGGCATGCAACATGTCAAAAGTGTGGTGTGAGTAAGCAGAAAAGAAAAAAGAGAAATGGTGCTAGTATCCATTAAAACTGAATTATTTTTTTTCTGAAAACATGACATAATATCACTAAGTGTTCATCAAATGATCATGGATTTTTGATGCATAACTGTAGGACTCCTTTGAAAAGAAAAGAACAATAGCAGTGATCGTGGCAATCGTGGGGAACATATCGTTGTGAGGGCAAAGCAAAAATAAAATGATTTCATTGCTCTAGAAGGTTAAGCAAATCATTATATATTCATATTGATGAATGCTGTGCCATCATAATTCTATCATAATCTGTGGCACAATAAATATTTTATGTGGTATAAATGGCCATGCGTAGCAGTAAGTGAGAAAGAGGAACATAAAATTAACAGAGCTGTACTGGCTACTTTTGTCTCCATGTGATGCAAGCTAGAATCATTTGAGGAGGAACCTAAGTTGAGAAATTGCCTGCATAAGATTGGACTGTGGGCAACCCTGTAGGGAATTTTCTTAATTAGTGATTGATGGGGGAGGGCTGAGACTATGGCAGGCGGTGCCATGCCTGAACTGAGAGTCCTGGGTTCTATAAGAAAGTAAGCTGAGCAAACCATGGGGGGAAAGCCAGTTGATAGTCTTCATAGCCTCTACATCAGCTTGTCTGGCTCCTGTCCTGCTTGAGTTCCTGATCTAACTGCTTTCCATGGTGAACTATTACCTGGGGTGGGAGCAAAATGAGCCCCTTGCCCCCCCAAGTTGCTTTTTGTCCTAATGTTTCATCACACTGATAGAAATCCTACAACAGAAATCAGTAGCAGGATTGTCGGATGTCGCTGTGACAGAACTGACAATGTTGTTTTGGGGAGGATTTGCAGAAGGACTTTGAAACCTTGGGCTAGAAAAGCCATTGAGTTTCCAATGCCTGTTAGCTGTTGTTCAAATGTGGCCTGGAAGACTAGCGGATGGTGCTGAGTAATGCAATTGATAGAGGCCGGGCTCTGAAGCTTTGGAGGGAGGCAGTCTCTCCACTGGGGCCACTTGGTATTTAAGTGAAGAATATGTAGTTCTGGTCAGCTGGGGTGAAGACTAAGCTATTAGCAGAGTTGCTTTACTGGGGACAGTTAAACTGGCAGTTATTTGGAGCTGGGAAATTAGTAGTGATTAAAAAGAGACCAGCATCACTGAGTCGAAATCTTCTAGAGCTGTTTCCTCAGGGTCAGCACCAAGATGCTATGCTCTAGAAGCAGCCAAGATCATCCCTTGTGCTGACAGCTGAGCTTTGTAGTGTTTATCTCTCAGGTGACACTGGTTTGAAGGCATGAATGAGGCTTGGGGAGTGGCTGAGGCTTGACACTGGGAGAGGCCAAGGCAGTGGGGTGAAGGATCAGCCTTGGCATCTGTTGAGGCCCTGGGTGGAAAGGGTCATGCAGACAGCTGAGGCCTGGCATTGTGAAGAGAGCCCAGAAGAGATTTGTGGTGGAAGGAAGAGACCCCAGCGCCATGGGACTAAGAGAGTGCTAGAAAGGAAAAGAGTAAGAGTGAATTTCAAAAATGTTCAGAACAGAAAATTAAAAGAAACAACATCATCCATAACTAGTAGAACCTGGATGGTTATCCTTATTTTTGTTCTTTTGTCTAGTAACAAAAATTCACATATTGGAATTTATTACATACTATATATTGTTTTATTATCCAGAAGAAAATATAAAACTCCAGCGTGGTCCTAGTTATAAATCGACAAAAGGTGCCTTGCCTGTCACCACAAATGACCATGCTTTCTTTTCATACCCTGAGGAGCATCTGTCCTGTGAATCCAGCAAGTTTTAGGGATTGTTTCTTTGGTTTTTCATGTTTTTCCAAGTTTTCTAAGCTATTTAATCAACTAGATTTTCATAAGTGCTTATGAAAACTGGCCTAACTACTGGACAACGTGCTTTCTCCAGAGCACAGCCCCATCAGCACATACCCAGCATCTCCTGTGTATTCTTGTGAATCTAGGAATTGAACACAGGGTCTCTCTCATGCTGGGTAAGTGTCCTACTACTGAGCTCCTTCTTCTTGGATCAAGAGAAAGATTTCATTTTTATTTAAAAATTGGATGTTCTCTTTCTACAGACACTTTATTTTTAAATCTCGGCCCTATAACTAACTAAGAGATCTTCACTGTATGATTTATTTAAAAAGAACCCTGTGAGAAGTACACATCAGAGCTCATTTGTTATTTTAAAATACAGGGAGTCGTTTGGACTTGCATCTAGTGGTTTTCGGAGAAGTGCCCTGCTGAATTGTCATCTGTGTCTGCAGTGATCTGAGATCATTTTGAACTTAGCTCTTAGCTAAATGCGTATTTGTTTTTTTGTTTTTTGTTTTTTTTTTTTTTTAACTCTAGGAATGTGTACAAAGACTATCGCTTCCTGGAGCTGGCCTGTGATTCCCAGGAGGATGTGGACAGCTGGAAGGCATCTCTGCTCAGAGCTGGCGTCTATCCAGATAAGTCCTTAGTAAGTTGGATGTATTTCTTATCTGAAAGAAATCACTGTACACTATGTTGAAGAAAATACATCGTTTTCTGTATGTTAGGGAAGCAAGTATCTGCTTTTATTTAATTTGTCCCCTTTTAAAGATGCTTCACCATTCTTTTTATATTTTTTATGCTTTTTTTCTATCAGACTTCTTCAAAAGCTAATGAGTATACTTGTTAAAGCTAACTATCTCATTCTTAGTAAACATATGTGCTCCTAGACCAAGAAAAATATTTTAATTTTATTTTAAAACTTGATGTCCTCTATACATTATCCCACAGCTGATATAATGTAAGTATACCAGCAATCATCATAACATTTTATATTTGTATTTACATTTTAGAGCAAACTTATTCCCCTCAAATCTTCCTTTACTATGTCATCAATATCACTTGTGTCCATAGTTCTGACTGACTCAGACTCTGGATAATGTCACTGTGAGTGAGAAGAACAGAAAGAACACACAGCTCTCCCACGTATCTTTATCAATATACTCCAAGTATCTGGGAGACACTTCTCTCCTCCAAGTTAATAAGCAGACCTTGTCCTAATGCTCATCACAAAAGGTAATGTTGCACAGGCATCTTTGAAATTAGACTTCAGAAGTCCCTCTACTGTCTTATGCTCACACCAATTAACATAGTATTCCAGCCTTCACACTCTCTCTGTCTCTCTGTCTGTGTATCGTCTGTGTGTCTCTCCCTCTCCCATCCCCAGGTAGCCCCCTTCCTCCGTCTCCCTTCCTTTCTCCCTCCTGCCCTCCCTGTGCACATGTTGCTTTCTAAAGCTCACCATGATCCAAGTCTCTTCTTGAACCCAACCTGCTAAGGGTGATCCCCGAGAATTTGTTTTAGCATGGCCTTCACAGTTCCCACTTGGCTCCCTGCTTCAGGGGCTGATCATGGACAGTGGGATTTCTTCTATGCTCCAAGTAGGGTACAAGTCTTCTCAAGACAAAGTCTGACATATGGACGCAGTGAGGGACACTTGGAACACTCAGCATGTGGGGGACTTTCACATCCATGGGATCGCACTGAAATGCAATGAACTTCCAGAGACAGAATTAAGATTTGTACAAAACTGTGTTCCCCTCCTATTTTAGCTCAAACTTAAGACAAGCCCCCCCCCCTTGAGTCTATACTTCTCTAGTTAGTACCTAAGGCAATGAATCTTTCAAACAAGCTCTGTGCCCTCAAAATGGAAATTAAACCTGACAATGTCTTGTCGACAAGGCACACGGGTATGTCTGTGTCATTTTCTGTTGTCCAGTCTTTTTCACATGTGCACATACAGATTCCCATAGGCAAGTCCTTCCTTCAAGGTGTTCACATAAACACTCGTCAAAATTCTGACACTTGTCTAGATTGCAAATCCTTATACTTCCATACACACCAATTATAATATGTTTGCTTATATAAATATTTCATATTAAAGTACATCCGTACTTAATTTTTTTTTAATTAGATGCACCAAAGGTTCCATGCCTTTCATCATCCTAAGCATCAGGAAGATAGTTGATCCATAAAGCCATTGTACAGATACATATTTGGCCACAATTGTACGGCATTGTTTAAGTAGGTGATAAATTCTGTTTGAATGAGGCTGGTGCCAGAAAATAACAAATCTACATTCTACTCTGGGCTACTGGACAAGTTCAAGGACAATCTGGGAAACTTAGTGAGATCCTGTCTCAAGAGTGTTAAAATTGAAGACAGGGCTGGGGACAATTAAGTTCAAAGAAAAGCCAGAGAGGGGGGCTTTACTTCAGAAAAGTAAAACTTTAGTTAGCTCTACTTTAGAAAAGAGTGAGGTTTCTTTATGCAGGCTTCTTGGGGAAGAAAAGGGAGGGAGGGAGTGCTGTGGAGAGAATTTTTGACAGAGGAGGCACAAATGCCAATGTCACAGAGGAGCAGCAAGGTAGGTGCGTGTGCCTGGGCTACTCTGAGGAAAGCTCACAGTAGCAGGTGGCTTACAAGATGGTACTTGGGGACCAGATGATATAGCCCTAAAGTAATGGTGAGTTGCTTGGATATCACTGTAAGTAAGATGAGTCACCATGAGAGGATATCAGTCCCAATAATAACACAGCATATGACAATAATGACATATCGGCAAGGGCCCAATATGGCTGGGCATGACAAGAAGCAGGCATGGAATTCAATGCCCGGGCACTAAATGTCAGGCACCTTTGTGTAAATTTCACACACTCATAAACTTAGAGTCTGGGAGAGTACTTGGTCTATTCCCAGAGTTTCATTTCTAAAACAAAGGTGGCTGTACGTCCTCTAGAGTGTGCTGAGTAAGGGGCAGTAAGATGGCACCTGGAACACACTATGAGACAGACACATGTGAGCACTCATTTTCATGTATGAAAATGAAGATTACAATCATTATCACTTTATTGTAAACTGCTTTCTTTAGCAGCTAACGAAGGTTAAAATATTGAGAAGGGCCCGGGAAGACTGTCTGGTAGAACATGTGTTGTTCAAGCATGTGAGGCTGAATTAAAATCTCAGGGATCCACATAAAAGCCATGCTAGGTGTTTTGCACCTATGAATTCACTGTTGGGGAACATGGCAGAATCCCAGGGGATTTCTGATTAGCCAGTGTAGCCAAATTGGCAAGTTTCCAGTTCAGTGAGATACTCTGTCCCAAAAAATAAAGCTGAAACCAACCATAGAAGATACTTGATGTCAACCTCTGACCTTCACAACATACAGGAACACACAAAGAATGCATACACATACACATGTGTACACACACATACACACACTGTAAATATTATAGCCTCATGAAATTTTAATTTTTTTTTCATTTTCCAGATATAGTTGATGGTTTATCCAATGTATGAGTGTTTGTGTGTCTTCGTGTATATTTTTCTTACATCTAAGCATGTATTATGACTTTGTAAATTACACCCCTTTTAAGTGAAGCAATTATATACTTAAATCATGCAATACATGTTTGTGAGAGAAAAACAATCATGGAGAAGAAAAGTTATTTATTCCCTCCCCCATGAACTGCTTTTTAAAATCTGACATTTTCATGGGTTTGTCCATAGCTATGCAACAAGAAAACAACCTAAGAAATACCTTCCAAGATCTCTCCTAATCCTCCACCTTATAGTTGGGCTATGTGGTCTGTTTTGACTCTGCGTGGAATCTTCATGTTCTTATCAGTGTACATGTGTGACCATCACATAGGAGACAGAAACAAAGAGATCTTCACAGTGGATCAGAAAACAAAATGGGAAACTTATGACAGCAGTGTGCCCCAACTGTCGCTTTCCTCGGCATTCTTCGGGAATGGCCCTGGTGTTTCCTGTGCGCTGAGTGGTCCCTCAGGTCCTCTCCTGTTTCCTGGTATTTGATGTCTAATGGCAGCCAACTGTTGCGGTCCCTCAAGGCAGCTTTTCAGCTACAGATTTCATTTTATGAACACCCAGTTACCCCTAGCAGTGTTGGTTCTAGGTAGTTTTCCATAGCATAGAAAGCTTTGATGAAATCAGCTTAACCCAAAGACTGATGTCATTTAAGCAAAATTCTAGGACTTGTGAACAGTGTGCTTGACTTTTATGCCAACAATCATTGGGTCCCTAACAAATCAGTCAGTTGGTAGAGAATCGGTTCTGCTTTCTACACAGGTATAGTGTAGAAAAGACTGTAGGGGGAAGTCCTTATTTTTAAGCTGCATGGGTGTCTGATATGTGGCTGGCTAGATATGTCCATTTGTGAGCATATGTGTGTTCATGGTGAACATGTATGTATACAGCATGTATGTAGGTCAGAGGACAACATGGAGAGCTGAACCTCAGATGCCTCCCTTCTTGTCTATGACAGAATCATTCATTGGTTTGGAAATTCACCAATTCGACCAAACTAGCTGATTGTGAGCTACCAGACAGAGATCTATCCGTCTGCCTCTGCCTTCCATCTTGTCTTGCTAGGTTGCAGACATGTGTGACACCAGCCCTGGTTGTTTACATGGGTTCTGAGAGATCTAAACTCAGATCTTTATGGTTGTAAGGCAGGTACTTATGTTTGAGTTTTCCAGCTCCCAACCCGGAAAAAACTTTATTTCTGTCATTTTTAAAGAACTGTATAAGTTTGATATCATTTAATAAACACCTATCACTCAATCTGAATGAAATGATATTTTCAGCCAGTTAATTTATCAATTAAGATTTTGCAAGTACATTTGAAGTAATTTCACCCCACTTAATTTTCTGTTGCCTCCATATAATAGATTATTTTCTGTGCCTCACATCAAAATGTTCCACCACCCTGTTTCTTGTCTCCTGAATGGTGTTTCTGGGGGGTTTTGTTTTTAAACCTATTCTTTTCATTCCTTCTCTTTCCTAGCCATCTTTTCTTCTTTGGAACTTACCAACTCATCTAGATTAGCTGGCAAAGTCACTCCTAGGGATCCTCCTGTCTCCACTTCTCCATCATGGTAATCACAGGCCAGTACCAACTCACAATTATACCACCACACCCCTGTACACTATACCTCTCTATACCACACCCCTGTACACTACACCCCTGTACACCACACCCCTGTACACTACACCCCTGTACACCACACCCCTGTACACTATACCCCTGTATACTATGCCCCTGTATACCACACCCCTGTACACTATATCCCTGTACATTATACCCCTGTACACTACACCCCTGTACACTATACCCCTGTACACCACACCCCTGTACACTATACCTCTGTACACTACACCCCTGTATACCACACCCCTGTACACTATACCTCTGTACAACACACCCCTGTATACCACACTCCTGTACACTATACCCTTGTACACTAGACCCCTGTACACCACACCCCTGTACACCACACCCCTATACACTATACCCCTGTACACTACACTCCTGTACACTATACCCCTGTACACTACACCCCTGTAAACTATACCCCTGTACACCACACCCCTGTACACCACACCCTTGTACAGCACACCCCTGCACTACCACGCCCAGGTCGCACCACACCTGGGCACCACCACACCAACCTTTTCCATGGGTGCTGGGTGCCTGCACTTATGTCATCATGCTAACATGGCAAGTATTATGCCAGCAGAGCATCCTCAGTTCCTATTTCTTATCATTCTCCTTCCTTTGGCTATTCAATTGAAGTTAACACCTCTATAAAACTACATGTTGCTGAGTATCCAGGGCTTTACACAATTTCAAAATAAAGATGCTCTTAGTGGAATCTCTGGTTAACAGTTCAGGATAAGATACAAAGTCATGCATGTCTCTCAATTCTTAAGACCTATTAAAACTTTCAAAAGACTTATTTACCAACACGTGTATAAATATTCCTCCTAAGTTTTATTACACAGGCTCTGATCTGAGGAGCACGACATGATTAACATGACTTTGGGGCACCATTCACTGGTTTTCAATGTGACATTAAGGAATTCTAAAGTCAAACGCTTTGACCCACGAACTATGCGGTAGAATAGAGTAGAAGTGGGGGAAACCCGTTCTTCATTTAAATCCTGACACTGCTGTACACTAGTCCCGTGACTGGGGCACCTTGACTGACTCCAGTCATCTCTCCTTCCTAAGTTTGATTAGCACGTCCTCGGGGAGAAGGTTCTGGTGCAGCACCACAAGCTCCTTGTCTTCAGCTGGTGACTGTGTTCAGGGATCAGCCTTTATTATTCTTCGGCATCCTGAATATGCACACAAAGCTGCAATTCTCCGTTGTATGGTTAAATATTCTTTGGAAACTATTAGTCGGATTTGACTGTGTCAGAGAGAAATTTCTTATCTGTTGTTTAGGAAGCCTAGTTGTTTAGAGGGAGCCCCAAGAGTGTCTGTGGGTCAGGACAAACCTCAAGGTTGAAAATGGAGGACAGGACTTAGCCCACGGGCTGTGAGGCAACACAAAAGTCTCATGCCTGCCTTTAGAAGCTGGCCCTCCAGCCATGGAAAAAAAGGCAATGTGAGATCCAAGCATGCCCTGGAAATGATTTGGTGAGAAGTCAGTTAAGAAACCTCAGAGCATTTTAAGAGGTTTCTGTTCCCTGCAACACACATACACACACACACACACACACACACACACACACACACACACACTTCTGTACAGAGGAGTTCCAGTTACATATCTTTCTCCTCCAGTGTGAACCAATGTGAACTGCTTCTTCAGAAGCTTAACCTGATTGTAGAACACAAAATAGCTCTGCCACCCAGCTTTTCCTGTGACCTCAGGACGTCACAGCCATAACCAACCTGGGATGGAAACAATCTTCTATGAAGGTCCCTTTGGTACCTCAGAAATGCTATTTTTAGAGGACTCTACAGTGAGTTTTCCTTTGTGTCAAAAAGAAATAGTTAAAATAAAGGGTCTCTGCATCTCCCCAAATGGGAAAAAGGAATGGCATGGGCTTTTACAAGCATTTGCTAATACAATTGAATGAAAAACAAGGAATAACAAAAGGAGAGAAAATGCTAGCACCTTGGTATAACAGAGAAGAAAGTTTATTGTAGATAAAAGGGAGAGATAGTCAGAGGCAAGGACGTCTGGGAGAGTCCAGAGTGGACGTGACCAGAGTAGGCTGGGCCATGTGAAAAACAGAGAGGGGTGGGCAGCTGAGGACCAAGACGGCAGCCTGAGCCGAGAGACTGGCCAGGAGAGTGGAGGAAAAAGACCAGGTCACCGAAATAGCTTGATTATGTAGGGAGGGGGAACAGCCAAGTCCCTGGGCTAGAGAAGTTCAGGGTAGGGGGTGATGTATGCCAACCAGGAGGGCCCCGTAGGAAGCAGAAACTTTGCAGCTAACTGTGTAGAAGTGGGGATTCTGACACCCCACCACAACTACAAATACATCAATGCCTCTCCCAGAACTCTGAGCAGCTGTGTGTCCAATTCCAAAGGTCTTAGTTATACTTCTGCGGAAAAACACTTTCAAGGATTTAGACATAAGCTATTGTCAAGAAGAGTAGTGGAGAGCATTATAAAACATTATCCACCACCCAGAACTGCTGTCCGTGGCTGTCACCACGTATATGACTGGGAACTGACTGACACGGCAACTGGCCAGGCCACTCCACGGGCTCAGCTTCCATAGTTTCTTTTATTTAAGGACCAGGGCATCCTACACAGTGACATCATTGTTGCTGCTACATGAGCCATCTGCCACTGAGCGTGGAAGCTAGTCATTCCCGAGTGTACAGAAATACTTGGTTGAACTCCTGAAACTGATTTGCTAGATCAAAAGCTGCTCTGCTGTGGAATGCAATAAACTCCATCTGGCTGAGGTATTTCCAGCAATATTGTTCTTCTGAGGAGTACCAGGGCCCCATTGTTCTTAAAAATGGTCTTCTACCCATAGTGAAATCCCCAGCAGGGCCTTTACCGCCTTACCAAACAGTTGGCATCCTCTTTAGGAAGGAGTCCTTTGGGGGTTGTTTTGTTTATTTTTTTCCTTTATTCTTGTGTTGTGATTTATGCATCTGATAAGCTGGTGTGGGGACAGCTGCACTGTGGCTGCCCACAGTGCTTAACCTCTTTATGGGGTTTTACCAGTGCCTTTATGTTTCCTTGTTAGATGTGATGGCTGTTATGTCCCTAGAAGACATGATTTTCTTAAGGTCAGCAGCTGACACGGAGCTCACTCAAGAAAACCTTCTCCCGGGATCACTACCCTCCCACTCTTTCTGAATGTTTCCTCGTGTGTTTTCCCCACACACCCTCAACCTACATGTAACTGGCAGGTCTCTGGGCTGGCACAGTCTTTCCCTCTGATGCACACACTTCCCTCTCAGCTCTCTGCCACCCTCACACCTCAGTGAGACGTTGCCTCTGGGCCCCTGTGAAGAGAAGCTCAGATCCGTTCCAGGCTCACATCCCATCACGTCTGCCCCACAGGAACTGACCTTGCAAGGTCTCGGGCTTCTCGAGGAGCCATGAATCACCGTTTTATTTTCTTAGGCCACATGTGAGTTAAATTGTTTGATGTAAATCACACTCTCTCAGCTTCGGTTTGCAACAGGAGAGTCACTGGCCGCCACTGGCCAGGCCGCCCTGTCTCCATACACAGTATTGCATTTAGAAACGTCTACGTTTTTGTGACTAGCCTTTCCAGACCCATGTTACCCAGTGTGGAGGGCTGTTTATTTTGGCCGAAGCCCCACTCTACAGTCGTGACTTCCCATGCCAACCCAAGACAGAAACTCATAACTTACCAAAGAAAAGAAAGGCTCAGATGGAGACTGTAACTCCATCTGCCTTCTCTGTTGCCCCAAACCACCCACTCTGTGCCTCAATATTTGCTTCTTTTCTTAAAAAAGAAAGAAAGAAAAGAAAAGAAAAGAAAAATAAGAAGATTAAGAAGATTTTAATTCCACCTTCCTTGAAACCAGGGATGCAGTGCTTGTTTAAAAAAAAAAAAAGAAAAGTAATGTCTTATGAAATTTTCCAGTGCTCGGCATGTTGGAGGAGGGGCTGTCAGGAAAGGCAAGCCAGCAACCTAATGTCTCTCTGCCTTTTATGCTAGCGGTTCACTTGCTACCAATTCAAACTAATTCTTTCTGGCTTGGCTCCCATACCCCAAGTATTCTGAGTAGAAAGAAAGGGGGGATATCGCCACACTGCTGTAGACGTATGACTTCACTCACCCTACCTACGTGGATTCTCAGACTTAGGCACGGGCTCTGGATGTACACAATGGGAATTTATCGAAGGGTTCATCTGGATTCTGATCTAGCAAGAAAAACCTCCTAATTTGAAATAAATCTGTGTTTAATGTATTTCTCTTTTTTCCCTCCCTCACGGCTGCGTGCACAGGGGAGCAACAAAGTAAGTTCTCTGTCCTATCGCCGTCTCTCCTGTGTCCCCAGCCCCTACTCCTGCATGCCCCTTCACACGTGTGGTTCTCTACGTGTCGGGATGGCTACCCTCTGCTGGCCATTACATGGGTTATATAGGACACGCAAGTGTCGGGGCAGTCGTGTGTGGATGGCCACAGTGGCTGCTCTGTTTTGGAAGGGAAATAAGTTTTCAGAATTGGCCATGTCATGTGGAAGGGTTCGCTCAAAAGAAAAAGAGCGACTCGAAGAGCAAAGGAATGGTGAGGATTTGTCACATAAGGGTTCACCAGACTGATAGAACTCAGTGCAGCTGACACGATTCTCAAAACCTGAAACTGGGGCCTTAAAGGGCAGAATGGCAGGCTGTGTTGGCAAAACTCAACTAGATCCAGGCACTGGCTTTGAAGGGGTCTTAAAATGGAGAAGGAGGGTGGGGTCAACATTTGACTTGGCTCCTATCTCCTTGATGAATTCCAGCTGCATGAAAGTGGGAGAGTGGGGGGGGGGAGACCGATCGGTCTGTAGAAATGGCAGCACCCATGCATGCAAGTTGTTTTAATGTTCTTAGTACAATAGGTAGATGAGAAATTGCTGCTTCACGGGGTTGTGAGTTTGGTTACGTTTTCATGGAACTTTCCCAAAAGCTCTGTGCTGCTTCCCATTTGCTTAGAAACGTAAGTGTGATATGGTTGGAGAAAGAAGCTCAGTGTTAGGCAGGCTGATGTTCGTACTGCTATCGGGGGATTTCTTGTTTGGTTTTGTTTTTCCATCATGTAACGGTCGTTCTTCCTACCAGGTGGCCCCCTTGAAATGGGCCTTGGTGGATGCAATGGGAATGGAGAGGAATCTGTGATATAAGAGTTGGCCTGCATGTCTAAAGCAGCTGGAATTCATCAAAATTGCTATTCATACGCCATATGTATAGAATGTAAAACAAATGTGGGGAAATATTTTGCAGTTTAATTTGATGGGATGTGTTATTAGGGAGTAAGTTGACATAGATGGCTGGTACTGAAAAATGTGTCACTTCATAAATTTATCCTCTGCTCTAACTGCCCACAGCCCAGGCAATGCTATTTAATAAAGTTAAAATATCGTCAGACGTGTACAAGATCAGCACTTACATCATTCATAGTACACTTTCAAAGAGAAATTAGAGGCTTCTTCTACAAAGCGAAAGATAGTATTTCTAACTAATACCACGACTCTTAGGGACAAATATTTGCACAAAATGTGAAACTCGTGTTTTAATTCCTATAGTATTTCAGCTCTTGAATTTTAAGTATTTTATCCTGATCATTTGCACCATAGTAGATCTCTGTCTGGAACTTCATGTGTTGTATGTGTTACTTGAAAACAAAACAACCAACCACCCATCTAATGAGTCCCCAATGCCCTGGGTTGGCTGTGGGTACACTAATCGGGGGCCAGCTGCTAACATCTGGAGAGGTGCTTACTCTGCTCACTAGAGGAGCATCCATGATTTGTATCTTTCTCCAGCAGTTCATGGATGGCTTAAGTGTGTATAAAATCACATACATGAACACACTCACAACGGCAAGAGTCACCCGTTTGTCATGTCTAGTTTCAAGGAGCTCTTTTGGATCACAAATGCTGAAGTGGATATCCTTTGCTATTTTTTCAACTCATTAGATAAAGGGAGTGAGAAAATATTAAAAAGTAGGGCAGGAGTGAGGTAGCTCAGCCTGTAAAATGCTTGCCTTCAGGCACCTGAGTTCAGACCTCAGCACCTGTGTAAAAAGTTGGACATGGTGGTATGTTTGTAATTACAGAACTAGGGACATAGAGACAGGCAGCTCCCTGTGGCTCTTTGGCCAGGAGACTATCTTACCTGTTGAGAACTGGCCAATTAGAGACTCTGTCTCAAAAACTAAACTGGGTGGCACCTAAAGAATTACCTCCAAAGTTGTCCTTTGATTTCCCCATGTGTACATATGCATGTACTTATGCTCCCTACACACACATACATACATACATACATACATACACACACATGCACACATACAGTCTGACACACAAGCACACACACACACACACACACACACACCTCAAAAATTGTAAAATGATGTGCACTAAACCTTCTAGAACAGGGCTGAAGCCCCTGCAGGAACTCAGGGCCTCCAAAGTCAACCATGTACAACATGACTATCTGGTATAGTAGTGTGAGGGAGCTGATTGAAAGTAAGGCTGCCAAAAACACAAGTGCTCACTACTTTTATTTGTAACTGAAGGATGGATATTTCAGTGGTGTTGGTCTTTATTATCCCATGCCTTACTTTTTTTAATTGTTTATACTACGCATAAGCAATAGTTTGTGAAAAATACACTAATACTTTTACAATGCGGTCATACTCCTGACCATAGACTCTGGCATGAGAGAGTCTCCTCACATCACAAGCAGCACATCTGTATGCTATTTTCCTGTAGCTTAGAATTTCAGTGTAAATGCAAAACACTCCAACCCAAGCAGGGCTGTCTCCAGAGTATAGATCTGGATTCTTTAGAAGGAGAATGTGAGATTTGTCTTTTCCCCTTCTCATGTTGGAATGGCTGCTCTGAGTTGTCCCTAAGGCAACATACCTGCTACATAGGAGGGCCAGCTGTAAAGTATGGCTCATTTCAGATGTGAGAAGGCTGATTGTTTACCGAGGGCGTGACGTTTTAGTATTCAGGATGTTAACCAGATCCTAAGGAAAGTAAAGTCTTTAATTAACTCTCTTTATGAGCACAATAGAATTATCTCCCTATACAATGTAAGTGTGGCACATACCCACCTCCATGCCCACACCAAATCCCCAAACATGCCTACATAGAATCCCCCACATACCCACACCGAATCCCCCACATGCCCACATTGAACCCAGGGTGTTTGGAACAACCCTGGTGCTCATTTTCTTGGTGACAGATTTGCCTCATCCATCTTTAATTTACCCTTCAGTTTGGGAGCTCACCCTCCATACTGTATCCATAGGTAAAGCACCAGTTCCCAAAAAAGAAACATTATGGGCACATGATAGAAAAACAAAAAAAGTGATACTTATGTTCCTTGTTTTATAGTCATTGTTATTTCTACTGCAAAGGGTAATTTTTCCCTTTGTCAGAAAGTCAGTTACTCTGTGTGAGCAGTACTTTTTTTCCTTTGGAAAATACTCATCTTTGGCATGGTGATATTCTAAGTTGCTAACGGTAGAGTCTCTCTTCCCCTTAGACAAGTTGCTCTTGACCACAGAAGTTCATGTCTCCATTAGGAAGGCCAGAATTCAGGACGTGAGTCAGCTTGGGTTTTATAGACAAACAGCAGGTAGCATGTGAGAAAGGTTAAAAGAGCTTGTTTGGGGTTTGTTCGACTTGTTTGTTGAATACAAGTATCAACCAGAAATACCATCTGCAAACTTGAGGTCTTCAGGTAAAAACTAATCTCCATGCTCAGTCCTAGAGAAAAGACATTTAATTTCCCTATATAATTTAATTTCTTTCTGAAAGGACATTTCTATAGATTTAGTAACCTTTAAATATTATTTCTTTATTGAAAAGTTTGGTTAACTATCTTTGTTAAATTTGGAGAATTCAAGGTAGAAAGCTTTTAAATGTAAAATATAATAAATGGTGAGTGGTTTTTTTAATATTGATATTGATGCAAAATATGGAAATGTAGTAAATTCTAGACCCAATATTAATCCTTCTAAAAGTTTTACATTATAGAAAAATTTATTACCCCTTGAAAGAAAAATATTAACTTTACTTTTATTTAATTTCAATCTTTTTAAATTAAAGGGGTCTTATACTTCCCCAGGAGAAGTATAGGATTGACTACACTTTATTTGAAAAGGAGACACTGAATAATATATTTCAATATCAGAATTATATGTTTGAAGTATCTGGATAGCACTCTAGCACAGTGAAGTGAGGAACTTCCCACATACTAAAGAGCCTTGGTGTGCAAGGAAAGGGAGTCCTAGCCGAGCCCCCAGTGTTTCCATCAGCTCACAATACCTTGTTCAGTGATCCCGGATACTTTCAGCAAGTCTGATAGACTTGGCTAGTTCCTGTCAATGGAGAAGGTAGTCATCCATCAGGCTACCTATTTGGTGAAACTCTGGTTTCTACTGGTCATTCTTCATGATAGACTTTTCCAACTGAATGGCACCAGGATGTATATTGAGGAGCATGGATACTGAAATCAAGCTGGTTCGCTTTACCTTCTTATGAGGGACTTTTAAGTCCTTGCTGTTGTTTCTACCACCAGTGAGAGATCATTGGTAGCCACTGAAATGCCATCCTTGTGAACTAGTCGTGTCTTCTTGACAGTGTGTGTTACATTTATTGGTTGGTTGAAGAAGCCAAGAGGATGGCTGAAAGAACACTCTGAGTTGCTTAGAGAATACCTTTCTCCACTGAGATTTTTATTTTTAAGTAATGTGTATGATTTCCCTAATTTTCTGAGGAGCTTGACAATATATTTTCTTGGGATTTCCAGAGAGCATCCATCTGGTTGAGGACCATTATGCATAAGTCAAGAAGGATAGCATTAAACTTAATGGAAGGAATAAAAGCCCAGTGAACTCTAAGTGTTGCTCCAGTTCCATGTGACTATGAAAACCATCATGAATCAAAATGTGCAATGCCACAAAATGTTTGTTTTTCCTTTGGCAAAATGACATTAGAAGAAAATTATCGAGGCCTAGAGTTTGAGTCCACCAACTTTAATCATAACTAGCTGAACAACATCATCTGCCATCCTCAGAAATGCTGTCCTCCTTTAGATATGGGGTCTTCCACTGGCTTGGCACTCATCACCTCGGCCAGGCTGCTTGGTCAGCAAGCTTCAGGGAACCTTTTGTCTAAGAAAGAAGGTTGTGGGTGATGGGGTGGGCTTCTGAAGGGTCAGAAAGTCGTATCATTATGTTTTCATTTTCTCTGATGTGTTCGAGATAAAAAATGACTTCTCTCTTATGAGTGGGAATTAATGTTTCAGACATCAGGGCTGTTTTGACATGATTTTCTCTCTTTAATATGATTCATGGTAGTTTATAACTGGGATGCTTTAGCCCTTCTCAAGACATTAAAGTATCCCACTTTTCCTAGTAGACACAGGGATTTAACACAGGCCCTGGGTGTGTTAGAGAAACACTGTACCATTGAGACACAGCTCCATCCAAAATACAGTTCTTCAAACCCATTTTCAAAGCATTTTATCATTGGCTATGCTTTTGGAGGTAACACTGTGAAGAGCTTTCTTTTTGAACTAGAAACTAGTCATTTATATTTCTGACTGATTTGCCTTGTGAGGTTATCAAGTTATGCAGGAACCACACAGCACCACAATAGTAGTCAGAGTTTAAAACCTTTCCCACTGTCTTTGCTCATTCTCTGGACAAATAAAAAAAAAAGAAGAGGTACAATTGGGATTATAATTTTGATTCAAAATATCACTCAGTCCCTCATATCTTCTAATTCAGTTGCCTATAGCAATTGCAACCTAAAAATACTAAGTGGAAGATTCTAGAAATAAATAATTTCCCTCTATACAGCAAGATAAAACAGAGTAGCAGTACACTCTTCTGCCTGGTGCATAAGTCACTCCTATATACAATGTATCTACTGAATATATACATAGTGTATTCACACTCCATATGCTGACTTCCCATTAGTTACTTAGTAGCCATCCCAGTTTATCAGATTATCTGACATTGTATTGCAAAGTATGTTCAAGTATCAGAATGTTAATACCCACAATTCAGGTATGCCGAGGAAAAGTTATAAAATGCTTCATTTTCGTGGAAAAAGACTGGTCTGGGGAAACAGCTGAGTTGGTACAATGCTGACCACCAAGCATAAGACCTGAATTTGATTCCCAAAATCCAAAAAGAAAATCCAAGCATGGTTTTGTGTGTTGCCAAGTCCAGTGTTAGGAAGGAGGTCAGAAGGTTCCCAGAAGCTGACCCAGGTGATAAGTTCCAAGCCATGAAAGATCTCATCCAAAAGGAGATCAGTGTTTCTGAGGGTAGCAGCTCATTTTGTCCTCTGGCCTCCACACACAAATGTGTGAGTGTGCCCACATGCGTACATGGGCACAATTAGAGGCTGTGAGGGACCACCACACCTGCACATAACTTTTAGTATGTTATTTTGTTATAGTTGGCCTGCTCTCTCTTTGGTTTGCTGGTGACTCACTGTGTATACTTGATAAAGTTTATCCTGGGTCTATATGCGTTGGAGAATAAGCACGTGCACAGGGTTTCATACTATCCCAAACCCGAGTTCACCGAAATTCCTGAAAAATATCCTTTTTGGAGAAGAGACTTAGAATCTTAAGATTCTAAGATTTATAGATACTGTATATCTAATAACCTGAACACTGGAGACAGCAAGAGTTCTTTTTGCTTTCTTGAAACACAGTTTCTCCATGTAGCTCTGGCAGTCCTGGAACTTACTCTGTAAAACAGGCTGGCCTCACACTCACAGAGATATGCCTTCCTCTGCCTCCAGAGTTCCCGGATTAAAGCTGTGCACCACTCCTGCCTAGCTCACAGAAGGTGTTCCTTAGAAATATAGGTTCAGTTCCAAACCACTGCAATAAACCAGACATCACAATAAGAGGAGTTACGTGAACCTTTTGGCTTCCCAGTACATGCAAAACGTATGTCTACACTAGACTTTAGTCTATTAAGTACGTAATAGCATTCTATGGAATCAGTATATACTGAGGCTTGATGACCATGGTTAAGAGCACTTGATGTTTTATACAGAACCAAGTATCAGTTCACAGAATCCCATTAGGAGCTCACAGCTTCAGTTCCAATGGATCTGATCTCCATGATCACATGCAAGGCACATGGCACATAAAGACATGAGAGAACCCACATGGACATGCACGTACCCACACCTGCACATAACATAAATCCTTTTTAATTAACTAAAATGTTACATTTTTAAACTTTTAAACTTAATTTTAAAACTGCTTTTTGCTAAAAAATAACAACAATCTGAGTTGTTGATGTAATAAAACCAAAGACTTGATCAACACAGGATTGTATCAAACCTTCCATCTTTAAGGTGCTCAAAAAGATGAGCTACAGCTGTCTAGCAGATTTTAAATATAAAAACATATCGTCCTAATTGAGAAAATATACCACACCAAAATGTATCAAAACAGAAATTAGTACTTATTATGACACTATCTGAAGTATGACAGTAATGAAGATCATAGGCAGGAACTACCATGGGATGTAAACATTGTGCTAGAAAGAGAAAAGTCAGCACAAATAGAAGTATTACTTTTCATAAAGGAGAGCAACTGGAAACTAAAGGAAGGGGGAGGGTGAAGAGATGGCTCGGCGGTTAAGAGAGCACTGACTTTTCTTTCAGAGGACCCAGGTTTATTCCCAAATATCCACATTACCGCTCACAGCTCTCCCTAATCCTCTCCTTTGCAGAGGATGTGAGATTCTCTTTTGACCTCTGCAGACACCAGGCATGCATATGTTACACAGACATACATGGATGTAAAGCACTCATCCACATAAATATAAGTCTTCAAAAGAGAGAACAAAACAACTTTGGGAAAGGAAAAAAGTTAATATAAAGCAAAAAATCATACACTTGGAAATAATGAAAGTATAAATAAGAGCTTATATGCATATAGCATAAAATAGAAAAGATAATTAAAAAGGAAAAAAGCAAGTAGTTAACTATTTGTAGCATACATGAGAGTTAAATATCCTGAAAGGATTGTTTCTGTTCAATCCTTTTATTTTAAAATAAAGAGGATGATTTTAATAATAAAACCATACTCACCAGGAAGAAGAAAATTTAGTCAAGTCAAGAGGATGTTCACTTAGGGACAATAATAAAATAAATGACTGCTATGTGTAGGGTTCAAACAAGTTTTTCAACCAAGAATTGTGTGTTTAAATGAACAGATACCAACAATGAATTTCCGGTTTGAATGTACTGGAAGGAATGGTGTGCTGGCTAGCTTTTTGTCAACTTCACACAAGCTACAGTCATTGACTAGAAGGGAGCCTCAGTTGAGAAAAAAACCTCCATAAGATGTGGCTGTCCACAGAACTCATATGCATTTTCTTAATTAGTGATTGATATAGGAAGGCCCAGCCCATTGTGGGTGGGGCTACCCATGGGCTGGTAGTCCTGGGTTCTATAAGAAAGCATGCTGAGCAAGCCAGGGGAAGTACTCCTCCATGACCTCAGATCAGCTCCTGCCTCCAGGGCATTACCATGTTGTGAGTTTCTGCTCCTATCTCCTTCACTGGTAAACTACAGTGTGATGTTTATGCCAGATAAACCCTTTTGTCTCCATCTTATTTTTGTTCATGGTGTTTCATCACAGCAATACTAACCCTAACTAAGACAAATGGTCTTAACATCTGATGAGGAAGCAGGAGTCCTGGTGTCCTTCCTGTGGCAGACCGGATAGTCTGCCTGGAAGCCCAGCTCTGCCTCTCCTAAACATTTAATTTTTTATGAATTATTTTCAATATTTATCCCAAGGAACTTGTCTGAAACTCTTTTGACACATTTTTCACAATTACCAGTGTCTCCTAAAAACACCTCAAAGATAATTAGTTACATAGAATGCTGGGAAGTGAATTAAAATGTATGTATATGTGGAAATGTAGATTTTTTTCACTAGAAATAAGAGAACTAAAGATGAACATCCTGAAGAACATAACTCAAGTTTTGCTTTGAACTCTTTAGATGAATGTGTTTGAGTATAGAAATTTGAGAGGCTATTCCATTAGGGTTAATAGTCTCTGCCCCCCTTCCCCCTTCGTGAGACACACTTTCTCCATCTAGCTCTGGCTGTTCTCGATGTTTACTCGCGTGTCCCATTCTCATTTTCCTATGATAACTGCCTTTTGCACAACTTTTAAAGAAAAAGTTTTTAAAATGCATAAACAAATGTCAATGGGTGTTATTCAAATGGAGGCTGGTGAGGAGAAATAAAAATATTGTTTAAAACCGAATATCCAGGAAGGAAAATACGTAACATAAGGATTGAAGTTCTTAAGAAAATAGACTGTCTGGGGGAAGTGGCAGATGATTGTGGGAAATGAAACAGAAGTCAAGATACCAGCAGAAAAGTGCCTGAGACTGCAGACTTGACATTAGCAGGCAATCCTGCTGATTACAAATATTTTGCAATGATTATGCAGGCTTCCTCCCGTAATCCTGCCTGGGCAGATATGTTATTCTCCATACTGAAGGGCCATGAAAGACCCCTTTGTGAGTCTAAAAGGTTGCATCTTCTCCTAGGCGCTGGGTATCAATAGTGTCATTGTTCCAAATCCCCAGATCCCAGGGTTCAAAGCCTCTCCCCTCCCCATTTCTGGTTCAATCACTCCTCCTTAAATTCCAGACCTTTACCTGTCAGCAGCACCACTGTTCTCGACGGCCTTGCCGTCCTGTTCACGGACTACAGGTAACACATACCATCTGCAGGTTATCAGGAAGCCATTTTATGAGTGCATATCTGTAGGTGAGTTCTTGTAGGACTGGCGAAAGAACCGTAATTTGTTCAAACTGTGAACTCTGACCTCAGTTCATGCTGCTGTCATACTACAAGTGCCCGTTTCATATGAGAGAAATCTGATCTTTTTTTTTTACATATGTGTGCAATTGTGTATGTGCCATGTGCACTTTCACAAGCGGGCACAAGGGAGGAGGCCAGAGGTCAGTATTAGATGTCTCCCTCAATCTATCTTCAGCTTACTTTTGAGACAGGGCCTCTCAATGAACCTGAAGTTTTCTGCTGGGTTAGGCTGGCTGGCTAGCAAGCTCCTGGGTTCTACCTGTTTCCATAGAAACAGTTGCTCGGATGCCCAGGCTGTAATGGTTTCAAATGGGTGCTGTGGATCTGAACTCAAGTTTTTTCTTGCTTGCAAAGCAAGCAATTTAACTACTGAGCCACCTCCTCACTCCACCCTTTGTTTGGTTATTTTGTCTTGGAAAGTATGACAATAACCATCCAAAATTTCCAACTTGAGTGGACATACTTGCATGAGGATTTAGGAGTCCAGGTCTATGAACATTATAAGGAACCGCCTTTACCAACACGTTTTATGAACATGTGTTTTCTGTTAAATAAGAGGAAAAAGCAATTTTTGTAAATTTGGATAACTTTTATGTGCTTCCACTAAAAGCCTACTTCAAAATTAGTATTCCATGAAAAGAGGAAAAAACATTACAATTTTTGTTTTGCTTTTGAGTATCAGAGCACACTATAAAAATAGAAGCAAGAAGGTGCAGCTAACATCTGATTCTTTATCAAGAAAACTTGTTCTAATGCTCCAGTCTTTCCCCATTGTTTTTCACTGTCCAGGAGGCTTAGTAACCCAACTCATGAATCACCAGACAGATACCTTATTCTTACTAAGATGCCAATTTCTTATTTGAATGTCTTTACTGTAGGCCTGGACAGTTGAGATGGGGCTTTATGATAAAGCCATCCACATTGACTTGCTCAACCAGCGGTCAACTTTTCAAGCAAAGCAGTAAAGCCTTTATGTTTGAACTTCCTTCAAATGTAACAGAATTCCTGAAATATGCTCTAGCAGCCAAGCTTACAAAGGCCACTAATACTTTTACATTTCTAATTCACACGACGTACCAAGAGGATTATGATTCTGATGGGCCACAGAAGGGAAACAATTATAAAACTCATACCATTATAGATTTATAAGCCACAAGTGGTCAGCACAGATCTATAAAAAGGTAGCTGTGGTCCAAGGATTGGTCATTAATAAAGACAGTGTTACAACTGCCTACCAAGTAGGAAGGCCTCCCACACAGCAAAAAGGCACTGTTTATAACTGTAGGACCAAACAGGGAGTAGTGAGTCTTAAGATTTAGATCAAAACAGGATTTTCTACACTGGTAGTCACCGTGTTGCTCCATGAACTGATAATATTTCTGAGCTAGCTTGCCTATTGTATGTCTTCCTAACTGTCCTTCACACTCCATGAGCACAAGTCTTAGCCCCTATAGTTCTTTTGACTTATTATATAACTAGAACTTGGTATATAATAAAGATATTTGTAAAACAATCAATTAATGTAATGGAAAAATTTAGTTGGGAACCATGAGTCTGTGCATAGACCAAGGATAATGATTTATGGTGGCATGAGGGAGAGAAGCCAGGGGAAGGGACAGAAAGAAGAAGTAGGAAGGCTGAGGTAGGACAAGAAGACATTTGCCTGCTCAACATAATTGACTTACTCGAAATTATTCCCACCAGTTGTCTGATGCATGTAGATTGTCCTGAAGCTGTTCGTGTTTTAATACTAGTTCCACTTTCCCAAGAAGGGCTGCCTAGTCACATACTCAGGACTTCATCAGAACCTGCCCATTTTAATTAGTAAAATAAAGGCAAGAGCTGGTGATTGGGCAGGGTAAGAGAAGTGGAGAGAGATAAAGGGTCAGAGGTCAGAAGACAGGAGAGGGCTGGGGAGAGAGTTCCAAATTGGAGGTTAAGAAAGATGAATTGGATCCAGGTGGACTTAACCGGCATTAGGTAGATATGAACATTTAAGGATTTTATAGGTCTAATGTCTCATATAGAAGGTCAGTTTGTATCTTTGTCTATTTTATGTAATCTTATTGAGCAGAAGGTTTGTGGATTAAGAGTTTGATATATAAACTTGTGTGAAAAACTATCAGGCTTAGAATTGTGTGTGTGTTGAGATTTGGGGTAAAGAAACACGCTGGCTGAAATGGAAGCAATAGGGCAGGTGGAATTAACCACCAGGGAAGAGAGTCAGGCAGATAGAGTGAGACCATGGTAGCAGCTCCGTACTAGAAGCAGGCCCACAGAGGGAGACTGAGGGGCCTATAAAGAGATAAGCCTTATTTATTTTTTTAGTATTTACTGCAACAGATGCACATGAAGTTTTGTGTTTCTACAATATTAATAGCACACCATTTTTCATGGCTAGATATTATACAATGTAAATTACTAGGCTTTTGTTCAGTTGTTTTCAGGACATGGAACTTAAGTCTGATTGCACTTTATTCTTAGTTCAGTCAGTAAAGAGAGAATAAAGAGAGAAAGAGAGAGAGAGAGAGAGAGAGAGAGAGAGAGAGAGAGAGAGTATGCGTGCACACACATATGTGTGTTTTATTTCAATCTAATTAACACATTCAAATTTAACATGTACATCTTGGTGCATAACTCATCTACATTTCTGATTATTTTCCTAGGATTATATAGAAGTTGAAAGTATCAAAATGAATAGTAATTATGGGGCTTTTATAATTACATATTATATATAGAGAATATATATATATATATATATATATATATATATATATATATATATATATATATATATGATTCATGTAGTATTAAAGGGTTTGGTTTATATCAGCAAATCTCTTTTCTTAGAGCCATAACTTACTCTCCTTAGGTCTTACCTAATAATGGGCTATATTGACTCATTTCCATAAATCTTCTTATTTAATATTTGCCCTTTAATCCAAAATGTCTTTCTCCAAAATGAAAAATGTCTCTGATGTTCAGCTTGCCTCCTTCTACTGCAAACATGCTGTGGTGGTTTAAATGAAAATGGCCCCCATAGGTTCATATCTAATGGCACTACTAGGAGGTGTGGCCTTATTGGAGTAGGTGTGGCTTTATTGGAAGTGTGTCACTGGGGTGGGCTTTGGTATTTCAAATGCTCAAACCAGGCCCAGTGTCTCCCTCTCTCTGCGTGCTGATGAAGAACTCTTAGCTACTTTCTTGCACCATGTCTGCCTGCATACAGCCCTGATCCCCGCCACGGCTATAATAAACCAGTCAAATGTTTTCTAACAGTCACCACGGCCATGGTTTCTCTTCAACAACAGGACACTGATCAAGACCTGCTCAAGTCTTGTGAACACATACAGGAGTGCAGGGTTTAAGCAGAAAATCTGAAGTCAGACCTTAGCTCTACCCCTGAGTGACTCAGTGACTTTGTGTGACTCATGCTGAGTCCCTTTTTGTGGGGGGAGGGAGGGTTTGCTTGCTAGCTTCTATGTCTTTGAAGCTCTCCGAAAGCTTCCTACATGGTTTTGGACCATAAAGTTATTATGGCTCCCATTGCATCCCCATTCTCCAAATATTTTCTGTTTTCAGATGCACTTGTAGGCTCATAATGGCCACCAACTGAACTTGGCTCTCCCATCCAGGATGCCTCATGCTCTGGCTTCTGTAACTCGGTCCTCCCTTGGCACAGTGTTCAAATACTCGACTATTGACCCATCCCCAGCCCTGATGGCAAGAAGTCAAATCTCTAGAAACTACACCAAGCTAAATGCAGTATCACACACACACTTGTGTGTGTGTGTGTATGTGTGTGCATGAGTGTGTGTGTGATCCCAGTATAGCCCTACCAGAATACAAGAGGCAGAGAAAGAATGTTGGTCATGTATAAAACCAAACGAGTTGGTGAGAAAGGTGAGAACCAACACCCACAGATTTCTTCTGACCTACATAGATAACATCATGACACACATGTGTCCATACTTATATATGAACAGCCATACACAGATACACAAATAAAAACCAAAAAAGGTGTATTCTAATTCTCTTACTACTTGTGCCAGCTATTTTTTGACAACTTGGCACAAAGTAGAGTAACCTGGAAAGAGGAAGACTGAACTAGTGAGTCACTTTCATCAGACTAGACTATGGGCATATATGTGGACTATCATTATTATTATTATTGTTATTGTAGCTGTTCATTTTCAATGTGTGAATGTCCAGCCCACTATGGGTAGTGCCACATAAGACAGGTAGTCCTAGGTTGTATATAAAAGCAAGCTGAGCATGTAATGGAGAACAAGCCAGTAAGCAATTTTTTCCCGTGGTTCCTGCCTCTGTTTCTCTTGAGTCCCTATCTGGACTTCCCTCAACAATGGACTATGCTATGGACATGCCAAATAAATCCTTTCCTCTACAAGTTGCTCTTGGTCAGAAAATCAAACTATGACATTACTAAGTACTAACAGCAGCCAGAAAATAGGGTAGAAAAGCTAATGAACTGCCTTCTGCTCCACAGAAGAAGGTTTTGAGACCATTTAGGCCCCAACCTTGTTTTGTTTGACTACTCCTAGTAAATGACCTGATGATAAGAACCAGGTCAAGTCCAACTAACCAGGAAGTTCAGCGTTTGAATTTCGTCCCCCCATGAGTGACTGCCAGCTGTGAGCAGCAGCAGATCTTCATGCTGGTAGCCCAGTAGCCTGTGACTGGGCTCTGTTCACAGTTGGGACACTGACAGTGGAGAGCCGTTTAGTTTTCTCATTAAAGATGACAGTTGGCAGTCCCGGGCTGGGAGAACGGTCTAGTGAAGTCTAGTACATTTTCTCATGGCATGGGATCAGAGCATCGTCGGCCCACCGGGTCTGTCCCTGCAGCCCGTACCAACTCACCCTTTCTGTATATTTGTTTTCTCAGAGAAGCCATTACCATAACTCTTTGTGCTTTTTGTGCTAAGCCAAACTCTGAGAATATCCATGGAGTTTTTCAAATGAGCCTCAGTGTATAAAAAGTCAATACTTGGTTATGGTTTTAAGTATGAAATAAGCTGTATCTGTGTAAAAAAGCAGAATGTTTGTCTACACAGATAGTCTTGGTTTCCTTTTATCCAACATATGAATTTTATGGTGATTTGATGGAATAATATTAACCTGTTTAAGAAAGTTTCCTCCCATTTTTCTCATGTGTAATCTCCATACTTTCTTTCTGGCCAAGGGGAGCCATGCTGTTTATTGTCTTTATTTTACTAATAAAAAATAAATTTTAACTCATTTTGAAGGAGAGTCAAGGGGAAGCTCTGGTTGTGGAATAGTTGCTGGTGGTTGGTGTATTGTTATTCCTTTCCAAAGTGTTCCTCTGTCACCTTTGGAATCATGTCAGAGTCTATGTCTACGTGAGCTGCCAGCTTGGCTTCTGAAGGCATTGCACCTTTGAATTTGCTGTCCTGGGGAAAGGGGACTTAATGAGAAGGCTCTTCTTTAATTTTTTATCTAAACCACCTTGTCTATTTCTACCTATTTCTCTTTGCCAGTCTGCTAGGACATTTATGTCAGCATATATTGCTTTAGGAAATTCATGTCTGCTGACACCAGCATCCAAGAATCAGTCATCTGCCTACAACTCAATGGTATGATGCCCTAAAAGACTATCTACTCCATCAGAGTGGGACCTTTTGATTTAAATGTTGCCATTCTGTGATTAGAGACCAAAGCCCTCAGACATTCATCAAATGTTAGGTTTGTTCAGCCATACTATGGGTCAATATACTCCTGAACTTTCCCCCAATCAGAGGATCCAAAAATGCTTTCTAGGTACTCTTAGGTAACCTCCCAATCTCTGCAAGGTGAATATGGAAGTCTGGAAACTAGTCTTTCCTCCTGCATCATTTCTGCCTGTTCTGTTTGATATCATTTATTGCTTAGCTAACATCATCAGTTCGGGTAGACAAACTTTTATTGAATGCCTACTGTACGTAAGACTGCAGAGATTACTAAGCTGGCCATTTTTGTTCTTTAGGGGCTACCAATAAACTTAGAAAAATAAGGTGTATTTGGGTTTTCAAGGCTCGTGAAGGAGAAATGCCTGGTGCTCAGTGGGATGGGACAGATATACCAGTGAATGAAACCTGGTTTATTGAAACAGGAATCATGTTTCAGTGTATGGTACATGGAGTATTGGTGGCACATATTACCAAGTCAACAAAGACACTGCAGCTCATTCAGTGCCAAGAAGAACCCAGGAGAGGTCAGAGTTCATTCAGCAACTGCATGAAGAAGAAGCTTAGTAGGAGCCAAGATACTTGTATTAGTCTAAAAGAGATATGGTAAAGCCGCAAACCAAGGCGCATTTGTACATGCCCCCCTTCCCATCTTCTGAATTAAATGCTTCCTGAGAATTGATTTAAGGTAGGAGCAGATGCTGACTCACACATCTGTGTAGCGCTCCCCCAGTCACCTTCCAGTTTCATGTCCTACAACTTCAATTACCCAAGTCAACCATGGTCAGAAAATTTACATGGAAAGAAATCTAAAAAATTTTATAAATAATTTTATTATACTATATTGTTGAAATTCTTTTTATTATAGGTTACTGTTAACCTCTAGCTGTTGAGTTATAAATTAATCTGTTATAGTGTGTATGTGTTAGGGAAAGATCTCATAAACAAAATCTGGTACTACCTGTGGTTTCAAATATCCACAGAAAGTCTTGGAACACATCCTTTAAGAACTATATTTTCCTTGTTGGTTGACAGCTTCTCCTCACATGGGAAAGACTTTGTGGCCTCTGGTGTTTGTTCCTATCTCCCTGATTGGTCCCCCTGCCCAAATTCTGCTGGGCTGTTCTGCTGAGCTCACCTTGGCCATTTGTGCTGATAATAGCCACTGACAAAAATAGAGTATTGTACACATAGCTTCCTGTCACTATAATGAAATACCCAAGGCAACTGATGATTAAAGAAAAGAGGTTACAACTTAGCTCACAGTTTATAGGTTCAAATACAAGACTTAAGCTTCTTGTTTCGACCTCTGATTGGGTCAACAGAAAATAATGATGAGAACATGTCAGAGAGAATATTCATATAATGAGGGAAGGGAAGAAGGGAGGGATGGATGGACAGATGGACAGATGGACAGATGGATGGACAAAATGAAAATAAACAGAGGCCCAAAGAGTGGAAAAAGGAATCCCTACCACGGCCCTTCCCCCAGAGCCTTAGGACCTCCCAGTAGACCCTGTTTCTTTTTTTTCTGATTTTTGCCTTATTTTATTATATGTTTAAAGAAAAAATTAGCATAAAAATTTCTTGTCCTTTCAAAGGCTTGAAGGCTTGACTATGAGGTATTATAAATATTTAGAAAAATTTTCTAGTACGTGCTTAAATAATTTTCTAATAAATGCTACCCCCTACACACACACATACCAAAGAAATACCCTAAAACCTTAAGGTACATAAAGAGGAGGAATATTGAACAGCATACAAAACATCTTTCACATCATTCTCTTTCGGGCCAGAGAGTTGGCTCAGGAAACCAACAAACAAAACACTTGCTACAGAATACTTCTGACAATTTCAATCCTTGGAAACCATAAAAAGATGCAGAAAGGAAACTGGTGTCACCATCTGACCTTTGCACATTCACAGTGCACAGTGGCCCAGGTCGCATTTGCATATCCTATACACAGATGCATATTAACATGAGTATCCATAAACATATAATGATAGGTGAAATTTATTTGATTTTATTTTAAATTATAGTCTGAGGATACCCAGAGACCTTGTCTCTTAAAGGTCCACAGAACCTCTGGTCCCAGGACCATTGGCCATGATGCATAAACTTTTGGAGGACAGTTATCCATATAAGAGCAAGAATGCACTGTCGATCTACAGTCACATGAGAAAAAGTGGGAATATATTACCCATTTTTCATTAATTCTGTGATGGATTCCTCTTCGCTAAACAGCTACAAGGAAACATTTCTATCGTTTGAAATGCTCATGTGTAGCCAGACGGTGATTTGGAGAGTAAAATGTGCTTGCTACGAAGGCTAAGGACTTGACCTTGATTTCAGCATCCACATAATGAAAGGAGAGAACTGACTCCTGACTCCTGAAAGTAGTCCTCTGACCTTTACGTGCTGTGCATACTCACACACACACACTCACTCACACACACACACACACTCACTCACACACACACACTCACTCACACACACACACACACACACACGCACACACATGCATACACATGCAATTGCACACACACACACATGCATACACATGCAATCACACACACACATGCATTCATGTGCAATCACACACACAAATAATTTGAAATAAGCATGTCTGTTAGAGAAATGTGTTGCATCTTATTTTATCTCTCACTGCTTAGTAACCTAGAAGGCAATGCTTCCAACAGAAGTCAGATCCTTTATTTCCTATTAAATCTCTTCTGTTTTATTTCGATCTCAGTTTTTTCAGGAGGAGAGGATATCTAAACGTGGGTAATTCTTAAAGAAGTCTATAAATACATTTTATCCATTAAGAGAGAAATAACTCTAGCCCTCAATGGCAATAAAGTAATAAACTTAGTTTAAAGTGGTCAGTTTTTTATCACAGATCTATCCTGCCTACCACAAGGGAGTGCAGCCAGTAATCTGGGCAGCCTTTGGAGCCACATACAGATGCAGACTTTCACCTCTGGGACTACTAATTAAACCATACATTTAATTAACATAAAGTCATCTAAAGGCATGCTGGTTAGACTCCCAGTGCCTGAACAAAGCATTCTAGCCAGGGCTGGGGAAGAGGGAAGCCTGGCTACTCCTCTTTCTTTAATCAGCCAGAGAAGACTTTTATTATGCTCAGCCTTTTTTTCCTCATCGTACGATGTCCGCTGTTCTTAGAGACCAAAAAACAACAGCATTCCAAAAGCTTTTGTTAATTAAAAAAAGCAGAGCTGAGCCCGTTACAGATTATGGCAGTGTGGCCCTGCCTTTTAAAAGCCTGGGCTCCAGATCGCCTTTAAAGCACATGATTTACACCATATCCCAGTAAACCGATGCAGGCGGAGACTTGTTCACTCTTGTGTGTCCTGTGGAACACACTAAGAGCTGTTAGTTCTCCTGGGGACAGGGCAGGGAAATTAACTCCAGCCAGCATTGCTTCTAATATGTGGCTTTGACTTTCAGAGCAATGGAGTGCAGTCAGAATCACAGAAACAACGGACTGAGAAATTCTCCAACGCCCTAACAGGGAGCAGGCTTCTTTTCATATTCCTTCCAAGACTTTCTTCCACATGCAAGTCCAAGACACAAAATCTGCAAAAAAGTAGTGAGGAAGCCACAGTAGTTCTTACTGCTTGGGGATTTTCCAGAGAGAACAGTTGTGTCCACACCCCCCACACACACACACACAGAGAGAGAGAGTTTGATTATGTGATGTAAACAGCAGAGAGAAACTGACAATACTGTCTCCATTTTATTGTACATTCTATTCACTGAGTTTCCTTGAAGAAAGCTTAAGAATTCTTGCCCTGTAAGTTGCTGTGTGTGGGTGTGTGTATGTTTCTGTATGTGTCTGTTTGTGTGTGTGTGTATGTATGTGAGTGTGTGTGCATATGTGTGTAAGTGTGGTAGGGTGCATGTGTGTGTATGTGTTCAAATGAATATGTGTATGTGTGAGTGAGTGTGTGTGTGCGTGTGTGTGTATGCATGTGTGTGTGTGCAAGTGTTTGTGTTTAAATATAAACTTTCCTGCACCTGGTCAGTTTGGAACACAAGCATCTCATCCTCTCTTCTCTTCAAGCTTCTTCGCCTTCGTCTGTCAATGAGCACATCTGAGGCCAAATCAAGCAGCCCGGGTGCAGCCAACTTCTTTCCACTCGAGCTTAAGAAAGTCTGTCCAGACAAGACTCAAAGAACTCCACCCTCCGGATGTGACCTACATAATTACATTTTCATTGCCCTGACAAAATATATCTTCTTGGTTTAATTTCTGTTGGAATTAAGGGAAGGGAATTGTATGCTTTTTTTGGGGGGGGGGGCCAAGAATCAGTGGTGGTCAATTCTTAGGGCAAGGTCCTTTTTACCACTAGTCATGGTAGGGAAGGTGCTCTCTGCCTGTGTTTTACTGAACAGGAGGCACAAAGGTGGTCCTCTGGAATAACCAGGCATGGTAATTTAAATACTCACACCTTGACACATGTCTCAATTCAGATATTAATTACAGTTTTCCTTCCATGAAAAAGGCCCTATAATTGCAGTCATGCATTCTGAGGTAGCAGTGTTGCTTTAGACAGCAATTCTGAACCCACACTCCCAGTGGCTATAAGAAGCCTGCCGCTGCCAACTGAGTGGTCTAGAGTCCTCGCTAATTACCAGCTTCCCCAGCATTTGATTCCGAGCCCAACTGATGGCGCCAGACGCTGAACCACAGGCAGATCTGTAGGCCCTGGATTTGCCAAATGGAATCTATGCAATTTGTTTTCTTTCTTTTTTTTTTTTTATGATGAGTCTCAGCTCAGACTGACTAGACTAGAATTGCTTCAAAATACTAATGGCTGAAGGTTTCAATAAAGTAAAATTATCATGAGAAGTCAATACATGTGTGTGTACGTGCTGCATGCGTGTGTGTAAATCGGTGTCAGATGTCTTCCTTGGTCACTCTCCACCTTATCATGCAGCGGCTCTCACTGAATCTGAACTTCTTAAATTCTCTCAGGCAACGTGGCCAGCAAGCTCTGGGAACTGTCCTGTCTCCACTTCCCATTTCTAGGATTGCAGGCAGGCACCAGTGTGCTCACCATTTGTAAATGGGTTTTAGAGGTGGAATTTAGGCCAGCACGCTGTGCAAGACTTTACTGAGTGAGTCACACTGTCCTTCGCCCCCCCACCCCGGATATGCTAAGCTGTGAAGTACAGATTCACTTATACACACAGACATTAATCAAGATATAGGACATACAGCTGAGTAGCCAAAGAAATCAAGAGTAAGTTTTCAATGGGGACGGATAAGGCTCTTCTTTGAAACAGAATGGCAGAGCAGGTGCCCCTGTAAGTTGCCACACATAATTAAAATATTAAATAAAATATCCTTCCATAATGACAGCTAGAAAGACTCCCAAAAAATAGGAATAAATTTTAGGATACCTACAGTGTTGGTTAATGCAGTATGGGAGTTAAGAACCTCATAGACTGGGCCTGGTGGCAATGGTAAAAATCTCAACACTTGTGAAGTGCAGGTGGGAGGGCCAGGAGTTCAAGGCCAGCCCCAGCTACATGCCAAGTTGGAGGCCAGTCTGGTAGCTGTAGGACACACCAGAAGAGGCACCAGATCCCATTACAGATGGTTGTGAGCCACCATGTGGTTGCTAGGATTTGAACTCAGGACCTCTGAAAGAGCAGTCAGTGCTCTTAACCGCTGAGCCATTAATTCAATCTGGGTCTGTGGCACTTTCAGAAGAACCAGCAGAAGTCATAGGTCCACCTAGACCTCTTCTCTCTTAGTTTTCTAAAGAAAAGTACCTCAAAGAGAACAAAGTAAGAAGAAGAATAAGCAAACCACCTGAGAATATGAGAAACAGTGGTCTGTGAGATCAGCCCTCTAAAGATGGTAGAGATGTTTAATTAAAATTAAAACATTTAATATCGAGAAATAAAGAAGCATAACAGCAAAATCAGTGTAGAACAAGCAGACGTGGAAAACTCTAACTTCCATAAACAACTCTTGGTCACAGAAGTGGAAAAGCACATCCAGAGACCAAGTGAAGTCACTAAAGAATTACTTGGCTCAGCCGGTAAAGGACTTAACGCCAAAGCCAGGAGACCTGAGTTCGATTCCTGGAACACACACAGAGAAGACATTGATGCCATAAAGTTGTCTTCTGACTTCCATGTGTGCACTATAACACACACACACACACACACACACACACACCACACACAAACACACACAGTGAGAAGGGTGAGCAGGGAACAGTAATACATTTTAAAATTTATTTTTAAAATTAGTAAATTAGAAAGCTGTGGTAAGATGAATTAACTGACCCAGGAAGCACCAACCAGAATAAAACACAGGAAGAGATACTGTGATGTCACAAGCCGACTGAGAGCTCACACATTTTTAGTCAGAACTGAGAGGAGAGAGAACGTAGAAGACAGTGCTCAGAGAAAAGCAAGGATAGGTTTTCTAGAGGGTTGTCAACAGTGAAAGCCTAGCAACAGCAGTCTAATTCACCCTGATGGAGTAAATAAATTATATGCCTATGCATGTTAGAGTTTTATACAGTATTCTAAATGAGTGCACTTCAGTATATCCAATAGTACTTTGAATTATCAAGATAAGTGACCCCAGTACATTCAATAATGTGAGTGTAAAAATATAGCATATCTTTCTTATTAAATTAAATATTCAAATACCTATAAATACACTAAAATTATTCAGAAAATCAAGGAATGATTGGTCCCACGGATGGTTATAGCAAGTAAGAGTGACAGGGAAGCTAGTTCCCGGATGGTGCCGTGTGAGGAGGTCTGGTTATTTTGAAAAGTTCTAGTGTTATTTTGAATAATAAAGTTACATGTACTGAACAAGTTATGAAGTTAACCAATTAAAATATTAACAAATAGAAAGACCCATTTCTCTCCAAGTGATGATAATGTAGTGCACACTAAAGATTTTGGCTATTTTTACAAATACACAGAAGTACACCAAAAAGGAGTTACAAGGGGGAAAAAAAGAGAGATACAACACTTTCTCTAAATCCTCCAATTGAACCATGAAACTCAGCAAACTGCAGACAGAGTCAGCATCCTCCCCTTATCCTCAGCATCCTCCCCTTATCCTCAGCATCCTCCCCTTATCCTCAGCATTCTCCCCTTATCCTCAGCATCCTCCCCTTATCCTCAGCATCCTCCCCTTATCCTCAGCATCCTCCCCTTATCCTCAGTATCCTCCCCTTATCCTCAGCATTCTCCACTTATCCTCAGCATCCTCCTAGGCACAGTACGATGAACACAAAGAGTACCAAAGAAAAGAAAGAGTAAAAGAATCCAGGAAAATAGGGCACTTAAAATATCAGTCACTTTTCTGTTACTGTGATAAAATACTGTGACCAAAATCAACTTAAACTCTCATGACTGTGAGTCCATAATGACAGGGACAGCAGGCAACAAAGAGGCTTGCTGGCAGGAGTGGGGGACTGAAATGTCGCATCTCAACCACACACAGAAAACAGAGGATGCACACTGGAAGTGGGGCTAGTCTTCACGCCCTCAGATCCAGACTCCAGTGCTGTATTTCCTTCAGCAAGGCTCCTCATCCTAACCGATCCAAAAGTCCCAGAACAGCGCCCCCAGAAGGAGACAAACTGTTGAAACACATGAGCCTGTAAGCCTATGGGAGATGGTCTAGCACCATTTACAGGGGACCGCAGCAAAGCGGATGATCTTTCGAACTCTATGGAATTATTTAGTACATAGATAGAGCCGATACCAAGATCCATGTTTTGTCTTCTTTTTATGTCTGTGTTCTCAGTTCTACCAAAGTTTTATCATATGTCCAGGTACAGGGTCATTTGTGCACAGGAGTTAATGTGGGTCTGAAAAATGGGCAAATTTGAAAATCTGGAAGGAAAGTTAACCACCATCTGCTTGACATATGAAAAATATGCCCAAATACATTTAGGTTCAGAAGAAAGGAGGCAAATTACATTTTGGTGATTTCTCAATGTAGGCCAGGATTTGTGCCGGCACTTCTAAAACTTTCTTCTACCGCCAGTGTTTATTGGTTGGAGGTCTTAGTTTGCATCTTATGGTTCCAGAGACAAGGCTGAAGGATTAGATCAGTCGCCTGGTCTTATAGAGCAGGTAAGAGGTAAGCTCAAATTCTAGAGGAGTGCAGCTAGGACCACCACACCTCCTATATTCCCAGCAGCAAGGTCAACAAGTGAATGATGTAACTGAAGTGGGGAGTCATCTGTGCACACACACTTTGTGGGTAAGCTTGACACTTGATGGCAGGGGATCCAAGGAACATGCGGGCAGATCCATGCAGGGCCTCTTTCCTGGAGGGTGGGTATCTTACCAATTCATCTACCACTACCTCCCCTACAGTTCATTTAAAGAATACTATTTTTTAACTTTAAGCCTGTACCACAGACCTAAGAGACAAATTACTACCTCCAGCAAAGTCTCAGTTTCACCCCGTGCAAACTGGAATAAAAGGAGCATCCTTCAAAGGCCTCCCTGAGAAAGCAATCAGTGAAGTTCTTAGTTCAGCCCCTGGCACTGAGATTTTTCTCAGTAAGTGACTGGCTGATTCTGCTATTATTAGACCTTAAGAATAAAGAATAAAGAATTTTGCCACTTCCTGCTTTGCCTAAGAGAAAGTGAGTCATCTTTATTTGGTTCATTGTTGTGATATGTGTAGTTCAGGGTCTGGTTACCATTTATTTGAACTCATCTTAATAGGAAAATAAGTATATTCTTGTCTGACTTTTATATCTAGGTGATATGAATATAGCAATTAATTTCTAACCAGCCATTTTATAAAATGAGATTTTAAAAAATTCTCAGCTATCCTCTGAACTGAACTTACTACGGTGCTCTCTAAGCCTCTAAAGCAAGGTTGTCAAACTGTGGGTTATGACCCTTTGAGAGTCACAGATCAGGTATTTGCATTAATACTTATAACAATAGCAAAATTATAAAATTACAGTTATGAGTAGCAATAAAGTAATTTTACTGTCAGGGTCACCACAACTTGAAAAACTGTATTAAGGGGTCTCAGCATTAAGAAGGTTAAGAACCACTGTGATCCAAATGTGCTTTGGGTCAGTATAACTGCAGTATCTCGGCGTTCTTTGGGATGCATTATTTTGAACTAAGGGCTTATGAGACAGTGACTGTGAGGAATGCTGCAGTGCTGGGCTCAGAAGAAGCACAGAAAATGCCAATCCTCCTGTAAGTGGACAATGTACTAATCCATCCTAAGGCCAAAGGAGAGTAAGGTAAAGAAGTAAACGCGACCCTCAGTCAGTACGTGTGCACTGTGCAGTGTGAGTCCATGTGAAATGCTAATCTAGCACAGGTTCCTCAACATAAAAATGACCGTAATTATTCCAAATTGCATTCACTTAATAAACCTAATGAGCAGGGAGGGTTATAACACTATAATTTACCTTCCAATTCATTGGTCTTATTTTTTGAAGTAAAAAATGCTAATAAGCAAAAGCTCTATCCTCAATATTCCTCCTGGGTGATGAGGGGCAGTCTGTCTTGGGCGCAGTAAGAGCATAGCCGATCACATCTGTCAGCCTTCCGTCCTATCTCATGTGTCTCTCTTGTCTCTGACAATGGGTAAATGTGCCAATGATTCTGGAGCACTCAGTTTTCTTTGGTGAACTAGCACCAGACGCCTCTTGTTTCCTCCTACAGTATTTGGGCTTTTAGAAGATAACGCTTTTACCGATTACATTCTCACGAGCAGAAGAAAGGGAATGGTAGTTCACTTTGGAGGAAACAATTCTTCCAGGAGCCTAGCTATGTAGTAAAACCTCCAGAAAATCATTTAGAATGCTAGTGATGACCAAAAAGGAAAGAGAAGGGTCATTTAAAAACAAGGTTTGCTCTCTTTTTATACTAGCCACAATTCATAAGCTTTTTGTGTAACATCTGGGAACTCATATATGTGGAGGGCACAGCTGTTAACAGTATAGCATAACACTCCTGAGCACTCTGGTATGCAGAGATAGAAAATATCCAATCATTCCAAACTGAACAAAAACCATCAGAAATATAGACAGGCTGACTAGAATTATCCAAAATAAAGCCTGTTTGAAATTCTAAGTCTCCCAGAAACAAAAGTACCATTTACCTCTTTTTCCTTTGTATAGTAAAACACATTTGCATCTACTGACATCCTTTGAATTATTACCCTCCCAGGAAAGCACTCAACCCATGCAGAGTGCTTAAAATATCCCATTGTTTCTGATCAACCCTGTGTTGTCATCCTTTCCCTGACTCAGACTTTAGAGTATAGGTAAAGAAAACCCACTGTCAGAAATATATCAAGCTCCAACCTACATTCCTCTGTGTGGGGGAATTCACATTTCACTTTGTGCTTTGAATATCATTATTCCGGAAGTCTGGCCCTTACTTGACCTTTTAGAGGTATAAGTCAAACACATGTCTTGTGTCACAACCAAAGTGCAAAATTAGGAATTAGGGATTTCTGAAGCTTGCAGTACAAAGTAATCGCTGGCTTTCTCCAAATATCTATTAAAATGTTAGTACAGTAGATGTTAGGGTTTCTCCTAAAGTAAAACTGTTTGGCAACAAGAATTTAGCATTTTACAAAGCAGCCACACGGTCTGTCGTCCAGGACTCCCTGAGTAGACTGTCTTGTGAGGCTGGTCAACATCTGTCAGCATCTTTAGCATAAACCATCAGCCCCAAGCATTCTTCAGGCTGAAACTTGAGCTATCAGGTCTCTCAGTTCAGGAGGTTTTGTATGCTTTCGGGAAAATGAGACCTTTTTTTTTTTTTTTTTTTTCAAGTGAAAGCCATAATGGAGGAAATTCGATCATAGCATTTCAAGACTACCTCCTGCTCTATCGATGGGTAAAGGCAAAACCAGCCTCAACTCAACTGAAAGGGACTGAAAAATACCCAAGCAAGCAGCGTGTGGTGAAGTTTTCTTCACACTGTGTTCCTGAAGCAGGATGTCTTTATCAGAGCTGTACGACCACAGGCTTAGCAGGACAGTGTATGGGACTTGGCTCAGCTGCGCTACCAGAGGTCAGGATGTGTTCACCTCTCGGCAGCTGAAGATGAAGGGCTTAAGTGGCCAATTCCAGTCCTCCAGCTTCCCAGATTGCCCTACAGGCACAGGAAACTAACAGAGCAAACAATAGCTTGCCAAAAGGTATCCTATCCACTAGTGAATTGTGGTTTTGCAGTTTCGACATACATTGGCCTGGTGTCTAAAATTACTTCTCAGAGTACAACTGTCTGTGCAGGACTTCACACCTACTGGCTGATCCCATACAGTCCAATGAACAATAGGGATGTACTTTTGAACCTACAGCTGTCACTACCAATCTCACTGTGGGTGTTAAAAATTCAGAGTGTTCCAGTTTAGTCTTTGTGCAAGAACTTTACTATGAAGTCACAGAGACTGGATCTTGAAATTGCCAGTCTATTCAAGATGGAAAGATCATTTCCATGAATGAGGTCCGGATAGCTTTGAGTTCACAACAGAGACCTCTCAGCCACATAACTATGGTGCACTCAGTAGAAACCACACTTGGAATTATGAATTGCAAGCTTCTCTCAGGCTAGAAGTATGCACTAGGAAACATCCCGTGACACTGGACATGGAAGCAGGCAGGCTCTTTATCAGCCACACAAGAGGAAACTGTGATGTGTAGTAGGTTGGTCACATTCTATGAGGTTTGACTTTGTAATTTGAACTCATGGTGAGTTTATTGCAATGCAACCCAGTCATAAGCTGAGTAACAGCTATATTTGTCATATGCACATCTTTTTCCTTCTCACAGGAATACTTATTAAAGTATGAGGAGGCAGCCCCTAGTCAGTGCTCTGTGCCAATTGTTTGCACAGTGCTTTGCTGAACTTAGGAATCCAGCTCACTGCAGCATAATCTCTAAGCAAACAAAAACAAATGCTGGAAAACATACAAGCAGTTAAAGTCTCAAGCTGCTGGATACCTTGGCACACACTCTAGTTGTAGCTCACCCAACAAGGGTGTGTATTCTTGCGATCATAGAGGGAACTCATCTGGCTGATTCAACATCAGCTACAGTGGTAAAGAAGATAGCATTGCCTTTGTCCTCCGAAAGACATTCCAAGAAGTCCATGTCCTGGTCCTCTGGCTCCTAGTAGGCCTGCTTCTGCAGTAGACCCTAGGACTTGATCATTTGTCTACTCTCAGAACCTGAAATGACTCTGATCATTTGAGGGAGTTAACTAAGTCAAAATCAAGTGGCTCAAATAATCTTGAGCAAACCTTCTAATCAATACAAACAAAGGTAGGGAGTGAATGAGGAAGGAAGACAAAATAGCAGGACAAAGTAGGGATCTGGCCATTCTGCTTCCCTAAAGGTGTTTCATGTCTTCTTGGGCAGCATAATAGAATTGACCTTTAAGGTAAAATTGTTTCTGAAGTGAGCCCCAGCTCAGTCCATTTCTGCTCACCTTCCCCTGCTGCCCACAGTCCTGATTCTCAAACTACCCAGCAGCCACCTCCAACTCCCCCCACCATACATGCATCAGATTCTGTCTCATGGTGCACATAGTTCTTTTTACCTGGAAGAAGCTCAAGTGAATTCTGTGTTTAGAGAGTATCTTTCTGTTTGAATCCAACCACTTTCAAGTGGGCATGCATGTTCTTTGTGCAAGTCTTAAAATTCGTAGACTAGGGTGCTGTCAATTTTCAATAGAACTTTTTTATTTTTCATAAGATCCTGAAGAAGTAAGGACAAGAGTGGCCATGATTGGTGTCACTGTCTCACAATAAAATTAAGATTAACTGACTGAAAATGATAGTGCCAGCATTTGTTTTCATAAATGTATTTATTTCTTAATCTAATATTGAAAATGAAGTCAAAATATATGCAAAGGAGTTCTTAGCTGAAATACATTTTGTAGTCATGGATGCCATTCTTCCTAATTGTATTCTTAATCACTGAACTTAGGTCTTGAAGATCTACATTTCAACTTACATACCTTTCAAAAAATATGCTATATTTTTCTCTCTTAGTTTCTTAGCAGAAAATAAATCTATTATATGATGGTCTCAATCTCCAAACTATTTACAGTAGTAAAATGATATGAAGACTGTAACCTCTATACTTATACAATGTATAGATTATCACTCATATAAAAAGTACATACTATTATTATTATTGGCGACAAAGACAGTTAAAGGTCTATACTATATGGAACGCAAATTAAACTTGGCCAGGAAATGGTGGTTAGAATGTACTTACTTTCCATTTCAACTTCTGATTCTCCTTGACTGTGGCTTATAATGCATTTTTTAAGAATCAGTGACTATTCTGAAGTAGCTCATTATAACAATTGCATTTCTTATTGTACTGTTTTGGCTATACTATAGTATTCAGTACATAGATTCATGTACGTGTTTATGTCCTGGGATTTTTTTGTTTATCTGAAGAATGAGCTTCAATTGGAATTTTCAAGTCATTCCAAACTATAGGACATTCACAAAGACATGGACTTTGATGTATGTCAAGTGTTTTAGTTGGTTATAGACTAGCTTTTGTGACTTAAGAATAGATAGAGATGCTAACACAGTAGTAGTTCTCATGTGTAAGTTGTGACCTCATTTTGGGTAGAATGACCCTTTTACAGGGATTGCCTGAGACCATCAGAAAACACCGACATTTACTTTACAATTCATTACAGGAGAAAATTTATAGATAAGAAGTAGCAACAAAAAATGTTATGGTTAGGGGTCATCTCAACATGAGGAGCTGTATCAAAGGGCTGCAACATTGGGAAGGGTGAGAACCATTGTATTAAGGACAACAGAAGACATGTGCTTGAAATTTTCCTTTGAGCTCTTGGGAGGATGAGAAATCCCAGTGAGGAAATATGGAATACCTAGACAGCAGAACCCACACTGAAGACATGGTGGATGTTCAGACACTTGCTACCTCTATACCCAAGAGTTTGGGGTCCTGTGAGAGCAGAAAAGGCACCAACCAGGAGGAGCTGACATAACGCAGGGCCTTCACAGGGCTACACCTTCTGTGAAAATGATGGCTCAACAAACATCTACTTGCCAATAAAGAGAATGAGGAAAGCTATTCTTCTCATCCTGAGTTTGAATGAAAAGAAACATCCTGGAAAATTCATTCTTTATAGTTCCCATCATATGATTCAGGTTTCAGATTTGCACCTTTTACACAGTTGCTTAGAACCCAAGATGAGAAAGTGCCGTAAACATTAGAAGTGGTCTGGGAACTTGAAGAAGCATAAATACTTCCTGACAAAGCACACCCTCACGTCAGACCCATGAAGTTTGACTTCATTGTTACCCAACTGAACATAAACACACAATCTAACACTGAGGAAGACATCACAAGTAAGTTGAGAACACGTGCTAGAGAAACTGTGGACTTGGCTTTACTACTTAAAGTAATTTGCCAATCACTGTATTTTAAAGACATTTTATGAACAATCAAATGGACCTTTTAGAAAGAGAAAGGCAATCATTAAACTATGAATAAATGGAAACTTTGAAGGAAATATAAATGAGATGGGTTATATAGAATGATGTATTGATAGACGTTGACTCTACAAGGGGAACAATTACACAAGAGTTAGTGTCAGCAATCCCATCTTGAGTGATTTATAGTTACCAAGGTAACATCCATTATCACAGTTCTTCTGGAGGCAGGGGTGGGGGGAAGTAGAATAAACAAAATTCTCTATGAGAATGTTGAGAATAAGAGTGGAGAGAGAAAAAGCAGGTGATAGATATATGATAGATAGATAGATGGATAGATAGATAGATAGATAGATAGATAGATAGATAGATAGATAGATAGATAGGGCTAGTTAAATGATACTCAGGTGCAATATGCTTAAGCAAACTATTCAAATGCAATATAAAATGTAAACAGACAAAAATACAAGAAACATATATGAGGCATAAAGAATAGGAAGGGAAGGCCTAGTATATTTTTAATCATTATTTAAAACATCAGAAGAAAATGAGAGCATGGTAGTTTTTCCAGAACAGATTTTATTTGTGAATAGTAAATCTCTAGGAGCACATAAATTAAAAACACACCATATGAAAACACCCTGCCTGCTCTTATCCCCACCTTCCACTCTCTACTCCCTACTTCCCAGAAGTTCTTTTCCTATATACGTGTCCCTTTGTTTTGTCTGGTGAGCTGCTGAATTTAGCCAGAGCTCTTTGTATATCCATGGGTGTGGAACTGTTCAGTGGAATATGGTGGCTCAATAGCAGGTATACAGCTTAAGACAATGACATCAACCTACACTCTCCCAATATCCATCAGTAGCCAAAAATTTCCCACGATTCTACCATGTCCACTCTCCCAATCCAAGGCTGACTACCACTCATGTATAGGCCCAGTACAAGCCACTAACTGTAGCTACTGTGGATTCATAATTGCATTATCTGCACTAGGTACAGAAGATGATCTTTCCTAGCTCTTCTCTATCACTGAATTCTTTCATTCCTTCCACCCTCTCCTTTCTTGATACTCCCTGAGCCTCAGAAGATAGTGAAGTTAATTCCTTGTCTTGTTTTTGTGTTTGAACATCTGGGCCTTGCTGTGTAGACCAGACTGGCACTCTGGGGCAATCATCCTCCCTCTGCTTCCTGGTTGTTTGGAATACAGATGTTTTTCACCATATCCAGAATGAGACTGAAGTTTATGGTTGTAAACATGTTTAACTAAAAACACTGAAAGTTCAGGGCCCTTATTCCTCCCTGGGCCTATACGAGTATCTTTTTGTTTTCTACTGGGAGGACTATGTACTCACTGTGACTCACAGGAAAAGATAAGATTATTTTATCTTAGTCTCCAATAAAAGAAACCAGCAGTCCTTGGAGACAGTCCAGGAGCAGAGCTGAGGAGTACAAGATGGGCCTGGACTATCTCACAGTACTGGAAAATAAGGAAGTGCTCAAACATTTATGGGAGAACACGTGAAGAGGATCCTGGAGTCAAACTTAAAGGAGGTTTCTAGTGACTAGATCTGGGTTGGCTTTATGAGCAAGGTCACCATCACTGTGGATTATGACCCAGGAGTGGTAAGCATAAATAACCACGTAAATAAACCAGCTGACAATGGAATAGTAGGAGGGAAAGTTTCTAGTCACCAAAGACAATCCACTTCATAAACTTAGAGAAGCTTAAGAATTGTCATTTGCAATGTTTCATTTATTAACAGTAGATTTTATATTGAGGAGGTGAAAGTCAACTAAGAAGCAGGATTTCCATACTCCCAAAATACAACTCATAAAGTAAGTTTCAAAGGAAGACAAAGTAGAAACTTGGTAGGGGATAAAACTTGGAAGGTGCCAACTTAACCAAATCAACAAGGTCCCTGGTATTAGCAGGACAGATGGACACCACAGGTTTCCTGACAGCACTGAGAATGACATACCATCTGTGTGATTTGTTTTCTTAGCAACAAAAATACAATTATACAACTTGACATCAGTACTAACTAAATTCCAACCAAGGGGCACTGTACAAAACAAACTATCAGTCCTCTTGCCAAGTGTGAGCGTGTTGAACAGACACGAGGAATAGCCACAGAATAAGCAGGTATAGTGTGGGTGGACATCCAGAACTGGGTCCTGAGTGAAGGTCAGGACATGAGTTTCCTGAACATCTCCGGGTCGGGGAGTTCTGCACGACACTCACATTTGAAAAGATGTACAGAAACTCTCGTGTTGACTTTGGAGACCATCGATAGGACTGAAGAACTCCAAAATGTATGTTTGCTCACTTGCTTGCTTTGTTTACAAAACGAGGTTGCCACACTTTCCCACAGTCTCTCCATCATCCCTCTCAAGAGGGCTGGTTGTTGACTTACTGCCTCTCCAGATCTGTCCAGAGTCATGGCTTCCATACACAGCCAAGTCAAGGTTTAAAAGGAAGGAAGCCATTCGTTGAGTTTCAGTCTAAAACACAAGGTTCCTACTGTGTTGAATGAGTGGGGCAGAGGCTATTGAAAAAGGCCATCTTTCCTCCCTCCCACTCCTCTCCTCCCTCTGCTTTCTGCCCACATCCCAGACTGCTTTTAATCTTATTGGGAGGGCACATAGGGAGAAAGAAAGAAAAGAATGATAATGAATTGCTGTATTCCTTGGCACATGAATAACAGTTCCTTTCCAGAGATTCAGGAATACAAATGAGGGGTTTTAAATCTTGCTAACTTGTACGTGCATGCATGTGTGCATGTGTGTGTATTGTGTCTCCTCAGGAAAAAGTATCTTACACAGCACCAGGATAACTAAAGTTATTTCAACAGAGAATTCTTCCCACAGATCTTTCTGCCAGACAAGAGACTCCCTTCAGATGCTGTGTGCTTAAAACTGAATTTGCTCTGTAGATCAGGTTGGCCTCAAACTCAGAGATTCCCCTGCCTCTGTCTCCTGAGTGCTGAGAATAAAGGCCATTCTACTTTTCATCCATTGCCTTTCCCACCCTTAATCCACCAGAACACCCATCCTAACTTGCTCATTCTATTAAGGGGAAGATGCAGATAGGCTACTACTAAAAACAGGAGGCTACACTAAGTACCACATTCAAAGAGTCTTAGCAGAAGTGATTCGATTCTGCATTTGCACCAATCACACACAGAGAACGAGAGGGACCCTCAGAAGTGAAAGTGGGACATTTCCTTGAGCCAAACTCATGTCAGCCTGTGGTTCATATGAGCAGCTCTGCCAGTTGAAAATTCTTGAACTCCATCCTTTTGGTTGGTAGCTATTTGCTGCTCAGAGTCCCAGAGAGCCACACCCTGGGGCTGGCGCCTAACAATCTCCCACCTCCTTGCTGAGCCACTTTAAAAAGAGTGTGGATACCACCCTGTAGAGCTGTCCTTTAGCGCTTCCATCTGAGGACTGAAACCCAGGCACAAACATATTTCACTGAGCTCGCGAGTCACACTGCGGCATCACAGAGTAGTAAACGGCTAGCAAACACAGGAAGAGGTAGAAATGAAAACTGCCCCTTTAGGAGTACCATACCAGTTTTTAAAAAATTGATCACTATAAAAGAAAGGATTATTTCGGAATGAAATGATTTAGAAGCCGGCGAGAGGGGGGAGGGGGAGAGCCAAGACATTTGTTTTGTTTTGGTTTGCTCTGCTTGTTCACAGCTGGGTAAATGAGGAAATGCTCTTCGTAGCAAACTCCGACTGCCAAGATGTGTTCAGCAGTGTCCAAGCTGTCTCGCAGGATGTGACTGGGTTTAGCTGTGTCACACAAAAATGTCTGTGTGATTCTCGGGCAGTGCCCTCCCGCACCAGAAAGCAGCAGCTGCGCAGGACCACACCTGGCCTAGGTGGCCCGAGATGTTGGGTGGAGGCCTGTCGCTGCTAACAGGGAGTCTCTCTCACTTTGATTCATGGTTTCTCACTAGCAGCTCCAGGCAGCCTTTATAAGATAGCACAAGTCTCAGGAGTGAGAACGGAATCAAACCATCTGTAGCTCTTTCTTTGATAGAAAATTAAATAAATAAATAAGAATTTCCACACTCGTATCCTCGTTGAGCCCCGACCCAACCCCAACACATACTGCGGAAATGGCAAAAGAGACCCCAGATAGAGCAGTGGGGGTCGAACTCGGGGCTCATGATTCACTGCCTACCGCTTTCATCCCAGTCCATTTTCTAGACAAGCCTGGCCTCTTGTCACTCCCATTAATCACAGGGCCCAAGCGGAGTCCAGCAGGGTGCCCCTCTTAAGGCTCAGACGGGATCTGGGGCATCACAAGATTCCCATTAAAAGCGAGATGGAGGTCTTGACTTCTCATTCATTCCCACAATGCACTTCATCAGCATCCAGCTACACACTCCTTCTGTGAGCAACTGGCGCTGCTGGGTGTTGATGTTGGTTTTGGCTTACTGCCTCCTAGAGCAGCCAGCCATTGTGTAAGCAAGTCTGTCTGAATCGCTCTGGGGCTAACTGCCTTCTTAGAAGTCCTCTTGCCCCTCATTATTTAGACAGCAAGCCACTACTATTATTAGCTTCGAATTCCTCAGTCTACACTTTCTGTTCACTAAGATACTGAAGTGTGGAGAATCATCGCCCAACCAATTGTAAAATACCTTTCCCTGTCCCCTCCCTTTCCATTATTTGGGTTGATGTTCAAAACCAGTTTAAAAAAAAAAAAAAACCCTCAGGAGCTTTTAAAATAGGATTTGGGTTGGAGAGTTCGGAATTAAACTCTTGCTCTTTCAGAAACTTGTAGCGTATGCGCCATCTTACTTTGTATGCCCCATACAGTTTATTCAAAAGAACTGAGAGAAAAAAATTGAACAGCATTAGGTAGTTCTTGGCCATCGGTCAAAGGCAGCATTTCGGGGAAGGTATTTAAGTCTTTTAAGCAGAGCTATTTGTATAAGCAACAACTGTGCATTTCTCATGACCGGGGAGGGTTATTTGCACAGTCCTTCATGGAAATATTTCTAGACAGTTCTGTGGCTCTCGTCCCTGAGCTCATGTGTTTGCTTCTGCTTCAGAGCAGGGCGATTTAATGAGCAGTTTTATAGCCCAGCCTGCACCCTGCACATTCTACCGGGCTACATCCCTGCCGCATGTAACCTTTGCCCTATTTGCCATTAAAGCACAGACTTTCCTATAACCAACTTTATACTGTGACTTGGGGGGGGGGGGGCGCAACTGATATTGAAGTCCACCCTTCGGCCCAAAGAAATCAATGTTTTAAAAATGTTGTTACTTTATGCTTTTAAAACTAGGGCACCTATTAACACTATGATAGCCAACCTCCTTCTTTTGCAAGGTGTTTATTTTGTGTTTCATGTTTTGACCTAAACCAAAAGGATCACATGCTTCAGAGCAAACAACTCATTTAGCTTCCCTTCTACTCCATGTTCTAAAATAAACCCCAAATTACTTCAGAAATAGAAACTGAAGGAGAGAGAGAGAGAGAGAGAGAGAGAGAGAGAGAGAGAGAGATCATTTTCTGTCCCCAGTCTTATTAATAATTGCCAGCCTTGGAAAATTTTCTGTGTTTTTATTTTAAGACATAGGGTCCTGCGTATTCTCACACAAAATATCTAATTGTAAACAACAACAACAAAAATGCTTTATTTTTCCTGTGGATTTTGCTTTCGGTATTTTGTCGTTTTTCTTGCTATCTGCTAAGCATTTAAACTTTCCCTTTCATTTGATCTGTAGAGTCCCAAACAGGAAGCAGGGACCCCCTGCCAGGGTCTGGGCAGGAGAACAGCTAAGCCATTGTCCAGAGGAACCCCTCCCCTTGGCCCTGCAACCCTGGCCTCTGCCTTTTTAACTCCGCTATGGATGTAAGGTAGTCTGCCGCTCCTCAGACACCTGGCTCTTTTTCTGCCCTACTTACTTCAGCCAATCTGTCCTCATCTCATAATCCTGTTTACTTTCTCCTCTTAAGGACAAGGAGGGTACTCTTTAAAACAGAGTGAAGTAAGTTCAGGGCAAATGAAAGGAAATGTACTTCATACAGGCAAGTTATAAACTTGCGGAACTCATTAGTTTCAAAAGGTGGGACTGGCAGGAAGCATAAAGGAATTCAAAAACATTTTAGCCAGATTTATGAAAAGGGGCCATAAATGGCTACTAAGAATACCAAGGCTGTGACCAGCTTTTACAACTGAAATCTCACAGCTGCCTCAAGCCCTCCCATGGTCATCTCTGGAGATCTACTGCAATGGCTGAACTCAGATGCAGCCCACAGTGGGGTTTCCTAAGCACCTTGTGTCTTCTTAGCTCTTGCTCTCAGTCTCACTGGATCTTAGAGAGACAACCACTCTACACACACACACACACACACACACACACACACACACACACACGCACGCACGCACGCACGCACGCACGCACGCACACACACACACACACACACACACACACACACCCAACTGCTCTGAAGAGGGCAACTTTCTTTTTTAGAGGAAAGCTTGGTGAGTTTTCCTCTTCTGTTCAGTCATCTGCCTACCACAGTGCCAAGGCTGACTGTCTGGGAAATGTGACGCCTGGACAGTGGAAACTAGCTGAGATCACATTTGGATCTTAAACCATACATACTAACTTTTATGTTAACTCAGACCCTTCTTTTTCCTGGGGATTTTTTTTTTCTCTTTGGCCCAAGACTGTAAATAGCAGTTTTTATTCCACTCTATACAAAATCTTCAGTAGAGCCTTCCATCATCTAAGAACCCAGCCTGTACTGCCAAGTTCTCAAGCTGGAGTACTTTTTAAAACTGCAGATGCCCCAGCCTTCCTCTGGGCCCGTTATCACAGCTTCTGTGGATAGAGCCCCAGTATCCTGTTTTCTTCAAAATCACCTGGATGACTCCCAAAAACAAAGTTGAGGTCCTGGTTTGACAGGTGTTAGGTTTTGCTGAGAAATATCTTAACAGGTCATGACCAAGGTATGCTGAAAAGATCACACCACGCAACAGATCTCACACAAAAGACTTATTGGGGATTTGGGGGTGGTCTTAGAGTAGAAATAAAAGAAATACAAAGACAGACAGACAGAGCAAGAACAAGGGAACAAGAGAGCAGTTTATGATGCAAGGGATTTTTAAAGGGCACTTAGCAACTAGCAATGATGTAGCTTCTGGCACTGAGTCGCTGAAGGTAGGCTGGGAGCGCCTGATTTCTAACGACAGAGTTATGACAGTTCCTCAGGAACATCTCCACCCTTCCTTGGTCTCAGTGTCAGCTGGGGTAGCCTACAATGCCTCTGCCTCTCTTCTCATGTTGAATACTTGTTAGAGATTATGGTGAGGCCCCTTGTACCTGTCTCCAATGTTAGGGTTTATACTGTCTGCTTTCTCTGTCCTGTGAAAACCCAGCATCAGAAAACTTCCTACAAATACTGGCTCATTCCAAATCCATAGTACCCCATGCTTACAGAACATTCACCGCCTTCTATAGGCCTCTTGGTCATCTGTGACCTGCTCCATCTAGGACCTTCAATCACATCAGCTGCTTACTTACCTTCCAAGAAGGACCGCCACTTTCTAGGAAGAATTGAAGACAAACAGAAGAAAAATGACAGATACCTGTGATCACTTCTGCTGTGCATTCATTTTTTTTCTCTGCCCCCTTCATCTGACACTCACATATCCTGTGCGGGTACCACTAAGCGGCTCCTGTGTTTTGTTTGGTTTTGTTTGGTTTTGTTGTTTGTTTTTTATTTTTCTGTTTAAGTTAGGGTTTTAGTCAATCTTGAACTTATGGTTATCCTGCCTCAGCTCCCAGGTACTGGAATTATATACACATACCACTATGCCTGGACCCACCATACACTCTTCTACTACTGTCTCATGATTCCTCCTTTAGGTATTTATGAAGGAAAATGCTACTGCTACATAAATATGATTGAATGCTGTCATTGTTTGAGTGTGTCTCCCCAAAGTTTATATGTTGGAGAGTTCATCTCCAAATTTCAATGTTAGTAGTATTGAAGGGTAGAGCTTTTAGGAGGTCATTAAGACTAGATTTATTTGTGGCCCTTTATGGTATTACTGTCCGTATTCTTCTAAAGGTAGAGAACTGGGTTAGCACATTTTCTCTGCCACATTACGAGTTGACTTCTGCCATGTACTTATGTACCAGGGAGGCCCCCACCAGACACTAGGTGCACATTTTTTAACTGCCCAGCCTCCAGAACCTCAAACTATGCAAACCTTTATAAATGGTCCAGACTGTGGTAGTCAGTTTTAGGAACAGAGACTGAACTAAGTCAAGTACTGTATGAAAGACATTAAAATGTAATCAAAGGGGCCCATTAGTAAGTCAGTGACAAGAACATAACTCCCTAATTATAAAAGGAATTGAATGTGCTGAGTATGAAGGAAAAGAGAGATCAATTCTGGCTCATCTTACTAGAAAAGGCAGTCATATTGGCCAGATTTTTAATGGAAAGAACTATTAGACAACAGGCCATTTATATTTAAAGGAAAAGCATGGCCCAAAGTGACAGGCTATGGTGCATCTCATTTGACTGGGGACAGACAGTGTCCTGCTGTAGCTGGAAAGCAACATTGGAGCAAATCCTTGCATCCCCGCCCCCTTCCTAAGCAGCACTCTGATGCTTGCTGGGTTTTCATACCATGCTGAGAGTCTTTTTCTTTGGGACCATTTTCATCAGGACCATTTTTTGTACTACAACATCAGTAGAAGGGTCCATTGAAAGATACCCAAAAGAAATAGTAAGACAAATCCTGGTGGGGTGATGAAATAGTATGTAACCAATAATCATTCTCTTAAAAGAAAAGAATGGTATTTGTACACTATCACAGAGTACATTATAAATAACTTGCTATGTACATGCAATGTATTGTGATTTGCATTTCTCTGATGATCAGTGTGGTTGGAGATGGATACATAGATAGATAGATAGATAGACAGACAGACAGATAGATTCTCAGCCATTGTCTATGAGTTATTTCAGAAGTATTTATTTAGAATTATTTAAAAGTAAGATTTGTTGATGTATAGTCAAAGAAGTAATTATGAGTTGCATAAAGATATTTTCAGTAAAGCACATCATGGATGATGAACATATGCACAGCATGTACTTTCTTCTCTCTGCCTTACTCCTCTTGCTAGTCTCCTTCTCCGCCTCAGTCTTTCTTTTGCTTCCATGTTTTGTGTGTGTACGAGAGTGTGTGTAGGTGTAGAATATGCACATGATATAAAATTTGAGAAATTCTGATGTATTTGCCATTCTAAGTCTGACTTATTTTGCTTAATATAAATTCTAATTGTTCATGCCTTCTACCAAATTATATAACTTTATTCTCTTTTATGGCTAAATAAAAACTTCATTATGTATACATAGTACATTCCTTTTTAACTTTTATTTTATTAATGTATTTTAAATAACTTTATTTTATACACTTTTAATCAAAATATAATAGCATCGCTTCTCCCTTCCCTCCTTTGAGTGATAGCCTCTTTTTATTATTGTTACACACACACACACACACACACACACACACACACACACACGCACAGAGAGAGAGAGAGAGAGAGAGAGAGAGAGAGAGAGAGAGAGAGAGAGAGAGATACAGCCTTAAGTGTCCTCTCTAGGTAGTTATTAGTTTCCTGCAGTTCTCTATGAGTGAAACCTTGTGAGATGCCCCACCTCCACCTTAGCATGTCGGCTGGCATTGTCATTGTTCAGGTCTTGTTTGAAAGCCCTTTATAAGAGAGCCAGACACAAAATAGAGCTCCCAGACTCTTTTTACTTCTTCTACAGTTTTCTTTGCCATCACTGAAGATGCTGTGCTATGCAGGTATCCATTGGGGCTGGGCTCCCCACAATCCACTGAGCTTTGCATTTTGTCCACTTATGGGTTTTTGTTGCAGTTGTATTGCTTTGTAATAGTCTCCATTTGCTGCTCAGAGACACATTCTAGATATGGGGTGATAACTATCTTATTTGTGGGTATAAAGATAAGACTTAAATGCAGTTAAGGGATTCTACTGGTCTAGTAATGTGGTGGTAGTAGATTCTCTTCTAAGATCCATGACCTTACTAGGCCCAGGCTAGTGGCTAGGTTTCTAGTACCAAGAATGATTTCTCTTCTGTGGATCTTAAATCCCCTCAGCTGTTTGTTACCACCACCATGTGAGCGCTGCTATTATACCTTTATGGGCATCTTGTCATTATGATTCATTGGGGTCATAGCTGGACAGGACAACTTATTGTTCCTACCTTTGCTTCTTACATACTACTTGCTGGTACTGTGGAACCTAGACTCTTGGGAGGATGCTTTCAGGTTCAATACAGTTTAAATAATCCAAGTCCTCTGTCCTAAGCATGTAGTATTTTCAGCAATGTGGGATTACCTTCAGCCCCTCTGTGAGGCAACAATCACATGTTTTGTTTGGGAGTCATTTGGATCCCTCTGACCAAACACTCCAAAGGAAGTTTCTTATGACTGATAGTTAGGGGCTTTGTTACTCTATGGTTCTTGTGGGAACATTGGCAGGCCAAATGTATGCCATATATTCTATATTCATTAACCCAGTGGTTCAATAACTTGGCCGTTGTGAATAGTGCTGCAATCAACACAGATGTGTTGTGGTAAATATTAGATCAGGAATCTAAGCAGGCCAGTTCAACATTCTTATGACAAGTTTCACCAAAGCTGCACATTCTGCAATATATAAATATCAAAACAACATTTTAGCATCAAGATATCTTTTGTTTGATTCACTTGAATTAGTTTTTTAGGCAATCTCCCTCTATCAAACCTGATTTATATAACTCTGGAAGGTGTCCAGAGCATAAGCAATCTTTATAAAACACAAAGACAAAATCTTTCTCCCACAATACTGTGTTCTTTAGTCAGCATTGAAATTTAAAACAACATAAAACAAATGAATAACTAAAACACTGTATGATCCTATATTTAGGCCTCTAATAATTTATAATGTCAGGAAATCAACTCAAAATTCTTATGTAGCCCACATTAAGAGAATGTGATAATTTTACAAATAACCACAAACCCTCACTAGCCAGCATTGATGAGCCATATGGCAATTAGTGGGGTAATTCATAAAGCAAATTAAACACCTTCTATCAATTTCAATACCAATAAGAAGTAAACAACTTATCAAACCAGGACTTTAGCCCAAAATATATCAATCTGTCAAGCTCTCTATCTGGAGCATCAATTTTTTGTTTATTAATAACTTTCATAATATATGTCTGTATTCACTCTACCTGGTGTACAGACTTCTATTTTTAATAACCTTATTAACTTGCAAATATCACCACTTTCTGCTTAAAGTCAGTGACTAATTTTCCCTATCTTAGTTCTAAACCACAGGTGAAAATTTCCATGTGATCTGAATAAACTCTGTACTCTCTTCTTCTAACTATAAAAACAAAGTTAATCACAATCCCTTTAATACCTGTCATTAAGAAGCTGGCAGCTTGTCTAACTAGGATTTTAACCCAAAATTCCCAGGGAGCCCACGTACAAAGAATATGGATATCCTGAAAGACTTAATAGAGCATTAAGTCTTTCTACTATCTTTAAAGCAATTAAACCAAACCTAAATTAAATCATTTTCTAAACTACTTTTGCTGAAGAAGCAAGCAGCTTCTAATCTCTCACTCTCTAAACTGCCAGTACTTATCACAGCAGCACAGCAGGGACCTACAGCCTGCAAGCCTAGGCTGCTTCTGTGTTTCCTTTGCTTAACGTTCCTCCTGCCCTTGAGACATCCTGTGACTCAACATGGCGCTGGCCCCCCTCTTCTTAGAAAATGTCACTCTCTCAGGTTATAATCTTAAATTTCTAGGGGATTCTTACCTAACACTTGACTCACCACTTGTTTCGATAAGTAAAAAAAAAAAAAAAAAAAAAAAAAAAAAAAAAGCCGTCCCCTCCCAGCTGTCTTTCTGCCAGCCAGGAACATAGCTCAAATTCCCCAAAGGTAAAATCAAGGCTCAACAGTCAATAATTTATCAATCAGATTTATATGTTAAATTCTCCAACCACAATCCAACCACACAATAAGCTCTGACTCAATTGGTATGATATAATTATCCCACCTAGATAAGTCAGATCATTCTGTACAATCCCATCCGTTATAAAAGATTCATAACAACCTGTATCCATAGAGAGAAGCCCAGAGTGGGACATTTAAGTCTGCCTCCATGGTTCTTCCTTGGCCTCCTCCCTTTCCTAGACTTTTCCCAGCCTACCTTATCTTCTCATCCACTGATAGGTTGGACCCACCTAGGTGCAAAATGGCATCATCTTACACAGATGTGCAAGGTCTCTGTGGCATGTTTAATTACAGTCCTTTTTGGTATTTATCTAGGGTTGTGGCTGGACATATAATAATTCAGTTTCCATTTTTTGAAGATTTCCACAATGGCAACACTGGTTTACATCCCTACCAACACTGTGCAGTTATCCCTTCCCGTGTATACTCACCAACATTTGCTGCTACTCAATTTTAAATGATAGGCATTCTGACTACAGTGACACGAAATATTGGTGTAATTTTAACAGCATTTCCTTGATGACTACAGATGTTGAACTCTTTTGTGCTTCTTGGCTTCATCTTTTGAGAACAGTCTGTTCTTGTCATTGGCCTTTTATTGATTGCATTGTTTGGGGATTTTAGTATCTAGTTGTATCATTTGGGTAGTCTTGCTGTTAATACTCTGTCAGATATATAACCAACACAAAGGTTTTGTCCCACTATACAGGTTGACTCACCATCCCTTAATTTCCCCCTTTTTCTTTGAAAAAGCTTCAATTATTGATTTAACTTCTCAAGTCACTAAAGATCTTGTCAGAGGTTCCTTGTCTATGCCAATATTGTGAAGTGTTTTTCTCTACAAGTTTCAGATTTTCAAGACTCACATTAAAATATTTGATTCCATTTGAATTGATATTTACTCTTGGTGAAAGACATTAGTCTGGTTTCATTTTTCTACCAGTAAATTTTCAGTTTTCCCAGCACCATTTATATAAAAGGCTGTCGTTTCTCACACGTGTGTGTTTGTCATCTTTGTCAAAAATTAGGTGGCTATAGCTATCTGGGTTTAAATCTATTCTATACTATTTCATTGATCTATGCATCTGGCTTTTGTACTGTGTTGCTTTATTACTATGACTCTGTAGTTTAACTTGAAGTAAGACAGGAGGATAACTCTACTATTGCTCCTTTTATTAAGGATTATTTTGGATCCAGGGTCTTTCATGTGACCATATGAATTTTAGACCTCCCTTTTCTATTTTTATGAAGAATGTTACAGAATGTTAGTGGAGACCACACTGAAACTGTAGGTCAGTTTGGTGCTAACACCACTTTCACAATACTAACTCTGCCATTCGATGAGTACAAGAGGCCTCTCCATCTACCAGTGTCATCTTCAAACTCTTGGTGTTTTAAACTTTGCAGCACAGTTTAAACTTTTCTTGCTAAGTTAGAGTCATTTTGACATGCTTTATAGGATAGGCATTGTTTTCCTGATATCTTTCTCAGCAAGTTCATTGTTGATATAGAGGAAGGACTCATTTTTCGCATGTTGTTTTTACATCCTGAGGCTTTGTTGAAACCGTGTATCTGTGTTAAGAGATTTCTGGTGGAGTCTTTAGAGCTTGTATACAAGACCACAGTGTCTGTAAACAGTGATGTCTGACTCCTTCCTTAACTATTTTAATCTCTTTTAATGTTTACATAGTTTATATAAATCCATAGATTTGGTTATAGCCTTTGGATGTACAGATGTTTGGGTGCATATGTTGAGACCTGTAGTACACTCTGGATTATAGCGTCCATCAATATGAATTGGGCTTAGGTAGTTCACTAATTTTGGTATGAATTCTACTTTATCACGTATCAATATAGTTAGAACCTATACTTCTGAGGTTCATGCCACTGGAGTTGTAGGACATAGAGGAGCCATTCCACCAACTCTGAGAATAAAGAGCAAGAGGGACTGAAGCTTGTGGTTTTGATATCATATCTTCTGTTGTAGAGCTATAAGTCATAGATTAAAGAATCCCTCATTTCTAGGGATAAATATGGGTAATACCAGGTTTTTTGGCCTCTAACAGCTTTATTCCTAAGAACTTAAGCTAGCAAGAAGCTCCTATTGACAGCCACATTGTAGAGATAAAACACATGAGTAAAAACTTCAGGCCATATGAAGCACAAGAATAAAAGCCAAAATATGGATGCTTCAGTCCTTCTTAGAAGGGGAAACAAAATACTTCCAGGAGGTAGAGGGTAGGATGGATTTGGGAAGAAGAGAGGAGGGGAAGGGAGAAAAGAGAGGCAGGATCAGGTATGGAAGGAGACCAGGATGATATACAGAGGGTCAGGAATTTGAACAGAGGTGTGTAGCAATGGGGAATGGGGAACTGGGGGTAGCCACCAGAAAGTCCCAGATGCCAGGAAAACAAGAGGCTCCCAGGACCCAATAGGGATGAGATTAGTCGAAATACTCAACAAAGGGGAGGGAGAACCATATCCAGAGGTTAGGCAAGGCCCCTGTTTGGGGGATGTGGCCACCCACTCATCTCCAAATTTTTAACCCAGAATTGCTACTGTCTAAAGGTAATGTGGGGACAAAGTGTGGAGCAGAGACTGAAGGAAAGGCCATCCAGAGACTGCACCTCCTGGGGATCCATCCCGTATACAGTCACCAAACCCAGACACTATTACTGATGCCAAGAAGTGCTTGCTGACAGGAGTCTGATATAGCTGTCTTCTGAGAAGCTGCCAGAGCCTAACAAATACAGAGAGGGATGCCCAGAGCGAATCATTGGACTGAGCATGGGAACCCCAATGGAGGAGTTAGAAAAAAGACTGCAGGAGCTGAAGGGGTTTGCAACCCAATAGGAAGAACAACAATATTAACTAATCAGACCCCCCAGAACTCCCAGAAACTAACCCACCAACCAAAGAGTATACATGGAGAAACCCATGGCTCCAGCTGCATAAGTAGTAGAGGATGGCATTGTTTGAAGAAGCCCTTGGTCCTGGGAAGGCTCATTTCTCCAGTGTGGGGGAATGCCAGGGTGGTGAGGTGGGAGTGAGTGGTAGGAAGGGGATCCCCTCCATAGAAACAGGGGGAGAGCGGATGGAATAGGGGGACTTTGGAGGGGAAACCAGAAAAGGGGACAACATTTGAAATGTAAATACATAAAATATCTAATAAAAAATAATCATATAAAAAAGTCTTCCAACCACAAGACAGATCCGAGGTAAGCCAAGGCTTTGTTTCACCAGCAGCTTTAGTGCAAAGTTGTGGGCTATTCGGGGGACCTTCTGTAATTCCTACCAGGTGAGTTCAGGTGGTATTGGAGATTTCAGCCTCTCATAGCTTCAAGGTGTGGTTAAGATTATCCCCAACTCTCCATAGCTACTGGCAGATTCTTTGGAATCTTCATGTTTATGACTTTGTAAACTGTGTTTTCACGCATAGAATTGACCTCACTCATCTCAAATGATAAAAATGAGTACTATCTCTTAAACACATACTATATGTAGGTATTACATTAAGTACCTTTAATATATTATTTGGTAATAGCTCACTTGCTCTGTATAACATGTGCATGATGCTAATATAACTCCTTCCCACGGAACAGAAATTAATGCCTAGAGAAGCTCAGTAATTCTTAGTGTTAACTTGAGAATTTACTAAGGACAAAGCTATGATAGGTTGTCTGATTTTATTTCTCATACTCTATTCTAAATTTTCCTCAAATGAAAGGGATTTGGAAACTCAAAGTTATTCACCGCTGATGATTCTGGTGGATTTTCCTAGGCACGTATCTGTAGCATTTCTTATGTTTTCTATTTCATAAGTATTCTAAGACATAAGTAGCTGAAGTCAAAACAAGTTAGATGAATGCTACATTTCTTTTGGATTCATGTGGACACAAGTATGTTACAACCATACAGTATAACTGATTTGTTATAAAGAAAAAAAACAAAAACGTAACATTTCTAAGAAAAATGAACCTATCTAAATCTTTCATTTCTCTTTCCTTTATAAATCATTTTATTTAGTTTGAATGTATTTATATAAACTTGTCATACAAGCTACAAAAAGTAAATCACAGCATTCATTAATAATGATACATCTAGGATTCTTAATGCTATGTTTAAACTAATTGTAAATATATGCACATATATATACATATATACATATATTAGCAGCATCTGCATTCTTTCTCTTTTCTGAGTCACCATCTCAAATGTGCCAAGCTAGCCTTGAACTCACATGTAGCCAAGACGACCTTGAATGTCTTATCCTCATGTTTTCATCTCCAGGGTACAGGGATACACACACACACACACACACATACACACACACACACACACACACACACACACACATACACACACACACATACACACACACACATACACACACATACATACATACACACACACACACACACAAACACACACATACATACATACATACACACACACACACACACACACCTGGTTTAGGTGTTCCTTGCTCATAATAGGCGAGGGCTTTGCCCACTGAGTTATCTAACCCTGAATTTAAATAAAAGTAACTTTTAACGTTACCCAGTTACTTTTTTAAAAAAATTCTTGATCTTGGCCATAAAACTAATTCTTTAGAATTATAAACTCATTAATATCTATTAGAAGTTACAATCTGTTTTCTGCTTTTAAACTTATTTTAAAACAAGATAGGGGCTTCATAACAAATTCCAGGATAACCCTGGACTACACAGGGAGACTAATGTACTTTTTCCTCTTCTGTTCTTTAAATACTTCATGCTTCAAAAAAAATTTGAGATGGGAGTCTCATCATGTAACCCAGAACTCACTTTTGAAAAAAAAAGTCATCATTTTTATGAGATTTTAAAAACATTTGAAAATTTCATACATGTATACGGTACTCTTTAATCATATCATGCCATGCCCTGCTCCTTCTGGACCACATCTTCCAACATTCCAGCCCCATTATATTACTTCAAATATAAATAAACAAATAGAATATTTAACTTAGTGGCATCCTTGTCTTTTTTTCTGAGACAGCATATTATAAAGGCCAGGCTGGCCTTGAACTTCCATGTAGTTAAAATGACCTTAAATGTCTTTTCTTTCATAATTGAACCTAACTAGTACTGGCCATATGGGAGCACAAGCCACCCACGAGAGGTCAAGCCACTGAAGCAAACTGAATCTCCCTCCCCTAGAAGCCATCAATTGCCAATAGCTTCTCAGCTAGGGGTAGGGCCTCCGAAGCCTCTTCCTTGTTGGGGTGTTTACTGAAGGATCTTGTGCAGGACTTGTGCAGATAATCAACCTGTGTTGTGAGTTTATGGATGTGGTGGCCTGTCATGGTTTAAAGGACTTTCCATTGGAGAAGTAGCTGCTTGATCTTACAGTCTTTGTGCCCCGTCTTCCGTGATGCTTTTGGAGCCTCTGAGGAAGGGATGTGATACAGATGTTACATTTAGGACTGTGGCACCAACATCCTTTCTTATACTTTAGGGGAAACTGACTCCATGGCATTATGTATTTTCAATGCACTGCTTAAATAACTGTACTTTGCAACTCATTCACAGCAAATTCTGAAAGATCATCTACCGTATAAGCATAGCTTCAGTGCTACCGAGTTCTTTTATTCTGCCTCCCATACTGCGTTCATAACATCCAAGTGTTATTGTCCTTACTCTAACTTCCTTACGTTTATGATTCATTAATGTACATGTTTTGAAGGATAAATGAGTGATCAGTTATCAGACTTTCTTCCACAGCTTATGGGTTTTTTTTTTTTCCTTCATTTGCTCACCTTTCAAACTTTATAACAAGACTGGGTTTTCACTGCACAAAAGTATAGCCCCTGGTACCCATTTCTGAATGAGGTGTAAGAATATCTGCTAACTGGGCAAAGTGGCATACTTGGGAGGTGGAGGCAGGAGGATCAGGAATTCAAGGTCAACCTGGGCACTGTGGGCTATATAACATAATCTTGTCTCACAAAAACAAGTGTGTGTGTGTGAGAGAGAGAGGGGGGGGAGGGGAGGGAGGAAGAGAGAGAGAAAGAGAGAGAGGGAGAGAGAGGGGAGGGGGAGGGAGGAAGAGAGAGAGAGAGAGGGAGAGAGAGAGAGAGAGAGAGAGAGAGAGAGAGAGAGAGAGCATAATGCATAATAATTTATAATTTTTCTACAAATTAAGCATTTTAATTAAAGATGTTGAGGGTACATTCTTACAGCACTTGTTCCCAGTTATTTATTGTTTGTATGAAAAGATGTTAATTTATGGCAAAAAAGTCAGTTCATAAGGACTGAGATCATCCCAAAATAAATATTTATAACGTAAAATACTCAACATGAGGGTCTGGAGAGGAGGCTCGGGAGTTCAAAGCACTTGGTCTCCAGAAAACTGCAGTTAGGTCACAGTGCCTGCTGCAGGTGACTCACAGCTTCATGAAACTCTTGCTCCAACAGTTTTAGCACATGCACACATAAACTGAAATTGAAAGAAAGAATACTTGACAGGAACGTTTCATATCCATGAGCTTATTTGTTGCATGAGGTAACAGACTTTCAGCTAGACCACAAGTTCTCAACCTACAGTCGTGACCCCTTTGAGGTCAAATGACCCTTTCTCAGGGGGTCACACAGATAACCTGCACATCAGATATTTACATTACCGTTCATAACAGTGGCTAAATTAGTTATGAAATAACCAAATAATGTTATGGGGACTCCCCACAGCGTGAGCAATTGTATTAAAGGGTAACAGCATTAGGAAGGTTGAGAACCACAGAGATAGATTAAGGAATCCATGGGAACTGTATCTAGAAGAACTTCAGAACCAGTTGGGTAAGAGTTTTAGATTGTCCCAAGACCCCTTGTCTCTATCTTTTACTTATAAAAAGCTATTTTATTGATTTTCAATGTGAATGCTATTATGAAGCCAAAAGCTTCTACCCTTATTCCCTCAAGCCCCAGTTGGTCATTTGCGTGTCATCTAAGCTCCCTGTTAGACAGAGATGTGCTTGCTGGCAGCACACAGAACAAACATAGTCAGGAAGCCTTGGCCTGGAGAAAGTTAGGTAAGAAAAAGACACAAAGCTGCTTCTCAGTTTAAAATGTCTCATTCTCCTTTGCAGCTGTTATTTTCAATTAAATGTATTAAAATTCCAAAGAATTTTAATTAACAGTTTTACTTAATCACATAGTTTTATCATTTTTATTATGATGTTACTTAGAAAATTACATGGAAAATAAAAACTAATATTCTGGTAAAGAAACGAAAGCATCTAAGAAGAATGAAAGAAAACTGGCTAAACCCACACCTTGGCCCAGGCTGTCAGTGAGGATGCGCTGGGCCACCTGAGTGGCATTAGGCTGGGATTTCCCTCCCGTATTGGGGAATGCTTCTTGCAGCCCCCAAGTCCCTCCTGCCACTAGGTGTTTTGGCCATAACCACAATTCAAACCTGGGGAAACCTTCAGTCATAGTCAAGATGCTTGGTTAACTAAATGCAATGCTGGATCTCTTATCTTGTCCATGAAGAAGGGCTCAGCAGGAAGAACTCAGTTACAGGAATTCAAAGAGTCGCCTTCAGTTCCCCCACTCGGACACCTGACCATCTCAGGCTGTGTCTCTGGACTCTTCTGAAACAAAAGGGCAACTCCTCAGAAAAAGGCCACAATGTTCATTAAGCTCCTGCAAAGTACTAAAGGGCTAATGATGGCCATGCCCCTGCCATCACGATGTTTGAGACCTCCCTCGAGTTCTGAGATCATTTTTAAATGTTCCCATCCATAAAGATACCCTGCGCCCTGTCCTCTGTGCCCTGAGCGCCTGTAGCAAACCCTTGGACTCAGGCTCATAATTTTCTTTATGTCCTGCTCACATGTGGGTCTCTGCTTTTATACGTTATACCTTTCACAGTTCTGTGCCACACACTAAATATTCACTGGTGCAGGTCACATTTACCGGACTGACACCTAGACCACCCTCCGAGGCTCTCTGGACTGTGGAATTTCACATGGTGTGGTTGCATAACTTTAGAGCCTTAACAACATAAAGGCAATTGATTGAAAGCAGGAAAAGTTTTCTGTGAAAACACTTCTAATAATGTGGGGCTGGAAAAATCTGAAAGCGCATGGGAACAGTGTTTTCATAATGATGACTGGGTTCCCTAATGACAGGTCCAATCATATATATTTTTTTGCTTGTTGTTTACAGTAGTGGTGAACTTTATAATCATATTAAATGTTTTAAAAACAGCAACTTGGTTATCTGGAACAAAGCACATGTAGATCTACAGGGTATTATCCTATTTCTCCACTGCTGAGAAAAGATACAGCAAGCCTCACGCCTCGGTATCTTTGTGTAATATTGCTGCTTTGACACTTAATGTCCATTATTCCACTTTTGAAGGGTTGATGGCAACATCACTTTCTGAATGGTTCCAATGATCCTCGGGCTCATCAAACAATTTAGAAATATTTCTAAGGAAAATAAAAAGACATGAAAAATAGGTGCTCAGTCACACTCAGAGTCCTATAATGGAGTCTTCAAAATTTAATGAAAAGTATCTGCCACTTAATATTTTACTCTCTCTTCTATTAAAGTAGCATGCTTTACAAAAATTGGGGTGGGGGCACCAAGATAACCCAAAGGGTAAGAGTGCTTACCACTGAGCCTTACAACCCAAATGTAATCCCTGGGACTCACCAAGTGGAAGGAAAAGCCGGACTCCTGAAAACTGTCCACACAGTCCCTGAGATACAGAAATATGTAATCATTTCTTTACTTCAAACTTTGTAAAAGCAGTCTGTTTCTTCAATACTGTGTGACTAATTCATTAGAAAGTTACTTAAACTTCATACTTACAGGGTTGTTTTTATTGCTTTAATTAGATTTCTCAAAGACTATGTAGAAAAAAAAAACATGCAGCAAGATGGCCCATCCATTGTGTTTTGCAGGGGAAAAAAAATAAGTTTCTACAGTATTAGTCACATTTGTAAACAGCATCAATGAACCCGCACGTAGAAGGTTAAATGTTTGCAGACCACTCTTTTTTGCCCCAAAGATCAGAGAGGAATTACTATTTTTATTTTACATTCCCTTGATGAGGATAATGACAAACAGCTGTCACTCCAGTGCTCTGACTGCAGAGAATCCAACTGCAATCCTATAATTTAAACAAAGGGAAAAATACTCATGCACAGCATACAACCAGAGAGAGGAAAGGGGGTTTGAGCTGAGGCTGGGGAGTGAAGAAAGGAGCATTTTCTTGCTGCAAGTACTTGTTTAAAAACTCACACCTACGACTCCTTCCCCTTTGCCAGATTCTGCTTCAGTGTAAAACCGAGGAAGTTGAATTTGCATTCTGGATCCATGAGCTCCCTGTTACCTCCACTGTGTGCCCAGTGTAGTTATGGTTTGTGTGACACCATAAGTCTACAGATTCCCAAGAGCTAAGAAGAATTTCAAGTTGTCTTATTGGCTACTCTGGAATGCCTTTAACTCTGTTCCCAACTTGACTACTTTTTTATTCATGCATTATTTACTGTGCAAAAGTAGTGGATTTGGTAATCTTATTCAAGAATATCGTGCACTTTGGCCATGATTACTCCCTTGACTCCTATCCCCCATCCTTCTCTTCCTCTAAATACTCTCTCTCTCTCTCTCTCTCTCTCTCTCTCTCTCTCTCTGTGTGTGTGTGTGTGTGTGTGTGTGTGTGTGTGTGTGTGTGTGTGTCTGTGTGTCTGTGTATGTGTGTGTGTGTGTGTGAAACTTAGGTTTCTCGTGAAAGAAAATGTTTTGCCTGTTGGCGTCTGGCTTTATTTCACTTAATGGGGTGTACAATCCCATTCATTTTCCTGCAAAGAGCATAATTTGCATTTTCTTCATGTTCCCTTGTTGAGAGACACCAAGGTAAAGTCCACAGCTGACCTACAGTGAGCGGTGCTGCATTGAACGTGGTTAAGTAGGTATCTCTTTGTGAAAGTGACTTACATTCTTGAGGGTCTACCCCCAGGAGCGGCAAAGCTGGCAAACAGAACGTTTGTTTAAGGAACTCCATCCTAATTTCCACAGGTGCTGAGCATAGTTCTGGTCCCAGCAACAGTGTGCAACTGTGTTTATCTCCGTGTAGTTTGACTTACCTCTCTTTGATGGCTCCAGTTGTTAAAATTTTTCAGAAGTGTATCGCCTACTTGTACTTTGTTGTTTTAGAAATATCTTTGTTTATTTGATGAAGTGGGGTGTTTTGGTATTTGGTTTTCTTAGTTCTTTATAGAGGCTAGATATTAATCCTGTCTGATGTATAGAGCTGGAAAATTGTTTCTTTCTGTTTTGAAGGCTATTGTTTTCCTCTAGCCCCTTTCTGCACAGAACTTTTCTTCACATCATGCAATCGCCCTTGTTAATTCTTGGTTTCCTCCATGGTGTTCTCTACTCAACTAATGTCTGTTGTTCATTCTGACATGTTGATTATTGCTCCAGAAAGAACAGAAGCATTTTGATAAGCAAATGTAAAGTGAGGCTAACTGTCACCGAGTACTGTGGAAAGGGGAGGGTGAAATCAAATACGGTTTTTCCCATTGGAGGTTCAATGTATCTTGTTGATGCAGCTTTTCCTCTAATGGGTCTTGAGAATGTCAGTATCTCAATGACACTTTCCTAGACACTCCTTTCAAACTTACTACTTCGTGTATAAGACTGAACTGGAGTAATGTAGTTATTTCATGGATTTAGAAGTCATCCTCATTTTACACCAGTTGGGTGAATCTCAGCACTTGGAGTCCCGCCATGCTCCTGTGTGGGGGGTACAGTAACCCTGGTGCCCACTCCTTAGCACCGAGGTGCAGCTCTCACATACAACTGCTTGCTGTGGTCCTTGACACACAGCAGATGCTGAGAATAGGCTTTGTGAGGGGAACAGGCTGATACTGAAATGCCACCATGTTCCACTGCTACATGCTATGGCAAAATTTACAAGCTTTTTTAGGCCAGAGAAATAAACTGGATTGTACTGTCATTCTTGGGGAGGCCCATTTTATTTTACATAGAAAAAAATTTTTACACAAAAATTATAGGTTTTGTGTATTAGGGCAGTTTTGTGGACCTAGGTCAAGCCATTTGTCACATGAGCCACCTTCCCCTTTTCTCCCCCCCTCCTCCGATAACACTGGGATCTGTGCTAAGAATGGAGAGATTGATACAGTCCTAGAGGCTCATGGGAGGAGAGATTTAAGATGAATGGTAGATAACATAAGCAAGTGCAAGAATGAGTTCAGAGGAAATGGAGGCAAGCCCTCAGAGCAGCAGACTCTTGTCTGGCAGAGGTAAGGGTGCAGCAGGTTTGAAACACAAAGGGGGCCTTTGTGAGGAAGAGTGGGAGGGAGAGAGGGCTTCTGGAAAGGGGCTCATGCAGGTGGCAGGCGGGTGGTACTGGTAGAAGTAGTAGCAGTAGTAGGTTTGAATTTTAATAAGGTTTTAACTAGAAATGTTTTAGATTCTTTTCACCTGAAATGTGTTTGACACAAGCCTGCTAAAAAAAATCTATTACATCAGATGTAATTCTTTCAGTGACCCAAGATCACTAAGAAATGAATGAAATGGAAGGAAGGAAGGAAGGAAGGAAGGAAGGAAGAAAGAAAGAGAACTGGAGAACTACTACCATTCTGAGCACCCAGCCTTCTGCCTTGCTATTGTCCCCCACTGCCCCAGAAGTCCCCTTATTCTGATGGCCTACAGCAAAGCATGGGGCCACATCCTCGGGGCAGAAAAGAACCACTAATTTATTTTTATAGCAAATATACATGTTCAAAGAAATGTTCCTGATATAGAAGTGCTTATACATTTTTATTGATGGTTTTGTAGCCTAAAAGAAATGTGGCTTTCATACGTGTATATCAATTCAAAGAAAGGACTCCGTGTTTACGGATCCAGTCAGTTAGCACAGTGCTTTGCCTGGAGCTGATTGGAAACCTGGCAGATCAAAGTACGTGCATTTCCAAAGAAAAGTGCTTCATGCCAATGTCAGAAGCAATAAATTATCCTCCCCCCTTTACATTCATAATTAAATCTTTCCAAATATAAGAAAGTAGCCAGACCACTAACAATATCTGTATGATGTTTTGAGGTTTAGATGCTTCACCCTGACTTGAAATAGAGACCATTTGTTCTAAATTGATTTCAATGCCAAGCCAATAGGTCAGCCCTTAATGATGAAGATGCCATTCCAGCCCAGCCTCTGGGTGGATAAGCCAAAATTAATTAACTCAAGTCGTATAGTATAGAAAACAGATGCCTTGCTCATGTTGCACAAATAAATTCTTTGTGTATAAAAGGGTTCTGCTTTATTCAAAGAATAACACGTTGGAAGTTAACTTTCCGCAATGGAGCCAGTCTTCAACGGTGACGACAGAAGCGTGAATTTACACAGCGAATTCCAGCAAGTGCATGAAAGAATGAATTATCTTCCAGATCTCAAATTTGGACTCCCGGCCAGTCCTAGGGGACTGAGTTTTGAGTCTGGGCTGATCCAATCCAGAGCAGAGCCAACAGTACCAGAACTACATCAGGGTCATTGTAATCTATAGGATCCCTAGAGACTCCTCCCAGAGAAAGGCTCACATCTGCATCATCTGTTTGGACTCAGGCCACTGGCAAGCTTACAAATGGCTTAAGATTAGGTTGGCTCTCTCGAGGTGCATTGTTAGGTGCACTGTTTATTTGGTTATTCATCTCAACATTCATTCAGAATCAGAACGTTTACTTTTGCTAGAATGTGGTAAGTTCAAAGTAGAAAGACAACTGCAAGGTTCTGACTGATTCTCCTAAGCAGAAACCGGTCATTTGATGTTTGGTATTTTTTATTCTGAGAGAGAATGTGACATAATCCACATTTTGTTTCCATTCTGTCAGACTGAAAATGATGAAAATGGACAAGCAGAAAACTTTTCCATGGACCCACAGTTGGAGAGGCAAGTGGAGACCATACGCAACCTAGTAGACTCCTACATGTCGATAATCAACAAATGCATCCGAGACCTAATTCCAAAAACAATAATGCATCTTATGATCAATAATGTAAGTAATTATAAACTCCTTTTTGCCTCTAATCCTCCCCTTTCTGGAAATCGAGCACCTTTTCTTGAGTGTCTCTGTGATATTTTCCAAATAACTGAAGCACTTACTGCCCAGGATGTAACTCTGCCTTTATAAGTGGATGACCAAAAGAAAGAGATCATAAAGGAATTTTCCAGCTACAGCATCAACTTGCTTCTAACTGACTGTCTACCATATTCATGGCCTTGAAAAGTTGGTGATGAAATCATATGCCAACACTCTTGGAGTTAAAGGCCTTCACAGCAATTTAATCAGATTCCAGTGCTCCTAGGTCTTGAGTTTAAAGCCTACACAGTATATGTTAATATGATTATTTTTATCATCTACAAACTATGGAATGTGCTTTTCATGTATGAAGGGACATCTTAGCTTAATCCCTGACTATGCAGTCAGTCCTATTGTCTTTTGGAGGGCAGTTTCTTTGAGGCAGGGTTTCATTGTGTAACTTAAGTATACCTGGAACTCAAGGTACCATTTCTGACTCAGCCTCCCAAGTACGGGAACCACTATGTCCATCTCAGCCTGGATTCCTAACGTAAAGATGCTACAACCACCAATCGTTCAGAGCCCTGCTACTGTAGCCATTCAAAAACTGTTGGTGTTGTTTGGATATTTCCTTCTTTGGTTGGTAGCAGTCTTGATGTGGTACTTTAAAAAAAAAAAAGTTATTAGAGAAGGCGTCTTTCTGAATTCTGATAAAGAGGAATCAACCACTTTATTTATATTCATCCTCTTGTGACATGGTTTGCTTTAAATATGTTATGAACATATCTTGTGAGATTTCAAAAGTCAGACTGTAAAACTGAAAAGTGCCTTAAAGTAGAATTCAAGGAGAAACCTGGTTTTTGGGCTGTTAGCCCAATGTGCCTAATTGGCTGCTGTGGGTTTGTATCTTCCTTAGGTAAGCCACTAGCATAGTAAATATACCTGGCTTGAGGATTTGTTGCAAAAGAAGAGGGTGGTAAATGTAAGTAATTAATATGGCTATTAGTCATTCTGTGTTTCAAGATTTCTTTTTAAAGTTTATGACAATCTGCTTGTCTGAAACCTCTGGGGTTGTATATGCCTTGATGTTAAGAAGCCCTGAATTCTCATGTGACAAAACTTGTATTTGACTATGTTTGTGCATCCAAGTAAGATAAATACGATGCTTTGAAGTCTCGCGCAGCAGGTAAGAATGAGCTGGAAAAGAAAGTAGAAACTATAAATATCACTGTGGTTGGTCAGTGGTCGGCTGTTTGACCTGTAGTGAAATCTGTAGCCCCTCTGAGTTCAAGTCTGCCATTTCTGGAACCTCAGGGGAGCATGAAAGGACCTCACAGACCCGTCAGAATGTGACAGATGTGGCTGCAGGCCATTTAGACAAATCTGAAGTACTGAGCAAATAGTCTGTGTGTCTTCAAAATTACCCTCTTAACTTTGAGTCAGTGGATTCAGGTTATTTTGCTGTGGTATATCAGGCTCTTGCTTATTTAAACATTTTCCTGATTGGGGATCATTTATCTCCCCACCGTTTTACCAAGAGTCATTATTCCTGCCTTCGGTTCAAGCTCGGCTTTGCTCTGTGTTGTATTAAATCATCAGCACAGGAAATCAGACTTCCTGTCTGTGGCTCTGAGGAATAGCTTGACACAAATTAGTTAAAAGGAAGGAAAAAATCCTACTACAAAATCTATTCTACTTTCACCTCCAAAATTAAACAAAAACAGACAATGCACAGGGGTTACTGTAATTTCCCTACCTCCTTGGTGCTGGATTCTACTTGCTTTAATGAAATGTCCAAACACCCACCTAACAGACTATTATTCTTAGAGGCGAAGCTCTGCCAGTTATCTTGAGAAAGACCTCACATACAAGTCATGGGAAAGGCGACTTCAATTCAGACCCGAGCTCTAGGGTCAGATACTTAAGCAGAGACTGATAGGAAAGTGGAGAAAGCCAACCATGTGCGTTCCCATGAAGTGATGGTGGTCTGTGCTAGAAATGTAGCTTTTGCAGTCACCAGAAATGAGTTCAGACACCTATGGTCATAACTTTCTTAGAGTACTATTATTTTGCTTCTATTTTCCTATATATAAAAACATTTTGTGTGTATATTACATTTTTTTTTCAAATAGAGAATGAAATCTCTAAAACAGGGTACTCAGATTTTCATGGCATCGAAATGCCTGAGCCTTTCTGCTCACTTCAAATGTATCCTGTTAACTACAAAGAGGCAGACCTAATAAATCAATGAGCCTATACCATACAAGGAAGCTGGGTTGTTTTTAAATTTGATTTGAATTGATGAAATGAGAGAATGTGTAACAGAATCACAACTAAGAAAAGAAGTTTGAATTCCACCTATTCTGAAAGCTGGTATTCAGTCGGAATGAGTAAATGCCAAAGCTGGGCTCTCTGTCTTCTTAGCCCGTGGCCTTTCACCCTTGAAGCAGGAATGGCCGTCCAGCCTTCCGAAAAGGAATATGTTTTAGCCAGCTTTTCATAAAGTTCGGGAATCGGTGGGCAGTTTCCTTTGAAAGTTTACATTAAGTGTTCTGCCACTCAGCTCGCCATATGGAATTGTTTAAGAAGTTTAAAGCCAGGCCATAAATGCCTGGCCTCAGACATACTGTAAGCCTTTGTCTATTGAAACACAGCAGCTGTTTCGTTACTTAAACATTCAAAGTAACAGCAGCACAAAGGAACTGCAAGTTTATGACAGGCAGCCACAGGTTCAAGTCAAAGCAGCAAAGCCCTGTGTGAGACTTTAAGACTAGCACACATAACGCCCCATGGTTCATCCACCACAGGACAAAAAAATTCAGCTTTATTCTAAAACACCATGTATGGTAGATAGGTTTTTGGTTCGCACCCCCTGGACGTCGTTTTTTTCTCTTCCACACCTTATACATGGAACACTAGAAAGTGACCTGCCTATGAAGACACTGCTCTGAGTGTCAGAGTCAAAAGTACCGAAAGGCTCATTCTCAGTCCGATGTTATCTCAAATCCGGCAGCAGATAAGGGCATGGGGTTAGGAGTGAGAGTAACTCTACGTCAGCCCTTACAACCCAGAGGGCTTCTTCTCCCTACATAGGATAACCACAGGGTTATTTACCCAGAGTTCAAAGGACTCAAAGATTTAACTAGAGTTCATTTGAACAGGAGTAATAGCTTCCAAACAAACCCACTAAATGAATACAAATACAAAATAAAATGCAAAAATTCCTACAAATTCTAAAAGAATGAAAAGCAAAGCAAACAAACAAACAAAAACCATGAGATCCAGGGACATCCCACACTTACTGTGGTGCTGCCACATCCGCCGTGGGCCCTCTATTCAGTGGCATGTGCCATAGACTCAAACACATCTTGTAGCCTTAAAGAGGACGAAGTAAATTTTCTATTTTCAACATCTCAGTGGGAAATATGCTCTTATTGCCGGACCATTATTCTAATCTTAAAACTGAGATCTGTTTGTATAGGCCAAACACAGCATCTGCCTCACCCCCTGCCCCCCCCCCCAAAAAAAAAAAAACTTCACCGAAGGCTCCCCCATCCAGCCGAGAAAAACTCCCGCTCTTTCTTATATTTTGCTCATCACTGAGCTTTGGATGTTACAGCAAACGTACTTATTTCCCTGACCTCCTTTGCCCATCGTCGTGAGTCCTTAGAGGTTGTATTATGCAGAAGGCAAACACCAAAGCTAAATGGGCCAGGGAAGACCAGGAGGGGGAAGGTGGTGGCCAATCTGTCACATCTCCAGATGAACGAAATGAAATTATTCAGTGAAAATGCTGTACACGTGAATGAGCCACACCACCATTCTACACAGTGACCACAGTTCAGACAGAGACTTCAGGGAACCAGTCTTACAGGCAACCAAACCGTCTCTTGGTGAAGGTGTTGAAACGGCTCAGTCATACCAAAGGTTTTCAGAGGCAAACATCTTTCAGGGGACTAGCGAAGGGTTAAAAGTTAGGAGGAGGAAAACATGTGGAACATTTTTAATGACCTCACATTCCTTTACACTGAGCAGAGGGACATGCTGTAGTAATGCCTGTTTATTTAGCCTGCAGAGTTTGAGCTGGAATGGGATTTTTGCATGTGAGAATTTTTGTGAGCCACACAAAGATGTATAGGTTATAAGGTGTTATAATTAAAAGCATAAATGTTGCTCCAAATCTCCCGTCCAAGCATAATTGGTCTGTTCGGCTCACCTAAGAGGAGATCCAGTGTGGTATGTATGTGTTGCAGGACCCTCGGTTTAAATATTTGTGCCACCAACACCCAAATGGTTCAGAAAGCCCCTAAAGTGTCTGGAAACTCCCCCAAATGTCCCCAGCCCTGTCAACTGCTGTTGTTGTTGCAAACTCCAGTTGTATCTCTAGAAGACTAGACCAGGCTAGCCAGAGAACAGCCTAAACTTTTCCTAACATTTAAAATAAAGTATTAACCCATGAAGCGTATTTAAGTGTGTATCTTGACAACTACACTTTTACAGTAGGTCTCTGTAATCCCCTGCCTACCTGTTGCCAATTTAGTCCCCTTACAGGAAAAATAACACAACATGTTTTTCCTCCTCCTATCGACCCTCGCATTCTTTCAGAACATGCCAAATGGAGGTATAGTGGAGAGCAGGCAAGTTTCAGTGTGTAATACCAGAGCCATTAGTTCATCCCGGAGTTGATTAATTCTCAATTCAGACCTGCTTTAGAAGTATTCTTGGATCTTTCTTTTTAAATCATATTTAATAGCTCCTGAGCGATACTCTAGCAAGATGTAAAGTTTCAAAAGAGCTCAACCCAACTGATGATTGATGTCAGAGAAACCATCTGGTTTTGAGTTTTAAGATGCACCTCATAGTGCACACACAGATAAACACATGCGCCCAACAATGGAAGGTCTGTGCAGATGTCTCAGCCCCCATGGGTACCTGTGTGTGTGTTTAGAAGTGAATAGCTCCTTCAAAGACCATAAACTATTCCTAAGGCCATATTTCCTACCTTCCCTGAAAAATCTGACTTTCTCTTTTGCCATTTGATTTTCAATTCTCCAACTCAGCCAGAGAGCAACACCAGAGACACCTTCCTTAGACTGGTCTTTTCTTTCTCATCCTTCTCTGCAGGCACCACAAGATGACTTTTCCTTTGTAGTGTTTTATTTATATGGACCCATCTTTTCCATTCTCCTGTGGCACCGAGAAATGCCCATCATTCCATGAATAATAGTAAACAATAGCCTCCTATGGGGTCCACGTCTAACCACTACTACCATTGATTTTTGTGCCAGTTAAAACCAGATTGATTTTTCTAATGACCTGTTTCATTCACTTGTTAAAAGCCTTTCCGGGTATCATATTGCCAAGTGGATAAAGTTTAAACACTTCTCATTAGCGATCTCATATTTTGCCCTAGATATTAGACAAAATTTACTTTCCACACTCACCAGACAATCCCTTGAATATAGTGTGGATGACATCTCTCCCATGTTGAAATCACTCTTGGCTTACAAAAATGTGTGTAAAAAAAAATCAACAAAAACTGTTGATTTCACCACAATAAGACTGATTCAACTGATGTTTTTACAAACAGAACTTTTTTTACATATTTGAAACCTCTACAAAAAAATGAAACCGGTCCTCTCTCCTGTCTCTCCTTTCCTCCCATCAAGAAATAAGATCTAACAGTTCTCTAGACTGGACTTTGGTCACTGCTCACTCTGGGCAAATAGTAAGGTCAACCAGTTATCTGTCTTGCCAGTTTGGGCTGTGGTTTACCCACAGTGCTACAGAGATCTCACCAGAGAACAATGTGCAGGAATCATAGTCCTTGCTCTATATCCCTTATGTGAAACTCAGAGACCAAACTCAGCTTCTGAGGCTTGGAAGCAACTCTTTATCTACTATCTCAAAGGCTTGTCAACACATATTCTGGCTTGGTCTGTTTCTACAAATTCCCAAACTGCCCTGGAAATTATAAAGGGCAGGCTGGAACAGAACCACAGAGCTGTATGTAACCCAGCCCACTGTGAGTCTAACCTTGAACCAGGACTGGAAGCTGTATTCACAGAGTCCCATGCTAACGTTTGAGGATTGTACAGATAAACTGGGTGCTTTCCTTCATGTGGTATGTATGAACTACACACCCAGGGGCTACACTACAAGAATATAGAAGCCATCCTGTTCCCTTGGCCCTGAGACCAATTGACTCCACCTACAGGCACTAACCTCTCTGTAGCCCTGCCCTTTTGACCTCTTCCAGTGTTCTCATTTATTTTTTTTAATTCCATTAAAAAATAAAACTTTGGGGGCTGAAGAGATGGCTCAGTGGTTAAGAGCACTGACTTCTCTTCCAGAGGTCCTTAGTTCAATTCCTAGAAACTACCTGGTGGCTCACAACTCTCTGTAATGGGATCTGATGCCCTCTTCTGATGTGTCTGAAGACAGCTACAGTGTACTCAAAATAAAATAAAATAAAATAAATCTTTTTTTCTAATGAAACTGTGTTTTAGAATCTTCTCATTTGATTAAAAATCTGAACTATAATTTAAGAAGTTTAGCCGGCAGGTATCCTGTCATCCTGAAGTTTAAACAAATAATACTCTTGCACTGGCATTTTTATCTAGATCTAAGTAATCCAGAAAGCTTTCTCAAATTACAGAGGAACTAAAAACTTCCAGTAGGCTTATTTTCCGTGGTTTAAGCTAATTATCACACTTGCTAGCTGCTCTAAACTATCACTGCTAAGCCGTGGTATAGCTCGGTGATGATATGTGCACTTATACAAAAGGCCCTGGGGTACCAGCATCATGATGAGAGGACAAAGCAAAGAAAAAAAATGAAGGAATGCAAATTGTGTCTTCTAGCCATTTGCATGGCATGACATGCTTTCAGAAAATTGAATTAGCACTGGTTAGAAGATTTTAGGTTGACATCACAGCTGTGTGATCTCTAAATTTGTTTCTGCATTGTGAGGTTTTTATCTCACCACCATGTGGTGAATTCAATCAGATAACTTTTGAAGAAAATTGAGATATATATTTCAATGATTTGTACATTCGGTTTCTCACATTTAATATGAACATGTACTTGTGCTTAATGATATCTAGATTTTTTGTCATAGATTAACTAATATTTTCTCTGTAGTTATATACAGTGGCTCACTAATGTTTAGATCTGATGAAGCATGAGACTGGTCCTTGCCCATTCTCTGTTGTGCATCCTTTATTCCCGTCCTGCTCAACTAAGACTCAAACTCTTTTACATGGCTTGAAATCAACTTGCATAGTTTTACACATATCTTGTTGTGATCAATATCTTATATCCACATATGCTTACTAATTCTGCCTTTACCATGCCTTTAAAACTTTGAATGGGTAATGTTTGAGTATCTTGGTAACTATCTAGCTAAAGGACTAGGGATGTTGAGAAGCAGAAAACTTGAACTACACAGCTTCCTTTGCATCATCACGGTATTCAACATACTGCTGAAAGTTATCCCCCGGGGCCTTCCTGTTATAGAAACCGAGTGGCCTCCAAGAACTTCATGAGGCATTCCCAGAGCTGCTGAGCCATATGCTGAGGGTATCAAAGTCTGAACACTCTTTGAATATCTTTACCATCATTTCTTTGAAAGACAGAAGGCAGAGAGAAAGCTGCTCTCTGAACCAGAAAGGTGGCAAAAAAAAAAAAGAAAAAAAAAAAAAAAGTCTATGGTACTTCCCTTTTCTTGGGGAGGACACTTATGAGAGATTTTCGTGGAGTCTGTGTTTTGCCTGCTCATCTGGTTTTTCTTACAGGTTAAAGACTTCATCAACTCCGAGCTCCTCGCACAGCTTTACTCCTCTGAGGACCAGAACACTCTGATGGAAGAGTCTGTGGAGCAGGCTCAGCGCCGGGATGAGATGCTCCGCATGTACCAAGCCCTGAAAGAAGCCCTTGCTATCATTGGTGACATCAACACGGCCACTGTTTTCACCCCAGCCCCACCTCCAGTAGATGACTCCTGGCTCCAGCATTCCAGAAGGTTAGGGAGGAAGCCCAGCAGACCCTGAGCTTGTCTACTCTCAGTTTCTAAGGATGCTTTCTCAAGACAACTTGGACCCAAAGGGAAAGGGGGGTCAATGTGCACCAACTCTTCTCATGATCAAGCTACATGCATCCTTAGGATGAAACTTGATAGTTGTTAAAAGGGTAAAATAGTGCCAAGTATCCCAAATGAAAAGATAATCGTACAAAAAGGAAGAGTGTCTGTTATCATGCATGCATAATACATACATACATACATACATACATACATACATACATACATACATACATGCGTGCGTGCAAGCATGAGAAAATAGTCACATACCTTATGTTTAAGAAGAAATACCACCAATTGTTATTGTTTCTAGAAGGTGGAATGAGGGAAGGAAACTGAAATATCAGCATTTACCTTTTCACGCCTCCGGACATCTTATAATATGTATCTAAGTTATATAACCAAAAAAGTAATCAATTTTAAAAATCAAACAGGAAGTTATGAAACATTTTTTAGAATTAATTTAAATAAGAAGGAAAAGTGGAATAATTAAAACTTGTCTTTTTTCTCAGGTCACCTCCTCCAAGCCCCACCACCCAAAGAAGGCTGACTCTAAGCGCTCCCCCTACGAGGCCCACAGCGGGCCGTGGACCGGCTCCTGCCATTCCCTCTCCAGGCCCCCACTCCGGGGCTCCCCCAGTCCCATTCCGTCCTGGCCCATTACCTCCTTTTCCCAACAGCAGTGACTCCTTTGGAACCCCTCCACAAGTTCCGTCCAGGCCCACAAGGGCACCCCCAAGTGTTCCAAGGTAAGCATGCCGTGCTGCAGAAGTTTCTCCCAAGATCCTCCTTGGTTCTCTTCTCAGAGCATAACAGACAACATTTATTTGGAAAAAGACAAAACACCAAAGTAAAAAATTGCAAACATCTTCCCATACATGTTTGCAGTTTCCACACTGGCAGTGCAAAGAGCTGGCACAGGACAAATTGCGGGGCCTAGGCTCATTAAGACACCCTGTGTGATCAACCACAGGATCCTCTCCTTTACCAACTGGCACAGATTTTCATGTCTCGGTTGTGAGCTCCAAAGCCAATGGGACTGAGTGAATGGCACTTTCAAAGCCCTGGGTGAGACTCTAGCAATAGGTAGATAAAGAAAGCTGTCGCTGGGTCATGGCAGGCTGTGTGTAGACCGTGGGGGATGTAGGAGTATTGGCTTCTCCAATACCCAAAGAATGTAGAGACCATCCAGGAACTTTGTCTGCTCTCTGCCCTGTGGCCCCAGTACCACTAGCTTTCGTGTAAATGAAATAACATCTAGCCAACTACTCTGCAGCTGCTTTGAACTCTACAGAGATGGTGAGGCAGACGTAAGGATTATGTATCAGGTAGGCTGCTGCTCCGCTGACTCACTTTCACAATGATAAATAGATTTTCTGGTCTAATTGTCACACAATATAAACTTATCAGCAGTGGAACTTGAAACATACTAAGGTAAAGTTATATGCTTCTCCACATTCATGCAGTCAACCTACAGTTGTTTTTTTTTATCTTATTAAAGGATACAAGATACTGTGGAGTTTTACACACGTGCGCATGTATGCACACGCACACACACGCGTGCACACACACACAAAATCAGAAAATTTAAAGACATAAAAAAATTATCCCATACATGAGGATAACCTTTAATTCAGAGAATTGGAATATCCATTGAGCAGACCTCACGACATCGATCACAGTACCTGTAGGACTGTGGAGCTAATGGAGAGGAAAGAGAGGTCCAGGCTGGTAGAGAAAGCATCCGCAATAACTTGACTTCAGAGCCATAAGAGCAGGCTGACTCATCCACCCAAAGATATAAGCTCCTCATCTAGGAGACAAAGGACATCACTTGCAGCATTGTCGTCCAGAACTTGAGGTGAGACAGAACTTTTACCACCATTTTAGTCTTACTCAAAGAACATGTAAATACTCGGTCCAATGTTTTTCTCTCCTTCTAAATTCAATTTAGTCAAAACCCAGCTCAATTCCCAGTAACGGTTATGCTGCTTTCAATCTTAACTGTTATGCTAAAAGCCTCACGCACACATTTTTAAGGTTCACGAGTCCAATAAAATAGGCTACTATTTACGTCTTACGGATACACAGTGAGGCTAACGGCCTGTCCAGTGCCAGCTCACTAGGCTCTAATCCCCAACACCCGACTCTGGAGCCCAGCTTCGGCCCCCACAGTAGGGGCAGGCAGTAGGGACCCCAATGTCTGACATTCCTGCTATGGCTGACTCTCCTCTGCACTTGCGGATGATTAACAGCATCCCTGGCCTCCAGTCACTAGCTGTCATTTATGTCCTCCCTCACGTTGTGATCATTGAAAGCACAGACATGGCGGCTGTCCCTTAGGAACGTAAAGCCATACTCTACTGGGCAACCACCGCTCTGCAGCTTTCATAAGAATTTCCTTTCTACATCAAAAAAAAAAAAAAAAAAGAACCCGTACATTTCAACATTGAATGTTGCTACAGGCAAGATCAAGTTTATTGTTTTAGAAAACCTCAAAAGGACTGGGGAAGTGTCTGCCTCTGTGCCAGGGTGGTATGGAGGCTGGGGGAAAGGGGGGGAGTGGGAAGGCAAAGTCCCAGGGGGAACCTTGGACTGTGTTGTTTTGTCTGTTTTGCTCTGAGAAGGAGCCAGGGGGACCTGTGGCTGTGCTGTGCTCAGGAATGAGGGTGCAAGTCTTGCCTGCTCGCTTCACTGCTTTTCCTCTTGGTCTCCAATAAGCTAGCTTGCCAGCACTCCTCAGAAAAATCAGCTTTCAGATGCTAAACTGATTTGCTAAGCAGGGTGGAGTTAGCTTTGGTATTTTTGAGCTTGCACGCAGGCAGAAGGGTGGGGGTCAGTAAGTAACCCATGTGAATTGCCAGGGCCAGGACAGCTAAGCAGGAAGGGAAGCCACCAGGTTTGAGGAGCCCAGGTCTGGGAATTTGTAGGACAACAGTTGGGCTATTCAAAATTTCTAGAATGCTCTCCAGTTAAAACCAGACTTAACTTGATCTGGCTTTATGTACCACCCTGAATTTAAAACAGAAACGAAGAGTCAGAATTGAAAGAGAGAAAGCTGGTTGTTTTGTGCTGAGCCTTCAAGATTGAGGGCCAGCAGAGGAGGCTGGGAGGGAATCCCTGTGGTGGGGGTCACCTGAGCAGAGCTGGAGGCCTGACGTCTATTAAAGACTTGCTTTAGATGGAAGATTCTGAACTCACAGCGTCTGTTTTTAATAAAAGCCAGAGCAGGAATCCTACCAAATGCAAGCCAGAAATGGGGTTTAAGATTTCATAAAGAAAAGAAAGAAAGAAAGAAAGAAAGAAAGAAAGAAAGAAAGAAAGAAAGAAAGAAAGAAAGAAAGAAAGAAGGAAAGAAAGAAGAAAAGAAAGAAGGAAAAGGAGAGAATGAAGAAAACTCTTATTGAAACACCTCGCTCTGCTGGTTTATATATCCTTTCCCTTCCGTGGTTTGCTTCCATTTTCTCTATTAAAAACGAAATAATCAAGATGCCCTATCCATCATCTCCCAGAAAACGGTATTTGGCTTTTGAAGGCAAAAACTCCAATCCGTTTCTCCCCCAAAGCTCTTTGCTTTGTTAAGGGACCTTCCTCTCTTTTCAACCTGAATCAAGGGAACCAATCCCTCTGGTTCCCTGATGGCCCCTCTTATCACAAAGGCAAGAGCAGAACTTCTAGAGGCAAAGACTTTTTAAGCCACTCTAGTGTGTGCCTGGCCAGTCTTCTTCCAGATACTCTGAGCGAGTTAGCAACCAGTGGTCCTGGCTTTTCTTTTTACCCTATTCCAAGGTCTGCAGAGCCCTTGGCGCATGGCCCAAGAACCTTGAATATTCCATCTTTTTACCTTACCTTACCTTTCCGATTCAAATATACAGGGAGAAGCGGGGCTAGGTGTTGGACTCAATTTTGACTCAGCTTTTTGGTACCAGAGCTGAAAACACTGCAAACTGCACATCGGTTTTAATTACTTCCACCCAAACTTGGGAGCATCCCAGAGATACCCGCTAGCATGGATACTCCTGTTGTTAGAAAACTGGGTGTACACAAATCTGTGATCTTTGGGACGTGTTTCCCCGTGGCTTGTCTATCCGGACTGTCCCAGGTCTCCTGCCTCCACTCAGCTTCCTTGATTTAAAGTCCACCCCGGCCTTGGCTCTGTTTAGAAGGATGGCCTCAAGCAGACAGAGCCTGGTTCTCTTAATTGCTGCTCCCAATCCTCAAACACCAACTTCAGAGTTAGTGGAGCTATTTTCAGTTACCACTTCTTGAAATTAGATAATTGGCAAGTGTAGCCTTTGACATTAACAGAACAAATTAGCTGAATCCGAGTGTGTTTTTCCTGGCACTAGCTAACTCTGGCATTGTTTTGCTCATATGTCCTTACCTACCACCACCCTGCCCTTCCCTAGGACAAAACTCTTTTGCAATGGTCAAAGGGATAAGAGTGGGAGGAAGGGTCTCTAGCCAAAAGAGAGCAGACTTCATCTACCTCATCACTCAATATTCCATTTTTAAAAGTTGAGCTAGAGAACTTTCTCCAACCTTATCCACCATCCCTGATGGTTTCTTTTAAAATGGCCAACCCTGGTTAACTCCATTTGGCTTTTAGTTTAGCTTACTGACAACTAAAGTCAAGAACTGGTCCATTAAGTGATGTTCTCGTGAGTCCTATAAGGAAGACAAAGCCCCCACGTTGTGCACATAGCCCCAAAGCAGAATCAAGACCTTTCCCAGAGCCCCTCAATGGTTTCTTCCGTGGGTTCTTTGGCTTTCCAGCGCACACAGCTACACAGAAAGATGTACATGCCTCCTTCTAAAACAATTGATGCCCCCACATTACAAAAGTTAAGGCCAATGGGTTTTCATCATAACTTAGTTTTAAATATTTGGTCTCTGATCTCAATGGCTTCGCATTGCCTAATTGTAACCCCAACTCTTTCATACATTTTATTTGTTATAAGTTACAGTTAGTACAGCATCCTTTCTATTTGGGGTACAAAGTCTCCTTGTTTTATTTGAGGCTTTTGTTTGTCTTTGTTACTCAGTTTCCTACATTTCAAGCCAGGACAAACCACAAACCCGTCATTCTTATATCTTTGCGTCCCTCACATCAAGGTTTGGTGCCATGAAGGAAGAAGCTGTCGAGCCTTGAAGTCGTGGGGCTCAGAATACATGGAAATTAAGCAACCCGTGTGGCTAGCCTGGGTGACACTCCCCTGCGGTCACACTTGGAAACATCCTGACTTACCCTCTTCTCTCCTCGACAGCCCTCTAAAACTGTTTTTAGCAGCCAAGTGTCTTTGGACAAAGGGTGAAATCACCTTATGATTTGTGATGTCAGCCACTTCAAGCTCTCTGTTCTCCTGACTAGCCAGCCTTCCTTAAAGAAAAAATAAAAATCATACTCAGACAGTCTGGATTGTCAGGGAACTGGTTTTTTTTTATTTTTTAGCAACTAGATTTAAAAAAAAAACTGTATTATAGCTCAAAAATATAACTGCTAAAAACAGAACAACTTTAAGATGCTCTTACAAATTCTTATATTCAAGGAATCTCTTGGGACAACCATGTTATTAAAAATAAATTGGTACTGAAACCTCCAAACATAATTAATAATTTGCTGCAGGTTCAGCATGAGCTGTCATGAGGCGCTCGCGGTACTTTAATGAAACAAAAATTTCAGCCACTGTTCTGTAAAGAAAGCGTCCACTTTAATTTAAGGCGCTCTATTAAATAGACCCCCAAAGGCCCGCTCTATTTACATGGCAGGTCTTATTCCCGTACACAGTTTCAGTTCCCATGACAATGTACTATTTCACTGAAAGAAAACAGTGGTTAAGGTCAAAGGTTTTCTTCCCCTCCTTGGGTCCTGTTTTCAATATGGTTTAAGTGAAAGTCAGATATTTTGGTGGTTTCCTCCTTGGGTCTAAGCAAAGTAGAGTCGATCTTACACAGACATTTTCTATCAACCACAGTCTGTTTGGGTGAGGCCCACAAACAGCACCAGCATCTCTAAGGTCAGAATCCGTGAACTTTGTGGCAGCGTGTAGGTAGACTTCCCTTTCCATTGTGTCTGAATCTTTCCCACATATCCTATGTTGCAGGAAAGTAAAAGCAAAAAGGGGAAATTAGGGAAGTCTCGCGTCATACAAAATGCAGCTAACATAAATGTAGATAGGAGACAGCTCCTCCTACCGTTCACTGCAGTCAGCCAAGCAGCGGGTGACAGGCCTTCGCCAGTTAAGCCAACACAACCCCTTCCTCGTGTCAAGAAGGAATGACTCTGACACTGGTCCCTTTGGAGCTCTTTAGTCGCTAGGCTCCATCACTGCAGGACAAGCCCTTTTGCATTTCAGGGTGCCCCGTTCTGCCCTGGAGTTCCCCTGATTGATAGAGGAAGACAGCCAAGACAGGAGTCTAGCAAAAGAGGCACCGGCCAGGGAAAACGTATAGCTGATGCCGATTATTTTTCCTGTGGCCAGTCAGCAGCTGTAATCTACCGAATGCTCCTATTCACAAGGCGGTGTCAGCTCAGAGAAAGGGGGAAATACTCGACCGTGTGTAAATAGACATCCAGACTTACGGACTCACATAAGCTAGCCAGGGCTTGAGCTTCATCACGAAGCTCTTCCATTCCTTTCCCTGAAAGGAAAGAGCGATTTTTCAAGAAACCTCCATTCTCGGGCATTCCTGGTTTGACGGTATATTTTTCAAAGGCCTCAGAGAGTCACGATGTATTGCACCTCTTACAAGGCTAACTCTTATCCAAGCAACAAACTCTAAGAATAGGCTGCCAGAGGCTCCCCCACCTCCACCCCTTTTCCTCTCCTCCAATTCACCAGCTACTATGAGAGATTAAAAGTGAGACTTAGAAAAACCTTGCAAGACAGACAGGAAGTTGAAAATAAAATGGTCAGTGCAGCATCTTGCTCTGTGAATGCCTAACTGCAGCAACAGAAGAGGGAGCTAAGGAGTTAGCTAAGCGCTCGATGGCTCTGCCCGCTTGTCATACATTTATCTCTGCTTACACATAGAATTCTTAAGTACCCGGCATTGAAATTCCTTAACTTACCCATGCCAACATATTGGAAGCATTGTCTGGGGAAACCTCGGAATCTAAACATGTATTTACACCCTTTAGCTGCCAAATGGATTCCATCTGGCTCACCAATTCTGGTGCCAAAAGGATATTACACTTCTGGTCAAGCTAGAGATGTCAGTGCCAGAGTAGGGTTTTCTGGAAAGGCTCCAGGTTTGAGAGACACTACATGTTTATAGATGCCACATTACTTGAGCAGTTACATGTTTAGATAACGTGGCAATCTAGCCCCAAATAGAACTCCAACACAGGCGATGTTCAAAGCCGTGAGGTATTCAGGAACTCTCTCCGTGCCACGACTCAGTCTTTGCATCTGGCTGCTCCTCTGGGGTCTGAGCCACATGATAGGCAAAACCACAAACACTGTATGCTCGAAGCTCTTATTTTTAAGCATTCCCAACAAGCACTGAGAAATAGCCATGCTTTGTTTTGCAGTCAAAATAATCAGTTCACATGAATCACATGAACCCGTTCCATCCACAGGCCTGGGGAGGCAGGGAAGGGAGGAGCAGTAATAAAAATGGCAATTAGCCAAATTCCCCAAATCAGTGGTGGTGTACAGCCTCTTGATTTCAATTGCTCATAGAGAGGAAGTTGCCCACACAGGGAATGATCTAAGCACCAGAAAATGAGACAACTACTCTCTTTCCTGCTCTTATGGGAACCCCATAAATACACAGGTCAACCCGGGAGTCACCAATAAGCAGGATTCTTTCTGGATTCTTTGATGGGAAGGCTGATACAGAAACCAAGAGAGAAGAAACTGACGACTGAACCAACCTGGATACTCAACCACAAACACACCCAAAGCTTCAGGGGAGCTTTGAAAACCGAGACAAGCTAAATCAAACGTGGACATGATGATATGTACCCATGGCCCCATACACTTGGGAAGCCGAGGCAGAAGGATCATGAATTTAAGGCCAGCCTTGGCTACAAAGTGAGTTCAGGCAATCATGAGGTACACAGTAAGGTCCTGATTCATCTCCACCGCTCTCCCTCCAAAAAAAAGGTTCACAGCTCCAGAAGGCTTCAGGTGGCCTTCCTTCTAATCAGAAAAAAATCGTTTTAGTCTGCAACCAAATATCCCCTCTGCCTCTGCCTTGTAAACATTGGAATTTGGTTTTCGGTTTTCTGAAGCAACATCCTTGAGATGTCCCCTTCATCTGCACACTTTGGCATGGCACTGACTTGCAGGCCCTCATCTTGATGATTCAGCTATTTTGTTTCATTTTTTTGGTTTTTTGAGTCAAAGTCTCACATAGTCTGCTGCATTCCTGAACTTACTTTATAGCCACCTCCTTGAATTCCTAAATCTTCCTGTCTCCACCTCCTAAGTGTTCAGATTATAGGTGTATACTATATTGTCCAGTGGGAGGAAAACATTTAGGGCAGTTTATAATTCTTCAGGTTCCTTTCTTGACGATGAATACTTGCATAAGACAAATTCTGGACCATGAGTATTCTCTTAGGTTCATAGTGTGATCTTGAAGATACTTTTAGCACTGAATGAAAATTTTTCTTTCATGTAAACCTTCCTTTAAGCATCACCCCAGGTCCTACGCCACAAGACATGCCTACTCCCTGCATTCACAAGGAAAGGCTGTAGAAACATCTAAGCCAAACACCCACTGGTTTTTAAAAACACTTTCTATTGTGTTAGAAACTGTTTTAATAACTAAAATAATGAACTTTCATGTCAGACAAGTTCTACAATATCTTAATTATTGGCTTTAGGATGAAAAATTAAGGAGACATTAGTGGATGTGTTAACTAGACAAACCATGGCAGAGCTTTCCCTCCACATATCTAGGCCTGACACCAAAATAATACCCACGCTCTGCAAACCATTAGCATGAAAGCCAACTTAAAGCTTTAGAACAACCAATAAATGGGAGCACTGAAGAAAAATCCCCATAACATCACCAAGAGACTTCAATTAGCCTAGACAAATGCTCTTTAGTTCAGTTCAGGAATCCATAGTGCATAGACGTTGATATAATTGTCCGAGGAAGTACAGTGGTTAGCCTTCTGCCCTGCAATCTCACTAAGTTGCCTTAATATTTCCAGTACTCTAAATGACTCTATCCACATCTTAATTCTTAATATTTGAAAGCCATTGTAAGAACCTTTAACCTTTAAAACACGGTTGGCTTTGAACAAGCATATTGATGATGCTTCTTGATTTTTCTTAAAATCTCGTTCTCACTGCTTTTGCTGTTTTCCCTTTCTCTGTGAGTCTGTCTGGACACAAAGTCACTTCATAGTCCTCTAGGTGAGGAGACAGGACCTGAAGGCACTCCTGCTGGTGCCAGTTGCCAATCCCCAGCCTACTGTACTGTTCCCCAGTCTCCTTCCCTGCAGAGCTGGAACCCTGTAAAACTGTAGCGAGCCACAAGGAACCTTGGCATGTCCACATTCTTTAGGCTCTCCCAGCCCTTCATGGTTTTCATCTGATATGCTATGGGGGGTGGGGTCGTGTTAATCTGCATACTTTACTTTTTCCCTTTGCAAAATCTATAGCACTGGTTAAAATTAAAGCCTATCTTCAAGTGTAATCACGAGAGTAGGGGAGATAGAATTGTTGTCTCTTGTTCTGAAGGCAACATTAAACTGGAAAAAAAAAAAAAAAAAACAATGTTTTAGGACCATCCCTCTTTACTGCAGTCCCCTTGGAGCCCTCCCTCTTTTATTCATCCCTATCCTGACTTCCTTTCTCTCTCTGGCCCCACACATCATTCTATAGAGCCGCCTTCCACTAGTTACTTATGGTGGACACCTGCCTTCTAGCTGCGTTTGGCAGGCCAGCGGGATGAGGTAATAGTCAGAAGAGAATGTTCTGGCTCTTTGGCCACATCCACGTACAGCTTTACTCAAAACAGCTCTCTGCGGGTGAGAACAGAGCGGTGCTGAGAGCCCTCTGCCTAGCACTCCGAGGAAGCCTGAGAGAACAATAGAAAGATAAATGGTATCTACCTTGGCCCATCCTTCCAGAACTTTCCGCACACAGATGTGCAGGGAAGCAAGAGCCTTGCGTTGATGAACACCTTGGCTCTGTTTCCTCTGAGTCCGGCCGACCTCTTACACACCCTTGTCCCTGTGGCTTCTCCCTGTGGCTCTGCAGCGCTGTTCTTCCCTAACAGCACATTCTGTGAAGAAGGGTTCCTCTAGGGCACTGGCAGTCTTTGTAGGATGGATGCCTGAAAGACATATGGTTTCCATACATCTTCTGTCTAGACTGGCTTCATTTAGTGACTCTTGGTCTGAACGGGTCTAGTTAAAGTATCTGCAGGAGCTTGTATAAAACTTTCAGATGTGGGCATGCCATCAAGGTGTCAAACAAAAACCTGGCCTTCATACTAGCAAGCGAACAGAAGGGGTTGTTGGCCATTGGCTGCTTTTCTTTGGACGATGTTGTTCTGATCATGTTGAACATCCCACTCACCCACTGTACCTCCAAACACTGCCCAAAATAGAGGGTAGCTCATGCTCTGTAAACTCCTCACTGTTTTCTTGAGTTAATGCTTTGCATCGCCTCTGTGTGTGTGTGTGTGTGTGTGTGTGTGTGTTTGAAGGCTCTAATTCCCTCTTTACATGGCCCAGGGGACCTATGATTTCTTGCCCTTTTAGCACCAATTTTTACAAACACAGCATTTTTCCCTGACTCGAAGGAAAAGAAAAACCACCCAACAAGCCACCGAGTAAGGGACTTAGCCATTTGGCATTTTGGTAGCTCCTTCAACCAACAATGAAAATTCTGTTTTAAAATGTGGTTTCTGAGCCAGTGTTCAAGGCTGCTCTAGAAACAATAAGATCCTTTCAGAGGAGAAGAATAACTTCTAGCCTTGCCCAGAAATCAGCTTTGCTCCCTCTTTTGTACGAGCCCGGCCCTGTTTAACTGCTTCACAGCTGCAGGCTAGGGGAAGGGAGACACTGGGACACTCCGCACGTGCCCCCTCCTCCCCGAAGTGTTGTCGCTTGGCCTCTGAGCATTTAATTGGTCTTCCTCACATATTCGTTCACTGGAATGGCAGCTCAAAAGGCACAATGCCTCTCTGTTTTTCTGTTTGCTTTAATTCTTTCTTCTTTTGTTTTGTTTTTACAAACGTTGAGCTATTCAAAGGCATATTAGAGCTCCCCCTGCTGGATGTTTTGAGAACAGTGTTGAATGAGTCAACAGTACACAGCAATTCTTTGTCTCCATTTTTGCCACTTAAAGGAGCAAAAAAGTACTGTGTGGTGCGTTTAAAATTGGCCTTTTGACTCACCGGGTGTCATTTGGCAGGAGAGAAATGTTGCTGAAGTCTTGTCCTTTCTAAATCTTCAGATTCTATGCATTTATTTTGTAACAGTAAAGCAAGTTTTCAAAAAAGAATTTGCCTGCTCAGTCACCCTCTCTGAAACAGTTACAGTTACCCTCTCTGAAAGCCCCCTTTCCTTGTCCTATACCTATGCCTGAAAGGCAAGAGAGTTTCTCTTATCTTTCCTAAAGCAAAAGTGAGTTCTACTGTCTCACACAGAGGTACGGACTGCTGTCTTTTCCTTCCCTGCCCCTGCCCTTTCTTTTCCATGACTTCAGAAGACAAGGGACTGCAAACTCTGGCAGTGGAAACCTCTACTTGGAATAGCTGCTTCTGGGTACCTCTTTCAGAACTTCACTTCCTCCCTTTGGATGTTAAAGTCAGATCCCTCTCCTGGAGCCGGAGGTGGGAGGGAGGTAAGGGCCAGGAAGACAAAAGGAAAAAGACCCAGAGGACAGGTTTTTAGTCCCCTACTGTCAATGGGAATGGGCTCTACAAGGTCCCAAAGGAAGACCTGTTTCTAGGGGAAGGATTCTAAGGAATGGGGGAAAAGAGGAGAATGGAAGGGAGGGAGGGAATTTACTGGAAGAATTCCATGCCACTTAACTAAATTCAGTGGCCATATGCTGTGAATCTCTAGAAAACTAGGCCCTGCTCCCCCCCCCCTTCCCAGGCTCTGTTCTTAAGTCTGCTTCTCTACCTTCATCCCTTCTCCTCACCTTACCTGCTGTTAGTGATACAGTACAGAGGCCATTGTAGAAAACAGAATGACAGTTTCATACAACTGAACATTCTCTAAGTCATTTCCTCACCTTATCAGGTCAAAACAAGTCACTTGATACTTGTGACAAAGGGTGGGTGATGTTCGATTTTCTACACAGCAGCACTTGCCCGGGCTTGCTTTCTTTATAAGCACCCATTCCTGTTCCTAGAATGCCAGACCCTCAGATTCAGATGCTCTAGAATCACACCCTCCTCCCTCCCCCCCTCTCTCTCATGTGTGTGTTAGTTAGAGTCAGGTACACCAGTGCACTCACAGCTCTGATCTCCACATCTTCACCCTGCCCCCCATCAAGTGCCACAAAGAGGAGCACTCTCTCCAGGAGAGACTCAGAAGAGTATTCAATGGGGGCAAGTATGAGAACCTGTGCTGGATACCCAGCACCCAGCACCCATGCTTACAAAGAGAAAAGGAAAACCAAGCATGGTGGGTGCTGTGTGCCTGTACCAGTGTTGGGAAAGAGGAGACAGGAGGATCCCTGGGGCTTACTGGCCAGCCAGTCTAGCTAATTCAAGGAGTTCTTGTCTCAAAAATAAAATGAAAGTGATTGAGAAGACTCCAACACCAACTTCTGGCCTGACCACACACACAAACACAAACACACACACACATATGCACACATACACACACATACATACACACACACTCACATACATACATACCCATTCACATGTACACAAACTCACACACACAGACATACACACCCATTCACATACACATGCACACATACTCACATACAGACAAACACACTCACATACACACATGCACCACCCCAAAGCTGATGAACAATGCAGTCTGTCCTAGTGGAGCCTCCCCAAATTCATTACAACTGGCCTCACATCATGAACACTCAAGGCCAGATAACAGAAAGACAAACAGATGGAATTAACTTCTATTCTTAAAAGACAATCGGGTGAGAGGAGGAAAGAAATGGCCACTTGTCAACCTTATCAGTAAAGCCCCAAAAAAAATGCCACCCACCCAGCAGGAGCATGGGATCTTCTTACAAAAAGTGTCATTGTCCAAACTCCTGTAGGCGGGCTATCCCTGCAGCCACGGCTTCACGGCTTCCATCTTTCCCTTCTATCATAACCATAAACCGCCCACACACAACACAGTGTTTCAATAAATGTTTAAACGATACAAGATGCTTCATTTCAATGTGATGGATTACTCAATGAAGCCCATCGCTTAACAAAGCAACTGAGGAAAATTTGGTACAAAACAAATGTTTGCCCCCAAACAAACTGTCTTGTGAGGTGACTGTCTTTGGCAATGGGAATGGTTAGGGACTGGACCAATGAAGTAAATCTGAGCAGAAAGCCTTAAATACTTTCTTAGTGTTGAAGTTGGCAAACATCTTAGCTTGGGTTATTTAAAAAAAAAAAAAAAAAAAAAAAATACCCACAACAACTTAGGATCTGTCTCAAGTTTTTTTTTGGTTTTTTTTTTTTTTTTTTTAGCACTGTTTGTACAATATGGTTTACTTTTCTTATTGTTTTAGAAATAAAATAATGTTCACCTTTTCCAAAAGTGCCAGTCAAGGCTCTTTGGGGTTTTTTAATTGCCCATACTGCACATAAATGGATTCCTTTCATCTGAAAGTGACTGTATCCCAAAGATGCCCTAGTCATTCTGAGAGAACACAGTAGTGTCTTATCCTTCCCTTTCTCCCTCTGTCATTAACTCACCACATGGGTTACACAGCAGTGTTTTCTGTGTACAACCCTAGGGACACCCTTAATGAGTTCAACAAAAGTGAAGAGGTTTAACTACTTTATTCATTTAGGGGAGAAAGACAAACAAACAAACTTACTGTGAGTCAAGAGCATGCTAAATTCTGAGGTATGGTAAACAAAATGTATACCAGGCCTCACAGCTAGAAAAAAAAAATGTCTCCATAGTCCTCTTCTCTGCCTCTGCCCACGACTATTCCCCACTCACCAGCCACCCTCCTCCAAGGGTGAAGAGATCAGTGAGAATCTGCTCTTCCATCCAAGTGTTCCATCCTCCATTCCCACCACTAAACATTCCCTCTGGTACCCACTTACTTCCCCTACATTTCTACTCCTTTCCGGTCGCTATAGGTCTGCCTTTCCCTACCATTTGCAAGCATCATTATATGGTACTTGAAGTCGCCTTTGCCCTACTGTAACCATATCGTCGCATTTTTTAAGCTCGTTGGGAGTGTATTTCCAGGTGATAAAATCTAGGCTTTCATCCCATTGTTCCATATTTAAAATGTAGTGCCATAGTGAAAACCACTTCCGGCCACTCAGCCATAGGCTGTAGGCTTCTTAAAGCCACTGAGCACCATGCATCCCACATAAAAGTGCTTGGTGAACAGTACCCAAATCCAGTCACTGCTAAATAGTAAAGCTAGTGTAAGACATTAAATCAGGACCTACTGTTGTTTCTTAGCCACCTTTCCGGTAGAGGAGGCAGAAAGGACTCTCTGTGACGTCATGTTGAAGTAGTCGGTAGTCTTACCGTTAACTCAGCAACAGCTCTTCTGCTCCGATTTTGCTCTTGGCTTTGAATCTTATCATGGGCCTTGTGAGCTTTGTTTGGGTTCCTTAACCAAGAAACAAACCCAGGCCTTCACAGTGACAATATCAGCTCTAACCTCCAGGAAACAGGGGACATTTTGAGACACTCCTTCATTGCTCTGTTCAACTTTTCCAATGGTGCTGTGGCATCCCAGAAATGGGTATCCAGTCTGACTAGCTTAGTGCTTCCGGGTCAGAAAGATGACTACAATTCTATAAAGGGTCTTTTTAAAGAAAAAAAACCTCAGCTTGAAATATTGGTCACAAATATTTCCGTTTATGTGATGTGTTAAATTAGAGTTAATAAAAACTAACATTTCCAGGGTAGCTGTGTATAAAGGACACACAAAGAAGGCTCGTTAACATACGTGTGCCATAACATGTATTCCAAGGAGTGAACAGTATGACCTGATAATGTTGTGCTTCTCGGTACAATGACACTGCAGCTTACCAGGTAACTCACATCGATCAAGCCTGTTCATCACCACTGCAAAAGAACTCCAAAAGCCTTGACTTCTGGTTCTTGATGGTCTGCAGTAGGAGCAAAAAGAAAAGTGATGGGGAAAGCCTCTGCTAAAAGCAATGGCAGCTGGTAACACCCGGGCAGAGGCAGGGAAAGATTGAAAACCACTGTTGAAACGTAATACACTTTATTGGTTCCTGGAGCAGGTCTACCTAAGTACAGTTAACTCTAGAACCATTGTACTCAACTGCCACCGATCTGTGCAGGATGCTTCACAGTGGCCTCGAAGCTGTTCCGTATTTGCAGTAGCACTGGGGGAAATCCCTTTGGTTTTTATAAAGATTTGCATAATGAAAAATACACAATTCCCACTGAAAACCAGATTCCCGGGATGACTGGAAGCGGAGAGTCTCAGAATCACTGCAGAGCGTGACCACGCTCACTGGCCTGGATTGCATGTGCATGCGCATTGTGTGTGTCCTGCAGAAACGATTCAGCTGCTACACCGGTTCCTTTACCTGTCTCTTTCTCTTTTTCTAGCCGGAGGCCACCCCCATCACCAACTCGCCCCACTATAATCCGTCCGCTAGAATCCTCCCTGTTAGACTAAACGAAGTGTCCGGCATGGCAATTAATCACTAATGACTTATGCAAAAGCGGCATTCGGTAACCTTTGCAGTCAACCATGAGTAGTCGCATGTATGGACCTCCATAGGCAAGTAGCCAGTCTTACTAACGTGTTCTCATCTCCATTGCTCATGGTACGTCAGACCTTTGGGGTTTGACTCTGAAAACCTGCTAACCTGTAGAGAGGCTTAACATATTGTATTGACCAAGGTAGTTTTATATAGCAGTCCTATACTTTGGTACCATTTATCTATCCAGCATATATCAGAAATTGCTTTGGAAGAGTTTTCTGGGCTGTCTACAGAGAAGCTTATAATGCTTCTTAGCAAGTGTGTGAGCTTGGAACCACACCAACTCTTCCCACATTCTGTTCAGGGCGGCAGAAACTCTGCTCTCTGATATTAACGCCACCACTCAGTCCGCAGTTGATTACTTAGGCTTCTTTCCCTCCTTATTTCATAAGACTGCTAAAATAAAATAAAAGCAAGGTTTTTAAATCAGGGCTGCTTAGGATGGAAGCTTTTCAGGAGCATGAGGCAGGGTGCAAAGGGAACGTCTCCAGCGTTTGTTCTGGGGAACTGCTCCTCCTGCCTTTGTGTTTTGCTTCGTGCTATAAGCACACGCAACACCAAAGCAAAGCTTAGGGGATTTTGGTAATCTGTTGATAGATTTGGCTACTTTCAGAGTTCAAAGAAGAAGCAAAAACAAATTACCATTGTAAAAATGTCTGGGGACTTTTATTTATTATCTTATTATTTACCTCTTTGTGGACTATGATGAAGGAAGCTGACATTGAAAGTATTTAATTTTCCAGTTGATTGGGTGCATGGGTAACTAACTCCATTTGGTTATTATGATTAATATTTTGGCTGGAAAAAATTAAATGTATGTTAGCCCATGATTTCTATGGTTTACATATAAATGATTATACAAGAATCCTTTAAAAACTACTTTAATGTCTCTACCCATTCCAGACTCTCTTAAGTCTTGCAGCTTACTGTGGCACAAGTGTGTGGGAAGTATGGTGGCTGGTACGGGAAAGCAACTCATCCGAGATGCTATGGTTTAAGCACACAGATCACATGTTTACAGATGCCTTGCTCCAGCTCGCTCCTGAAAAACAACATCTTTGTCATACTGAGCTGCAGAACAAGTTTGCAATTTCTAGGATCTCTAAACTCACAAGAGCATCCTAGTCTAGAGGTTTATTAGTTCAGCCTTGAGGCTAAGTTTTGAACTACCTATGACCAGATGGTTAACATGTAGGAAACAGCTAGAAGCCAGATGGAATTCTGTCTGCTAGCTGCACCCAGACAGCAGAGCAGGCTTTCACCGAATTGTAGCATCCTGAGACATCATTGCATAACCACAAAGGTAAATCAGGTTTTACTAACTGCAGCATCTCCCTGTATCTGCTTTGGAGGCAGTCAACATGATTTGTATGTGAACTTCACTTTAATTTCCTTTGCAGTTTCTACCCATAGCAAGTGGCTATAAAGTATGATATAAAAGCACTTAGCCATTATTTGAAAAGGTTTTTTTCAAGTGAAATCCCACTACATTGAACTTATTCTAATGGGTTAGATCCCACTTATAATTGGCAAAAATTAAAGAACATGAGCCATACAAAGGTGTGTTTTTCAACCTTTAAGTGACATAGAATATCACTCTAATATTTTCCCTGTTGAAAAAAATATATTTGTGAATGGAACTCATGTAAGACATGCACATTGTCTTTAAAAAGTATCCCAGTTAAATGGAAAAATGTTAACCAAACATTTATAATAGGCATTGAGGTCCTCCCACAAAACCCTCCTTTCAGCAGTCCCTTTGCTTCTTCCTATGAGCTCTCTAAAACAGGCAGCAGCTAACAGGTCAGATACTTCGGGGCTTGGCTTTGTTCTTCCTGTGGTTTTGCATCCTGCTACATTTCAAATTTTTCCTTCTGTTGGAGGAAACTATTTCAGAAAACCACTGGTGTGTTCTCAGATCAGCACAAACCAATGTCAAAGAAAGCTGGGAATTTGTCTCTCCAAATTTCTTCCCACTGATGCTAGAGGGTCATAAACAATGGCGCTTGCCACCTTTAGCTTTTGCTTCTTGATCCACAGACTCCCTGTCCCAAATGTCTCCCTTTGTCTGGAGAGTTTAGTTCTCTTTGCTACCATGTTATATCTGGTGGCAGTCAGAATCCCTACTCCAACACCCTCTCCCCAGATGTTCAACACTGGCACCCCAGAATACATTTAGATTGTTGCAGTTCAGGGGGTTTACACTCTACTAACAGGAGACAGCAACATGAACGAAGCCTGGAATCTCACTGGAGTGTTCAGAGTACACGCCAGGCCTCGCAATGGAGATGTCGGCTTGAAGGTCCTTCTGCTCCCCACCAGGTTTCTAATCTCTCAGTCAGCCTCCAGGCTGATGACTCCAATGTTGTCGGCACAATAGATGTCGCTGTGTCTTGTCTAGCATAGGTAATAACTTTACAAAGTGTTCTTAGGATTTGAAAGAGTCACTGTACGTGTTTGATAAGCCAGTTTTCCTGTTGCATGCTAAATGTTGCATGCAGATTGGCAAACTGGAATCACCAACCATTTGTGAATGGATTATGACAGTATTGATTTAGAACAGATATATTTTCAAAAATTATCTACTGAGAATACCTTCTTAAATATTGCCTTTAGGTATGTTTTATAACACAGAAGAGCAGTGGGGTCTGTTTATTGGCAATTTCTCTTTTTGTGCAGATACAAACTCATTCTATCCCAAAGTGTAACAAAGCTGTCCCTGTGGTATCATTTAGAATTAAAAAGTAGCCACATAGATTCACTCGTGATTTCTTTAGACTATAGCCTTACTCTAAACTATGAAATGGGACCTGACACCAGTATGTGATAAGTGTTGTTTTCTGTGCCCTCGTTTTCTCTGCATGTCTCTAGGAATACACTATGTACATAGTGACCATGTATTTTGTCTCCCTTTAACTAAGTAGGTCGAGAAGCACTTACTAAAATGCCCTGAAGCATGAATGTGATTTTTATGTGCACCATATATATATATGAATATAAATATCAGTGTAAACCTGTGCTCAGTATCTAAGAATATGAATATATTTTAACTGTGCTAATATATGTTGGAAAGACCTGCCATAACGTGATTATGGTAGTTCATTTCTCATGATATACATGAGAAACACCAGATCTCCTAACTCATACTGTATATATTCTGAGTGGCACAGAGCTTAGGATACCTATGATGATCATCATAATGATAGCCATGACAAGGTAATGTCTATGGTCATTTGCATTGAACCCCACAGCCCTGCTACCTAAGAAGGCATTACTTTCGGGGTGATACTTTTGATAAAAAGCATAAAATTTGGAAGCTTTTCTCCAGGGTCTCTAGTTAGAATTGTGTCATTTGGGGATTGTTGAGCTGACTCTTTAAAAAAAAGAAAAAGCTAAGTTAGTCTGTACAGTCGTGAGTTCTCTTCAGCATTCAGTCAAGGTTAAAGAATATAGAGTCAGCAACACAGTGAAAGTAGTGGGTCTTTCTGAGCCAAACCGTTAAAACGTGTGGGGGCGGGGCATGCAATTCCTTGCAGGCGTGTCATCTCCTCTGTCGGGTAAGCCTTTTACATTTGGAAAACTGTACAGTTATTTTAAATTGCTGGGGATCTCTGTAGGATGAGTAGCAAAGCTCTAAACAGACCTCCTGGCTGTCTTAATTCAGCGAGAGATGAGTGTAAGACTGAAGTGTGAGTGAAGTGTGAGTGCTCTGTCGTTTCACTTAGTATCTGTGAACCCAGAGTCCTGTGGGTGAAGCCAATCTTAGAGAGAGCTCGGATAGTTCACCAGATCATTTAGTCTTTTCTAAAGAACTCGGTTTGTCCTCTAGATAATAACAGGCCATCTGTCTAGCCGATGTGTTTAACATTACGTGGTGCTCTGTATGTGAAACTTTAACAATATTGCTGAAGTATACGTAGTATAGGCATCACTCATCGTGTATGTATGCATACATGTAATAATATCTGTACGTGTGGAGAGCAGGAGACGGGAACCTCAAAGATCCTTCTGTTTGAGACCTGGTCGTGCTGGTGTACAGCTGAGACTCCTCATTCCTCTGTTCAAGGGCTTCCCATGAGGCTCAGCTCCAGGTACCCCTTTCCTTACAGCCTTTACCTTTAAATCCCTAAAACTTTTCTCACATTGTTTTCAATTTACACAAAACCCACTCCACTGTCTTGTACTGACTGCTGCCAACCGGCGAAAACAACTCTCCACAAACCAGAAACCCTGCCACCATGGCCCTGTGTGTCTGATTTCCTGCACGCACTGCCTCTGTTTCATGGGCTTGTATGTGTTCCTCTTCTCTCGTTCTGAATCAGACTTCATTTCGCTTTTATGTGAATGACTGAGTACATAGAAGTCAAGCCTTGTTTTCTCTGTTGAATCTCTAACATGAGCCAGAATACTTCCCACTGTCCTTTTTGCCACTTTGGGGATTTCTTAATGCTGGATTAATATGGATTCTGTGAATGGGATTTTTGAAGCAAATTCCTAAAGCTTGTATCATCCTTGAAGGTCATGTACCTATTGTGAAAAACAATGTGAAACTGTATTTCTGAACCTGAAATAAATTATTACATTTGAAGGAACCCCCAACTCCTCATCCTTGAATGCATTTGGGTCTGTGCATTTCACTGACACCTGGGAGCAAACACCTATTGTCCCTTGGCTCAAGTTGGCCCAGCATTTCTAAAGTGGGGAGTGACAGCATTCTGTGTTTCTGTCCTTAAGTTGTGGGAAAGGAGGGTTTTTTTAAAAGACAGAGTAAATCAGGTAAACCCAAGGAAGGAAGTGGGAGGAAGCACGGCCTCTGATTTAAAATAGTGGATCATAGGACCACAGCCTCAGACAGCAGGACGGCATGACCTTTACCAAGAAGCAATGGGACAGTTTGCCCCTGGAAAGGAAGAATTTGTTGGAAAATCTGGGGGCGGGGGGGGGGGGTGGTCTGTTTAGATGTTAGGTCAACAGAAGTCAATCACTGCGCATTAACCCGACCATGTTACCTGCTCTTGGGCATGGAAGAGGAAATGTGCGCCAGGATGTCTGCTAATAAGAAAATATAAGTGCTCAATACGTACAAACAACCTTTTTCCCCCTAATTGTGTTTTTAGACAATAAACACCGCTCAACACACAGGGTTCTAGACTATGCCATCTAAATGCAGTAAGATGGGAAACATACTGGTTTATTTTTCCATGCATAGCCAGGATATATGATTATGGGAAGAAAAGCTGCACAGACTGCTGTGATAATATGCCCTGCAACTTTCTTGTCTATACATTTCCCACAAGCAGAGAACCTGTGCAATCCGTGGAGCTCCTACTGGGAGTGATTTATCATGTCGAAGAACCCATGCTGCTCACTTGTTTTGATTTAATCACATGATTCTAATGGATGGTAATACAATTCTGAATCGATGCTAATGAAAATTACAATTTTTTTTTAAAAAAAAAAAGTGTTGTCACTCTTTGGCAAACCCCCCCCCCCCCGTGCTTTTAAAACCATTCTGCCATCTTTGTGAGATTTACAAAGACTGTCCCGTTTCTGGTTCTTTATTGTTGCTCATTCATACTGCAGTGACATAATAATCAGAACACATGCGAGAGACATTGGCTAAAAATCACTGCCTTAACCCAAAGCCTCCCAAAGTGCATCGCCGGAGATTGGAATGGGGACACACAGAGGCACCAAGAAGTCATTTTACTTGGGAAATAATGGCTATAATTTAAATGTCTTTTACTAAAAGAAAATAAACTATGTTGCAAATCTTTAAGAGAGTGATAGCATATAGAGGCTTCCCAGACTTTTTTTTTTTAATCATAAAAATTTTATTCATGCACTGTCCCACAGATACTGCTGGGGGTTCTAAGGTGCCTGGTTTAGGGCACATTGCTTTACATTAGGCAAGAGGCAAAGCCAATTGTCCATGATTATTTCAGAATAAACTATCACCAACAAAAAGTTGTGTGACAAGTTCAAGTGTCTGAGCAAGATGAGCTCCCCCATCAGGACATCTGGAAGCATTGCTGGTTATGTGACAATGGGGTCTGAGTTCCCTGCAAGAAGATCCCCTGAGGTGAGGAGCATGGGAACGGAATGGACATGACTCTTACCAAACCTTAGTGAGACTCTTCATCTCCTAAATTAATTTCCTTTCTCCGCTTAAAAAAGAGCTGCGTTGACTAAAGAATTTCACTTCATTTGCGAGGTTATTGCAAATGAAGAGATCAGCTCTCTTTAAAATTAAACCTCGCCAAAGAACTGAGGATACCCCATTCCTGCTGTCTGTCTTTCCTTCCTCGGTTTCCCACACTCCGAACTCACTCCCTGCTTGGGGATGGGAAGCTGCCTACAGGATGGACAAAGCAAGCTGGCAGAGCTTGTTTGCCGAAATGTTCACAGAAAGGGGAAAAAAGAGGAAAACCTCTCAAAAGTTCATTTCATGGCAAAACTGTCATCAGACTAAATGGAGACATGGTATAGAGCTGAGAGATTGTATGTAACTCATTCTTAACAACTGAGTCCTAATAACTTTTCATCTCTTCTTAGTGTTTGGACAAAATTGTATCTGTAAAGTTTTTTTTTTTTCCTGAACAATTGAGAAAACAGAACCTGGATATATAAAATCCTGACTACATCATAGGTGTCTATGAATACCAGTTTCAATGGAGCTTTAAAATTGGTTAACTTGGTACTCCAGTGCCTTTGTAGTTTTTACATGTGCAAAGCCTACGTACGTTCAGCACTTGCCTATAAATAATATAGAATATATATATATATATATATATAGAATATATATATATATATATATATATATATATATATATATATATATATATATATATATATATAGTACTCTATAAATAATATAGAATCTGAAAAGGGAATAGCAACGACCCAAACTGTCAAGATCCATAGTGGAACAAACAGGTCCACTGAGTGTTGTGATTGTCAGTGCTGTGTCTCTGGCAACAACAGGAATGCTACACACAGGGTACATGAAGATGAGAAAGGAGTTGTCTGAGGGAATGTCACCATGCTGTTTGAAGCACTTTCTTGCTGTCAGTGAAATATATTTTAGGACATAATGTGTCTGGATCTTGTTTCTGAATTGGAACACCAAACTAGCTCCCATGGGAAGGTGTACTTGGCATGTGCTGGAAAAATGTCCCTTCAGCACTATGGACTTGCTGTTCGTTTTAATGGCTCACCTCCCCACCATGCTGAGGTAATTAAAGTGTTCTAAACCCCTTCAGAACTTGAAAATAGTTTCTGTTTGCTAGGCAGGTGATAAATCTCATTCGGCCTGACAGAAATGTAATTACACTTTCTCCATGAAAACACCAGGGACACCATTACCTGGATCTCACAAAGCCCAAGGCTGGCAGACCCCCCACAGTTGAAAGGTCAGGAACTAAGAACAAGTTTTTCGTCATTTATATACATGGGAGGTCTCCTTAGTTCAGATTAAACTGGACTGGAGAAAAATTAGGACTTTGGAAAAGGCAAGGGTGGTTTTTTGTTTGTTTTTGTTTTTTGTTTTTTGTTTTTTTCTTTTTGTTGCCAATGCTCAAGAAAAACCAAGTCTATTTGAGCCTAGTAACATCTCACAGAAGATTTAAAAAAGAAAGTAAAAGTTTGGGCTTTTGCTTTTTATGGAGCCAACTGTAATCTTAACAAGACTGCAGTGGGGTATGTTGCTGGACACCTGGGCCTGTGGCCCCGAGTGAAGCCCCAGAGAGGAGGGGTTCAGACTGCCTCACTGCCAGAGTCAGCTCTCAGTGGGTCAGTTAGAAAGAGGGAATTAAAGCACTTCGGCTGGAATCCACTGGCTAGACTGTCTTTGGCCTGCTGTCTGTCTGCCTCAAAGCTGTTCCCAGCAGAGTGGAGGTTGCCCTATCTTCTGGTGATGGGAATCAGTCCAGATTCTAAAGGCTGAGGTCAAGCAGCCACACAGCTGCTCCGGGCTCCACAATTCATGGGCCAGTGAGATACAAACCAGGCTAGGGATTTGGAGACTGATCCACAGACAGAACCAAGTCTGTGCGCCCTAGACCCACTTACCAATAAATCAGGATTTTCATTGCTCCTTGCTCTAAGACAGAGGGGATTCCTACAAACCATGATGACAATCAAAAACCAACCCCAGCCAACTATTTTTCCTAGACTTGATTCTAGGCTGCCACACCACACCTCAGACAGATCCTTAGTTATGAGTCCAAGGCTATAGATTAGCCCCCTGGGGTTTTCTGTGTTGGGATGATGTTGCTCATTTGATCTGGATACCTTTTAATTCCCTTGATTTTGAAAAAAAAAAAGTACTTGGCTAGGTGTTGACTAAGGTAATAAACTGATATTTCCTTCAACAGAATTCTCCAGCAATTTCTTTCCCATTGGAGAGCACTTACATTCACTTAAGACTTTGGGGAAAAATGGGGGTCAGAAAATTAGGGTTCAGAATCAACTATGCAAGTTCAAAAGGTATCTGTAATTCTGACCCTGATTCTCCCAAATTTGATTGCAAGGATTTATACTTCCATGGTGAAACGGGGTATTATTTTTGAATGGACACAAAGTCTCAGCATGCTGCTAGTGCCCCCCTCCCCGGAGAGGGGAGGTGTGGGGGAGGGGACAGGTTGTAAGGGCTGCTAACTTTGCCTCCTGGTGTGCCTTCATTTCTCCTGCATGCATGCCTGGTCCTTTGCTTTGTTTTGGGGTTGTTTGTTTGTTTTGGCTTTTTTTCTGATTTGAATTAGACTTTTGTGGTATATTTTTTGCATGCTGTTATTTGGACTTATTTTATAACGTAAACATTGTCTTCTTCTATATCTGTGTTTTTCGTTTTTGTTTGTTTGTTTGTTTTCACTAGGAGACTTCCTCCTGCAGTTCCAGGCCGACCATCCTAACCCACCACCCAGTCACCCCTTTTGTCTAACATGCCCACCCATCCTACCCCCACCCAGTCACCCCTTTTATCTAACACGTCCACCCATCCTACCCCCACCCAGTCACCCCTTCTGTCTAACATGTCCACCCATCCTACCCCACCACCCAGTCACCCCTTCTGTCTAACATGTCCACCCATCCTACCCCCACCCAGTCACCCCTTTTGTCTAACAAGTCCACCCATCCTACCCCACCACCCAGTCACCCCTTCTGTCTAACATGTCCACCCATCCTAACCGACCACCCAGTCATCCCTTCTGTCTAACATGTCCACCCATCCTAACTCCACCCAGTCACCCCTTCTGTCTAACATGTCCACCCATCCTACCCCACCCAGTCACCCCTTCTGTCTAACATGTCCACCCATCCTACCCCCACCCAGTCACCCCTTCTGTCTAACATGTCCACCCATCCTAACCCCACCCAGTCACCCCTTCTGTCTAACATGTCCACCCACGGTATTTTATTTTGCCTTCTGTTTGCACTACATGTCACATGTACATAAAAACTTTTATTTTTGATCTGCATCTTTAATTTAAAAAATAAAGTATATTCTATATTTTAAAAATTACATGTGTTTCATTTCTTTTCCTATACAATAATGATCCAAATTAAAAATAATCCACAGGCTGGAGAGATGGCTCAGTGGTTAAGAGCACTGATTGCTCTTCCGAAGGTCCTGAGTTCAATTCCCAGCAACCACATGGTGGCTCACAACCATCTCTAATGTGATCTGATGCCCTCTTCTGGTGTGTCTAAATAAAAGTTTAAAAAAAAAAAAACTTTAAAAAGAAATCCACTTATACTAGTGCCAAGTAAGATGAAATTCATTTCTCTAGCCTTTTTTTAAAAAACGAGCATTTTAATACCAGGTTTCATGCAGCCAAGGCTGAACTTGAACTCCTGATCCTGTATCCATCCACAAAGTGTTGACGTTAGCATGTAACACCATACACAGCCTCTGAAAAAATATGAAGTTTAATATATTAGGAGCTGAAAGGAAACTTTGCATTATTAGACCAATGTGACTTCAGATATTTTTTGACAGAGAATGATACTGAACTGAACAATAAGTTAATGAAATTTCTTCCAACAGAGAGAGAAAGGAAGGAAGGAAGAATTAACATTTAGAAAGGACACAGAGGTCTGGATCTTTTCAACCTATCTCCAGAAATCTTATCAATAATTATTACTGCACCAAAATATGCTATTTTCCTAAAACTAAGATAGGAGGTTTTTAAAAGCATAGAATATTACAGAAGGAATTGTAGGTCTGAAACACATAAGCTCACATATTCTGTTTGACACATTTAGCGGTAAAAAGAAAAACTATACTGCTTAAAACACACGTGCTGTATGGAACGGAAACGTTGGTGCCTCAGGCAATTTCTTCAAGATGTCGGTAAAGTGCCAAAGAAAGTGGGTGAGTAGAAGCTTGAGGGAAGAGAAAAGTTTTAACATATCAGTTCTTAAAATAATAATGGTATTAAAATTTTAGGCCATAGGACTGTTTTTACTATTCCCCCACACATACCCGCAGGAAATTAATACAAATAACATGCTTACTTTTAAAGTAATATAGTGCATGCTGCCAGTTGTGCAGCAGCTTTGCCAATGGCTTTTTATTTAACTTGTGATTTTCTGTTTTGGAGATGTACTTGGACCGGGTTTGGATTGAAAAGTAGCTGTCTCTTCTCAGACGGGGGCCTTGTGAAAACGCCTCCTTTCAGTAAAACAGAGCACCACACATCAAGAGAGCGAATCCGTCTCTAGGACTCTGCGTTCTGTTTGCTTCACTAGGATCCCACTTACATTTGACCTGGGGGAGTCCTGGCAAAGGAAGGCATGAAGACAATCTGAGCAGGACCTCCTTATTCTAAAAAGAAGACCCTATCATCTTAAAACCATCTTCTTTGGATCACAAAAACCACTTAAATAATCTTTAAGAATTAAATTCTACACTCAAAAAAATGTAAGCCAGTTTCTCCTGTTTCAAGTCGCATGCCCTGAGTTAGCTCCCTGCTGCTGTATCCAGGGTTGGTTAATGAACAAGGTTACTGGCAAAGAAGCTGAAGACTGTAAACCAAGGTATTCAGCTGGTTTTCCTGTAACCCAGAGTGAGTGAACTAGTGTGAAATCATACAGATTGGGCTCCTTGTCCTTTCCCTTACCCTCAGTCATCATTTGATAGTTATGTATACATGTATATATATATGTATGTATGCATGTATGTATGTGTGTGCATGTATGCATGTATGTGTGTATGTATGCATGCATGCATGTATTCATGTATGTATGTGTGTATGTATGCATGTATGTATGTGTGTGTATGTATGCATGTATGTGTGTGTATGTATGCATGCATGTATGTGTGTATGTATGTATGCATGTATGTATGTGTGTATACATGTATGTGTGTATGTATGCATGCATGCATTATGCATGTATGTATGTGTGTATGTATGTATGCATGTATGTATGTGTGTATGCATGTATGTATGTATGTATGCATGCATGTATGCATGTATGCATGTAGATCCTCGAATGTGTGCATCTGTGTATGAAATCACCTAGGCCAGAGGACATCCTAATGTCCTGCCCTATCACTTTCTACCTTATTCCTTTCAGTCTGGGTTTCTCACTGAACTTGGAGCTAGGCTGGAGGCCAACAAGGCCCAAGGACCCTCCTGTCTCTGCTCTACACAGCACTGGAGTTCTGTGCAAACATGTGACCACACATGGCTTTTCACACGGGTGCTGAGATAGGACCCCATGTTCTCGTGTTCCTGCAACAAATACTGTTAGACACCGACCCACCGATCCTTACACCGGCAGGCACAGTAAATAGGCCAAGGTTGTTTTCTAACCTTTGCCAAGCAAAGTGTTGACAAGCAATGCAAGCATACTTTTGCTTCTGATGGACTTTTTCCAGGTCCTTGGTGTTTTGTTCACTTTGTCTAAATTTTAAATGCACACTTAACTTTTACCTGATACTTACAGAATTTGAACATTCATCATTAGAATTTGACCTAGTGAACAAGAAGAAAGTGAAATTCCAGCTAAATGAAATGGCATTAGTCTCCTGAGGTGCGTTCTCTTATTTTATAGACAGAAGACAAAAAGAGGGAGTCTGTGGGGGAGGAGGAGAGGCTGGAATAGAAGTAAAGGCTATGACAGTACACCGGCCTTGGTTTTATTTCTTTCATATTATACACTTCCTCAACCATTGCTAACCTTCTGAACTCGTCTACCCTCATCCCTCACATATGAAGGAGGGGAAATGGTTTTACAGTCTTCAGGATGGACTATAACTCGGGATGGTCAAGAGGAGTCAGAACTCCTTTTACAAACCACAGTACTCCTTGCAGAGTCCTCTCTTTATGTGTCACGTCTCTGGGATTCATAATATCTTAGTCAGCAGCAGCACCAGAGAAGTCACAGAATAAGAAGCAGCAAAATAACCAAATAAGCAGTTATTGCATGTTGTTATGATAAGAGAAAGGGCTTGGTCATCTTCCTAGGGAAAAGCATTAATGATTTAAGTGCTGATGCAGCTAGCTGAGATCGTGGCAGCATTGATTCCTCTGCTCCAACCATGACCTAATGTTCCAGAAGGTAGCAATTGTGACTTCTGACAAAGGAACAATGGAATGCATTCCAGCCAATCAAAACCCAAAGTTCTCATCCCTAATAGAATACATGCTGCAAGATTCTAAATCATTCAAGTGTTGGAGACAGGCATCCTGGTATTGAAAGTATGTAGGGGTCTCCCACCTGCTTTGGTGCCTAACCAAGAGGTACTGCAGTGGTCTCCTCTTGACAGCACAGAGAGGTTTCTGTGTTCTCCTGTTCCTGGCTCAAAAGACTGAGAAACGCTGGAAAGATGGAAAAAAGAGAGCTAAAGGTAGGAAAAATTAGAACTTCTAATAGCAATAATTCCCCTGGAGCTTCACCAGTAAATAAATGTATGTCAACCTCAGGAAACATATGAGCAAACACGGAGAGGAATTCAGTCCAAGCTTGGGTGAACCCATTGCTTTGGGCCTGAGTAGAGGCAAGACAGCATTAAACTATGTGTCTATACCGTTAATGGTATATAGATGCTTCATAAGATACACTTTCTTAACTAACTCATTAATTCTTCACTCCAACCTTCATCTTCCCATGTGGAAGCCAGGAGGCAGAGAGAAGAAGGGGCAGATAACAAATCCATGGCAGTTTCTCCATGGTATGTCCCATGATTCCCTCCCCTAGTCTCTATCACCTTCTTATAAGGCCATCAGTTATGAGCCTATCAAGGATTAGCTCAAGATTCAATTACTTCTTTAAATCCCAACTGACATCCAGGCACAGGATTCCCACATGCGCCTGGAGGGACACTTCCTGTTCAAACACTAACAAGACAATGGGGAAAACACTGTGCGTGTATGGGCTAGGACACTTTCATGAGTGTGATAGACTCCAAGGCTTCATCTTACAACTCCACAAATAAGGATGATACAGACAAGGATGGATGCTTGCCCAAATATAAGTCCATTTTTTAGGTGAACCACACAGGGAGCTAAGATTCCTAAAAACAGAGGCCAGCAGAGATGCTGTGGAAACATGATCACCACACTTCCAATCCTCACAACCCACATGAAAAAGAACCAGAATCCCAGCACGAAGGAAGCAGCGACAGCAATACCTCTGGGGCTTGCAGACCAGCCAGTACAGCCAACATATAAGATCTAGACCAGTGGGAAATCTGCTTTAAAAGGTGAGAGCCAATAGGCAGCAGTGGCACGCACCATGAATCCTGGTGCTCGGGAAGCAGAGGCAAGAGAATCTCTGAGTCAAAGGCCAGCCTGGTCTACAGAGTTCTATGGCAGCCAGGGATACACAAAGAAACTCTGTCTCAATAATAATAATAATAATAATAATAATAATAATAATAATAATAACAACAACAACAACAATGTATGAGAGAAAAAGACAACAACATTGTGTCTTGGCCCCCACATGCACGTGTAACATACACACACATGCCAGTTCTTCACTCTCCATGGTTAAACTGGAGTGTGTGTGTAAGGAAACTACAGTGAACTTAAACCACTGTACCATGAAATGTGCCCCACATTGGAAGGGCTCAACCAGCCGCCTTCACACCGTGCAATCGATATGCCTGCTGTTCTCACGGATGCTGTGGCCTACCGCTGCAAGCCACTGTCACATTTCAGTACCAAGGACACCTTAAGATCAAACAAAAGCTAAGGTGATCAACAGGTGGCAGGCTACAGGTGAGGGAAAACGACGCACTGCCACTGTTTTTAATCCAATTTCATGGTACTTTATACGTGATCCAGTCTTCAGCTCCAAAAGTAATTTCAATGAAACCCCTGCCTGTCAGTCACGAACAAATGCAAGGAAGTCATCATTATGCTCTTGAAGGGTGGAAGTCACCGAGAAGATGCTGAGGAGGGTCTGCCTGTGCACGTTTTTAAAAGTACCATTTGAACTGCTGTATATACCACTGAGAGTTCACCGGGCTCTTCGGCTCAGTAGCCTCTTCTGCGTGAACACTGGAGAAAGAAACAGAGCAAGTTGGAGCCAAGAGACAGTTGCTTCTGTCTGCCTTTTTCTCTTTTAAACATAAAAAGAGTATTTTCAGCTATGTACACAAAGGCTGCCTGAGGCCTCACGGATCTGTTTATTTGGTAATTTTAAAGGAGTGGGAGGCCCACAGAGTTCTCACTTACCAGAGTCCAAATGTGACTCGGGCCCAGCACGAGGCCACAGGCCATCCCAGGGTGGTGAGCAGCTTGCCAGTGAGCTTGGGAAAGCAGAAGCTTCTCTTAAGTGGCCCCAGGAGACTATGTCTTCTTCAGCCCTGGGGAAATCAGGCCCAGTGTGGGCAAAGGAAACCTCAGGGCAGAAAACCTCCGGCTGCTCTTGGATGCGCTGTGTAGCCAAGTGCCCCACTGCTTCTCTAAGGTTCTTCCTTTCTTTCCTCTCCATTGTGGGGTGAGAGTGCAGAGCCAGGCCTGGAGAGGGGGCTTGTGTTGGGAAACAGCTGCTTCAAGTTCTAGCCTTCAGCAACCCTTCATTTCATACGAAAATGCGTGCGGGAGGAAAGTGCCCCCCGCTGCCCTTCGATAACTGCTGTTTCCCAATGTAAAGCAACATTGATATCAGACACCTGGGAGTTGAGGTCACTGAAAAAAGGAGCCAAAAGCACTGGCCTGGCCTAAGCATGTCCCAGCAGACCCTCTGCTGGTTCCAATGTGCCACTCCCTGCCGGGCAGCTTGCCTGTACCCTCCCAGTGGTTGAAGGAATGTTTCCTCAGGCCCCATGGCCCAAGGTTCTTCATCAAACCTTGCATTTCAGCTAAGCTCTGTTCCCTTGCCAGAATCAAGGCTTCTAACGCTTTCAGAAACACTGACTGTTGCTGAATTTTTCACAGTTCTTGGGACGTCTTGGTGACAGTCACCAAAGGGCTCCAGTCAAAAATGCATGTCACCCAGAAATGAGCCATGAGTCCTGTTAGTGAACCAGCATAGCCTCTCCTTCACATATTCTGAGACTTGACCTGCTTCAGGATGAAGAGAGGGCCCCAGAACCCAGCCCCACCCCAACACTCAGCACACTATCAACTTGAGCTTACTGATAATTGTATAATCTGCCTTTATTCCAGTTGATGCCAGCCATCTCAGAACTCCTAGACACCTAGGTCACCCTGCACTGTGACCTCCACTGGCTCCCGTACATTCTTTGTCCCATGAATCTCCAACTTTGAAGATCATTACGCAGTGCCCAAGCACCTGACTCACTGCCTAGGCAACACAACTCACAGTGTGCAGCCTGTTCTCCAGGATGTGGTCTCCATGAAAACCCAGGGGTTTTCTCTATGAGCAACACTTCCTGACAGCCTGGCCCCCAAAAGCAGCAGCATGCCTGCTGTACCTCTCCTACAGCTTATCAGGCTTTCTTCCTTCCTCTTCCTAGCTAGGAAACCTCAGGACATCAGATTTTAGTGCATCCCAATGTACACATTGTAACTGTGGATCTCCAGCCCAGTCTCCCTTATTTACCCAATGATTTCAGCTCCTGATTCATGGCTGTCTTCTTCGACTCCATTCTATCTTAATTCTGGGGCCTTTGCATAGAGGTGTGGGTAATCCACCCCATCCTGCCTCTCATTTCATTGGGCTTCGCTCTTCCATCAACCTTGACCTTCACCCTGCCTCAGCCGCTCATCCCCTAATTTTTACCTTGGGTGCTGATGGGCCAACACGCCTCACTCATAGCTGTGTAGTACAGTTCCTTGGATCTCAGTCTTCCGAGTCTTTCCCCCACCCTGCAGCCTCTGTCCCTCAGCCCCCCCTGAGCTTCATTTGACTAACCTATCACTCTGGATAAAACCAACTCTTTACCTCCCCTAGTTTGCACCATGTAACTGAGCATGACCTGAAAAAATATATAAACAAGTGCATAGACCCGAAGCTGGCTTTATTTTAAATTCCTCACCACCGTACTAAAAGGACTTATTGTCCTATTGCTATCATTGAACACTATGACCAAAGCAGCTTACAAAAGAAAGTAGCTAACTAGCATTTTGTTCACAGTTTCAGCGGGTTCATCCAGGATCATCACGGGGGAAACATGATAGCAGGCTGGCCAGGAGGGTTCTGAAGCAGTGTCTGAGGGATTCACAGGCAGGAAGCAGGAAGCGGGGCAGGAGGAGAAGACTGACTGGGTGGGGTGATGGGAGCTCTAGAAACCCCAGCCCCAGTGACACACCTTCTCCAACAAGGGCACACCTCTTAATCCTTCCTAAACCATCAGCAAATGGGACAGAGCTTATAAACATATGAGCCTATGAGAGCCGTGCTCTCTGACCACTGCGAGAGCACTTCATAGCACCAGGATAGCTGATGTGATCTGTCCTCCCAATACCCTCAGCTACCCCAGTGTGCTCTGCTCCTTCCCTCACTCACAATTCTCACCTGAGTCCCTCTCTTTAGAAAACTGAAGCAGCCGGGAAAGGATTTCCTCACTTCAGCTTCCAACAGCTGCGTCCATGTACCCTACCTTCCCACTTGTAACCGCTAGCTCAACTCTGTCTGTCTGTCCTTCCATTTGGGTATCACATCTCACCTCCTCTCGCCTACTCAAGAACACTACTCCAGTAACTCCTCCCGGTCAAGGAGCCTAGCCCCACAGCATTGTTCTGTTTTCTTAACATATCCCTCCTGTACTGTACAGTCCTTGGCTATCCTTTGAAGCAAAACTTCCAATAAGCTCCACTGCTACAATTTCTTTTTTCCCAGCCCACCCCAAATAAGGTGTTACTCCATCCATCACACTAAAGTTGTACTCTTTTCAAGGATGTGACCTCCTCCCGCACGGGTCCAATGGTATGCACTCCATCCTTAGAGTCTGAGAGCTGTCACCCTTCCCCACCGCAGCCACGTTTTGCACACAACCCTCTTGGTTTTGCTATTGGAAATACCACCTTTCACCGCTCCCGTGGCCTTCCATCTATATCCATCATCTGTCTCCTCCCGATGAACTGTACGAGGCTGAGGATCTTCAAGCTCTTTCGTTACAGATATACCACAGGCACATACAGCAATGCCTGTCATATAGGAAGTGCACAAAGAGCATCTGTTGACTGAATAAACTCCCAAGGCAAACATATAAAATGCTAATGGTATAAAGTACTTGGAGATCGAATCAGTAGGCATGAAGTACCTTATTAGATATGGAGGGAAGGGAATATAGGATACAGGGGATGATGAGGGAATTGAAGCATCAAAAGCAGCCGTTTACTAGTCACCCTTTGGCCCTTGAAGCAACTCAGCTGTCAGAAAGGCAGAGTGTTGGCCTAACCTGTCAGCGTTGCCTCAGAAAATCGCCTGCCTCCTCCACTCGCTCCTCCATTTCCTAAATTGTAAACTGAAAACAACCTCCCTTACAGGGCTGTTAGGATAATTAAAAAAATAATAATGTACACTCGAAATGCATAGCCTAGTGACTGGAACACACAACACACAGTGTGCCTCTAGAGTGTGGATATTGTTATTAATCAAGCCTCCGTTCACTATTTGCTTCCTGAATTTGTGGAGACCTCGGACTTATTTCTTGATTCGCAAATCAGTAAGAATGAATTTTTCAACTCACAAACGCAACTGCAAAAAGGAGTAACTGTAACTTCCACCAGAGGGCACTGTGGCCCAGGCCTGCTTGCAGGGTTTGAAATACTGCATAATTGTGTAACTGATGCCCTCTGCTGACTTGTTTGCTTTTCTTGTCCTTGGGCCTTTCTTTGGCTTGGAAAATGTGAATGATTGCTTCCCCTGTGTCCTCATGTACGCTCAGCAAGAACTCTGAAACCCAGAACTGCCCGGAAGCTTTCTGAGAAGTCCATGGTACTTAGGAACGCTTCCGAAGCAGTAGACACAGTTTCCACGGGGAGCCCTCATGACGCTGCAAACACATCAGTGTCTCCTAGCGCTCTGCTTGGTGTAACGAGGCTGCAGCATAGCACGAGATTAGTGGGCTTTCGTCACCCCTGCAGCCCTGCCCTCCCTTGATCCTCTCCACCCCAATGCCAAAGCTTGGCACCTGTGTTACTTAGGTTTTCCAATGGCTGGAAGAAAAAAAGGAATTCCTCGTGGCGATCAAGCTGAAGGAGGAATGACTTCCCTTGGACTACGGTTTCATCCGTAGCTGGATGGCTCCTTCCCATGGGCGAAGCAGTACACCGTTGCAGGGAGCCCATGGAGAAACAATGCTGCTCATATCAAGTCCCTGGGAAAGAGAGTCAGGCCCAACAGGCCTTCAAAGGCCTCCTCTCAGAGACTCCACTTCCTTCCACACCTTAAGTTGCCCGAAGGTTCTAGCACTGCCCAGTAGGATCAGGCACTTGGCATGTGAGCTTTTGACTGACAGATAAGATCCAGACGATACCAGCTCCCAGCTCCATTTAGGCAAGATAGACAAAGCTGCCTCCTCCTCCTCCTCTTCTCCCTCCTCCCTCTCCTCCTCTCCTCCTGTCTTTGCTCTCTCTCACTTGCACCAGCCCTCTCCAACCTTCCCTGTAACTTAGAACAAACAAATGACAAACGGAGCTCCCAGAGAGGCGAAATGGTGAAGGGCGGTGGCTTTTTATGTAAACAAGTACTTGACAGGTTGAGATACAATTACAATGCTATTGAACTCCTTCCCCTGGCGTTTCTTCCCGGTTACAATATTTACTTTAGAAATCTGAGTCATTAATATACTGCCCACACCATTCAGTGTGCTTTGAAGTTGAGACTGTCTAGAGAACTGAATTTATTTAAAAGATAGACAGTGGTCCCAGCAACTGCCAAACCAGGTCAGATGAGTCTTTTTCTCCTTGTGAATTCTGATCAGTCACAAGCCAGTGAGGCATGGGTGAGTCTTATCATCCAAATAGCAGCAGGTAAGGGCTCAGCATTTCTCAGTATTGTAGAACAGAACATGACTTTTGGTTTCATTCTCCCTAAACCTTTTGATAATCCATTTACATTGCTGGCCTATGAGAGTCTCCTGGAGAAAATGCAGAAATTCCAGTAAAATTAAATGTTCACTTGGTCCAGACTTACACTGGTGCTACTTCAGCATTTTATCTGCTATAAGACATAATCTAATGAACAAATTGACATTCGCTTTTGCCATCTGACTTTTTTTTCCCGAGTTTGAGAAATGTTTGGTCATTCCTCTACTAATGAACTAGCTAACCCTACCTTAGGTCATGTATAGGCCATGGTCACATGTCCTGTGAATCTTTCTCCCCAGCTGAGTTCTAGTGTGCACTCCATTTTGTAGGAGGCTGCCTCCTGTCCCCTTGATTTCTATCACTTGGGTTATACAATTTGTCACTCTGTCGCCTATTTTTAATTTTTCTATCCCCTAGTTGTGAGGCAAGTGAACTGTAAAAAAACAAACAAACAAAACAAAACCCAAAGAATGCCAAACATAACAACATCCGTCTCCACTGTGCCAGCAGGTTCTGAGCGCAGTACTTGGAGCTCACCCTCAGCCCAAATGTAAACCTATCCCATTGATACTGTCTGCACCACGCCCCGTACTCACTAGTTAATTCATGCAGGGTTAATTAGCACACAAGTCCACTCACGCTAGACTGTCTGCAGCTATCCAGTTTTCCTACTTTCTTTCTACATCAGTGGTCCTCGGCCGTCCTAATGCTGCGACCCTTTTGTACACTTCCTCCTCTGTTTGCTGTGATTCCCCCAGCCATAAACTTATTATGTCTCTACTTTCTTAACTGTAAACTTGCTACTGTTATCATTTAAAATGCAAATATTTGACATGCAGCATATCTGATATGTGACCCCTGTGAAAAGGTCATCTGGTACCCAAGGGGTTGTGGCCCCAGGTTGAGAACTGCTGCTCTCCATGAAGTTAGCAAATTCCCTGGAAATCATGGTCAATCCACTTGTTCCCCGCCCACTGCCATACTCTCCATCCAGACCCTCCCTTTTCTCCAGTATCGCCACAAGCGTTCTCCAGTAGCCTCAAAACTACTGCCAGTCTTTAGACTTCACTGTAATATTAATTGTTCTGTGATACTAATAATGCATAGTGTGTTGGCTTATCTCTTTAAAGTCCCCGAGTTTTCGCCACTGAGGGCAGGACGGGGTAACAAAATGTACTCAGCTCTCGGTGAGCTATAATCCCCTCGTCCCTCGCTTCTGCTCATCAGCAGGATGTGTTAGATTCCTTAGGAACACACAGTGCCATCTTCTCTGGATCCTGCTTTTGGTTCCCTTTCCCCTACAGCTCCCTGTATCCAAACTTGCTGCTGTGCCTCCCATCCTTCCTTAAATTCAAGTGCATCTTACAACTCACCATCCCCCATCACTTTCACTCTGACCCTCTGGAACCACACCTATAATTGAGTACCCGGAGACTCCAGATAAAAGAGATAGGAAAGAGCTGGAGATAGCAGCAGCCACGTTCACTCAGCCCACTGTTCGTAAAGAGGTTCAACCCTTTTAAAACATCCTGCTCACTGGCATGAGTTTCCTAAAGTCGGCAACTGGAAACCCATGCAGATAAGGCAGTGTATTAAAACATGAAAAAATAAAAACAAACCCCACAGCCTTTTTTACAATACCTTGTCACATCCAACTGCCATCTGTGGATGTGGACGATAGAATAACTCGTGTCACTTGGAGACACATGGATGCTTTGGGTTCCGCGGGGCAGTTCCCTTCTCTTTTTTTTCCCCATCACCAAGTGCCCTTGGGTTTGAAAAAGCAGGGCAAGTGATCTGGGGGGACAATAACCTACTTTTTTAAAATCATGAAACCATCTTCATCAGTAGCAGTAAACGTAAGAAATTGACATTAGTTCAAAATCCTAGTCAAGACATTATGAGAAATCAGAAAGATAAAAAGCATTACTTCACAGTTTCAGATGGTTTGATCTGAAACTACTTACAACAAGCAGAGGACAGTATCACTTTCACAGATGGAGGATCCACGGTGGGAAGTAACTCATTCATTTTGTGCCTTTGCCCTCTTCAAACTTAACCTACATTCCAGTTATTATAGCACATCCAATGACCCTTATCCAGCACCCTTAGGACCAAAAACATTTTTATTTTTTTCCCTCAGATTTTGTAATTTTTTTTTTTACATAAAGGGATAGCTTGAGACTAGGACCCACGTAAATACAAGATTTACTTACTTCACATACACCTTATGCTTAGCATTAAGACAATTTTATATTTCTTAAATAATTTTGCACATGATTTCATAGTGTAGAATGTGAAATTTTCACTGGGCATAGCATTGGTGCTCAAAACCTCTCAGGAGCTAATTCTGCAGCATTTCAGTTTCAGAATTTTGCATTTGAGATGCTCAGCACCAACATCGTACTTCAAGACACTCCACACAGCTTATCTATTGCAACAGTTCTTCAATATTAAAGGTGAAAAGGGAGAACCGAACAATTAGGCAATTCAAGACTTCACGATGTGTCCAATCTTTAGACAAGCTGGATTGCCCACCCAGCAACAGAGACCAATTCCTGGATCAATAGAGAGCCCATGACTCAAGCTCCCCTCCTTGTTCCTCCCCCAGATCTGTGACTAAATCCCCATCACTTTCCATCTCTGTGCTTCGACTGTACCAGATGCAGTCACATCTTGCCTGCAAATGTTTTGTAACCCGGATTAAATTTGAGACCGTTTACGAAGTATATTAAGAATCAGATTCACAGCTATTGTACAACTTACTTTCTCTGAAATGTATGAATGCCACAGGTATGAATCCAAAACTGAGTAGAAACAATCATTTTTGGATTGGTAACAGGTGACCTCCCTGGGCACACTCGCTTGTTCCTTAGTTTCCTATACTTGCTAGTATTATTACTTATCGGTTCTCAAAGGCTTTCACCACTCTACTCCTAGAGTAAATCAAATGTCATCTCTGGTTTCCTAATTGCTTGAGATGAACTCTCCCTCAAACCTCTCTCAATATCGCTAACATTTTGTTTATGTGATATATAACTCTCCTGAATACCACTTCTGTGATATTGTACAACAAACTGGATGCCACCATCTGGGATTCTCAAATTTGGGCTCTAGATATATAAAGGTGTTCCTTAGTACACAGATAAAAGGCTAAACAACTGATCACACACACACACACACACACACACACACCTTCATATTGCTTTTGTCTTGTGTTCTCATAAAAATCATGAGACAGGGCCTGTGAGATGGCTCTGCTGGTAAAAGTTTGTTGCCAAAGCCTGAGTTTGATGAGTGGACGCACATACCGAAAATGGACCACCTTCTCTCTCATACACACATAAATAAGGGTATTTCTTTTAAATAAGAGACAATGCAATGGATGTTACTTTTTTAATAAGCAGAACCCACATTACATCATTTGTTACAGGGAATAAAGGACAATAGTTCATAACAAGAAAGCTTTTTCAGTCACAAAATAACCAAAGGACAAACACCTTCCCCTAAACCTTTAGTTAAACTCATTCTTCTAATCTCAGCTCTACTACCCAGATCAGCCTGCTGCTTTGAGACTGGATTCCTGCCTTTAAATGCTACACTGGTTAGGTTCTAAGTCTTTTAACTTGTCTTAATGAAATGACGGCCCCTAGCTTAGCTAAGGAACCTAGACAAGTCTTCCTTGATTTCAGCTTCATCCCAAGGCCCATGAATATTTTCCTTAAAGAGCTGCAGGTGAATGAGGTAGTACGGGCAGAGACATGAAATGGAAAAGAGCAAAAGAGCAAAGAGTATGGCTCCCACACCACTAATGGACAAAAGACCTCCAAATGCTGAAAAGGCAAAAAGCAGAGTGACCCCTACATAGCTCCGCGGAGTATATGCCTTCAGTTTCTTCTGTAACATGGGCCACAGTGCAAAGATCTGGATGGCAAATGTCACCATAATGAAGGCATGTAGTGACCGTGGGAGGCGTGAGGCCAGGCAAACAGAAGCAAAGATGGCCATGTTCAAGGACAGTGTGCTGGATACGATAGCAGCATTGGCCCCGTAGTCAAAGAAGATAAGATGGCCCAACAGCATAAAAACTGACATGGCGTAGATGGTGTCTGTACTGACAGACTCAGTCAGGGTCTTCAGCACCGGTGAAAAACCATAAGTGAAAGTAATGAAGACCAGGGTACTCTTCAGGTCGGCCCATCGGGTCCGCCCACTCTTCTTCCTTCCAACACCTCCATCAATAAGATCAAATAGCACATACCCAACCAAGGAAGATGCCAGCCCAGTCCCAAAAAGCCACTGGGGAGCCAGAAGACCCTCATCCATGTACCACCAAATGACTACAAAAACGCAGACACTGCAGAGCTGTTGTATCACCACACTGGACTCAAACACCACAGCCCAGTATTGGTATTTCCGGGCATAGATGTTTTTCCGGAGTTCTTCCAGGAACCTTTGGTCAACATAGTTATCAGGGAATGGCTGCCGCTCATATAAAACCTTCTGCCACTTGACTTCTGAGGTGTCCTTTACATGTTGAGCACACATTATCTCATTCTCCCCTGGAAGCCAGGCGGGCTCAGTCTCCCTCAAAGACGACCATGAGATTCTGGTTCTTGATAAAGTTGTAGATTAAGACCTCTCTGGAAATGCCATGCTGATACCCTACAGAACTTTCCTTGTTTACAAAGGCTGTAGTCCAGGCTAAGCCTGTAATAGATGAGTTTGTTCTGTGAGTCAAGACAACACAGCTAAATTCCTAGAAAAAGAGAGAACTGTAAATACACCAAAGCTGGCAAATGTCATGGGAGGCATCAGTTATGATCAAAATAACCCTGCTTACTGAAAATCTAAATAAATTGTGTCTAGTGACATAATGAGGCATCAAACCTCCTTCACATTTTAAATTATAATAAATCATTGATATCTGCACAGCATCACGGACTCAGAATATTAAATATCTTTTGCACCTTCTTTAATTGTCACAGCCTTATAAGTTAATACCAGTCCTGTTTTTTACCTAATAAGAAAGACATCTGGGTTTCAAAACAGTAGAGTATTTAGGTCTCAGAATAACAGAATGGAGCCAGACCACCAACAAAATTCTTGTATCAAAGTCTGTGCTTGTGGTCATCCTTCTCTAAGCCAGTCTTCACTTGGGCGTTCATACACCCTAAGATGTGTACTATTTTTTGCATGATTATATTTGCAATTAATGCAAATTTATAGGGACAGAATCCATAGCGTTACCAGGTTCCCAAAGGCATCTGAATAAGTTATCGGTCTCATGACAACAGTAATCTGTACAATACATAAGGGTATGCTTTCTACAGTTTTAGCTCAAACCAAGAACTCAACCCTTTGTGCATTAGCAGAGCCCATCGTCCTTTAAAGCGCTATATCGTCCTAATTAACTGAAACAGCAATACTCTAGTGCAGGTTAAAAAAAAAAAAAAAAAAAAAAAAAAAAAAAAAAAACAACCATTCCATCTTCAGAATGGGAAAGTCACTCAGAAACAGAAAGGTCATCCAGCAAATTTAAGAAAACTTCCTGCCGGACCTTCTTTATTTCATAGGCCAGGATAAACCTTTGCTTTAAAAGCCGTACACCCAGTCTCGTGGGACCTCCGGATTTGAACGGTCCGTGTTACCAGGCGGAGAAGGGTAACCACTCACCCAGCCGGCCTGCCCCGCCCGCCGCCGCCCCTCTCCCAGCCTTGGCTCAGCCGGAACGGCCCGAAGCGAAGGACGCCGGAACCCACCTGCACCAGGCTCTTTGGGGGCTGCACGACCGAGAAGAGCGGCCGCCCAGCTACTTCTACATCCGGGACGCGGGGTTGGAGGGGACTGCTGTGAAAGAGCACTTCCGGATCCGCACCGCTCGGTGGCCAAAGCGTTCCGCCCCAAGCCACCACACTGCGAGGTCGCTGCTGCCCTCTACTGGTTGCTCCTCTCCTGGAACTCTAATTGAAGTGGAATGCACTCCTCAGTGGGATTTCCTTCACTGGGCGTGGAAGGCAGGAGGAGGGAGGAAGAGATGCGGGGCTGGTGGAAGACGCGGGGCTCTCCACGCATTCTAGCCCTTCTCCTATAGATGCCAAACCAGGCTTCTGGTATTCACCAGAAGGAGGGGGAAAACCCAGATATCATGTGGCGTTCTGTGCATTGACTTCCACAGAGACGATGTGATCATTAGTTTGTATTTGTACCAAAGTCAGGCACCTACTTTTGCAAGTAGATCAAAAATATCCAAATGTGGATAGCACCGAAGCTCGATTTTTTGTGAGACTTGGCCACCCCAAAGGGATGAGGGTGGAAGGCCTGGGGGACAAGAGATTTTCAACTGGGGTCAAGGAAGTGTCACCGGATTTATAAATAAATGGAAGCTCAAAGAACTGAAAATATAGAGAACATTAAGTAGAGTGGACACAAAGGCAGGAAGCATGAACCCATTTATTGATATTCACTCTATCTGTGTTTTGAATTCTTCATCTTATAAAGAGAGAAGGCACTTCCTTGGTCTTGCCCACTGTATGGAAGAGCTGAAGGACTCGCGTGTAAAAATGTTTTATAATGTATTGATTGCTGTGTGGTTGCTATTAGCTTACTTTGGTTATTGTAATACCAGTGCTAGTCAAGTGTTAACTTTTAATATTTTGCTTTTAATTATATCTACACATGTGCAGGTATGTGCTCCTAAGTACGGGTGCCTGTGGAGGCCAGGATAAGGTGCTGGATCCCCTGCAAGTATAGTTCTAGGTAGTCATAAGCTGATGAACTAAACTTGGGTTTTCTCGGAGAGGAAGGAGTGCTTTTAACCACTAAGGTGTCTCTCCGGCCCTCTGACTCCCTTTAAGATTTATTTTTTCATAAGCATGATAAACTCCGTAAAATGATCTCTTTCCGTTTCTCTTTAGGCTTTTGTTCCGAAATTTGACAAGATACCTTGGCTTAGTGAGGCCAGCCTGGTAAACAAGCCACTGGTACTCAGCATCCCTAGAAGGTAACTTCCCAGCTTCTGAGGACACACCATTTGAGAAAGAGCCCAGTGGTTGTGCACTTACAGGGGAGAAGTGCATGTGACCTGTTGAGAAACCAAGTCGAGTGCACAAAAGATAGGACATGTCCTGGTTTCTCAGACAAAAATGCTGTGTAAGGCCTGACTAGAAGAATGAGACCCAGCATAACACCTTCATGTCTGCATGCACGATTCAACCCCAGGCACTGTAACTCAAAACACATCCATGGCTTACCTCCCCTGCTTCAGTTTCTAGTCTTTGAATTTTAGCTGTCAAAAGTCTAGAACTATAACATGCCATCTTCATAGAGCAGCAGCTGTTGTAGGTCACTTTAGGCCTCCTTGGTTTCACGCCCCTTCCCCAAAAGCCAATAGAGAACACATTTCTGTTTTTGAAAGCTGAGGATTTATATGTTGGGGCATTTCAGCTTCTCCTTAAAATAATTATGTGTTTTTTTTTATTCAACACCCCCCTTAGTAATTAAATTGTCCCTGGGTGTGGTGATTAGTCTTCTGTAGGGGAAATTGTTGTGGGATGACGAAGGGAAGTAAGGAATCAGGGTACAAGAAGGAAGGCAGAGAGACAGTTCCATAGGCTTGTCATAGACTGGAAATGGTTGCTAGAAAGAGCACAAGAGCTTCTTTTCCTGTTGATAATTGTCATGCATCCTTAGGTACAAGAGCAAATGGCTGCATTAGGGACATCCATACATCGGTAACACGTTTGCTCTGTCTGCACTTTAAATCAGTTCCCCAAAAGCTGGATGGTTTTGTGTATTTTCAAAGCAAACGTTTGAGTGCCTATTGTTTAAGTGTGTGTGTGTGTGTGTGTGTGTGTGTGTGTGTGTGTGTGTGTGTGTCTGACATGAGCTATCAGAGGTTCAATAAATTCAAAGGTTTGCTTAGGAAGTCACAAAGTAATATACCTATTAAGAGTTGATAATACCTCTAGACTCATTGTGAATAATGATAACTTAGCATCTTTTTAAATTCAACTTAGGTCATAAGCTCACATGCTGATGGCAGTCAGACGGAAGCCACACTGATAAGGTTGCTTAGAGAGGGAGGTAGCAGTGAATAAGAAAAAAATGACCAAAGGTGACACTCCCTCTGTCTGAGTCCAGGGCCAATGTGCTCAGTTTTCTAATTAGAAATATGGAAATGTTCAGTTGCTCATGCCTGACATCTAATAAGCTAACCACCACCATCCCACAGTACTCTCTGCCCATTAGCTGTGCCTCTGAACCCAGAAACACAGCATCCCAGTGTGTGTTCATCTTGCTTCCAACTCTCCTGGTCTCTTTCCAATGCTTTGGTGAAAGGTCGGGAGTAGAGAGCCAAGCAGAGCTTGAGAGAGGCGGCTTAGCACTCACTGGTCAGTCAAGGTACCTGTTCTTTCAGAGTCAAGATCAGGGCTGTCAGGGAGACTGGTCTATCTGCAGCATCTGGAAAGGGATGCAGTAACACACACACACACACACACACACACACACACACACACACACACACACACACACACCTGCCACTGGCCAGCTTTAGACTAGTGATAAGAAGTTACTTAAGGTAGTAAGTGAAATTCTTCCCAGTCAAAAGCTAAGACTGAGGGAAGAATCTTGGTGTCTGCTTAGAGAAATGAGCCTACTTACCTCATAAAACTTGTGAGAGTGAGTACCCTCAAGTCTCAGAGGGCAGGATAGAAATACAACTTATTGGGAAAGGAAAGGGGAAATTGATATATAGCTGTTTTTAAGGACAAAATGTATTTGTCCAGAGTTCCAGACCCCAATCTCTCTGTTTGGCAGTAACTTTCCTACACCCTTGGGGGACAGTTCAAATCATTCAAAGTATTAGTCACCCTTGGGAAAGCAGATATAATAGAATAGTCTAGAAAGAATAAAGGGATGTTTAGTGGAATATGTCTCAGAATATCCCAGTTTCAAACAAACTCTGGAAACACAGCTGTGGGGATGGAGGTGAGAACACACACACACACACACACACACACACACACACACACCCCAAGAAGTAACATGGAAGTGCCTGTTTGAAATTTCCAGAAGCACTCTCCAAGCTTGGCCAAACTGAAACCACACCTGTTAGGGAGAGGTTATATTGAAGCAGGAATAAGCTAGCCTTGTTGCCTTTCCTGGTCAGTTTTGGGGTAATAAATCTGAGGCAGCCCATTCCCATAACACAGAAGCTTGGGAAGGAATATACATCAGACCACCTCCCCAGCTTCCTAGGTCTCAGGAAAGTGGTAAGAGAAATGGAATAATAAATCCTCCAGGAACACCACACTCCGTTCCCACAAACAATGAACAATGAAATCCCTTCTCTCTAAAGCAGAGAGGTGTTCTTGGCAGAAGACCAGCAGTCCATGTTTCCATCTCTTGGACAGCGGGGACATGCTCAGTGTCTTACCGCCCCCATGCCGAGGCCTCAGCCCCTCATTCCTTAACTCAGTGAACTTCAGTGGGAGGCTGGGTTATCCTGTGGAGACAACTGGTGCTGTCCTGTCCCATCTCCATGTTTCCCGACAACCGGGGAGAATGTTCCAGCGAAGGCTGTTCCATGTGGGAGGACAGAGGTGAGTTGTTGGAGTGTGCAGGGGCATAAAGTCTAGGAAACCCAGCCAGGCACGAAAGGATGGGTTCTTGGTAAGTGTTAAAGCATCCATTGCAGGTGCTTTGAAGCGGGTAAGGAGCACGCCATTCTGTGAACTTCTGCTTTCGGAAGCAGCCTTTCCCCTGAAATTATTTGTATCACATCCAAAACGCTCGCTGGTTAGTTGAAAAACCAACAAGGAAGAGAGAAGCCAAGATGGCCTGAGAGGAAGCCTCACCACAGGCCTGGGCTGTGCAGAGCAGGAACAGGAGGCAGTGGGAGTGCCCCGGGCCTTCCCTGGACCAGTGGAGGGCCTGGCTCGCCCAGCCCAAGGCTGATTCTAACTTCCCTTTGCATTGATTGCCTAGGTATCACTCCTCCGTTGTTCTGACTTCATACAAGAAGGATATGTATTTGCCACACATGTTTGAAGATCCAGATGTCACACTGAAGGTACTCAGGTTTTCATTGAACCCAGATGTTAATCCTCTTGCTTCAAGAGAGTAGGATGTTTTGTAGACATTATATCGACCCCCCTTATCCTTAATAGAGAATGGAGGTGTATTTCCTGACCCCTGAACTGGCACATCATCACTGTTCGGTGAATATTTATTTGTTCAATTAAATGAATTTGTATCACTACACATAAAGTCAGGTTTTATTTGTCCTTACCATGACTCAGGTATTTCAGTGCCCCAGTCTACCTCACTAAAACTAAATAGAAATACCCGAAGGGGAAACAGAAATGAATTTCGGAAGAGTCTGTCAGAGCCCGTCAAAGACAGCTTCTCAGCTTGGAGCTGGATGGGCCTCGTTTCCAGAGACATTAAGCCAGCTTCTTCCTCAACCCCATGAGTTACTTACGGCTTCTACCAAAAAAAAAAAAAAAAAAAAAAAAAAAAAAAAAAAAAAAAATCCCTACTCCTAAGGAAACTTCCATTTAAATCCCCACTCTCCCCTGCAGCTCACAGAAATCCTATACAACCGGTTGCTGGCGGCCTTTGGGGGCACTGTGACACCTAGAGGGCTAGCACTTGTGGAGGGAGGGAAAGGAGGGACACCCCTCACAGTTTTCACCCCTAAAACTGCAGGGATTCCGGAGCTGTTGCAAGGCAGCTCCTGAAGGAGAGTTCCCACAGCACTTGGCCCAGTGGCCAGTTATTAGGAGCCCTGTGCCCCTTCTCATCTATTCTAACACAATACGGAAATGAGTAATTCAACTGCAACCCACAAACACAGCACAGGCTAGCTGGATGGGACAAGACCAGTGATAACCACAGAAGTATCAGACTGGGGCAAAGTACTTGAGAAGATGGGAGGGAAAGTCATGACAGGTGGGGGCGGGGTGAGGATCAGATCGAGGGAAGAAGTGGCCCCTGCTCAGCTTGAAGGAAACACCTATAATCCAGAGCCAGTTTAAAGAGAGCGGAAAGAGACTCCGGCCAAGGATGCAGTATCAGTCAAGATATGGAGCCTGAAGGTGCAGGAAATGCTTGAAGAACATCCAAAGGTCAGAGCCAGTAAAGCCAAGAATGCTAAGCAGACATGCCATTGTTGGCACGGGGGTGTCAGGAACCAAGCTGTGCTAAGTGTCACCACATTAGTCTCCCTCATGGCCTGAAGAAACAAGACGCACACTAGGTGACTGGGAGAAGGAAAACTGGTCACAGGCAAGAAGCTTTCAGTCACTGAATATCTACACTGTTTAGACAAGCCTTCATCCGCTGCCAAATGCCTGCTGCCGCTGGTGTGCCCTGACTCTCAGTGCACTGTGGCAGCCTAGACACTAAAACACCAAAGCCCCCTGTCATCTACAACAGAGGCTTTTCTAAAAGACTTTAGAACCCTTCCTCTTGTAGAGCCTAGCTTTTTGTGACTGCAGTGCCGCGCCTGGCCGCCAGATGGCGGTTAGGAGCAACAGCTTCCAGAGGCCTGATCAACAGTGAGCGAGAAAGATCTGTGTAGATAGATGTGAGAGAAACCTCAGATGCACTGCTCTTAGTAAGAATGAGAAATCCACGGACTTTACCCTCGTTTTCTCTTCCTAGGGACTGCTCCTTTACTGGTTTTGTGTGCGTGTGTGTCTGTGTGTGTGCGTGTGTGTGTGTGTGTGTCTGTGTGTCTGTGTGTGTCTGTGTGTGAGAGAGAGTGACCATGCTGTGCGTCAAATCACAACAGACCTCCACAGTCAGCTCTGAGCTATGAGTTCTTGCCACATAAAGCTGTGAGGAAAACAGACTCAGCAGCTGCTCCTTTCCAGAAAGAAACTATGTCACACCTCAAGGGAGTGGAATGTTTCTTTATCCCTAAACCCTGAGGACCTGCGAAGAAACTGCTAATCATCCAACGGGACACTGTATAAGGCAAAGGTCCCGACACCTGGCTGGCTCCTCTTCACCCTCAGCAGTCAAAGGGCACAGGCTGAACTGACACATCCCACAGCAGCATTCCTCACTTGCCCTGGAGGGGCCTCGCAGCAGCTGCAAGTGGCAAGTGTGACTGAGGCAGGCAGAGGGGAAGCAGACAGTGAGAGTAGGCTGCATGGAGGGGTCTAGAACCAGGGGCGGGGCGGATGGAGGCCCAGAGGCGGAAAGGGGGAGCCTATGGAAGAAGGTCTAAACATTTCCTCCAATGTTTACTGGGCAGAGACTCTCAGGAGCCAGACTCTCAAGTAGAAATTTGCCTCGCGAATGTTCCAGGAACTTGACTTGTTCCACAGAGAGGGAAAGGGGGCAGGGGTGGCTGGGAAACCACACCTAGAGACTCTAAACCTCCTTCGCCAACCTGCACTGATTACAGCTCTCTCCATCCCTGCCCCCACCCGCTGCTCCTCACTCTATTTGATCTGACTCTGGTTTTCGGGATCTAATGAAGTCACAGTGAACATGCCAGCATTCTTTACTTGGCACTTAGCAGACCTGTGACAAGAAGCTTTGGCTGAAGACATAGTGCAGCTTGGAAACAACACAAGATGAATCCATTTTCTTGCCACTAAGACTTCTTCAGCCAATTATTTCTCAATGATTCTAACTTTTGAAAGTCGTGACCACATGAAACTATCTCATACACTCTTAAGCCCTTTTTCTGTGTATATTTATCAACTGTATACAATTATAAAGATAATTTTAGATTAATGAGTATGGATGTTATGAAATGATTATGGTCACAGAACTTTAATAAATCTGGATGATAGATTCCTGGTTCTTTTGTGTATGCTTAAATTTTTCCTAGTGAATAGTAAGGTTTTTGAAACTTTAAACTTCAAGTAACTTTTGAAACCATATTCAGACTTACTCTTTGATGGAAATCATTGATTTTTCAGATAGAATGGGAGAAAGTCCCTATGTTATTAATTCTACATGATTACTTTACGAAGTTTCTGAAACAGTGAACATAGTCTGCTAACTACCCTTTCGGTCTTTAAACGGTCTAGGGAGAATTTTTGTCTTCACGTGACTCCTAAGCATCCTCTTTTATCCTGACAGGGCGGGGTTATCTGCCTCTGACCATTTTGTAAAAGCAAAACAAGACAAAAAATTCCCATCCCAGTGAAGCTAAGTGTGTATGTTACCAGACAAGTCTCTCAGTCTCTCAGGGCTACTACTTCCTCACTGGGTTGAGAAAGAAAACCAAGAAGATCTGCGTCAACTAAGTCAAGAGTAGAACGAGGAAAAGGAATAGACACAGCAAAGAGCAGAAATTCTTGGTTATAATCAAATCAAGGTTGTGTCTATGTTTAAAATCATCATCTGGTACTCACATCTGTAGTTTTAACTGTGTAAACAGGTGTGTGTGTGTGTGTGTGTGTGTGTGTGTGTGTGTGTGTGTGTGTGAAGAATGAAGCAAACTTCAGGTTCTTTATCAAGCATTTTAAAAAGCCAAAATCTTGGGTCATGAGCCAATTCTTAGGAACCTCAGAAAGTACTGTCCTAAAACAAGATCTTCCAGCTGTGAAGCATGAAGAGGACCCCTCAACATCTGGGGACTGGCTGACATTCCATCCGGTGATACCTCAACATCTGGGGACTGGCTGACATCAGTGATACCTCTGCTAGGCCTTCAACAGGTTGCTGTCACTACCACTTGGATCCGTGGTCTTGAAGACAACTGCTTGGAAAATAGACACATTAATGTTTTGGTGTCTCTAGCTGGAGAGATGGTATCACCAGGAGCTTGACTATGAGCCTGGACAGTTTTCTCTGCCGCCACCACTGCCGCCACCACTGCTGCTGCTGCACTAGCTGTAGGGAAAAGGGTAAGGTGGGAATGTTACAGGAAGAAAAGACCTTGGTTCCATGGCTGGGAAAAAGAGAAAGGATCAGAAAGGGAAAAGACCAGAGGAAAGGAGCCCTACTGAACATGGAATCCAAATGGATTTATGCCAAGCTTAGATTTGCCTATTACAGCTGCCTTCTTACCCTCCTGATAAAGAGGAATAGAGCAGCTCTTCTTGGTGGTGAGCCTGAGCTGCAGTGTAGTCAAGATCAGGTTTGCTCACTGAGACACTGGCCTTTGTCCATTGCATTGTTAGGAAGATCTCTGCATTGTTGGCTCTATTTCGTGGGGAGGGGACCCTGAATTGAGCACCAGCATGCAAGCATTCCTTGACCTGCTTCCTGACTGCAACACCATGTGATCAACTGCTTCATTTTCTGCCACCTTAACTTTTCCACTATAATTGACTGTGTACCTTGGAACTATGAGCCGGGGGTGGGGGGGAACATAAATTGCTTTGGCCACTGTATTACATCATAGCAATGGGGAAAGGAAAGCTATGTCTTAGAAGATAATGAATTAAAAAGTACAGATTAAGAATCTAAAGAATATTTGTTATCCTTTTCATGCCAAAGAATGAAAGACACCACTGCAACTGGACTATGTAAGCACTGCCAGAGTTGTTAGTAACTATACCTTCGGGATTTCACTAATACATCTGCCCCTCAAAAATACAAGTAATGGATGAAGGAGCTACAGGGTAGGCCAGCCCCAGAGAACCTGAGAAGATATGGCAGCGAGTTGGTTTCGCTCAAACCTAAGGGAACAGACACAGAGAACCCTCTTTTCACACAAGCCATCCTCCCACCAGAAAATCGAGGTATTCCAACCACCAGAGGATGACTGCAGGCTTATTCTCCCAGGTGATTGCAGACTGACTCTGGACCTGGGATGCCCTCCTATCCTCTTGTCCACATGCACAGGCACATACACATACATACATAGACACACACACACACACACACACACACACACACACACATGAGCCTATCTACACAGCTCTTGCCATTTTACTCTTCTCAGACCCCATCCTCTGTTCATCACTCCCAGTGAACTCAGCAATGCTCTTTAGCTTTGCAGTCCCCAGCAATTATAATACCTTCACCACTGTTAGAGTCTGAATCCAAAATGGCCCCACAGAAGTTTGTGTTTTGAGCATGTCATCTGCAGCTTAAGGTACTAAATGGAAGGCTGTGGAGCCTCTAGAAGTTCAAGCCCAACTGGAAGTAAGAGCATTTGGGCCTGGACTTTGAGAATTATACTCCCCCTGGTTCTGCATGACCCACCTCTCTCCTGATCTACTATTATGTGAACATGCTGCCGCTATCAACTCTCACTGTCATGGACCAAAGGACCCCGCCTCCCCCACCATGATGGACTGAATCCCTGAAACCATGAACCAGAATAAACCTTTCCTTCTTTGTTCCTGTCACAGAATAAAGAAAGGTAGCTTATCCAAACACAGTCATGCTCTTGAGGTGCAGATTGCTGGTTGGTGAGCAGCTTGACATGGGGAGCTGTGTCTTATTTACTTGAGTGTACCTAAAATACAGACCAGTGAATGAATTTGTATTGTCTTCATATCCTCCTGAGAGCTTTGTCTTATTTATAGACCCGTAGGGCACCAACTCGTAAATGGTGGCCACACAATAAATCCCAGCTGTTAAATTACCTGATCTATGCATTTACACTCATGCCAGTGCTTTCCAAACCTCAACAATGATACTGAGTTGATTCGTTGACTCATCCTATAAAGATGAAGTGTATTTTACCTATCTGTCAGAAGAGCACAACTTTGGTTGGTAGTATTCAGTCTTCAAACTCCAAACACTGTGCACCTCTCAGAGGATGAAACTACTTGTAGGTAATTTGGCAAAGGTTGCCTTTGGTGCACACTAATCATACTGGGTAGATGTGTTCAACCTCACCAGTCTCCCATACCTCCCAGGAAAACAGGAATGAGTCAGGGGATACGTGGGTCAACTGGGAGGAGAAAGCTGATAATCATTGTCTGTCCATCACTGTGGTGTTCTTCTTACCTGTTTTCTACACTTTCTGTGGGTGTATCAGATTTACTCTGATGTCAGAGTGCATGACAATGTGTTAGATAGAATCTTCAAATGTAATTTTAAATTCAAGTTCTCATCTCCCTCCTAAAGAATCCTCTGCCAGAGATGTACATTAGGGACTTCTGTTCCAGGTATACACACTCTGAGTCTCTTTCCCATTTTGTACAAATGGAGTAAGAGAAACAACAGTCCTTACGGTGGACAGAAGGGAGCCCCATCCTTTTGCTACAGCTGTGGCTTTGCCCTGGTTGGCACAGCCCTTCTTCCCCAAAGGAGGGAGCTCAAAAGACATGGACCAGCTCTAGTTCAGCTATGACTTAATGAATGTACAGAAGAGACAGGTTTTGGTGGACCATGGATGCTAGGGAGCCAGTGTTGGTCAGAGATGAGTAATTGGTGTAAAGGATGCCTGGAAGAACCTCCTAAAAGACTAAAAGGAAATTCTTAATGAGTCAAAGGTTCTCAGGCCTTTTGATGAAACTTTTTTGAAAATGGGGGAAACCTATGGGGAAATACAACCCATCTGCCATATATACACAGGCTAAATGATAGATCTTACTGGATTTTAGTCTCTAGTCCCCTGAGCTAGCTGTCCTAGTATATCACTGTATACAGCAGCACTGAGACTATCGCCCTGTTTATAGTCACCTCCTCTTGCTTAAGCCCTTTCAGAACCTATAAATGGCAGCAAATCCTAGATTCAGTATCTACCCTGGAGAGCTAAAAATCAGAGTATCCATTTTATTTTTGTGAAAGAATAAAATTTCCCCTTTTGCCTAATTTGAGTCTCTTCCTTGCCCTGGGTATCTGACCCTCTCCTCACCCATCTCTGTCCTCTCTCCCCAAAGGCTAGAAAGAATGAGCATGAAAACCTGTTGTCCAGAAACAAGCAACTGTGCTCCACATGTCGAGGATGTCAAGAAGTGAAAACGGTAGGCAAAGGGTGACAGACAGCGCGTGTGCCTTCCCAGGTAGAGCTTCTCTGCCTCCCCAGGAGCTCAGTACAAAGAAATAGTGATGGAGCCCCTTCCACAAAAGGCTCTGACTGAGCCTGCAAATGAGGCCGTGAGTCCTGAGAACATCTACTGACACAATATAAGCAACTGTCTCCATTTCAAGGAGCCGAAAACAAACCAGGGTAGGTGGACCAGAGGTGCAAAGATGAGAGGAGACATTTTGATGCTTGTTGTTAGCTACATACTTACAGAGATTCCAAGAGCTATGAGCTTCTTCTCTCACTATGACATCCTCACAACACACACGTGCATGCATACACACACGCACACACACATATAGCATACACACCAGTCTTCTCCATTAGTACAATTATGAGACAAGTTGCTTCCTTTAGAGGTTGTCATTAACTCAGTCTTAGCCTCAGTAATAAAGCTGGGGAGAGGTCCTGTAGTAGCTTCAACCAGCCAGGGGTGTCCCTTGGCCTGGATAACTATGATTTGTAATGGAAAATATCAGTAAGGAGGATCGTTATGGGAAAAGAAGTCTCTCAGGAAATCTGAAAGGAACAATGACTCAACACTGCCACGTGTCAGAGTCAGTACAGAAAAGAGTCCTGTTTTAGGGAGATCACAGATCAGAATGAGAATGTGGATTAATTTAAGGATTAGGATTAGGGTAGCATGGTATTGGGGTTAGAGTAGGGGTTAAGAGTGATTTAGCTAATGGTTAAATACAGGTGATGAAGGACCACTTTAAGTCTGGTATCCACTAAATTTTCTTTGTCATGAGGAGACTTAAGGGTTAATGGATGAGGAGCACAGGAACCAATTAGATAAGGAAGAAGGCCGATGGGTAAAGGTGAACTGAGTGAATTCTGGTAAACGCTGCCCTCAATGTTGCTGCCTGTTGGTTTTCCACACACCGGGGACCAGAGTGTTCCATGTAAGCATTGGCTGTGTTCTGACTGGGATCGTTCCTGGTTCTATTCCTGCTATCACATGCAGAGTGCCCTGACCTTGGGGATAAGCTGGCCACAGCCAACAGGCCCACTTGGGACTTAGGAAAAATTCTTCCTCAATGCCTCTTTCTTGACCTTTCCCCTAGCTCAGACCTGACAGGAATATATAATAGAGATCATCAAAAGTTGGGGAGGAAACAGGATAAAGTTGACTAATGGGTACCAAAGCAGAAATGAAAGTTAGGAGTCCTGTGAGTCTCCAGCACAGTGGGATGACTGTAATTCATGATAACTTATTATTTTATGTGCCAAAAGAAGCAATGAACTGAAGAACTCCAAATACAAACCAACAATTTGGAAACTGTCAAGTGTCGAAGTTAGAACACTGCACTAAATAAATTAGTACAAATGCGTGTTTGTCACACTTAAAAAACTTGTTTAAGGACAGAGAAATATTTAACTACCCTGATTTAATCATCACACTATACTCATATATCAAATTATGACCATAAGTCTGTACACTTAAAGTTTAAAATAAAACTTGATAAAGGTGGGAAGAGAGGACTAGGTTCACCCTGATGAAGTTTGTCTCGGGAACAAAAATGCCATTGTTGGCGGCATTGGTCTGAGCATCCCCTAGACCCACCCCTGTGCATAAAATACTATCAGCCTTAGTGAAGGGCTTTAGAACAAGGCTCTTGCTACTCGGCAGGAAATCAATAGTTCCCTGCCACGCCCACTTTGGAACACAGCCAACTGTCTATAAAATTTTGGAAAATGACAAGGTCTTTTTCTGGCATTCTCTCCCCTTTCATGTGTCTAGAAATCCCCCTCCCAGGTTCTCATTGAAGTTCTTGCTACCCCCACCCCCTTCTCAGCTACTCCTGGTCTCCTAGTCATCACCCCCCCCCCTGCATCTTCCCACAGCCAATGATTCAGAAGAACAATCTTACTAAAAATGATAGAGCTAGCATTTACTCTTTCCATTTTCAGGCCCCTCTAGAGGTACTGGACACGGGACAATTTGCAATTTTATTGGCAAGAAGGCCAAGGGAACACCTGCACCAGTGCTTTTGTAATTGTCAGTTCAATGTCCTGGGGATAAGCATCTTGGGGGCTGGGAGGGTGCTAAGTGAATGTGCACTCTCCTTAAGGAATTGGTCTGAAGTGCTGGGGTCAAGTCTAAAGCCCAGGGTGTGGCATTTCCCAGCTGGGGAAGCCCTGGTTCTAGCCATGGCTCCGTACGGATTCCAGCCTTGGTAAAAGGCACACATTTTCAAACATGCTTCAAACTGCCATCGTTTTCTCAGTGATTTAACTTTGGAAATGTATTAAAAGGGTAATGTAAGAGCTAGAAATATGAGCACAATGGTGTAGAGATGTGTGTAGAGCATCTCCTCGTGAACACGAATGTTGATCAGAAAAGCTAAACATCATTAAGCAAGGAAGTGCACCGAAGTTTTATGGGTGTTCTGAAAGCAGGTCTTTAGACCAAGAGCAGAGAAGCACCAGGAGCCCCACTGTGTGTAGAAGACACCTATACCCCGAGATGGGGAGTAGAAAGTTGTAAGAGGATACATGAACAGTATCAGACACAGCTCAGGGTGGCCAAGGTCCGCTGTGTACGACAGAATGTAGTTACCGTCAATGTACTAAATCAGGCTTTCTTTCTTAGGTACAGCCAAAAATTTTCATAATACCGGACCATCAGAAACCATTCTCCCAGAATTCTGTGAATCACAGGTGAGCCAAAGATGTAAACTGGGCTATGACATAAGTTTGGGTTCTAACTCTTTGGGACAGAGGTTTGGGACTGAAAGGACAGTAAACAAAACACCCAGGGATGAAGTTCATAGTGTTTTTAGCTTCCGTTGAAATGAAAGGGCCACACTAATTTAAATTATTTTACTTCTTAGCATGAATGACTATTTAAGTTACTATTAGCACAACCTTCCTTTTCCCTAACAGTCCAAGGAATAGGGGAGAGAATTTCTTCATCACCCTCAGGCAGATAACAATTCTTCTGTAGATGATCTATATCTAATTCACAAAATATGAGTGACAGCATACAATTTGTCCTGAATTCCAGGCATCCTCTGTCACCTTTCATCAACTCAAATTCTAGTTATCTGTTTGATTGTCATTTGCTGCAATGCAGCAGAAATATAACAATACAACCAATGCCACAAAAGTAATATCCAGTCAAATTCCAGTTAGTGAGGTTTTTAAACCTTTATCCTGTATTTGACTATTAACAGTAAAAAAAATAATTTACCTCTTACTTTATTTTTTAAAACTATAGGAAGAACATGGAAGGAGGTGTGTGTGTGTGTGTGTGTGTGTGTGTGTGTGTGTGTGTGTGTACACACGCACGTGCACAAGTATAATGTTCTCATTATGAAAACTTCAATTAAAAAAAAAACTCCAGGCTCAAATACGATGCTATCCATGTATGAAATTATCATAATGAAACTCATTGTTTTGTAACTAAAACAACAACAATAACAATAGCAGCAAGCATGGACTCGATCTGGCTAACACATCAATGTTCTGAAGGCCTTGTCATAGACCCTGGAACATGAGCGTAGTGTCACCTTCACAAAGGCGTTACAAGGGATTCTAAGGCAACATTTAATTCTCTCCCTTATATAAAAAGAAAGGTGGAAGAAGCTAATTGGTCTTTTTGTAATCCCATGTGGCTCGGAAGCAAGTGTTCGCATTGCTTTTCCGACATCGAGGCCTTTTGTTCCAGACTACAACACAGTCGGGCACACTGACACCATGTACCAGTGCGGGTCACTTACACAAAGGTCACGAGGAAACACGTGTCCCCATAGTCCAAGTTCCAACACTAATAACATTTACTCATAATTTTTATCATGATAAAAAGTAATTCTGATAAATACTCTTTGCAAACTTTAAATAGGAAACACTTTGAATCCAGGCTTCCTGAGCAAAAGCGGGTTCTTCCGTGAAAGAGACTTTGAAACCTTTCCTTACCTTGGTTTATTTAGAATGTTTTGTACTTTGAGTAAAACACTTAATCCCCAAATCCTTAATTGCTTTTATTTTAAGCAGATTCTTCTTGTTCCTTTAAACTGTGGCTAAAAATTGATTGATCTTAAAATCCTCCTGAACCTTTGTTTTTGGTTTCATTTTCAACACAACAAAAGAAAGCCTCCCACTTCTGTTTGGTCCTCCTGAGAGTGACTTTAAAGAGTGCTCTGTTCGTTGCTTATAAAATCTACACTTTTTAACTCTCACCACACATATGACATTGTCCCCATCAAAACAATTGCTATTAAAAAGATGTATTTTATGGTCATTTTTGTGTATGCCGTGAGGGTGCACCTGAAGAGGCTGAAAAGGCATAGGATGCTCTGGGACTGGAGTTACAGGCAGTTGTGAGCCCAACAACATAAGAACAGGGAACTGAACTCAAGTCCTCTGGGAGAAACAAGCCTTCTTAATCACCAAGCCTTCTCGACAGCCCTCCCACTTCTAAGTGATTTTGACTAAAGCCACTACAAGAGCTAATAGTTTACGAATGTCAGAAGTAAAGGAGAGGGAAGAGAGAAAGAATGGGGGTCACACACTTATTTGTAGGTCTGTAGACCACACAGACCATAAGCTCTCCATTCCTGAAGACACTGAGTTGTCCGCAGAGCATGGACAATGAATCAGTTCTGCTTCTCTTTCTCCACCTACATGAGACCTTCAGTGACAAGTGAATTAAATTTGTCTAGACCAGCCATATGTCTTGGTAACAAAGCAACCTCAGAAGATCTTTTTGGAAGTGGGTACACTAAAATATGTCATCTTTCAGTGGTTCTCAACCTACCAAGTGCTGTGGCTCTTTACTACATACAGTTCCTCAGGTTGCAGTAACCTGAAACTATAAAACTGATTCATTTTGTTTCTGTTATGAATTATAGTAGAAATATCTAATATGCAGGATATCTGATATGCCATCCCCAAAGGGGTCACGACCCAAAGGTTAAGAAACATTGTAGCTAGTTCATCAAATGGCAACAAATTGTAAATCTTAAGGAATTAAGCAGTTTAGATCAATGTTTTGAATGTTTGGAGTGAGGGTCACCCCCACAGCCTTGATGGAAAGAAATGGAGATCTCACTAAGCCTCTAGCCAAAACATTTTCTCAGTTTTGCTCTACAGGCACAAATTGACTAACTTGGAAGATTTCTTACGTTTTATGAAAATTAAAGCAATAATTTCTTAATCCTTACTAGTTTTAGACTCTACATGTTAGAGTAAAATATTAGAATGAAATATGGTTAAATAAAGGTTCTATCAAAATTCATAAAGATACTACTGAGGAAAAGCACCTGAGACTTAGTGTTGTTTGGACAGTTTGCTGTCTCACCAAGCTGCAAGGCCACAGAGCAGCGCACCCCACTCTCTGTATAAAGACCCAGCCCTTTTTGACTAGGCTCTAACCAACTGACACATGTGATCTCTTGATTCTTCCATCAGAGATGTGAGTCTTTCCTCGAAAGTGCAACAGCTGCATTCATGCAATGACATTCCAACAGGTGTGTTGTCCCTTAGAGTAATCTTTTGGTGTGATACATACTCTGCTTGGGGCCAGAGAATAGAAAATGGAGTTTCTATGATACCCTCTAAATTTTTCTAAGCAAATTCCATTCTCTGTCCCTTTTAAATTTTGCATATTGTCTTTCTATGTGTTGTGATTGTTATACAACCTCCTCTTTCTCCTCCTCCTTTTGTTCCTCCTCCTCCTCCCCAACTTACTCTGTTCTTTCTAAGAGTCTCACATGTTTTCATGTCCTGTTTTTCCCCCCAAGGCACCTTTAGGTCACACAACTCCCCCCCACACACACAGTTATTACTCCATCCACTCTCCCCTTTGCCTCTGAGATAATACCCCCACCCAAAGTATCCCCCACTCTGGGGCACCAAGTCTCTACAAGATTAGGCACATCCTATTCCACTGAAGCCAGACAAGGACATCCTCTGCTACGTCTGTGCTCATGGCCTCAGACCAGTTCTTTGGTTGGTGGCTCAGTCTCTGGGAGCTCCCAGGTCCAGGTTAGTTGACATGAACTTCCTGTGGGGTTGCCATTGCCTTCAGTTCCTTCACTCCTTTCCCTAAGTATTCCATAGGGGTCTCAATCCCCATCCAATGCTGGGTTGTGAGTGTCTGCATACTGGATAGAGCCCCTCAGAGGACAGCTGTGCTATGCTCCTATGTACAAACACAACACAGCATCAGTAATAGTGTTAGGGATTGGTGTCTGCACATGGGATATATCCCAAATTGGGCCGGTCATTGGTCAGCCATTCCTTCAGTCTCTGCTCCATTTTTGACCCTACATTTCTTTTAGACAGGAACAGTTTCAGGTTGAAAGTTGTGTAGGTAGATTGTTGTCCACATCTCTCCACTGAGAGTCCTATATGGCTGCTGGAAGTGGTCACTTCAGGTTCCATATCCCCACTGCTGGGCATTTCGATTAAGGTTACCCACATGGAGTCCTGGGAGCCTCCCCACATCCCAAGTCCCTTCTAGAGATTGTCCCCAGCCCCCACCAGAGGAAGCTGTTCATTCACCTTCGTTCTCCTGGCACCTGGGCCTCTCTCCTGTCTCTCCCCATACCGGATCCTGCCCACCTATTCTCCTCCATCCCTCTGCCTCCCATGGCTATTTTGTTCCTTCTTCTAAATGGGATTTAAGCATCCTTGTTTGGGATTTTCTTCTTGTTTAACTTCTTAAGGTCTGTGGGGTATAGCATGGTTACTCTGTATATTGTGGCTAATATCCACCTGTCAGTGAGTATATACCATGTGTGTCCTTTTGGGTCTGGGTTACCTCGCTCAGGATGATATTTTCTAGTGTCATCCATTTGCCTGCAAAATTTATGATGCCCTTGTATTTAATAGCTGAGAAGTATTTCATTGTGTACATAAACCACATTTTCCACATCAATTCTTTGATTGAGGAACATCTGGTGTGCTTAGTTTCTGGATGTTATGAAGAAGTCTGCTATGAACACAGTGAAACATGTGCCCTTGTGATATAGTGGAGAATCTTTTGGGCATAAGCAATGTAGCTAGATGTGTAGGTAGAATTATTTCCAACTTTCTGAGGAACTGCTAAATTGATTTCCAGAGTGGTTGTACAAGTTTTCAGTCCCATGAGCAATAGAGGATTGTTTCCCTTTCTCTACAGCATGTACTGTCCCTTGAGTTTTTGATTTCACCTACTCTAGTTGGTGTAGGGTGGAATCTCAGGGTCATTTTGATTTGCATTTCCTTGATGACTAAATATACTGAACATTTCTTTAAGTGCTTCTCTGCCATTCAAGATTCTTCTGTTGAGAATTCTCTGTTTAGCCCTGTACCCGATTTTTAATTGTTTAATTGGGTTATTTGGTTTTTTGAAGTCTAAGTTTTTGAGTTCTTTATATATTTAGGATATTAGTCCTCTGTCAGTTGTAGGGTTAGTGAAGAGCTTCTCCTAATCTGTAGGTTGGTATTTTTGACATTGTTTTTGCCTTACAGAAGCTTTCAGTTTCAAGAGGTTTCAATTGTTTATCAATTGTTTATCAATTGTTGATCTGAAAGCCTGAGCCATTAATGTTCTGTTCAGAAAATTTTCTCCTGTGCTAGTTCATTCAGCACTGTTTCCGACTTTCTCTTCTATTAGATTCAGTGTTTTTGGTTTTATGTTGAGGTCCTTGATCCACTTGGACTTGAGTTTTGTTCAGGGTGATAAATATGGATCTATTTGCCTTGTTCTACATGCAGACCAACAATTAGTCCAGGTTCATCTGCTAAAGATGCTTTTCATCACTGTACAATTTTGGCTTCTTTGTCAAAAATTAAGTGTCTGGGGCTGAAGAGATGGCTCAGTGTATAAGAACACTGACCACTCTTCCAAAGATCCTGAGTTCAAATCTCAGCAACCACATGGTGGCTCACAACCATCTGTAATAGGATACAATTCCCTCTTCTGGTGTGTCTGAAGACATCTACAATGTACTTATATATAATAAATAAATAATTCTTTAAAAGAAATAAAAATAAAAAATTAAGTGTCTGAAGGTGAGTGGGGTTATTTCATGGTTTTGATTCTATTCCACTGATTGATCTGTCTGTCTCTGTACCAATGCCATGTGGTTTTTATCACTATTTCTCTGTAGTACAGCTTGAGGTCAGGGATGGTGATTTCTCCCAGAAGATCTTTTATTGTTCAGGGTTGTTTTAGCTATACTAGGTTTTTTGTCCTTCCATACGAAGTTGAAAATTGCTCTTTTGGTGTTTGTAAAAAAAAAAAAAAAAAAAATTGACAGAAATTGTATTGGATCTGTAGATCACCTTTGGTATGATGGCCATTTTAAACTATGTTAATCTTATCAATCCATGAGCATCGAAGATCTTTTCATCTTCTGAAGTCTTCCTAGATTTCTTTCTTTGGGAACTTGAAATTCTTGTCATATAGATCTTTCACTTGCTTAGTTAGAGTTGCATTGATATTTTATATTATTTGTGGCTATTGTGAAGGATGTTGTTTCTATAATTTCTTTGTCAGCCCATTTATCATTTGTATAAAAGAGAGCTACTGATTTGTTTGAGTTAATTGTACATCCAGCCACTTTGCTGAAGTTGTTTATCAGCTGTAGTTATCTGGTAGAATTTGGGGAGTCACTTATGCCTACCTTCATTTCCTTTTGTTGTCTTATTATTCTAGCTAGAACTTCAAGTACTATACTAAATAAATAAGGAGAGAATGGTCAGCCTTGTCTTGTCCCTGATTTTAGTGGGATTACTTCAAGTTCCTCTCCATTTAATTTTATGTTGGCTATTGGTTTACTGTATATTGCTTTTATTATGTTTAGGTATATGCCTTAAATCTCTCCAGGCTTTTAACATGAGGAGGTGTTGAATTTTGTCAAAGACTTTTTCAGTGTCTAATGAAATTATTATGTGGGGTTTCTTTCCATTGAGTTTGTTATACAATGGATTACATTGATGCATTTTTATGTATTGAATCATCCCTGCATCCCTGAGATGAAGCATACTTGATCATGCTGAATGATGTTTTTGATGTGTTCTTGGATTAGGTTTCTGAGAATTTTATTGAGTACAACAATGTTCATAGGCAAATTTTGTCTGAGGTTCTCTTTTTTCTGTCTTTGTGTGGTTTAGGTATCAGGGTAACTGTGGCCTCAGAGAATGAATTAGGCAGTGTTCCTTCTGTTCCTATCTTGTGGAATACACTGCAGAGTACTGGTATTAGCTCTTTTCTTTTAAAGTCTGGTTGAATTATACACTAAACCCATCTGTTTCTGAGCTTTTTTGGAGGGAGGATTGGGAGGTTTTTAGTGACTTTTTCTATTTTCTTAGGAGTTGTGGGACTGTTTAAATAGTTTACCTGATCTTGATTTAATTTTGGTACATAGTGTCTGTCCAGAAAATCATCTATTTTGTTTAGATTTTCTAGTTTTGTTCAGTATATGCTTTTGTAATAAGACCTGGCAATTTTTTCTGTATGACTCCCTTTTTATTTCTGAATTTGTTAATTTGGATACTCTTTCTGTACCATTCAGTAAATTTGGCTAAGGGTTCCTCTATCTTAGTGATTTTCTCAAAGAACCATCTCTTGGTTTTGTTGATTCTTTGTATTGTTTTCTTTGTTTTGAGTTGGTTGATTTCAATCCTGAGTTTGACCATTTCCTTCTGTATACTTCTCTTGGGTATGTTTGCGTCTTTTTGTTCTAAAGCTTTTAGGTGTGCTATTTAGTTGCTAGTATGAGATCTCTCCAATTTCTTTATGAAGGCAAAATTATTTATGAATTTCCTCTTAATACTACTTGTTTAGGTACCTTGTGCCTTCATTTTCACTGAACTCTAAAAGTCTGTAATTTCTTTATTTCTTTCCTAACCAAGTTATTATTTAACAGAGTGTTATTCAGTTTCCATGAACATGTGGGCTTTCTGTTGTTTCTGTTGCTGCTGAAGTGCAGCCTTAGTCCATGGTGATCTGATAGAATGCAAGGGGTTATTTTAATCTTCTTCTGTCTATTGAGGCTTGTTTTGTGTCCAATTATATGCTCAATTTTGGAGAAGATTCCCTGAGGTGCTGAGAAGAATATATATTCTTTTGGGTAACATTTTTTATAGATATCTCTTAAATCCATTTGGTTCATAACTTCTATTAGTTTCATTGTGTCTCTGTTTAGTTTCTGTTTTGATGACCTTTCCATTGGTGAGAGTGTGGTCTTGTAGTCTCCCACTAGTATTGTATGGGGTTCAATGTATGTTTTGAGATGTAGTAAAGTTTCTTTTACAAATTTGGGTACCTTTGCATTTGGGGCATAGATTTTCAGAATTAAGGCTTCATCTTCATAGATTTTTTTCCTTTAATGAGTATGAAATACCCTTCCCTCATCTCTTTTGACTACTTTCAATTGTCTATTTTATTAGATGTTAGAATGGCTACTCCAGCTTGTTTCTTGGAACCATTTGCTTGGAAAACCTTTTCCAGCCTTTTATTTGAAGTAGTGTCTATCTTTGTTGATGAGGTGTGTTTCTTATATACAACAAAATGATGGATCCTGTTTATGTATCCAGTCTGCTGGCTTGTGTCATTTTATTGGTGAATTGGGTTTAAAGATGTTGAGAGGTATTGATGACCAATGATTATTAATTCTTGTTATTTTTATTGTTGGAAGTGGTACTATGTGTGTGTGTTTATCTTCTCTTTGGTTTTGTTGTGAGATGATTAAATTTTTGTGTTTTCTTGGGTCAAGTTATCCTCCTTGTGTTGGTGTTTAACTTTTAGTATCCTTTGTAGGACTACATTAGTAGAAATATATTTTCTAAATTTGGTTTTGTCATGGAATATCTTGGTTTCTCTATCTATGGTGATTGACAGCTTTGCTGGGTATAGTAGTCTGAAGTGACATCTATGGTCTCTTAAGGTTTGGAAGATATCTGTCCAAAGTTTTCTTGTTTTTAGGATCTTGGCTGAGAATTCAGGAGAAATTCTGATAGGTATGCCTTTGTATGTTATTCGGCTTTTTTCTGTACAGCTTTTAATATTCTTTCTTTGTTCTATACATTTAGTCTTTTGATTATTATGTGGTGAGAAGATTTTCTTTTCTGGCCCAATTTATTTTGTGTTCTGTAGGCTTCTTGTATGTTTAAAGCCATTTCTTTCTTTAGGTGAGGAAGTTTTCTTCTACAATATTGTTGGAAATGTTTTCTGGCCCTTTGAATTTGGACTCTTCACCCCTTCTATTTTTATTGTTCTTAGGTTTGTTCTTTCCATGTGTCCCAACTTTCTTGGATGCTTGGGCTTAGGAACAGGCCTCCTGAGAGGCAGGCAGTGCTATTTCTCTGGTTAGAGCCAGTCTCCTGGAGATAGGCAGAGCTGTTGGGTAGGGGTGAGGAAATGGGAGAACTGATCCTTGGAGAGTACCGGTGGAGATTCAGACTGAAAGGAAGATGGGCTTCAACAGGGCACAGGACAGAGCCCACATCTGCTGGGCTCTGTGGGGTCCTAGCTGTTGTGGGGGATGGGATGGGGTGCTCACTTGTGTCCCTGGTTAGAGCAGTCCTCCTGGATGGCAGGCAAAGTTTTGGGGTGTGGGGAGAAGAATGTGAACCTTTTTTCAAAAAATTAAATTATGTTTGAAGAAGCGGTCAAGATAGTAAAGACTTAAGAATTATTCACAACATGAAGTATCTTTTAAAATATTACATTATTTCCTGGCTGTAGTCTTTTTGTAAGGTTATGGTTGTCTGTTTTTCTCACATAACAGACCTAAGTACTCATGTGTCCTAGAACAGTCTCCTCAGAATTAAACCCTCTTTTTCCTTGAGCTAATATTACAATTCCAGATATATTTTATTTTCAATTTAAATTTAATTGGCAATATTCTTAACACTTCAATGTTATTTCTAAATTTCACTTGGCATCTTTGATCAGATTTATAAAAGTCTAAATGTTGTTGCCATGAGATGATACTATTAAAAGAAATTCTTATGTGAATTTTGAGTATGCTAAGGCTAGAGGAGTCTTTGGTGGCTCTTAGTTATTTTGTGTATTTGTGAGAACAGTGTATAAGCCTTTTATCTCTGTTCTTCACACTGTCTTCCAGAGAGCATTTGCTACAGACTGCCCATTTTAGGTCCTAGGACTGCTGTCTTCCACAGGCTGCTGTCAGGTGACTACAAAACTCAGGATACTCAGCACTGTGCCTCGCCCAGGAAGAAAGGAATGAGCAAGACGGTGAAGAAGTGAGTGAGTGGCCAGAGCTCATTACCCCCAAACTCTCATGGAAAAAGCCACCTCTCCAAGCCAGTTTCTGACGCTGGTATCTTCCCCTAATCTTGAATCTCACAAAAGATGAGTCACTTTTTCCTTCCTATGTGCTGCTATTCTTACCACTTCCTCCTAAAGACAAAATGGTTTAATTTCCATAACTATAAAGATTTATTGATTAACACAGAGCATGGTAAGTGTTCTTCATGTTGTTTTGCTGAAATTGTTAATGCATGCTATATTGGTTTTTTTTTTTTTTTTTTTTTTTTTTTTGCTGTTCTAGTTTTATTTATATTTTTGGCTATTAAATGAAAACAAAACCTATTAATTACATAGTCCCAGGGCTTAGCCAGACCAAATCAACGGTTCTTTGGCAATGTTTGGCACTTAATAGGACTGTCCTGTTAATGAACATAATTTTGATCAGAAGTTGACTTTCATTAGAAAACAACTAGAGATTATCTTAATTAGAAATTATCTTAAGTCTTAATGCTAGTCACAGGTTTTCTATGTAAGTCATTTAGCCCATTCCTTTAGGTAGGAGGACCAATGATGATTCCTTGAGCCCTCTGTAGACTCATCTTATTCACAATAAGGAAGAAAAGGAAGAAAAGTCACCTTTCCCCCATAAGTTCATTTTATACCTAAGAGGGGACACTGTAACATAACAACCGAAAAGTGAGTGACAAATGATTAGTCTGTGGTCACAGGAACTACACCCCACATTGCTGCCTTTGCTTCCTTACATACTGGTCAGGTGTTCAGCTGATCTTTGCTTACTCATATCTACGCCATGCTTAAATTTTATGGTGAAGTTATTTGTATATGAAAATGCATGCTTTCTGGTCTATGCACGTTGATCTATATGTACACAATGTGTGGGACACAAAAAAAAATTTCCAAGTTTGCAAATATTATGTATTTGGTCACATATTTTCTGAGCCAAATTTTAAGAGGCTTCATAAAAACAAACAAACAAACAAACACCCTTCTGTTTCCTAGAAAGCAACTGCCTGGTGGAACCCCAGACTCTGAGTAGATGCTAGACCAACCTAGAAGACAGCCTCTTCTCTAACTTAGAATGGAGCTAAGAAATCTCATATCAATGAACCAGTGTCTAAATTTAACTCAACAAAAACAAAGAAAAAACAGATAAAGCCTGTTTTGTTGTCTTGTATTTGTGGTAGGTTATGGTTTTTGTTTCCACTGCATTTGGAGTTCCAAAACTTCAAAAATAATCTCCATAACTTCTATTATTTCAGACAATTGGACAGCACAGCAAAGCTTTCTTTTGTTGTTGTTTGTTTATTCATACTTTAGTGAAAGGTCTTGGGGTGCCTACACTCATAAATTAGGAAAAATATTTTCTAACTCATACACAGTTATTTGAGGTAGTAGGAATATTATATACCTTAGGACATAAAGTGCTTCTGAAATCTCATTAAAATACCCTTATCTATAATAGCCCAAAACTACATCATTAAGAATAGCATTTTGGTATTTGACAGTATTTTGACAGTGGGTATTATGGCTTAGATCTTAAATCCCCATAATGGCCAAATAGTAAAGACTCGACCACTAGCTTTTGACACCACCAAAGGGTAGTATAATTTTTAGGAAATGGAGCCAAGAATAGGCAATGGGTGACAGGTGACTCATCTCACCTGTATCATGCTTTGCTTCCACTGTACTGTGGAAAGTTACATCATTTGGGGACAAACCTTGAGTGGGACAATGGGACTCTGTCCTGTTCTCCCTTCCTCTCCCTATCATTTCTTTCCTACCCTCTTTCTCCTTCTCTGTATGTTTCTTACACTATTTGGTCTTGGGAACATTTTACACTCTTTAGTAATTAAAGACGCTAAAGAATTTAAAAATGGGAGCTATACATATTGATATCTACCACATTATAAATTAAATAATTTTAAAACACCTTTAAAAATAATTTTTAAAGCACATTCATTTGGTGTCAGAATATTTAAGCTATCATATGTGATTTAGTCTTGGGGAAATTCCTACTATATTTGAAGAAGGAGAATAAAAGTGGTGTGTGTGTGTGTGTGTGTGTGTGTGTGTGTTATGTAAATAACTATGAACTTGAGAGCTCAAAAGGACTACAAAGTCAAAGGCTGAAAGGTACCAAGTCCACATTTTAAGATTTCAAATATATATATATTTTATATATATATATTTTTTCCCTCCAGGAAAGGGATGTTATAGTGATTTAACTCATGCCCCATTAAAATGGTTCCTTGGTAGATGATTTAGAGAGAAGGCAGTACTAGGATTTCAACACTGATAAACTAACTTTTAGCATCAGCTTCCTTTTACTACACAGGAACTTTGTAATTTTTCTCAGCTACTGTCCCAGTGAGAATAGAAGTCTAGCTCCCACTGCACTCTCATGTTTCAAGTTAAATATAAGTGTTTGCTCGTTGACATTTTAGTTTGTAGGAAGTTGCCCAGAACCTAGGCCCAAACCTGACTTTTATGGCCTTGGCACACTCGTGATGACCTCAGTAGTATTGCTAAATACTCAACCAAGAAGAGTTTCTTTGTTACTTTGTTCCTACAATCAAATCCTGGAAAGTAATAACACTGAGGGCAGAATGCAATTGGAATTTGCACCTCGATCACATCTCCATGTATGACTAACCCACTGTTACCATTTTAATTCAAGCTTGCAAAGAGATCTGCAGATATACTGCATGGCTATTCTATATCAATAGTAAACTTATTAGAAATAAATCATTTAACCTATATCATCCTTTGCTTCCACTGTAATGTGGGAGCCTAATGGTCGACGGTGGGTGTCCCTATGGGCTCCGTTGCCTCTCCCTTAGAGGCAAGCATCTAAGCCTGCTGTTATTTCACCTCCTGACCTTTCTTCAGTGTCATCCAACAGTCTATCATGAATAGGCCAAGCAAAGTCTTCACTCAGAATAATGTTATTCCTACGCCAAAGTCATGTGCAGTTCAGATTAAATTTGAAAAGTGGATCATCTTGGCCAGATATTTTTATTTCAGAGAAAAAGCCCGATTTTGCAAAAAATCAAAACAAAACAAACAAACAAAAATCCCCAAAACCTCAGTTAAGTTAAAAATCTACAGATGTTAGTCATATACATTCTCTCTTACCTTCTCTCACTCCAACACGGAATTTAAAAACCAGTCTGCATAATTCCCTTATGTTAGGAATGGAAAGAGACACCACATCAAACTCGCGCCATAGTTTATATCCTGTTGTGTTTTATGTAAGGCATGGCCATGCTCGTGCCTGGTCCCAACTTTAATTCTGGGAAGTTGGACAGGCTTCCGCTGTCATGTTCCCGTCTCAGGGTCACTTGTTTTTTTCCCAGGATCATAACTATCCGGTGAGGAGAGGGAGAAGGAGAGAGGGGGAGGGGAGGTCCTCCATATGGGCCAGCTTCTGTTCATTATCTTCAATGTGCATAACACCAGGTAGTCTCAAAGGTGCTGTGTTTAAGTTTCACTTGTTGTTCAGAGTTGGAACTGCCCCCCCCCAAAAAAGGAAGAACCATGAGATTGCTATCTCTAAATAAACCTAAAAACAAAACCACTAAGAATCAAGATCTAGGGGAAGATTTACTGGGAAGCCAGTAACCTGCTTGACTTGAGAAGATTGGTGTGGCAGCCCCAGAACCCACATCCAAAGCTGTGATGACAGGAAGCTGTCCTGGTGCTGTTCTAGAATGTCCTAATGCTGGGAAGGTGGAGACAGGCAGAGTCTTGGGATGGTTGGCTAGCCAGTCTAGCCTAATCTGTGAGTTCCAGATCAGTGAGAGACACTCTCACAAAACAAGGCAGAAGACACCTGCTAAGGCACCCACACAGACACACAAAGAGAGGCAGGGGAGGGAGAGAAAATGGTCGAGATTGAAGTAAAAGTGCGTGCTTCTTGGCTGTCACACGCAAGGCCATGAGTTCAGTCTTGAGGACGGGAGGAGGAAGACATTGAAAGAAAGGATAAACTAATACCTCAAGAGAACTGGGCTTTTCACGCCTTCAACCGTATTCTACTTAAAACCAACTTAATTTGGCATTACATTACACAGCTCTCTGATTCTAACTGTGAATCTGTTCTTTTTTTTTTCTATGTGTAACCTAACAAGGATAACAACATCTCATGCTGCACTGTATCCCTGCAGGAGCTGCTCAGCTATTTGAGAGATATTTCAAATAAAGGCAAGTCCATCCCTAGGTTTAACTAATTGTAAATCCACAAAGATCCATACACTTGGGGGTGTGAAAGCAGACTTGGTTACTTATTGGGATTCGGCCTTTCATCTAGAGAAATATAAATGTGTGTGCGCTTATCACACACACACACACACACACACACACAATGAATGGAACATGAGTTACAAAAAGGAACATCCAGCAATTCAGCAATAGCATTCTCCATGTCACCAGCTATCCTGCTGTCTGGACAGGAACAAAGAAGCAATTATTGAACCTCACCAGCAAGGCTGATGGGAGAGAAATAGCTGTGCTATCGCTTGTTCTTTATGATGTCTTTGGCAAGACATTTTGTCACCTGGTCAGCAAAGTGCAGAGAAGCCAGGTGAGGCATGGGTGGATACCAACTACTTTAGGGGAAGTTTCCTGGCTTCATCAGCTAGTAAGAGCCACCCAGTGAGGATTCCAAGCTGGGAAAAAAAACGCTAGAAACCTTATTCCCTAGATTTGAGAAAAGAAATACATAAAAAGTACAAAATGTGTAAAATCAACAAAAAGGTTGTGGTAACATTGGTTAGCTCTAAAATGTCAAAAACATCTGCAGGAGGTCAGAAAATGGCAGAGGCTTTTGCAAACTCCACCCCACTTCCCTTTTGGATTGTGACTTCAGTGTTTCACTGACTCAAAATCAGAACAGGGTGAAACAAAAGGCCGTTTTGAAAGTGCCAAGAAGCGAATCTAGCTTTGACACTGGAAACCCAATAAATTGTCTGCATAATTGTCTTGCCGACACTCCCTTGGACAGAAACCTTGAGTTCTATCAAGTTCAGGTGAGTGTAGTCCGGTTCAAAGAATACATTTTATTTCTGGCCCTCAGGAAGTTTTGCCTTTGAAAGGCAAGCTCTGCCACCCAACAATAAGTGGTTTATACTAATGCAGCATTTTATAATTGCTCTCTTTCTCTCTCTCTCTCTCTCTCTCTCTCTCTCTCTCTCTCTCTCTCTCTCTCTCTCTCTCTCTCTCTCTCCACTCTTGTTCTCTTATCATTAAACAGGAGTTATTCATTCATTCTTTCCTAGGGCACTTTACACAATTTTTCGTTGCACTGACATAGGTGTGCCCGATTTTGTTTGCTTTCTTTTCCTGTTGTTACACGTTTATGGCTAGTGATATGACTCCAAACATCCCATTGGACTCAGCCCACAGTGCCATTCGGGGTGAAATCTAAATCCCAGGCTGTGGCTGTGAAAGCAAAACACCCTCATTCTAAACATCCTACTCCCCGAAACATGGGCTGAAATTGTATACTTTCCCCCACAATGGTCAAATCCCTAATTCAGTCTCTGCCTTAGCCTTGCCACCAAAAGAAAATAATCTGTCATTCAAGTGAGAATTGTGGTTCTTAGAGTTTTTCTCTGCAACTATGCACATGTTTTGAGACAGGGTCTCACCGCACAGCACCGGATGGTCTGGAAATCAAAAGATCTACCTGCCTTTTTTTCCTAAGTGCAGGGATTAGGCATGCAACATCATACCCAGTGTACTATTTTGTTTTTTGAAGCCCTATCCATGAGCTTGTATTCTTCTTTAGCTAGATTCCAGACAGTCTCCATCTTCTTAAATCTGAGCGTTGTCACTCACTGGTCCATATACCATCACCTGTTCTTCTTTCTCTCTGTGATACATTCGTGAAAAAGAATACAGTCAGGAACCAAACCCTATGACTCACTTCACAGCACTCCTGTTAAATCAACGATCCCAAAGGCTTTGTACTTAACCTACATTTAATTATAGAAAAATTAACATATACAGAGAAGCAGAAATAACACATGAGCACTGGTCTATTCCCCACTGGAACCCACACTTGTCTACTTTGTCACATCTGCTCCAACGGCGGTGTTTGCCATCATGTTAAAGACACTGAGATTTTACACTGAGCGGTACAACTCAAGGCTCCACAACAATTTTAACACATAACACTCGTGTCTTTCTTAAGAATTGTAAACCAGACTGTGTTATCTCCTCTTGATCCACATTCAAATTCCTCAATGTGACTATTACAAGTGTTGTTAAGTTTCCTTTTCTTAGGGAAGTGTAAACAGTATCGACCTCCTCTTCATAAAGCCCAACCTCAAACCTAGGTATGAGTCCACAAAATTCACTCTGGAGAACCAAAGAGTTAGTTTATTAGTCTTCCTTCCAGAGCAGTGAGTGAGGGGCATTGGGGCAGGACTTGGATGCTCTTGAAGCAGCCACACTGGAAGACCTTTACCAAGTCTCCATGGTAACTCCCCCATGGCTGCAGAAGGAGGCTGCTCTCTGGGCCTTGCCAGCCTATTCCTCTAACTCCATATACACTTAGGTAGAATTGCAGACAATGGGGTGGGAGGAGTGTCTAGATGCTCAGCTATAGGTCCCATGAGGGAGCATCGATTGTCATCAAACTGGGCCTTGATGACCCTTTGCAAGCATACCCAGCCGAACTCCTGAAGATGTTATATGTCTGACAGGGAAGATAGTCCTGTATAACTGTTATCCTCTTTAAAGTCAGATCCAATGGAGGATACATTGTGCATTTGCCTCATTTAACCTAGAACTGTACCTCCAGCTTTCCTTCCCACAATTGTTCTGTAAAATGCTTGAGAGAGAGAGAGAGAGAGAAAGAGAGAGAGAGAGAGAGAGAGAGAGATGAGTAAAGCTGCTTGTGCTTCTACCCTGACTGCCCATTGATCCCTGGAACCAATAGTAGAAAGAGAAATAACTCCCTAAAGTTGACCTCTGTCTTCCACACACATACTATGACATGCCCCTACCTGCTCGGGTGCACACACTCACGCACACACAAGTAAATAATGCTAAAAACCTCTTTAAATAGTACCCTTCTTCATGTAACGATAAAGTTATATGTAACTACCAATTAGAACTTCCACGGAGTGGGAAATAACATTCTGATCATGAGTTAACATAGTCACAAGGATAAGCCCACAGTTGGGACTCCTCTTCCCTCTGTGGGATAAAACTGGCCACACACCAAAGCAAGCCAAGTCTCATCTTGTTGGTTTTCCCCCAGGTGGGAAACACCACATGCTTGCTGCAGGCAGAAACCTCCACTTCACTCAGATACTCAGGCTTATTGGAATATCTCATGTTTTTGCAATGGGAAGGCAGGGAGGGGTTAGAGACAGCTGTTGGCATGATAATTACCATGAGGCTAGACAAGGCTTGAGAGGGGAAATAGGAGCTAAGATGGCCAATAAGATGCCAAAGTTAGCTACTGTGCCTTTTACCAGTCAGTCAGCTAAGCTTCAGAACCCAGAATGAAGGAAGGCACATGTGACAACTCCGCACATGTGCACTTGGAAGCACGAAGAGCAGGCGTTTCTCATATCCGTCCGCCTCCCTGTAGTAAAGCCCAGTGTCAGGCAGGTTTCAAAAAGATGGATGCTGCCTAGGGAGAGGAGTCGGCTAAGGGGAAAAGAGGGAGCCCAGGGGTTCTTAGTGGGATCAGGCCATGATCTATAGGGAAGGAATATACAGTTGTTGCATTCAAAGTAAAAATATTTACATGCATACTTAAAATGTAGTTCTCATGTTTGTCATATAAAATAATGAGACAGGCTGAGCAACTGGTGAGTGGGAGACCTAGGCTGCGGGGGAGCAGAGGGATCTCTGCGGAGTGCACACGGAAAGGGCACCCCCTGCCCTGACCCGCCCTGTCCTCCCCGATCCAGTGACCAGGAACAGATCTTAGGAACTTCTGTTCCCACCCGGAGAGGACTTCAGGACGCAGAGCAGAGCCTGGCCCAACCACCAGCCGGAAAGGCGGCTCGTACAGGCTGAGCTACTGTGACCAGGAACAGATCTTAGGAACGTCTGTTCCCACCCGGGGGCGACTTCAGGACGCAGAGCAGAGCCTGTCCCAGCTGCCACCCGGAACCTGGGCTGCTGGGGAGTAGAGAGATCTCTGAGGAGTGCACACGGAAAGTGTACCAGGGACACAGACCAGATACAAGGGAAAGGCAAGAACATATCACTGACAACAAAATGGCAAGAGGAAAGAGAAAGAGTATATCCCAAGGAAACCAAGACAATCTAGCAACACCAGAACCCAGCTCTCCGATAGTAGCAAACATAGGAATTCCAAACACTCCAGAGAAAGAAGACACAGACCTGAAAACATGCCTCAAGATGCTGATAGAGTTACTTAAACAAGAAAGGGAGGAAAAGCAAAAAGATTCAGAAGCTTTTAAAGAAGAAACAAGAAAAACACTCAAAGAACTCAAAGAACGAGACGAAAACAGAACCAAAGAAATAAAGGAATGGAAGAGGGAAATTAAAACAGAAATTGACACAATAAAGAAAGCGCTAAAAGAGATAACCCTAGAGTCAGAACACCAAAAAAAGAAATCAGGAGTCACAGAAGCAAGCATTTCCAACAGATTACAAGAGATCGAGGAGAGAATCTCGGGGGCAGAAGACAACATTGCAAACATAGACAAAACAGCCAGAGAAGATGCAAAAAACAAAATGCTCCTAACCCAAAATGTCCAGGAAATACAAGACACAATGAGAAGACCGAACCTAAGGATAATAGGAATAGAAGAGAAAGAAGAGTATCAACTAAGAGGCACAGTAAATATCTTCAACAAAATCATAGAAGAAAACTTCCCTACCCTCAAGAATGAGATGACCACGAGCATAAAAGAAGCCTTCAGAACTCCAAATAGGTTGGACCAGAAAAGAAATACCTCCCGACACATAATAGTAAAAACATCAAGTGCCCAAAGTAAAGAAAGAATACTAAAAGCAGTAAGGAAAAAGGTCAGGTAACATATAAAGGCAGACCAATCAGACTCACACCCGATTTCTCAACAGAGACTATGAAAGCTAGAAGAGCCTGGACAGACATCATGCACTCCTTAAGAGAGCACAAGTGCCAGCCCAAGCTGCTATACCCAGCAAAACTATCAATCACCATCGATGGAGAGACAAAGATATTTCAAGACAAATCAAAATTCACACAATATCTGACCACAAACCCAGCACTACAACGAATTATAGGTGGAAAACCCAATACAAGGAGGGAAAATACAGCCTAGTAAAAACAAGAAAACTCCTAAACAAGAAAACTAAAGAAAAAAACACAGACACAACTCAACCCAAAAAAGCAAAAATGGCAGGAAACAGAAACAATTATTCCTTGATATCTATTAACATAAATGGTCTCAACTCCCCAATAAAGAGACATAGACTATCAGACTGGATACATAAACAAAATCCAGCATTTTGCTGCATACAGGAAACTCATCTCAGAGACAGAGACAGACACTATCTCAGAGTAAAAGGGTGGGAAAAAAACTTCCAAGCAAACAGCTCCAAGAAGCAAGCTGGAGTGGCTATTCTAATATCGAATAAAGTAAATTTCCAACCAAAAGTTATCAAAAAAGATAAAGAAGGACACTTTTTACTCATTGCCGGGGAAATCTGTCAGGAGGAACTCTCAATCCTTAACATATATGCTCCAAATAAGAAATCACCCACATTCATAAAAGAAACTCTACTAAAGCTCAAAAAATACATTTCACCCCACACAATAATAGTGGGAGACTTTAACACCCCACTCTCACCAATGGACAGATCAGGGAAACAGAAACTGAACAAGGACACTGCAAAACTAGCAGAGACTTTGAACCAACTAGAATTAATAGATATATACAGAACATACTATCTTAAGGTAAAAGAATACACCTTCTTCTCACCACCCCATGGCACCTTCTCGAAAATTGACCACATAATTGGACACAGAATGAGCCTTCATCGATATAAGAAGATTGAAATACTCCCATGCATCCTCTCAGATCACCATGGTCTACGGCTGGTCTTTAACAACAACAAAGACAACAAAATGCCCACATACATATGGAAACTAAACAACACTCTGTTAAAGGATAGCAGGGTCAAAGAAGAAATAAAGAAAGAAATTAAGGATTTTCTAGAATTCAACGAAAACGAAAACACAACATACCTAAACCTATGGGATGCAATGAAAGCAGTATTGAGAGGAAAACTCATTGCCCTAAGTGCTTCCAAGAAGAAACTGGAGAGAGCTCACATCAGCAACCTGACAGCACAGCTAAAAGCACTAGAACAAAAGGAAGCAGATATACCCAAAAAGAGTAGACGGCAAGAAATAATCAAAATTAGGGCAGAAATAGACCAAATAGAAACAAAAAAAACCATTGAAAAAATCAACAAAACAAAGAGTTGGTTCTTTGAGAAAATCAACAAGATTGATAAACCCCTAGCCAGACTAACTAAAGGGCAAAGAGAGAGTATCCAAATTAACAAAATCAGAAAGGAAAGTGGTGACATAACAACTGAAACTAAGGAAATTCAAGAAATCATCAGATCCTACTACAAAAACTTATACTCCACAAAATTGGAAAATCTGGAGGAAATGGACGAATTCCTAGACAGATACAAGGTCCCAAAGTTGAACCAGGACCAAGTAAACCATCTAAATAACCCTATAACACCTAAAGAAATAGAAGAAGTCATCAAAAGCCTCCCAACCAAAAAAAGCCCAGGTCCAGACGGGTTCAGTGCAGAATTTTATCAGACATTTATTGGGGATATAACACCAATATTCGCCAAGCTATTCCAAAAGATAGAATCAGATGGAATATTACCCAACTCATTTTTTGAGGCTACAATAACCCTCGTACCTAAGCCACACAAAGATCCTACAAGGAAAGAGAACTTCAGACCAATCTCACTTATGAACATTGATGCAAAAATACTCAACAAAATCCTTGCAAACCGAATCCAAGAACATATCAAAACCATCATTCATCATGACCAAGTAGGCTTCATCCCTGAGATGCAGGGATGGTTTAACATAAGGAAATCCATCAATGTAATCCACCATATAAACAAACTTAAAGACCAAAATCACATGGTCATCTCACTAGATGCTGAGAAAGCATTCGACAAAATCCAACACCCCTTCATGTTAAAAGTCCTGGAAAGAACAGGAATCCAAGGCCCATATTTAAACATAATAAAAGCAATATACAGCAAACCAACAGCCAACATCAAACTTAATGGCAAGAAACTTGATGCAATCCCACTAAAATCAGGGACTCGACAAGGCTGCCCACTCTCTCCCTACCTATTCAACATAGTACTGGAAGTCCTGGCTGGAGCAATTAGACAGCAAAAGGAGATCAAGGGGATACAAATCGGAAAGGAAGAGATAAAAACATCACTCTTTGCCGATGACATGATAGTGTACTTGAGTGACCCCAAAAATTCCACCAGAGAACTCCTACAGCTGATAAGCAAGTTCAGAAAAGTGGCCGGATACAAAATTAACTCAAACAAATCAGTAGCCTTCCTATACTCAAAGGACAAACATGTGGAGAAAGAAATTAGGGAAAAGGTACCCTTCACAATAGTTACAAAAACTATGAAATACCTTGGTGTGACTCTAACTAAGGAAGTAAAGGACCTGTATGACAAGAACTTCAAACCTCTAAAGAAAGAAATTGAGGAGGATCTCAGAAAATGGAAAGATCTCTCATGCTCATGGATTGGAAAGATCAACATCTTAAAAATGGCCAACCTACCAAAAGCAATCTACAGATTCAATGCAATCCCCATCAAAATTCCAACCCAGTTCTTCATGGAATTGGAAAGATCAATGTGCAATTTCATATGGAATAACAAAAGACCTAGAATAGCGAAATCCATCCTCAACAACAAAAAAACATCTGCGGGAATCACTATCCCTGACCTCAAGCTATATTACAAGGCAATTGTGCTGAAAACTGCATGGTACTGGTACAGAAATAGGCAAGTGGATCAATGGAATAGAATAGAAGATCCAGAAATGAGCCCTCATGTATATGGTCACCTGATTTTTGACAAAGGAGCAGTAAACATTCAATGGAAAAAGGACAGCCTATTCAACAAATGGTGCTGGTCCAACTGGCACTCAACATGCAAAAGAATGAAAATAGACCCGTTCTTATCTCCTTGTACAAAGCTCAAGTGTAAGTGGATTAAAGATCTCCACATTAAACCAGATACACTGGAACTATTAGATGAGAAAGTAGGGAAAACCTTAGAACACATAGGCACAGGAGAAAATTTCCTGAACAAAACACCAATGGCTCAAGCTCTAAGGTCAAAGATTAACAAATGGGACTTAATGAGATTGCAAAGTTTCTGTAAGGCTAAGGACATCGTCAAGAAAACAAAACGGCAACCAACAGAATGGGAAAAGATCTTTACCAACACCACATCAGATAGAGGCCTAATATCCAAGGTGTACAAGGAACTCAAAAAGCTAGACACCAGAGAATCAAATAACCGTATTAAAAAATGGGGTACAGAGCTAAACAAATCATTTTCAGTTGAGGAACACCGAATGGCCGAGAAACATCTGAGGAAGTGCTCGACATCCTTAGCCATCAGGGAAATGCAAATCAAAACAACCCTAAGATTCCACCTCACACCAGTCAGATTGGCCAAGATCCAAAACTCAGATGACAGCAGATGCTGGCGAGGCTGCGGAGAAATAGGAACACTTCTTCACTGTTGGTGGGGTTGCAAGCTAATACAACCACTCTGGAAATCTGTCTGGCAATACCTCAGAAAATTGGATATAGTACTACCTGAAGACCCAGCTATTCCACTTCTGGGCATATACCCCAGAGACACTTTAATACACAACAAAGATATATGCACCACAATGTTCATAGCGGCTCTATTTATAATAGCCAGAAGCTGGAAGGAACCCAGATGTCCTTCAGAAGACGAATGGATACAAAAATTGTGGTACATATACACAATGGAATACTACTCAGCCACCAGAAACAATGACTTAACCAAATTCTTAAGAAAATGGCTGCATCTAGAGAAGATCATCCTGAGTGAGATAACCCAGTCACAAAAGAACAGACATAATATGCAGTCACTGATAGTGGGATGCTAACCCCAGAGGCTTGCACTCCCCCAGAAACAACTCACAGACTGTATGAAGTCCAAGAAATAAAGAAAACAAAAACTATACATATATTCACAAAACAAGAAGACTTTGACTATTTCCATGTTGCGTTTTGTTTTGCATGTACTTCACGCTTATTGCAACTAGTACGTTTTCAATGCATACTGTCAAGCCCTTGAAAAAAATCAAGTACTGACTAAAAAACATATTCACATGGTTTTATGTAAAATTTATTTTAATGTCTGAAAAAACTGTACTGACAAAAATGTATAATTTTAAGCAAAAAATGTTTAAAATCTTTAAAAAAAATAATAAGCTGTTAGTCTTTTGTGTAGATGGAAATATCTCAAGAAACACTTCTTGTTATGATTAATAATTTGAGTCTTATTTGTAACAGATAAGAGACCAATGTATTTTCCATGTATTTTCATGTTAAAAAAATAAATAAAAAAAAAAAAAAAAAAAAAAGTAAGGATCTGAGTGATCAACTAAAACTAAAAATGTAAGAACACATTGTAAGAAAATTGTTATCCTATAAATAAACTTAAAAATATTGAAAAATAGTTAATATGCAGTTGTTGCAAAGATTTGAATATAGAATATGCAGGGGTTACAAATATTTGAGTAAGATTAACAGGACCTTTGAAAAGGATTAATTAGATAAAGAAAATAAAATAAAATAAAATAATGAAAGTAAACCCAAATAATTTATTTTTAGCTAGTAAGATGCACAGAAAATGGATTCGAGCTAAAAACTGTTAACTCTTTTTTTACATAGTAGTATTTTTAAGGGGCTTGTGAATATTTTAAAATAAAGGAACTCATTCAGTTGCAATATTCTGAAACCTTTGGAGAGATTAAGGGAAAGCTGATACTCTAGGGCAGACCTAGTTGTCACAAAGGACAAAGAATTTAGTCTAGGGTTTTTCTCCATCATAGTTAGTTCAACATTAACTGAAAACCCAATAAGCAAGAAGCATCGTGTTGGTATCAGGAACCAGTTTTATGGTTAGTTGCAGATCACCTCTGAACCCAGCAATGAAGTCACCCATAGGTGACAGGAACCCTTGCATCTGTTGCCATGGCAATTGACATACATTCCCAGTGTCCTTGGGTTTACCTCCCACCTTTATCTGCAAGCGGTTATGTCCCAGCCCAAATAAAAGGCAGAGCCTTCCTGACCTTTGCCCATTCTTCTTCTCTCTCTCCTCTCATCTCCATTGCCCCTTCTCCCCACAATAAACCTCTGTCACATGGAACTGCATTGGCCTGGTGTGGTCTGTCAGGACAAGCCACAATTCTATCACAACACATTGGACTGTTGCTATTGCACAATAATGATGCAAACGTTTTCTACCCTTGAGAAGTGTGTGGTCTAACTGAACAGTAAAGATGCATTAGCAGAAAGTCATCATAAATAAAAGAAGTGTTGTAATCAAGGCAGTACAGAGAGCACTATCTAACCTGTGTGCAAGGATAGGGAAAGCCAAACAGATTTCCTCAAAATCCATGAACACATTTTCAGGCTATTCAGGGCTGGTGAGCCACACTGGCTACAACTTTGGGCTCTGTGCTCATGCTAGCTAAAGACCTGACAAGATATATCACTCTCAGGCTAACAATACACCTAATGCCTTCATCCATAAAATGAAGATGACAATATAATACCTAGTTCACAGGATTACCGTGAGGATTAAATGAATGAGTATTTAAATACCTTCAAGTTAAGTTTGCATTGTTGTGACCAATACCTCGACTCCAACAAGACAGAAGAAAAGTTTACTTTGGCTTATGGTGTCAGAAGTTTTTACGGTCATTTGGTCCTTTTGCCTGTGATGAGGCAAAGCATCGAAGTGGATAAAAACTGTTCACCTCATGGTAGCCAGTGTCTTGTCCCCAGTGACCTCACTTCCTCCAAGCAGACTCTGCGCTAAAGGTTCTGCCAGATCCCAGAAACCTAAAAAAAAAAAAAAAAAAAACCTTTATTTGATCCACAAATCTCTGGGAGAAGTTCTAGATCCAAACTATACAGCACCTTAGTACATAACTCTAAATTAATATAAATTATTCACTTTAAATTTTCTTTCCCCTGATGTATCTGAAATTGTATTTGGAGTAAACTTAATTATGATTTTCCCCATGCTTAGAAATTCTCTCCCTGGGTTGACACAGGCATTTAATCTTTTCCTCTGTAGGCTATTAGACAACAGGTGATGTTTTAAAAATTTGTCTGGTAACATGACTTCTTTCTTTTAATTGAAAAAAAATACACAATATATTTTGATCATGATTTTCTTCTCTGAAATCTTCTTCACCCCCCTGCCCATTCCGGCTTTATGCTTTTCCTTTTTCTTAAAAAAAGAAGACGAAGAAGAAGAAAACCTATGCATACACATACACATAAACACACAAAACTTAAAGAAGCAAAAGACCAACAAGACAAATGCTCTTCCCACCCCTCCCCAAGCAAAGCAAAATGAGACCAAAAGTCTACAAAAATACCACATAGTTTTGTTTTGGCCAACTACTCCTGGGTATGGGCCCCACCCTGATATGTGGTTGGTGTGCCCAAAAAGAGTCAGTTGGAGAAAATGGATTTCTCTTTGCCCGTGAATATCAGTTGCAGAAGCTTCTTGGTTAGGAGCGAAGCCTCCTGTCCACTCCCCTTCTCAGTGCTGGGACCCCATCGGGATGGGACTCCATCAGCCTTAAAGCTATGTAGGCATTTATTTTACACAGTCTCACTCTTGTCTAAGCTTGCCTGGAATTTACTATGAAGTTCAAACTCATTACAATCCTTTCTCAGTCTCCAAAGGCATTGGATTATAAACATGAACCACTATGCCTAGCTACAAGTTTGTTTTGGTGTGTGTGTGTGTGTTAAAAAGGAGTTATCCCAGCTAGACTGAACCTCTAGCACTCACCAAAAAAACCTGTTAAACAATTGACTGCTATTGATATTGTACCATTAAGAACACAACCATGTTCTGTACTGCAGAAGTTGTGTTCTAATGGAAACACTGTAGGCTAACAGCCACAGTGAAACGTCGGTGCCGGGATCAAAGCAGTGCAGGGCACCAAGAGAACCTTCTAGCCTGTGCTCTTATTCATTCATTGACTCATTCAATCAGCATTTGAGTTCCTCAGATATACCAGACATGATATGTCATGGTAGGCCTACAAAGACGATCTTCAAGTGATGTTTTTCCTTCGCAGCTGACAGCCTAATGAAAGACATATGATGCATTACAACATAGACACCATATGATAATACTTTGCGAACCCTCCCAGATATGATTAACACTGACTATGTAACTGGCAAGGTTTGATTAAGGTAACCTTCTAGCTAGGCCTTAGGGAAAAAAAAGTCCTAAGCTGTCACCAGTAGGGTGAGAAAATTCCAGAAAGAGGAAGCTGGTTACATACTCATCGAAAATATTCATCGAGAAGAATAGGTTCAGGTTAAAAGGCACAGAGACTGGGTGGATTTCATTTTGTAAAGACTTTTTTTTCTGACTTAAGAATGCTGTTCATAACATTTTTGAACTGTATCCCCAGCATCTCTGCTCATGCAGGCTTTTCTCGGTGCTTTCTTCACGCCCATAGATAGGTTTCAGGAACCAGGAGGGAATGAAGCCAAGCCTGCCCTTTTAGCTTTAGCATCCCAGCTCCCATCCCTTACTCATCAGCTTCCCTCCTTCCTGACCCACTTGGCAGCTCTGCTGACTTGGCTTCCACTTCTAGTATCTCCAGAGGCTCTGACTGTTCACCATTCAAAGAATAAATCAGCCAATAATCGTTGGCATGCTTATCAGTCCAATCAGATTCTCCTTCCTTTCTAAGATGGTCTTCTTCCATGTTTCCTCAGCAAGTTCTCCTCCATTATCGTGGCTCTCTTTCCATGTATTCACCTTGCTTTTTATACAAAATGTCATGCCCTTCTGTTAATTTCCATGTATTGCTCATTCTAGCATGCTGCCAATTAGTATATGCAGTGTTACTTTATGTGCTAATGAAGAAAAATGTCCAAGATGAGAAATTTAACAAAAGATCCTAAGTAAAGCTAAAAAAGAAAAAAAAAAAAAACCTCAGAAGTCTACATTCATAACATATAGATATATATGAACATAATTTCAGGGAGAAACTCAGCAGAGAATGGAAAAGAACTTCTTGTATGTAGTGTCAACTTGGAACTAGGAGAGAAAGAGAGGGTAAAAATTCATTTGAGTGTTTAAGTTACAAGCTGTCACTTATGGGCTAAAGATGGAACTCATTAGTAGAGTGCCGACCTAGTGGGCCCTAAGTCTGACCACTGGCCTAACAAAACCAAGAGAAGAGTAAAAAATCATCTGGACATTCATGTGGATGGTAAAGTGTATTGTTAGTCTAAGCTAAACATCTTCAACTTAATTTGAAGTGAGTCTCAGAATGACAGGCAGACACAAAAGCAAGTCCTCAAAACAAAGGTTTACATTACCCAAACCATAAACTCCCTGCGTTAGCTACAGGCAAAGCCTTTCATGTATAACTCAGCCAAGGATACCAACCATCCAGACACTTCATTGTGAAGAGGTTTTGGACTATAATCTCTCTTTTGTGTGTTTAAATTATGAGAACAAAACATTGTCTGGTATGAGCATTCCAGAGCTCTAAAGATCAAAGAACAGAGGCTTAGACATTAACACATCAACCAGAACACTGGGGTGCTGGTTTAGTGTTCCTCAGAGCCATCTCAAATTCTCTGGCAGGTTGGAACTCTTGTCTGGCAGGTTAGGCTCACCCTTCCAGGATGGTATGTTCACTAAATGTAAGATGGCACCTACAGATATGGTCATGAACTGCTGGAAAGATGAGCCTTGAATCCAGGCAGAACCATCTGAGAGTGCTTCAGCTAGTTCTGGGCTTCATAACTGGAATTTACAAATGGTGGCTGGGTGTGGCAGTACACATCTTTAATAGCAGAACTCTCAAAGCAAAGGCAGGCAGGAGGGAGGCTCTCTGAGTTTGAAGCCAGCCTGCCTCGCCTATGTAAGGAGTTGCAGGGCAGCCAGAGCTGCCTGTGAGATTCTGTCTCCAAAAAAACTAACAAATTAAACTAAAAAAATTAAATGCTGCTAAAGATTTTGAGACCTAGATGGGAAGTAGAAAATTCTAGATTTTTCTGTGTTGGAACCCCAGGGACTATGCAGTGAAATTCCTGTGGACTCTTTGGAAAGAGTATGAACTCTTTCAATGCGAACATGGTTCATTCATTCCCTTGTGTAACTCAGGTACCAGTCATCGTCTCTTCAGAGAAGCCAACTGTCAGCTTTGTTTATAATAGCCTACCCACCTCCAATGCTTCATCCCTATCAACTTCTTTCAGTCATAGCGTTTATCACCAAAGCTGCCTGAAGTCAGCAGCAAATTGTTAACTTGCTTCTTGCCTTCACCTTGCTAGAAGACAAGGGCCTTGCTCAGCTCTATGAACCTGGTCAAAATGGTACCTGACCTCAGTGAATAACACAAGAATGATAACCTTAATTATTTTAATTTCAGAAGAACTGAATCTTATGATGTGATGTTTATGCCATGCCTTCTTGGGTAATTTCTTTTTCTCTGAGCATTTGTTGCAAATGCTCTAGTGTCATAGCTCTTGGCCTTCTGCCTCCTGTATACACAGCCCTCGGTACACTTGCTGTACTCTGGGGATGTAACTGTGCCTTTTATGTCCCTTTATAATATTCCACTCTGGGGAAAGTAATGTGCTACCATTAGACCTGTGTGATTAGTAACAAAAAATTAAAGAGAAAGTGTGAGAAATAAAAGAGATGAATGATTTAAGGCAATATTTATTTAAGTGAGAAGGGGGAAGTACGCTATTACCATGGGGTGGAGGATCTGACTATCACATACTCCAAGTTTGGGGTCACTTATGGTACCAAACCTCAAGCATCAGAAAATACCTGCTATGACATGAAAAAGCACCTACCACCAAGCAATCAGCTGTGACCTTTCAAAGTTCCGACGGATAAAGTGGCGGGCAGGGAGACACACAGTTTGGGATGGAACTGTGTGCGGTTGAGCAGTCAATACTACATTTTTCATCATGGTCTGGCACTGTGTTGGAAACTGATGAGACAAAGATGACTGAAGCTTTGTCCTGTAAAACAAAGGTGTCATGGCTGCTGCCCTATGCAAAACATGCTATAAACGACCTCTTCAGAAAGTCCAAAGGATTCAAGTTTATGAGCAGCTGAGATTGGCATCTCCCTTCGTAAAGGCTGCCCTTGTTTCCTTTGTAAAGGTATATCCTGTCTTTCCAGTTCAGGTTGACCTGTTACTTGGGGGTTAGTCATGACTGTGATGCAGGTGACAGTCAAGGAACTGGTTTACTGACTCTTGGGATTGTGGAAAACAGGTCAGTATTGGAGATGAGCAGAAGGAAGTAGGAAACAAGATCAGTGCATAAGCAGAGAGAAGAGGAAGAAAGGAGATAGAGGAAAGAGGAAGAATGTAGTCAGTGGAGTCCGTGTAGAATTACCTGCAAATCTCACTTCTTGAAGCTCTCCTCATACTCCTCCTAGGAATGAGACAGAAAGGCTCTGACATCCAGAGAGAACAGAACCCTTTGGTGTATGACACCGGTCACAGCTTCTTCCATTTCCTCTGACCTCGTCCACCCACTTCTCTCTCGTAGTCACCGTTTTGGAAATGAGGTCTGGCTTTATTTATAAAAATGTCTGTTTGGAAATGGGTATCAGATTGAATGAGGGACTCACACCTCGCTTTATTTCCACAATGACTTATCCACTGTGTGTGTCTGAGCTCTGAATGTAAAGAGCTCTAAGAGAAACTCAGGTGTGTAGAATAGATAGAAATGGGTCATGAACAAATAATAAACAGACTTCCCAGAGACGCTCTAAAACACTGACATTTCTTTTAGAAATATTTCTGTGTCTGGCTCTTTAAGCAATATGATTCTTTTGAGATCATGAGAGGCAAGACTGCTTCTTTTTCACTGAAGACAATTACCACAGTTCAATAATTCCCAAATAGACCTGAAACAACACGGGCCAGAGAAAGCCTAGTCATTTGTTAGTCAAAGGGGAAGTAAAGAAAGTAATAAACCGAGGACAAATTGCCCCAGCCAGGTGACCCAAGTTAAGAACCACATCTCTTTTCCTAGAATGAAAGTAGCTGGCTACCTGGCACTGGAGGATCTCAAGGGAAATGGTGTTTTTAGATGACCTAGAAGTTGGACTGGCAGCACAGGTCAGCTGGTAAAGGTTCTTGCCCCCAAGCCTAATGACCTGAGTTTAATCTTCGGGATCTACATATGGAAGGAGAGAATTGATTCCTGAAAGCTGTCCTATAACCTCCACAAGTGTCCCCACTAATAGCCCCACCCTCAACTCACACATTATTCATGGGCCCAGGTGCAGGGACATGAACACACACACACACACACACACACACACACACACACACACACACACACACAAATTTAGTATAGAAAATTACCTGTAAGTTGACAACCATGGGGAAATGGAAATGAACAGAGAGAGAAAATCATTACACACCTGCATTGTAAGAATACCAATGATGTCAAGAGTCTTCATTTGGCTGAAATTGATCTCCTAAGGCTTAATCATGCCTCTGACGCTAACAAGCAAGGCACCTGGCATATAGCAGGTGTTTGGGCAAATTATCATTGAGTGATTGAATTTTGAAATTTGTGACAATATCTCAGGAGCTAAGGATATCTTTATGCTTTCTAATGGTGTGGAATTAGCCCTCCAGGAATAAAAATCCTTATTTGCGTTTTAATGAGCTCTCATTTAACTGTGGTTTGATTTTTCTGAGTTGTGCTCTGTATACCTAAAAATTTACTTCAAAACAACCAGCTCCAAGTGAGATAATATCATTTTTCCATTTCATTGCCCTCTAAAGGAAGAAGAGTTTATTCTGGGATCTGGAGACTGAGCCTAACTAGGGACACTAGCTGGTTCCAAGCAAAGGCTGATGTAAAAAACAAAGGAAAGTACCCTGCAGAGTTAGCCTCCGTGGGGACCACATTGGCACGGACAGAAACAAATCTAGCTCTTACCTTCCAGAGTGGAAGCCTGGGGGAGGAGGGGCTGCAAAGTCATATAGCTCTAGTTCAGGCATAAGAACTTCTAAACAAAGTAGGTGAAAATGGGAAGACAATGGGAAAGAGGTCAGCACTGGGAATTAGCATTTGTTTCCGAGAAAGCACAGTGGGAGAGAGACATGCAGATGGATATGTGGGGATTTTTATAGCTTAGTGGTTGAGAGCGAGGTTGGTGGTGGAAGTCTGATGTGGTTTGTACCTTGCTTGCTCTCATACTATAGTACTACTATGGTTTGGTACAAGGCTTCTGTGCCACCAGCACATCTCGTATTAGGAAAAATGTCTAAAACATTGCCTGGTATATAAATCTGCAATGAACACCAACTTCTGTTACCATCACTTCTATTTTGAATGTTCTCTCGAGTTCTAACAGGGCTAATACTTGCTTAACAGACTTCAGTAGTTCCTCATTTACTCGGCAGCCCAAAAACTTCAAGCTCCTCAGCACAGCCCACAGGGGGATTCCAGTCTGTCCCTGTCACCTTGATCAAATTTACTCTGTGATCGAGTTCCAGCTTCAGTCAGTGTTCTTCGAAGTCCCTTCTCTCCCTTCAAGGGAAATATCCTTTCCTCCACTTACCTGGCTAATGGCTACTAGTCCTGGACCAGCTCTGGTGTCATCTCGTCCCAGAGTTTCCCCTAAAATGACCAGCTTGGCTTAGGGACACCCCTCCCCCAGACTCTTAAAGCCTTGTCCCACTGCACCCTGTCCTTATTTCCTTATTTAACTCTCCCCAAACGTTTGCCTTCCCTTTCTTCCTTGAGGCATCTTTTTTTTCTCCAATATATTTTCAGTAAACATCAAGAGACATAATACAAAAACAATTCTTGGACTTTTAAAATGAAAGCTTAAAAAGGAGGCTTTAAAATAAGAGGACAGGGTTGGAGAGATGGCTTAGTGGACAAAGCACTCACCTGGAAAGGGAGAAGACCAGAGTTCAGATCTCCACATCAAAACTGTGTGGTGTGGGTGCTGGAGGGCTGACCAACTCAGCTATGACCCACACCCAGACCCAGGGCTTTGGGCTGGCCCACCTCAACATGCCTCATCTACGAATTGCTGGAGCATGTAAAAGGGTCGGTCCTGAAGATCCTCAGGGCAATAACAGGAGATCTGAGAGAAGTCTGGTGAGGATCCAGTATTGATGTTGTAGCAGAAGCCAGAGGCCTCAAACCAGATCAATGTCTTATTGCAATGAATATTTGCAAGTAAAGAAGTAAAGGACAAAAGGGTATACTGTGGGACACACTGTGACATGCCATAGCTTTGTTTTATTTTTTGCTTTATTTGTTTGCGGGGGAGGGGGTTGCAAGGGCAGAGGGCAGATATGAAGAGATGCGGACATGGGTGGAATTGGGGTGCACGATCTGAAACTCACAAAGAATCCATTAAAAAAAAAAGAATTTTTTTTAAAGCTGTGTAGGTATGGCAGCCACCTGTAAGTCCAACATTCAGAAGACAGGATTTAGGGGAATCCCTGAAGCAAGCTGGTTGGCTAGACTAGCTCTAGTGAACTCTGGGTTCACTAGATAAATGCTTTATTTATCTATAGATAGATAGATAGATAGATAGATAGATAGATAGATAGATAGAGCAGAGAACTATTGAAGATACTAGATGTTGCCCTCACACCTCCAAGCCAATGAGCACACATGTATGCAGCATAAACTCTGGCATACACACATGTACTCGCACAGATGAGCACCCATGCACACACGCAAATTTAACAAACAAGTTTTAAAACGGAAAGATCTTTAAAATGAAGTATTTTACAAGGATTAGTAAAAGTCAAAAGAACAGAGGCCCAAATAAAAACACTCTGGACTTTCTGTTTTATCTCAACCCTCTCCCCCCCCCCAGCCCCTCCCCCAAGGCAGAGCCTTGGACTCACTTCCTTCCTCCTCCCCTCCCCCCCCCTCTCCGCTGAGATCTCCTGCATCAAGTAAAAGACTGTCCAAGCCCTCGGTTTTGTGGAGTTACCTGATCCTACCGCCTTTCCTGTGAGCACCCACAGGGCTGAGTCTGATCCTCAACAGGAAATCCTGAGTAGTCAAGATTTCACGTTCTACGCGGTTTAGGATTCTCAAGGGAAAGTGATCCCAGGGTTTTCAGGATCTGACACTGCAGAGCCTGAGTCAGACTAGCGGGCCTGGATTATTTGCCCACTACCTTTCCCATTCTGCAGCGTCCCACAGGGCTCCGGGTAACCCTTTAAGTACTTCCATGGGTGGAAACATCAATGTGCTACATACTGACTGGAATCAAGACAGTTCAAGGTCAGTCTGCACCTCAGGGGCAGAATTAGAAACTCAAGACCTCTGGCCTACAGGGGTGCTGGGGTCACAGATGCTAACAAGCTGCTGCAGAGCTGCCGTCTCCTCCTCTTCATTTCTTCTTCTTCCCCCTCTCCTCTTCCTTCTTTTTCTTCTTTCTTCTCCTTCTTCCTCCTTTTCTTCTTCCTTCTTCCTCTCTTCTGCCTTCTTTCTCTTCCTCTTCGCGCGCACGTGCGTGCGTGTGTGTGTGTGTGTGTGTGTGTGTGTGTGTGTGTGTGTGTTTTGCATTCTGACCACAGTCTGAAAACCAAAAGTAAAATCACATACCTGTATAAGATTTTACAATGAAGAAGTCATGAGTGGTGGCCTTCATAAAACCTTTGTAAGCATGTTCCCACAAGCTGCCAATCACTGAGCACAAACAGTTGCCCCAAGTTACCCAAGGGAATCCCCCTGATTTTTTCCTTGGCATTTGAAAGCCCCTTTTAAAAAACCCAGAATTAATATTAAGAGAAAAAGAGAAAGAAAAAATTCTAAAGAGGTGTTAGAAGGGTGTCTCAGTCAGTCAGTAAACTGCTTGCCCCACAAGCACAAGCACCTGAGCTTACATCTCTGTAGCCACAGGAAAAGCCAGATGGTGTGTACCTGCAGTCCTAACGCTGGGGGTCTGAGACAAGCAGACAGACCATTGGAAATTGCTGGTCAGGCAGCCTAGCCAACATATTCAGTGAGGGACTGAGCTTGGAAAAAACAAGGTGAAGGAAGATATAAGAAAATACCTTGATATCGGCCTTTACATATACATGAGAACACACACAGAGACACGAACTCACTCAGACTGGTACCCATACATGTGCAAACAAAGAGGATTATATTTCCTGAACACTCACATCATGCCACAAACATTGTTTTGCCCGGGTGGGGGCTATAAACATAAGCTCATTATTTCTACTCTCCCACAGTCTACATCACCCGTCAGTTTATAGAACAAAAATGCGTCCCTTGATCGATCATGCTGCTAAAGGAATCAGGCTCCCGCTCTGGGATGTTTAGAAAGACTGTATTCTATGGCATGTGTTCTTGTGAGACACCTTCAGCCAGCGTAGTATGATTCCTTTATGCCAGTCCATACTGGGTAAAGCCGGACAGAGCCTGCCAGGCTGGTGTGCTGGAGTAGAGGTCAGCACTACTCTGGGGCCTGGGTTCCTCCTCACACATGTGTTCTTCCCCTCTGGTACTGCCATCTTTGAAAGGTAGGAGTTTTGCTCAGGGAGAAGTTATGGGGAGGGGACTGTAACTAGGCCAGCACCTGCTCTACCCCAACAGGACTGATGTAGAGGCAGGTCTCAGCCTCCTCGTCCACAGATCCACTTCCTTCTGGATCACTCATTCTACTGTTCACAAGTCCATGATCCTTGCTTTATAATGTTCCCTTTGCTACTGGCTCCCTACTGGTTTTCCAAGCTTGTTCTTTGGAATCCCCCAACCTTGTTTGCTTCTCCTCCCTGCCTTGGATTGGCCTCATATAGTTAAGGGGAAGAGTTGAGCGCATCATCTGGTAAGTCAGGAGGTCTGGTTTTGTGCCTTGACTCCCAATTCTGGCCTTATGACATTTAGAAAGTGACCTGACATCTCTAATTTTCACCTTCTACATCTACAAAATGAGGTTACTGTACCTAGCCTGGAATCCTTGAACACTCTGCATTTCTCATTTTCCTACATGTATGCTAGGGAACTAACCAAACTTGTAAAATAGAGTAGGTGGCATTCATATATTTCATATCTAGGTGTCCTTGAAGAACGCAGACAGACTCGTTTGTCAAGATCAAAAGCTTAAACTTACTTTCAAGGTCAAAATAATGACTTTGAAGTTTTCGAGATACCAGGAATGATTATCCCATTTATGCAATCACGTGTTGCCCTGTACATCAGAGGACAGAGCCATGCTTTAGGCTCTCTGAAAATGGACTTCAGATGCATTCAAGGACTATGGAGAGGACAAGACACAACCAGAAATAAAATGTAGTTTAAGCCCGAGTATGTCAAACATATTCTTGACCCAGCATTTATCGTAGCTAAGCTAACTGGTTCAATGTTTCCTGTCTTTTTTTTTTTTTTTTTTTTTGGAACAGGAATCAGTTCTTCCACATGCAGAGGCCCATAAGCAGGTTCGGCATAAAAAAAAAAATGCCAATCAAATTTATCAATGGTTTGTTGGTGAGGCAGTTGAGTTGGTTTGACACTCGGGAATTAGAAAAGAATATTCTAAAAGTCACTTCTTACTGGGGAAGAAGGAAAACAGTTCATCAAGCCACCAGGAAACAATAGGATTTAGAAAGTGGGAGCTGTGAGACCAATTTCAGGGCACCTAATCCATCCTGACTGAGGATGGGGTTGGGTGAGGGAAACTAGGAACTATCTGGGGGCTATAAAATACCAAGGGCGTGGCAAGTACTTACTGATCCAAGGCAAAGACACAGTGTGGAGACCCACAGGAGGTCCAGCAGCCACAGTAGAAGGACTTGGAGAATAGATGGTTGGGACTGAATAAGGGTCCCTGTATCCAACTAGTTTACTTTCAAATAGAATGCTCTGAAGGTTGAATCAACAGCCTTTCACTCAACTTATTATTGGTGACTAAATATCAATTAGTTTAAGGAATGTTTACCATGAGCCCTCTGTCCTGCTCTATGCAAAACCAAAACAAAACAAAGCTTCAAATGTGTCAAGGTCAGAAAAATGACTAGCCAAGACTCTGCCCCCTGCTCTTTAGCTCAGAGGGAAAAACAAAGGCCACCAGCAAGTGTCAATCATGCAGGAATGTGCTGGTACAGCTCTAGGGCTGGGCATTCTCCCAGCTCTCTTCTTTTTTGGTCTGGTGCCTGCTTTCTCTTGAGATGTCAGGTCTCATACCCAACTCCCAGCCTGACCAGGCGCAAGCATAGCTGTGCTTCCACATAACTTCCTCCTCAGTACATTCCCTCTGCCCCACCCATGATGCCCGGAGGCCCTTAGGACAGCTCTTTGGAGACAGAAAGTCTGCCAGAAGGGAGCCCATCTTTGAGGTGGAAGGGTGGGGGTTGGGGGAAAAGACTAGTAGATTTCTTTTCCTCGGAAGCTTTAGAAGGGAAGAGAAAGTTCATAATTTTAGGTAATTCTTGAAATGTTTCGTGTTAAGAGAGGAGACTTTCAGATCCTTGTTTACATAGAAAGCAAATGTCATTCTTAGACGTTCAAGTTAACATTTAGCACATATGATGTCATCTTATTCCTACATCAGTCTTATAGTTCATTATTGTTCCTCTCCATCTGAATTTCCTTACCAGAGCCTAAGAATCATATAGAGATCAACAAGTAAATAATGAATACATTGGTACTGTGTGTCGCCCATATTAAGGTCTGAGAACAGGCTATACATAACTTTTTATCCAAAAATATGGGCCACACAAAACAAAACCAACAACACTTAACAGGTGGTGATGGTGCTCACGTGTAATCCAGGCATTCTGGAGGCCAATGCTGTGCCTGGACCCCACCCAGAGCTACAGGACCTGGAACACAGGTTCCTCCATGTTTCAATCTACGAGCACCAGGAGTCTAAATAAAACAGTAATTGCCAGAAAGCCCTGGTCCAGGCTTGCAGCTCTCTGTTTCCTCCTGCTGACTATGCTTGAGGCTCAATGGGTAGATGTCACTCTCAGTTTTGTATCCACTGCTTTATCACTGCCTTCAACCCATCCTTCCTTTGATTTGGTAAAGGTATCAAGATGGCTGAACACCGGGCTGACCTCTACTGCCCCGAGTCTTGCTTTGGAAAGCCCCATCGCCGCTGATTCTTAAATACCCCCAGTTTTTGTTTGTTTTCTATTTATTTATTTATTTATTTATTTATTTATTTATTTATTTATTTATTCACTTTACATACTAATCCCAGCCCTATCCCTCACACAGTCCCTGCTCCCATCCCTCCTCCACTCCACCTCTTGGAATGGGGAGGTCTCCCCTATCTACCAACCCACCCAGGCAACTCAAGTCATGACAGGACAAGGCTCATTCTTTCCCTCTGAAGCCAGACAAGACAGCAGTTAGGGGAACAGGATCTACAGGCAGACAACAGAATCAGAATCAGGGTAAGTCCCCATTCCAGTTGTTGGGCGATCTGCATGAAGACAAAGCTGCACTTTCGCTACATGTGTGAGGGGCCTAGGTCCAGCCCTTGTATGCTTTTTTGGTTGGTACTTCAGTCTCCACAAGCCCCCAGGGGTCCGGGTTAGTTGACTCTGTTGGTCTTCTTCTGGCATTAATATCCCCTTCTGGTAGGAACCCACAGCTTTTATTAGCCTTTTCCCAGAGACCTCACCAGGACTGTGTCCGACCTCGTGAAAGGAACCATTTATTCGAATCCTCTCCTGAGTAAGAGGCTTTTTTCTTCAGACCTTGTTCCAGGTTACAAGGGCCCTTTGTATCCTTACCAGTTTTATTAGACTATCGAACAGGGAAATACATGACTTTTTCCTCTACATATCTAGTTTTCAAAAAATGGCTCAGTGCTGAGCGATGAAGAGAAGTTTCATTACCCAAGGATACAAGTGACCCACAGCTGGTATTTCCACAGTATTCAGAAAGCAACCAGAGTGATCATGTTCATGGGTCCCCTGTGCAGCTCGAGGTACCCTTATGGTCATGTGCATAGTCCGCCCCTCTGCAAAGAGCTGAAGCAAAGTTCTGAGTCTGTAAACTGAATATTGCTCTCAGACACACACCTTGCTGAAGCAAGGAGATCTGATGTCACCGAAGAACAATTTGCTCTTAGGCAATTCACCTCTAATCAGTAGTACTCCCATCTGTCAGGGGAGGTGAGCTGACAGCTTTCTGGGAACTTTGACATTTGCCTTCAAGTCTCCCAGGGAGAAACATAATGGCTCTGATATACCTCCTCCCAGGGAAAACCAGAATTCTCCCTCCCTTTGTAAAATGCCCGAAAGGAAAGACTTGGTGGGGAGCCTCTGATTGCGTGCCAGGAAAGGATGGAGCAGGTTATACGTGCCTACCCAGCCTCCGCAGATGAAATGTCAGCCAGAAAATGAAATATTCCTCCCTGAAGCCACAAGGTCATGTTTGGTGCCCATTTCCTCTTGAGAAGGAAGGCAGCCAGAGCCTGAGTCAACTCCCCAGGACCAATGAGGCTCTGCAGTGACTGAATGTGGCCTTGTTTTTCTCTTTGAAATGTATACACTTATACACAGAATGTTGATCCATCTGCCCATTACTAGCAACTCCTCCTAGTGCCTTTACCTTATCTCCCACCCAGTTTCCTGTTTGCCTTTCCTTCCTTCCTTCCTTCCTTCCTTCCTTCCTTCCTTTCTTCCTTCCTTTTGTCTTTTTCTTCCTTTTGTTGTTGTTGTTATTGATAACTGAGTCTCTGTTCAGTCCTGAGCCCTTAGCCTCTGTCTGGGTTAGCCTAACAGTGCTGGGAGACTGGACTTTGTCACCTGTCTCTCTGGAAGCTGCCTTGCAAAGGTTTGCATGTGTCATTGTCACCTGATGGATGGGAAGCAGTAGGTGCCAAACTCCACCTAGAAGACCAACGTGGCAGTGTTTGGCTGAGTCAGTGGTGCAAAGTGTCTGGTCATAGAATGAAGGATTACCATGTGCTGCTGATCAATTTCTCCTGGCAGCCACTCTCTCTTTTCCCTGGATATATGTGGACATCAGCCAACCCCACCAGTTGTGGACATCAACTGGCTCCAATACTTGAGAGCATGTGATCCCTTAGAAAAACTTAGTCTCTGACTTTCTCAGTGCCTCGGTTTCCTTACAGTCATCTTTAATGGGATGCAAATAACCTATGGGAATTAAGACAATTAACACAGGCAGATGGATCTGGCCTGGTGTGAGGTATGTGGTAGGCATGCAGCAGTATTAATGACAGTAACACTTATTTTAGGCCTCTGGAATGTGCATTGTTGCAGACTGAAGCAGAAACACTATGGTAATAGCAATGTGCTGAAGGAAGCAATTTAGCTGGTTCCTACTCCCCCATCCACCGCTCAACCTTTCCCCTCTCTTGTCATAAAGAAACTGTATCACCTCTACAAAAGTCTCAGAATTGTTTCTGAGCACTCTGGCTACCTCACCTCCCCAGTGGGTGAGCTTTGGTGGCCTCGCCCTTGCTACTGCCCAATGCACTCCCATAGATATGCTTCTAAGACCATGATCCATTTTGGGTATTTTAAAAAGGAGCTCCTTTGGCCTTTAATCTATGTTTTCTGTGTATTTCTGGGGGGGGGGGGTTAGTGAGCATACAAAAGACGTATATACCAAGTCTGTGTTCTCTGTTGGTGACTTGATGTTTCAGAAAATCAAGGCTTCTGCAGGTCCATAAGGGCAAAAATTAATCTACCTTTGCAGGTATCTAAGGAAATTTTCTAGTTGCTGAAAGGAATATCAGTGAAGATAGTACCCCAAATAGCTCTACCAACATCTTGGTGCTCTGTGGTGCAGGAACACTTGACAGAAAATAGACTCAAAGGACCCTTTCTTTGCACTTCCAAGAGATGACTAGAGGTTTCCTCTAATTGTGATAGAGAAATATAAGACTCCAGTCACAAAAATATTTGCATATAGCTTCAATATGAGGAACACAGCATAAAGAATAGTCTAAAACCCTAAGGACACCCAGTTGATTTGGGCTCTTAATGTACTTAGAGGCCTGAGACCCTTATCTACATGTACTATGTGCATATACCTCTTTCTAAATAATGTATCTCATTACCTGTTAGCAACTTGGAACCCCCACCTGTATCAGATACATACCTTACATTGAACAATGGAATAAGGTCCTCTTGCCATTAATGGCCATCAAACTTAGATTCTATTCAATCACACTGTGTTTATGTCAAGGTAGGGAAGGAAGATGGCCAATCAGCCTTAACTGTGGTTTTACTCTTTTGTTTATTTGTCTGGTTGGTTGGTTGGTTTTTTTGAGATTTATTTATTTTAGCTTTATGTGTGTGGATGTTTTGCCTACTTGTGTGCAGTGCCCACAAAGGCCAGAAGAAGATGACATTAGGTTCTTTAGGTCACAGCCACCATGTGGGTGTTGGAATCAAACTCAGGTCCTCTGGAAGGGCAGTTAATGCTCTTAATCACTGAGCCATCTCTCCACGATGTGAACTGATTTTGAAATTATGCACAGTAAGGCAAACTATGTTGTCATAGCAAACTTTTAGGGGAAATCCTCATTTACCTTATTCTCCCTTTGCATAATTGGGCATTTGTGTGGTTAAAATGGCTTGCATATGGAAAGGAACATGCACATTAAACAAAACATTACACAAACAATTTGCCAATCAGATTATTGAATCACCAGTACTATGCCTCACCAATTCTACCTTCTCTTGAACCCCACCAAAAAAGTCCCAAACTATTATCAGTACCTTCACTCACGTGACTTACTGTCAGTCTAGCTAATCCATACTATTACCTCACCCTGAATAAGGTTTCCCTGCTACATAAATCTATATGTGCCTTTATTTCATTCTTGAATAAGATGCCAAGAATCTAGAAACACTGAGCTTAGACCCTGACACCGCTAAGGAAAGTATTCCGTCTTACTCAATAAGAAAACCATATACTCTGTGTAGGAAAACTCAAACCACACTACCTGCCGTGTGGATATCAAAGTCTAGGTAATATACAAGCAAGTAGGAGCAGAGACGACAGGAGTGCCAGGGAGTCCCTAAGTCATGAAACTAGACCAAAGGCAAATTCTGCAAAGAATAATATGACGACAAAGAGTACAAATCAAGTCTTTGGAGCAAACTGTTGGAGAATCCATCTGTATAATATGGAAACGGCCTAATGGAAATCTGAAGCTATTTAGGGGAAAGTTAATGGCTAGTAATTGGAGAGAGAACGTGTAGAATAGAGAGACCTTTAACATACTAATCTAAGTCATTTTATTTTCTATAAATCTTTGGTGATTTAGTTGTGAGATTTAGTTGTATTGCATTAAAACAGATTCTTATAGATTTCCTGAGTTACTGGGAAACAGGATCTTCAAGGGGAAAAAAGTAGGCGGGGGAGGGGGAGAGGTATTTTAGATAAATCTTTCCACTCCGTACAAGCTGTACCTCCATCCCAAAGATCAGCTTTTCATCTGAAGCCTGAGGTCTACAAAGGCAGTCTATGACAAGAGCAGCGATGCATGTGATATGCCTCCTTCCTTTCAGTTCTGACTCTTGAACTGAGGTAGCAAGAGAGTGTGAGTCATTCTCTAATCAAAATCAACTTGAAGTATGGGTTCTCATTCAGGTTGACAGCTTCAAAATGACCTGAGGCAAAGCCTAGCAGTCGCAACACAATGCAGCCGGAGACTGCTGCATTTAGGGAACTGGAGGGGGAGGAACAGTCTCAACACTGTCAGAACAGTGTTGAGTTGTTTATTTATAAGATTATTGTGTTAAGACCTTAAGTGATTCCTGCAGCTTATGTCTGGAAGGCTTGGTCCCCAACACAGCAGGGTTCTGAGATAGGGCCTTTGGGAAGTAGCTAGTTCATGAGGTCTCTGTCTTAGGCTTTCCATCACTGTGAAGGAATACCATGACCAAAGCAACTCTTACAAAGGATGACATTTAATTGGGTGTGGCTTGCAGGTTCAGAGGTTCACCATTCTCACCATGGCAGGACACATGGCAGTGTCCGGGCTCTGGTGCAGCTGAGCTCTACATTTTTGTTGAAAGGAAGCCAGGAGCAAACTGTTTCCAGGAAGCTCGGGGGAGGATGTCAAATCCCACTCACACTTTCTCCAACAAGGCCACACCTCCTAATAGTGTCACTCCCTAGGCAAGCATACTCAAACCACCACAGGCTCTGACCTCATTATATGCTTCTGCCATGGCATCCTACCTCATTTTAGGCCCAGAGCTTCTGGTATCCCTGGGTTAAAGCAGGTATTCTCGGGGTGTATTTGTCAGAGCAACAGACAGCTTGTGGACACAGACATCTTCCTCCACAGTAGCTGAACAGATAGATGTATTTGGCTAGTCTTTCAAATGCCTGCTGTGAGAGTTTCTAATAGAGCACTTGAGTGAGGCTTTGGCCTCCTGCTAAGGAAAATGTTGAACAAACAGAAGGTAGTCATTAACCTGACAGTCCTGTGAACAGTTCCTGTGAATGGTGAAAAAACCTAGTTTTGAGCCCGATGGGGCTGTGAACTATTCAGCCACAGAAGGCAAGGGGGCTCCTCTAAGCAGCAGCCTGACCACAGCTCTCTGGAGTTATGGTTAACTAAGCACAGTTGTGGTCGCTGATCTCATTAAGAGATGTGGTTACCAGTAGGTCGGGATCCTTCTTTACCTGAGTGCCCATCACAGAGTGTTCCGGCAATGGCCCAGTGGGCAATTCTACCCCTCAGATGTTAGACAAAAAGAGCACAAGGAATAAACTTGACTTCAGTTTATTTCACCAACTTCACAGTCTTAAAAATAAGAAAGATTTTTTCATCTATTGTGACATTTGGGTTAGAGCATTAGTTGAGGCTCCTAGTACGTGCCAAAATTTGCCTTGTGGGCTTCAGTGAATTTCACTGTGGGGGAGGGGAAGAAAAAACTGGGTCACTAGTAGGGAATGGATTATTGTAAGTTCCTGAGTGTGGGACTACTGAGATACAAACTCTTATTTTAATCAGCTTTTCATTACTATAGCAGATGCCTGAAGTAATCAGTGTGAAAAGTTATCTTGGTGGCTCTGTACTTGATTGGTTCCTGTTGCTTCTGGGTCTCTGGTGAAGCAGTATAGCTTGGGCTAGAACACACATCAGAGCAAAACTACCCATCTCATTATCAGGAAGCAAAGTGTTGTGGAAGGGCCGCGAGTCCTTTATCCTGCCAAGGCACATTCCTCAGTGACCTTAAGGCCTCTCATTAGACCCCATTTTTCAATGTCTCACAATGGCTACCACTCTGGAGACCAGACCTTTAACAAACAGGCCTCTGTGGGGCATTTACATTTGAAGCTACAGTACTCTCCACAGACATTGGTATCAGCAGCTTTTCTCATGGTCACCCTTCAACTATTTTCTAGAACATTCACCCTTATCTCATCCCTATGGGATACTAACTGGAATAATAGTATCTTCAAACTTCTCTTGGGGCAGAAAAGACAAAGAAGACTTGATTCTGCAGCCTAAGAAGGGTGGGAGGGGGTGTGGGAATGGGGACCAGAACAAGGTCAAGCAGGAGCGTGGTGCATCCTCGTCTTGTTTATTTTTAAATCACTTGCTCTAACTTGAAAGAAAACACAGCCTGTGAGAGCAGCACTGTCATGCTGTGGTGGACCTGAACACACACCACCCAGACATCTGCAGAGATTTGAAAGCTGCTGCTCCTCTGGGGAGCCCCTTTCATGTGCATGTTCAAGCCTGCAGGCAGTTCCTAGCCACTGACAACCATGCCGAGACTACTAAGGCAGATACATTCCAAGTAAGATGAAGGTCTTGCCTCAGAAGAATCTGGATTGAGCGCAGCCTATCCGTTAGACTGGGGCTTTACTATAATTGCGTTCCAGTTCAAAGATCTTTCTCACCTCTTTCTCTTTCACTTCCTCTGCCCCTTCTCAGTTGTTAAGCCTGCAGTCATGGTCTGCATGCCCTCTCTACCTTCTCCTGTGTTCTATCCCTCTTTATCTCTCACTGGCTTTGACTCCAGTAAATCTCCCAAAGCACACTAGCCTGAAGATCAACTTCTCAGAGCCCTTCAATTAACATATGATAACAATGATCACTGTTTCTACCACCACAAAGCCTTTTGACCACTAGATAATGGAAATCCCATAGATACCAAGAGGGACAATAGAAAGTACAGGATGTGCCTCTAACAGTGTCATGTAATTGCTCATGTACATGACTGCTCATATCTCAACAAGACTGATGTCTTCCAAACTGAGAGTCAAGACATATTATGTGACTGTGAAGTGACAGCAATGAGTCACATTTTGCATCATTTAAAATGGAAGAGAAGATACCAGAAGACAGTGTATCCTATGTAATATTACAGGATGAAACTTTTATATGTGAATGCATTTAAACATTGACACAACTATATGTGGACAGCAAGTTATATTTTAAAATGTGCTTCCATGTCGCCATCAAAAGGTTAGGAGTCAAATTAAGAATTAGTCTGTGTCCTTCTTAAGAGCCTGAGCAGTAATCTCGCCAATGGCTGTATCCCAGCAGTGTCTGAATAGATGTGGGTCTTCAACAGTTATTTGTTGATGGTGTTTGCTGAATAAGGAAAGAGAAAAGTCATTTATCTCTTTAAGAATAGGAAACGTGGAGGAAGAGGAAGAACATTACAGGGCCCTGACATAATCACAGAATCAAAGGTCAGAATACTCTGGTCTTAGAGTGAACTAGAGTTTCCATGAGTTGGTGGATCTCTAGATTAACTAATGTTAGTACAGAGAGAAATTAAGGAAGGAGATGTTGGCCAGAAATAAATGTCAAAATGATCAGCAAGATTCTCCAAGCATGATTTTTTCTATGATAAGGTTATCAAGTAATAATGTCAAAAGCATATATTTGCACAGTGTGTATTTTATTTATTTTAAGGATCTCAACCCATGTTTCTTTTAAAAAATTTTTAGTTTTAAAAAATTTTTTATGTGTTCAAGTATTTTGCCTTTATATATGCACGCAGTGCCTTTGGAACTCAGAAAGGGGTACTGGATTCCCCTAAAACTGGAGTTAAGGAGTGTTGTGAGCTACTACATGGGTGCTAGGCATTGAACTTGGGTTCAGGACAAGAGCAGCAAGTACTCTGAACTGCTAAGTCATCATGTCATCTCTCCTGGCCCTCAATTAATACTTTTGTTATAGACTTTTCATCTCAGACATTTTTGTGAGGCAGGAACAGAGAGGCAACAGTTTCTTCACCTAATAGTGAGATTTCTTAATTTTACTTCCCTATAATGAGAGCCAAATTGGGCACTTGGTCTGAAATGAAGTTACTCTACTTAGACTTCTTTTAGAGTTCATTATTCTTGTAAACATGTACAGAGGGCCCCAATTCTTATTCAGTATAATGATAGGTGTTTATCTCTTTGAAAAACTCTTAAATTATATTTTGTTTAATTAATTATTCTATGTAATAGTGGCTTCAGTGCCACTGTTCATGTGTGGCAGTCACATGTGTGAAAGACAACCTGTGGGAGTCACTTCTCTTCTTACAACCTGTGGGGCACCAGAGACTGATTTCCTATCACCAAGGTTGATGGCAGATGCTTTAACACATTGAGCCATCTTGTTGGCCTCTAAGTATTTATCTCTTGTGGCAATTAAGTGGGATAGATCAATTGTGTCACCATCTCATCCCTTCCGAAGATGGACTTTTTAGTGCTTTGAGAGTTTCTCATGATGCCTAAAATTAAATCAAGTTTAATTTTTAAAAACTGTTTAACAAAAAAGACAGAACCAAACGATACCTACATATTAAATGGATTTCTATTCCAATATAGATTCATTATCTATTGACATCTTCTGACTTTGAGTTATTACTAATCTAGAAACTGATTATCAAATCTGGTGAAGGTAGCTGGGCAAGATGGCTCAGTGATTATAGTTGCTTGCTCTGCAAGCTTGACAACCTGTGTTTAGCCATTAGAACCCAGGTAAAGATGGAACGACAGAGTCCACTTTGCGGAGCTGTCCTGCATCCTCAGAGAGAGAGAGAGAGAGAGAGAGAGAGAGAGAGAGAGAGAGAGAGAGAGAGAGAGAGAGAGAGAGAGAGAGCACGTTTGTTCATTCATTTGAATCTGGTGAAGGTAACTGAACATCTCACAAGATTCCTCAGCTTCTAGCTATTGCCTTTAGTTTACAGTCTGAGCAGATGGAACCTTCTAATTCTGGGCTTAGTCTAAGGCAGACTGAAGACTTTGTCCTGGTTTCTCCTGACATGCCAGAACAGTGTTGAAGGGCAGACCAAGTGCTGAGCAACTAAGATGGTCATCATCCACACCTTCACCCTGGCAACGCTGATATTCTTCTAGCTGACTGGATAAAGACCTCCTTTGTGTCCAGGTCATTCACATTAAGTCAACAAACCGTGTGATGTCATGACTGAATATGGTATTCCTAACCACTTCTGAGCAAAACTCTCCATGTTTAATACCACATATCATAATATATCACAAAAAAAGCTTAGGCTCTAGACCTGTGTTTCTCATTGTTAACAGGAAAAAAAAAAACGTTCAATTAGAATCCACAGACTTTGAGTTCATGGAACCATAAAACACAGCAGTACATTCAGGGCTTGGTTTTATTTTTTATTTTTTCAATTTTATTGGATAGTCTCTATATTTACATTTCAAATATTATACCCTTTTCCTCCCCACTTCCTTCCCTCCTCCCCCTCAACTTGCTAGGTCAAGACTATTAAGAAGACCCTGGCCATAGGAATATAACCTACAATATAATGGCTGCTGATGTATATATGACTACTAAAGTATAATGTCTTTCTTCAGCTTCTACTAAATCTAAGAACCTCTATCTCATGGGATATATCTGGAGTTGAATGATCTGATCATATAGCTTTGTCTGCTAGTAGATGCAGGCTAACATTTCTCAGGGGAAAAGCTGAAAGAGCCTACCAGCATCTTATTCTCCCTCATATCTACAGCAGTATGAGAAGGAATGGAAAAGTTATGGAGATGGTCCCTAAGGGCTAAGGACATGGTAGAAACACAGCTATGCAGGCTCTGTGGCCACTACAAAGAGAACAGCACAGCCTCCCCCTTCCTTTCATGTTCTCCTAGCTCTTCCATGCCTCATCCCAAGATCCAGACACACCAATGTCTTTATCATGTGCCCTTAGTATGCTCATTATTTCTTTTGTACACAATGTTATTTTATCTTCCTGGAACATCTTTGTCATTCCTGCTCTCAACCCTCTGGTCTCAGCTGGGTATCAATCTCCTATCTTGTTTAAGTCATCCTCCTCTTCACGATCACACACTGTGTCCTTATAAGGCCAACCTCCATCCTCAGATGCAACATGTGATATTGTGATGTCATCACTCCCCTCCCCCACCACATGATGATAGTGAAGATGAATGCTTACCACATTCCAGGTATGATACTTAGAACATTAGTTCTCATATCAACATTGTTAAGGAGTGCTATTATTCCCACTTTATCCATGTGATAAAGGAAGCTTAGAAAGGATTTGTATATGCTTATGATGAATACAAGTCAGATTCAAAATTAGAATTCAGATCTGACTTTAAGTCTGTGATTCTTGCTGACATGTCACAGAACTTTTCTTTCCTTCAGTTATGCTGTGTGTGCAGCTCAAAGACAGGGATAACACCTTTTATTTCTGTATTTCAGAGTCTGGTGCATTGCCTGGAATTTATTGGTTAGTAGGTACACAACATTGTGCTTGGGGATAAGAAGTAAATACGTGGAGCTGGAGAGGCTCAGGGGTTAATTAAGAGCAAAGGTTACTGATGTAGATATCCTGAGTTCCATTGACAGCATCCACATGGTATTCCATAACCATCTATAACTCCAGTTCCAAGAGACCTGACATCCACTTCAAAACTCCTCCATGAGGCTTCAGGCACACACATGGTGCACATACATACATCTAAAAATAATACAATCATTTTTAAGAGACGGTAATGAATTGCCACACCTAGTCATGAGACTCTCAGTGCATATTTGTTGGCTCTGGTATCTGTTTGGGAGGATTTATTAAGCCAGAAGTGGGAAGATAATTCGAAGACACCAGCAAGTGAATATCCTGTAACTTGCCTGTGACCATAGCAGACATGATTAGATTGGGCTAAATTACTACATTTCATAGAACAGCCATTCAAAAGCAGGTCAAGCACCTATTGGAAAAAATAGACAAATTGTTTTTACTCCCAGGCAATCCCACTAATGTCTTAGCAGTAGTTTAATATTCCACTGGGGGTCTGTTTAGACAAATAGGTTGATCTGTTTACAAAGTAAACAAATTATTCCAGTGTGAACTTCCTTGCCAGGCAGGGCTCTCTTAGAAAGCTTAGAAAGCAGGTCTGGATTAAGGACAAGCTGGAAATAGTTTCTCTGTGGAGGTGGGGCTAGGGGTGAGAGAACAGGCTGCCTTTGATGGCAAAGATAAGGCCACAGAGACGTTATTAACCCATCCCTGGGCCTGATTTACATGAAATTTGTATTTCCCATGATGGAAACACAGACTTCTATAAACATCAAGTACAAATAGAGCCTAACCCAACTCATAAACATGTTACTCCCACCCCCCTTGCAAAGCAGGAGGGAGTGTGACAACTAGAATTATCACACTCTTCTAGGGCAAAAAGCACATACTAAATATCTCACCTCTCTCCCCAACTGCCACAGTGCCTACCCTTTCTGCTCTCTCTTAGTAGGTGCTTCCCTGCGTTATCTGAAGCTTTCTTTACATGTCCCAGTACTGTGCCTACCTGTACCTGTGCCATTGTCTTTAGCAGGTTTACCCTTCTTGGAGTTCTAACCCCAAACTGCCAAATCTGACGTTGGGTCTCTCTGCTGTTCGACATTACATTGCCATAGTCTTGTTTGCAAGTTCCAGAATGACGGGCAACAGTCGTACTTGAAGTTGCTAGAGTAGCTGACCGGTGGATCTGTGTGACACAATGTCTGTAGAAGACCGAAATCACCTACTCTGCTCAGCACTCACTGAGTCTGCAGAAGTACTAGACAGAGTTCAGGAGAACTGAGACTAGATGCATAAGACGTATCTATCAAAGGGGTGAGGGTTAGTGGCCATCTGATCACTGAGTCTGCAGAAGTACTAGACAGAGTTCAGGAGAACTGAGACTAGATGCATAAGACGTATCTATCAAAGGGGTGAGGGTTAGTGGCCATCTGAGAAGTTTATAGGTTTATTTTGTTGTTGTTGTTTGTTGTTTGTTTTTTATTTTATAGATGTGTACACTGTTTCTGTCTTCAGACACACCAGAAGAGGGCATCAGATCCCATTACAGATGGTTGTGAGCCACCATGTGGTTGCTGAGAATTGAACTCAGGGCCTCTGGAAGAGCAGTCGGTGCTCTTAACCATTGAGCCAGCTCTCCAGCCTCTGAAGTTTGTACTTTTAAAATGAGGATTCTAAATCAGAATAGGTCTAACCACAGTGGTTGTCTACTTGTGGGATCCAATTGTTGATAAGGGGTTTGGACACAAAGGCTTTTACATTAATAAGCCAACTCTACTCTAAATTTCAGGGAAATTGTGCATCAGTTACTGAGGTAGAGAGTGAATGTTGTCAAGCATATCTAACCTGGGAAGAGTACTTGCTGAGTGGTGAAGCTGGTACCCTGGTGGTTCATTTCTGTGCTGAAGATAGATAATATATGAGAAAGTTCCTTTATATCTGTTGCTACTCATAGACCTAAAGAGAGCCATACTCTGAAAACTGACCATGAAAACTCCAAATATCCACAATAGAATATGAGCCAGGAACCCTGACTGCTAATTATTTTTCAGCCACTATCAGAAATACCTTGCAGAATTATCTTGATCTTTTAAGCTTTAGGGTTTTTTGTTGTTGATGATGATGATGAAATAGGTTGGATTTAATGCACTTACCTCACAGAGTGACATGAAGCTCAGCTTCTTAACCTGCCAGATGACTGGTTGTGGGAGTCACTAAGAATCTGCAATAAGAAAAGGTATCTAAATCTGAAAAAAAAAAAAACAACAACAAAAATTAAGTCAAGCATGTAATGATCCTAAGGTGCCTTTGGTGGCACTCACCTCTCTTTCGTCCTGTGTTGTCACTCCAGCCTTGGTTCTGAACACACACCAGACGCACCATGTCCTGTGCGTGCTGACACGCTATACAATGGCTAGGTTGGTTGGCTCAGATTTAAGACTCTGGTAGTTTTTTACTGTATATAATGTTTTGATAAACGTTATTAATGACAGAAAATAATATAATGTATGTGGTTCTTAAATTTTCTCTTGGAATTGTTGAAAAGTTTAACTAAAAAAACAACTAAATAAAAATTGGGTTGAAACTGAGATATAGTTTCCAAGAATTTCTAAAGTAGCCCTAAAACTATTTCTGCTGGTCTGCATGATGACGTAAAACAGAATTCTCAGTGTTGATGATAATAAAATGAGAATCTCCATCAACTCTGAAAAAAAATGCTGTTCTTTAGAGTGTCAAATATCCAGGCAAGATTTAATTCTTCACATAAACATAAACAAGTACATTCATTTCATTGTACAAATTTGATTTCATCTTTAATAAACTGTAGAATGAAATGTATACTAAGCAATTATTTCAAAATAACTTAATTTATGATCTATTTTCAGAAATTCTTTGATGTGTATACCTATTTTATATACTTGGTACTATAGAAAAATCACGGGGTTGAAGAGGTTACACAGTTAGAGGATAATATAGTTGCTAATGTGTTTGCTTTGCCAGAAAAAGGGCATGATTCAATCACTAGAATCCATATTTTAAAGACTAAGCCAGCTCTCTAGCACATGCTTCTAATCCCAGCACCTGCAAGGAAGAGACAAGAAAATCCTTTGAGTCTTGTTGAAGTGTGTGGTAAGATACTTTGGGGCTAGTCTAGAGTGCTTGGTAAGCTCCAAAGCAGTCTCAAAAGAAAAATGGTGAATGGTGCTTGATGCATGACCCTCAAGATTGTTCTCAATGCACGTGCTCATACTCATGTGCATCTGTATGCATACATGTGTGTAAACATGTATACACAGAAACACAGTCAAAGGTGTTAAAAGTGGAACAAATTTAACAGGACCACTAGATAAAGAGAATCAGAAATGGTCACTCTTTTCCTCCTTCCCCAATTTTGCAAGACCACTACCAGGATCTCATTTCACAAAGCACAGCTCAGAGAGCGTGAAGTGACAGCGAGGAGGCTGCTCTGCTCAGGAGAACTGCTGGGAAGGAAGAGGAAGATGAGGCTGGCTCTGGTTTCATCAGCTCGGAGTCCTCTGCATCTCAGTGGCAGTTTGTTACAATGGAAGCAGGTTTGGCTCAGAATCTCTAAAGCATATGTCCCCACTTCTGCCTAGAACATAAAACATTCATTGTCTACTTCATGAACGACACTGGACTTCAAAGATAAAAAGGCATAGTTTCTGTCTGTAAGATGGTTCAGGGAGGAATAGATAGAACATGAAATAAAAGAGAAATTTATTGGTTACTTGTATCAGGACCAAGATAAATCAAGGACATTAGAAGTCATGTGTGAACCAAGGCAGAATTATTATTCTAATACCCAGCAAGAGGTATCAGGTAGCATTTCCTATAGGTGGAAAAAAACAGACCACCCAGTGTATTAGTCAGGGTTCTCTAGAGTCACAGAACTTATGGGTAGTCTCTATATAGTAAGGGAATTTGTTAGTAACTTATGGTCTGTAGTCCAACTCCCCAACAATGATCTGCACCATTTGTGAATGGAAGTCCAAGGATCTAGCAGTTGCTCAGCCTCACAAGGCAGGCAGGTAGGTCTCCAGCAGAAGGCATGTCCCAGATTAAAGTATGTACCACCTCCCCTGGATCAAGGACTTGTTTTGTCTCAGATGACCTTGGACTCAGAGATCTCCTTGCATTAGTCTCCTGGAATTCATGGCCACTATGCCTCAAGATCTTCATGCCAAGATTCAGGTCAGAAATTTTATCTCCCAGCCTCAAGATCAGGATCACAGGTGTGCCTTCCAATTCTGGATTGTGGTTGATTTCAGATATAGTCAAGATGACAACCAGGAATAACCACTACATGCAGCGTGGCAGAGACTCTTACCTACTTTGGAGACATCTGAGATTTTTCCTGCCAAATTTTCTCAGATGTGAGGTTTTTGTTGTTGTGACTTCAAGATTTAGGGTGTGAATAGTCAAGATTACAGCGAGATATAAATAAAAATAAGATTGTAGTAAGGACTAGAAAAAATAAAAAAACATTAATATGAACTCACAGGATAGTTTATAATCAAAGAGGCATGATGGGACACTATGGAAACTAAAAATATGATATAAACTCGCTTTAGCACAAAAACTGTCCACTTCTAATATGGGAAGCATATATAGTTAGTTCTTTTTTCAACCAGGAATTGTTAATCTCTTCTCAATGCAGTTTAAAAAGTGACAGTTCTTTCTTTATCCTGTCTAGCTCCCAAATAAACGAGACAGAGATTATTAGATTTATTTAATAAGCTTGATGGCACAATGCCTGTGCAGTCACCGGTCTGTTCTAATCCTTCAATCTGGCTATCTCCCAGCCAAGATCCTCTAGAAACTTGCGTCTTAGTGCTGCTCTGGCTCTCTGCTCCACGCCTAGTCCCGTGGGGTCTCCTGGACCCTCTTCTCATGGCAAATCCTCTCTTCCTCTCTCTTTCCCCCTTTCCCTTTTTGGGATTGGAAGTCCAGCCCTTTTCTCTCCTCTGCTCAGTCATTGGCTGATTATAATACTCTGTCCAGATTGCAACCAGAGGGGGCACAGAAATTAGTATGTGAACAACACAAGAATCATTTTTACACCATGCACAATAACAGTATGCCTACAATCTCTGATTATGTGGTACAGGCACTCACCACCAAACCCAGCAACCCAAATCTAATCCCTAGAGTCCAAATAGTGGAAGAAGTAGATGAGAGAGAGAGAACAACAGAGGGTGGGGGGAAGAGAGAGAGAAAGAGAAGAAGCCAAAGAAGAGTAAGGCTTGCAAAGTTGCTGCTGAACTATGCGGCCCAATGATGAAGATTGCACTCTAATAACTGAGAAGAATCGGTGATCTAGGAAGAACGGGGTAAGAAGAGAGCTAGGGTAGCATGCTAAAGAACAGTGCAGTCAAAGAGGGGAATAGAGCTATAGGAACAATAATGGCTGAGGGTATTAATAGTAACACTGATGGTTGAGGCTCTTTAGTAAGATTAGTTGTTTGTCTAATATTCCAGTAAACACTGACATGCATGTTAATTTACGGGGACCCCCATTAAATATGCACAGTGATAACAACTTTATATTTAATAATGAGTGTGTTTGTAGTAATAATTAGTGGTTTACAGATTTTTTTAATTTCAATCCACACTAGCCTGTAATTTACAAAAGTTAACTTACTACACTACAGGACTAGAATTGATAAGGATCATATTCAGAGTTGGATCTATTCAACAAATCACTAGATTGCTTATTCTTTTGGAAGAGGCTTAAGTTTATCTTTATTTCATAAGGCGAATGCTGTTAGAGGACGTTTCTTTTCTGCTAAGACAAAGAAGATAAGAGGATAGATACGTGTGAGCAGATGAGAAAGCAGCGGTAGCAAAGGAGGTTGAAGGTCTGAGATCATATCTGGTTTGATGGAATCATCTGATTGGTGAGATAGAATTTCCCAAGGAACAGAAAGGGCTTCCGTTGCTGCCACAGTGAGTTAACTTGTAACGTAGGAGGAAGAAGGTGTCACCGGACTTGGTGATTAGAACATAATACTGTTTGAAAAGGAAGTCAGTTATTAACAAATGTTCTGTAGTTCTCATAAGTCGCTGACTTGTTCTGTGAGGTGGAGGGAGCAGCATGCACTTGTCATTTCTAGTTATTCTATAGAGACTGATCTCACAGTGGAAAACAGTCTGCCCCTACGATAGACAAAAACCAAACCATGCTCTTTCGATGAGGAAATGATCATCTATAAAACAGTTATATAACTGGGGATTTTTTTCATTTAAGAGTCAGAATAAGAACTTGATCTAACTTAGGCAAAAGGGGACATGCAGCAGATCCCAAGGTTTGGAGTGGCTAGTCTTGGGGAAAGTGGTGAACCAAATAATTAGCTACTACACACATAGGCATGAGATGGGAGACATGAGGAGTGGGAATGTTAGACGGTTAATACATAGGCCGTGAGATGGCCCCATGGGGTAAAGGCACTAGCTACCAAAATTGATGACTTTAGTCCAATTCCTGGAACCTACAAGGTGGAAGGAGAGAACCAACTCCCATAAATTGTCCCCACCTTCCGGTGCACATCATTGTATGTCTTCACACACAAACACACAATAAATATAAAGACTCTTCTTCCTCTTCTTCAGATTACCTCAAAGAAACATTAGGTCAGAATTAATAATTGTAGCAGTAAATATTAAAATATAAAATATCTCTTTATCGGCCCTGTGGTCCCACTCCACAGGTCCGATTCTAGTTTGGAGCCGCACGCACCTCTGTCCCTGGTGCCAGCCACCCCCACGATCTCACTTTGTCTGTACAACTCTTTTCCCTGGCAGTTTTACACTGCCTGTTTATTGCCTCTGTCCCAGGGTGTTTCCTTATCACAAATTCCAACACAATTACAACTCTAATGCCCCATAGCTTTTCATATTCAATGCTCAATTCACAAACCCTCTTCATAACAAGATTACTTCAAATGGACAAAGGTCTATTGATTATACAAACTGCCCTTCTATATGAGATATTAGACCTATAAAATCCTTACATTTTCATAGCTACCTAACACTAATAAATCCCACCTGGATCTAATTCATCCTTCTGGACCTCCATCTTGGAACTCCCTCGCTCTTTTCTTGTCCTCTGACCTCTTACCTTCTCTCTCCACCTCCCTTTCCCAACCCAGTTACTGGCTCTTCTTTATTTTTCTAATTAAAATGGGAAGGTTCAGATGAAGTCACCTTCTGAGTATAAGACTAGGCAGTCCTTCTTGGGGAAGTGGAATTAACATTAAAATACTAACAGCTTCAGGACTATCTACAGATAATAGTCTCAGATTGTTTTTCAACTTTGAGCCTAAATAATTCTATGTTTAATGCTCTATATTAAATGTTCTGTATTAAAAACAGGATTCAGATGTAATTGTTACTGGTTTCCAGTTTGGCTTCTCTGTAAAAAGAGGCGTCTGATTACAAGTTCATTGCTGATTATACCCTCAAGGAATCTCCTGGGCAGCTCAGACTATATGTTTAAGAGCCACCTTCCCTCTTCTCATATAAAGCAATAGGAAAAACTCATAGCAAATTTGCCTTGGGCCAGCAAGTCTCTGCTTGCCACCAACCTGTCTTCATCTGAATTCTTCCTGGTGATCTCAGTGAGAATCCCTCATGCAGTGTCATAATGAGTGAGCAGAAGTGGAGGAAATCGCTGACACAAACCTCCGCTCTATCATTTCCCCTCCCATGCCTGATTAAACAAAGGACCGGCTTCCTCTGTAGCCACGAGGAAGAATGTAGACATCAGTATATATACACGTTAACAAATATACGTTAACAAATAAAGAGATATGCTTTTGCTCCGTATCTCTCAGCTGAAATATTGTAAAGGGAGTGTGGTGGATGCTGTCTGGAAACCCAAAACGTAGGAGGGAGGCCGAGGTAGGAGGACTGCTGTTGATTTCCGGGCCAGCCTGGACTACAGCGAGACTACTTCTCAAATGTAACAAAGCAAAAGCAAACGAGCAGTCACTCAGCTGACATAATGTAAGCATGTTTTTCTCTTTGTTACTGGAGTTTGAAAGAATAATCACTGAATGCTGGGATGGGGTTTTCGCTGTGCATATAGATGGAAGGAAAGAAATATAAAAAATAATATACATCTTCTTAATGCAGATCTTAGCCTGAGACACTGAGTGGGTTTCTGACTGAGAAAAGCTCTAAGTGAGAACTCACAACTGGACTCCAGAGTGATGGGCACAGCCTTCTAAGCACTCACCTCGGTGAGGAGAATTGATTATCTGACAAAACTAGTTCTGTGTTCAGTTTCCAAGCAGCCCATTCAGCATGAGCCCTTCATCCGTTGGCCTGCTCTGTGCTGTGCTGTTTGCTAGACACTGCTATGCCCTCCCGAGTCTTACCTCAGCCCTTAGCTGTCTCATTCCTCTCAGTTTACAGACTTAGAGAATCTGAGCACTTTCCCCAAGGTCACACAAGTGCTGAGTAACCAACCCAGGTTCTGGAAATTCTAGTCTGTCCTTTAAAAATATTGTGATTGTGTGTGTGTGTGTGTGTGTGTGTGCCATAGCACATGTTTATAGGTTGGATGAGAACCTGTGGAAGTCAGGTCTTGCCTTCCACTGTGTGTTCTTGTTACCAAATTCCCACTGTAGGGCTTTTTTTGGTTTTTTGTTCTTTGGGTTTTTTGGCAAGGACTTTTACCAGCTAAGTCATCTCATGGCTTGGAGGCCGTCTTTCTTTTCTGATAGCATGATCTGTGTTCCTTCCACTAACCCTGCTCTTGCCATTTTGTCAATCAAAGAGCTGCACCAGCACTTACTAATAAATGACAATCGAGTGGAGAGCGGAGAGAATGGTGTTCTTCCATTGTTTTCATTTGATAAACAGAAAAATTATATACTGTGCCTAGGAATAATAGAGAATCCCTAATTGAAGTTGCCATGAGACAAGATATATAATTATCTGTTCCCCCTGGTGTGTGTGTGTATGTGTGTGTGTGTGTGTGCAGTTGATAGTGTAAGCAAGCTCAGTGTGTGTGTGTGTGTGTGTGTCTGTGTGTCTGTGTGTGTGCAGTTGATAGTGTAAGCAAGCTCACTGCATGGCAGAAAAACATGAACAGTAAAACACACTAGTTCTAGTTGCAGGATGTATGGAACGCTGAGCTCTCAGCCCTTGGAACTTTATTTACTAACTGGAAGCTTTATGTGGCATGTGTCTGAAAGCAGACTTATCTTGGAAGAAGCACTCACACTAGTGACGTCAGAGGGGCATGAGGCCATGTGGGACCTAGAGATAAATGTTCCTTTGCAAAGCTGGTTGAAACCAAGAGCCATTTGCTTAACTTCCCGTGACATATCCTTTTGGGCAAACATGAAGTTCTTTGAAAGAAACAGGGTAGAAACTATGAGAACTGTAACCCAAAATTGAAATGAATAGGGGTTGTGAAGGAGGAAAAAAAAGAGATAGATCTGAACAGACTGCTTTAATAATAAAGCTAATGTCACTTCCGTATAGATCACTCTCTGGAGTCCATCCCTTGAGTCTCTTCTATAAATGACTATAAGGCTGCCTGGTCTCCCACTTTACTTTTAGGATAGTGGCACTTGGTAGCATGACTACCTTATGCAGCCCCAGATAACAGAGATATTCAAACAAACACACATAGAGCACAAGTGTGCTGCAGAAGGAACACTTCTCTCTACTCCCACGCTGCCCAGTTTTGGTGCAAAAGGGAGAAGGGAGACATTGCTTCCTGACCAGATGTTTTCAGTTTCTCAAGCAATTGTAACAGGAAGGCCTGAGACCACACTTAATTTGCTAGGACGTGTTGCTTGGTTTCTATCTGCTAATTATTCTTGTCACAGCTCAGTTTCTTTCTCATTCCAGTGTTTTGTTTCTTTTTTTTTTTCTGATTAAAAATAGATTTTTATATGTTGTATTTCAATTATAATTTTCCTCTCCCAACTCTTCCCTAGATACCCTTCTTTAAAATAAAGTAAATAAGTAAATAAATGCATAGATAGATAGATAGATAAATAGATAGATAGATAGATAGATAGATAGATAGATAGATAGATAGATAGGTAGATAGATATAAAGACAGAAGTTCACACAAAACTGTCAATTGATTGCTGCCTGTCAAATCCATGGTGACAGAAAAAATAGGTAGCCCTTTCATTGCTCATTAGGCTCTCTTCTGCTATTTGTAAGGATCAATCATCTGAGTACACGTATAAAGAGAGAGAAAGGCTCCCGGGTCCCTATTAAACACAAAGTTCGAGGCTTGGCATGTTCGTTTTCACAGCTCCACAATCTCTTGTCTTTACTTTCTGTTTGTGTTTCCCCCTTCCCTCTCTCTTCATATCCTTTCATCTCAACAGATTTCTGATGTTGTAAAAATATTAAGAAATGACATCTGAGCATTCTGATGATCCTCCCAGGAGGATTCCTTTGGGTTTTTGGATGATTAATTTCTTTTGTTCATCTTTCAGGCAACTCGGCTCTTCTCTAGAATGGTGAGCATCCATCAGATGTCAGGAGGTGGCATTGGGTATATTCTGCAGGATTAGAGCTGAGAATCTGGACTGGTTCCTTGCTAGAGCACAGGGGTGTCATCCTGGGACAAGGAAGAGAGCACAATTAGTGTTAGGGTGACATGGAGAAGGGGTAACAGGTCACAGGGTTTGGGGAACATTTTGTAAAATAATCTCAAAGGATTGTTTTTCAGCCATGCCCTCTACAACCCCATACAGCATATGGGGTAATATTTTCTCAAACTCATAGTAAATTGATTTTTTTCTTCCCCTTTAGTAAATGGGGTTCTGTCCCCATGTCTTGACTTGTGTGTCCTACTCAACTACCTATGCGCACGTATGCTGTCTCTGTCAGGGAAATGCACCTAGCCATTGAGACTATGTACAAACGACAGAAAGGCAGTGGGTCTGAAGGCGAGGAGGAGTAGGGAGAAACTAGGAGGAGTAGAGGAGGGGAAATTGTAATCAGAATATATTATGTGAGAAAAATATCTATTTTTAACAAAAGAGAGGGAAGACTCAATTGTAAGCCTTCCTCTTCCTCAGCCTCTTTAGAGTTCAGCTTTCTCTACTCCCTCCTTTCTCTTCTGAGTTTTGTAGCATATGCACAGTCAGACAAGAGTAAACTTCCACTGTGAAACAGATATGATGTAGAAGATAAAAGTCTCCAGACTTGAAAGAATAGCCTGTTTGCTCATGTATGTGTCTTGGTCAAGAAGCATAAAGTTGTTGCAGTAAATACTTAAAAATATATGGTTTATCTCTTTACCAGCCCCGTGGTCTCATTCCTCAGGCCCGACCCTGATACGGAGCCACACAATCCTCCTGTTCTCCGCCTCTGTCCCAGGGTGTTTCTCTACCCCACAATCCCACATAAGTACAATTCTACAGCCTGATTGCTTTTCACTCAGGTTTGTATGTTCAACTCTCAATCCACAAACAATCTGTCCTTCTATATAAGATATCAGATCTGTAAAATCCTTAATGTTCATAGCCTTTTAACACCAACCAATCCTACCTGGGACTAGCTGGTCCTTGGGAAGCTCCATGTTGTCATGATCTCTACCCTCTGTCCTCTGACCTCTTGAGACTTCTCCTCTCTTATGCTCACTTCGGCAGCACATATACTAAAATTGGAACGAGACTTCTCTTCTCTCCACCTCCCTCTCCCTGCCCAGTCACTGGCTTTCCTTTATTTTACTAATTAAAATGGGAAGGTTCAGATGAAGTCACCTCTTGAACACTTGACTGGACATCCCTTCCTGAGGAAGTGGAATTAACATTAAAGTACAAACAGCTTCTGGACAATCTACAGAAAGTTGATGATCCAGATGGCAGAGAGGGTCTTGAGAAAAGATGACAAACACAGAGAAAATTGTTAGAGAAAATGGATGGAAATAAGATGTCACCTTCTGGGAATGACCCCTTATTTCAGAAAAGTCCATTTTTACCGACTCCTCTACGAGGTGATTAGCACACATTTATTTGGCTCTCATCTTGCAGCCAGCTATTAACTGATCTTAGAAATTCGCCAAAACATCAAATCTCACCTCAGCAGGTTTGAAATAATGTGTTTTAGAAGAAACCATCCCCTACAGAGAGAGAGAGAGAGAGAGAGAGAGAGAGAGAGAGAGAGGGAGGGAGGGAGGGAGGGAGGGAGGGAGGGAGGGAACGCTTACTTGGCTATAGTGTTTGTTTGTCAGCTTTCAATTATTGTAACAAAATAGCTGAGGCAATCAGCACAAAAGAAGAAAGGTTCCTTTTGACTCAGGGTTTCAGATGTTTCAGCCCCTGGCCCTATTATTTATGGGTCTGTGGTAAGGCAGAACATTATGGCGGGGAAATCTTAGTGTAGCCAGCTTCTTACCTTCAGACAACTGTAAAGAAAAAGAAAGGCCCAAGATCACTGAAACCCCTTCCCTGGAGATGCCATCTCATAAAGTCTCTACCATCTTCAACAACATTAACTCCAGAGGGCCTAGACCACAGTGTCTGCTAACATGCATTTAACCTCACACACGAGGCTGCTTTTGTCTTTGTTTAGATTCTTCTGGACAAAGCAACTATCAGAATAGCTTACCCTGAATGTATGTTCCAATCTCCAACCCACCCAAGTCCTATTTCCTTGTATAGACTGCAGCACACCAGGACCTTCAGACGCCAACCAAACCCCAAATATACTTAGCCTTTATTTAGCCTCTGCTTTCTTGTTGTGTACATATATGGTCTCACATTAGAGTACGGATACAACCTATAAATAAAATGTGTGTCTGAAAAACAGATTTGAGTATCTAATTTTTCTTCCCTAATAAATATGTTTGGGATCACAAAAAAAAAAAAAAAAAAAAAAAAAAACCCAAAAAGTAGACTTTTCAATACCTCTTCCAGACAAAACCCTAAGGACATTTAAATTTATTTTTACATATTTATACACATTTATAATACATTAATATAACAAAAATATTTATACATATTTTTATATATTTCTGGCCAGGCACACATCACACTTAGGATGTCTGATAACTTGTGGTTTTTAGGTGATAGGTCTTTGAAATAAAACAAGAAAGTATTGGAAGTTAAGCCTTCCTTCCTTCCCTCTGCTCATTTCTCTCATCTCCCTTTTTTCTTTCTTCCTTGGTTCCCTGTCTTTCAACAAATACCATCTGAAAACTGCCATGTATGTGTCCATGTGCATTTGATTGTGTAGGTGTCTGGTGGCCACAGTTCCAGCGCTGTTTCCTGGTACATGGAGAGGCACCTAGTCTCAGTGATACCACATATGGTATAAACGGCTTTCCCACTAAAGAGAAGCTCCAGTTTTATTTTTTAAATAGGTCAGTTTATAGCCCAGGGCTTACTGTTTATTTTATTAACCTTTGACCAGCATCAGAAAGCTCTGCCAGGAGCCTCTGCCTCGGTGAAGTTTATATTCTAGGTTGTATATTATAAGCACAGAGGGAAAGTTTTCGAGTATGAAAGGGCAGAAACACAGACCAGGGTCCACAGAGGGAGTTTGGAAAAAAGAGCAGAGAGAGAAGAGACAGAAGACTATAGGCAGGGTGCTTGGTGGGAACGCTTCCTGATAATGTCTCCCGTTGTCCTCTGCGAAGTGAGAAGTCTGAGCAATGCTACTTGCTTCTGGGTTAACTGAAGACAATCCAGGCAATCCCACAAGCCAAGGCTGTGTCAGCGTCATTAATCTAGGCTTCTTACATTTTCTTTAAACTCAGTACCTTGCAGTTATGTGTTCTTATGTGCCCGTGAGAAGCATAAATGAACCAGAAAATTAATATCTGGCCTAGAACTTTACTTGACAGGGAAAGAGACTCAGTAGAATATCTATATGGTATAAATATTACAAGACAGTTCCATCTAACATATACTTATATAAAATCTATATCAATATATACTACGCATTATCACACATTATCATAGTTATACAAGATGATGTCATTTCCATAGTGACATACACTATGTTCTACTTTTTCACATCAGAATGGAAATACAAACATTCATATTCATGAAGGTGACAGAGCTTAAACATTAACTAGAATTAGAATATATATATATATATATATATATATATATATATATAAAACCAGGTTTCTTAACAGCCACACCTTGAATGAAGTGCAATAGAAATATTTTATTTTCCTCCTATAAGGATAATGTTATGAAGCTCAAGAAGAAGGAAGACCAAAGTGTGGATGCTTCAGTCCTACTTAAAAGGAGGAACAAAATTATCATGGGAGGTTGAGGGTGGGAGGGACTTGGGAGGAAGAGAGAAGGGAGAAAGGAAGAAAGGGGGGGCAGAATCAGGTGTGGGAGGAGATGGGGGAGAAGGTCAGGAAATTGAACAGTAATGTGGGATAGAGAACTGAAGGGAGTCACCAGAAAGTCCCAGATGCCAGGAAAACAAGAGGCTCCCAGAACCCAATGGGGATGAGATTAGCTGAAGTGTTCAACAAAGGGGAGAGAGAACCTGTAGAGACCATATGGAGAAGTTAGGCACAGCCCCTGGTTAAAGGATGAGGCCACCCACCCTTCTCAAAAAACAAAAAAAATTAACCCAGAATTGATCCTGTCTAAAAGAAATAATAGGGGCGAAGAGTGGAGCAGAGACTGAAGGAAAGGCCATCTAGAGACTGTCTCACTTGAGGATCCATCCCATATTCAGCCACCAAACCCAGTCACTATTGCTGATGCCTAGAAGTGCTTGCTGAGAAGAGCCTGATATAGCTGTCTCCTGAGAGGCTCTGCCAGAGCCTGACAAATACAGAGAGGGATGCCCACAGCCAACCATTGGAATGGGGACTCTAATGGAAGAGTTAGGGGAAGGACTGAAGAAGCTGAAGGGGTTTGCAATCCATAGGAAGAGTCAATAATATTAACTAACCAGATGCCCCAGAGCTCCCAGGGACTAAACCACCAACCAAAGAGTACACATGCAGGGGGACCCCATGGCTCCAGCTACATTTTAAGCAGAGTGTGGCCTTATCTGTCATCAATGGGAGCAGAGGCCCTTAGTCCTGTGAAGGCTTGATGCCCCAGCATAGGGGAATGCTAGGGCGGTGAGGCAGGAGTGGATGGGTGGGGGGGGGGCACCCTCATAGAAACAGTGGGGAAGGGGAGGGATATGGTGTTTGCAGAGGGGAAACCGGGAAGGGGGATAACACTTGACATGAAAATAGAATAACCAATAAAATTTTTTAAAAATGCATCAAGGAGCTGGGGGAGAATGTTCTAGAACAGTTTCTAAACATATTCAACAAAAAAAAAGTATAGATCTCAGAACTCTTTCTGGAGATGCTCATTCTGTGGTTACAGTGTATTAGTAAGAAACTGCATTGGAAGACAGATTTGACCTTAAAGGAAATATGGGAACGTTCTGTTTAGGAGAAATGCCCTGTTAATGGGGAGGTGAAAATACAAAGAACATTATGTGAAAAGATGAAAGACAATACAATGCTTTGTGTACCTTTCACAATCCACACACCATGTTGACAACATTGCAGGGAAGTATGATTTTAAAAATTTTAAATACCCTGCCCATTTAGGAAAACATTTCCAGCAGCTGTGTTTGACTTAAAAGCAGACATGGTGGATTACAGTTACAAAAATACATATAGTATAATTAATTTCTCAGCATATAAGTAGACCCTGAAAGTGGTGAAATTAAAAACTCACCCAAAGTTTAAAATTAGCCAACATGATCTAAAAGATAAATTAGGGATAAAAATTACATTCCAAGTAGATGGGGGTGGAGAAATGGCCTAGAGCATTAGCAGCATTTCCAGAAGACATGAGTTTGGTTCCCAGCACCTGCATGGCTGGGAATGAGCGAAACCATATGTAACTCCAGTTCAGGGGGATCTGATGCCTTCTTCTGGCTTCTGGGAGACCCCTCACTCCTGTGGTACATATGCACACGGACACATATACATACATGGAATTAAAAGAAGCTTTTACGTTCTTACTAGAAAGAAAGGTATTATGAATGGGAGAGTGAGGTGCTGAGAAAGCAAAAGTGGGGTGCACATAGGGACGTGAGTGTGGAAAGGAGAAGGGAGGGCTTGGAGGAGAAGAGCAAGCATACATTTGCTTCAAAGTGTCACGGTGAAATATAGTACTGCGTGTGCTAATTAAAATATACTTCAGTAATAAACATTTGATTTTTCTCTGTTTTCTTTTTCTTTAGTTTTTGGGGTTTTTTTGTTTTTGTTTTGTTTTGTTTGTTTTTTGTCTTTGCACCAAGTCTCACACTGGTGAGAAATTCATGATGTAGCTAAGGCTGGCCTTGAACTTATTGCCATCTTCCTGCCTCTATCTCCTGAGTACCTGGAACTTGAAAACTTCCTCAAATGTAGTTTGCTTTCCAGGATTATCTTGGAAGATGAAACTAAGACCTGGCAACCATAAGATGAGCCAAACGTTTTTGAAAAGTTTGATTTTACTGTTCCAGCTTACAAACAATATAATGGAGATCACATTGCTTGGCTGTGTTTTCTTACTTTAATTGTACACAAAGCTCTCCTGCTGTATAGCATATACTTAAGACACAAACATACAGCTTCCTAGATCGCTATTGTTGGTCTGCTCCTTGCTTATCATTGGCTTGGTCAGATGCCCCGTTATGCCAGGGATAATGCAAAGCACTGTGGGAGATATGGAAGTGGCTATACAACCCTGGCCTTTCTAGTTGAGGACCCATTGATCAGAGTGTAAGAATGTAACAGGAACCCCGAAAGCAGGGGCACCCTCAAGTGGAGCTCTGTCAGAAAAGAAGACCTTCTGGAGAGAGTGGCCAGGGAGCTGGCTTGCAAATACATCCTCTAAAAATGCTGTATGATCAACAGCCGCTAACCTTGCTGGGGAGCGTCGCTGTTACTCTCCGCCAACTATTCAGTGATGAGAGATAATTAATGTGTCATGCTTTCCTATGGAACAGCCCTACCCAATGAATCCAATTAAGTTGTCAGAGTCATTTATGTGTGAGTAAATGACGCCTATACGGTGGAGGGAAATTGCAAAGTAACTCAATACCACTTGGCCTTGAATATCCTTTCACACAGACGTGGGGACTATTTACAGATGGGCAGGCTTAAATACCACATTATCTTCCCTCGAAAAAGGACGTGCTGAAATGACTCGATCCATGGAATGATGTTCGAAACTCAGGCCTCAAACCGTGATAATGGATAAATGATTAGAGCAGAGGGAGCTTTCCTCGATCGCTGGTTAAATACTTACGCCTTAGGAGACTGTCTAAGATAATCTCACAGATAAGAGGCAAGAAAGGAAACTTAAGGCGAACAGCAAAAGTTACATTTTTAAAGTTCTGAAAGTGCACATAGCAGTGAGAATTCTAACACCTTTTTGTCCTAAATGGAAAAGAATTCTTAGGGAAATGTTTTTCATGTATTTACTTCACATCTCTCATATATATATATATACACACACACACATATATATATATCAATTACGTGTGTGTGTGTGTGTGTGTGTGTGTGTATAATTTTCTTACTAGTTTTGAGGTATACTGGCTGAACTTCAAAATCTATTCCATAGCAGATAGTGTGGTTTATCCCACATATTCGGTATAAAGGTATGCAGAGATGGAGAAGAACTTTCTGTGCCACAAATAGTAAGTAACTGATGACTGTGACCTTAGGCAATTTCCTAAATTCAGTCATAGGTACCCACAAGAATCAAATCTTTTCCATTGGATTATAAAAATAAGTTTTATAACCTCTCCCCACTTGTCCCTGTTTTCATCTCTTATAGCCAATAATCCTCTGACATTCACTCCATGTATTAAACAGAATACTTATTATTTCTTGTTTTTATGGCTCGAACAGAGGCACTTCAATGGAGGCCAAAGATTTGTTTTTTCCTTCATGGATTAATAAGTCCTGTGCGATCTACACTCTCCTCCATTTCCTGCTTTCTTGATGTAATTATCTCACTTTTGATGCGTTTTAGGTGTTTATATTGTGATGACTATGTTACTTCTTTCACAGACAAACCTTTCGCATATAAGGTTTTTTTTTTTTTTGAGATCGTGTCTGTTTTCTAAATAGCAACTTCAGTGATCTGAATGTTTTGTTTTCCATCCCATGTTTAGATTTTGAAATCCTAATTCCTCAAAATGATAATGTTTGTAAGATGACTCAATAGAAGGTGATTGGGTCTGTTTGTTTCCTTTGGGGGAAAATATCTCTTTCATGAGAAGAGGTGAGAAAAGATCTATTTACCCCAGAAAAGAAGCCACTGACATGACTAAGAAAGGAGATCACTGGAGTCCAACCTTATTAGACAATGGGTTTTATTAGTTACTTACAGAGGGGCATTGGTGAAGAATGACTTACAGAAGCAGAAATGACCTAATGACAATGGTGTCACCAAAAGCCCACCCACCATGAAACCTGGAAGCTTGAAGAGAAGTGAAGTTGTCAGGCAGCTCCAGCTGGAGAGTGTCCTGCCCGGGGCAGTTCTTCCAGTGTGACTCTTGTTGGCAGCTTATTTCTGGAAGGCTAGCAAGCTGGGCTCCTCCAAGAGTCAGTAGTGCTTACTACTTACATTTGCTTGGGGAGGGAGAGCCCTCGTGAACCCAAAAGTCACTAAAAATGCTCACTGGCTATCCCTTTGAGTACATGTGTGATATTTGACTATGACCTCCCCTAGAGAGTGAATAACAACAGATCTTCCCAACTTCTCTTTTTTTCTTACAATGATCACTGTTTCCCAGATAAGACTCTTCCAAGTTCCAACACAGACCATGAGTCTGACTACTGATGAAAGTGGTGGTCATCTCCACGAACATGATCAACATGGAGAGGCCAGAGGACAACTTTTCTCTTTATGCCTTTACATGGGCTTTAAATTTAGGTCCTCAGGCTCGCATAGCAAGCACCTTTACTTGCTCAGCCATCTCCCAGTCCCTACAGAGTCACTAAGAGGAGGAGATCTGCTAATCACACACACACACTCACATACACATTCACACACACATACACTCACTCACACATTCACACACATACTCACACATTCACACACACACATACATACATTAACACACACATATTCACACACATTCACACACACACTAACACATTCACATACATACTCATACACATTCACACACACACACACACACACACACACACACACACACCTTTAATCTCCCATGTGCTGATTTTAATCCTGCTATTCCCTGAACTGGTTTTGTGAAGATTTCATGCCACACATTGGATCAAATTTTGCTTTCTGCCATTGCTAACTTGGAGTTCTGCTTTCGGGTGTCTGTTGTATTAAAGATGCCTATATTACTTATTGTTCAGGTTAGAACATATCTGAAAGTGAAAGTTGGCACTGATATTAGTTATGTCAGAATTATTAATGGGGTGACGCAGGCTTGCCAGAGCAGTGGATGGGCATTTTAGGGAATCTCCATTCCCTGGCTGTCTTCTGCTTCAAGGGTTTATTCTTATGGTCCCTTTATCTGATCTTCCAGCTATGGAATCTCATGGATTCAAAAGCAAAGCCCATCACCTGTAGTTTTGTGTGGCTTGTAAGTAAATTACACAGGTTCAATTAGGGCATTCTTTTACCAAGTTTAATTGTCTCTAACTTACTAAAATTTACAATTTCATTTTAATTATACGAATGTAGGTGATAATTAGTTCAAAAATATAACTAGCATATTATGGATTCATATTTTGATGATGATATTCCATAACTGACTTCTCTGTTAAGATATACATTATAATGTTTTATAAACTTTTCAAGATGTAACATCACTGTCCAGAAATTTGTTAAGACTCCCTTTCTATGAGTAGCTATCCATCTCAGTACATTTTACATAAGGAAAAATCAGTAAATATTTTTTAAACAACTTACTTTTCCTCCATATTACAAAAGAATAACTGGAACTTAGAACAATCATGTCAGACACAAGTGATATTATACAAATAAAACCTCATGTGGTCATTAGTAGTAAGGAGACAGTTGGTGAGGAATTAATAACATCTTACTATTTCTAAGAATTTCAGTAGCAGAGAAGATTATAGTAATTTAGTGTGATTAGAGCAATGAATAGTTAAGCAAAAAAAAAAAAAGACTTCTTGTGCCATTGTTTAAAGTTATTGTGTTATAAAATGCATGATCTCATAAATTAATGCACTGTTTGTGAAGTCAGAACACAAACAAATGAACTTGAAATTAAATGGTCTTACAAGGGCCAAGTATGTCAGGGCACAGAAGGCAGTTTACTTTGGTGAGAAATTGAGTCATGAAAGAAAGAAAACAAAAGGTAGATAAGTTTTGAACCATCAGATATGCCGAGTCAAAGAAGACTTTGAGTGCTAGGCCAAGGAAGCAACCCTTTATTAGAGAAGTGTTTAAGGTCCACATGAGGGTTTGTTTGTTTGTTTTGTTTTTCTTAAATAAAAGCAAGGGGCAGGATGGAGGCAGTGTTTTAGGAAGCTATTGCCTCACTGTGTTGTACAGGAGAGACCCAACAGGCCTCTGATGCGTTATTATCACTTGGTACTTTCTTCCTCTTACTCCTAATCTTGTCCTTCAAAGTTGTTGCTAGATATTTCCACCAGATCCTTAAACGCAATACTATGCTTCCCAAACCAAACTAATCCAAACAAACAAACAAAACAAACAAACAAAAACACTGATTGTTAGGAGGACCCTGCAACCATGAATGGTTTCATGTCATTACAACCAAATCAGATTTCTGATAATGGGCTCTCCTGCCCTCCTCCTCCTCCTCCTCCCCCTCCTCTCCCCTTCTCCCCTTCTCCTCCTTCCCCCTCCCCTCCCTTTCTTTCCTTTTCTTCTCACTCTCTCCATGTCTTCTCTACACCATTACCTCTCCAATTCCTCTTCCTGCTTCTATGTTTGCCTCCTTTGTTTTCTGTCAGGCTCCACACAGCAAGAAAGACCTCCTTAGATTCTGTCCCATTTTAGCTTCCTAGTAATTGACACAAAGACCTATTCCATTTATTAGTAAGCTTTAAGCATCATGACTGGGTAGCTAAGCATCTATTCTCACCCTCTATACTATCTATTTCCAAGCCGTATGGTCCTTTACCTTCAATCCGAGTTTCACCTTGTCATTCTGGTTCATGTGTCCTCCTGTCAGCTCTCATTATGACCGACCTTATGGCAAATCCCTGGGTGACTTGGTCATCACGACTTCTCCTGGACTCCCTGCCTCATGGTCTTTCCACATGGTCTCTTTACCTTCCTTCCTCATGCTCCTTCTCTTCTCTATGTTCCTGGAACCCCTGGCTGGCATCGGAAGTCCTATCTTCCTATCTCCTCTACATAGTCATAGGCCAAATCAGCTCTTTACTGACCAGTCAGAGATGATGGAAAATAATTTTTACATAACATTGAGGCCAGAGATGCTTGACCATGCAATCTTCCAGACTGTAGACAGAGGTCTGGGCGTACAATTCAGCATCTGAGTACACAGTGCACAAATACCTTCAATTTAAGTAAAAGTATTAAGTATAAAGTAACCTGTTAAAAAAGCATGAAATTAATGCAGTTAACCTGAGACTTCTGACTTTATGCATCTACGTAATGATTCATAATCCCCTAGAAGTTAGGCATTGATTTCTCCTTCCCCACCCCCACATCTCCTCTGGCTACTTACATTATGAATATACTAAACTTAGTCATCTTAAAGAACATTCCCATGTTAAACTTGTAATAGAAGTATACATTTGTGATCATAAAACAAAAGTAGGTAGGATGGTGCCCTGTGGTTCCGATTTTATACTCACAATCTCCCTGCCTTCATCTCCTGGGTTTTAGAATTTATAGACATGCACCGCAATGGCAAGATCATTTTTGTCAAGCTAGAAGTGTTTTTGTTATTAGAAATATAAATAGGACTCGACAAGACAGCATTCCCCCACCCAAATGGAAAAACAAAATGAGTAAATTCTACCTCTTCCTCCCCAAATAGCCAGATTATACATGATACTAAGGTAAACGTGCAAAGTCATTTTCTTTTCTTTTGTTTTTATAATAGAAAAAGAATAGCTAAATAGAAATATTACACAAGGAAAAAATTAGGTGGGGGCAAACAGTAAAATCAGTTGTGCTGACTCATATTCTCAACATTTTGTTAACAAAAAGAAGCTGATACAATTTCAAGTAAATCAAAATACGTCAAAGTCTGTTAATCAAAAAACACCTCCTTAAAGTAGACAAATAGTCCTCTTCTTGAGTTTCTTAGGTACCATTTATATGGGAGATAAAAGACAAAAGAGATGGTCAGAAGGTGTTGGCTGCCTTTCTGAGATCGGCCTGTTCTTTCTTACCAGCAGTAAAGACTTTCTGATCTTTATCAGGGCTGGGGTCTGACCCCTACATAGTTTCTATGTCATTAACCTTTTAGGAATGGCTGAGCTTTTGTTCATTGTGCATGAAGTTCCTTTGTAATTTCCAGAAAAACCTAAATACCTACAGGGAACATCAGTTACTGTGTATAGGTGTGTGGTTAGAGGTTCAAGATTTTATTGACTTGAGAATTTTTTGTTATAGCAGATTCTCTTTCAGAAACATACAAACAAGACAATAGATAATCCAACTAAAAAATAGGTGAAGACCTAATAGACATTTCTCAAATGAAGATATACAATAACTATATAAAAATTACCATCACAATTTCTTAGGGAAATGAAGATTAAGCTTAACGTTATATAATTTTACTCCAGTTAGAATGACTACTACAAAAAAAGACACCCTCTCCCCTAAAAAATCTGATTAAGGTAGAAAAAAAATGGGAACTCTTCTATGCTCTTAATGGAAATATAAGTTAATACAGTTACATGCCCTCTTAGTAAGTACATAACTTGAGACAGACTATGGAACCATTTAAAGTTGCAATGTTTTTATTGTTATAAGGTTATAATGGTTTTATAATTTTGTTATATTAAATTAATTAATTAAATTAAAATATTGTTATAATGGAATTAGAATGAGATCTTGATAAACAAGAAAAGTTAAGGTTGATTAGTGATGTATTTGTGTGTCAAATTGGCAAGGAATAAATTGTCCTGCTTTCTTGTCAGCTTGACATAGCTAGAGCCAGTTATCTGCAATGAGAAAGTTCAGTGAAAAAAACACCTCCATCAGCTTGCTTGTAGGGGAGTTTGTAGGGCATTTTCTTAATTGATGGTTGAGCTGGGAGTTCTCAGCTTACCATATGGGGTGCTAATCCTAGCCTGGTAGTTCTAAATTATACAAGAAAGCTGGCTGATGGACTACAGATGGATTGGCTCAGTGGTTAAGAGCATTTGGTATTCTTGCAAAGAAACTGGGTTCAATTTCTAACATCCAGATAACAGCTTACCACCTCTTCTGGGCACCAGGTACATATATGTTGGTACACAGACATACATGCAGGGAAAACAGTCATGTATACAAAATAAATCAAATAAATACATCTAGAAGAGAAATTAGGCTGGGAAAACTATAGGGAGAAAGAAAATGAACAGTGTTGTTCTGCAGCATCTGCCTCAGTTCCTGCCTGCAGATTCCTGTGCTGATGCTTCTGCACCGACTTCTTTCCAGGATTGACTGACTGTAAGCCAAACAAACCCTTTTTTTTTTTTTTCACCAAACTGCTGTAGGTCATGATTTGTTTATCACAGCAATAGAAACTCTAACTAGGGCACATGAAAAACAGTATTAAGTTTTCTTTAAAAACCAAACCAAACCAAACCCAAACTATGGGAAAGCCCTGCTAATTAAAACCAAACTCTACCATTGTCTGAAAAGCCTTCTGGGCTCCGCACAAAATGGAGAACTCCCTTTTACCATCAGGGCTTCCCCTTCTCCAACCCTAACCCTCCACACACCTCTACCTGAGGCATATCACAGAGCCTTGGTTGAGATTACAGGTTCACTTCCCTTCTCCCAATAAGAACCCATTCAGCTAGCACCTGAGATTCCTGCAATGCCTCTTCATTTTAAGGAGGCATCTCAGTACCTTTATCCAATGGCCTTTGCCCAACCTAGAAGTTCCTACCCAATCCCCACTCCCCAAAGTATATAAGTCTTGCATCGCCCCAACTAACTTGATCTGCTTCCTCAAAACTGGTCCTGGTGTGTCATTATTACCTGGTATATTCACAGGACTTCTGCTCCCACTCACCCCCAAAAGTCTTTGCTCCATTATTCCTCATGGACCAATATCTGCCTACAGTCCTCCAAGGTAGGAAGAGTTACACAAGACAGAAACAACACAACACAAAACAAACAAAACTGTCAAACAATTAAACAATCCTGCTGCCTGGGTAAACGTCAGGAGGAATTACACAATCGCCAAAATATGGAGACAACCTAGGGATCCATTGATGAATAAAGAAAATACAGTGTATTTACACATCTAACCATAGAAAGAATAAAATCTTGTCTTCAGTTGTAACACCAATGGAACTGGAGAATGTTGTGTAAAATCAGATGTAGAAAAATAGAAATACCATTTATTCTCACTTATATATGAAAGTTAAGACAATTTCAAAGATGAGGACAGAATAGTGCTTACAGATCTCAGGTGCTGAGGGTGGGAGGAATGGAGAAAGAATGGTTAGTGGGTATGGGAGTGCAGATGGATGATGAGATGAACTGAGTAAAAAAATAAAAGGGAGGGCATGGCTGCTTTTAGGCATGGTGGAGGAGGTTTATTGTAGATAAAAGGGAGACCCAGCCAGAGGCAGGGGGATTGGGAGAATCCAGAGTGAACATGAACCTTAGCAGGACTATGTGAGGAAAGTGGAGGGGGAAGAGCCAGGAGACCCGGAGATCAAGAGGTCAGCACACACACACACACACACACACACACACACACACACACACAACCATGTCCTCCACTTTATTGGACAAAGCTCTTGTGAAAGTAATTTCCAGTCTCATAGTAGGAAAAGGCAATAAGAACAGCACATTTGAGTTGCATTTTTATATTTTGTAGAGTTGGAAACTAGAGACCAGACAAATGAAGGGCTATACTAAGAGGCCAAATGTCTTGTCTCTTCCGACTGCTGTCTTTCAGGATCAATAAGCTACTTGGAAGAGATGTCTGGCAATAGCCACAAAGCATTCTGAGGTTACATACCAATGCTCCCTAAATTAGGATTCTGCGCCTCGGCTTTTTACAGATTTGGGGTTTCCATGCTGTAAATAGCTGTTTTTTTGTTTTTCCCTAGCCACAGCAAATTTGTGTATGAGGTCGCTCTCCCTGCTTTCGGACACAGACACAGAGAGTCCGCAGTGTCCTTTCTGCTTCGCAGCAGCAAACCCACAGCCCGAAATGAAAAGAATAAAAAAGAACGCTAAAAATCTATGTTAGGAATCTGGCGGGCAGCAAGGAATCCTCACTAGGTGAAAGAAAAGCTCAGGCTCTCAGCCCCAGCCAATCATATGAGAGAAAACGTCGACACGCCTCTTTTTATCTTCCAATCAGCACCTACCTCAATAAGCCCGACCCACTGCCTGGGGTAAACCGACTTTTAAATTACATTAGCATGCTTTCTTCTGACCCTCCTCAGTCATTCCAGGCCATTCCATGACTGTGTTCCAAGGAAGAAATATGGACGTAACAATGACAAATGACAAAGCTAGTCGGTCTGGAGGTGAGAAGTGAAACTATAAAATTCTAGAACCAAACCCGCGGGGGAGAAAAAAAAAAAGCGGGTTCTGGTAGGAGGACTACAAACCCCAGATAGCCGTGCGCGTAGGCGGTGCGTGCCAGGGAGAGGGGGCGGGCCATTGAAAGGCGGAAGACCGAGGGTTACAGGACTTCCTGTTCTAGCGCCAGCAAGTGGGTGGGACCTGCGCAGGCAGGGCGGCGGTTGTGGCATTTTGGAGCTTTGTCAGCGGAGGGGGCGTGGCCCGCGCTGAGACTGGTGGAGTGCGAGCCGAGAGGGACGTGGGTGACGCGTCTCCTTCCATCCAGCTCAGTGGAGTGTGAGGTGCCCTGGCCCGGCCGGCGATTGGCTGTTGAGAAGCGAGTACGCGGCGGCCGTTGGTCGCTGGCAGCACGGAGCGAGGGCCCGGGCGGGCGGGGCGGGGATGGGGAGGCAGTGGCGGCGAAGGCCGGAGGAGGCGGGCGAGCGGGCGGACACAGCGGCGGCGGCGGCAGTCTCTGGAGCGTTCGTGTGAAGCGTCCCTGTTCCCGCTGCCGTGGGCCTCTCGGGGAGGCTGTCTGGGACGCGAGCCGCTGCGGAGCCGCTCCCCTAGCCCCTCAACCCTTCGGACTCTCGGTCCCATCCTCGCGTTCCTGCTCCGGCTCCTCCATCTTGGCCTCGGCAGTGGCTGCTACGGGGAGGATGTGCCGCCTCCTGGCAGGGGGAAGAAGGAGGAGAAGATGAAGAAGTACCGGCGGGCCTTGGCCCTGGTCTCCTGCCTCTCTCTCTGCTCTCTAGTCTGGTGAGTAGGGGCCGGCCTCTGGGGACTTTCCGTGGGGAATTAAAGAGTGAGTAGGTCGGGTCACACCCCCATATCATCTCGATTTTTTTTTTTTTTTTTTTTTTTGGGGGGTTGCTGGTGCTCCTGCCCCCAAGCAAGGGACATAGCAGCCACCCAGCTCTTTCTCTTGAGATTTACAGTTGTGTTTTGGAATTTGCAGAGTCCAATAGGGAGAGAAGGGAACAGTGGGGATCACTCTTTGGCTTTGTACTCAGGTACTCCATCACCGCAGTTGGAGCAGTTTGGGTAGTGTTCAGAAAGCTTATGAGTGACTTAGTTTTACTGTTAGTGCATTTGCTTTCGTTATGAGGTTAAGGGCATGGGCGAGTCAGGTGTGATGTGTTCCGGACCTGTGATTTTGAAAACGTGAGTCGTCATGAGGGTAAGAGTAATGTATAAACAGTTGTTCTTCTGGTCAGTTCTTGCACAATCTTGACCAATAGTACTTTTGGGGTTGCTGTTCGGGAAACAAGGTGGGGGGGGGGCAGGAGAATCCTTTATGAAATCCATTTTCGGTTAGCTTAGTGGAGAGAGTTATCAAAGATGTAGTGTCAACCATAGTTATTGGGCATGTCCTTTGGTATTGGAAAGTAAACTGTTTTTCGATCTGCTCTGCCCTTTTTGCTGAAATTTTATGGAGTTCAAGTTAATTTTAAGCACACCTCTGTCTTTTTAGGAGCAGAAATAGCTTGTGAGCCAAAGAATTACAAAAGGTGGACTTGGAAAAGCCATTCTTTCTGAAGGAATTCCCAAAAGCAAACGATGGCTTTTTTGTCAAAGTGATTTTGCTTCTTATGTTAAAATCTAAACAGACTTTCTTATTTAGCTTATGTCTTCAAAGTGCCAATAATAATTCCCATTTTTATGGGTGAGTAATGGAATCTAGAGGTGCTTAAAGTTGTACAGTTGTTGCTCACATAGAGTAATACATCAATATGGGCAAAAGAAAATACTTGTCTGAAAAAAATCTGTCTGGAAGGACTGTTTTTGGAGAACAAAATGCTTGGTCTCTTATTCTGAATCCTTTAAATACTCTTTAACAGAAATGGGTATCTGGACCCAGTGTAAGGACAGCAGTTTCTTAGAGTTGATGAGCTTCTCTTACTGGCCTTTTATTCCCCCCCCCCCCACCACCACTGAGAAATTATCTCCAGATTCTGCTACCCCACTCTTTTGTAGACTGAGTGTTCTATGTTCACATTGTAATCAGTTTCTAGGGTTTACTCCCTTACCCTGTTAATGCTACAGTCATTTGATCAACTGTCATAGTTGATAAAGCCTTTCTGCCTTTGTCTTCCCTGCCTAGTACTATATAGGTTAACCTTAATGGAAAAACACAATGCATCCTATCTAGCTCATTCATTCTGGTGGCTATTTTCTTTTTCTTTTGCACACTGCTAATCACAATTGTTGGTTAAGTAGTACGGTGTATTCTAGGTGTCATTGTAGCATAGCTACAGAACAGCAGTGGTAGCCAATATTTATTGTCATCTGTGCCAAGCATGTGGCATGTGTATGTGTTAGCATCTCTGTCAGCAAGGCCCTCTTAGGTAGGTATTATTAATTGCATTCTGTATTTTACAGATGAATAGAGAGGCTAAAGTTATTCTTGTAACAGAGTAACATGGCTAAGGTTAAGCAACTACTGAATTCTTGAGTCTAGATTTGAACCTAAGCAGCTTATAATACAGGCTCCTCACTACAGTGGTTCTTTGACTATAGGTTAAATTAGGCCTGTGTTATTAGACAGATACAGCACCATCACTTACTAGATATGTCTACTTGGACATGTCATATAATTCCTTTGAACTTTAGTTCTTAGAGCCTCAGTATGATAAAATTGATCCATTTATATCAAAGTTATTAGAAGCAAATGAGATGACACATAGACTACACTTTACAAAACAGAGCATACTATGTCTTTCATTATAAAAACATTCAAAGGAGTTATTATGTTTTCTGTGTATTGAACATTTTGACTCTTGAAAACTTGAGTGTGCAGCCTATCTTGCTTTTTTTGTTTTTTTAATTGAAAAACTTTATTTTAAAAAACAAAGATAAATGTACAAATTTTAAGCATTTTTGCATAAAAGTATACGAATACATTTTTTTCTATCTTGTTTTTAGTATTGAAGCCATTGTGACCAAGAAGCCCCTTGTGAATTTCTACTGCTGCTATAACAAATTACCAGAAATCCAATGACTTACACATAGTTGTTCTATAGCTGTAGGGTGAGTGTGCAGGAGTCCACAATCAGTCTCACTGGGCCAAAGTATTAAGGTGGCATGGCTGCTTCATTCTGGAGTCTCTGAGGGAGATGCTGTTTCTTTGACTTTTTCAGATTCTAGGTGTAGCATGGATTCTATCTCCTGCCTCACACCACTTCACCCTCCCTCTTTGGCCCTCAGCATCTACCTATGACTGCCTTTCTCTTTCTCTTTCAAGGACTTGTTATAGTGAGTTTACCTCTTGGTCAGTCTCCATGTCTCAAAACTCTTAATTTGCTGAGGTCTTCAAAGTCTTATATAAAGCACACTATTCAGAAGCGGAAGGTGCAGACGAGGGGAGTTGATCATCACACTTAAGTGGATGATGTGATCCATACCTGTAAATAGCTAGTCTGAGTATATTCCCTAATAGTAAACCTTGGTGCATGTGCCTTTAAAATGTGTCTGGTTATTTGTAAGTTATCTCCATGTACCAATACGACACCAGTACTAGTACATATAATTACATGATATTAGTTGTTTAAGAAAGATAAAAATACTTTGTTAATATTACCATTTGTTTTCACTAAAGTAGTAATTTTCAGTGAGAAATGTATAATTGAATAGATTATTTTATATCAAATATAGATGAGTGGCTTATAATGATTACTCTTCTTAGCCTTGCTATTTTGTTACTAGCTTATGTTTGTAATATTATCTTTGTTAGCTATTTTTTAAAAATACATTTGATAAGGGTTTGCTTAGTTAAAACAAAATAATTTCTCCATCTTCTTAGCTGGACATGTGTAAATCAGTGAATCGTGGTATGTTGGAGGTAAACCCACTGCTTGAGAACTTTGTTTTTTCTTTGTATATCTGGCTTTTAGTTCTTGCAGTTTTTGACATTTCTTTAGCTAACCCTTAAGAACAATAAATCCTTACATTAATCTTAATGAAGACTTAAGTTTTTAAAAACAGTAACAGATTTCTTTCTGTGACTTAAAGGATGAGCTTAGAGCAGCTAACATTTATACTAATGAGAAAAACTTGAAGTTAAACAACTCTGATAATTTGACATACAATAAAGGTTAGGTAAAAGGTCATTAGGTGCATCTAATGAAGGATTTGCATTTTGTATTTTCTGTCCTTCATTCATCAGTTATATGCCTTTGGGTTAGTTATTTCTGTGAACATTAGTTCTCATCTATTAATGGTTTCTAGGGTGGATAGTCAAGGTGGGAGACTTGTGTTACAAGCAGAGGGAACATTTTTGTGGGGTTATCTGGAGTTTTTAGTAGGGGTAGAGAAGAGTTGAAAAGGATAGGGTTTTGAAGAAAATTGATTATTGCCCAGGCAAACTCTGATTTTAGCAGGATAGAAGAGGGAGTGAAATAGGTTAAATAAGAATGAAAGGGGCAGGCCATGTTGATACTGATATTAGATTACTGTCACAGGTAGATGGTCTGACAGTTTCTGAAGGTGGTAGGTCATAAATGGAAATACACTAGGAAAGCATTGGGGGGCTGTATAAATCAAGATGATGACCTTTTTTGACCTTAGTTATTATAGAGGAAGAGATTTTTCCCTCCTTGGGTTGTGATTTTATTTCTGTGTTCTTTGCTTTTTCTAATAATTTTTCAGCTTCTTTTGTTAATATATGAGAAGAAAAACAAGAAGCAAACCATATAAAACTGTTTTCTTCTTAATTATGGAAGATTTGAAAATTCCTATTTTGTCTTTTACCTGGAAAGTGTGTGTGTGTGTGTGTGTGTGTGTGTGTGTGTGTGTGTGTGTGTGACTTTACTGCTTCTGTAGAGACTTTTTAGAAGTCTCTGTCTATTTCTGAATAAAATGATATTCAAAATAAATGAGATAATCATGCTTTCTACATCATTTGATGACTTTTGTTGTTGGAATATGAAGAGACTTAATATGAAGAGACTGGAAAAAAAAATCAGATTTGCTGAGATAGAATCTGGTGCCTGAAAGGAGTATAGGGTCGTTGTGAACAGTGCCAGGTCCCTCCAGATAAAGCTAGGTTGCTTTAGTGTGAAGAGATCCTTGAAAGAAGGTGGCTCATCTTTATGAAAATCTGTGTCTGTCCACACACCAAAAGGCAGACGATTCTTATGTTCTTTGAATTATTTTAGGAACTGGAGATGTGGCTCATGTTGCCCTTTAATGTTTAATACATTTGAAGATGTTTTAGAATGTAAATAAAAATAGACTTGGCAGACGGTTAAAAAAAAAAAAAAAAAAAGAATTGAAGATATTAACAGTTAACTCTCTTTGAGCACTGTTATCTCATAATTTTGTTGTTTGTAACTAGTAAATTACTTTTCCACTTCTCTAATGTGAGCAGAGAAATCAAATACATATAGTTAACTTTGCACTTCTAATGAAGAGAAACTTTAAAATGTATTTAATTACTTTTTTTCTTTCAAGTCATTTTCAGCTATGAACATTATGTGTATAAATGCTATATATACGCCCTTGTTTAATAGTTTGTGCATATATGGAATAAATAAGATACCCTACTTGAAACAATGATTTCTGTATTTCAGATTTTTCTTTAGTGCCAGCTGTATAACACATAGAGTAGAAAACACAATTTTTACCTGTTTTATCTGTTTTGTTTTTTAAGACCATATAATATTATAAAGTGTTTTCACAAAGTATGATTTCATATGTCACAAGGGAATGGGAAATTACTTTTGAGTATTTTCAGTATAAAAATATAATTCCTTGGGATATATTTATTTCATAAATTGAGTGCTTTAAAATTTTTTTTAAGGTTCATTTGCTTTTGAAAGACTTGTCTTCCTTCCTTTTTGGGCTTCCCAAATGCTAGACAAGTATTCTATGATTTACACCCCAGATTCAGAACATTTTTTGTTTCGAACCTGGGTTTCTTCCTGTAGCCCTGGATGCCCTAGTACTCTTATCTATAGACCATGCTAGCCTTGAACTCACAGAGATCCTCCTGCTTCTGCAACCCCCCACCCCCCGAATGTTGGGATTAAAGGTTTATGCCATCACCACCACCCAGCTTCAGAACTTATTTTTATAATGAATTACTAGTTAAGTGATATTTGTATTTTATATAAAAGTATTCAATGTATATAAATGTATTCAGTCTTTTATAGTGTTGGCATAGCTCTTAGGTACTAAGCTCATAATATATTTAAGTGCTATTATATACATTTTGATTCATTCACTCTGGGTACTTTGGCAGCTTATTGAATAATATAGGAAAGACTATAGGAGTTTATAATAAACTAGTTTATTTTTATAAATTTACTTCTAGTATTACTTGGTTACCCACATGCATTTGGGGTAACAGAGAGGAAAATAGAGTATGAGGCTTGAGCCTTGTGTGCATGTTCCTTGTCATAATATATTAGAAAGGGCTCAGTAGTCATTTTATGATCATTATAACTCTTGTGAAATATACACCCTTTTTAATAAAGACTTTCATTTAAAGATGAAGAAGGACGATACATAGACACTAAGCTTCTTTGCCGAGTTTTCTCACAGGAATGGTTCCAGAATTTAGGTAGATTTGTGAGCTTCTATTCTCTTAGTTACTGTTCTGCCTGTATGCCAGTTGATGTCCTTGGGCTAAATTTGTTGTTTGGAACTGATGGGGCCTGGATCAGCCAAGGAAAAATTTAATAGCAGGAGTTAACAACCTGAAGCTCTACATAAAAGTACCTTTTTCGAGGATTCCTACCTCAGAGACTATATATTTAAGGATATTTTTGGATTTTTGTATTCAGTTTTGTGTTACTGGATTAGATGAAGTCAACTATTTTCATATTGCCAATGTTCTAGAACTATGATTAGAATGCTAATCATAGTTAATGAATCATTCAAAAAGCTGAGTTTCATACTACTTATTAATGGAGAAAATTGGCCTGGAGTTGTTGGGAAGGCTTGAAGTGTATGTGCCATGTATAAACTCAGATGGGAACAGGCGTTACATGAGCTGAAGTGAGACGCACTGTTGCTGCTAATATGAATGATGGCTGTATCTGTATGTATGGCTCATGCCTGCAGTGAGCAGATGGCACTTAATTGTCAGAAAGAGGTGTGAGTAAATTAATAGTGAACAGATAGAAGTGGTAATAAGCAGTTAAACTTAAGAAAAAGTAGCAGATATGAGATTATGGTGAATTTTATAAGTGAAGCCAAAGAGCTAGATGTTAAATGTCCAGCAAGGAAAGTTGTTTTGAGAAGGTTATGTTGACATTGTTGTACTAGATGTGTTTCTGAGAAGAGAGGCAGACTTAGAGACAGATACTTGGAAACAGTAATTGAGTTTGCCACAATAAGAATGTGGTTTTAGAAATGGAGAAAGTAAGTATTAAGCACAAATTTTATGGAATTAAATGAACTGGTTTTATAATGATAGGTTGTGAAGTTCTCCTGTAGTACAACTGTAGTGCAAAGGTGTCCTGCAGAAGCCAGAACTTAAGAGCTGTTTAGTTTGTCTCTGGCCTGCTCCTGTCAGCACTGCTTTCTCTTATTCATCTCACAGCAACAAATCTAGCAGGCCTCCTGTGCTGTGTGATGCATTTTTCTGTAGGATTCTGCCAAACAAGGAAAGGTAGCTACTTTCTTAGAATACACTGTAGATGAGATCATAACTCCTTGTATATTAAGTTATGAATTTGCGAAATAAATTCAAAGATAGAAAACCGTGTTTTTATCTTGTGTTAATAGTGTATGAAAAGATAGACAAGTTATAAAAAAATGAAAGATGAATGGTCTTATAGTTGGAGGGGGATGGAATATCTAAGCCCAGATTGTATAGGATTTAAAAATGTGGGCTTGAGAGATAAAAGACTGGAACTTTCTTCACAGAGGGAAAATTTTTGAAGGAGAATGTTTGACTTTTGAAACAGAGCACTGAATTTTTGCAGATATTAGGAATCAAGAAAGATGACAAAGAAAGAAAGCTTTGAAGGCCTAGTATGCTACTGCATTCCTGTAATCCCAGCACTTGGCAGGAGGAGGGGGAATCAGGAACTCAAGGCCAGCTTCTACTACATAGAGGACAGTCTTAGTTACATGAGACCCACTAATAGAAAGGAGGAAACTGGAAACAAAGATGGAAAGGTATTTAAGATTACTTTATCAACAATGTCTGATAGGGTTGAAGTGTTTGAAAACAGAAATGATATTTTTTAGAGGAAAGTGTTGGTAAGTCATTGTAGTTGAAATAGAATATGGGAGGTGACAAGCATGCATTCTTGTATGGTTGTTTCGCAGCTTGGAGGAAAAAGAATAATTATAATAAAGTTAATGGCTACAGTGGCCTTATACTTTATAATTTTTAAAAAGATTTTTTTTTTAATTTGTATATGTCTGCATGCCTCTGTGTGGATATGTGTATCTGAATGTAGGTGCTTTTGGTGGCCAGAAGAGAACTTCTGATCCCCTGGAGTTGGAGGCTGTCTGTTGTAAGCAGCTACCTCACTCAAATGCTGGGAACTGAACTCCAGTACTCCTGAAAAGTAGTATGTACTCTTAACCACTGTGCCATCTCTCCAGCCCTATTCTTTTGATTTTTGTCTGTCTCTTAATGAAATTCTTTTAAATAATCCTGCTTGCCTAAGGATAGAAATTTGAAGGTTTAGTCCCTAACCTACTTTTGAGGATTAATTTATCATTGTTCAATATGTGGATTTCTGTTTTACCCAGACTATACTTACACTAATTTATTTGGGAACTTTATTTGTATTTTGAAATGAAAATTGCTATAGAAAAAGCACTGCAATTTGAGTTTTTTAAGATAAATACATCTTACATATTTTTTTTTAACATATCCCATTTTAAGTATGATTAGTATATGATTATTTCCAGCAGCTTTAAGGACAGATTTTATTGGTAAAATTAGTAATGGTAGATTAAGATACAAAACATTGTCTATATTGCTCAGTACTTCTTCATGACGGATCATTGAAATTATTGGTTGGTTTTTAGTGATCAGTCATTGAATAGAATTTGATATGTGGAGTATGGTGGCTGAGAATAACCAAGACCCAGCCTATGTGAGTGACTAGTAATGATCTGAACTACTAAATCGAGAGGTTTGATTATCATCAGTCAATAGGGTTTTCTCAGCAAGACTGAAAGAAGGGATACATTGTGCTCTTACCTACTAAGAGACCAAGCAGAAGCAAAGCAGCTTCTAAGAGCTCCAAACTGTAAGGCTAAGAAATATATACATATATATTATTGGTATCTGAAATAATTTCTTTAGTGTGTTAATCACTGTTCTACTTACTGTAGATGATTAGATTTCTTTACTTGCTGCTAATATACTAATACAGTTTGGTTTGGATCAATAATTAGTTAACTTTTTTCTTTTAAGTACAAAAAAATTTCAGTTATGTGTATTTTAGACTTCCAAAGATTGGTCACTTATGTTATAAATTTTACCTTTTATCAGGCCAATCTAGACTGGTTGCCTTGTCCTTGTTTCTAGCTGTTGTGTCTGACCCTCCTATCTCAGTATTGCTGCAGTTGTAGCTGTGTAGAGGTTTAATGGATCCCATGTGCAGTAGAACTGGCTTTACTATCTCTAGCCTACTCTCCTTTCTTTCCCCTTCATTTCTTCCTTCCTTTCTTTCCTCCTTCCCTCCTTCCTTCCTCCCTGCATTTATTTGTTTGTTTGTTTGTTTATTTTCATTTTTCTGGATGGGTTTCTCTGAAGCCTTGGCTGTCCTGGAACTTACTACGTAGACCAGGCTGGCCTCAAACTCACAGAGATCTATCTGCCTAACTCTGTCTCTCTAGTGCCACCACTGCCCAGCTCTACTTTTATTTTTTGAAAGACCAAAAGGTAGTTTTCAAGTCTTCCTTACATGTCAGTATTTTGAATTGTGTTAAAATGACTTTTTTTTTTAAAGCAAAACAATTAGCTAATATTGGCAGTCTAATAGTTTGATTTAATAGTTTTCATGTTAAGTTTGGATCTTTTATTTGTGGCAAATAAGGAATTATATAATATTTTATAACCAGGAATGTAATTGTTGTGGCTTTGTTTTGTTTCGTTTTTTGAGACAGTCTCTGTGCAGCAGAGACCTGACTGGACTCACTTTATAGATTAGGCTGGCCTCTAACTCACAAAGATCTGCCTGCCTCCTGAGTTCTGGGATTAAAAAGGCATGTGCCACCATGCACAGTTTAGGAATGTAATTTTTATATCTAACTTATATAAAGTTAATATCTTTGTATTTCACACTTACGTAAATCATCTTTAGTACAGGTAAACTCATTATTTGTAACATAATTTTACTGTTTTACTTTTCCACTTTGATATCTTTTAAAACTGAAAATAGATTTCTTTTCACACAATATTTCTAATTACGGTTTCCCCTTTCCCTTCTCCTTCCCAACTCCTCACCCACCCTAATCCATACTTATTTTTCTCTTTCTCATGAGAATATAATTATACTTCTAAAAAATAATAAAGATAAACAAGCAAACCAGAATATGATGAAGCAAATAAATTAACAGAAGAGTTAAAGAGCACAAGAAAAGAGACACATATGTTCATACACACACACATACACACAGAGCATGCGAGAGAAATCCCAGAAAAACATAACACCAGAAACTCTAATATATATGCAGAAGGCCTGTAAGGAAATAATAATGCCCAGGCAAAGATTTATGAGACAACCTTCAAAAATGCCATTGAGTTAATTTTGTGTTCACTGTCTACTGATGGGTATAGGGTCTGTCCTTAAAAGTAGTTTGTGTAACTATTAAGACTCCACAAACAAAGTTTTCCTTTACGAGCAGTTAAATCAGAATTATCAATCAGAGATACCCTTTGGGTTAGGGATGGGGGCTTGTGTTCACTTCCTCTCTCAGTGCTGGGACCCCCATCTTGCCTTAGATCATGCAGGCCCAGTAGGTGCTACTACAGTCCTGCTGGTGTTTAGAAGGCTTTGTTTCCTTGGTGTTCTTCACCCCTTCTGGCTCTTAGAATCCACCAACTCCTCTTCCAGTAGGGTTCCCTGAGCTCTGATGGGAAGGATTTGAAGGACACATCCCATTTAGGACTGAGTTCCATGATCTCCTATTCTCTGCACATTTTCCAGTTGTAACTACTTAGAGTAGACAAGTGATGCTGATCTTGTTTCAGAACTACATGGGTTATTTTTAAAGAAACATACTGACTTTTAAACTGAATTGCACATCTTTAATTCCACCCAACACGAAGGAAACAGGCAGAAGCAGAATCTCTGTAAGTTTGAGGCCAGCCTGGTTTACAAAGTGAGTTCCAGGATAGACAGGGCTACATTAATAAGAAAAATCCTGTCTCAAGACAACAACAACAAAGACTTTTATGATTATATAGCATATGTTCCACATAGTGTGTGTATATGTAGTGTGTGTATATGTAGTGTATGTGTGTGTGTGTGTGTGTGTGTGTGTGTGTGTGTGTGTGTGGTGGATGTGTTTTATTCATTTGAAGAATCTTTACAGTTATGTAATGTATCCAAATGTCTTTCAGTAGGTGTGATAGTGATTTTCTAGGTATGTGTTACAAATAATAAAATAGATTTATATCTAAATCAGTTTCGATAGCCTGCTTTCTAAGACTTAATTTAGAATGAAAGACACTTGAGAAATACTGGTCTACAAACTTGTGGAGATTTGTGGTTTTTATATTATGAGGAACTACTGAGATAATTTTGATATTAAGGTAGCTTACAGATATTTGTATATTTTTGTTGCTTGTTGTTTTGAGCCAAATAATTATAAGGAATTCTATTCCTTCTTCGTTAAATTTGCAGAGAGGTTTTTGGCCTAGAAGAGTTGCAATCTGTTTCCGAGTTATATCAGCCTGGAGTGTTTGTGCTTGCAGAGTTTGTTACTTCTGGCTTTCAGTGTCCTGAAATAGTATCAGAATAGTTTACAAGCTTCACTTCCATGCCTTGAAATAGTTTAGACAGGTTTTACAACTATCTTTAAATATTTGTAAATGTCTTTGGCATCTGGACACTTTCTCAGGAGGCTAACTCTTAACAACTTTCTGTACCTTCTGTGATAATTATTTCACACTGCTGCTGCTGTTCTGTTGTACCCTACAGAAATTTATGTATTACTTGGTATTGATAGTAATAGAATAATTATTAACTTTTTCCCCATCTAAGATACCAATACTCTAAAGTGTGTTCTTGAACATATTAGGATAAGAACTTGTATTTTATTGCCTGAGATTGTAGCCCATTAAAAGGATATTTACTTAATTTTCCTTCTGTTGTTCATTGTTGCTGGTGGTGGGTGTTTGCAGGCTTCCAAGTTGGCATGTATGCTGTAAAGAGAGTTCTTCAGCTTCAACGTCATACTATTCTCAAGATGATAATTGTGCAGTAGGAAGTGAAGACACACAGTTCCAGAAAAAGGTACCCTAAATGGAATTGACAGCCTGCTTTCTAAGACTGTCTTAATTTAGAATGAAAGTAACTTGAGAATACCAGGCTACAGATTGGTGGAGATTTCTTTTTTATTGTTATGAGGGCTAGAGAGGTAATTCTGATATTAAGATAGTTCAGAGATATTTGTATGTTTTTGTTGCTTGTATTTCAAATTTGGTAACATACTACGTGCTAAGTATGATGTATATTCAATAAGAATTAATCCTTTATTACTGCAAAGAAATCTGCTCTTAATAAATTAAAAGCTATCAGCAATGAGTATTGCATGGAGAGTTTGCAGTTGAAGGCTTTGTAGTTCCTTAGATATAATTAGGCACACTGGGTAGACATAAAACACCTGATGGTTTTGAAATCATTTATAATTTTACTACTTGAAATGAGAAAGGTAAATACTGACTTGTATTTGTCTTTTGTCTCTAACTTTCTGTATTTTAAATTTCAGAAGTAACTTTGGCTGACTATAAAACAATTTTCTTTGTGTATACTTTTCCCATCCCCAAAGGAGCCATATTTACTGCTTCTTATGAGTGTTGAAATGTTTTTCTGTACATATAGGTACACTTTTAAATAGGAACACAAATTAATATTTTAATTTCTATCACAATAACATAAAAATGTTTCACAAAGTGATTTCCTCCCTTCTCCAAGGACATATGCACATGACCCTTATTATACAGATACAGCAGAATGTATTCTTCCCTTCATGAGATTTTTGTATTCTTCAGCTGTGTGTGCATGTATATCATGACAGACTTTTATTTACATATTTAGAGGTTTGAGATATAATATTTGGACTGGATTATTTAATTGTTAATAGAATTTTATCTGGGATGAAAGATAGAAACTGAAAATTTGTTTAATTTTTTTTTTTTAAAGAAAACATAAGGGGGACTGGAGAGATGGCTCAGTGGTTAAGAGGACTGACCTCTCTTCCAGAGGTCCTCAGTTCAATTCTTAGTAACCACATGGTGGCTCACAACCATCCGTAATGGGATCTGATGCCCTCTTCTGGTGTGTCTGAAGAATCCATTCGATTACATTGTTTAAAAAAATCCATAAAATGTAATGCTTTTATCCACAACCAGTAAAACCTGTCTCTAACTTCTTCCTTGATGAGATATTTACATATAAAATGTTACAATCCAGTCACTTTTTGTCACCATGTAGAATGAAAGAGAAGAACCTAGTAATGCTGAGCTATCAGGAAAATCAAATTCATATTTAACTGTATCTCCAGAAGAAAATAAATTAAAAGATGACTACACTGTGGATGTACAAGTAAGCTATATACTACCTTTGCTTTTAATAATATACTTTATGGCCTTTTTTTCCCTTCACATTATTGGATGCCTTTGTTTAATCAACATGTTATATGTTGTTATATTTTCTTCATTGTAAAGTACCATATAATAGAATGTAAAATTATTTACATGTTAATAGTAGTACAGATTTTGTGAAGACATAAAATTAAAGATTTAATAATAATTATGGCTATTTTCTTAGAGGTAAAATTTGAGTGCAAATATTTCTTCCTAAGTTCTTTTTTCTTTTTTGGCTCATTAAATATATTTTTTTTTTTTCTGATTTTTAGGTACCATATCTTTTTTCTGATCTGCTTTATTTTGCAACAGAAGTAGTTGCATGTAGAACACAGAACATTTGGAAACCAGTATTTAAATTTACATAGGATATGAAGTTAAAAGAATACGTTAAAATGATTTGTTCTATTTCTTCATTCTAAGTATTGTTTCCTATTTTATGCACCTGAAATATGGCAGTTACTAAAATCGTGAATAAATACTATAAACCTAGTAGAATACTGATATGTCTTGAAGCCATTTAATCTAAGAGGTTGAAAGAACTAGGGATATTTGATATAGAAACAGAAAGATTAAGAAAAATACATTTTACAGATTAACAATGTTCATATTGGGGCTGGAGAGATGGCTCAGTGGTTGAGATTACTGGCTGCTCCTCCAGAGGTCCTGAGTTCAGTTCCCAGCAACCACATTGGTGGCTCACAACCATCTGTAATGGGATCTGATACTCTCTTCTAGTGTGTCTGAAGACAGCTACAGTGTATGCTCATACATAAAATAAATAGTTCTTTAAAATATGTTCATCTCAGAATGAAGGACTTTCATTTTATTAGATTTTAGAAAATATTTGCCAAAGATTTAGGTATAGACAAAAAAACTGCTATCTGTTGCCTTTCCAATTGCACAACTATCTTGAAGCTCATGTAATTGAAGTCTAGAACTGTGCTTCTCAGCACAGTGGTTGCATATCAGATATTATTTATTATGATTCATAACAGTAGCAATATTAGTTATGAAGTAGTGGCAAAATAACTTTACGATTAGGGGGGTCACTAAAACATGAACTGTATTAAAGGGCTGCAGCATTAGGAAGATTGAGAACCACAGGTCTAGAAGCTTTTATCTCAAATGTTTTGAAATTTTGTGGACTCTCTTATTCCTGTGTAGTTTAGCATAATAGTTATTGGGTCTTTTGGTTATAGAGCATTTGAAGTGTGGCTGATTGGTAAGATTTACTATTACGTACAAAATACATGTTGAATTTTAAGGACTTAGGTTTAAAAACGAATGTAAATATCACTTTAAAAATTTTGAATATATGCTGAAATAATATATTTTTTGATAATGTCCTTTCCTAAAGATTTTCTACTTTTAAAAGCAAGCCATTGTTATTAGTAAAAATTTTACTGCTATTAGTTCTCCAAATGATCACACTTTGAATATGGTTGACATTGTCTTGTGTCTCTTTTTGCTCCCAAACTGGCTCACCTATTTTTCAAGGCTTGTCTCATCTAGTCTATAATAGTCCATAGCTTTTCTTTCCTTGAACTTGGTGTGAATTTTTCTCACTTGTTATTCTTTGTTACACTTTTAAGTGCATTGTGTGCTAAATACTGGGACTGTTAAAATCAAGAGAACATTCTCCTTATTGAATACATTTGTATTATAATGGGAAACAAGAGGAAGACAGATAGTAGCAGTTGACTATCTTGGATGCTGTGATGAGAGTGAACAGAGAATAGTAGAAGCAGAAAGGAAGGGAGCAGGTGAATTCTATTATTGCTGGAGCTGATGGAAGCTTTCAGATCTGAGTAGGTGTTCAGTCGATTTCTGAGGAGTGCATAAATAGAACATTTAGGGTTGAAAGAAAAGCAAATTCTTTATTGTGTTATAATACTTGTACATAGCTTTTATTATTACTTGTTGATACACATTTTTTCATAAACACTTTAGGGATAAAAGAACTGTATTATACCATTTTGTGTATTTTCACGGGATTTCTTAATTACTAATAGTACAGTATTAAATAGAAATGGAATTACTTGTAGGACCTGATACAACTGTGTCTGCTAATGTGCAGGTTCTGTATTAGAATATGAAATAAAATTCTAAGGGTAGTAATGTTGGGAGAAAGGATGTGTGTGTGTGTGTGTGTGTGTGTGTGTGTGTGTGTGTGTGTGTGTGTGTGCCTGTATTTCTTTTTAGTATCTTTAGTGTTGGAGAATTAAATCCAGGATGGTAGTCTATGTATATTAAGCACTTTACCACTGGCTTAAGTGCCCTTATATTATGAGCATCATATAGTCATTTTTCAGCTTTCTATTAACTTCTGCCATCAGAAGTAACTTATTAATCTTAAGATTTAATATAACCTTTTAAAAAACAGAATATGGAAACAACAAAGTTAAGCCTACCTGTGGTTGAAGCACTCCCTACAGTTGATTTGAATGAAGATTCTTCCAGTGTAATTGCAGGAAGTGAAAACATCGAAAATAGTTCCAGTTCATCTACCTCAGAAACGACTGCAGTCTCAAAGCTTGAGTAAGTCATTATGAAGGGGGTGACGTGGGGGAAGAAGCAAACAGCAAATTGGAAGCATTTCTTAATTTAAAAAAAGACCTTAATATACTCAATTTGATATGTGGGCTTGATAGCAGTTATAGTTTATTGTATCAGTGTCTTATTTGTTTATGTTGAATATCATTTTAATAGTGAGCTTATTTATTCAGGTCAGTAGATTAATAGATTATGGCTTAACATGAATCTCTGCATTGCATAGGTTCTATTGAAGAGAAATTGTACATAAAAAATCTATTTAGTTATTCAGAAATCAGATGTCAATTTATTTCCATCAAGTGTTACTAGCATTTCAGTAATAAATCATGTTTGTGTGTGACTAGCTACTTTTTGTAACTTAAAAACTTTTTAAATACTTCAGTTTAAGTTTTCCTCAATTTAGCAAATCAGTTCTGTGTTTCTGAGTTCCTTCAGCTGTAATGCAGAGAGCAAAGTCAAACCCTCTCTTAATACTCATTAAGTATTTATTTTATTGAGAGAATTAATAATAGCAAGCACGTAAAAGAGTATTTGACTCAGCTAAGAATAAGTGCTACTGTATTGCCACTTTTAAAAACCTTTTTACTGCAATAGAGTCAGGTTTTAAATATCTGTATTCCTCAAGAATGTAAGGGACTGGGCTGATGGAGTTGTGCTCAGAGATGGTATCATTTGGGAATGTGGCTCAGTTAAGGAAAAGGGAACAGAAAACACGTTGAGAAAAGTCTAGATAGTTCAGAGACTAATTAAGATCAGAATAATGTTTATCTGAACAGTATGTTCTTATTGCCCCATTTTATTAAAATATTGATTAGAATAATTCAATTACATTAAAAAAAAAACCCTGAAGAACTTATGGTAGAACTGTTACCTGTACGTGGGATATGTTCTACTAGTAGGCTGCCTTGTCTGGCCTCAGCAGGAGAGGAGAAAGAAGTACCTCACTTTGCAGAGACTTGAAGTTCCAGGATGGAGAGGATATCCAAGGGGGCTCTCACCGCTCAGAGGAAAGAGAAGGAGGAAGGGAGAAAGAGTGTGGGAGGTAGTGCCTGGGAGCAGGGCAGTGAGTGGGATGTAAAGTGAGTAAGTTAAAAATTAAATTAAATTAAAATATTATTGATTAGTAAATTATAAGTAAGGAAAGAAAAATATTGAAATATTTGCACATTTTTAATAGTAAAATTGTAAAAGTTCAGTAAAGCTTCACTGAAATAGCTTGAAATAATTGGTAGATTTTTGCTGATTCTAACAGTATTAGATTCAATAGCAGCAGAAATCTGTTAGAGAAGATACACTTAGAAAAAAATGTCTTTATTTTTATTAGGCCAAATATTCATTTAATATTTTGTTATAAAACGCTGTAGTGTTTTAGGTGAACAGACACCCATAGATCAGTCAACAGTTGATTGTTCATGATTTAAAGTAAATAGCCCAGGCTGGCCTTGACCTCTTGTTTGGCCTCTTAGGTACTGGGATTAAAAACATGTGCTATTCTGCAAACAACACTCTGTGGCAGATGAACAAAACTGTCTGACACAATTTGAGCTTGCTATAGCAAGAGAGCCTAACCTATTCCGGCGTTTTCTTCCTCATAAGACAAGCCATTACATAGGCTCAAACAATATTTAAGAAAAAAATTGCTAGTCGCGCACGGAGTTAGTTGTATAATGTGGAAGATAGTCACATCTCATGGAAAGATTCTCTGGCTCATCTTCAGAACTTTGCTGTGCTTTTGCCCACAATGGCAAAGGTTTCCTGCCCCAATTTTGGGTTTACCTGTATTTGATCTAGGTGCCACCTAGTATTGACTTTTTTTCAATAAAATTAGTCATATCTGTATCTCAAAAAAAAAAAAAAAAAAAAAAAAAAAAAAAAAAAAAACATGTGCTATTGTGCCCTATTTAAAAATAATTTTTGCAAACATTCTGTAGGTCTTCAAACATTATTCTTTCTTGGGCTTACGTTATGTTTCAATATCATTGAATTTAAACATATATTAAGCCTGTTAAATCACTGGATTATCATTTTTTCTTTCCTTATTTAGTGAAATAGAAAAATCTGGTACTTTATCTATAGCCAAGCCAGGTGAAACGGAGCATCCTGAAGCTGACTGTGATGCGGGGGAGGGTGCTGATGTAGATGCTTCAGTGGAACAACCTGCTTTTGCCAGTCCACCGGAGAGGTGGGTATGAGTAGTTCTTTTAACTGTGGTTCTTTATGTTTTTTTATTTTTTTAATCTTGACAGTGTCTTTTTGTGTAGACCACCTAAGCTAACCTGGAACTTTATGGGTAACCCAGGTTTACCTTAATCATAGGTTCCTCCTGTCTCACCCTTCCAAATACTGGGATTCTATAATAACTGCAGTGTAATTTTATTAAAAAGGTATTCGGTGCAATCTTTATTCTACCTTTTTATTATGGAATTTTATCTCTTTTGTGCTCCTGTTTTAAGTGTTCCTTGTGTGTGGTAATCATAACAATTGTATAAAAACTTCCTCTCCATCTAAAATATGTTTAATATATTTTTTGCTTTTAAGTAGCCTTGTTGGCCAACATATAGAGAATGTGTCATCTTCACATGGCAAAGAAAAAGTAACAAAATCAGAATTTGAATCAAGAGTTTCAGTGAGTGAACAGGATGGCGGTGATCTAAAGTCTGCATTGAACGCTTCAGATACTGTAAAAAACGAGGTTAGTGTGTGCCTTTGGCTGGCTAGTACTCTGTTATGTAGCGAACTGTAGTAGTGCAATCCTGAAAACATTGCTAAACATACTTGTTATAAATTTAGGGATATTAGTCATAAAACTGATGAACTCTGCTTCTGTATATAGCAAGTAGTTACTTCATGATGTTCTGTCTAGTATTTATGTATAAAGGTGTTATGGAATGGATTCTCTTGGGTTTTATATGTAATTACATGACGTTCTGCGCACCTTCAGCTTTTTGGGGCAGTATAAGTAAAATCCTGCCTAAGTTGTGTTTTTGATCTATGTACATGCCACGACCATTAAATCGAAGAATATCATTTAATTCAATGAGAACAAATATATGCTGCTCAGCTAGAATATTCTAAGAGCACATTTTTGGTTTTGTTACTTACATGCAAAGTACAACGAGGTGATAAACTACTGTCTTGAAACTATTTTTACACTAAAGATGGACTGTATTATAGTGAAGCAGTTGTCATTACCCTTTCTGAAGTCTACTTTAACTGCATAGAAGAGCCTAGTAAAAAATTTCCTTAGGAACTGTTACCCAGCAATTTAGGATCCTCCTCCGGCAAATAACTAAGTGAAAGATTTTTCTTTAACTTCAAAGCAGAGTAAATTGAATGAAAGAATAATTTAAAATGCCAGGCACACCTTTTTATTCCTTTTAGTTTGGGATGTTCCATTCTTTTTAGTGAATTTTCATTTAAACTTTCTAACTTAAATTACAGAGCTTTATATGATTCATAGGACTTACTGTGCGTGTCTGTGGGCTTCCTAGAAACACAGGAACTCAGTGTTTTGTAGACTGGTATTTTAAAAGAACTCATTTTAATTTTCTCAGTGGAACCAGATCAAGAGTTGTTAAAGTTCAGTTGTCAGATATCACACCATAAGTAAAAGTAAGCAAACATTAATACCTGTCTCATTTGTAGCTCTTTTAGTCTCAGTCATGAATTGAAGCTTGGCAGCTAGCTCTGTCCTGTATTTACTTGCTCTCAACTATTAGCCAACTACAGTACCCAAGGCCTTAACTGTGAGCCTGTGCTAATAGGTAGAAGAATAAAATTTTAATTAAATGTATAATTATTTCCTGAACAAATTAATATCCCAAAAAGGTTGTCAGAAATAACACATGAGTGTCCAGTTCAGAATAATTCTGCCCAGTTAAATTCACGTAAACCACTTTGCTTTCTAATCCAAGTAGATCTTTGCAGCATCCATTATTAAAAGACTAACAGGACATTGGCACGATGATACACACAGTGCTTTGCAAAGAACTTCCATTTATAGAAGTGCATTAGAAATTGGTTTTATGGTTTGCCTTAGATTTCTTAACTGGCGAGAGAAACTTTGTTACCTGGATCTTAGAGTTATATGTTATTTTCTTTTGTTTTGGGGAGGGGATCTATATTATCTCAACCAAGCAAACTTATAATTACTAAACTATTTACCAGAGTTAGTTCTTTAAACACCTTTATCAATAAACATTAAGTTTTTGTTTTGTTTTTATAATGTACAAATTGTTGAACCATGAAATTAATAAGTAAATTGTTCTGCTTAAAAAATAGTGTAGCTAGTTACAGCTCCTCTTCACACAATGCTGCCATGCATTTGGTGAGTTTTAATAATGTTTATATCAGGACTTTGAAACAGTCTGTAATGGCATTCATGCCTTTTACTCAATATTGACTTAAGAGATTTGTCTTGTTAATGCTTGATACAGTTATTTTCTTGCTAGTACTGTATTATAAGACTGGTTCAGCAATCTGATGGATTCCTCATGATGCATTAGATATGTAACACTTTGCCCAGATTGTCAAACTATAACCTCCAGCAAATTGATATTATTTGTTTTCCTGTTTTTCATAGCTTCTCATGATTATTTTATGATTACATTTTTTTGTTAAATTTATTGCTTCTCATTTTGCTGCTTATTGATTTTCAGTTCTTTACATTCATTCGTTTGTTCATTGAATGCATTGTAAGTACTTCACTCTTGAGGCTTGTTTTATCCAGCTTACTGTCTTCATTTTATTTTAAAATTCTATCTGACCAGTAAACCAAGATTTTAAAAGTATATTCCATATATCCATTTTTGTTAATAAATCTTTTTGCTAGCATGTAACACGATTTCTGTATTCTTTTAAAGCAGTCTTGGGGCTTTTAAAATGGCGTTTTAAATATCTACTTTAAAACTTTTATGCATGTGATACTTGTTACTGATTTTGTAAAAATAATATGCTACATTTAAAATTACTATTCTGATAAGTAGGTAAGTATACCTTAGATTTATTTTAAGGTGGTTATACTACAGGTATATATACTCTCTGAGTAATGAATTTGATTGGGATATAGACTCTGTTTTGTTTTTAAAATAAGTTATGTTTATATTACTAACATAATTTTGTAGTGCTGAAAGTTTCAGTTCTTTTATGTGACCTTGAATTTTTAAGTAAATCAATTTCATTTAAATAGTATTCATTATAAAATTAAACTTTTATTTAGTGTTAACGAAACATTGTGCTCACCTTCATTTTTTGGGGGGGGGGTACATTTCTTTCAGAGCTCTGATTATATAAAATCACGAGAAACTGACCCTACATCTGTCACAAGTCCCAAAGAACCAGAAGATATACCAACGTTTGATGAGTGGAAGAAGAAAGTTATGGAAGTAGAAAAAGAAAAAAGTAAGAAAGCATTGGGATTCTTTTTTCTTTTTAATTGGATATTTTATTTATTTACATTTCAGATGTTCTCTCCTTTCCTGTTTTCCCCTTCAAAACCTCCTATCCATCCCCTCTTCCCTCCTTATTCTATGAGGGTGCCACCCCCCACTCCTGCCTCCTCACCCTGGCATTCCCCTATACTGGGGCCTCGAGCATTCAAGGACTAAGGATCTCTCCTGATAAGGCATCCTCTGCTCTGTATGCAGCTGGAGCCATGTGTACTCTTGGGTTGGTGGTTTAGTCCCTGGGACCTCAGGAGGGTCTGGTTGGTTGATACTGTTGTTCTTTCTATGGGGTTGCAAACCCCTTCAGCTCCTTCAGTTCTTCCCCTAACTCTTCCATTAGGGTTTCCGTGCTCAGTCCAATGGTTGGCTGTGGGCATCCACATCTGTATTTGTCAGGCTTTGTCAGAGCCTCTTAGGAGACAGCTATATCAGGCTCATGTCAGCAAGTACTTCTTGGCATCAGCAATAGTGACTGGGTTTGGTGGCTGCTTATGGGATGGATTCCCCAGGTGGGGCCGTCTCTGAACGGCCTTTCCTTCAATCTCTGCTTAATATGTTGTCACCTTATTTCCTTTAGACAGAAGCAATTCTGGGTTAAAAATTTAGAGATGAGTGGGTGGTCCCATTCCCCAACTGGGGGCCTTGCCTAACCTCTGAATATGGTCCCAACAAGTTCACCCTCCCCTTTGCTGAGCATTTCAGCTAATATGTCCATTGGGTCCTAGGGTCCACTGGGTTTTTCCTGGCATCTGAGTCTTGCTGATGGCTACCCCTAGTTCTCCACCCCTCATTGCTACACACCTCTGTTTAAATTTCTGACCCTTTCCTACCATACCTGATCCTGCCCCTGTTTTCCCCCCTCCCTCTCCTATCTTCCTTCCAAAGCCCCTTTCACCCCCTACCTCACATGAGTATTTTGTTCTCCCTTTCTAAGAAGGACTGAAGCATCCACACTTTGGTCTTGAGCTTCATGTGGTCTGTGGATTGTCTCTTGGGTGTTCAAGCTTTTGGGCTAATATCCACTTATTAGTGAATGCATACTATATGTGGGTTTTGTTTTTTGGGGTTTTTTTTTTTTTGTTTTGTTTTGTTTTGTTTTGTTATGTTTTGTTTTGGTGTGCGATTGGGTTATGTCACCCAGGATGATATTTTCTAGTTCCGTCCATTTGCCTAAGAATTTTATGAGGTCATTATTTTTAATAGCTGAGTAGTACTCCATTATGTAAATGTACCACATTTTCTGTATTCATTCCTCTGTTGAAAGACATCTGGATTCTTTCCAGCTTCTGGCTATTATAAATAAGGCTGCTGTGAACATAGTGGAGCATGTGTCCTTGTTATATATTGGAGTATCTTTTGGGTATATACACAGGAGTGGTATAGCTGGGTCCTTCCTGTTAGCCTGTGAGCCTGTGATCTTGGATGTGTCAGCATTCCTGGGAGACCAGCTCTTAGGGTATAGAGAGCTATCTATGATCATAGGTGTGATAGCCACACTAGGGAGACCAGTTCTCTCCAGGCAGGGTTTGGGTAAGAAGAGTTCTGTCACAGCTGCTTAGAGGTTCCCATGCCCTTGGGCTTCTGGCAAGTCCCTCTTGGGCCAGCTATTGGAGCAAAAGTGGTGGTCTCACCTGTGAACTTAAGAGTGACAGCACTCCTGGGAGACCAGCTCTCTCCAGCTGGGATTTGGGTATGGAGATGTGGCACAGCCTTAGCTCTGGGAGCAGATGGAGACCAGAAGCTAATTATTATTATTATTATTTTAATTATTTGAGCAGTGGTTTAAGTAAATGTTTTCTCTAATTATAAAATAACATTTCTAAAAACTTTATCAGAGATTTAACACATTGCTGCTGATTATATTGCCATTTACTTGTGGTATACAGTTTTAATATTAAATTTTATTGTTAGAAATTATCTGATGATAGTAAAGAGTAATAATATCACTCCTCATCTATGAGGAAAAAAATCTTGGACATGGAAAGTTCAGTCAGAAAGCTTTAAATCTTTTCCATAACAGTTCTGGGATAAGAATTGTTGATGCTGGGCTTAGAAATAGTATCAAACATAAAACCTATAAGGCTGTATTCTCATGGAAAGTCTGTATGTTCTGTTATTTGACATACCTCAGGAAATGGGAATTTTTATTCCAGATATTTTAAAGAATTTTGAATTTCTAGTTTGTTACTTTTGAGATAGAATCTCTCTATGTAACTTTGGTTGGCCTTGAGCTAACTGAATACAGGCTGACTTCAAACTCAGGGCAATCCTCTTTGCATAGGATTTCAAATGCTGGGATTATGAGCACATGTCACCATGTCTGGCTTGGTTTTCTCATGTATTTTAAAGCTATATTTTTAGAAATTAAAGCCTGTTTTTTTCTGGAAACTAGCCTGTTCCTTTTGAGATGATTGTGTTGCTAGGGGCCAAGGGTATTCATAATCATAATCATGTGTGTGTTTATAACAAGGTCTGTCCACAGGTCAGTCACTGCATCCGTCTTCTAATGGAGGTCCACATGCCACCAAAAAGGTCCAGAAAAACAGAAATAATTATGCCTCTGTAGAATGTGGTGCCAAAATTTTGGCAGCTAATCCAGAAGCCAAGGTACTTAAAGTATATGTTTCTTTTTTAAAAAATTTAAGAAACTAGTGACTTTATTAAAAGCAGATATTGGTATGACAGTAACTATTACAATGTGAATTATGTTTGACTTAATAAATGAAAGATTATGCTTTTAAATATTTTATAGTGTCAATTTTTTGTTATGGTGGTTGATACCATTACACCTTTAGAAATAATAATCTGTATACAGCTTTAAAAATAGCTCATGAAAAGTTATTTTCCTTCGTAATGGCATTGAAAGTTTTAAAAGGGCAAATTGATGTAAGGCTAATTCAGTGCTATAGCTTTAACTGGTAAATTTTAACCATTTAGTTTATTTTTTTCCCCATAAGTATTTTATCTTATGTTCATTTTAAAAGTCAAAGTACAGGAATTACACAAAATTTTAGAATTGAAATATTTCTAAACTGCTTTTATTTTCTTTGCCTCTTAAAATAGAGCACATCTGCTATTCTTATAGAAAATATGGACCTTTATATGTTGAATCCTTGCAGCACTAAAATTTGGTAAGTAATTAAGATTTTGCAAAGTATATTTTATACGTAAACATCTTTACTGGGGTAAGATAGATATATTTGTGTAATTTAATAAGCATTTATGATTGATCAGTATTAATATTACTCCCAAATTAAGAACAAGATTCCTTTTCTTTTAAGGAGATAGAAATGCTAACAGTCTGGTCAGAAGACTATTGGATGGGCGAATTGTCTACAAAGAGCTAGATATGAAGGAGAAATTCTTAGAAGAGGTGATTTCTAGACTGAATCTTAAAGGACACATAGGAAGCAGGAGATGATGGAGTCACCGTGTTTAATAGGACCATATTTCTTCTGAGTGATTGTGTAGAAGCAATTTAATTGTGACAAGAAAGTACAATTAGAATAGTGAGATGATGAGGCTGGAGCATTAATCTAGCTGTCTAACCACAATCAGACCATTTGGTACTGTATGTACTAAGTGTTTCAGTATGCATGCATCTCTCCCTCTTCTCCCTCTTCTTCTATGACACCCCCCCCTCTGTCACTCTCTCTCTCTGTCTCTCAACCATTTGGCAGTAACCCATCCCCCTCCCCTTCCCCCTCCCCATTTCTCCTTCGTCCACCATTTGGTACTGTATGTACTCAGTGTGACAATGTGCACGCATCTTTCTCTCTCCTCCCTCCCTCCCTCTCTCTCTCTCTCTCTCTCTCTCTTTCTCTCTCTCTTTCTCTCTCTCTCTCTCTCTCACTCACTCACTCACACACACACACACACACACACACTTGCATGATTGCTTGTATGTGGGAGTACATGTTTGTTTGTGTGGGTGGAGGCCTCTGAGGCAGGGTCTCTCAATTGAACCCAGATGCTGATTCCACTAGTTAGCTGGCTTGCTACAGGAATTTTCTGGGATTACTGGTAGGTGTTGCACTCACTCAACTTTTACATTGGTGCTGAGGATCTAAATAGTTGTCCTAAAACTTGCCTAGTAAGCAGTTTCTCCCTGTGCATTCTCCAGTTTTACAGTTTTTAAGATTTGTTTTAAAGACAGTTAGGTTAGCATTTATAAAGAAGTGACATTATCTCATTAGCATTTCAAGAAAGCTTGTCTTCAAAGAATGGCTTCTACCACAAAATGCAGTCAGAGCAGATGGAAGACTAACTGTTGTCTTAGCTTCAGTCTGAACTCATGACCTTGAGCTAAATAATTTTACTTTGGGTACAGAAGAAAGGAAAGAGATTTAAACAGGTCAGAATGACAGCACTCTGTAATTAGGAATGCAGAAGAGAAAGACATTTAAGAAATACTCTGATATTTTGACTTCACTGCTTTATAAGTCTTTGATTAGTGAATACTACAGACATAGGAACAGTTTATGGAGGAATTAGTACACTTTTATTACACTGTTTTATTGTTCAAAACTTCATGTTTAAAAGCCAGTTGAGGGAGCCAGAGAGCTAGCTCAGAGGTTGAGTGCTTACTGTATTTTCTGAAGACCCAGGGTTGGTTTTCAGCACCTACGTGACAGCTTACAAACATCTGTAACTCCCCTTTGGACTCTGGGAAACAGGCAAATAGTAGTCCACATACATATATGTAGACATATATACATGTTTTTGTTACAAGCACTTTACTAACTAGGCCATCTCCCAACCCCTTTATAGTGTCTTTAAAAAAAACTTTTAACTTGATTTTGGTATCTGTGGAATACACTGTGAGTAGGAAGAATTCGTTCTCCACTTACTGGTTTTCATGCACGTTTGTTACAGTGCTGTTCCTTATTGGTCAGTTTATCATTATTTGTATCAGTGCCATCATTTAGTCTTACAGATCTTCATATCTAGTAGGGCAAATGTATGTACAGTAGGACTTTTTGTACATTGATTTTTTTTTTGTGCCTCTGATTGATTACAATTATTTTTAGACTTGCTAGTTGCATTCTTGACTTCCATATACAGATTTTATTTAAGATTATATTGAATCTATAAATGACAGAAACTGAGTTTTATTACCAGTAAAATAAGGTTCATCCTTATTGTTTAACATACTTAACCTTTTCTGAAATGCATTCCTCAGGAGTTTTTTATTACTATTGTAAGCACCCTTTTCAAACTGTTGTATATAGAGATGCATTTGACTTATACGTGTGTGTGTGTGTGTGTGTGTGTGTGTGTGTGTGTGTGTGTGTGTGTGAGAGTGATGCATATGTAGAGAGATGGCTACCTTTTTGCATTTTTAATTGCTAATAATATAGAAACCAAGGGGCTTCTTTGTGTGGGAATTCTAATAGTGTTCCTATAAAATAATACTTCAAAAATTTCTAACTCTTACCATACTTTACCTTTTCACCAACATGGTGATTCATCCTTGAAAATTGTTGAATAAAAGAATGACATTTTTTACGAACACTACTACTTTGTTACATTTTAGTAAAATGTGGATGTCTAGTTTATGCAGATGTTTTAATACGAACTGCTTTGAGTGGTCTATGTAAATAATTTTCTTATTTTCTTTTTGAAGGTTTGTTATTGAACTTTGTGAGCCAATTCAAGTGAAACAATTTGATATTGCAAATTATGAATTATTTTCTTCTACTCCCAAAGACTTTCTGGTTTCTATCAGTGACAGGTAAATTCTTAAACTATATTCTATAAAGTCCATGATTTCAGAGGAAAATTAAGCTCATGCCAATCAGTTGTCCTCTATTGTTTTACTTTTATACCAGTTTGTGATAACCTGTTGATTGTGGGCTCTAGTTAATCCTTATCTTAGCCCCTTTAGTACTTAAACAACACAACTATGTTATATCTTTCCTTATAAACTGTAGGCATGGTTAGGGATTAGCTTGGATAAGTCACATGATTTATCATTCGTGAGAAACAAGATTTCAATCTAGAACTGTGTGACTGTAGTTATTTTAATCATGCTTGTTGCTTTCAGGCAATTTAAAAAATATATTAAAAACACACACACACAAACACACACATATATACACACATATATATGTGCTTCATTTTATATCACAATGTATGTTTTTGGTGAAGTGTTTTAAAAACTTTATTTGTATAATTATGGAAGAGAAAATCTAAGTCAGAAAGAGAATCATATTCTTGGCAAACTTAAATTTACCATTCTTAGCATTTTAATATATTCTTTTCAGTCTTTCCTATATAATTTTTTATTCCACTAAAATGAGTATCTTCTTAATTCTTATATTTTGTCCTAAAGCATAGCAATTTCAATTATAATCCCACTGTGGGCGTGTTTATTTGTGTATTAGTGTGCCCTGGGGACACATCACTTGACTGCAGTTCCAGTGATCTTTCAGTGCTCTTCTCTCTCAGAGCTGTCTTTGTATCTGCATAGCTTTTGAAACCAGTTCTCAAAACACGTTGAGGATTCCATCTACTGTTTTGATACTAACTTTTTTTTTTCAGATTATTCCCCCTAATATCGCATATGTTAGATGGTAATATCTGGTTCTGAAAGTTAAAGTACGCATATTTTTTAATGATAAGAAGAGATAACTCATTAATTAGGGCTCTTTAACAATAGCCGGTTTAGAGTTGGAATCCTAGATTTCCTTTTAAAGGAATTAGCTATGGAAGATGCCTATTTAAATACAGCAATGTGTTTTCTAACCTGCTTTCGACTAGTACTGTATCCATGCCTTTCCTCATCACATTCCCCATTACTGCTTGTGTGTAACAAACAGTCTCTTCATCTTTTCCTGGTGTCTCATGCTTACTTTTGTTCCCCAAACCCTTGAAGTTACTCTGTTCCTGCTTTTCTCCTCCCTTGTCTTCTTCTTGTTAATGTGATTTTTCAAGTGACTCTTTCCCAGTGAAGTGGAACTCAAGGGCCTCTCTTATTTAAACGAGAAGGAAAAACTGCATGATAATTTATTTTTACATTTTCTAGATATCCTACAAATAAGTGGATTAAGCTGGGTACTTTCCATGGTAGAGATGAACGGAATGTCCAGAGTTTCCCCTTGGATGAACAGATGTATGCAAAATATGTGAAGGTAACCTTTATACATATAGGACTATGTCTGTAATGGAAATATTCTAGTTATTCACCCTGCTCACTTAGGAAACAGAGAAGCTGGGAGTCATAGCATAACACTAATTAAATACTTCTTAGGCCATTTATTTTATAGACAACTGTTAATTCTGAGATTTTTATATTCTTGGAGATTTCGACAAAACTGTTTATTTTTGGTTCTAATAAGCCCCAAGTTACAAGTTTACAAGTTTTGTTTTTGAGGGTTTTTGTTTTTGTTTTTGTTTTTTTTTTTTTTGTTTTTTTTTTTTGCTTTTGGAGGCAGAGACTAATGTAGCCTACCCTCTACCTGGTCTAACTCACCAGGTACTGCTGCCTCTGTGTGTGAACTACAGTCATGCAGCACCATGCTCAGCATGCCTTAGACCTGTAAATTGCCACCCAACTGGTATGGTATTCTAGTTTGAAACTTAAAACATCATTGGAATCTTTTAAGTAGGTCTGATTTTTTTTTTAATTTGTTAAAATCTTATTTCTAAATAATTGATTCAGTTTTAATATCCAGTTTCTTCTGGCTCTCCCTTTAGAATTAAAGGAAGCATTATGCTCATTTAGCAATTTCAAATAAAACTTTAGACAGTAAATATTCCCGTTGCCTACTTTACCAACTTGAGTTGAATTTAAATATTCTGTGGACATTTCTGTGCCTCTTCCTGAGCCCTTTTTCTTAATAGAAAATAATGGACACATCTTAAAGTACCATGCTGATAATAATACCTTTTGGAATTGCGGAACTCTAATTTCTGTGCTTTCTTTAAGTTGTAAGAACTTATAGCTACTTGATTTTTGTCTTTTGGGATTTTATTCTCTCTTTTTAAAAGCATGAATTAAATTGATTTCTACAAATGGGTAAACTTGTAGTATTCCTAATATTAATATGAGAGTGTGAATTCTGTATGGAAAATGCAGTTGATCTTCTCAGTGTAAAAATGCCATGTAAAACTCCCTGCTTGGTTGGAAAAACCTTCTATAGTTGAGACATATCTAAAAGCCATTTGTTTGTAGTAATGAATGCTGTATAAGCACACAAATTCTTACCTGGTTATCTGCTCATCTAAAGTAACTAAATACAAATATACACATTACTTTTTAAAACTTGGATTTTGTAAGTAAAGCTTCTTTCAGTTGTATTAGTTATATATATGAAATAATAGAATACCAGAACTTATACCTTCCCTGAAACACATTGGATACAATATTTTTAAACCACCAGAAAAACTAATTTATTAATATATATATTTATCTGTAGATAAATATACTTTACATGGCTGTAATGTTTAACATAAGACATGGTTTCTAGAAACCATTGATTTAGAACCTTTTTATCTAACATGGAAAATAATAACAATGCATTTAAAAATTATTCCACTGTATTAAAGCTAATCTATTGGCTGTATTTAGATTGTACTTTTCAGTTATGGTAAAAAAATGAAAATTATGGCTTTTGGTTCTACAAAAATTGGGAGTACTACACTCTTACCTGTCACAGTGCATTCCTTCTGCACTTCATACGTGTGGGCTGCAGATACTTGTTACTTATGGCATGTGATCCAGACTTTGCAACTGATTCCTTTTTCTTTTCCTTTCTCCTGCTTCAGATGTTCATCAAGTACATAAAGGTTAGCAACCTTCTCTTTTGCAATATTGAATAACAGACCATGGCATATTAATGCATTACAAAGATTAAAAACAGTCCCAACGCTTTTTAAGTATTGACTTTGGGGAAAGTGATTGTGTTTTTAGAAATGCAATACTGAGAAAACTAAGTGTGTTAACCTTACAGGTGCCCTGCCAGCCTCCAGTTTATGTACTTCTGTTTTTCAGGTGGAGCTGGTGTCACATTTTGGATCAGAGCACTTTTGTCCTTTAAGCCTAATAAGGTAATACAAAATAAAATATTTCTTGCTAATTATTTTACAAGTGATATAGAAAACCCTAATGTTTTTAAAATGAAGAGATAATTTTATCTTATATGAAGTTAATGCTGTAGAAAATAAAAGGTATTAAGCCTCCAATTTGAATGTGTTTTGAAAAAATGTCAAGATAATCTGAAACATAAACCTTGTATTTTATTTGTTCTTACTAGCTTACTTGGTTTTTATTGTGTTGATAATACACAGAAGCACAGATTGATAGGAAATTGGGCATTATATTTCTAAATGCTTTAACTTAGTTATATTTATAGAAGTAGTAAATGAATAAATCTAAGATATTTATTATTTTGAAGGGCAAAAAGCCTAGTGGGCCATAAAACATTACCCCGATTAATGTGACATTTTTGTTCGTGTATTGTGAAGAGAGAGCCTTAGTAACTTGTATTTTAATGAAAACCTGTAATGAAATTGTTACTAGGGTTTTCGGTACTAGCATGGTGGAAGAATATGAAGAAATTGCTGACTCTCAGTATCAGTCAGAACGTCAGGAACTATTTGATGAGGACTATGGTAAGTGATTTTAAACAGGTGACTATCAGGATTTTTCTTTTATTGGTAATCTAATAGTAATGGTGAGTCATAGGTGGCTTAACCTTTTTAAAAATGTATTTCCTAGTATGAGTGCTTTGTAACTTAAATTGTTTCCTAGCCCTCTCTGTGAGTTCTTTGTAGCTGGAACTCTTCTTTTGTAATGCCAATGGTATAAATTATGAATATATCCCAATTCTGGGTCCAAGAATCTGTTAAATTCAGAAGATACTGAAACAACAAAAGAAAATATTGATTCTATTGATTTGTCTTGAGCCTTGGAACAAGCACATGAAGACCAGTGTCTTTTAAAAGCTCCTTTGAGTCAGAAGGGAGGGGGAATGTTTTATTCTGGCTTCTTTATTTGATTAAAATGGTTTAAACCATAACTTTAAGCATTAAAAAGGTGGTGTTTTGTTTTTTGTTTTTGTTTTTTGTTTTAACATTTTTGGTTATCATTAATATGTTGTCCTTGATTTATACTTGTAAGACTTCTGAACCTCTTTATATAAACATGCCTTAGGTTTATAGTTAATATTTACTATGTAATGTTTTATATGTCAGTTGACTGACAAAATAGAGAAATTTTAAAATGCTGTTATTGAAAATAGTTTTATCAATTTTTTTCTTCTTAAAACAGATTATCCCCTGGATTATAATACTGTGGAGGATAAATCTTCAAAAAATCTTCTTGGTTCTGCTACAAGTGAGTATTTGGGGGGGGGTTCCTATTTACACTGCGAAAGTCTTGGCATTTAGTTCTTTCTGACAGGCTCTTTGTTGTAGTGTAGCTTAGGTTGCCTGTATTTCCAACATTGACCTGTGTCAGCTTTGAAAGACTCTTCTGTAGAAGTGGAATGCAGCAGGTAAAAGGAGGAAAGTGTAAGCATGGGATGGACGCAGACTTGTCCAGTGCAGTCTCTTTGCAGTAAAGACTGGCCTGTGAATTTCCTGGGGAAAAATTAAGAAGGCATCAAATGAGTAAATTTGTTGTGAATGAAGACTTGGTAATATGTGCATATGCCTAGTTTTCTGTTTAACAGAAAATACCAAAGCTGTTTCCAGAGTGCACCAATACCAACACCGATACAATACACTGTTGTCACTGAAAAAGTGACTGCGATACCTACTTGGTGGTTTAGTTTGTTGTTCTTCCAAATTAGTGTGAATATAGGGGTAGGCTGGCTAAAGATAATTCTAGAAAAGTACTACCCAACTGGAACATTATTTTTCTGTTAATACAAAACTTAACTAAGCATTTTCTTTGTATTTAGAGATTAATAACTGAATTAACTAGAGGTCATACAAGTGTGTATATATAAACTGTCACGTGTATGTGGAGCTAAGTCACTTTCTTTTTATCATCTCTTTTCTCTATCTCTTTTCTTCTCTATGAGGGATGAGAATAAGAGTGTTAAAAATACCTGCTAAGGGAGAACCTGTTATGTAATGTTTATTTCTTATTAGTTCATTATATTTCATTTATATTCACTGATTTTGTTTTCTTTCATATGTTAAGAAAGCACTGTAGCACTCAGCTACAACACAAGCCTCTGTTGCTAGTTTTTGGCTTTTTAAATTTGAACAACTGCTTCAATTAGGACCTGCTGTTATTTTTATTGCTGATATAACAATAGTGCTATGATGAGATTGTGTGTTATACATCTGAATTTTGCTGTTTTCTTAAGTGTATATTTTTATATGTTATAATCACATTCTTAATGATGTTGAGCAAGTTCTAAGGAAACACCTTTTTCTTTCCTTTTTACACATGGAATTAGATCCAGATTAAAATATCTTTAGCTTCTGATGGTTTCAGAAAGAAGAGGACACAAAAGGTTTCTTACCATAGATTTAGATAAGGGAAAGTCCTATTAATATTCTGCATTTTACTTTTTCTTCCTATGGGATTGGTTCGTAGGTTCCATTAAAACATAATTATATGTTAGTGTAGGACATTTCCCTACTTGTATTCTTTTCTCTGACCATATTCTGTTTTATAATTATATACAGAGGATTACTTTGGTCTAACTATTTTTTGTCTTTCTCCTTGAGAAATGTGTTTCTTGCTAACACTTTCTTCTTTTCCTTTATGGGTCTTGATGGGCAATCAATCCACTTGCCTTTGAGTATTCTGCATATTGAAAGACTTTGCATAGGGACAGGGAGATGTTACTTGCTCTATAATATGGAAAATAGCGTTTGAAATGACATATACATCTTTTATGATCCATATTTTTTCCATTTATTTATTTACACATATACTCTTAAGGTTTCAAAAAGAGGTGGTGAGAAGAAAGCATTACTTTGCTGTCATGATCTGACCCATATAGTCTTCTGAAGAATTAGTGGTTGCTTTTGAAACTGACTTAGCTACATCATCTAAAATAGGATAACTAGTAATATAAGGAGTGCATACATGTGTAGAACTAATCTAAATAACCAGTGTCTGGCCATAGACTGTCCAAGTTTGGTAGTTTAAAATGAGCTTGAGATTGGGTTTATTTGGTACCCAGCATTTTGGTACTGGACAGCAGTTCTAGGGCTTTTCACATGCTCGGCAAGCGCTGTTACTGCACTGTTGTGTTCCGCTGTTTAGATGGTTGAAACATCTGTGTATGGCAGGTAGCTTTAGACTTGTCATCTTCTTGCCTCTACTTCCTAAGTGTTGTGATTAGAGGTACGTACCAACACAAACTTTCCTCTTTTTAAAATTGCCTGCATAGTCTCTACAAAACAGAATTTTGTAATTTTAATCTTAAAACTTCTTATCCCTTTTTCTATTGGGAACATAATTAGTATCTCTTAATTGATATTCTTGGAGCCAGGAATATTTGACAGTTTGTATTTCAGAATATTTGCATATGCATAATGAGGCATTTTAGGGATAGGATATAAGTTTAAACATGAAATTCCCTTGTCTTATAATTTATACACATAGCTTGAAGGTATTTTTAACTTAATTTTCTAATTATTGACTTCACATGCTTGAAGATAATATTGTACAATATTTTATGTGCCTGAATTTTGACTTATGATTTATCATTATGAGGTCATATTTAAAATTTTCTACTTGTGGAGCTGTTAGTGCTCAAAAAATATAGCTTGGAGCATTTTGGTTTTCATGTCAGGCATTAGAGTTATGTAGCTTTTAGAGTTATTTTAGAGTTTTATGTTTAACCTCTAATTAGTATTCACAGAAAGTATCACCAGAATACCTACCTACTCTATTCCTAGACAGATCCTATGTAATTTAACTATTAGCAAAGGAGATACAGCTGTCTTACAGCAGCATGTGTGCACGCCTTCGGCCTATCAACTTAAAGCACTTACTTCTCATCAATAGAAAGTCTTTCTATCACTTCTGCTTCACTTGGATTTTGTCTTACGGATTTATCAGATCACTGCCAACTTTGGTATTATTTAAAGTTTGTCTTTTCTCTTAGATACATATTTAAGACAAAATGCAGGTTTTAGATTAATATATTTTTAGAAAAATAATATATAGAATGTGATCCTACAAATAGAAAGTAGAAATGATTATCTAGAGGAAGTTGAGAGCACATAGAAGGGGGTGGTATTTTGGTTGGTTTATCTGGGGGTATTAAAACACGGACAAAAACTCTTCCATCTCTACATCCTAGACAACTTTTGCTTTCTGCAGTGAATTGCTGTTGGTGTACTGAAGGACTCAGCCATACACAAGAATGTTTGCTCATTAGGAGTCCTTCATTACTAAAGGAATGATATGAGATGAGTAACTGTCCACTCAGAGGAATGAGGGAATACTTAACCCAGGGTGGAGTTGTGTTTGACATTACATCTTTACCCATTCTGAGGAATTTCAGCAGCAGTGATGATAAGCCGTCCCATAGTTGGCAGCGAATATAGAACAGTCAGACTGGGCTGTTCACAAAGGTGCTTTGTCTCAAAAGAACAAAAAGAAGAAAAAAAAAATGTTCTATGAACATAAAAGAACTGTTTCTTTTAATTAGATGAACTGAGAAAATAACTTTGCTTTTGTTACCAAACCATCACCTTAAATGATGCCAAATAGGTTTGTAAGATAGTTAGTTGTCTTCTTACTGTGGTGCTAGTGGTAAAATTAAGTTCCAAATAACACGAAAGACAAGTTCTTTATACAGATTAACATAGGTTTTGGTTAGTTGAATGACTTAAATTAGAAATCTGAAGTACAAGTTTACTTTGAATCCAAGAGAATATAAACCATAGAGTAACATTTTTGATTTTTGTAAAGCAGGCAGCTGACTGACCTTTGTTTAGATGGTAGTGTAAGCAGAAGATGGTGTCCAGTAGGGTGGCATTGTAGGCGTTCAGAGTAGGCTTATGAAGAAGTTGTTTCCACTCCTGACTTGTAGGTCTGTGATGTGATGGCTGTTACTGCTCTTGTTACATTACCTCAGGTGAAACATCTCAGCCTGAGTGAAAACTCAAATTGTTACATCTAAGGGCAAGACATTTGAAAGTGGGAGCTTTTGTGTTATTCTGATGACTGTAAACAAAGTACTGAAATTATATTCAGATAAAACCATAATTATGTGCATTTCAAAATTACTATTCTTGGGGTCCCCTTTAAAACAGCCAAAATTTTTCCCACTCAACACACACGTTTACAGAACTGGGTCTGTGTGACTGTGGCTCAGTCTTCTTGATGTGCCTTCCATTAGAGCTTTGCATTTCACATCTTTTTCATTAAAAGTGCCATGTAAAATCTCTGACACTTATCTGAAGTCTAAGACAGGTAACTCGGGAGGCTTACAGTACAGCCTCTGCCCATTCTTAGTGCTTTAATACAAATGTGTGATAATGAAAAATTGATATCAAATGACAGTTCAGGGTAGACTGAAGAAATTCCTCTGAAATTACAGTACATTACAGGAAGACCCCCTCAAGTCCCATCATCAGTTTCTCATGGACTTGTGCCATTTTGTGATTCTTAAATATTCATAGATTTCTTTATATAGAAGTGGAGGCTTGTACCTTTATTTGTTAGCTCAGTGTCTCCACTGGGGGCAAAAAACAAGAAAACAAAAACAAACAAAAAACTCACACAAACCAAGCTGCAAATTGTTCTGCCTATTTACTTCAGTTTTGACTTTGGCTTTTAAAAACTCTCTTATTCACAAAAAAGATATTGGGGGTTATATAATCCACAATATACTGTTTGCCTAATTAGTTTTAAAAATCATCAGGGAAATTTAATTATATGTATTATCAATTTATGTGATGACTGATAGATATATGATAATATACTATAAATTAATAATAGAATTTTTCTACTTTTCTTTGGATACTAATCTATCTCCCCATTTTATTTTTATCTATAACCACTCATTTAGAACATTACTTTGTCTATATAAGTTGATTAATTTTGTTTTAAACTATAGAACCTTCTTAAAGAAAAATTTGAAATATGAATATTGATCATTTTGTGTCCTCCATATTCCAGTCCAGGCTATTTGTCGAACTATAGTTGAATTTTGTAATGTGTAAAAGACAGTGTTTAGTAAAAGGTAGGAGGGAGTTTTTCTATTTTTCTATTTTTTTAAAAACTATTCAGAACTTCTGAACCTTAGAATCTCAACTTTAGGCTAAAATCTATAACCTTTGATAGGAAATAAAAGATATCTAGTCAAAAGATAATGGCTAAAAGACCTTTATGGGCTTTTTAAAAATTATCTTAAGATTTTAATGAGACACTTTAGGTATATTGGTATTATTTTCTGATTGAATTTTGTTTTAGATGCCATTCTAAATATGGTGAATATTGCTGCTAATATTCTGGGAGCAAAAACTGAAGACTTGACAGAAGGTACCTAATTATTTTATGGGTCTTTAAAATAGCTGGGACTTCATGAATCCTTTAAATTAGAAAAAGGAAGTAATAAACTAGCAAAATAGAATTTTCATTTAGAAATGAAGAGACCATTGAAAAGAGCTTAGCAGTATTGTATTAGTTATTGTTATTGAATTTCACACTTTTTTAAAATTCGAGAACTTCATCTACATAAATTTCATGAATTGATCCCTGCACTTCCAGATGGCTCTCCCACCTAGTAGAATTGATTCAACCCAGCATACCCTTTGTGCTATACAAGTGCTCTTTTTTTATTTTCAGTCACATTCTCATGAAGTTTCCAGGCTGGCCTTGAACTTAACAGTGTGTCTGTCTTAGTCTTGTTAGTATCTGGGTGGGAATAGGTGCTCCCGACCTGTCCTATTGAATTGATAATTGATCTTCCTATCCCTGAGAGGAGTGATTCTCTGCCCTCATCTCCTTATAGAGAATTTGAAGTCCTAGTGTTACTTTATATTAGCTTTCCTTTTGTGTAGCAAATATGTCACTATATTAGGCCATTTTCTTTTCTTTAGAGAATGGCAAATATCAATCCCTAAAGAGTAACAAATGATGCCTTTGATTTTTGTGAAAACCATTAAGCCAAGTGTAAGCTTCAAAGTTAACCGATTTTACTTCCTCATTTTCCAATAACTTTTGGTCTAGAAGCATATTGACCATGTAATACTATGCAAAAATTATAATACCAAATAAGGGATAATGTTCATTCTTTACAGTTGTGATCATGTGCAGTCATGTCTTTTTAAGAGGACTTAGATTTAAAAGAAAAAACTCTTTAGCTAATGTATTTTACCTTTTCCTTCTGCCCTAAGAGATTAAAGATCTTTATTTGTTACAGTAAAATATTTTATGGTACAGTTTTTAAACACTGAACTCAATGTGGGCATCTTTCTTAAAATAGGAAATAAAAGTATATCTGAGAATGCCACTGCCACAACTGAACCTAAAATGCCTGAATCAACTCGTGTTTCAACTCCTGTTCCATCACCTGAGTAAGTCACGCTGCGGCAATAGCTTTCTGTTCAACTGAGCGGAGTGCATTAGAAATAGAAAGAAGAGAACTCGTCATATGTAATAGTCATTTAGAAGAGAGCCCAAATTATAGAACAGACATTCCTACAGCTACTTAGGACACTTTTCAGTTGGTTCTTTTCTTTTGTGTATATGTGTATTAAAAAAACTATTGTAGACCACACATTTGTTGTTTTAGTATTATATATTACTTTCACACACTGACTCTTAAGAAAAATATTTCCTTACTAAAGATGATTACTCTAGGCTTGAGGACAGATTTCAAAGGATTCTACTTCGTTCAGGTTTGAAAGCATTGCATATGTACATATGGAATCCCTAGAAAGCCACAGAGAGTACCCAAAATACCTAGTGCAGTGGTTCTTGAGTTGTGTTTGTCACACAGCAAACTAACTTGTTCCATTTCTCAAGCTGATTTGTATGGACTTTTTTGTATTGGCACACATTGAGCAGTGTTGTGTATATAGGTAAAATAACATAAAATATCTTCTTTTTTGGTAACTTTTGTCAGTGTTTTGTATATAGGTAACATAAGATATCATCACTTTTGTGGGTGTTTTCTTACAAAGCATTTATGTCATAGATATATGTTATCTGTAGTGGACAATAAACTCAGCGATTTGACTGATGGGTTATGGTTATTGTGTAAAATTTTAAAATCTTTTTTTCTCTGAGGAACTCTTAATAGAGAGGATATTTTAATTTGAATTGGTTTACAATAGTAGAAAATCAGTATGCTTTAAACTATAATTCTCAATGCCCAATAGCATACTAATTAAAAAGTACTTTTGTGTTTTCAAAGGTAGAATGAGATATTTATATTCTGAAAGTGACTGTAAAAATACTTATTGGGTGGTTAGAGTGAGAAATGTAACATAGGTATTACTGATTCTTAAAAGGACTTAAAATATGTATTAGTGATAAAGAAATTCTTTTTTTTAAGATCTATTTATTTTATGTATGTATGTATGTGGTTACACTGTCACTGTCTTCAGACACACCAGAAGAGTGCGTTGGGTCCCATTACAGATGGTTGTGAGCCACCATGTGGTTGCTGGGAATGGAACTCAGGACCTCTGGATGAACAGTCATTGTTCTTAACCTCTGAGCCATCTCTCCAGCCCTGATAAAGACATTCTTAGTGTTTTTATTATCTGGATGTGTAATTACTATTTTTGATTTTATAACTAGGTTGCTGCTTCAGTTAACTTAGTGTTGTTTTTTTTAAACTAAGCAGGCTAATTTTATTTATACACGCATAGACATGCACACATGCAAATGTGAATATTTTGAAAGAGGACATCTTTGATATAGAATCTCCCCGTATAGTCTAGCCTGGCCCTAAATTTATGATCCTCCTGTCTCTTTCTCCTGAGTACTGGATTTACAGGCACATGCCACCACATTGGCAAAATCATTGAATACTTTTTACTTTGTTTTTAAATTTATTATATAACAATCATTTGGTATGATAACAAAAATGCAGGACTCCATATAAATTTATAGAGAGTTGTTTCTTTTCCTAAGTGTATTTTAACTGTAACAGACTAGAGTATGTATAAGAGTATGTAATCTCATATTTACCAGATTTTTATTTTCTCGTTCTTTTCTTCAGACGTTGCTCCTTTTTACTGTCACAGCTTGTTTTATAACTTAATAGTTGACACACCACTTGAATTTGTAAGAAAAACAATTCGGTTCTAAATGGATCTGTGTGGCTATAGATCACTTTCTGTTGAGAGAAACATGACTTAATTGGTTTTTATTTTGTTTTCACCAATTATGAAAATCTACTTAGATACTCATTGACTTTGCTTTTGTCATTGTGGCAGACATCTCTACTTAGAAACATTTTCTGGTAGGAAAGTTTGCATATAAAGATAATTTAATTTTAGTATTCATATTAAAATGGTTAGGCATTTGTCTTTTAGTAAGAAAACTAGCTCAGATGATGTTAACATTGTATTTCCTTAAAAGTAGATAGTCTACAATGTAGGAATTCCTCACAGCATCTACAGAAATATACTTTAGAACTTTAGCTACCTTCTGCAGATGATACTAGGAATCCTGGGTTCTGGTTCTAGTTCTTGGGGATCTTTAATTTCTAATCTGAAAGAGTTGTGGTAAGACTTGTAATGGATTGGTAAATGTTATGGAAACAAAGATACAGTGTACATATAGGGAAGAGAAGTATTCACAAAGTTGATGTAAAATATAGTGGTTTGAAACTGGTTGGTTGGTTACTTGGTAAGTGGACTTTGTGCTGCCATTTCTGACTAAAGTATTCTCTGTATAAAATAGAAAAAATGTTTTATAGGGAAAACTGATCAAACATATTTGTGTACAGCTGTATACTCAGCATTTCTTCCATAATCCCAATCTTTAATGTTGTACCTTATACATTTTCCTTAAGCTTATTTTAACATTAGATTTCTACTTTAAGTGATATGTAATCATGTATATGTATTTCTAGATATGTAATCAAGGAAGTCCATACACATGATACAGAACCATCAACCTCAGATCCTCCAAAAGAGAGTCCAATTGTACAACTAGTTCAGGAGGAAGAAGAGGAAGCGAGTCCGTCTACAGTGACCCTTTTGGGCAGCGGTGAACAGGAGGATGAGTCATCATCCTGGTTTGAGTCTGAGACACAAATACTTTGTAGTGAACTGACTTCAATTTGTTGTATTTCTAGTTTTTCGGAGTACATATATAAATGGTGCTCAGTTAGAATTGCTCTTTATCGACAATGCAGCAGAACTGTGAGTAAAGGAAAAGATTTTGTGTCACCTCAGCCATCATTACTACTTCCTATAGAATCATTAGAGGTGTCAGTACTGCAGCCTCCGAGTGAAGATGTGGAGAATGAGAATGTGGAAAAAGAAGCTGAAACCGTTGTTGTGGATGACTTAAGCCGTGTGCAGCAGGGCCGTTTGATGAACCACACAGTGGAGACAATTGAACTTGAGCCAAGCTACCCTCAAACTCTTTCTCAGCCTCTTTTAGATGTCACTCCGGAAATCAGTTCACTCTCTAAAGTAGAAGGATCCGAGTCTGTTAAATCTGAGGGAGGACATACTCCATCACAAGTGATGCCCCAAGAGAGTTCTGTTGAGTTTGATGATGAGACGGAAAAAAAGCCTGAGAGCTTTAGTTCTGTTGAGAAACTCTCTGTTATCTATGAAACAAGTCAAGTTAGTGAGGTAATGGACAGTACTGTGAAAGAAGATATATTCTCCACAGAAGTTGTCACCAAACTCCCTGAAACCAAGCTCCCTGAAACATTAGTACCACCACCTTTAAACACAGCCACTGTGCCAGAGAGTGAAGGTGTAGAAACCAAACCTAGTATAGCTGATACACTAAAGCACACAGTGACTCCAGTTATGGATCCTTCATTGCCTGAAGGGAAAGAAGATGAACAGTCTCCAGAGGATTCCCTGTTAAAAGGATTACAGAGGACAGCTACAGATTTTTATGCTGAATTGCAAAATTCTACAGATCTGGGATATGGTAATGGAAATCTTGTGCATGGATCAAATCAGAAGGAGTCAGTATTTATGAGACTTAATAATCGTATTAAAGCCTTAGAAGTTAACATGTCTCTCAGTGGTCGCTACCTGGAGGAGCTTAGTCAAAGGTAAGTACAACCCATTTTACACCATAAGTTTAGCAGCAGAGTATGATCTATGAAGACATTGTGATGGTGTAAGAAGCACAATTTTTACTGGAAAAAGAGGGGAAGCCATTTAAATGCTGTTCAAAGCTTCCCAGAATCTTTCTGTTTTTGTAAATACTTGGTGGCATGCAGTTATTATTGGGCTAATTAATTTTCTGTGTCTCATTTTCTCCTTTATACTTTTTGTGTTCTTACCATGTTGCTGAGCTTGGTCGCGAACTCTATGCTTATGTGATCTTGTCAGCATCGTAACTGGGACTGCAGGCCTGTGCTAGCATGCTCAGCTTCCTTTCTCTTGATGTTCAGGGTCTACTGGTTATACTGTTTGTATGTGCTGCTGAATTGTACAGTCCTGAATAGGTCATTTTAAGAAAAAGCAAATATTTCCAGTCTCAAAATCAGAATTATTTTTCCAGTACATAATGAATTCAAGAAAGTGGATTTAAATTTTTTTTGTAGGTACCGAAAACAAATGGAAGAAATGCAAAAGGCTTTCAATAAAACAATAGTTAAGCTTCAGAATACGTCTCGGATAGCAGAAGAGCAGGTTGGTTTCTTCTTTATTGTGTACTTACTTTTCACACTGCTACATGATACTCATCTTTGTGGAGTATATTGTAATTAATAAATAGCATACTTTGATTTCAACTCTATGGTACATTTTTAGATGATGATAAAAATTCATCTTATTTTAATTTTCTTATTTCAGCTTTTGTTAATCAGTGAAGACTATAACAAAATTCTTTTTTAATGACACTTATTACTTAGATAATGTAATTTTAAGGATATTTTACATTGATTTAGACTGTACTGTGACTGAAATGTAGCTTCTCCAATGTCATGTATGCCCATTTCATACATTTAAAATAGACTGGTGGTTTGTTTTGTGTGAATATTTAATATTTACTTTATGGTAACTATATAAATATGTGTGAATACACATGTATTCTTTTGTGGAATACAGTTATTTCTTCTCTCTGTAGTTACTCACAGAAGTATATCTGCAGTTGCTTTTTTTCATTATTGGTGGCTTTCTCATCAGATTTGCAGAGTGCTAGCCCATGTATTTCTTAGTGTTTTGACAACCTAACTAGCTTCTCATTTCCCTGGTGTCACTTGTATGGCCAACCTGTATCTTCCTACTTCAACGTAATTAATGTCTCTGTCAGCCTGATCATCCTTCCTGTACAGGACCTCCCTTTGGACATTTTTGTGTGTGTTAAATTTGATGTTACTGGACTTTAAAAAAATTGTTTATTTACATTCCAGCCTTTGCTCCCCTCCCAGTCCCCCTTCCACAGTTCCTCATCCTACTCTTCACCCTTGCCTCTGAGAGGGTTACCTCCCACCTCCCCAACCAGGCCTCCCCTTTCTTTCTCATGGATTAGGCACATCGTCTGTCTCTGAGGCCAGACCAGGCAATCTTCTGTTATATATGTGCCTGGGGCCTCTGACCATCTTGTGTGTGCTACCTGGGTGGTGGCTCAGTCTCTAGCTCCCTGCGGTCTAGGTTAGTTGAGACTGCTGGTCTTCCTATGAAGTTGCCTTCCTCTTCAGCTTCTTAAATCCTTCCCCCTATTCAACCATAGTGGTCCCCAACTTCAGTTCAATGATTGGATGTAAGTATCTGCATCTGTCTCAGTCAGCTGCTGGTAGAGCTTCCCAGAGGACAGCCATGTTAGGCTCCTGTCTTCAGTTTCTTCTCCATTTTTGTCCCGGCAGTTCTTTTAGACAGGAACAGTTCTGGGTCAGAAATTTTCTAACCTCATCCCTCACTTGAGGTCCTGTCTTTCTATTGGGGGTGGACTCTTAGAGTTCCCTTCCCCCATTGTTGGGCATTTTAGCTAAGGTCACCCCCATTGAGTCCCAAGAGTTTCTCACTCCCAATCTCTGGTGCTTTCTAGAGGGTCCCCACCTCCCACTCCCTAGGCTGTATAATTCCATTCATTTTCCTGGCCCTCTGAGCTTCTCTTCTGCCCTAACCCCATACCTGATCCTGTTCTCCTTTTCCCTTCCCTCTCCCCTGTCCCACCCAAGTACCCCCCGCCCTTTGCCTCCCATGATTTTTTTTTTCCCCTTCTATAGGGATTGAAGCATCCTCTCTTGGGCCTTTTTGTTTGTTACACTCCTTATGGTCTGTGGGTTGTATCCTAGGTGTTCTGTGTTTTGGAGCTAATATCCACTTATCAGTGAGTACATACTATGCATGTCCTTTTGGGTCTGGGTTACTTCACTCAGGATGATATTTTCTAGTTCCTTCCATTTGCCTGCAAAATTTATGATGTTCTTATTCTTAATTGTGGAATAGTATTCCAATGTGTAAATGAGCCACATTTTTCTGTATCTACTCTTTGACTGAGGGATATCTGGGTTACTTCTAGCTTCTGACTATTATGAAAAAAGCTGATATGAGCATAGTTGAACACATGTCCTTCTGGTATGGTGGAGCATCTTTTAGGTATATGCCCAAGAGTAGTTTAGCTGGGTCTTTAGGTAAAAGTATTTCTAATTTTCTGAGCAATCGCCAGATTGATTTCAGAGTGGTTGTTCCAACTTGCAGTACTATTAGCAATGGAGGAGTATTAAACAGTAGTTTTCCACTGTACTAGAGAAGAAATAGAAAACATTCTTGCACTCTGTTGAGGTGCTCCTTATTGAACTTTTCATTTTTTTTACCTTGCTGTCCTTCTACATAGATTGACTTAATAGTTTTCTACAATTGGTTGTATATGGTCCATGTTTTTTGTGTGTGGATCATTTTACTTGAATTAATAGCCTTCATATTGGTCCACATTGCTACAAGCAGCTATATTTTATTCTTTTTTAAATGGTATCCATTGTGTAAATGTACCACAGATTTTTGGTTCTTGTCCATTTCTTCACTGAAAGGCATAGGTATTGATGACAAATTTATCTATTGTGAATAATTCTGCCATAAATACTGGACATTGTTTTATCTCCTTTGACTACATACCCAGCAGTGAGATTGCTGGGTGATATGAAAAGTCTCTTTTAACTTTTAGAGTACTTTAATACTATGCTACATAATGGCTCGTCTGATTTACTTGTTACTCTTGATGATATATTTATTGATTTTTGTCAAATGTAAAAAGTAATGCTTATTCTCATTTTTTTCTGATAGCTAATGATGGAACTTGGATATGATGTCATGCTTGGAAAGTTATCTAGCTATTGGTATCATATCTAGAAAAATATTTAAACATTGAATATTACATTTTGTATATACAACCTTTCTACAACTTGATAAAACTGCAAAATGTTTTGTGGTTTTCTCTGTAGTATACTCTTGTTGATTATAGAAGGCACGGCTTTATTTCTTTTTGATCCTTCCATCTTTTTCTATTTATTTATTGCTTGTCTAGATGATAACAGTATGACCAGTGATACGTTCACTCCTCTGTCTTAATGAAATAATTCTAGTTTTACAGTTTTACATGTGTGTGTGCTGTTACAATCAAGAAACATTTTGAGCCATAATCTGATATTGCCTTTATTTTTTCTCTGCTTTATATATATCATCTGTATTTTATGTCTCAAAGATGTATAGAGGTACTTTTCATGTTCTTGTCATCTTAACAAATGCATCAAGAGTATCGACCAGTTTAATCTTGTCTGTAGTCGTTTGTAACTGTCACAGGCAAATTAGTGTTGTATGTAAGTTGGCTTTCAAAAGAAGTGATTTAATAAATCATTAGCTTAGTATTTTTAAAAGTTAAACTATATTAGAAAGAACCAAAGGTTTTCAGTAATAAACCCCATTGTTAGTTTTATACACCCTTCTTCCCTCACACTCAGTTGAGGTTTGAAACCCTTTTTGATCTTAGATCTAGAATACTAAAGGGTTTTGTAGTTTCTATCAAGTCTTAAGTTAGAGTTTTCAAGTTCTTGGACTTCTTCCTGCCTTTTTTTCTTTCTTCCTTCCTTAGATTTATTAATAGACTCAAATTTTAGTACCATTTGCCTAATACCCAATAAAGGTGACTTTGGTGGTCTTCTTTTCTGACTTCTTGAATTCGATTGTATTTTGCTATGAATAGAAAGATTACAATTTTTATATTAAAATGCCTTATATCCAGAAACTAACTTCAGAAAAGTTTCTACATGGTTTTCTACTGTCTGCTTTGCTTGAAAAGCACTTGGTCAGAGTAGCATGTATCTGGTGACACACTAGTTCAGTAGTAAGTTAAAGAGCAGTTCATTAGCTTCTGTTAACTAACATGGTAGTCTACATCCTGGCAGGAAGTGACAGAATAGTTCCTTTTGAGGGGAGGATTGAGTACAATCCCAGATTCTTATCTACTTTATGTTTTTTTAAAACCTTTTCATCAAGGTTTACATTTTTCCATTAAGGTTTTTGCAGAAATACATTTTGAAAGAACTTAGTGGTTTTTCCAAATTACATGTTTTACTTAAATTTATAATTTAGTTAATAAACAGATAGAATATAAAGAAAAATTATCTTTTGTTATAGGATCAGCGGCAGACTGAAGCCATCCACCTGCTACAGGCACAACTGACCAACATGACGCAGCTTGTTTCAAACTTATCAGCAACTGTAGCAGAATTAAAACGGGAGGTAATTATTCAATTACCTTGAAAGACAGTGCTCCTAGGAAGGTTGTCAGAGGACAAGCTTGTGAATATGAACTGGATAGTTCGAAGCTTAAACCAGACAAAACCATTACTTGTGTAGAGCTTAAAACACCGAAATGCATTATGTTATTGTTTGGGAACTGTGTTGTTGAGAGTTTTATAAAGCAAGGCTTTCATGATTTGGTCTTTCTATAAGGCAGGTATTATATTAATTCTGTCAGGTCTTCTGGAAAAAGCATTTTAGTTTAATTTTTATTATGAACATTGCAAGTCATTGAAAATTATTAAGCAAAGAAATTATCTGGATCATTTCAATAATGTTTAACATGTTGAGAAATTTCTCATTTGCTACCCTGCTGAGAATTACCTGTTTAAGGACAAAAACAGAATAAGGAGAGAGCGTCTTAGGAGGAGGCAGATGCAGTTACCTGGATGAAGCTAACTAAGATTTTAGAAGTAGAAAATAGTAAGAGGTTAACTGAATTAAATATATATTTAAAGAGGTAGAAAAATCAGCCTTAATGAAATGTTGGGTATGTGAGGATAAGAAATTAAGGTTGAGTCTGAGGGGTTTGATAACTGAGTAGTAATTCAGTTGTTTATAGTGGGGAAGGCTGTATGTTAGCATACTTTTATCCCTAAGGAAGAGAGTGCAGATAGAAAGACACACTGCATATCAACAGAATGTTAAGTAGTGAGCTTAAGTCTGAGGCATAAATATGCTTACTGTACTACTTTTCTATTTCAAGAATTAGATGGGGAGAAAATAGAAAAAGAACAGATGTCTGTCGTTTGTTTTCAAGCAGCATGCTCTGTATTTATGGTTTCAGAGCACCTTGTCTGTTTAAAATTACTTGTTTGAGTTTTAGGTTCCACTGTCTATTCTTTAAAGTAGTTTATGGTTAAAATTTTGTTTATCTTTTCAGGTTTCAGATCGTCAGAGTTACCTTGTCATGTCTTTGGTTTTATGTGTGGTCTTGGGACTGATGCTCTGTATGCAACGTTGTCGAAATACTTCTCAATTTGATGGAGATTACATTTCAAAACTTCCTAAAAGCAATCAGTATCCAAGCCCTAAAAGGTAACGTTAGCACTGTACTTTACAGTTTTTTTCTTTCTTCACCACTGTTTTGTTTTATTTTGTTTTGTTTCTCTTAAAGAAATACTGAGCAGATAAAGGGACATGAAACCAAAATATTGAAAACATTCTTGTAGCAAGATGATAACTATACATGGAGATAGTGCTATTGAAAAATCAAGAGAAACTAGTAATTTTTGAATTATTTTGGTTGAGAAAGATGTTCAGGTGTGGCATTCAAAGGTGGAGGAGAAATAGCATTGTAAGATTAGACCTTTAGAGAAGATTTGTTTTATATTAGCAGTAATTGTGCTAATTTAGGCTAGTTCCATATGTTATACAGGTCCCAAATTCTCTATTTAAATAGACCACACAGTAAGTTAGATCCCATATACTCATGTATGTGATGTTGTTTTCTTAATATGTCAGGTGCTTTTCTTCCTATGATGACATGAGTTTGAAAAGAAGAACATCATTTCCCCTCATCAGATCGAAATCTCTGCAGTTTACTGGCAAAGAAGGTACATTTTTATGGACATGCTCTACATGTATAGCCTGGTTTCTGGAATCAGTATAATGTACATGCTGTGTTTTCATCTGCAACCAAAACCAAATCAAGTTATCTTTGTGTTTGTGCTAGTCAAAGCCACTTTATCATTTTCATGCTTTAAATCTCTGTTCCTTTGAGCCCAAAGGGTGGGGAGGGGAACTTAGTTAATTAGCAATGAGTAGTTTTGATTGCACATGCTCCTGTTTAGAAGTATTTCTTTTTAGAAAGGGATGTTTGAGAAAGTTCAACAGCTATGGAAAACCTGAATGGTCAATGTGCTCTCATAGCATCCTGTGCTTTTCTGCCTCCTCTTCTTGTGCAGGTAGGACTCTTTTTTATCTCTAGTTTAGGACTTTCGAGGCACTTTCATAGCCCCAGAGTTTATAATTGGGTTCCATTTAAGTCATGTTAACATTTGGATAAACAGATGTATACTGAGTGACTATTTTCCTATTTTAGTTCCGTTTGTAATTAGTGTTTATTAAAAAACTTAAAAATTTATTCTTAGAACATAGAAATATGATTATATACTTCATTTAAGGGTGCTTTCTAAATAGCTGTTTTCCCTTTCTTTAGGATTTTAGTAATTAAGCCAAATGTTTCTGTTATTATGTCCTTCAAATAGTCCTTCCTGAATTTCACTAGTGTAAGCTTTAATTCCATGTGCCTTTACTAAGCTTAGAGAATTTTTATAAAGTCAGTGACATCCTAATTAAAAAGTAGAATGCAGTCTAGCACTGTAAAACCTGCTTTGTGTGTTTTCCTCTCCCAATGTAGGCAATATTTTAACATCTAATTACTGTGAGTCACCATGACCATGCCATTTACTCTCATTTACTCTGATTCTTGTACAGTACTCCACTGTACAATGCTTCACATTAGCACAGTTGCCTGTGGACTATTTTCATTTAGGCTATTACATGCCTTCAAGATATGCGTGGGTTTGCCAATAGGAATGGAAGTGGGTATGCTGGGTCATAGCATGTATGGCAGTCTTAGCAAATACCAACACATGGTGTTCTGGGAATGACCTCCCTCAGCTTTCGGTGCTTCCTCCCAGCTTTGTTAGGTGTTCCACATCCTACTAAACATTTAGTAATTTGGGTCTTATACTTATATTCTGATTGGTGTCTATGCATTTCTTCTTTGAGGTGTGCTCATATAGTTGTGAGATATGTTGAGATTGTTTTTGTCTTTATCAGTTCTACTCTTATTTTAAACTAAGTGAACTAACATTTTATTTTTTCCTCTCTAACTCTTTAAAGACAAATAAAATAGGCTTTTCCCCTGATAATAGAGTTGCTTCTGTTTTAGACAGTGATGTGATCTTGACTTAACCTTGCTTTTAAAGAAAGCTAAGGACAATAGGTGAGGACAATACATAGAAGAAATTGACTTCAGTACTGATTCTGCCATACCCTCCCTTCCTCCCTCCCTCCTTCCTTCTTTCCCTCCCTTCTTCCTTTCTTTTTCTTTTCTTTCCTTTCCTTTCCTTTAAAATTAAAGCTGTTCTTGGAGTGGTTTTCTTGGTCTGCCTTACATTTTTTCCTACTTTGTTGGTATTTTCAGTTCTTACAGGAAAGTAACCATGTCAGCTTGTTTTCTTTTTGTAAGCAACATAAAATCATATTATTTTAACTATGTTCTAAGTATAAAATTCAATTCAGCAGTGTTAAATAAGTTCATGTTGTTGTGAACCAGATCTTGAGTCATTTCATCTTGAAAATCTGAAAACTATGTCTATTGTCTATAAATAATTTCCCTTGTTCTCTGCTCTACCTAACACCTCCTAAATATTATTGTGTTTTTTGTTCCTTTGAATTTAACTATTTTAAGTATCCCATATCTATGGAATTATGCCCTCTTTGTTTTTCTGTGTATATTTTATTTTATATTACATATCTTCAGGGTTCATCCATGTTATAGTATGCAATAAGATTTCCTTTAAAGCCGAGTAATAATCTGTTTTGTGCATTTTCTTTCTTTATTAAAAGTTGTGTGTGTGTGTGTGTGTGTGTGTGTGTGTGTGTGTGTGTGTGTTGCTGCATGGGGGTGAGGGGGTGGAGGAGATAACTTTTGGAGACATTTTTCTCCTTCTGTTATGGACTTGTGTGAGTCTAACAATTGCTTATTTGCCTTATACATTTTTAATGAACCTACCTCCACTTTCAGATAAAGCCATACCTTTTCACAGGTTTGGTTATAGCAACAAAGTAATTAATACTAAATCCTGCCTCCCATCATGTGCAATACTGCTGTCATGTATTCTGTTTATACATATACCTACATAACTTATACACACATGCAAAATTATATAAATATTAATTTGAATATACTTATCTGTTAACCAGTTAAGGAGAAGAAAAAAATTGTTTTCTTTTTTCTTAATTCTTTTTGAATTTCTATTTTTTGCAAGGCAGGTCTGTGGACAACAGAGTTCTCTCAGTTTTGCTTGTTTATGAAAGTATTTCTTTTGAAGAATATACAAGCAAGATAAAAATTATATCTTATTTTTTCCCTCAAAAACAAGAGCTTTAAGAAATGTACATCTCACTGTTTCAGATGTCACTTCTGTTTGCTTTATTGTTGTTGTTTTTTGTCATATCCTGTTTTTAACTAAGTTTGTGTTTCATCTTACTGAGATACGCCATAGTTATGGATCATGAGCTTTCTTTTGAATTAGTAAAATTACATGGGTATAGAATTTTTTTTGTAAGAGTAGTTTAGGGTCTTTGGTATTGCTTGTAGGGATGACGTTTTCTGGTAATGTTTAATTACAGTTCCAAAAATCTACCCATTTTCCCTTAAATGCTAGGGTGTATTAACACATACTTAGCCTGTCATCTGAACTTTTGCAGAGTGAGCATTTGGTGTAGCAGCAGTCTGGTGTGCTCTCCTTCTTCATTGTCTTAATTCAAGGCTTTTTGTTTGAATGAAGGGATATTTCCCTGTTCTAACACTTAGTTTAGAAATTACTCACAGTCATTGGTCTTTAAATAAGGTACAATTACTGATCTAAAGAAGCATTTTTGCCTCTTTCAGAACCAATACAATCAATGATCTTATTGAAGCCTTTGCTTATCCTGTTTAGTGTACATGTTTTTATTATCATATTCATCTTTATATTTTACCTCAATTTTAGTTTTTCTGCTTAATTCTAACTTATCTTGTTGCATTTTATATGTATTGTTTCTTTAAATTTGCTTGTATATTTACTGAGTTCTTTGGTATGTCTTTAATCTTTTTTCCTAAGTTCTTTCATTTATTATTATAGCTCTAAACTTCTGATTTTTTTTTTTTTTTTTTTTTTGAGACAATATCTCTCTGTAGCACTGGCTGCCCTGAAACTGACTGTGTCACTGTGCAGATCAGATCAGGTTGGTCTCATGACTCACAGAGACCCACCTGCCTTTGCTGGGATTAGAAGTGTGTGCTACCATACCAGTCTCTTGAACTATTATTTTTATTTTTCTGTAATCCTGTGTTAGATTTGTTGGGCTCTTTAGATCTCTAGATATCTTTTAAGTAGTGGAAAATTGTAGCTGACAATTTACCCTAGATATATTACCTATCTAGATTCCTCAGTCTCTTACGTTTCAAATTTCATATATTTATTAATCCATCTTCATGTATCCTCATTATTTTCATAAGGTTTCTGTCTTTTTCTTTAAAATCATGAATGTGTGGCTGTGTGAATGTAAATGCAAGTGCCTTTGGAAGCCAGCTCACCCCTGGCCTCTGCTGTTAGTCCAATCCGCTTTTGCTTCCTTATATATTTCTCAGTGTTTGGGTTTTTTTCCTAAGCCACAGAGTCTAAAGCTAGATCTAATCTGTTCTTAAATTTATCCATTGAATTTTAAATTTTACTTAGCACATTTTTTTTGTTCCTAGGAGATCTTTGTGTTTTGTTAAAAGTCTTGTTTTGTGTATCTTGAGATTTTAATATTTAAACTCATTTAAATATAGCATCTTTATTGCCCATGTTTGAGATCAGAATAATGCAAGCTGTAATTGATTGGGTCATGTTATTAACAAGTTTCTGGTATGTATAGCTTTACGATAAATTAGTCTCTGTCAGAATACAAGTTATTTTAACAAGTTGCATAGGGCTGAAGTTCAATAGCTCTGTTTAGAGATCTGTACTTGTCATTGGAGGGAAAGGTAGGATCTCCAAATGTGCTTCTGAGTAACAGAATTTTTGAAACTCAGAGGTGAATCTATAGATCTGATTTCCTTATCATGTCAGAATGTGTGTGTGTGTATGTGTGTGTGTGTGTGTGTGTGTGTGTGTGTGTGTGTGTGTGTGTTTGTGGTCACATGTACCATGTTCAAACTATTTCTATATTTTAGAGTTAATAGTTTTAATCAGAGCTATAAAAGATTAGAAAAAAAGCATTCCTAAATCTTACTTTATGTTCTTCTAACTGGCATCAATGATTCCAACACATCCTGAGTACGCCTGTCTGAGTCCATCCATCTTTAGGTTACCTGTACGCTTGGTGTTTGTTTGTCCAGGAATGCCATTTTTCTCATCAGGTGGGGAATGAGTCTGGTCCCAGGGAATGACCCTTCCTGAATCAAGTGATAATTGTTCATTCAAAATGTAGAATGGAAATATACTTATGTAAATGTTGGTTGTCTTCAGGGTTGATGACCAATCTTTAAATAAGTGTAATCAGATTCAAATCCAGAGCCCACCATTCTCGCTCACTAATTTTCAATGTAGAAATAACAGTTATCCTGATAGCTGCCACCCATTTCATTAATAATCACTAATGTTGTTTTGGGTGTTTAGTCATAGCACAAAAAATAATCCGCTTTTCATTTTACACCCCTTTTCTTTACTTATAGTAGACCCGAATGATTTGTACATCGTAGAACCCCTCAAGTTCTCTCCAGAGAAAAAGGTAATGTTCTTCTTCTTTTCAAATCTATTGTAAACTGTGTGCTAGTAAATGAAACACCAATAACTGAAATGTTAATGTGTATTTCTTGGCATTTTATTTTAAATTTTGTTTTTCTTTTTAGCTGTTTTGGGTGGTTGTTGATGCTTTTATTTACTTAGTGTGTAAGTGGAGAAGGGTAACTTGTAAGAGTTACTACTCCACCCTGTGAGTTCTTAGCACCAAGTGTCTTTTCCTGCTAAGCCATCTTGCTGGCCCTGCATTTTGTTTTTTGAGACTGGGTCTCACACACACTATAGCTTAGACTTGCCTGGACTACATAGTATGCAGCCCTGGCATCAGACTCCTTGAAGTCCTCCTGCTTCAATCTTCCAGGGCTGGGATAGTAGATGGAAGCCATCACCCAACCGGAATGTTGATTTCCCTCCTCTGTTTTTGTTTGTTTAAGATAAAGTCTTACCTTATGTGTGCCAGGATCCAGGATGCCTAAACTTGCTGCATTCAGAAATCCCTAGAAATAGAGCTTCTCTTTGTACCTCTGGAGTACAGGTGTTAGGACTGCAGGCATACAGCCCCTGTCCAGTTTTATGTAGTACTCAGGGTCAAACCTGAGGCTTCATGCCTATGGGACAAGTACTTTACTAACTGAATTGAATTCCCAGTTCTCATATGTTAATTTTCAGTGGTGATAAGGTATAAATTAATGTTTAGAGGACTCATCAAAACTATGGTCTATTTTGAATGAAATAGGAGCCAAGAAGTATATTCCTATTTTTAAAGGATTACAAAATAAAACCAAGAATTAATTAAAGAGACACTAATAAAGCCTGCAAAGCCTTAAGTATTATCTAACCCTTTACAGAAAGGATACTTGCTGATCCTTGGATGATAGATAGCCATTATTTACTGAGCTTCTCATGCGTGCCAGGCACAGTACAAGTACTGGTTATATAATCTCTACAGCCTAGCAGTGGTAATATTTCACAAGCAGAGGCTGTACCTAGATATCCCATTAGATAATAAAACCTGCTTTGTATCTTCCTAGGACCTCCACCCCATAATCTGATTTTCTTTTTTACCTCTCAAATTATGTAGTATTTATTTTGATTAGCAGTAATTGTTGGTAGTTTTAAATTTTCAGATTAGTGCAATGTAGCATTGGATTTAATCCTAACTTCAGTATTTACTATTTTGTAACTTACTCAGGGAGCCAGATTTCTAAAGTTTAATTTTTTTTTCATGTAGGAGCCAAGGGCAAATCTCTCAGGGTTAACATGTATGAAAGTAACCAGTATAACATCTGACACATAGAGGTATTCAGATATTAGCTGTCTCTACCTAACTCCATATGCACAAGTTGCTGAAAGCTATTGAAACTTTGAGCTGAGTAGCATTTACAAAGGGGGATGTCAGTGTTAATATCTATTCACAGTAGAAGTGTGTGTGTGTGTGTGTGTGTGTGTGTGAGAGAGAGAGAGAGAGAGAGAGAGAGAGAGAGAGAGAGAGAGAGAGACTTGTTTTACTTCTCATAGGCAATGCTACTTTCTTCTTACATCTCATATCTGATAAGGAGGAGTAATTTCTGTGCTTTTATTTCTGTTGTAGAAGAAACGTTGCAAGTACAAAACTGAAAAAATTGAGACAATAAAGCCTGCAGATCCATTGCACCCTATAGCCAATGGAGATATAAAAGGAAGAAAGCCCTTTACGAACCAGAGAGATTTTTCTAATATGGGAGAAGTTTATCACTCTTCTTACAAGGGCCCTCCATCTGAGGGAAGCTCAGAGACTTCATCGCAGTCAGAAGAGTCCTATTTTTGTGGCATTTCAGCTTGTACAAGTCTGTGCAATGGACAGACCCAAAAGACAAAAACTGAGAAGAGGGCTTTAAAACGAAGGCGATCTAAAGTCCAAGACCAAGGGAAGTTAATAAAAGCTCTTATACAGACTAAGTCGGGGTCATTGCCGAGCCTGCATGACATAATCAAAGGAAACAAGGAGATCACCGTGGGAGCATTTGGGGTTACAGCAGTCTCGGGACAGATCTAAAAGGAGCTGAACATTTATACTGAGGACTTTTTGTTGTTCTTTGAAGAACAGCCTGTGGTATTTGAAGGGTTCAGGGGGAGGGATAAAATATTGGGGAAAGTATTGAGAAATTATGTTTTGGTTTGTTTTTTTTTGTTTTTGGTTTTTTTTTTTTGCCTTTTAAAATAGTAGACAGGATTGTGTCAATCTTGGCTGATGAACTACAGTTTTACAAGGCTGATCTCTTCCTATAAGGATGACAATAGATATTTTATAAAGATGTGTTTTCACAGATAATTACTGGGACAAAAATAATTTGTAAGCCCAGTTCCTTGGGTGGATAGGAATGAAAGCCTAAACCTCTCCCTTCAGCTTGGTTCCCGTTTCTTGCACCTTCCCATATTTATGTGCCTTTGTCTATTTATAATGCCACTGGAAGAGGAGGAAGACCTTTTTCTGTCATTTGATTTGTTCTGTAACTTTATTAGGTTTTTGAAGCTGCAAACACTACAAAGCTTTAAGGTGGTCCATGCCTGAAGCTCAGCAGTGGGTCATTTGCATACAGATCCTAAAGACTTCCAACTTAGAGTCGCTCAGTAGTCTCACTGGGGATAAACACTTGCTGAAGTTTTCTAAAGGCCTTTCAGATAAAAGGTGATGATTTCACCCTTGGTCTCATTTAATTTAGTTAGATTGGGTTATGTTTTTTTCCTGAGTTATTAACTCAGTAAAATGGTAAGATTTTTTCTTGGAAATGACAGGTATTTGAAACCAATTTATTATAAATTCACCTTTAAACACACTTAACTATTTGTGATGATTTCTTTGCATTGCATTCTAAATGTTCACAGTAAACACTAATCCTCCAAATTTTCACATCACCGAGACCAGGTTTTCCATGGTCCAGTCACTGCCGTTGTACATAGTCACAGACAGCCAGTGAGCTCGACAGGTCCGATTCAGTCTGATTGGTAAAGTCTGGTAGATTATGGTTCCTTCATGTTTGCTTTTGTTGGCTACAATGTGCAGATATGTGTGTCTGGTTATCAGTGTCTGTCTTCATTTGTTTTTTGTTTTTTGGTTATCAGTGTCTGTCTTTATTTGCTTTTTGTTTTTTTTTCCTCTTAAGTAATTGGCAGTGTCTGTCTGAGAAAATTGATTTCTTGATGTGTGATTGTACAGGGATGAGTGAAAGTTTTTTGAGAGAATTGACCATTTTGTATTGTAAAATTTAAGTTATAACTTATTGAGCACTTTTGTTAATAATTGTTTTTAAATTTGTCAAATACCTTTTTTGGTATTGTTTGTAATGTGATTTATTTAAGGCCTTTTTGTTTAAGTTGCTGCTTTAGATTAACAGTATGTTTTAGGAGATGAATTTTCCCCCTTCCAGTCTGCACAACTAGCCATTCAGAGCAATAGGGCCTGATGGTCCAGCAGGCCCCTGAGAAGTCCAGATGTAAGCAGAGCCCGAGTGGGAAGTCACTGTGTGTTGTGAAAAGAGGGTTTAAATCTGTAACTACAGAGCTGTAGTACCATTAGAAACTGTGAATTTCCAAATAAATCTGAACACTTGTCTTTATTAATCACTGGCTCTTCTGTCCTTTAAAAGATTGCAAAAATTTTTTACTAACTCCTGACCATAGATTTAAGGGTGCTTTGATTTGGTTTTTTGGAATCTTGCAGGATCAGTATGACAGCATTGCTCATCAGACAACCATATCAGACAACCATAGACTGCTCTTTGACCTAAGCATCCTGTTCACTAATAATCATAGTTTACCTTTGCAGACTCTAAAGAGACAGTTCTAACATTTAGTAAAATACACATCTGCCTAAAGAATTACAGCTTTAGTCTGAGTTTTATTTCTCCTCTAGATTATAACTCCATGTAAGAGGGGGAAAAACTAAGCAAAAAACTGAAACCTTTAATGAGTAAAGATTGCCAGGAACGATTTGTGTTTTTAAAAAGTAACAGTCAAAACCCAAGAGCTGTAAAATCCTAAAATTTAGAATTACTGCTCAATTGAATTTTGGATTTTAGATTTTGGAACTAAGGATGTCTACCCAACAAATATTACTAACAAAAATCCCAAAATCCTCTAAACACTTTTCACAAATGTCTCAGGGAAGACATACTCGAGCCTGTATATAAATCTAAACGATTTTCAACATTCCATGGTAGCCAACCTTATTTTATTTGTAGTGTTAAGATATTAAACCAGAATGAAATAAAACTTACTCCACTCAAGCAAAGTCAGTTCTTTGAATTCTTAATGTATCTGTAGAAGTTTACATATACATATGATTTGAGGAATTCAATACTTTTTACAAAGCTTGTACACACATGTTCTCTCCCTCATGCTATTATACATACAAACTCTACCCCTACACCCATCGCTGTCCACCTTATCTCCACCGCCAGGAACAGCCATTTTTAATTCTGTATTTCAAGTTAACTGTGCTTGTGCCTTATGTTGACATCTTTAGTTTTAGACACATGTCCATTGAACACACATAAAATATGCTTTTATTCAACTTGTAATCCGACAGGTTTAAAATGCAAAAGTTGAACACTTGCACCACTACCTGTATTTAACAGTTAATATTTTTAGTTTATATATATTTGCATATATGTCTGTATTATATATATGTGTGTGTAATGTACATTATTGGTGTATAGGAGTATGTATATATAAGACATTTGGTAAATGAACATGTTAAGGCATCATGACCCTTCCACCTTAAATAAATTCATGTATTTTCTTAGAATAAAGATATTTACTTTACATCCTTAAGTGACTACATTAGTCAGGGTTCTGACTAATTAGAGTAACAGAACTTAGCAAATGAATCTCTCTCTGTATTTGGCAGCTTTTTTAAAAAATTTATTTATTTCATGTATAAGCCTACACTGTAGCTGTCTTCAGACACACCAGAAGAGGGCATTGGATCCCATTACAGATGATTGTGAGGCACCATGTGATTGCTGGGAATTTGAATCCAGGACCTTTGGAAGAGCAGTCAGTGCTCTTAACCACCAAACCATTCCAGGGATTTCTTAGAATAACTTACAGGCTGAAGACCAGCTAACCTAACAGTGGCTGCCTATGAACAGAAGGTCCAAGAATTAGCAGTTCTTCAGTCCTTAAAGCTGGGTATCTTAACTGCTCTTCCGTATACACTGGCATCCTGAAGAAGTAGGCTCTGATGCCAGTGAAGGAATGGTCTTGCTAGGGAGAAAAAAGCAAATAGGCAAAGAGCAAAAGTTTTTTTCTTCTGTGATCTAACAAAAGTTTTCAGCAGAAGCCATGTCCCAATTGATCTAGTTTAAAGTTGTGTCTTCCCACCTCAAAGATCCAGATTAGAAGTGGATCTTCCCACTTCAAATCCCTCACAGACGTGCCCTCCATTTGTAAATTAGAGTTAATTCCAGATGTAGTCAAATTGACAACCAAGAGTAGCTATCATAAGTTCACCCCTTGTCAACTCTTTTTGACATGGTTATCAATTTCCAAATAAAAACAGTATTACACCTAAACATGACATTAACATATTTCACCAAGCCATAATTACATTCAACATGGTAGAACTATCCCTCTCAAAACTACAAATGCATTTATAAATTTAGACTAGGTGGCAATATTCCTTGAATTAGTATCTCAAGCTTAAATGTAATAACCATTGATATTCTCCTAATGTTATATCACCTGATAAATTGAAGAAAGAAAACACAAATATCTATTGCAACACAATCTTAACAAAATACACCAGAAACACTTGTCAATTTTGAGCCTCATTTCTACAACTGGTCCTATGGCCTTAGCTAGTATTCATAGCTACCTTTTTCTACAACTTGGGTTTATGCAGCCTAGACCACATTTCTTTAGCTTTCACGGTATTCCTGATTGTCCTTCTATAGTAGTTACAGCTGGGCACAACCTGATGACCAGTGTGGTGTGGCTCAGGTACCAAATGGTTCTTAGCACAGAAAACCCCACCTAGGTTTGTGTCTTGTTTTGATCATTCTCTTATGAGAAATAGGATCTATTGGGTTTTGTTTTGGTTTTAAGATTTGCTGTGTGTGTGTGTGTGTGTGTGTGTGTGTGTGTGTGAGAGAGAGAGAGAGAGAGAGAGAGAGAGAGAGAGAGAGACAGAGAGAGAGAGAGACAGAGAGAGACAGAGAGAGAGGGAAAGAGGAGAGAGGGAGAGAGAGAGGAGAGAGAGAGATTGATTGTATGAGAGTATATGAAAAGGCCAGAAGAGGCTTTGGATCCTCTGATGCTAGAGTTACAGGCAGTTGTAAGCCATGCAGTGTGTGAGCTGGGAACCAATCTGGATCCTCTTGACAGAGCTGCAAATGGTCTTAACTGCTAAACCTCCTTCAAGCCCATCTGATCCTGAATGTATTCTGTGCTCACTTAATGACTGGTGTGTAACTATAACTAAAAATGTTTGTAATAGTCTGTAGATCCAAATGAATATAAGGAAATATAAGGAAATTTTGTCCAATTCCTTAGACTTTTCTTTGAACTTTTGTTTTAGTTAAAATGTAAAAATCAATATTAGAGAAATATTTATTTCAAAATTTTCAAATCTTTTTGAAACTAATTCTCAGGATTGCTCTAATTTGCAATTCTTGTACTTTTATATATTGTTGCTATTATGAATGCAGTACTTTCAATATATTTTCTAATAACTTTTTGATAATATGATAAAATACATGTTTTATTTAAGCATCTTATCATTTTACCTTACTGGATTCCATTTTCTTCCTCAGTTGATTCTTTTCCAGGAGGTTTACCCATATCTAATTTCATATTTCTTCTACCTTTATTTCAAATTTACTGGGTCTTCCCAAGCAGTGCTAAGTAGGAGAGATGCTAGCAGGTATCATTTTTCTGTATATAAGTTAGAAATTGTACAATGGTCATAATTATTAATAGTGATTAGTTCTAGATGGATACTCTTAAGTTAGCCACAGTGGCTCATGATAGAATTGTAGCACTTGGTAGGCTGTTAGAGAATTGCTGTGGATTTGAGGTGAGCCTGGACTATATAGAGACCCTATCAAAAAGCAAAACAATAAACAGCTTCAGAGTAATTGTTTTTCCTGGAATTTATTCTTAAACATAGTTCGGAATACATAGTAGATTTTATTAAAATATTTTGAGCAACAAACAAGTTAGCCCTTTTTCTGTGATTTGTCTTGTGAAATGAATCAGTGACATTACCCTAGGCATTACCTAACATCTCTCACCATCATTTCTTTTTTGCTTACCTTGCAACAAAACCTTTATAAACATTTTTAACAGAGGTTCAGCTATTATTGAAACTTGTGTGTAATTTCTAAACTTAAATTGGGGCAAATGGCTAGAGTACATAGTAATGCCATCACTGCCCACTGGGAATGAAGACTGAATAATTAATAGCTACCTCTTAGAAGGACCACCAGGTACAGGGTCAACTCTTTCTGGATGTTGTAATCAGAAAGGGTGTGGCCATCTTCCAGCTACTTGCCTGCAAAGATGAGCCTCTGCTGGTCATGGGGGATGCCCTCTTTATCCTGGATCTTGGCCTTCATGTTCTCAATGGTGTTACTGGGCTTCACCTCCAGGCTGATGGTCTTGTTGGTCTTGGTCTACACAAAAATTTGGGTTTTGACCTGTTAACAAATGTGATGTTAAAGCACAAACTGCCTAGTATGTCAAAATACCCTCACAAAAGAGCTGCCAAATGGGATAAAGCCTCTCCTCACTCCATACTTTTAAATAGTAGGGGGCAAAGGAAGAGGTTTGATTTGAACATTTTGAACAATTTGCCTTCTGAGTTCTTTTCAGTGGGAGGGACTGTAGTAAACTTTCTTAACTGTTCTCTAAAGGCTCTGAAGTTCTTCCCATGTGTATAGAAAGCTATGATGTGCCCATGGCAGTTTGCCGAGGTGCTGCACTAGGCATTATTTGCTTAGACATGATTTGCATCTGCATCTCTTTCCTTCTCTGGGCCGTTAGGCACATCTCACATTTCCATCGTGTAAGAGGTGTGTCCAGAACTGCTTCTTGTAGCTGTTTACATTGTGCTTGGAACTTCACTTCACTCTTTACAATGTGTTTCTCTTAAGATTGTGGCTTAGTTTAGCTAAGCCTTTGTCTACTATTCTTGCCTACCGTTTTCCTTCCAACTAGTAGTGTCTTTATATTACGGCCTGGGTTAACATTATTACGAACCAGTGGAACATGTAAATGTTTTAATTTCATTATTCAGGAATTACTGCAGGCTTCCTTTTCTTGCTTTTATCTATATTTAATTGCAGGGGCTATATATTACAGAATGTGGTACCTTGTGTATTTCATGTCTATTGATCTCCTGGGACATGCTCTATCTAATTAATGGATATAGAAATCTATTTGACAAATATCTCAAAAAGCAGCCTGCATAACATAGATACCTATTCTATCTCCTGATTAGTATTCTGTCTGAGTCCTGGGACATGTAATGCATGAGTTACAAGGTACATTTTAATCTTTCTTCTTTCCTTACATAATCTTGTTTCATGGATCCTATTCACTTAGATGGCAATAAGACCCCATCTTGCATCCCCCCCCCCCTCTCTCTCTCTCTCTCTCTCTGTGTGTGTGTGTGTGTATGTGTGTGTGTGTGTGTGTGTATCTTTGGGTTCTGACAGTTTATTAATTCAGAGTTCTATATTCATACCTGCACATATACATGTATGTACACACGTGTATATATAAACATATATGGTGGCTTATATATAATATGCATATTGTGATGGTTAATTTCAATTTCATTTTCAACTTGGTGAGATCTAGAATCAGATTTTGAATCCTGGAAGATGGGACTCCCTGAGGTGATTATCTTAGGTTATATGAGGTGAAAAGAGTTGCCCACTAGGAAGGATCCTAACCATCTAAAAAGGAGAAAATGGGCTGAGTGCAGACATCTGTTGTTCTCCTCCTTTTCTGTATGGATGCAGTGTGAGCAGCTAGCTGCTTCTCGCCGCAGCAGGCTTTGACTTCCCATCCATGATGGACTCTGCCTTGAGCTGTAAGCCAAAATAAAATGGTTATGTGTGTTGTTTTTATTTTTAATATGACCAAAGAAGCAACTTAGGGAAAGAAGAACTTTGGCTCATGGCTTCACAGAGTTCTGTAGCATAGGAAGCATGTGGCAGAGGCTTGTTTACAGAGCAGTACCAGGAAACAGTGGGAGCAGAATCAGACAGGGTATATCCCTCAGCGATCCACCCTGGTAGCCCATTTCCATTAGCCAGAACCCATGTCATAAAAGTTATACAGCTTCTCCAAACATTTGCCATCACATGGAGAACAGGGTTTTAAATACATGGGCCCGTGGAAGGTATTTTAGATCTAAAACAAGTTACATCTACATAAAAACTATATCTGTATATGTATGTATACACACATACACACAGACACACACATATAAACTATTTCTGTATTATGTTTGGTCAGAAACTATATACTTCCATAACTCAAACTCTATGCTTGTGTGTGTGTGGAGCCAGTATTTCCCAATATATCTATAAAACTATAAATATATATAGTTTTTATATTTATAGTTTATATATATACATGTGTATATAGTTTTTATATAATTGTATTTTTTACAAACTATATGTGTATATACATATATAATATGTATATTATGTATTATATATATAATTATAATATATTACATTATAATTTATATTTATTATATATTAATATATATTATATATTATAATAATTGTTATATTTATACTTGATATATAAACTATACATAGTTTTTATATTTGTCATTTTATAGCTATTTTGAGAAATGCTGCATATATATGCACATATATTGTGTGTGTATATATATATCTATATGTCTATATATATACTATATTTGTAGTTTGGGTATAAATGTCTCCCACATATCTAAACTATATGTGTATATTATATATATATATATATATATATATATATATATATATATACATATATAAGATACATACATACACACATAGTTTTTATATTCATGGTTTTATAGATTTTTGGGAAAATGCTACACTGGTGATGCCTGTCAGAAACCACTTACCTCCATAAGTGTTAAAGAAGTAAACCCTAACTTTCATAAAAGGATGCTTTGGAGTTTTCTAGGAGAGATGGTAAACTGGCTTCTCTGAGTGATCCAGAAGACAGTATGGACCTGTAGAAAAGGTCTTATCTGTCATTTCTTGTGAAATTATAAGTTTAAGTAATACGTTTAACAAGCAGAACTAGAAATGCAATTGTCGGCCTCTTGGTGGGACTAGTTCTGCCTGTATTTCTGTATATGTACAGTCAGAACTATTGTTATGGGTACCATAAGCTATAAAGCAGTCTTGAAACTACCATGTAGAGCATCCAGTCCTAGAGAAAAGGTAAATACATTTTACTGAGCTATTCTCTTCCCTTGCCAGGGCTGAGATGGGTTAGAGCCTGCATGCTACGGCCCACAGTATCTCTTGACCACTGGTTCTCCTTTTCTCCTTTCATTGGTTGAGTTGCAGACGTCTGTAGAGTAGAATTGGAGGGCAGCATAAAGAAAGTTCTAACCTGGCACATGGTGAGACGGGCTTCTAGGTCTGACATGAATTTAAGATGTACATAAAGACTATCATGCGTGTTGTTGAGTTTGGGGAGGAAGCTCAAGCTAGATTTTTTTCTCATCTTTGTTTCTGGGAGATACTGATGACACCTATCTTGCCCATCAGCGTATTCCTGTCCGGCTCCAAGGATCTAATACTGCTGTATTTGTCGGGCTTCTCTGGGTAGCTATGTATTAAAGTGTGATTTATTAGATTGCTTTACAAGAGACTGTCTGGGCAGTTCAACAATGGCTGACTTAATGCTGGAGAGGCCAAGAAGCCATAATTTCGTAGTCCATGAGGCTGGGCATGTCAGTAGTCCAAATATTGTCCTAGACCTTTGGGGGATTTCTGGGAAGCTTTTGGGAAGAAATTCAGCAGCCGCAGCTGTAACAGAGAGGAGGAACTTGCCAGAATGAGAGAAAGCGGGCAGACACAAAGCAATCTCCCATTTTGCTTCTGTCTGATTTGTCACTGGACGGTGTTGCTCACATATAGCGAGGGTCTTTCTACTTCAAATAATCTAGTCAAGAAAAATCACAGAATTCCTGGTGGCTTTCCTTTTAGTTCATTCCAGATCCAGTTTACAGCCAAACAAAACAAATGCACTGTCTCTAGCCTTTCCCTGTCCTTTCGGGCAGTGTGATTGGAGAGCACCCAACCAAACTGCCAATCAGCCCCTGCCAGAAAACCCTTCTGTGGAACTGGCGTTTTTGTCTTCAGAAAAAAATGTTTATTTTTGATACAAAAATCTAAGAATGCTACAAAATAGCATCCCCCCCCTTTTTTTTTTAGATTTATCTTCTTTAGGGATGGAACTCTGTCCTTTGTGCTATTGTACCTTGGGGATAAAAAATATTGTTTTTGATACTATAAGGACTCATACTGAGGAGTTTTCCTGGAGTCTCAGGAACTTTTAAAAAATATATTATTTTTTTGGATGTTGGAACTTTAAAAAACTATTTATTTTTACTTTCTAAAGTTAAAATATAATATTATCATATACCCCTTTCTTTCCTCTAAACTCAGAAAATATACCTTACACCCCCCCTACTCCCTTTCAAATTTATGGCATCTTTTTCTTTGTTGTTGTTACATAGATGTATAAATATATAAACTGTTGAATCTGTTTAATGTTGCTTGTGTATATGTGATTTAAGGGCTGAACTTTTGGAATTGGATAGTTAATTAGGGAATTTATCCCTGAACACAACTAATTCTCCTTCTCTGGGCTCTCATTACTTGATAGAGTTCTTTGACTAAGGTGGGATCCTCTAAGATTTCCCCCTTTGATGATAGCAGTCATATTGTTGAGGTATCATGGGCATGGCTTCCCTGTCATTTCTAAGATGTATGATCTCACAGCAGACTTCCTAGTCTGCTGGCTCTTAGAAGCATCTGCTCCTCTTCTGTGATGCTCCCTGCGCTTGCGCCCCCGGGATCAGTTGTTCTCTGGATTGGACCAGTGTGGTTTTCTGCAATTGTCTCTGCTGTGAGGAGAAACATCTGTGATGAGGCATACGCACTGCACTTGTCTTTGGGTATGAAGCTAAACATTTAGAATGCAGGTAGGAATAGTGCTGGTTTAGTCAAGTGGTGAGATAAGGTTTCCTCTAGACTATATTCAAGAGGCTGGCTCAGAGGGTGACACATCTGGACACACTAGTCAGCAGAAAAGATGGGAATGGTGCAGGCCACCCTTCCTGACTTGGGCCACACAGTTTCATGCACTTCAGGGCTTTCTTTACTTTTAGAAAGGCTGTGAAAAGAACAAGAAAAAAATCGAGATAAAAATAATATTGAAAGAGCTTTTGAAAGTGGAACTAGAGGGTCATGACAAAAGGCAGGCCTTGTGACAGTCTCCAGCTGCTTCCTGAAACGTGAACTTTGGTTTTTTAAACCTTTGACCGTAGTCATCTGGAATGACCAGTCACAGTTTAACCGGAAGCTCGAGATTCATAGCAAGAAGTCACTGGACACTTGTTTTCTGACATTTCTGTGTTTATGCGATGTTGTTTTAAACCTTCCATCAGTTACTTGCTCTCTCTTTAACATTTCATTAAGAGTTTCCTACAGATCACTTATTTCTATAGGCTACTTTGGAACAATTAGATGACCGGAACTGTATCCTCATGTGAGATGAGTCAGCAGAGAGCAGACCTCCATGGTCCTGTGGCCAGATCCTTCCCTCATACCCTACGGCCTGGAAGAGCAAACTGTAAGAGACTCTGATTACTAGTCAGAGGAAAGGGGCCCGGATCACATCTCTCATCCTTGGAGAAGGTGTGAGATACTGAAAGTCATGAAGTGGATGGTTCAGCCCAGCTCCGAGAGCTCCAAATCTCAAGCACTGTACAACAGAAGGCTTTCTGAAATGAGTGGATAGAGAACTGGTCCCAAGGTCTGTCACATCCTTAACACTTGTATAAAAATAGCATATTGTTCGCAGGCAGCCAGCCGGTGCTTCCAGTCACCTCATATTTACAGTCACGTGTGCTATCAGTACAATGTAAATGCTATGTGATGCATGGGACTGGGAATAGCACAAAGGGAAATCATCTGTACATGTTCAGTACACCATGGCACTTTTGTTTTCAAATGTTTTTGAGATGTGGTTAGTTGAATGGTAAGTTGTTGCTATGTCTAAATCCCCGTTTCTTGTATATATCTGTCTGTACATCCATCCATCCAATCACCCACCTACCTACTTACCTATCTCCCTATCTCTTTATTGATCAGTTATTATCTACCTATCAGCTCTATTTATCAGTATGTGGCACATGTTATAATGTTTATCATCATGTATTTTATTTTAATTCTAGGCACATAGGTTGCTCACACATGCACTTGCCCTTCCCTTGTTCCAGCTAGTGAATCCTGAGGAGCAGGGATACTTCTGGATTTGTAGAGGCATTTAAAAGCAAATTATCTGTACTTCTATCTTGTCTTTTCTCTGCAGGGACTAGTGATGTAAACAGTGAGGTCTCAGCTGTTCGGGGTCCCCTAGTAAAGGACCCTGGAGTGTACCTACTGTAGACCTTGTAGGAACAAAACTACACAACTGTGGCAAGCCAATGAGATTTTGTGATTGTTTCTCACTTAGCCTAATTTAAGTTTATTAATACGGTCATGCCTTGTCCCCAAGCAATTTCTAAGAAGTATTAGTACAGTTGGATAAGAAAGTGAATCAGTGGCCGACAGGGTTAGATACACCTCTCAGCACCTAGAGGTGAATGCCAGAGACTCAGGAGTCTGATACCAGGTTGGGTTAAATAGTAAGATCTGGGCCAGCCTTGGCTACATAGTGAGACCCAGTTCCATAAGACAATAAAATGAGTAAGGATAATATATAATGACATTTGCCTTAGTGAGTTATTGAGGAGAGACATGTTGTGTGAATAACAAATATACATAACAGTATAAGACACAACCTTTTGTATCCTGGCTCTCGGTATGCACAACTGATGCTTTCTCTCTACACAGACACCTCTCCTCTCTGTGTAACAGGGAGAGCCTTCCTCATCTGACCTACTTACCGTCACAGCCTGGTTCCCGCTCTTCATGCTCACTTTCACTGTTACTTTTTGTTTCCCCATCACACCTATCACCTTGGACCAAAACTCCACATTTGTAATTTCCCGTTATGTCTGTTCCCTAACACTAGATCGGAAGCTTCATGGAAGGTGTGACCATTTTTATTTATTGCTACATCTCCAGCATATAGAACACTCCATGCTGTGCCAATCAGTATTCCATATGTAGTTTTAAATAAATTATCGATTAATAAATTATGATTTGGTAGGGGCATTAGGTACAGAATACCAATGGAGCGAGTAATCACTTGCCTGGGACCTGACTTTGAGATGTAGAAACATATAGACCATATGAAGACACGTTTCTTTAGCCGAATCTTGCTGAATCTTCTGTCAATTATCCTTTCTCCCCACTCCCTGAATCCTAGATTTGGATAATGCTTCCCACTAGATAAGCTTCAACAACCACAATAGTGAGAATCACATAAAAGATTATGGTTATGACTTATTGACCCTACTTGGTCTGACTTTAAGGCTATTTCCTTTCATGAACTGATATGAATTTTAATAATCCCCATAGTCAGTGCTATTATGATTTGGTCCTTATTTGTATGAAAAAAAGCTGTGTGCAGAGGTACATTACCAGGTAACAGGGCACACAAAATGCAATTGTTAACAGCACTTTTTAGGCGTGTGTAAGTCAAGTGGACACAGTTGAGTAGTCCTCCTAAGATTTTTCACATAATCATGTGTACTCTAATCAGGTAGATTTCTCTCTTGGAAGCTAACAATTGGCCCCCATGTAAATACAGCTTTCACACATCTGGCATCGTATGGAATGGGAGAAAGAACACTTAGGGGTTTCCAGGCCATCTCGCTTTCCTCTGTGTGGTCTCTTCAGTGTTAGATTCGGCCTCCTCACAGCATGGAGGCCAAGCACAGTCAGACTCTCCTGTAGTGACTGGAGTCTCAGGCTCTGGTCTTATGGTTTGCTCTGCAGACTTGTCAGTTGCACAGGGACCCTTTAGATTCCATAGGTACTGGAGGCGTGGCTCATCAGGAGAGCATCTCAGAGACTCATAATCATGGTGGACTTCTCAACCTCATACTCTAAATCCGGGCCTGAAGAGCAAGCTCTCTTTGTCCACCAGGAATGAGAAAGTGATGTGTGTAGAAGGATGACCTGAAGCAAGACGCTCCAGAGGAGGACAGACCACAGTGACCTGGAGAGCACACACTGTACGTGTGAGACACTGACATCTCTTCCCAGAACTTTACCTTCAAGGCTACCGGCTCCATGGCACTACATCCTCTGAATTTTTAATTCATCCATCTAGGTTTTCAATATAAAAGATTATTCCTATGTGACTAGCAATATTTCAGGTGTGTAGATACAGTAGAGAATAAAACAGAGTCTCTGCTTTCAAAGACCTTATATTTTACCTAGGGAGACAGTCAGCAAACAAAACAATGTCAGGTGACACGAACTACCATAGAGAAATTAAGGATGGGCGGTTCCGGTGTGCTGAGTAGCCGAACATTCCTTTCAGCTCCTTCATGCTCTGCTCTTTGTCTACCTTGAAAGATCCTCCTTCCCCCAAGGCTTAACTGCTTCCCACTCTTCCTTTGCACTGTAACTTGACTGTCCAGCCACTGAAATGCATTGTCTTCAGCCTTCATTCTGCCAGTGCAGAACCAGTGACCCCTCTTCTTGCTTCCAAGTGTCTGTTTCTACACATTCTCCGTGGATATAACTTTTTAAAGTTAATGCTTTCATTCTACTTAAGTGAGAGTGACTTACAGGCTTCTGTGTTTCCTTTTCCGTCTTTGGTGATTGAAAGGACATCATCTTTCTGAAGATGTTCAGGAAAGGAGCTTACTTAGAAACTCTGCTGAATGGTTTTCTTCTTTCATTTCTCCCTAAAGAAGAGTTCTCTCTTCTGTGGTTTCAACACCATACATTTGGTGATTCAGAAAACAAACTTGACAGCTAAATGCCCCTCATTTTAGGGAAGTTTTTTATGAGACTGAAATTTTGTTTTATTTCCAGTATATCAGTGAAGCCTAGAGTACAGTTACTTGGTTGTGAGATATCAGATAAATGTTCATATATATAAACATGTTAACCATGTGGCCATTACATCTAAACACCGGGACTTTTTTATGCACACTTATACTTACCAACTTAGACAAACAGGATGCGTTTTTACCACAGCAGGGAAGTCTAAAAACGTGTCCCCATACAGCTGTATCTTGGTTCAGTGTCTACCTGCACACTGTGGCTTGGTCTGACTCTGGCTGCCTGTAGGTCCATAAGTTAAGCCTCCCTAAAAGTCTGAGATGCCTGGAGACTAGCTAGGTTTTCAATAAGACTGGAGGCTGAGGCTCTGTGGAACAAGATGAAGCTGAATTTCTGTTGTTCTGTGGAGTACGCACATGTTCCACTGTATGCTGGAACACTTGAGCTTTTGAACTAGACCACAGAGTGCTGTGGGCAGATGTGCCTTTGATCTCTCTCACCTCTGGAAACCTTGACTTTTAAGCTGCTTTGAGCCCTTCTATAAAAAAGTGGCCAGGGTGGGCTGAACTCTGTTCTAGGACAGCAGTTACCTCAGACCACAGTTGCCTCGCTGCCTGGGAAGTCTGCAAGGGTGGCTGGGAAAGGCCGTCTTTATGAACCTGTCTGTGGAAGAGAAGAGTTGCAGGTAATACAGGATAGTCAAGTGAGCAGCCCAGGCTGGACGGGGTCCTCAAACACCACTCACCAGATTACAACTTCTGTTCGCTTTTTCTCCCTATGGTCTTTTCAATGTATGGAGTCAAAGGTTTTGTTGTTGTTGGTGGTGGTGGTGGTTTAAACAATTAGAGAAGATGATTTTCTGTTTTTGAATCAGGGTCTCTTGATGTGATCCCAGCTGTCCTGGAACTTGCTACATAAACCAGGCTGGCCTCAAAGAGATCCTTTTCTTGCCAGGTGCTAGGATTAAAGACGTGTGCCACCACGCCTGGTTGAGATTATAGTGTTTTAAAGGTAGCACTGCACATGAGAACTCCTCCATGAAATGTTTCTTTGGCTCCCCTCTTTGTCCATTTCTCCATGCTTCAGTTTCAATATGCTCTCTTCTCTCTAACCTAATACAAGCCTGATGGTTTCTTAGAGTGTCTTTTTTTTCACTCTAAATTAGTCTTATAATAGTAGTTACTGGCACGTGGGCACTTCCAGCTTCAATGCTGTGGAGGACCTGAATCCAAGGCTTTGTCCCTCTGCCTCTTGTAGTGGTTGATGTAGATCACATCTCAGAAGTACTCAATGGTCAATCATAGAACCATGGGACTCAGCCTCTGCTGGCTACCTTCCTGTCTCCTCAGAGACTGGTGTCCCCTGTTTGTCATACGCTGGGTAGGGAAAGCAAAGCAGCTCTTGTTCATTTCAAGCATGAAGCACATGGTATGACACAAACTTCAGAAATGTGTGATGTCTTGACTGCCCATGATCTTTGTAACTATTTTATGGTCAAGGAGCTTCAGAGAAGACTTCAGCAATGGTTTTCTGGATACGTTCTTTATGGATGGGCTATTTTGCATTCCATTACGTTTCCATAGTGACACGTGGGGCTCAGGAGTAGTTAGTGAGATGACTTACGTGAGCATCCTGGCTTTGCAGAGGCTCATCCATCTGTAATCTGCAGCTCTCATCCTCAACCATGGTTGGGTAGGATGGACTAAATGGTTAGCACAAATCACCAGGAAATGGCATACAGTATTAAAATATCTACTCATAATAAGTCATGACGGTCCAATGCTGTGCCTTGGCTAAAGGACTGAAGTCCATTTCGCGGAGCCAACTTTCTGAGGAACTCATCAGAGATCCTGTCACCTGCCTTTTCACTGAAATCTGTTCAAGCAGATTTGTTCTGAAATCTGTTCAGTGTCCTTTTGTGGGTATTTATTGAATCTCTTTGTTTTCATAAAAAAAAATCACAGGAAGCCAACTCAGGTTGACTTGTAATGAAAAAAATAGAAAATATTATGACTTCCACAATTTATAAGATTGAGGAATGGATTTCTCAACTTGGAATCTGATACCTCAGAGAGACCCATGAATCTTTCTCTGTCCATCTCTCTACAGTTTTTAGACTCTCCCACAGAAGTGGTTAGAAGAAGCAGTTCAAGTCTTTGCATCTGTATTATAAATAAGCCCAGAAACAAAAAATCATGTTTTCTATGTTACCCTCACTCTAAGTATTAAACTAGAGCCATAATGGACCATTTTATGGTACTTGACATCATTAGTGTTCCTAATGATTTGATCACAGTGGGTCCTGTGCTTGTGACTGGAGGAGGCTGAAGTTCATCTTGGGTCATTAGCAACTATATCTCAAGGAATGAAAATTGTACTGTTGTTACCAATGATGGGGTTGTGGTTATAGAACAAATTTATATTACAATCAACATGTTTAGCCACTCAATAAAGATCCAAACTAAGAATTTAATAGTGTTTCTCTGTGAATATTCTCTTCTCTTCATCTGATCTTTACAAGCTGGATTCTTAAAGTTAGGTCTTACCTTCTGTCTGCCATATAGAAGCAGATTTAATAAAAAATATGGACATGTTCCTGTTGGGAGCCATTTAATTCTTTTTAATAGGACAGGCCACCTAATTCTTTTTCAGCCCAGAGAATTAAGAGGTATAACCTCTAACTGTTAACTACGGAAAATATGTAAGTTTTTAAAGCCAGTTATCAGAACAGAAGCAAAATTGAGTTTGAGGCCTGTCTCCAGCCAGGCAAGGTTCTTGGAATTCCTGTGGGCACTATGTGGTCTTGATGTTGGGAGATTGGATGTTTGAATTCTTCTCTGTGGCTCTTCATCTGGATTTGTCTCAGTAACCTATTCCCCCTGAGTTTCGGTTTTTCTCATCTATAGTATTGTTTTGAACTCTCCACTCTCTTTCCAGTGTAGTCCATTTCTTTTCTAAATAATTTTATTGTTATTGTTACTGATGATTCTCAAAAACAGTCTTTATCTGGATTGCAAGCTTTCTTGCCTCCTCTATAGGCAGGAAAGTTTAATGCTATAAGGATTCAGTAGCAAATGTAAAAGGAAAACATGTTTAGTTGACTCAGAGAGATGAGTGTGAGTCTACCAGTGGCAGACAACCCTTGCTTCCAGGAAGAGATATCCCTAGCATATTGTGATTCAGCAAAGACCATACTTCGTTCCTGAGGCACTGTTACCATCAGTGTCTGCTGATTCTGGCTTGGCACTGCTATGGGGGTTTGGATAAGAATGGCCCTATAGGCCATAGATTTGAATGCTTAGTCACAAGAAAGTGGCACTATTTGAAAGGATTAGGAGGTATGGCCTTGTTGGAGGAAGTATGTCACTGGGGGTAGGCACTGAGGTTTCAAAAGGCCATGCCAAGCTTAGAGTCTTTAGAATCTGTCTGTCTGTCTGACTGACTGTCTCTCTGTCTCCGTTTTCTCTCTCCGCTTTCTCTGCACATAGATTAGGATGTAGCTAGCTCTCAGCAACATCTCCAGCACCATGTCTGCCATGGATGTTGCCATGTGCTCTGCCATGATGCCAATGGACTCAGCCACTGAAACTGTAGCAAGCCCTCAGATAAGTGTTCTCCTGGTAAGAGTTGCCTCGATCATATTTCTTCGAGACAATAGAACAGTAACCAAGACAACTGCTCACCAAAAATTTAGCCAATATCCTTCGAATTCTAGAATTTTGGAGGACGGAAAGTAAAGGAGAAATAGATCTGTGCACAGAGACACAAAACCCAAATTAGTTTAATGTTTACTATTGTCCTGTTTCACTGAGACATTTCACTGTTGGAAACAAATAAGCTACTGGATATGGTAAGTGCTAAGTACAGTTTGGGAAGATGGTTTCCTTTCAGATCATCACCTGGACAATGAAAAAGTTAGAATAGCTGATCTTACTGTTGAGATCTAGAAACAAGTCCTGCTCTTAGCACAAGGATGCATTATATTTTCACAGCAAATAAGTGAATGAGTGAGTGAATGAATGAATGAATGAATGAATGGTCACATGACTGAATTCTGTGAAGTGGAAAGAACATGTATACTGCAGAAGACATTTCTCATGGAGACACCATGTCGCTCACCTTCTGCCTCCAAAGCCTTCTGTGGAAGGAAATGTCTGCTGCCACCTCTTTGACCACTTCCTCACTAACCCACCAACCTTTTGGTGCCCCTGCTTCACTCTGTGGATGCAGAACCCAAAGAAAATCATCTGAAGGAGTTAGAGGAAGTGAAACTTGTTCCTTACATAGTTTTATTTTCTGCCTCCTGTTCTTCTTCATCCCTTCTGTGTGAGCAAGGTGTTGGTTAGGAGTGTTTGATGCGGGGCAGGCCCCAAGATGTGTGCAAGAGGGTGGAGAGTGGTGAGCAGAGATGGGAGGGCGAACGGGAAAAGGGGAGATGAGAGGACGGGTGTGTGTGGAGCAGTGTTGCAGGAATATAGGCTGTGCAGCATTATGACAGAGTCAATCCAGAGAAAAAGGAAACCTCAGCACAGTTGCTCCTTCTGCCAAATCCCCTCAGTAGATATTCATCAAAGGCCGGGGGGGGGGGTCAAGGTTTCCTCGTTTTTATGATCAAATATGTTTGATATGTGAGAAATTCGAGGCCAAGGGAAGAAATGCATTGTTGGATTCAAGAGTTATTTATCTTTGATGAAGTTATTTATCTGGCTCATCTTGGGAATAAATTCTGGTGATTCAGTATATGTTCCAAGAGTTTCCAACCAGGGAAGATGGACCACATGTGGACAATATGTTGCAAACATTCATCTCTGCAGTGATAATTCCAGTGGGTTTCTGATGCTGGCAAGAAAAGTCCAACAGGTTGACCTCCATAAGGTCACAGAAGACAGTGGGGAGGTACCTTGAGACTGTGACAAGGCATTTTCCAAGGTATTGCACCAGCAAACTCAGGCAGGAGGTGGTAGAGACTCATCACAGGCTGGAGGCTCTGAGGTAGCAGACCAGTGTTTGGGAGAATGAAGGAGTAATCTGGGCCCTGTATCAGGAAAGGACACAGTTCCATAAAAACAGGGAAACAGGATTCTGCCTTTGCGTACCAGTGTTATGGATACCAGGGCTAGCCAGCCTGTTTTGTGTTTTGCTTTTTAGTCAGTTTGACACAAATAATGGTCATATGAAAAGAGGGAACCTCAGTTGAGAAAATGCACCCATTAGATTGGTCTAGAGGGCATTTTCTTGACTAGTGATGGATGTGACAGGAGGGCCCAGCCAACTGTGGGTGGTGCCATCCCTGGGCAGGTGGCTTTATGCAGCAGTCTGAGCAGGCCATGGAACAAGCTAGTAAGAAGCACTCCTCCAAGGTCTCCACTTCAAGTCTCCAGTTCTAGGTTACTTCCCCGAGCACCCTGCCTGCCTTCAATCAGCAATGGACTCTTAACCGCGGAGATGTAAGCACTCTTTCTTCTCTCACATTGCTTTTGATTATAGTGCTTATTAAAGTAATGGCAAGAAAACCACAACACCAGGAATTAAATAATTTTTCTAAAATTATTTTATACACAGACTCACGGCTTGTGTTGCCACAAGCCCCAGGAGAATTTTGGAAATTCATGTTGAACTCCTGAATGAGGAGTCAACATTCAGATACCAGAACAATGCAAGCAAAGCGTGCAGATCTGAACTGTGAGCCTAAGGGAAGCCTGGGTGGCAGGCTCAGGAGGAGTCTGTCACCATGAAGGGTGGTAGAAGCCACCAAAAGGGTGGGGGGAGGGGTAAAACAATTAAAATACAAAGTAACAAACAAAAAGCCTTCCCCTTCCCTCTACCTTATATAAAGGCAATAAATGGAATATGAGCAAAGCCACTGCCATCATCATGGAGCAGCTCCAGACCAGAGTCCACAGGTAACCGAAGTTAACTTAGGTTGCTGGCAGAAAAGCACAATCTAAGTCATCAGATAATGGCAGGCGTATTGCCACTGATGCAGTAGAGTTCAGAGGTCTTCGTGTTCACATTCAAAACTAGATAAATGACCTCGTTTTTTGAGCTTGAATTCATTTTTAATTTTAATTTTATTTTATACAACCTGTAGACCGTTCCCTGTTCTCTGCATTTAGAAGTATACACAGTACAACTCTGTTAATTTTGTAAGCAATTTTTATAATCATGATGTAACTCTAACCTGCCTGAAAACATTCAAAATAAACCCTTTATGTGCAAAAAAAATTATTTTATTTTTTGTGAATGTATATTTGTGTGTGGTGTGGTGTAGTGTGTGTGTGTGTGTGTGTGTGTGTGTGTGTGTCGTATGGGGGTGCACAAGCACCATGGTGTACATGTGGAGGTCAGAAGACAGCTTGAAGGAGTTTGTTCTCTTCTTCCACCATATGGGTCCCAGGGATGAAATTAGTCCCTCAGGCTTCGCATCAAGAACCTCTAACCATTTAACCACTCCACCAGCCTGGGTTTGAGTCCTCACACTGCCATTTGACAGCCACCTGCATAACTTTTTAAAAGTCACTACACCTTTTGGAGCCCACCCCTCTTCTGCTGAGCAGGGCATTTGCAGAATGTGCCGCACTGGTTTATTCTCAATGTTTTACATGATAGTCTGATGTGAAGGATGGGGCACAGTATAGAAACCTCGTAACCATGCCTGGAAGCTTCAGTGGATACCTGGTAAGCATCTGAGCGTGAACTTGGACCAGGATGGATGGCAAAGGTAGTCTTCCTGCAGGCCTCCCTTTATCTGAATAGGTATTAGACTGGTCCCTGGGCATGGGATGGCCTGCGTAAATGGTACCGCCATATTATCCAACTGTTAGATGTCCTGAGAATCAATTCAGGTGGCTCAGTGTGTGCTGAGAAGGATTCGAATGGGGAGGATAGACTCAATGTGTATAGTTAGTTGCAAGGTTCACCTTTGTAGTGACAATGTAGATGGGTTTCTAGTGCTGACAGTAAAGTACAGCAAGCCAGCCCCCACCGCATCAGTGGAGGCCGTTATGTTATCACATTGCTTTGTCGTCTGAGGGCTCATGTTTCTCGATGGTTAACTTGGGGTTGGTTAGGGTAGAAAGAGACGAGGAAGGAATCTTAGGGTGTTCCTATGAAGTTTAGCCATGTCAAGTGTAGCTTATTTTCCATGGACTTTGGTTCCTGTTTGGGTGGGGAGGGAATTCTATCTCTTTAGGACTGGCATGCAGTAGTAGCATCTCACAGACTTCAACCTCACTGCTGTGACTTTGTGCCATTGGCTAGAGAGAGACCCAGGATTCTGATCATGCCCCATGAGTACCTATTTGGGGGAAGAAGATGGTGATGCCTGTTGTCCAACTATTTTCTCAGTCATATTGGGGGTCTGGGGAATGGGAGGATTAGATTGGATAAAATCAGAGTCTTGGCCAGCCAGGATGCAGGTGGAGCTGTCATGTGACTTGTTCTGAGCTATGCTCAGAGACAGCTTTCAGGTTTCCTCTCCTTGTTTTCTCTGAGTTCACCTCAGTCTTGTCTTGGTTACATACTTCCTTGTTACACAATAACAGATGATCAATAGCTCTTTCATTATTTTCCTCAAAGCTGTTATTTTTCCCTGAAAAAAAAAAACAAAACCCATGTGACTATATCACCAGAAAGCACGGCGTACACATAAAATTACAATTCAGTACCTGCAAAAGCAAGTTATATATTAACTTTTAACTCTCAAAAAAACCTCCAAATCATAGGTTACCTGGTCATAAATTTGCAGTTATTGAATTAGCATGAAAATAAAACATGCTAGCAGGTCAGAATAATATTAATATTTTTAGCTTGCCTAAATTTGCAGAACCTCTTTCTCAGATTTATTGAACTTGTTCAAATATCTACTTCTATAGTACTTTTCAAACTCTTTTCTATATGTAATATTAATTCCTCTTGCAGCTTTCCTCCAGGGGTACAATGCCAGGGGTTCAAATCAGTATGTTCCAATCTTTCCAGAAAAGTTAGTTCACTGATCTGATGGCCCCTCGTGGGGCTTAAACTCTTCTAACTATCTTTTTATGTTGTTTAAAATATTTATTTATCATTTATTTTATGTATGAGTACACTGTAGCTGTCTTAAGACACACCAGAAGAGTGTATCTGATCCCATTACAGATGGTTGTGAGCCACTATGTGGTTGCTGGTAATTGAACTCAGGACCTCTGGATGAACAGTTACTGCTCTTAATCACTGGGCCATCTCTCCAGCCCATTGTTTTCATTATACATATGTCTTCCAGTTTCCCCCAATAATATTTATGGATCTAACTTTCTATTATTAGAGATCTCCTCTTGCTCACTAATCCAGTAGACCAGGCTATTTCATCCTCTATCTTGTCCTTTGTATTTTCTGTCCATTCCTGTCCTTAGTGACCCAGGCACAATGTTCCTTTTCCTTGGGGGTCTCCAGTTCTCTTAACTACAAAAACTTCAGGTTTCTCAAAACCATTTTCTGCTTAAAATATTTCCCGGTCAACTTAATCATCATGAGTTGGCTAAAATTTCTCAGAGAACAATTAAGGCTGCCAGCCTCCACATCCAGAACCCCTTGTCCTGTTGTGCTTAGGTTGATGACTTGAATGGCCAGGGCCAGAGGAGTTTGTTCCTAATGGACATCAGAGCAGTTTCCTTCTATAGCAATGCCCTTAGTCCCTTTCCCAGAGTTATATGTGAGAACAAATCTGATAAAGAAAAAGGCAAGATAAACAAAATACAAGAGATCAAGGCCATCTGTGTCCTAGAAAGCCAGAGATGCCTTACTCAGGTTGATGGTGCTCCACAGTCAAAATGGTGTCATACAGTCACCATGTCCCACACCTGACATCTTCTCCCCTCCAATTACCTTTCAATCTCTACTTTTCAATGTCTCTGTCCTCAGTGATTCATTTCTTCTCCTCCTTGGACCTCTTTACCTTCCATCCACCCCATTTTCTACTCACCCTTTACTCATCCTCTCCCTCAACACCAAGCTTCGGAGACAGCAGGGGTCCCAGAGATCTTTTGTGTAGTTCTATCAACATCTCCGATCCTTGGCACATGCAGGACAGGGACTGCTCATCCTCCATGTGTCATTCTTTAATGATTACAACAGTAGGGACCCAGTGACCAAAGCTGTAATTCTCCAGCCCCTCAAGTAACAGTGTAGTGGAGCTGTCTCTGCACTCTGGTTATATAACTCTATTCATCGAGTCTGTTCAAGCCAACAGTGAGTGGTACATTGCGTAACCTCAGCCAAGGCTGAGAACTGATCTCAGGAAGCCCTTCTTGAAGATTTCCTGTGAATCAGCCTGTAAGAAATGGCAGATTCTAAAATTCTAAACCTTGAAACATCCCCCAGGAAGATTCGTGAGTTTGGAAAGGAGAAGAATGTTCTAGTTTCTTGGGGGGTGAGTCTCTGGTGCTTTTCAGGTGGCATGTACTAGTGGAGGTGGTTCGCTGTGGGGCAGAGCTTTCATAACCTTGTTCAACTCTCTTGTCTATTCTGTGTTTTCCTGACCGAAAAATATAATGTGACTAACCACTGTCACCTCTGCAAGGCTGGACTGTATCTAACTGTAAGCCCCAAACAAACGAAACCGAAACTCTTTTTCTCTTAGGTTTCTTCTGGTCAGGTGTTTGGTAACCGTAAGAAAAGTAAGCAATACTTAGGGAGCTTTACTTTTGAAGGCTCCCCGAGAGGATGTGAGGCTCTGCAGGAACGAGAAGACAGACATGAGAAGAAGATTATGTCAACAGATGCAATGAGATCTGCTACAAAGCCCCGAATTCATGTCCAAGCTCGACTATCTCATGGATTCTTTAACTTCCCTGAATCATTTGCAAAGTGGGGATAATTATATACCTGAGAAGTCCCCTCAAGAGTCAAATAAAGCTGCTTTATATTGTTCCTAGAAAAATTGGTGTGTGGTAGACACTAAATAGATGCATCTTTCTTTCCACCTTTTCTCTCAATTTAGTCCAGAAGAACACTGTATTTGATTGTGAAAACCACAAATGGTCAGGAGAAGTGAAGAAAGTGAGAAGAGAGTGAGTATGACAGAGGGACATGAGTCACCCAGCACACACACACACACACACACACACACACACACACACACACACACACACACACGTGAACTTGAACAGAGACCGGCTGTGGGACGTTTTCATTTACAGACATCTCTGATTTTGTGGAAAGGCACCAGGAGACAGGCTAGGTTTTCTTTCTGATTCTTTCACTGTCTGCCTGGAATCTTGGAGAAACTCTCTTATGTTTTGAAGCCCAGTGACCATCTGTGTGAAATAAGGGGCCAGGCAAGAAGAGGGGCCTCAGCAGGCAGAACCCACTTGCTATGGTCCTCTGACCTTGGACTTCTGGTTTACTGAACTCAGAGGAAATGTGTTTCTATTGCTTAAGTTACCAAATCTATGTTTTATCTAAAACAGCAGTAGTGGCCACAATTTTCAAATTCAGCTCCTGGGAGGGATCTTATTTATAAAATAATCAATTAACTAAAAGAGGCTCTGATTTCCCTAGTCTTCCAAGGTCTGTGACAGACAAGTAAACCTGTGACAAAAAGCTTAAGTGTGTGCTTACAAGTGACTTCTCATGAGATTACCCGAAGGTTGGGAAGTTCTTGAAGCATCCAGCTGCATGCCCTACACAATATCTGCAAAGTATTCAGAGGAAACAGTGGGTGCCAGAAGCAACGACCTTGACATTTAAGTCAGCCTCTGGTTAGCATGCTTTCCCACAAACCCATCGTGACATGTGTTTTTCTAATGAAGAAGTTCAAACCTCAAAACAGGCAAGTGGAGTGGCGCAGGTATGGTTTCCCAGCACTTGAGAGGTGGATGTGGAGGAACTGGGAGTTCAGAGTTACTGTTGACTACATGTGTAGTGAGCTGGAGGCCAGTCTGGGGTACGTGAGGCACTGTCTCAAAATATGTGCCCATAAGACCCACATATTTCCAGTCTTACTAGATACTTGTGAGGTGCGCCTCATACTCCTCATACTCTGTCTCACCTCCTTACTACTCTGTTGGTACTAGACTCTTCACCCTTGAGAGGCACTTGAGAACACTGCTTATGAACTAGTCTTAAATATTCTTATGATAATTCTCACATTAGAACTTCTCTGGGCTATAATTTTGCCTCAACTGTCAACTTATGGTGTGACTAAAGCCTAGATACTCCAGGGCTGTGAAAGTAAAGAAGTTCATATATATATATATATATATATAATATTTTACTCTAAGATCAACAAGAAGTGACTGATATGCTATTTGAAATAGCACAGTGAAGAGATAGTAAAATGATAAAAGTAGCGTAAATCATATGAAGCAACTTAGTGGAAGGAAGGGAGAGGCAGTGTCTTCAGGCTCTCACAGGAAAGATCCCAGACAACTCCTAACATCTGGGCACGTGGAGTGTATCGCATTCCCGGCTGACGTCCTCTCCCTGACCTAGGACTCTCTTGCCTTCAGCAATCCGTCAGGATCTACTTACATAGTGAATAAGTGGATACAAAGCACAACATACACTTCGTTACTTCTCAGGAGCATCTCCACACGGCATACACTTTGTTACTTCTCAGGAGCATCTCCACACTTTTCCCCTGCCGCCTCCAGGAGGGTAGGGCAAGAGCTGACAACCATCATTCCTGTTCTCTGTTACAGCTAGCATACCTAGTAGAGCTCACTGGGAAGTGACAACTGTGGGCATTAGAAGACAGAAAGGAGAGGCTGTTGCTCTTGACAGTAGCCCTCAGAGGACAGCTGAGTGTAACAGAAGCCATTGTGGGTGTTTTCCTATATCCTTGGGGCCCCCTAACCATCGCCAGACTCAATGCTGTTCAGAACTGGAAGTTTTTGGTTGTAACAAAAGCTCTAACCATTAAATGTTTTAAAAGTTGGCCTTCATAGCCTGGAAAACAAAACAACATTTGGCCTTCATTAGATTAAGTCTTCAGTGGCTCCTCACACCTCCATTTCCTTGACCAGCCCTGACTGATAGCCACGGGTTCTGGGAGGAAAGCAAATGGTTCTGAGAAAACTACCACACTGCTGCATGTGTTATCAAGGGTTGAAGAATAATTTCTGCCCATCGCTACTGTCATCACAGCCCATCCGCAGCCCTCCTCATCTGCTGTGATAAGAAACAAGTTACACTTACCACGCCCTCTTTCTTTTGAAGACTGAATTTACCAGGTTTAAAGTAAGGCAAGGTCTAGACATTCACCTACTGAGTTGCAGTAAACAGTGCTTTCTGACTAGTAAATTTTCCTGAACCAATTGGATCACGGTGGTGGAAGTAAAGAGGGACCGTGCAGTGAACAGTAACAGAAAGAAAGAGTATATGTCATTGGGAAATGATACCCTTGACATGAACGGGTCCTGTTTCCATCCAGGATTCCCTTGTTTCCCTGGCTCATCTGAGAAGAAAGTATGCTAATCTCTGTAGGACCACTGCTCAGATTTTTACAATGACAGTGACACAACACTTCACACAACACTTCTCTCGGGTTATTTCAATTACAGTTCTAGTCTGTGGGATGTTTTTCAAATATGATTGTTTTCTCTGATAACACATGTGGAAGATTAAACATATTCAAATAGTTGTGTTTTTTTTTTTTTTTTTTTTTAATCTTATAAGAGCAAGGAGAAAGATTTTGCCCAACCGACTGTCAAAACACTCAAAACATCTGTAAAGTTGCTGGACATGGTGGTGAATATCTATTATTCCAGAATTTAAAGAAAGGAGGTAGAGGAGTTGCTACCAGTAGGGATCAGCCTGGCACATACTGAGAAGAGTCAGTTTGGGTACATAAAGACTCTGTCCCTATAAAGGGAGAAAACCCACATCTAAATGTCGTGACTATGAGGACTGCATAACTTTCGTACCAGGATAGATGGATGGATAGATCAAACAAAAACCAGAGCTGCAAGGTGTCATCGCTAGAAGCCATGATAACAATGCCACCATGACTCAGTAGAAGAAATGAGGGATTGGCTTGAGGAAATTGGTTCATACAGAGTGTAAGTCTCACACTTTGGAAACTTTTATATCTTATTTTTAAGTATGTGCATACATGTGTGTCTTATGTGTGGGCATGTGCTTGTGAGTGCAGGTACCTGTCCCTTGTGGAGGACAGAAGAGGGCACTGGGTACGGTGGAGCTGTAGGGAGATGTAAGCTGCCTGAGATGGGTGCTGGGGCTGAAGTCAGGTCCTCTGCAAGAGCAGGGCATCCTCTTAACTGCTGAGCCATCTTTCTGGCTCCTGATTGGAACTGTAGATGTCTAGGCATGGTCTCCAATAAAAGGGGGCCTTTAGGAACCTTGTAATTTGATCCTTAAGATTCTGATCTCATGAACTGACTAATCTACAAATGCTTAATAGGTTTGTGGGAGAAGTGTTGTTATAAAAACAAGCCCAGTGCTAGTTGGCCACCAAGAGGTGCTCAGCTCGGCTCAACAATAACCCCCCTGCTATGATGTTCACCCATAGCACTAACCATGCACTGAACTCTCGGATGTCATGGGCAAAAATCAATCTTTCCAATTTTTAAACAGGTTTCTTTCAGTTCTTCTGCCACACACACAGAAACAAAAACATAAAGAGAGACTCCAAATTATTTATGTGTGTGTGTGTGTGTGTGTGTGTGTGTGTGTGTGTGTGTATGTGTGTGTGTGTGTGTGTGTGTGTGTGTGTGTATGCGTGTGAAGTATAAGAAGATCCTGGAAATCAGTGTGGAGGGTGTGTGGTTTGAATAGGTTTGGCTCCTATGGAAACATGTGTTTGAATACTTGGCCTTATTAGAGGAGGCGTAGCCTTTCAGAGGAAATGTATCACTGTGTAGGTGGGCTTTGAGGCCTCCTATGCTCAGGCTCTACCCAGTGCTCCTTCTGGCTGCCTTCAGATCAAGATGTAGAACTCTTGGCTCCTCCAGCACCATGTCTGCCTGCACACTGCTGTGCTTCCCACCATGATGATAATGGGTTGAACCTCTGACACTGTAAACCAGCCCCAATTAAATGTTTGGCTGTATAAGAGTTGCCTTTGTCATGGTGTCTCTTCACAGCAATGAAACCCTAAGACAAAGAGGTAAACAACTTTTAAGTGGCAAACAGAAAAATACATGTAACAGGAAAGTGGGTTGCCCAACAAATATATGATTGATATTTAAACTCACAAAAACCAAGTGAGAAAGCAATTCATAGGCAGTTAGATTATCTTCATAGGTATAACGCTGGTGAAAATTAGAAAGGTAAGTAGCATTCTACAAAGTAGGGATAAAAGCAGAGGCTAGGATGGTCCTTCTGTATCTGCTAGAGGTGTTGAGGGACTGGCGACTAAATGAGTATCCTGGGGGTACTCAGAGAATTTGAACTAATAGGTTCATGTTTATAAATTCACAAACTCAAGCTTGGAGTGCACTGCATGGTCTTTGCTCACATTTGAGAAATTCTTGTCTGATCTGTCTGCTTGGCAGTTTGCCTCCGAGGCTTCCCTAGGCTCATTAAGGTTGAATAGCAGGTTCCCTGGTATGTATCACCCTCTGCTGCTCCTGAGACCCCTCTCGAGCTCTGGCCTGTAGTCTATCACGTCAACTTTCAGGCCGATTCCCTGGAATCATAGGGATAGCAGGCTGAGAGGACTCAGTTTGAGGTTCCAGGAAGTAGGGGCCACCAGCCTGTTGGCTCTTGTGTTCCTTTTTTCTTCAGCGGCTACAGAGCTAAGTTCTACCGTGAATGGTAATTTCAGTGCCAATGCGATGGGTCCCTGACACTGTTCACTGAGGCGTTTATTCTTTCTCAATCTTCCCAGTTACTGAATGGCACTACCAAACTCCAACCCAGTTTCTAGAAGTCTCTCTCTTGACTCTTTCAGCTAGGACTCTCTCCCTGTGACTGGTGCACAGTAGGGGTTGGATATTTCGAATCCTCTATTTTAAAAACATGATTCGAAAAGAAGGACAAAGAGATGTGGAAGGACAGAATGACAATTTCTGAAGGATGCTGGGAGTTAAGGTAGAAAAGACAGGAGAGACTAATGTGATACAGGGAGAGCAGGACTAGCTAAGGAGGGGAAGATAGAAATGTGTTGCAGGTGAGAAAAGGCAGGCCTAGATGGCCAGAGGCAAAAGGGAAGAACAGCCTGAGATCAGCAGCAGAGACATCTGGAGAATTAGCAGCCAGGGCGGGACAAGGTGAAGATGGCAGAAATGTGACACGTTGGGAGCTTTGCTGCATAGGTGAGAGGTAGAATGTTCATCCTAGCAACCCCAAGCATAAGATAAAAACTAGACTTAAGTCGAATTTGGCAAGAAGGTGGAATATAGGAACTATAGGGATTTCTATGGTTTATATGGGGAAGTGGTGGAAATGGAGGCTGAGTTCTTAGAGGTTATTAGACATAAATGCTTTGTATGTGGGGCCAGAAGTCTGAACTCAAACCTAGGCAGAGTGGTCAGTTTTAGAAAGGCATAAGATAATATGGTTAAGTTTGCTGTAAATGTTGAATAATGTTTTAGTATGTCCTGTGTGATGGACACACTTACTATAAAAAAATTATTTATTGCTTATCCCAAACTCTTCTGAATTAGGCACTTCAAGTTATATTTGGTGACCAGAATAGGAAATGCAAAGTTAAATAATTACAGAATAGGCAGGCCACTTCCCGGGGGAGGTGGGATAGGAGGCAGGCGCATGTGGGCAGGGCAGCCTGGAACACCTGCAACACATTCCTGGTGGCAGCTGCCTGGTGTTCAGAGATGGCCAGGGGCTCTGTAACAGTCTTCTGTTTCCAAAGAGAATAGGAGTATGCATGTTTATTGCATGCGATCTCAATTTTGAAAGAGGGAACGAAAAACATCGTTGATAGGAAAGGAATCCTGTGGTACCCACAAGATACATGGGCCCGGTGGTTTGTAACTTCTGATCTAATCTGTGCAATGGGTGGGGCGACTTTTACCTTCTCAGTTATGATATGGGGGTGAACTCCAAGGTTAGGGTCCATAGTACTCAGTAGAGGGAAGGGAGCCCGCAACAGGGGATTAGAGCTCGGGTATAGAGATAGCTTCCTTGGCCAAACTCCTTGGTATTTTTCCCAGCGCAGCATCAACAGGCCTCACAGGACACACCCACAGCACAGGCCTTGCAGGCACGGAATAGTTAATGTCCTCAAGGGGTATATCTAGGATGACTTGCTGAGTGGGACCTTAGGCAGGTAAGCCTGGTTTACAGTCCTCCTCAGCATAGAGAAGCCAATTGGAACTTCGAAGACCTTTCGTCAGAAATTTGTGGGCGGAAACTTCCTGGGGTTGCTGTGAGCTTTTTGAGGCTTCTCAGCTTCAGATGCAAGTGAGTGGGTGTCTCGCGGAGAAGCAAAGAGAAGAGAACGGGACAGAGGTGTTTCCCTTGACTGTGGAAACTTTATAAAGAAAACTCACTTTCCTTCGCTGGAGCAGTCAGCGTCAGAAGCCGATCCTCGACACTTCAGTCTCGACACGACCGAGAGAAGGAAACCCTTTCCCGGGGCTGGGTGCCATGCATCAGCCCATGAATTACCCATGTCCCCAGATCTACTGGGTAGACAGTGCCGTTTCTCCTTGGGCTCCTCCAGGGTCAGTTTTTTCCTGTCCATCCTCTGTGCCTAGAGGGCCAGGGCAAAGGAGACCACCGCCTCCACCACCACCTCCGTCACCACTACCACCGCCATCACAACCACCCCCACTGCCGCCACTGTCCCCTCTAAAGAAGAAAGACCACAACACAGAACTGTGGCTACCGGTGATATTTTTCATGGTTCTGGTGGCTCTGGTTGGAATGGGGTTAGGAATGTATCAGCTCTTCCATCTGCAGAAGGAACTGGCTGATCTCCGGGAGGTAAGCCTAGCACATGGGTTGAAAGGCCCTTGAGTTCTTGGCTGCAACATGACTCTGCTGCGTGGGAGCAGGGACTTGCTATGGCCCATGTGGGCCACTGTGCCGCTTGCAAAGATTTGAGGTTTTTGTTGTGTTGCTTTGTTTTGTTCTTAGTGGCAAAGATTTTTAATACCCTCTATTTTAGAAAAGAGTTGTTATAGTCTCTTTTTTATAGTTGGAGAATCAGGCGCCCACTCCCACGAAGAGAGGTTCTCAGTCTGTGGGTCACGGCCTCTTAGTGGGGGAATCAAACAACCATTTTATGGGGAGGGGGTTGCATATCAGATATCTTGCATATCAGATATTTATACTATGATTTTTAACCGTAGCAAAGTTATAGTTATAAAATAGTATTGAAAATGTTACGACTGGGGGTCTGTATTAAAGAGCTTCTGTGTCAGAAATGTTGAGAACCACTGCTCGAAGGAAGTGATTTTCATCTTCTAGAGAATTCGAAGCAAATAATTATTCCTCTCTCAGTTGTCAAGGTTGTTCGATAAGCTTGTTATTGCTTTATATTTAGTGGCTCAAGGGAGAAAATAGACTTTAAATCTTGTTCAGAAGTGTAAATAAATCTCTTTGGAAAGGCTTAGAAGTCTTACTTTACTGTAGACACAGTTGCATGGTCAAACTCTAACTCAGGCCAGGGTCCAGTGTATCTGAGTCTTCTATGGACTGCTGTAACTTCTGCCGCCTTGGCTTAAGTAACTCCACATTTGTTCTATGACTCTTTTTCTTTCACTAGCTCACCAACCAAAGCCTTAAAGAATCATCTTTTGAAAAGCAAATAGGTAAGTACTTATATGCGTGTCTTTTGAGTTTCCAAAGGTGGTCTTCCAACACTCAACATGGTTGGGAGAGTGCCTGGGATTCTGTTCCATCTTTGGGCTTATGATTCCTAGGCAGGAAACCCTGAGGAACTTTTTTGATTCTTTGTTCAGTGTGGTTCTATGAACTGTGTGAAAATATTGAGTGTAGTTTATTGCTCAATATCAGTGTATCTGAATGAACACTGCACGTAACTCAAATGAATTTGGACTTGACTGGAAAGGCATCTTGGTCCCATCGTACAGTGTGGTGCCTGTGACTCTGAGGGACAGAGGCAAAAATACTAGACCAATTAGGTTCAATGCCCAAGCTTCCTAGTATGAAACTGGGACTAGGAGAACAGTTCCCTGATGCCTTGCTACCTATTAGGATTTTCCAATGCATAGAGAAGTGTCCACCTCTCAATAATGGCCCAGAATTAAGAAGCAAATACAAAACTGGTTTCCTTTCCAAGAGCAACATGACAGTTTTATCCTAATAACTTTGAAGAAAACCAAACCATCCATTAAAAGGAGAGATGGTTTCATGCTTAGTGCAACCTGGTCTTCATGTGGGTCTCTCAACAACTGGAGTGGGGTGGGGGGCTGTCCCTGAATCTGTTGCCTTCTGTGGATACCAGTCCCCTAATTGGGCTGCCATGTGTGGCCTCAGTGGGAGAGGATGTGCCCAGTCCTGAGTGACTGGACTGCTAGAGTGGGATGGGGCTCGGCTTCTCAGAGGAGAAGAGGAGGGGTAGGAGGAGGGACTATGTGAGGAGGAGAAGAGGAGGGGCAGGAGGGGGGACTATGTGAGGAGAGGGTGATGGAGCGGCTTCGATCCAGATGTAAAGTGAATAAATAAATTAATTAATGGGACAAAAAGAAATGAAGGAAGGAAGAAAGGAAGGAAGGAAGAAAAGAAGAAAGTGGCTACTCAGCACCTACCTGAAGATATAAGCTCCTTTGGGGGTCACCATGGTGAAACCATTGGTTTTCAGATTTGTATTCAAGTCTCTAAGGTCCGGAGCTTAGAATACACAGGTACAGTGGAAAGAACTGGTTAGAAAAAAGAAACTTCTCAGGATTTTGGAAGTGAAATCATTTTGATAGTCGGTGGAGTATGGCTTGTGAAACAGATGGCGATCACTCATTTTCGCCCACTCAGTGGAATCATTTTAGTGACTAGAAGTCAAATGAGCAGAGAAGTCAGGTCGCCTACCCAGTGGTTATCTTCAGAAATTGATAAATGTCAAAATTGCAACTTTACTATTAAGAGGAGCTGGTTTAAAGGAAGGAGTATTTATTTCTTCCATCAAATTTATAGAAAGAAAAAAAAAGCCCAAAGATTGTCAAATATATGAGAGAGAAAAAAAACATATTTGGCACACGCTTCATCCAACATGCATGGAAATTGCTGTAAGAATTCTGGAGAACACCAGAAAAGTTCTTTCCAAGGTCTTGAACTGTTAGTCTGCCTTGTAATCACATCACCAAAGGATTCTTTTAGTTGGGAGTGTTCACCACTCTCTTATAAAACAACAACAGTTTGGAAGAAATGGGACTCTCAGAACAGAAGATGAGGTGAATGCACTGTGGCACATCAATGGGGAACATCATGAACAGCAACCAAAACCACCTTGTGAAACTTTTGATGCCACGAATCTTGATACTTAATGCTGCTGGGTAAACAGACAAGTTATCAAAGGCCGTTTTCAGTTTAATACTCATTATAAAAGTACATGTAGATGTTTTTAAACTTCTAAGAAAATACATTTTCAAACATTTATGTATTTTATTGTGTGTTCACATACAGATGCACACATGTATAACTGGTAGGAATAAGTTTTCTCCTACTGTGGGTTCCAGGGACCACTCAGGCATTCAGGCTTGGCAGCAAGTGCCTTTTCTCATGCAGCCATCGGCCCTGTCCCATTTCTTTTTCTACTGCTACCTTCCACGTGGTTAGCTAACTGGACACCTTATTTATATTCAAGTTCTTTAGAGACTCTTCTATGATAGAGGATGGGTTTTGGTTGGTGATTGAGGATGAGAGAGAAAAATGAATTTCTTTTCTCAGTAAGCTTATAACACAGTGGAGAAGAGGAACAAAAAGCAAACCAGCAATGCAGTTCCAATCTGTACTAAGAATGATACAAAGTGAACTGATCTGGAAAAGTCCTTTCTAGGGTGGTTTATGCAAATACACAAGGGATCAACCAGACACCTCTTGGAGAGAAGAGGTGTGTATGGTTCATGGGGCAGGGAGGACATTTCACGTGCAAGAAGCCTGAGGCAGGAAAAGATCTTTTCTTGTATTTCTAGGTATTGCTAAAACCTAGATATTTATAGGAGTATATTTATAGGAGCATATTTTATGAGAATAACATTATACTAGACTGACTGAGGAATATAAAGATAAGCAACGTGTGGGTCTCAGCTCCATTTCCTGTTAGTGCATGGCAGAATGCCAAGTTAGCTGCTCAAGTGGTTTGTGGGTATAAAAGGTCTAGTCTGACCTATTCTATTCACTCACTCTTTTTCAAGAGGGCCTTGTTCTAGGTGCTAGAGAGGACACAGTTATTTCTATAATGATCTTAATAGACTGGGCTATTTTCCCACCCAGTGTGTGTTTTATAGTCTACTTCCAAGACTGAGGTGGACAAGTACCTTCCTATAAATATTTCTTAATGTATCAGTTAGCTGAATTCATGAAGGCCAGTAATAGATTTCTACCTTAGCTGAAATATTTGAAGTTACAGAGACAGTGTTTATTTTAAAGAATATTATCAATTTTAATTATGTGAACTTAATTTATGGATGCTATGCTAAACAAGGCTAAATGCTCTTGTGACTTCACCGTGTTGTAAACTCCATTAGGGAAGGACTTGGCAGTCAGGCTCTCAAAGCCCAGCAGTGTTAATACTAGTATAATCATGAGTGTTTACACCAGAGAGACACAGTTTTCCTGGACAAGAGGGAAGCAAAGACAATTTTTTATTGTTGCCGCAGTAAGAAGAAGCCAGAAGTATCAAGAAAGAAAAAGACAGGGATTTTAGGCCTCAAAGGTTGAAGGGTCATAGTTGACAAAATGTGCAAAAGGGTTTCCCAAAGCAAGAGCAGTGTAGATGATCATTAGAGAATTGACAGGAATTAACACAGAGATCTTACCTGGAGGCTGTTGCAGGCAGAATGGGCAAAGGCCCAGGGGCAGGGAAGAAGGGGGTATAATTAGGTCACAGGACTCATGCTGTGTGCAAGTCCTTAAAGTGATGGAGGGGGAAAGGCAAGGCAAAGGCAACCTGATGGAGTAGAAATCTGGACAACCTCATGAACTGTGAGGAGGGCTTAATAGAGTCAATGTGGGAATAGATGTAGGATAACGGCCAGAGGGCGAATCAGGAGTCTTTTCTAGACTCTTATCAGTCAGCAGTTCAGGGCATACAGAACCCTGGGTTAACAGTCAGCCTGGGTGTCCACTGATTGCCTCCATTACTGTGGTGAGTCAGCTTCTAGTATCTTTGCCAATCATAATTAGGGCAGTAATCTTGACCTAAAGGGGCCAAGGCAAGTTCTAAATGGAGTAACAGAAATAGCAGTCTTGTGCAGCAACGTTTGTACTCACTGATTTACTGTAATGTAGTTCAGGTATACATCTGTCTTTCCCATCTTGCCTTTTAAACTGTTTTTGAAATACAGATTCCTGTGAGTCCCCTAGTTTAGGTTTCTCTCGGTGAGTGTGTACTAGAATCTCATCTTACGCTTGGAAAATCTTATATCTAAATGGTGGGATTTAGACCCCATCAAGATAGTAGGTGGTCTCTATCATAATAATTTTCACATGTCTTTTATCTTTCTGCTATGCAGCCAACCCCAGTACATCCTCTGAAAGAAAAGAGCTGAGGAGTGTGGCCCATTTAACAGGTTTGTGTCTGGAAGGAGTGAGCAGGGACAGAAAGCCTTTGGAAAAATCTGGACCAACTGATCATTCTCCATTGCAGCTCTTGGAAAATATGACTGACAACTGTAGTTATCATTTAAGGTCATTTTTATCTCTTAGATCTCATGACCATAATCTGTCAAAACCTCATGCTATGGAATTGTGTATGATTTGATCTTGCCCATGCAACACATACTCTTTTCAACCATTTCAAAGTCTGCAGAGGGACTTGTGACATAGGTCCAACAGGAGCACTAGAGGGTGAAATGATGAGCTATTCTGAGAAAGAGGAGACCGTCCTGGCATTTGTGGGCTTTCAGCCTAAGATTATAAAGTGAAGATGTGGTTTATTACAATATGGTATGAGTCTCTCCACTAGAAAAATAAGCATCAAAGATGTAGGTAAACATCACAATAAGAGGTCTAGCATGGCTTCTGTAGTCACTTGGAGACTGTAGAAAAGTTCATCTGGGTTCATAGACACGTATTGAGAATTTGCTGTGTGTAGGTACATTTAATCCTGTGTGAATACAAAGGAAGGGGGGTCACTCCAAAAGGAGAGGCCAGAAATTCAAACTAAATGAGGAGATGGACCACGTAATTATGAGACTTTGTCCAGATGTAAAACTCCAGAGGTCCCTTTCTTTCTGGAGGGTCCCCAAGCCCAGTCATGTTGTACTTGTTTAGATTATAAAGTGTTCATTACAAAGAGCTGAAATTATCCTAATAATCTTCCCTTGATTTCACCTGAGGCATACACTAAATTTGTCCCAATCCCATGGATGATTAAAATGAGGTGGGGAGCTTGACAAAATTGTTGAAGAAACTCAGCGGTGGACCATGTTTTAACTCCTCAGCCATGTTTGCATCAGCTGTCATTCTGGATAGAACTTTTGTTAAGGGAGGCCCCACCGTTTTGCCTTGGAAGCTTAGTGTGTACGATGTGTGAGCCTTTCTGGCTGAATGCTTCCTCTCTGGTTTATTACAGGGAACCCCCACTCAAGGTCCATGCCTCTGGAATGGGAAGACACCTATGGAACTGCACTCATCTCTGGAGTGAAGTATAAGAAAGGTGGCCTTGTGATCAGTGAAACTGGGTTGTACTTTGTATATTCCAAAGTCTACTTCCGGGGCCAGGCTTGCAACATCCAGCCCCTAAAACACAAGGTCTTTATGAGGAACTCTAAGTATCCTGGGGATCTGGTGCTAATGGAGGAGAAGAAGTTGAACTACTGCACTACTGGCCAGATTTGGGCCCACAGCAGCTACCTAGGGGCAGTATTTAATCTCACCATTGCTGATCATTTATATGTCAACGTATCTCAACTCTCTCTGATAAATTTTGAGGAATCTAAGACCTTTTTTGGCTTATATAAGCTTTAAAAGGAAAAAGAACATTTTAAAGTGATCTATTATTCTTTATCATGGGCTCTGGGAATATTGTCATGAATGAGAGTCCTCTTAAAACCAATTGAGATTAATTAGGACTACATGAGCCACAGAGACCTCATGATCACAAGGTCCAACAGGTCAGCTATTCTTCATTTTCTGGAGGCCCATGGAGTGGTCCTTAATGTCTGCGTCATGAGCCAGATGGGAGGAGGACTGTGACTGAGGAACGTAAAGCTTTGGGCTGCTGTGTGACAATACAGAGGCACAGAGAAGGAACCGTCTCATGTTCAATGGCCAAGAGTATTTTGGCCACTGAAGAAAAAACCTTTAAACTCACCTTCCAGGGTGGGTCTACTTGCTACCTCACAGGAGGCCATCTTTGAGACACATATCTGTGGTATGAATACCCAAGGGTGAGAAAGGATGCTAGGTTTGAACAATAAGCTAGAGACTGAGAAAAGCCAGTGCCCCATTGGCACCATCTTTACTTTTAACTGATGTTTTCTGAGCCCACCATTGATGCTAACAAAGAAATAAGAGAGATGTATGAGGCACAAATCATTCTCTACATAGCAGTGTACCTTGAGTGCAATGATGTCTGTGTGTGTTTGTATGTATGAGAGCAGATTCCAAAGAGTCATAGAAATACAATGTGTACATTAGGGAGTACGTATTAGAAATGAATGTGTTATATTTGATGCTAGAATATCTGGATGGTTCTTGACAATAAACTCTAATAGTCTTCAAAAATCTTTTATTATCAGCTACTGATACTGGTTTTCCTTTAATACAACTAGTATTTATGCTCTGTGTATCTTAATAAAGAAAAGACAAATAAAATTATGTTATTGAATATAGAGATGCATTAAGGACACAGACTTTGGAAATCAGTGAGATGCGCTTATCATTTCTTTTCTTCATGCTTTCTTCATTCATAATGGTTTTGGAGCATTCTGAGAATTTGCACAGGTGAGTAGAGCCATGTGACAAATTCCCATCTTGGTGGGTTTCTCTTCTCTTTAGTTTCTTTCCTCTGGACCTCATATTACCCTGAGTTTTCTTTATCAACATTATGACCAGTGTTAAGCAGACCCAACTTTTTGTATATTCAACGGCAGCTCATATTATCCTGGGGTGAGCTATGAAAAAGGGAAAGGACACATGCTTCATAGTTCAAAGGCTGAAGCTGAGTCTTTGTTCTTTTTCTTCGCTCACTTTGTAGTCTTTGGTTGACCTCTAATGTGCAGAAGAGAACTGATATATGTGTATCATTAGTGTAGCAAATTTAATATGTGTGTTTAATAGAATTTTGTATAGATTGCAGAATGGGAGTTTGAAGCAACAAATGAAAGGGAAAGTTAAAAAGAAACTACACAAGAAACATACACTGATCCATAACACTAGATACAAGAATGATGTCAGTAGGTATCTGATACGTCCAGGAATTAAAGAGAGGGGGAGAAGGGGCAGAACCAAGACAGCAGAGCCCAAAATCTCATCTGAAAGACAATAAATGTTTCCTGAAAGAACTGAAACACAAAACCAAAGGCTCAAGCTGGAAAGCCTTGATGGCTTCTCCTTAGATTCGGCTGTCATCTGCTTTGGGTGGTTTGGTTCCTTCGTGGAGAATGTCTGAGAGAATCTGGTCCCTTGGTTGTATATTTGCTTTTCTAGCCACTGTAACAAAACCCTCCTTGCCCTTTTCCCTTATATTTTGACATCAACATCAAAGAATCCTACTCCAAGGGTCACAGGAAGTTTTCTGGATATTTTGTTTCCTTGGTCAATGGATGTTTCTAGATAATCATACTGCAGCAAAGAAGAAGTAAGTATGGGGCAGAGGCATCTTGGAATTGGTGTGTTATAACCTAGCAGTCTAACTGCTTTCATATCCATCTCTCTTAGGTGACTCTGGGGTTATAATAATAGCTCACTACACTTGAAGTATTCTGATTCTTGGCCTTTCAGTGAAGGTCAAATATAGTATTAGTTCTAGTGAACAGATACTAATAATAGGTTTAGAAACTTTGGGGTGTTTTTTTTTAATTTTAAATGTGAGTAATGTTACAACCAAAACACCTTTGAATGTATTCATTGAAAATGGGATCACCCATTGTTTCTTAGCAAAGGACGATTAAACACAAATCTGAACACAGGCCTACACAGAAACTGCTTCTTGTTCAGAAGTTTGAGGTTTTGTCTTCTAACATCTAACAGCACACAGCACCCACTCTTGTCTTAGCCCCCCAGAGTGGTGGCTTTGTGTTCTCTGAAGTAGCTTTTGACTTACCACAGCTTAACAGGAAAGAGCTCTCCTGTGGCCATCATCAGAAGAGTGCTTCATCTGAGACACTTTTAGAAGAGGGAAGCGGAGGGGGAAACGTGGCCCCTCAAAACCAAAGTAGATGCTTGCCTTTATGGGCTGCTTAGACATCCCCTGGCCTTTATTGTTTTTAAAAGAAGTGCAGAGGCTGTGTGTGTGTGTGTGTGTGTGTGTGTGTGTGTGTGTGTGTGTGTGTGTTTGTGTGTGTGTGTGTGTGTTTGTGTGTGTGTAAGGGTACCTGGGTAGAATTTCTACATTTCTTCTTTTTCTTCCCTATTGCTGTGAGTCATGAGTGATTTAGAAAGAAGTTGAGAGGCAGAACTCATCGTTGTTTATAGGCTCAGCAGTGAGTCCAGCTGAGTAGTGATGCAGCCTTTGGTAGTGCCAAGGACCTTTAGAATTCACCAGGAGACCTGTTAGACTGAGTCACGTAAGTGGCTAAGAAGGCATCTTGTTTCATAAATTCGTTTAGAAGGCAGCAGAGTGCCATCTCAATGTTGACCTTCTCACTTCTGCCCCCAAGTCTGCTGAACTGCGATAGATTCTCTGTGTTTCTGAAAATGCACCTTCAGAATGAGGCAATACAACTTTTATCCTGTCCCATTCAGAGGTTTCCCTGGAGCTGTGGCATCACCCTTTCATCTAATCCCATAGAATTATGTGAAACTCATGCTCACATTCTATAGGAACTCCAGTCTTCATGTTTTCTAAGACTGTCAATGAGACCCTCATTCTCTATAAATGAACAATGCCCATCATAGCAGGTTTCCTGGCTCTCATTAGAATTCTGGCTGTGGATGCTCTCCCAGAGCACTTGCCACTCCCACAGTAAAGTAATTTACTGCCTTCAAGGCATTTCTGAAACAATGTGTATACACAAAGTTTACTGATGGTTTAGAATAATGCTGTGTGCCTGTTATGATACACGCAGTATAAACTACATGTGAAATTGAGTAGTAGACCTCACCATTTCCAAATTCACATATATCTCCTTGAGTAGACAGTCAAAATTCTAGTATTTAAACATAAGGCATGTATTTGTTCTCCAAGTGCCTTTTAAAATGCCTTTACTTAGACTCATTTAGATAATTTCATGCACATATAATATGTATGCTGATCATTTTCTTCCCTACACTCTTTCTTATTTCTTTCCGATCTCCCTACCCCTGCCCCCAGTACCTTTCTAAGAAATGGGACTTTTGGTTTTGTTTTGTGACTTATTTCATTTAACCAGGACCATCTATGTGAACAATTAGATTTGATCCACTTGAGCCCAGTGGGATCACCAGTGTGCACACAAATGAAGGCAATTACTATCTTTCTCCATGCGTCTATCAGCGGCAAATAGTTCATCAGTGAAGGAGAGCAACCTATGAGGCACTCCTCCATCTGTGTTTGACTTTTATTCACGGGCCTGTTCTTGTGCAGATCCAGTACAAACATCTGCAGCTATTGTGAGTCTGTGATTACAAGGGGGCGATGTCTTACCAGATGATAGCATCTCAGAGCCCTTCTCCCTAACTTCTGCTACTTACACTCTTTCTAGTTCCTCTTCCATAATGTTCTCTGAGCCTTAAGAGTATGGTATAAATGTTTTGTTTAGGGCCAAGTACCCACCTGTCACATGAGTATACATGAGTCTCTGCACTCAATACCATTCATCAAGAAAAGAGGGCTCTGTGATTAAGGATGAGAGCAACATTTGTCTGTGATGTAAATAGTGACACAACAGTTGCTGCTATGAACATTTAGCTAGACCATAATATCCAAGTCTCCCTGCTAGAGTCTATGATTTCCCACCAGTAATAATTTTTGGACCAGATTATACCAGGTATGGCTTCCCTCCAATGGAGCAAATCTCAAATTCAATAGATGAGGTGTTTGTCACACCTATAACAAAAGTGCCACTATAACGCTAGTGGGAACATCTTGCCTGGGGGCCAGCAAGTGTCTTTTTTTTTTTTTTTTTTTTTTTTACATATCTACCATATAAAAGAAACTTTCCTGGAGGATAAACCAATAGAATCCTTTATGGAGTTCATTTCACTGGCAAAGTGGAAAATAGGCAATAAAAAAAATAGTATATAGGTACATACCTGCTATTCCTGTACTTACGAAGATTGCAGGTTTGAGGTTCATCTGAGTTATACACATTTCTCTTCTCCAAGAAGAAAGCAAACAAATATGTAATGTCATGTGGTGGGAAGTGTCATGAATTAGGTAAGGTGGCAGGGAGTCATGGAACAATGGCTACAGAAGGGATGAACAGCAAGACATACAGATGTAGGGCAGAGCACCTCAAGCCGAGCTGCAAGTTCAGAGCCTTAGGATGGAAAGTTGTTAAGTTTTATTCTAGTGTAATATAGACTCGAAGTGACAGTTTGGGGATGTGGGACTTATCAAGAGGTGACTATATCATGAAACTGAGCCCCCATGAGTGGATTGATTTTATTTTATTAGGGATTAGACTAATACTTGGCCCACTATGGTTTTTGGCTTTGCTATTTTTAAACACATGCTCTTGTCCTTTCACTTCCTGCCAAGTTATGGAGCAGTTCAAAGACAATGATTACTCTGTTCTGCCCACAGCTGTACCCATGTATGCCCACAGACTTCCCAGCCCTTACAAGTCCCTCCTTTGTCACCTTGTCACCTTGTCAACTATTCAGTTTGTGATATTGTAATGGGGCAGTAGATAACAGAGTCAGAGTCATCCTATACGCAGAGATAACAGGGGCCCAGAGGCGTCCACAGAGTTTTCTCTAGCGTCTCTGCCTGAGAGCCGGCTACTCTCTGCTTCCATCTGAGTGCCCCGAGCTGCCACCATGCTGTCATTGGCAACTCAGTTGTCTTGAGGTAAGAAAGAGATTGAAGTCAGGGTGAGAAGGTGTGGGTGAGTTCAGCCACTGCTTCTTGCTTAACTCTGTGTGTGTGTGTGTGTGTGTGTGTGTGTGTGTCTTTAAGTAAGTCCCATGGACATTGTGAAATTTCTTTTCTTAGTCCTCCATAGCAATGCTGCTTGTGCCATGAATAGGAAAGACTGCTGGAGGAACAACAGTGGAGCTGAAACACAATCTTAAGAGATGACATTTAAATATTTATTTTGGTAACAGAACATTTAAGCTTGGTGCTGTCCTTGATGGTAGCTGCCTTCTTCACTAAACCTGGGATCACTTCAGGAGATGAGAACTGCGAAGGGAATCCCCCTCTTTCCAGTAGAGTCTGTCAGAGAGGGACTAGAACCTCTTCATTCTCATGTTGCAGCCCCACTTTCTGTGGCTGAACCACTTCAAAGAGTATGTGAAGTTTTGGTAAGAGACACCCTCGATGCTATCAAATTATAAAGTGTTCAAGTATGTACGATATGCAAGACAAGAAGCATCCCCAGTGGGACAACAGCCACTTGTGGGAGGTTCCAAGGCTTCTATGGATGTGGATTAAATCATCTAGTTTCATTTGTTCTAGAGCTTATACCCCATTCTGCTTCAATCCATCTCTGCTCCACTTCCAACCTGTAGAAGAAAATGTGTGCACATTTTTTGGGGGGAGGGGTGGGGAAGGGAATGTTCTAAACATTGTCTAGCATTGAAAGAGAAGGTCCATGGAAGGAGGTTCCTGGAGCTATAAAGAGACCATCTCTGGCCTCAAATAAACAAATAAGATGCTAGATCTTCACCAAAGAGATCAAAGTCTAGACTGAAGTGATCTTAGAGTCATCGAGAAGAGACAACACCCTTTAGATGGCTGAGAAAGAGACACAGGTGTTAAACAGAACTCTAAAGTGTGAGGTTGAATGGAAGAATTATCTTAACCTCAGCATCCTCTTTGCATCATTTAGGTGGCCATATTCTGGTTTCTAAGAAATTCAGAAGACTTCTGCAAAAGTCTGGACAGGGTGGCGAAAAGAAGAAACCAGCAAGGGTTGATTTTGCTAAAGCTTCCTTTAGAGTTGTGCTCTTGGGCCTTGTTCTTGCTGACTAGGCTGCCCAGCCAGCTTTTCCAGCCTGTCCAGTGAAAATGAAGATTGCTTGTGTTTCTAGCAGAGAATATCCAGGAGTCGAGGTGAGCGCACAATAGATCCACATTTGATTAGAAATGCTATTTTTGCCGTACAGCCAACTTTGTGTTGATGGTTCACTGAATGGTTAACCATGGTTATTGCTTTCCTTTGAGTAAGAGTTATAGAAAGTGCCAATATTTAGGTCAGATCATACCTATAACAACCCCCTTAGCCAAACATTACTGACTCCAGCTTGTAAAAAAGTTGAGAAGTGGCAACTTCTCAGTGGTCATGGAGTATCACTTAGAAGTCAAGACTAGCCTTGTCAGATCTAAAGACTGTTAGCCACATACCTGTTTGCCTTGTGGCCTCATTATAATTACTAGCATTCAGTTTTTTAACAACCATTTGTTAAGTACATGTTAGGAGTCAAGCATTGTTTGAAGGATGAAACGGCAAACATAACGATGATTATTCTTTTATTAATTTTTATCTTGGGTCCTGGGGAGCGAACCCAGCCCTGTGCATTGGCTAGGCAAGCATTCTTAGCACTAAGTGCACCCACAAATTCTCATTCATTTTTATGAAACTTATCTTTAAATCTAAAAATGAGTAAAAAAAGACTAAAAAAGAAAATAAGCACACGATCTCAGAAGTTGTTAGTCAATGATAAATTCTACTTTGAGAATTAAAATATAAAATAAGCTAAAAGGACACTAGGTAATGACAATGGAGAAAAGATTCTGAGGAAGAAAGTGTAATAAGCCTTTATGTGAGCACAGTCAAAATGAATTGTGTGAATGCACTGAAATACTTCATGAAACACATTTTATATAGTCAGTATGTGCTAGTGATCAACATAAAGAGAGTGTCATTTAAAAGACCAATTCAGGGATGAAGATGTAGCTGAGGGGAGAGAATGCATGCAGGAGTTAGTTGCTGGGTTCCCTCACCAGCGCTATTGCAGTAACAAAACTATACAATATAAAACAATAAAATCGCAGTACCAACACTAGGCAGCAGTCATTCTAGAGAGCAGAAACAGCCTGTTTTGAATCTGTTTTTGGCATTTTGCATCAAACAATGCATTATGGAGAGGGACTGTACAGAACATGGCAATATGCTTTAGGGAGCATCCCTAAGGTTTCAGTAGAAGTACTTCTACCTTGTCACTGGAACCTCAGACCCCTGTCCTGATTTCCCATGTGAACTCCCCACTGGAGGTGTCATTCTCCTCTCTTCTCACTGAAAGCCACTAGGTGATGGATCCAAAACAAGTGTGCTTCGTATGTGTACGATGAACAGAATAAAGCATGATGTTGCTGGACTCTTGGGGGTGACAAGAGACAGATTCTGGGTAAGTAAGCAGTTGCCTGCAGTTGGGCAGGACTCTGGAAGCTGGGGTGAGAAGTTTCAGTGCATTGATAGGACGAAGGGAAGCTTCAGGAAAGAGTCACTGAAGTGGAATGGAAGAGAAATGGAAAATGTTGGTACATATCTTGATAGCAGGGCTTTCATGCCTGATGATTAGGTGTTGGAAAAAAAACGAATCAAGTATTCCGCCTACCTTTTCTCTGTTCCCTTTATAGCTCTCACCATAAGTATTTCCTAGACTAGTTTTTCTGCATGTCCGTTTCTCCAATTAGATCCATCACTGTGTTCTGGTGCTAAGGTTAAGTGCTTTAAAAAGCAGTGATTCTATTTTATCATTAGTAAAACAGAAGAAATTCAATCTGCCAGGTAAAATTAGAATTAGAATGTACATTTCACAAATATTTTGGGATTTTTGGATTTTTATTTTTGGTTTTTCTGGTAAATTATCCAATAAAATTTGATCTTAAAAAAAATAAACCCTTGTGCTTTCAGTGGTACATGGCAACTCTTTGCATGTGAACACAGCAAATAGGATCTGTTACGTGTGTTACAGACATTTCCTTCCAGTGTGTCATGTCTGTTCATTTTTTTCATGTAGAAATGTTGAAGTTTTAGAAACACATCTCTTTCACCTTCTATAGTTCCTTGCCACTCATTCTTAGACTCACCTCATTTTATTACTATGTTTTTTTAAATATAGAATTATTGCTGGTTTTTTTTTTATAGCCATGTAAGGCGTTTAAGATCTGCACTGATGTCATGTGGTGGAGGAAATGAACTAGCTTTTCAAAGCACAAAACTGAACACAGCGGCACCATCTTTTCGTCTTTCCTGCTTGACACACGGGGCTTAGCCTCCCCTCCCTCCTTGCTGACATCTGGTCCTCCTGTTCCCTTGACCTCGAGCCACTGCCTTGGAGCTGCGTCTATTGCAACACATTGGAACAGAGTCTGTCTATGGCTTTTGCACTATCTTTCTTTCAAGGAAAATGTGGTATAACAGTTCAGCCTTTATCTATATGTTTTTCTCCCCTTTGGGGGAAGTGTCCATATAGGTTTTTCTTGGTTCATAATGTTCTTATTAACTTTTTTATAGTTTTATTTTTATTATCTAAAACAAGTTTAAGTTGGTTTTGATGCTAGTCTCCCCCTCCCAAATTCTTCCAGATTCTTGTCCCATCCCTATGCCTCAACTTCAAGTTTTTCTCAAAATCAAATAGAAACTCAATTTAACAAAACCAAGCCACCAAAATATCCCACCCAAGAAAAATACAATCCAAAGCATAAAACTGTAATCAAATAAATTGATTTGTGCACACAGACACACACAGACACATAGGCACACACACATAGACACACAGATACACACATAGACACACACACAGACACACACAGACACAGACACAGGCACACACAGACACACACACATACACATACACACACACACAAACACACACAAAACAACAACAAAAAACTAAAACAAAACTGTGGAGTCCATTATCTATTGGTCAACTCCTCCTGAGCATGAGGCCTGTCCTGAAGTGGTTGATGGACCCAGTCTACAGAGACACCTGATTTCCCAGAAGGTTTAAATCACAGTTCAGTTGATAACCTTTACCCCAGTGTCTAGGTTTTTATTCATTCATCTAAAAAATATAACAAAATAAAATATATAACAGAAACTATCACATCAAAGTTGGACAGGACAAGCAAAAAGGGCCCACAAGAAGGCACAAGAATTGAGACACACTCGTTCACACACTCGGGAATCCCATATAAATTATAGTTTTATATAGGTCACTATACAAGGACCTCCTAGTCAACATATTCTAGACTTAAACCCTTCGATTTTCTGTTTTCCTGAGTATGCCTTCTGTATCTTCGACCTCACACCATCTAGTTCTGTTTCCTCACGGCCTCAGACTTTCAGTTTGTTGAGGCTGCAAATGTGTTAGGTGAGGTGCTGGTCCCTGTGGGAAGGGACTCAGCAGGGAAGGGGCAGTGATTTCTTCCTCCCCCTGCCTTCAGGTCAGGGCTTCTCACTCCTCGGCTCTTCCTTGACTGCTCTATTGCAGTCACCAGGTTCAGAGGGGGATGGCGGGGGCTGGAGAAAGCATCCAGGAGCCTCTGGTCTTTCCTTCTTGACTCACTTCCCAGCACCAAGGCAGCTGCAAGTGAGTCTGTGTTCCGGGTATTTTCCAGAAGCCCCTGGCTATCGGTGCTAACAGCCCAATCCATCACCATCCTCGCTACTGCTGCCACCATCTCCCATTAACGTCTCTCTTCGTGGTCAAAAGTGCAAACATTTGTTATTTCAAACCCTAGAATGGTGCCTTCTTTCCTGGCTCATTGAAAATGTATCTTTTCAAAATGTTTAAATTGAGAAAGACATTGAGTGAATCTTATAAAACATTTCAAAGTAGGGGTGCGGGTGAGTCTGTTTGGAGATTTTCGGGTAAGAGACATGAGGGGCCATGAATGGAGGTGATAATGTGGAGGGGAGGAAGGCAACTGCTCAGGCTGTGGAGGAAGGGAAACCCGCCGTAATTTAGTTTCTAGTGGTGGCAATTCTAACCCAACATGTCCGCCAGCCATTGCTCCAACACCTTAGCTGAGTAGCTCACAGGGTAAAGCTGTTCAGGAAGGAGCAAACCATGATGGACCAGCTGACAAAATATCCCGGCTCACCAGAGACTTCTGCATCTGAAAAGGTAACGAACTGAACAAACCCCGAATCTCATCAATATAATGATGAAATTGGCATCACACGCCGATCCCCTCCCCCCACCCGGAAATGTTCTCAAAATGAAGCACTTCCAAGGATCAGGTATGGCTGTTTATGCTACTGGTCACACTGTGCATTTCAGTGGACTGTAAAATCTTGACCATGACTAGGAAATTATGTCTCCTGATATCAGTGATGGGAGTCTGGTGTTTTCAGGGAAAATTATACACTTATATTTGCTTTAGCGTTTAAAACATGAATATTACTCTTTACCAATTCGCAGTGACAATCATTAGAAGTAAGCTCTGGAGGGTGGGGCCCTCAGTGGGTCACATGCAGGGTGCAGGTATTGGTGGCTGACATTTCACCTGTGAAATGTGGGTGACATTTCGAAACTGGAGCTAATGGGGACTTTTTAGATGTTTGGTTGTGGGAAGGCAGGAAGTTGGAATTCTAGATTAGTCAGCTTGCTGCATTTTTGTTTCTTTGTGAAGTTCTTAGAGCTTTCAACCTTTTTTTGTTTGTTTTTTTAGTAACTTTCATTTTAAGTTTCCTTCAGTATATTCTATTCTCATGGATTCACAGTTATGGAATATAAAGATGATAAAGACCATAACATAAAAGGCTTTGTTATTATCTGTCGGTTATTCTTCACAGGCTTAAAAAATGATCCCAATTAAGCATGAAACCCACATGCAGGATTCATACTGAGTCAGGGTTTCTATTCCTGCACAAACATCATGACCAAGAAGCAAGCTGGGGAGGAAAGGGTTTATTCAGCATACACTTCCACATTGCTGTTCATCACCAAAGGAAGTCAGGACTGGAACCCAAGCAGGTCAGGAAGCAGGAGCTGATGCAGAGGCCATGGAGGGATGTCACTTACTGGCTTGCTTCCCCTGGCTTGCTCAGCCTGCTTTCTTACAGAACCCAGGTCTACCAGCCCAGGGATGGCACCACCCACAATGGGCTGGGCCCTCCCCCCTTGATGACTAGTTGAGAAAACGTCTTACAGGTGGATCTCCCATTGGAGGCTCCTTTCTCTGTGATAACTCGAGCTTGTGTCAAGTTGACACAAAACCAGCCAGTACACGTCTTGTTGGCTCTGTGTCGACTTTGCAGTCCAGAAGCTCTCTGCTAATGTGAAAAGAAAAGCAAACTTAACTCCAAATTCATGGTGACTGAATATTTAGATTTCTCTTTAAGAAGAAAATAGTCTCCTGTGTTCCTGTGTTTACTCAGAAGTGATTTTTAAAACACACACACACACACACACACACACACACACACACATATGGGTTAAACTGAAAGCACTGGCAGATGTGAAATTGAATAGAAACATGTAGCAATGTAGCGTTGGGGAATGGGGACTGGGGGTAGCCACTAGAAAGTCCCAGACTCCAGGGAACTGAGAGGCTCCCAAGAGCCAATGTTGATGACTTTAGCTGAAATACCCAGCAAAGGGGCGATAGAACCTGTAGAGACCAGTAGATAGGTAATGGCCCCCAGTTGAGGGATGGGGCCACCCACATATCTCAAAAAATTTAACCCAGAAATGTTCTTGCCCAAAGGAAAGACAGGGACAAAAAATGGAACAGAGACTGAAGAAAATGCCATCCAGAGAATGGCTCACCCATCCCATCTGCAGACACCAAACCCAGACACTATTGCTGATGCCAAGAAGTGCTTGCTCATGGGCGCCTGACATGGCTGTCCCCTGAGAGGTTCTTCCAGCATCTGACTAGTACAGATGCAGATACTCATAGCCAATCATTGGGCTGAGCACCAGGACCCCAATTTAAGAGTTAGGGGAAGGACTGAAGGAGATGAAAGGGATTACAACCCCATAAGAAGAACAATACCAATTAACTGGACTACCCAGAGCTCCCAGGAACCAAACCACCAACCAAAGAGTATATATATCCATGGAGGGAGCCAGGAGTCAGATGCACATGTAGCAGAGGATGGCCTTATCTGACATCAATGAGAAGGGAGGGAGGCTTAATGCCTTAGCATAGGGGGTTGCTAGAAAGGTGAGGTGGGAGTGGGTGAATGGGTGAAGGAGCACCCTCATAGAGGCAAAGGGGAGGGAGGAGAGGGGGGATGGGATAGGGGGTTGTGGAAGGATAACCTGGAAGGTGGATATGATTTGAAATGTAAATAAATACAATGATTAATAAATAATAATACATGGTTAGAGTTTACCTGGGTGTTTGCAGCTTTGAGAGAAGATGGGGGAGATGGAAAAAGCAGGAGGCAGAGGACTGAACCTTGGATTATACCGGATTCTGAAAGATGATCGGCTAAAGTCACTGAAGGAAAAAGATGAGCGTCTGCTGCTGGAGAGTTGTGACAGTATAGCCACTTTCATGCAAAGGACAGACAGAATTCTGAGAAAGAAAGTGTGGTCATGAATGCCTGTGGCTGAAGAGAGGGCAGCAGCCCGAGGGGGGAGTAGAAGTCATGTGACTAGGTGACAACAGACCTCGGGGTCATATGGGTTTCAATAAGAGGGTATAGATGGAGAATGAGCATTTAGGATTAGGAAGTGAGTCTGAGGTCAGACAATGAGAGGTTAGAACAGACATTTCAAAACATAGGCAGGAAACAAAGAGAGAAAAGTCTAGAATGCAGTCCTTGTGAGCCGGAAAGAAGCTTTGGAGCACCTCACTGCTCCAAATCTGCATTTCCTGGTATTTGTGGTATGATAAAGTTTTGTTTTTTAAAGCAAGCATTGTTATAATTTTTGTTCTATAATGTCCCGATGATGCTTGCTTTTATTCTTTTATTTACAATTTTCATGTTACACTTTTGTCTTCACTTTCCCCCTGAAAGTTGCTGCCTGAGTTGACCTAGAACCCAGGATCAGCTGACCAGACAGTGAAGAAGTGAAGCTGAACCCCCCCCCCCTTTTTTTTTTTGCAGAGGCCAAGTGTGGAGGAAAAGGGGCCAATGATGTCAGGAGTGGGCGTGGCTGCATCACAGATGCACCCACCTCACAGGAAGCCTGTCTGATCTCACTGTGTGGCCAGCTCTTCCTGTGCTTCCTTTCCTCTAAGTAAGGTAAAAAAGAACTACAGAGAGCCATGGGAACTCATACTAAACAACACTGGTGCTGAATTAAAAAAAAAAAAAAAACTTCTGTCGTTTCCATGGTGACAAGCTGGGGCTAAAGTAAAACAAATTAACTACAAAGCTATTAAGTAAGCAAACAACCAAGACCTACAATCCTCCTCCCTCCAGTCTTCCATCTCTTTTCCTCTCTCCCTCTCTCCCTCCATTTCTTTTTCTGAGGATTGTCACTAAAAGAACTAGTTTCTTGAAGGAAAATCAGCAGTAAGCCTCAGGGTCACCCACTAATGTGTGGGAATGAAATTAGATATGTACCGTTTGTACAAAGAACTAATATTGGTTCTGCCATTCAAGATAACATGCACTGAGTCCATACCACGAGCTGGTGTTTTGATAGCGCTTAGACTGCAGGCTGGCAAAGGTATATTCATTCTCAAAAAAGGGAGAAGGGGGAGAAAGGTACACAGCTGGTAGTGGCTGCGTGAGGTGGAGGCTCTCTGCAGCTGAGGTAGATAGCAGGAGTTCTGTGAGCCCAGACAAACAAGCTGTGGGAGCGCAGAAGCCAGTGCAGGAAGCTGGCCAGCGAGGCAGCTTCTAGCAGAGCTGAGAGTGAGGAGGTTCTTAGGCACAGACTGTAGGGTGGGAGACACAGAGAACTGCTCCATTCCAGCAATGCATGCCTCGCCTCAAGTCAGACCGTTCAAATGACAATTTTGACTGTGGATCCATCTTTACAAATCTCAGGGACTTTCTTCAGACTTTACCCCACTGTGAGCCCCAACAAATATCTCTGCTCAATCCCCTTCCATGTCTAAAAGAATTCAGTGCCCTTGGTTGTGAATGTGCGAAATAGTCACCAATTTGAGGACTATGAAGATTTGGGTGTTTGTCACTCGACTTTAGTTTCCCTTCATCCCCTTCACCCTACAACTGTCCTGTGACTCCTGCTCTGTAGTCCGTGTTGGCTAGCCTATCTAGGTAGATTTTTCATATTTCGCTAATGTTGCCTGACATTTGTATTCTGCTACTAAAATATTATTTCAGTTGGCATTCAGTGTTTACCGTATGCTTGGCATTATGCTCATTTCTTAAGTATTGACTTATTTGGTCTTCATAAAAAGCTTAGTATGTAAGATCCGTCATTATTATTCATGTTGCATGGAACAGGAAACGGAAACACAAGAGAGGCCAAGGAAACAGGACCAGTTAGCACCATAATGACAAGCTTAGAAGTCAGAAGGTCTGATATTAGAATCTGTGCTGTTAAAAAACTGTGCATGCTAGTTTTACGTCAACTTGACACAAGCTAGAGTCATCTTAAAGCAGGGAATCTTATTTGAGAAAATGCCTCCCTATATCCAGCTATAGGGCATTATCTTAATTGTTGATTGACAGGGCAGGGCCCAGCCCATTGTGGGTGGTGCCATCCCTGGGTTGGTGGACCTGGGTGCTATAAAAAGTCCATGAGGCGGAGTAAGCCAGTAAGCATGAGTTCTGCACGGCCTCTGCGTCAGTTCCTGCCTCCAGGTTTGCCTTGCTTGAGCTCCTGTCCTGACTTCCCCCAGTACCTATTACAATGTGGAAGTGGAAGCCAAATAAACCCCTTCCTCTCCATGTTGTCTTTGGCTACGGTGTTCCATCACAACAGTAGGAACCCAAATTAGGACACACATCTAGCTAATTTTAAATGCTGCCCTTTGTATGTGTTTAATTTTATAAGGTATTTAGCAAGTGACTATGCATTTCTTTCAGGCCAGAGTTGTACTTCTGAATTTTTTAGTGAGCTGAAATATTAACCTAGAATTTTTCAAATCACATTTCCTATTATCATTCATGATATCAGATCCTGAGTCTTTAGTAAAAGGGAAGCCTAAAGGGCTTTTTATTGCTTGCTTGATCATCAAATATTCCTTGTCCATAATGCGTGTGATAGCAATGAGCTTTCACTCAGTAGGGTGTTCCAAGGCAATGAACCTCAGACATTTCACCCGGGGATATCACTGGAAAGCATCTTCAGACTCAGAAGACCATTGATGGAGCCTAAGACTCTGTTTCTAGTAATCACCCAGGAGAAGTTGATCCTGTTTGTTGAGGATCCAACTTTGAATACTAATATCTAAGAGACAATGTAATACAGTCCCTTCAATTCTTCTAGAACCTCAACCTTCCCCTAATTTATTCAAAATTGACAGCCAACTACTACTGTTGTCTTTTATAAACTCGGGATTCCAATTGGATTGAATAGTTGCTTCCTTTGTATCTGTACTGTTGGATTATTGCTCTTTGTAATGAGTTACTATAGCAGGAAGTAAATCTATTCACTAAACAGTTTAAAGGTAGGTGCTGATACCCCGACCATTCAAGGGTAAGCTCTGATTAACACTGGGAAAACCACATCCTGTTTAGAACCAAGGCAGGCCTGGCCTTGCTAAATGCCACATTGTCTTCCCAGTCAGCTCTGAGCTGGGTTGTTGAGTGAGATTCCTTGTGATACAAGGTGGCACTCTCTTTCTGGATTGGGGGTCCGGATGGAGACCCTCTAGGAAGGGAGAGGGAAATGATGGACTTGGTAGAGTTTTTTTGTTGTTGTTATTGTTGTTGTTTGTTTTTTTGATTTCTACTTTGTTTATATTGCCGACCTCCATGCATCAAGAAACAAAGTGATCAAATTTGGGAAGCAATGAGGTACTCCATGAATTTTAAAATAATAGGAAAGTTTGGGAGATTTGCAAAATACAGCCTGATTATCCATATGTACAATCTCATTTCTGATAGAGATATTTTAATGAAGGCCTAAGAACTGCAATGCTCTTGGATTGTGAAAGAACCAATTGACTGACCCTCCTGTCTTCAGGGATGAGCAAGTATTTTTTAGACAGAGAAGCTTAGAAAACATTTTGAAAACTCATTTTGGTCAACAATGTGACTTTTCAACTCAAAAAACTTTTAATAAAAACTAAGGGGGAAAAAAAGTACGAAATCGTTTATCATCTTAACACTGAGTACCCTTACCCCTTTGATCCTATATTGTTCTTACAAGGAAAGCATGCCTGTCACACACAAAAAAGAGATGGAGTGCGACAGTGTTCAGATATATGGGCCAGAGGGTTGGCACTGTAATTTTAAGAGATTGCTTCTCAAACATTAGCCCTGTCTTCCTGGTTTAACCTGAATCCAGAAGAAAGAAATATTTTTGTAGGTGAGTCAAATGCTTCCACGCATTAAGATGCATGTGCCATCTTTCAACTTCTGAGTCTTTAAACTTTACATAAGGAGAAGCAACGAGAGAAACTTGGTGGATTCCCCACCTCAGAATCATTCAGGCTCTTTATAGGTTAGGTGTGTGTGTGTGTGTGTGTGTGTGTGTGTGGTCAGAGCAGAGAAATGTGATCATGGTAAGCCACTGCCCCAGCCTCCATGGCCTCTTTAGCATTCTCTTCCTGACTACTTGCTGCCCCCTTCCAAGTATATTGTAGGTTCCCATCCAAGATGTCACTACAGGCTAACAGGCACTGTTTACCCAAAATGAGGGACTGTCACTTATCAAAATCATCCTGTGGGTTTGAACTTCCATCCCAGTCTGTCTTTCAGAGTTCTCCTATACTGGAAGATAAACACCCCTTCACTTCCTGAGTAAAAGCAGTCTGTGGCAGCTTTCATGTGAGCCCTCCTTGAGATATGATGCCCCCCGGGCAGGTCCTGTCTAAGAGTGGGCTTTGGTTGAGGTTCAAAGACTTTTCATAATGACCGAAGGTAAAGATTTGGAAAGGCTTAGACCAATGTGGTAAACATACATGGGATGAGGGATGATTCATGCCAACATGTCCTGCTGTCATTTTACAGTAGTTAGGAGAGATCATGTAAAAGTAGGAAGGCATCAAAGAGTATTGGGGAAGTCAAATAGACAAGTCATCACCGTCTCATTAGGCATTGGGTAGAAAACATGGTTGATTTGGTCATTCTGTAGTGAATACGTATTCAAAATACCAAAGTCTACGCAGTAACTTAATATGGATTTTTTCAATTAAAAACAATTGCATATATTTATTAGTTCTTTTGAGAATTTTGTACAGTGTTTTTGATTGTATTCAACAATTCTTCCCCAATTCTTCCCAGGTCTACAGCCTGCTCCATACTCACCCAACTTTGTGTCTCTACACCTACCACAGCCAATTTGTTCTGTCCAAATATTCTTGGATATGTAGTCTCCCCTGAAGCATGGTAAAGTTCTCACATGCTACACCCTAGCTAATGTTCTTTCTCCCTGCAGCTAAAAATTGTCAATAACTGCATAGGTAGAGGGTGGGACGCTTTATGTTCAACTCCCTACTTTATGGTGATTTGGTCAAGCTGGGGCTTGCACAGGTCTTCTCTGTGTTGTCACAACTACTTTGTGTTCATATATGCAGCTGCCCTACTGTGTCCAAAAGACATTTTAAAAGGATATGTTTTATTTGTGTTCTATTTCTTTTGATAGATTTCTTTTTCCACCCAGTCCTGTATGTATATTGTGTTCTTTATCCAGTCCAGAACAGAAAGAGAAAGACTACAAAACAAAACAAAATCCTGGCCTCTGTCCCCACAATGTAGAAAATCCCCTTAAATTCCAAACCCCATGTTCCATAGGCAAAGGACGCTCCCTGGAGTTCTGAAATACTTTCACATGGTTGGTGGCTGTTTTTACTTTTCAAGGAGAATATAATCCAGACCATTGGCTTGTGCTCTGTATGTGGTGACTATTCAGAATTTAATATATTTAATAGAGAATATGAACAAAATAATTTTCCCTAAGAGGACACATGTCATTGGTTGATTTGTTGGTTAAATTTAAGGTACTGAGAATCAAACCCCAGGCCTCCCACATGCTGGTTCAGTGTTCTACTGCTGAAGTCCATGGCAGGCCTATTTACTTTTTTGCGGCATCCTATTATTATTCTGCCTAGGCTAGCCTCCAACTGATGATTTACCTGCCTCGGCCTTTGTAAAATTTGGGTTACTGGAGAGTGCCACCAGGCCCAGCTCAGTCATGTTACTTAATCATGCCAAGTGACATACCTACATCCACATGTGAAGAATCTGTGTGACTTTCTGTTGTGTTGTTGCTGTTGTTCCCTTTTGTGTAAAGCTGAACTCTAGGACCAATGAAAGGCCCTGTGCTGAAGTATCTGTCTGTATTTTGTGTCTTAGAATAAGAAGGCAGTGTGACTTCCATTGAGAAAAATAACCTGAAAAGGACAAGTCTGGACCGTGAGGAGCGGGACAGTCTGTTATATCTCAGAAAAGCCAATAAATAAATAAATAAATGGAAATAAAATTTGTATATTTCATTTTGAAACAATGTGATGATTACGTTGACCATGTACAATCAGTGTCCACCATTTATTTCTGCCTTAACCCATTCTAGGTCTGAATTTAAATGCTCTATCAGGCTTAAGAGACAAGTTTTCTTTTTCTATTCTCTGTATTCTGTGGGAATCAATAATAAGGCTTCAGTTTCTTCGATGAAATATTTAAACTAAAAGGTATCTATGCATGTGTGAGACAAGAGGAGGCACAGAGAGAAAGAAGACTTTAGAGGTAAGAACAATGGCTGATATTGGGTCTTCATTCAGTGGGATTGAGAACATCTGATTCAAATGAGCAAAGCCCTGGCTTAGCAGATCTGGAGAACAGCAATGTCTCAGCAGAGCGGGAACTCTGGTTCCACTGTGGCTCTATTCAAGCTCCGCTCTACCTGGTCTTTCCCTGCTTCATTCAACTTCAATGTTGTTTCTTCCTTTTCTTCATCATTATTCTTAAACAAGTGCTATAAAGGCTGGTGGGAATCCTCCGTTTCTTAGCAAGTCAAACTCTTCCCCTGAGTGGGAGGTGGGCATTCCCTTGCTCAGCAATGGTTTCTCTGTGAGAGGACCTTCTTCAGCTGACTGACTGGAGCACACAGAAGAGCTGAAGCCTTTTCTTTTGATCTCTCTCCTGTGTGGTGCTTCCCCACCTCAGGTCTGCTGAGCACTGATTTCCACTGCAGATAGAAGACTTCTGAGCCTCGTCACCATTTCCCCTTATTTGTCAACTTTTACTTTTTGTTTAATCAGGCAACCCCGTGGGGGTGGGATTCATCCATTGTTCCTATGAGTGCACAATAAGACCAACCTAAGGTTTGCTGTCTCTGGTGCACGGGATAGAGGAGTATCTGGGCCCCTCAGCTGAGATAGTGATGGGTATTTTCCAGGTGTGCTCTATAGACTGAGCTGCCTCCCCTTTGAGGCAAATGAGGCATGGGGGAGGGCGGTTGAGAAAGGGCTTTTCCTCCTTTGCTTACCTTAGTGCTTTCTGCTTAAGCTGCTTGTAAAATGCCTCCACAGGTGTTCTGTGTGTCTGAACCTGGTCCTCTTGTCTGGCCTCTGCCCCTGATTCTGGGTGAATCAGTGCAGGGGTCATGCCATGAGGTCACTTCCTTTTTCATCCTACTTCTTCCAGAGGCGCTTCCAACTTCAACAGTAAAGGTTGTATTTTATTACTCTCCAAGTTGCTAAGTAGCTCTCTCTTCCAGTTAAGGAGTAAAATTAAATGGCCAGTAAAAGCCTCCCCTCCCCCCATTTCAGTAAGTAGAGAACTACCCTTGCTTTCCATTCCCCACTCAAGACTGTAAGATCGACACAGTAGAGTAAGATTGGTGTGGTAGAGCAAAATTGATACACACCATTGAAAATCTAAATCCAATCTTATAGAGGTTAATATCTATTAAGAGAGAAACCATGCCACGTAATACCTGGGTCCTTATGGTCCATTTCACTCCAGCATCAGGATGATCTCTTTAAGACATCAAGGAAATCTTACTACTCCAATGTATTATGCGACTTTATTCCAAGGCTAAGAACATCCTCTGGACCCCATTGGCCAGCTTGCTTTGTGTCCTCCCATCATGCCTACCCCCCAACCTTATCACATGCCAGCTTCCCCTGCACTTACAGCCCCAAGGGAACCACCCTATGACTGCACATGCTACTCCTGTTTCTTGGGGTGCCCCTCCTCATGGTGTGCTTGTTTCTCTCACCCTTTGTTCCCAACCCATCCTCTAAGAAAGGGCTTCTAGTGCACTAAAGAGTCTTTCTTATTCTCTCATACCATGCACATACCAATAATGTTTGTTATAAATTTGTCCATACATTCCCAGTCTTTCTCTGTTGGCCAATAAAGCTTATCTCTAGTATTTTTTCTTCTTTGTATCTGTCTGTCTCTTCTGTGTAATTTAACTACAATAAAGAAGAAAATTTTTACATGTTTAGAAGCCTTTGATCCCAAGAAGTGAGTTTTCCCATCACTAGTACAAATTCCCCCACCCCGGCCTCCAGCTAGTTATTCAAGCACGTCACCCTTGACTGACTTGGGACAGTGTACATCACTTTGGCCTGGGCTTGTCTTCTCTCTGCCTATGCATCCCTCATGTTGATCTCCACACTTGAAATCCATTCCTTTTCCTTTTAGCATATGAATACATCAAAACAGTCCCTTTTCAATTCTATGTTCTTGAAGCTTGGATTGTTCCTGGTTTTCTATTTCATGGGAAGGTTGTTATGAATGCTTGTGAATAAGTACCTATAAACATAGACATTCATTTGTCTTCGTCAAGTATCTAAAAGTGGAACTTCCAAGTTACAGGGCAGATGTGTATCTAACAGTATTTTAAAAACAACTAAAACCTGTTCAGGTTTAATATAGTCATAAAACACTCTCAGTTTCTATTTCGAGGTTTGATACATAGTTTTGACTGTCTTTCTGAGGAATGAGCTAATGATCCTGATTTTATTGTAATGATTTCTAAGAGGCATCTGCCAATTTTTCCTCTTGAATTTTCTTTTCTCTTTTGTAGAAATTATGACTCTAAGATAAAACTCAAGCGTTTTCTTTTGCTGAGTTTTGTTTTTTCCCCTTCCCTCCTTTGTTCCCCTCATCCTCTTGCTATTTTGTAGATAGAAAGCTTTTTATGTTTTTGTTTGTGTACATATATGTGAACATATGTCTGTTTGAGTATGCATGTCTCTATGCATTTCTGGCTGTGTTTGCATGTGTGTGTGTGAGTGTGTATGTGCATGTGTGTGTGATTGTATGTTCATGTGTGTCTGAGTGTATGTGCATGTGTGTCTGAGTGTGTGTATGTGTGTCTGTATGTTCATGTGTGTCTGAGTGTATGTGCATGTGTGTCTGAGTATATGTATATGTGTCTGAGTGTATGTGCATTGTGGAGTATGTGTATTTGTGTCTGAGTGTGTCTTGTACATGTGTGTCTGTGTGTACATGTGTATTTGAGTGTATATGCATGTGTGTGCATGTGTGTCTGAGTGTGCATGCATGTATGTTTGCGTATATGCACATATGTGGGAAGGCCAGAGAATAGCCTCAGGTGTCCTTCCTCTGGAGCTGTCTGTCTTAGATTTTTAGAGCGAGGGGATCTCCTGCTGCCACAAGCTCACCTAGCAGGTTAGGGTAGCTGTCTAAAGAGCCTAGAGACCTTTCTCCTTGCCTCTCCAGCACTTGGATAACAAGTGCAAGTACCTGACTCTCCCCTGTATATTCTGGGAATCAGACTGGTGCTTGCATGGCAAACACTATCAACTGAGCTATGTCCCCAGCCTCCATAAAGCTTTTTTTTTTTAATCCCTCTCCCTCTCCCCCTCTCCCCCTCTGTTTCTGTTGTCCCTCCCTGTCCCCCTCTGTGTGTGCACATGTATATTAGTGCAGACACCCAAAGAGGCCAGAAGAGGGGGATTCACTGGAGCTAGAGATATAGGCAGTTGTAAGTGCTCATGGGTGCTGGGAACGAAATTTGTGTCCTCTGCAAGAGCAGTAAACATCTCTCCAGCTCCACCAGAAAGCCTTTCCTACTCTCCTACCTTTGTTTCTGTAAGCTTAGCTTCATGTTGACTGTGGGTGTGGCTTTAATTTCCAAAAAGTCAGAGCTCTTTGCAGGAATTTATCTAGCAGTTAGGGAACTGCTAAGTCAAATATCCCACAGCTCTTCCAGAAGGTCAGATGCAGAGTCGAAGTTACAGCACTCAGCTCTCCTCGTTCTCATTAGGAACTATGAAAACCCATTACTTCCTTGCCATACCAGTGAGTCAGGTCCAAATCAAGTCTTGGTGGGTGGAGACAGTGGTTGAGGGGGAAGACTCCAGCAGCCATTCCTAGTTCCTTCTTGTGCTCTTTGACTCTTCGATTTTCTTTGAAAACCTTCCGGAAGCCTCTGGAGGTTCCATTAGGCGAGTGGGCAGGGATGATGGAGAAATGGAAACAAGGTTGTCTGTAGGAAGAAGGCGGAGTGTGGTCAGCAACATCAGTGTTGGTGTCATTAGTAACTCCTTAAAAGGCAAAGTCCTTGTGTCTCTCAGAAGTATTTGCATAACTGTTAATTAATGCTTGGGAGGACTGAATCATCCAAATGTCTTGGGGGCTAGTTATTTCTAAGCTTGGTGGAATCTTGTGGTGGGCATGGCTTGTAATATCTAGGTGCAAAAGCTTTTCTTTGCTTGAGATTGATTAGGACTGGAGTGTTTTTGTAGCAGTTATATAGGGAAGGGGAGATTCTTTGATTTCCTTTCCTGGGATTGGGAGAAGCCTGGGCAACATGGAGACAGAAAGGCTTTGATACTGCCTAACACAATTTCTTTTTCCAAAATTTGCACCTTTCCTATTTTTAAAAGTATTAAAAATTTTTGATTTTTTTTCAGGAGGTAAAAATATAACAGAGTCTGCAGGGAAGGGAGAATTTTGCAGTTAAACTGAGATGCTGCTGTTAATACCACCAGACCACAGTCAGCACAGATTTTACTGGGTAGCTTTAGCCAGACAACCCAAGTAACAACAAATACATAAATAAATAAAAATAAAAGATACAAAAGGTTCTTGTTAGTTCGTAGAGAGGTCTGTGAAAATGAAAGGAAGGATATGTGTGTGTGTGTGTGTGTGTGTGTGTGTGTGTATGTGTGTGTGTGTGTTCATTTGTTTCTGTTAAGAGCTTGTAGGAGCTAATCCAGTACAGCAGCACCATTCACTGTAGTGTACCATACATTGTACAGAGCCGTATGTCATGGTCACATGGTTCTCTGCGAGCTGGGGATTGTTAAATTGATGCTCACTCTGCATTTTGAGAAGATATTTGATTGTAATGCTATGACCAAAACATAAAAGAACTGCTTCAAAGCTAGAAGAATGATACCTGCCAACTGTTGCTTTTGCATCATCTTTGAGTAGAAAACAATTCAGCTGAACTTGTTTTAGGCCACAGCCATGTGTTGACATGGGCCAAGTAAAGACTTTGTTATGAATAGAAAGCAACTGGGCTCAGATAACAGGAATCAAGGGTGGTGTGACGTGAGAATGCACGTTAGATGTCAACTGCCATTTTATCTCTTTTCTTGCTTTTTAATTGCGTCTCAAACAAGCCTTTGTGTTTGTATAGGTGCACGGTTGTGGGGGTGCTTATCCTTAAGCATGAATGCCAAGGCCAGGGGAGGAGATCAAGTGTGGTTCTCCGTCACCCTTGCTCTTACTCCCTTGAGACAGAGTCTCTCACTGAACCTGGAGCAGACTGGCAGCTGCATGGTCCCAGTGACCCTCCTGCCTCTGCCTCCCACACTGTTGGGGTTACAGGTAGATGGGTGACCACATCTAGCTTTGATGTGGATGCTGGGATTTTGAACTATGACTTGCATGCTTGGACAGTGATCTTACCTGCTGAGCTATTCCACTAGCCTCACCCACTCACCCCTCCAAATAATTCCTTAATAGCAACAACACCCATTTTATTTCATTTTATCTCATGCATGTCTTCACCAAAAGCATAGTTGTTGATACTATGAGCAGAAAGAGGGAATGGATTTGTCCTTGGTGTCTGTGATTTCTAGCTTTACTTCTACCACAAAGCTTTCCCCAAGCTGCAGAGCAGGAATAAGTGAAACTCACTAGCTTGACTTTTCTTTTCTTTTCTTTTACACCTCCAGTCTAATGGAGATTTCCATAATTCAAGCAATGCTAAAGGAAGAAAGGTCATGGCTCTGTATAATATGGTTTTTGCATTATCTGTAAAAAGAATATCATCAAAGAATTACCTGGTGCTAAGAAAGTCGAGACAAGCAGATCCTTTGCTTCTGGCCTCATTTACCTTTTTCATGACCGTAGAGGAGAAAGAAACCAAGGAGAGGAGGAAGGAAGAAAGGGTGTTGAGGTGAGAGACAAGGACTGGGAGGGGGGAGGGGGCAAGGAGCCTTCCTTTGGGCAATGACACACAGTTGCTCTTCATTCTTCAGGCTCTCCTATTCACTTAGACTGCAGGGAGCTGTGTGACTTCTAAAACCATATATGTCAAAGCATGGACTGAGCTAATTGTTCTAGATGGAGATTTCCCACCTCTCTCTAAATATCGGATTCCCCGTGGGACTTGATATCATACATTTGAATTAACTTGGGAATTAACTACTGCCCCTTAGGAGAAGAGAAACTCCAGCTAAGAAAAAGGTGTATCTAATGTCCTTCCTATGTGCAAGAAAGAAAACAAACCTGCGGACCCACACATACCCAACTGTATGGGACCTGGAAGTTTTGAGAGCATGCTAAATGTCAGAGAATGTTTATTAGCCTATTATCAGCTTGCAGACACGGTGGGCAGCACAGCTAACTCCCAGGGCTCTGTGCCCTCTAACTCAGCTTCTCCAAAAAGGAGGGATAGGAATAGGGACACAGATCTGTAATTCCAACACGTGGGAAACCGAGGCAGGAGGATCATGGGTTAGAGGTCATCCTGTACTGCATATAAAATTCCAGGCAACTCTGGACTACAGAGTGAAATCATATTGAATGAATGAATGAATGAAAGTAAAAGAAGCAAGTTCTCTTGCTGGCATTAAATCTTTGTTGTTATTTTTGCCAGTCATTGTCAGATGAAGGGCTTCAGATGTAGAAATCTATATAATGAAATACATGAAGATTATTCTCTGGGTAAAACCAGACTGTCACGACAGTTCCCTCCAATGGCAGACTGGGTTTCAAGAGCATGGCCTCTGTTGGATTGCTTTTGTTTTGCTCTTAGCAGTGGCTCTGTGCCACTTGGCTGAAGGCAGCCCTGTCTCCTTGTAGTGTTCAGTCCCCATATTTCTTTACATCTCGGAAATCACTATACAACATCGAAAGGATTCCTTCTACCCAGTCTTCTCTCCAGCCACGTTCTCATTCCAGACCACAACCAAATCTTCCCTAGACACAATTAATCAAAGTGAGATGGGAATTGTACTGGAAAAATTGACACAAGATGCAGCTATTCCCCCCCACCAAAAAAAAAAAAAAAAAAAAAAAAAAAAAGGATTGTTAGTTTTGACTCCATCAGATCGGCCTGTGTGCAAATCTACGAGAGTGTTTTTCTGATCGCTGTTTGGGAGGGCTCAGCCCATTGTAGGTCCTGGCTGGTATAAGAAAGCAAGCTGAGCAAGCCATGGAGAGCAAACCTGTAAGCAATTCCATTGTCGCACTGTCTGCTTCAGTTCCTGCTTCCAGGTTAGTTGAAATAAGTGCTTTCCTATGTGCAGTTATTTTGGGTCATTTTATTGCATTAACAGAAAAATAAAACTAGGATGGAATGGCCCCCGTTAAATGTGCAAAATTCAAAGAGAAAATTTAAACGATCAATCTCCTTCTAATAAAAAAAAAAGGTATTTAAAAAGATAACCCCTGTCTTTGCTGTTCTTTTGAAGCCAGAAAGAGCGACTGCTGTAGCGTTTCTCTTTGGTCTTCTTTGCACCTACAAAGTGAGCTCTTGAAATGACCCAGGGCTGGATTTCTCCATCTGCCATCTATCCTCTTCCATGGGTTCTCTACATAAAAGTGCTCACTGATTGAAGTTCAAAGATGGCCAGAGAGCATGAAGCACGGGCACATACCACTTTCCCGCTTCTCTCGGGACCATTGAGATTTAAAGAGAAGGTTATGGTTGGAGTCACCTGTTTCAGAATGACAATGTCTTTTCATCTACCATCCCAATGACCTTCTTCCATGCCTTTTCAGATCAGACTGTGTGCAAAGAACAAGCTTGTCTCCCTGTCTGCTAATCTGCTCTGCAGGAGGCTTCACAGCACAGTGTCTCTTCCAAGGGAGAATCTAGTTTCCCATCCATATGATCCCAGGAGCCAATCGAAGGTCCCAACATAAAAAGTACAGGCAGTCAGATTTATCTTAAGTATGAGGGAGAAATATGTTTTAATTTAGAAAAATTATTTTATGTATATGTGTGTTTTGCCTGCAATGCATGACTATGTATCATGTGTGTGCCTTGTGCCTGCCAAAAGAGGCCACCAGATCACCTGGAGCTGGAGTTCAGACAGTTGTGAGCTGCCATGTGGGTATGAGCCATCAAAACTGGGTCCCCTGGAAGAACAACAAGAGCCTTTAACTGCTGAGCATCTTTCTAGCCCAAGAAATAATTTTGACTAAGTCTTTGTGTACAGAACATTATGCTTTGTAAGCAAGGCAGCGGGTTCTGTTGACAGCAGTAAAAAATTATGGTGCAGAAGCAGTTATATCGAGAGATGTTTGATTAGTTTGCCTTTAGATTCCTATTCCAAATCTTGAGATTCTGCCTAAGGAAGTTTAATCTTCTCACATTGGTTAAAAGGAGCGAGCTGTTGTAGAGAAATGGCTGGCATAAGTTTTGTTCCTTGGTTCCTTGATGCCTGAGCCACAGGTCTCAGACATAACCAGTAACAACCTCAGCGGAGGAGGGCCCTGGACAGATATGAGACAAGGACAGCAGAAAAGGTCTCCTGGCAGATACAGGAGGCTATTCTGACGGTTGTCACAATAACTATATGTCAGATGGTCTGAGCTGCCCTAGTCCAAATAATGAAGTTTTTAATGTCTGAGAATTTTATCTGGAATATTATATCAGAATATACTGAGAATAGTATATCAGAATGAATTCTGGTCCAGCCTGCTACTTCTCCGCATCTTCTCCAGATCTGCCTCATCATTTCCTCCTTCCAACTTTATCCACTTCATTAAAAACAAGAGCAACAATCTGTGGATTCGGCCTGCATGTTCATGGACTATCTACCAGGTTGCACTGAGGAGCCACATCTTCCCCAGTAGCTCCTCAGCTAGGGGGTGGGACTTCATGCAAAAGCCACTTTGTGAAGAATGTCACTGATCTGAGGATTGACTTCCTGATAAGACCCACTGACCTTTGGTCTTTACCCTCAGAGCCATAGCTGAAGTCCAGAGGGTTTTTTCCCCTCTTGGCATGAGCTATGGTGGTGGCACTTGGAACACTGTCTCCTGTCTTCCTCCACTGAGGCCTTCATCTTATCCTCCCACCTCCTCTCCATCTGAGATTTTCTGTCACATGATGGAAGAAGGCAGCAGACACTTACCATGTTTTGCCATTCTCCTGGGAGACCTAAAGACCAAACAGAAAATCTGCCTGACGAAAAAAACACAGCAGAAACAGGCTTGAAAAGCACGTAGAAGGCTGAGCAGCCCAGCCCACATCAGAAGCCCAGCTGTTGGGGTATACCTTTCAAATTCCACTAGCTGCAGAGGCCACAGAGCGGCCCACAGAGTGGAGGCGGTTTTGAAGAAAGACAAAAGGTCAGGATGATTAAAAGAAAAAAAAAAAAAAAAAAAAAAAAAAACAAAAAAAAACAAAAAAACAAAACCAAAAACCAAAGAGCTTGAATTGGAGACTCTGCACTATAGTGTCCAAGAAGTGATTTCTCCCCTTTGCTAACTTTACTTCGTGGGAAGACACCTTTGGTTTTTTTTTTTTTTTTTTTTGTTTGTTTGTTTTGTGGTTTTAGTTGGTGGATATTTTGATGGCTCTTCCCAACTCCATCTCTGCTACATTCTTCCTCCTCTTTCCCATCATCCTCCCTTCCTCTTTCATTAGATCATATCTGTATGTCCACATGAGGACATACTTGTTCTATGGATTTGGCTGAGTAGACAGGGGCAGTGGGCCACTTGGGGATGGTGGTGGGTCGGGTATCTGTTTGGGCCCTTTCCATGTGGACTTTGAGAGGAGAGGGAGTGGTTCTGAACTGGTGCTGAGCCGGCACTTTGATAATGCTGTAGTCCCTGGGTGATCCCTTCCTCACCCTCTAGGCAAGCATGTTGTAAACAGTGTCAAACACAAGGCCATTGCCACACTGTTTGCTTTGACTGCCTTGCTGGGCAAAGTAAGTGACTAGATGATATTTTCTGTGATGTCACCAGGGTTCCAGGAACGACTGCTAAGCACAGCAGGCAAACACTGTAGTCACCTGACTGGATGCTAGGTTTTGAATTATCCTTAATAGTGTGTATATGAAAACCAATAGAACAGTTTATTCCCTTGAGCCTGAAACATTAGAGTACCATTTGGCAGTTCCGTGGAACTGTGGAGAAGGGCTTATAAGGAAATTTTCATAGAAAGCAGGAGACATCCCAGGGGAAAAAGACTAAGCAACTAACGAAAGCCAGAGGGAACAAGAGGCTTTCTGTTTTTGAAAGATATGAAAGCAATCGTTTGTGGTTTATAGTTTAGGTTTGAACCTGGGCATGCCGATGCATGCCTGTGCATCCCAGAACTTGTGGGGTGGAGACAGGAGAGATGCTGATGAAAAGCAAACAAGGAAACAGTAGCAGCAGCAGCAGCAACAGAAAAAACACTTTGAGGCCAGATTATTCCGGGACAAACCTTATTTTTACAATTGGTCTGACTTAAGAAATTTTCTAAGCATTGATTTTTCTTTTCATGCTGGTACTTATATATAACAGTCAAGATACCTTTGGTTCTCAGTAATGGAAACTTTAGCTCCATCTGTCTTAAGGAAAGAGTTGCTGGAATTCTGAACTATACTGAGTGAGCTTCAAGCCTTGTCTGATCCAGAATCTCCAAGGCCTCCAGTTTCGGTTTATTTGATTTCTCTGGCTATGCCATCCTAGTTTTGGCTCCTGGGGCTGCGTGGCCCCAGAGCACTGACAGTGGTCCTGGACTGTCTATTCTTTCAAGTAGGGGACGTTTCCTTCTGGTAGCGGGGAGAAGTGCCTTGTGATGATTAATATTGTCACTTCAGCAGGATCTAGAATGACTCAGGAGGCAAACCTCTGGGCATGCCTATGAGGAAGTACCTAGTTTGGGTTAATTGAGATGGTAAAATCCCTAAATGTTTGGCTTCTGGCCCCCAATCTGGACTGGAGTCTGGGACTGAATAAAAATTGGAACAAAAACTAAGCACGAACATTCACAGAACAAGAACATGTCTGGTTCTTGTAAATAAGGTCAGGCTAGCTGCCTCCCACTGCCACTGCCTGGCTCCTCTTCCATGGACCCTCAAACTGTGAGCTAAGCAAACCTTCCTTTTCTAAGCTGTCCTTGTCAGGTGTTTTGACACAGCAAGGTATTAGACAATCCATGTGTTCCCTCTAAGAAGCCCTCAGAAAACGCATCTGTCTGTCTCAGGTCCTGCTTTTGCTATGAGTCCAACTCCAAGGGCTCATCCAGCTCCTAGATTTGAGGGTGGAGGTAAATTCACCCAGATCACCTTGTTAAGGGCTTAGGAAAGGCACTTCCTCAAAAGCAAATGTAGTATTCCAGGAAAAAGGCCAGAAAAAGATGATATCATCAGCAACCATTGCCCATGCCCTTGGGGTCAGCATAAGGGGCTTAGCATTGAGCCCGATTAGATAAACAGTATCTCTGTGTCCTGAAGACACAGGACTCAGCACCAGCTGCCTCTTAACCTTTCACCTACAATGCCTCTATCACACTTACAGAACCAGATCCTAGCCCAGCCCTGTGCTGGGTTGCTGGGTGATTAAATCAAGTCTTCTTCCTGCTCACCAGAGAAGAACTTTGGATAAAATGGAAGCTAAAGTGTCCCTTTTTGAGATAACATGGCTTTTCTTTTTAGGCTCCCCATGAAGCTTCACATAAAATAGGTCATTTAATAGCTGAAGGTTTTGAAGTCAGGCAGATTTGAATTTCAATTGTGGATCTATTTGTGGGGAAGTGGAACTGAGTCTGGGCACCTTTGCATGGCAAAGGAATAAGTGGTGCATAATATGTAAATGTCCAGGGTGGCTTAAAGGAACGCAGCAGAGGCTGAGAGGTATGCCTCAGAAAGCATAGAATAGGGACATGTGCGGGTGATTTCATCTCCCTTGTTTGATGTCTATAATTTGAGGTCTTACTTATTTTTTTTTCTTAGCTCAATAAGGAGGATATGTATGGATACCTTATGGTGAGGAATCCCAGGGAGCAGTCCTCCCCTCTGCTCCACCAAGCTGGTGGTGCTGAGCCTATAGATGGCTGTTGAGAACAGGTAAATATGCAACCAGTGTCTATCCATCTATCCATCTATCCGTCCATCCATCCATCCATCCATCCATCCATCCATCCATCCATCCATCCATCCATCCATCCATCCATCCATCCATCCATCCATCCACCGCACCCATCCATCCACTCACTGATCCATCAACTGTCTACTCACTCACCCATCTAACCATCCACACTCCCCGTCCCTCTTCTGTACACCTCTGGCTCACTGGTGCCACCTAGTGGCAATTGTAGGCATTACTCAGGCTCAATCTTGGCATTAGTCTTTAAAGGACACTGTGACAGTTTCACATGTTGAGAGCCTGCATCAGGAATGGAGACTCAGAGTTGGAGGAATTCAAGAGAAACCTGTACTGATAGCCAGCAGTTGATTGGGACGCTTGACAATAAAACCAGACTTGATTCCTGGAGTTGGAAATTCTGTAAGAGTATAATCAGTCATACAATAACACACTGAGTTGTGGGTCTGATAACATCGGTGGAGATGAGGCAGAGAGCAGGGATTACTGAGCAGGTAGATGCGATTGACAAGAAGCTGAGCTCCCTGTGTTGCTGTAGTTGAATAATTCTTTCTACCTTCCTGGCAGCAGCTGCAAGAGCACCTCGCTAGCCATCCCAATGCTCTGGATTCTCAAATGAAACATACACACACACACATAAACACACACACACACACACACACACACACACACACACACACACACACACACACACCTTTCTATTTTAATATGTCTTAAACATTTGAGTAGTTGGGCCATTCCCAAACTTTCACATTACTAATGCTTTCTTTCAGATATTCCTGAGATATTACTTACCAAAATCTATAATCCATCTTTGCTACCCTAGACCCAATCCAACAGGGTGTTCTTCCCCAGCGCTTACATGGCTGGTATTCTATCTTCTGCTGCTCTCAAGCCTATATCTTTTTTGTTTTTGCTTTTGATATATTTTATTTACATTTCCAATGTTATCCCCTTTTTCCAGTTTCCCCTCCACAAACCCCCTATTCCATCCCTCCTCCCCTTGCTTCTATGAGGGTGCTCCCTACACACCCATCTCCTTCTGCCTCCCCACCCTGAAATTCCCTAGACTGGGGCATAAAGCTTTGGCAGGACCTTTGCTTAACACTGATGCCCAACAAGGCCATGTTCTGCTACATATGAAGCGAAGCTGGATCCATGGGTCTGTCCATTGTTACTTTGGATAGTGATTTAGTCCCTGGGAGCTCTGGTTGGTTGATATTGTTGTTCTTATGGGTTGCAAACTCCTTCAGCTCCTTCAATTCTTTCTCTAACTCCCCCATTGGGGACCCTGTTCTCAGTTTAATGGTTGGCTGTGAACATCCACCTCTGTATTTGTCATGATCTGGCAGAGCCTCTCAGGAGACAGCTACATCAGGCTCCTGTCAGCATGTACTTCTTGGCCTCACCAATATTGTCTGGGTTTGGTGGCTGTATATGGGCTGGGTCTCCAGGTGGGGCAGTCTCTGGATGGCCTTTCCTTCAGTCTCTGCTTCAATATTTCCTCCTGTGAATGTTTTTGATCTGCCTTCTAAGAAGGACTGAAGCATCTGCACTTTGGTTTTCCTTCTTCTCGAGCTTCATGTGGTCTGTGAATTGTATCTTGGGTAATCCAAGCTTTTGGGCTAATATCCACTTATCAGTGAGTGCATAGAATGTGTGTGTGTGTGTGTGTGTGTGTGTGTGTGTGTGTGTGTGTGTGTGCTTTGTGATTGGATTACCTCACTCAGGATGATATTTTCTAGTTTCATCCATTTGCCTAAGAATTTCATGAAGTCATTGTTTTTAATAGTTGAGTAGTACTCCATTGTGTAAATGTACCACATTTTCTGTATCCATTCCTCTGTTGAAGGACATCTGGGTTCTTTCCAGCTTCTGGCTATTATAAATGAGGCTTCTATGAATATAGTAAAGCATGTGTCCTTATTATATAGTAGAACATCTTTTGGGTATATGCTCAGGGTTGGTATAGATGGGTCCTCAGGTAGTACAATGTCTAATTTTCTGAAGAACCTCCAGACTAATTTCCAGAGTGGTTGTACCAGTTTGCAACCCCACCAACAATGGAGAAGTCTTCCTCTTTCTCCACATCCTTGCCAGCATCTGCTGTCACCTGAGTTTTTGATCTTAGCCATTCTGACTGGTGTGAGGTAGAATCTTAAGGTTGTTTTGATTTGCATTTTCCTGGTGACTAAGGATGTTGACCATTTCTTTAGGTGCTTCTCAGCCATTCGATATTCCTAAGTTGAGAATTCTTTGTTTAGCTCTGTCTCCCATTTTTAAATAGGATTATTTTATTCTCTGGAGTTTAACTTATTGAGTTCTTTGTATATATTGGATGTTAGCCCTCTATCAGATGTAGGATTGGCAAAGATCTTTTTCCATTCTGTTGGTTGCTGTTTTGTCCTAATGACAGACGCTTTGAAATTTTATGAGGTCTCATTTGTCTATTATTGATCTTAGAGCATAAGCCATTGGTGTTCTGTTCAGGAAAATTTCTCCAGTGCCCATATGTTCGAGGCTCTTCCCCACTTTCTCTACTATTAGTTTGAGTGTATCTGGTTTTATGTGAGGTTCTTGATCCACTTGGACTTGAGCTTTGTACAGGGCAATAAGAACCGATCGATTTGTATTCTTCTACATGGTGACTGCCAGTTGGATCAGCACAATTTGTTGAAAATGCTGTCTTTTCTTCCACTGGATGGTTTTAGCTCCTTTGTCAAAGATTAAGTGACCATAGGTGTGTGGGTTCATTTCTGGGTCTTCAGTTCTGTTCCACTGATCTACCTGCCTGTCTCTGTACCAATGCCATGCAGAATTTATTATTTATACACTATTGCTCTGTAACACAGCTTGAGGTCATGGATGGTGATTCCCCCAGAAATTCTTTTATTGTTGAGAATAGTTTTCTCTATCCTGGGTTTTTTGTTATTTCAAATGAATTTGCAAATTGCTCTTTCTAACTTTATGAAGAATTGAGTTGGAATTTTGATGGGGATTGCATTGAACCTGTAGATTATTTTAGGCAAGATGGCCATTTTTACTATATTGATCCTTCAAGCCTGCATCTTATTCCTTCCCCAGAACTGGATTTTTTCCTCTCTTTCTTGTACTCTTTGCCCAGGAACCTAAGTCCTGTCTCTGTCTCTCTGCCCAGCCACTGACCACCAGCAACTTTATTTGCCAATTAAATCCAACTGGGGGCAGAAACCCTCAACATCTTACATGTGGATGCTCAGGTTCTCATGTAATTTTGGGAGCTGGATTAACACATTATAGCATTAGAACCAGTCCACAACATCCACAGTCCTGGAGTAGGTACCACTATAAAGATGCTCAAATAGAAGCCTTGTGTTTAGAAAGCAGGTTATGCTGTGTTGATATAAATCATGACTAGTATATTAAATTTCCATTGGAAATAATACTTACTCATGGCATCTTTGTCAGTCAAGGAATAGGGACAAATCTGACCACCTCTGCCATGTGAATGTCAGGAGTAAGGCAGCTCTGGTTTTGGAGACAACACTTCTTTGCTTTCTAAGTGGCAATTCCAAGGAAACTGAGTGTTTTATGGGCCCTTCGGCCTGGAATTAATTGCTGGTTTAATGTCATTCATCGGAAGAGGCCTGAAGTCAATTGATTACTAAAGTATTGAAACTAGAGATTTGGAGTCATTTTAAGATAACAGGGAGGTTACTGATTGATTTCATATCAGGGAGACCTTCAGAGGGCTCTGCTGGTCACAAAACAGGGATATGCCCATGTGAAAAGAAACTACAAAAGCCTCCAGTTGAAAAGTGTCACATTGGGCTTTCTGTTTCCAAGTAGCTCCGTGTACTTGTCCCTGGAGAAAACACACCCAGTTTTGGCTCTTACAGGGAATACACCAGGATTCCGTACTCTATGTCTCTGCATGCTCTTCCAGTTGTACTGCTCACAGCTTGGTGGAGAACTCAGGAGGCAGAAATTAGAAGGAGGAGAGGTTTGTTCACAGCTAGCCTTGAGAAACAGAGGAGACATTTGTGTCTCAAGTCTCCATCTTGGGGGATTCAGGAGCACAGGGGAATGTATGAAGTAGATACAGGGGGAACCACAGGCAGAAGATTCCCAAGTTGGGTGTGCTCCAACTCCAGTGTGTGGTCTCCTTTGTCTCCCCCCACACCCCCAACCCCCATCTCCTTTTGTAATCAGGACTGGGACTTCCAGGTCTGTGGCCTGCACCTGCCATATGAAAGTGACCTCATATAGACTGAGAGTAAGACAAACATTACAAAAGCCTTTCTGTGGAGCTCAGAACGACACATCAATGACATGCGTTGGCTAAAGGGTTGTGGAAGTGTAGAGACAAAGACGCCCCAAATAAAAACAGGACTTTCCAATCTTTAAGGATTAGCCCTTGGCATGGACACTGGTCTGTGTGATGTGTGATACCACATACAAACATAGCTTCCTTACTAATGACCCACAGCCCTCACGGTCAGTAGCCCCACTGAAGAAGGGTGGCTGGTGTAGTAACATTTACTCTAATGAGACAGTGAGATGCTTATCATTGCAGAAATGGCACAAGAGGTGAGACAGAAGAATAACCATTACAAACGGACTGATTCTGTCCTCGTGTGTGCCTCTGTCTCTCCGTCTCTGTTTCTATCTCTCTGTTTGTCTCTCTCTCAAAACGTGTCTTGCCTCACTTTTCCTTTTAGTAAATCTTTTCTATATCTGTTATGGTCTGGCAAAGGCCTTTGCACCTTTAGTTTGCTACCTTCACGTCTGGGTCAAGAGAAAGACCAGCAAAAGTAATCCCTTTACCTGCCCTGCTATACACAGACATCCTTTAGCTGAGATGTAGATTTGTAGTTAGCCAGACACCACATCCTTAGTGGGAACATGGTCCTTTTGGCCCTGGGGTATTTAGTGATTCAACTACGTGTGGTGGTTTGAATAGGCTTGGCCCATGGGTGAAACTGTTGGGAGGTGTGGCCTTGTTGGAATAGGTGTGGCCTTCTTGGAGGAACATGTCACTGTGTAGACAGGGCTTAGGGGGCTCCTCTGCCACATGCCCGCTAGAATAAAATCGACAAGGTAATAAGGTAATATGTGTGTATGTCTCCCAATGATCGTTAAGTACAAACCAGCCCCCGCCCCATGCTATACTAGGTGTGTGAGAGAAAACAAGCCAAAATAGAAGAAGGTAATATAACATCTGATTTTTTGATTGACCTGCTCATTAAAGTTCTGAGGGCTTTTTGTCTGATTTATATTTATGATTAAAAGTAAGATGAGATAAACATTATTGCTGATTGGACTTAAACTAAATTTCAAGATTCACCATCTTCTAAATTTATTATTATTATTATTATTATTATTATTATTATTATTATTATTATTATTATTGCCTTGATTAACTTTCCTGAAACCGCCCTAAGCTTTCAGTGTGAGCCATTAATTTTTAAAACCGCTTCTCAGTTACCTGAGTTCTGAAGCTCTGGTTCCTTCAGTGTCAAGCCAGACATTTTCCTTCCTGGAGCTTCAGGTTTCAGACCTGTGTGCTCACACTCTTGAACCTGGTATTCGCTGTAGTCTGACACAGCTTTGATTCCTGAGTTCTCTGACATTTTCAGGTCATCTACATAGTGACATCTATTTCTGGAAATTCTTCCTTAGGCCTACTGAACCACAATATCAAAACTACGTAAATATGCTATTTTTATCTTTATGTTTAAGCCATGGTTTGAATATGCTTGGCCCAGGGAATGGCACTATTAGGGGGTGTGGCCCTATTGGAGTAGATTATTCCTCCTGTGTTAGAGGAAATGTGTCACTGTGGGGGTGGTCTTTGAGACCCTCTTTCTATCTACTTGGGAGACAGTCTTCCTGGCAGCCTTCAGACTGAGATTTAAAACTCCCAGCTCCTCCTGAGCCATGCCTACCTGAATGCTGCCATGCTCCCACCTTGATGATAATGGACTGAACCTCTGAACCTGTAAGCCAGCCTAATTAAATGTTGTCTTTTATGAGAGTTGCCTTAGTAATGGTATCTGTTCACAGCAGTAAAACCCTAACTAAGACATGTAGTATATACATGTGTTTGCATGTACAGCAGTAGAATCCAACCTAAGACATGTGGTATGTGTATGTGTTTGCATGTACAGCAATAGAACCCTAACTAAGACATGTGCTATGTACATGTGTTTTCGTGCACAGCAGTAGTACCATAACTAAGACATGTGGTATGTATATGTGTTTGCATGTACATTCAGGCATGTATCTTTGAAGGTCCAATGTTGATGTCTGTGCTTTCTTTATTCTCTCTTCTTTATTTACTGAGGTAAAGACTCTTGCTGAACCCAGAGGAGGCCAAATCTTGCAGATTTAACTAGTTCTGTGCTCTAAGGAAGCCCCTGTCTCTATCTCCCAAGTGTTGGGATTATAGGTTACCTCTAAACCTACATGATTTCTGGACATCTAAATTCTTCTACTCAGACCTATGTATCAAGTGCTTTATACATGAAGGTACCTCTTGCCCTTGAATAAATACATTAATGATGAATGATTTATGATTGAAAGTATATCCGATGCACAGTGATCTTTTTCATATTGAATTTTGATGGAAGCTTGTTAAGATTAAGTAAAAGCTACACATGCACTGTGATTTATTCTATCTCAAGATCCTCCAAATATGTAGTAGTTTTGGGATCACATGATGCTTTGTCAGAATGACATGTTGATATCCTCTGCGAATTTTGTTCAGATAAAAGAAGGGATTCCTAAGATTCTACAGTAGTAACTAAGCATGCGGGAGCATCTCCCTGCTACTCTTGACTTGTACATACACAGGTTCTGCTCTGTACAATTGAATACATATCTCTGTTCACAACATTGCTTTATTATTGATATATATATTTATAAAGAAAGTATTATTTACTTTACTTAAAGTGGGGATGTGTCTCCTTTATCATTGTTATCAGGAAAGATGAAATAAACCACCGATGAGTTTGATATGTCTTTCCACATGATGGCCTTTATAAAAAATATATCACAAGTCAATTTCAGAGCTGAGATGGACTGTAAAGGCCATATGTCCAAACAAGATTATTTTATTTGATAATGTTTAAGTCCCTCCAAATAGTTTCTAATAACTGGACCTCAGTACATGTAATTATGTTCAATCACACTTTCTCCACTCACACTTATCTTTGCATGCATTAATACCCCCTCCATATATATGTTGTTATGAATGGTGGCAAATGCATAGTTATAAAATTACTACCACAGTCAAGTTATACACTTGTCCTATACCACCCCAATCCTCCTTTTGTTCATTTACGGTCAACTTCCTCCATCCTATCCAACACCGCCATGCTATTTTTGTAAGTCTGATACTAAAATACACTGGGCTTTGTTAGTTAAGTGAGTGAGCAATTGAATAAAAGTAACAATAAATGAAAACTTAAAATATAGGAAGAATTAAAAACAGGCAAGAAGGAGTAGGTTTAGAATGAGCTCTAGGAGTAATTCTAATTCTGACCAGTAGATGACAGTAGAAGCCAATGCCAATTTAGAAACCCTTTGAAAATAAAAGCTACAGTTTTGGATAGGCAAGACTCTTCATTAAGGGTCTATCGAGGTGGGAGTGAGGAAGGTGCCAGAATTTAAAGATAAATGAGAGGAAAGTTATGAGTTTCAAAAGACAACAAGAATAATGAGAATAGAAAGGCTACCCACACTATAAATCAGAATGTAGCAATGCTGTTGTAGCCTGTCCACTAAGGACAAAGTCTCAAAGCTTTTGGACTTCAGAAAGGAGGACTAAGAGATTGCCAAAGGTGAGCATCTTCCCAAGCACTGCCTTTTTGGAGGGCCTGGATGAGCTCAGTGTGTTATCAGGGGGAGACACAGGCCCAACATGACTTTCCCCCTATTTTTCAAGAGAAGCCAAAAATACAGACTTTAGTAAAGTTTACAGAATTGTTTTTATGAGTCAGCCTATTGTGAAGAGCATGCAGTCAAAAAGCAAAAATCAGAAAACTAGATTATCATAGCCTCTCAAACAAGCTCTTCCCAGCCCTCTCTCTCTTTCACTCTCTCTTTCTCTCATTTTCCCTCTGTCTCACACATCACACACAGATACATTCACTAAATAAATCAATGATAGATGATAGATAAATAGATAATAGGTACATATATGATATATTTATGGTAGATAGATATATAATAGATGATAGATAGACACACAGACAGACAGACAGACAGACAGATAGATAGAGGCAAACAAGCAATGAATGAACCAGTCAAAGCATCTGAGGTTGTAGTTGGTTCCTCGGTTGCCACTTGGTCTTGATTTCAGAAAGTAATCTGTAACTTTTTTTTATTTCTGACTATGACCCATGACTGTTTTTCTTATGTATCTCCACACTGATTCTAATACTTATTGTGTTATTGGTTGGACCAGGAGGGAATTTAGATTTGCAATTTGCTTTCTGACTCCTTCTTATATAGCTATCCAGATTGAAGCAGAGGTGTTCTGTGAGGTCAGAGAAGCTGGGCATCTGCTCTGAAGGAGCTAGGGCACACAGAAGTGTGGTACTGCACAGAGGCCCAGCATTTAGGTTCTGGTAGTCAGTGGGAGGATTCTCTCCTTCTCCTAGTTCATTGCTTTAGGCAGCAAAGAGAGTCAGGAGAACAAAGCCCTACAGGGACCATTTCTCCTGAGGTTCGTCTCTTCTCCACATCACTGGTGCCTTTGGACATGGACACACAGTTTAGCTTTTCTTCATCTTCACTCCCCTCCCCCATTTGTGAAACGAGGAAATACACATACATTATCCCGGGGAGAGGTTGGAAAAGGGAAAAAGTCAAAGACTGTAAAGTTCTAGTTTTAGTAACCTGCTTCACTGCTCAGTAAGCACAGTAGGGATGTACTGTGTTTCAAGTGTGCGAAAGGACCAGTTTTTACATATCTGGACCATGCAGCAAGCAACAGGGACCGAGAGAAGCAGAAGATGGAAGAGTAGGTAAGGGCTATCCTACAAGGTGATAGATATGTTCATCAGCCTGAGTCTACAATACTTACATGAATCCAAACATTCCATTCCATCCCATAAATAATATGCATAGTTATATACTTACCTAATTATATTTGCACATTCATAGAGCCATTTGGAAGACTAGACTATATTTCCTAATATAAATAAAAAGCAATCAGCTATGTCTTTAAAGTTTTTAAAAATTAAATTTATTTATCTATTTATTGATGTGCATGTGTGTATGTGTATGTGTGTGTGTGTGTGTGTGTGTGTGTGTGTGTGTGTGTGTGTGTTGTACCCTGGTGTGCATCTGAAATATGGAGAAATCAGTTCTATCTTTCTACCATGAGAGTTTGAGGGACCAAATATGTCATCAGGCTTGGCGGCAAGTGCCTTTTCCCACGGAGCCAGCTCACTGCTCCTCACATTTCTTTGTGCTCTTTTGCCCTTTTCTTCCGAGATAGAGCCTTGCTCACTGTCCTTTGGTCTCAGCCTCTGGAGGGGTGGAATGACAGTGTCTACCACACCTGCCTTGGATTCACTTCCCAAGGCCAACTCTAGACAGAACCACAGGGAAGAATGTGACGTCCAGCTGCTCTGAGCTCAGCGAGTTTGTAGGTCTTCTAGAGGTCCAGACCCTTTCTATTTGGTTCCATCTGCGGTCTCTGCGGAGGCTCACGGGGAAGAGCTTGGGCTAAGCAGACACAGGAGAGCGGAGAGAGGTGAGGAGATGAGGATCACCCTGTAGTCTTGCCACCAGGCTTCCTCTTGAAGTTCTGGATACTTATAGAGTGGTCATGGACCTGCCATCTTGTCTTCGAGTGATTCCCCGTGTATCAGTCTGAGGATGGCAAAAAGTCAGTCCGCTGAAACTCTAGTTCTCTATCTGTGGGTCATGACCCCTTTGAGAGGGTCACAGTGTTAGGAAGGTTGGGAGCCACTGCTTAGTGGTATTTGGTTGTAAGTTATCACCAGGTGGCAGCAGAAAACTGTAAAATCACAAGATTCATACTTTGCCCCCCCCCCCAGTCTTGGAAGAGAAGGGGTGCGGGGAGTGGGGTGGACAGTCAAGAGGCATCTATCATCCTTCTCGTTAATATAAATGATCCCTCCTACTTCGACAACTAAAGCATCAGCCTGGGTTTGTTTTCCACACAGTTATAGAATAAAATTATTAAAACATCCTATTGGAATCCCAGAAGGACCGGAACCAGAGAAAAGTTTTACTTTTAATACTCGCACACCAGCAAGCACAAACTAAGTGGGCAACGTACATTTACCTGTGGGATGGATGTTTGGGAAAGAAAATGACAACAAGAAGGGAAGAGACAAGCTGTGCTGCTTCCGAAGGGACTTTGGGAAGAAGACGCCGGAGGCCCTCCCTATACTGCCTGTCGAAAGGGTTCTTTGCTCCTAGTCTCATAGCAAAGAAGCCTGAGCGTCCTCCCGAGGGTGAAGTGTGGAGAAATCTGGATGAGTTTTTTCGGCCCACTGACTCTTTTCCTTCTTGAGCAGCTGAAGAATTCTGATGTGGTTTTTGTGGTTTTACAGTAAGCGTCCTGGCTCTTGTGGACACAGTACGCTTTCGGTTTCTGCAAGTGAGTCAGATTGACTTTCCTCTTAGGAGTAAGAGTGACCCTTGCTCAAAAGGGCACTGTAACTAGAAAGACGACGCACTAGCGTGCTTGCTATTACAGAAGTCACTGGTTTCTGAGTCTCGTGTAATTTTTTTTTTTTTAAGGTGAACCGTTGGGATCTTTTCGCCCATCGTTTGGAGTGATGCTGTTGATTCAGGGTCTAGAAATGGACCCAGAGCTTCATTTAATCAGTTAGTCGTGACAAGGACGTTTCCAAGTGGGTTATTTGTTTGTCATTATGTTTGTAAATCTCACTATTAGAAAGCTCATGACACCAGGCCGTTTGACCAGAACCGGAGAAATCTTAGAGACCCACTGAGTGGAAAAATGGAGACCGTGAAGAGCCGGACTCAAACAGAAGGTGTTTCTTGGGGTCTGGCTCTCTTTCACAAGACTTTTTTTTTCCATGAAAATATGCAGGCGCCACCTCCTATGGCAGCTGCTATGCTTTTCTCCTTTCCTCAAGCATATAAATGACACATTGTGACGTATGTTGTCACTTCCGAGGTGTTGATGAGCACTGCCAGTTCACTGTGGCATTTCTTCATGTCCTGTGTCTTCTCATTCTATATTCTGTCCAGTGACCCCCACCACACTGGGGTGCTGGGCACTCAAGAGGAAGCCTATTTGCATGTCTGTTCTAGAATTTCAATTTAACTTTGCTCCTTGGCGTTTGAGTCATAGCAGGACCCCATTGGGCAGACTGTCTTCTCTCTTTAAGAGTTAAACCCACCTGACTGAAAAGAAGCATGTGTAAGTAATCCCCATCTCTCCAGCCCTGATTCATCTTTGCAGCCTATGCTTCCAAGTGTCGAGGCAGCAGGGACGAGAATGACAAAAGCATCCCAGTGAGGGAGGAAGAAACAGTAAATAATCACTCAGCCATTTAAGAATTCTGCATTGTATGAGGGTATCAAATTTTTCCTACCTCACAAAGGAAAGTTTCCCACTACATTCAGGTACTTGGCCAGTCATTGGCAGTTCCTATAACTACACAGTAGCATGTATTAGAGCACAGTAGATTCAGCAGAGAGACGTACAAGACCGCTGGGATCCAGCGTGTGCTAGCTCCGTAAGCCTCTTTCTATAAAGTGTTAAGCTCACATTGTCTAAGCACCTGGAATGTGCTCTTTTAAGTGGGAGCCTTGGTTGTCAGGAATGGCATGAACTCTAGGACAAGGGACTTACTGGGGACAGTCTAGAGTAGCTGTGAGAAATGACCAAATGAATAGAAAATTTCTAGAAACATCTGGTCACTAAAGCTATGTCAAGCTGCCCAGGAGCCATCGGCAATGGGCTGAAACTCACAAACATTTTCTCAGAACAGTGTCATATAGAGCAAAGGACTGCAAAGGAACCAGTTATATTGAAATTCAGTTTTCAAAGTATTCATAAATGTGTGTGTGTGTGTGTGTGTGTGTGATTAGTGCATAACATCTGGTGGGTTGAATGCTTGTTGAGACTTCAGTGATGATGAGAGCAAGTTCATGCTTGTAATCTCAACCCTGGGGAGGCAGAGACAGGCAGACATCTGTGACTTGCTCGATAGCCAGCTTAGCTTACATGGCAAGCTCCAGGCCAGAAAGAGTCTCAAAAATGTGACCAAATCCTGAGATCTGAGGTTGTCTTCTGGCTTTCACATGCATGAATATATGCACATGCATGAATATGTGCACATGCATGAATGTGTGCACATGCATGAATGTGTGCACATGCATGAATGTGTGCACATGCATGAATGTGTGCACATGCATGAATGTGTGCACATGCATGAATATGTGCACATGCATGAATATGTGCACATGCATGAATATGTGCACACACCTGCATACATGCATGCATACAAGAATGAATAAGCTATTTCTAACTCAGAAAATTATGCCCTAAACTTACTGTATCACATCTTTTTTTCATTGTTCAGGTGCAGAGAACCAATGCTAAAGGGACCTGTGGAGTTTAAACTACTGGAAATTTGATCATGTTGTCTTGGCACATCAGGAGCCATAGCCCCCCCACCAAGCAGAAAAGGAAAGTCCTCGAAGCTGGAATGATTTGGTTGGAGTCACATATTTCAGACTGACACAAAACTAGGGGCCTGGACTTGTGAGTTTTTGATCAAGTGTTTGTTTCAAGGTCAGGTGTGAGTCTGTTTGCACTGAAAAGTAACTCTTAGATCCGACTTCTATATAGTCTCCTTTCAATTAAAATGATCACTGTTTCTAACAGCAGTTCATCTACTGTTAATTTGATTTATTTTTCTGGGGATGAGCATTAACAGCCAGCCTTGACTGGTCCAGCTGGTTCCAAGACTGGTCTCTTAGCCATTTTGCAGTAGTGAGTACAGACTTCTGTTTGCCTTGGTGACAATATAATTCACCTCAAGGCATTCCCATGTAGTTTTGCTAGGCCTTTATTGAGTAGATGAGACTCTCTGGGTGTAAACCTTTGTTCATTCTCTGGACAGATATGTGTAACTTTGGCCAGTTAGGGCTTTAAGGTGGTCAGCCTGACCTTTCTCCTGAGGGGCATATTACACAATGCTCAAGCAGAATGGTCTGTTTTTAAAACAGTTCATTACTCTTCCACAATTTCAGATAAATGTACACACACACACACACACACACACACACAGAGAGAGAGAGAGAGAGAGAGAGAGAGATATCTTTGATCCTATTTATTACCCCCTTTCCATTATCTTCTTCCAATTCCCCCTTCCCATGTAACCTTTCCTCCTTTCTACCTTTATTTTTCTTTCTTTCTTTCTTTCTTTCTTTCTTTCTTTCTTTCTTTCTTTCTTTCTTTCTTTCTTTCTTTTTTTTGGTGTCCCACTACATTTAATTAGGGATTTCATTATGCCTGTGTGAGCATAGATGGGCAGTTATTTATTCCACTGAGGGCAACTTAGCAGAGCTGCACCACTGAGGAATAGAGCTTTTCCTTCACTGGGGCTTCTCAGGGAGGGGCGGGGCCTGTTGAGTCCCTTGCTGGTCCCATGACTGGAGGCTGATCCTGCTGGTCTTGGGCAGAGGTATAAGTTGACCCACTGCACCTGAACCTTGTCACTGTGGCTTTGATTCTTTCCAGTGATTGTGAGCACGCATGCATTGAATGTCATATCTTTTGGAAATAACCGTTGGAACATAAACAAAAATTGCCTTTTGCGTCCCTCTTTTCACCGCCCCTCCCCCACCCCAGTCTCTCCTTCCGATATTTATTTTATTTTCCTAAAAACACTGAGCCCAGACCTAGTCAAGGAGCAGACGTGTTCCTTGGATCTGACGTGAGTACAGCATGTTTGTTGCATGAAGGACAGCTTACAGTGCTAGCGTGAAGAACACAGCAAAGTTTCACAGAGATACGGAACTCCACACAGGACTGAGCAGCGGTCCACAGGAGGGCACTGCGGTGGTTAAGGGAGGCTTACTAAGTGGTCAAAATCAGACCCGGACTTGGAGAATGTTTTTTAAGAGTTTGACAGGTGGCTTGTTCACTTATACCTGTAAATCAGTTTCCATGTCCATCCCCCCGCCGCAGCCAAGAAATGATGACAGATGTCATGTTGACGAGTCTGATGGTGGTTAGTGTAACCAGATTGTGGCGGGTGTGGGGGTGGGCATGTAAGAGAACCAGACAGTGATAGAGAAACCGGTTCTGTCTCTGGAACATGGCCACTATGAAAATGACCACGCTGCTTCCTCTTTGGTGAACTGAGGTGCTGGTGGAGTTCTTGAGACCCAGTCCCCATCAAACAATCATTACGTTTTTTTCTTTCTCAGTGGCCCAACAACTCAGATCTGAAATTGGTAGTTAAACCACAGCTCCTGCCGCTCCGCTCCCCAAACGCTAGTCACTCTTGTTAGCTCCCTTTACTCCCACACGGAAGCTGCCCTTTTTGGGCTGTGTGATGCCAGTAAACTCACCTCTCACAGGACTGGGCGGAATGGGCACAGAGACCCGTGAGTCTTTCAGAATGCTTAATAGAGTATTTAAAAGGTTTGGGGGTGGCCCCCACTGATACGTTGTGCGACGCTGCACCAGCGGGACCTGTACCCAAGCATTTCACGTATCCACACGGTAGTTTCCTCTCAAACTCACTTGCTGTACATGTGCTCATTCGCTAGCTTTCAACTGAACACAGCCATTGATTAAGTGTTGGAGAAATCACACTTTGAGGTGGGGGGAGAGTCAAATGACACTATAGAACTTTAAGGGAATCAATGCTGATTAAATCTAGTCTCCTTGGCTATCTATTCCTATATGTACGTTCATATATTTGATTATGAAGGCTCTAATGGATAATCTGAAAAATAGCGAACCTTGATCTGCTTTATAGTATCAGATGCTAATATCAAAGAACTAAAAATTGAAGTGGAAAGTGCAGGACTATAAGTTAACTATAAAATGTTTGCGTTAATTGATTTCTTATTGTAGAAATTCATGTGTTCCCGGTGATTTTATCTAGTTAACTAGAATGAAAATTTTAATTTGTATTATATGTGTGTGTGTATGTGTACGGCTATGCGCATATATGTGTGTGCATGTTTGTGTGTGTATGTTTGCGTATGTTTATGTGTATATCTATCAGGTATGGAGTGGAGGACAATGTAATGGAATTATTCCCCCCCTTCACTGTGTGGGTCAGGGGCACCAAAGTCAGGTGGTCAGATGTGGCAGCAAATGATTTTACCCACTGAACCATCTCGCTAGTCCAAAATTTGAAAATTAATTCCCCAAACTGGGAGTTATAAAAGCTCTGTTACATGTTCCTAAAGAAAATCTATTCAGTAAAAAAATGAATTAAGTTATAATTTAACTTTATTTTCTTGTTAGTTCTTTTTACTCTGTACCGTGTGTGTTGTGCAGGTCACTGCTCATCCTGAGGGACTGATCTCCTTCCACCATTACATTTCTTCACACCTGCTTATTCCAAAACAAACATCAAGAATTCAGAGGTGATGTCTAACAAGACTGTAGCAGCCATTAAATTCTGGACTAGTAAAGCTATGCTAAAGAGACTTGTCTAGGGAGCAGGGGAGGCTGGGCCCTGAATGGCATAGAGGAGCCGCGGCAAGACTTGTTTGGTTGTTCAAGGTCTGTTCTGGTTCTTAGGAACAAAGCAGTGTTTTGAGGATGAGACTGTTAGCTTTTGCTTTTTATCCATTTTCCTTCCTTCTCTCCTCCTTCCCTCCCTCTTTTCCTCTCTCCCTCCCTTCCCTCCTTTCCCTCTCCCTCCTCCAATCTTTTCCTTTCTCCTCCCTCCTTCCCTCCTTCCCTCCCTCTCTTCCTCCCTCCCTCCTCCTCTCTATTTCCCTCCCTCCCTCCTCCTCTCTTCTCTTTTTGCCCCCTCTCATTTTTCTCTTTCTCTATTTCTTTCCAAGGCCTCATTATGTAGTTTGTTGGCCTGAAGCTCTTTCTCTCTCTCTCTCTCTCTCTCTCTCTCTCTCTCTCTCTCTCTCTCTTTTAGATTACTTTTTGTCTCTCTTCTTTTTCTTTTCCTTTTATTGGATAGTCTCTGCATTTACATTTCAGATGTTAGCCCTTTCTCACAATCCTATTTCTTCTCCCCCTCCCATTGCCTGTATGAAGGTGCTCCCTCTCCCAACCATCCTCTCCTACCTCAGCACCTTGGCATTCCCCTACACTGGGAAAATGAGCCTTCACTAGACCAAAGACCTCTCCTCCCATTGATTTCAGAGAATGATATCCTCTGCTGAATATGCACCTGGAGCCATGGGTCTCTCCATAAGAACTAATTGGTTGGTGTATGAGTCCCTGGGAGCTGTGGTGGGTTTGGTTAGTTGATAATTTCCTTCTTCCCATGGGATTACAGACCCTTTCAGCTCCTTCAGTTCTTTCTATAGCTCCTTAATTGGGGTCCTTGTGTTCAGTCTGATGGTTAGCTGCAAACATCCTCCTCTGTATCAGTATGGCTCTGGCAGAGCCTCTGAGGAGGCTTCCATGTCAGGTTTCTGCCAGTAAGCACTACTTGGCACCAGCAATAGTGGTTAGGTTTTTGGGCATATCTGGGGCAGATCCCCAGGTGAGATAGTCTCTGGATGATCTGTTCTCCAATCCCTGCCCCTCTATTTGTCCCTTTATTTCCTACCATGAATGTTTTGTTCTTCTTGGAGCTCTCTGTTGACCAGACTAGCTTTGACCTTGCAGCCACCCTGCCTCCCGAATCCTGGAGTAACAGGTGTGAGGCCACCATGCCTCGCTCAGAGATGAGACTCTTAATATTTTGCCTAGTCATTCTCTTGACTCTAAACAAGATCTCACTTGGGGCTTTCTGGAGATGGGTGAGATTTGTGAGAGAGGTGGATGGTCTTTTCTCAAATGGTCACACTGCACCTCTCACTGGAATGTTGAGTTGCAGTTTCTGTCTTCGGCACTTTTGCATAGGACAAAGAGCAGCAGCAGCAGCAGCAGCAACCAGGAGGTACCCGGCTGCCTGTCCGCTATCCCACCCCGCACGGGCCAGTTTGAATGCTCTCTAACTGTGGTGTTGTCTTACTTGTTTGCTTCTCAGGCTTGGAGGAAATTCCCCAAAGTCCCACTTGTCCCACTGGCCCTCAGTACTCCATGTGTAGCTGTCTAGGGCTTCGATTGCTTCCTCTTCTTCCTTTCCTGTTTCTGCAAACACTGTGACACAATGACCGTCCCTCTCCTTTCATGAAACCACATAAAGTCATAACGAGCAAACAGTGACACTTCAGCATGGACATCACAAGTCTTTGCTTTCTCTGTGACGTGGGCTGGGGTAATAGGCATTTAAGTCAAATGCTTTTCTGGTTGGAGCTATGTGATTGCTAGGCATTTAGGTTTTTGTTTTGTTTTGTTTTTTGTGGTAGAACTACTCCCTGGACCCCAATGAGAGTTTTTTTTGGGGGGGGAGAGGGAAAGGAATGAGTATTTACAAAAGACAGTTCTTAAAAAAATACCTTTCAAAAGAATAAATACTCTTTGTCCTCATGATTATGTCCTTAAAAGGTTTCCTACCACTGAAGTCAAACTTACTCTAATTTGGAATTGTAAAGTTATTAGGAGACTAAGTCAGTGTGTAAAAGACGCATTTGTCATACACAGAAATTTGTAATTATATGAAGCTTTTGGTCTGTTCTTAAAAGTAAAGGCTGGTCTCAGAATAAAGAGTAATTAAACTTGGCCAAACGTCAGCAAAACTTGCATCAAGTACACATATTTACTGACAAGGTCAGCCCTGGACAGACAGGGTAGGAAGTACCCACAGGGCTGTGCATTTATATGCACTAGTAACAACAGTCACAGAGAAAGAGGTTGTGATGTTGAGAGGGATTTTGGGGAGGAGGGGGAGAATATTGGAGATGTTTGAGGGAGAAAAGAGAAATGATATAATCATAGTTTAACTAAATACACACCTGTCTATAGTCTCAGATAAACTTAGTAGCAAATTTAGTTTGGCATAGTACTTTTCAAATTAATTCACTTCATCTTTTAGAGTGCTTTTAGGTTTATAGAAACATTAAGAAATCATATATACATCGCTCTCTCCTCACCCCTCACACATACACAATCCCTCTTGCTATCAATAATGTCTTACGTTGCTGCGTGGTATTTATTATGTAATATTTTGTTTTAGATTTTTATGACTTTTGAGAAATTCATAATGCCACATACTCATTGTTAGAGTATGGCTGCATTACCCTAAAATTGCCCCGAGTCCCACCTCACCATTCATCTTTCCTGAATCCTCAGTACCCACTGATTCTCTCACTAAGTGTAGCTTTGCCTTTTCCAGAATGTCATGTAACCAGAATCATATCATTTTAGCTTTTTCAGATGGGCTTCTTTGACTGAGCGATGTGCATGCAATTTTCTTTCTTTCAGGGAAAAGCCATGAGATTTAATAATCCATTTCTTTTCATTACTAGGAAGCATTCTACTTCATGAACAGACTCTAGTTTATCTATCCATTCACCGCAAGACACCTTGGCTGTTTCCAATTCTGAATAAGATTTTTAAACAGTCATGGACAATGTTTTGTGTGAACATAAGTTTTCAGTGTATTTGGATAATGGCTTATGAGTACAATTGTTGAGTTATAGTATACAACTATTTAGAGTTTAACCAGAGATATCAAGCTGTCTTCCAAAATATCTGTGTTTTTTTTTCTCATTTTTGAAAGCTAAGAATAAAATTTACAGTTGTTTTGGGTGTCTGTCAGCTTTTGATGTTTCTATGTACTGGATGTTTTCTATGTAATTAGTGTGCAATATTAGCTCATTGTAGCTTGCAAGTTCTTCAGTTATATAATAATCAATATCTTTTCGTGTCTTTTTTATCTATTATTTTCTTTGGGAGAGTATATGTTTAGATCTTTTGCCCAGTTGAAAATCTAACTTGTTTCTTATTGTCGAAGCTTTTGGTGGTGGTGGTGGGGTAGTGATGTATTTTGAATGTGATTCCTTTATTATATTTTTGCTTTTATACATATGTCCTTCCTGTCTATGGCTTGTTTTTTCATCCCTCTAATGGATCATTCTTTTAAAATGGAATGTGTTTTACATGAGGTTTCTTTCTTCCTGAGACTATCCCATTATGAAACAGTATATGAACAAATCAAGGAAACATAATTAAGTTCTCAGGCTTGTGAGCTTACATTGCTAGTCTCAGCATTAAAAAGGCAGAGGCAGGCAAATTTCTGAATTTGAGGCTGGCCTGCTCTTGTAGGCTAGACAGAGAGACTCAGTGAGACCCTATATCAAAATACACACAAAAATTTTTCTTAAGTATGAGAATGTGAAGTTAATTGTTTCTTAGACTAAGGAAGAATTACTGATCCTTAAAAATGTGGATTATCATGTCTGCCGTGGGATTATTTAGTGTCTTAAGCCCTCCATCCCTGTAGCCCCACATAGGCTTGCTGTTCCTAATCTTTCAGTCTGAAAATCAGCCTTTTATATCCCCCCTTTCTTTAAATGTCCTCTTATCATGAAATTTTTTTCTTCTATTCATATCACTATCTGAACTCTTTACATTTATGAACTTGAGGCTCCCTTGCTAGGTAGACTGGGACTCAGTTCTCAATTCTGTAGTTTATGGACAATTGGGGAGATCTGTCAGCATCTTGGGATATAGAAAGCATTCAGCATATTGTCTGACACTTGTGTACAGAAAATGCTATTTTCTTCTTTTCCTTTCTGCCCTCTCCTTACAGCCAAAGGCCTTTCCTGTTCTTGGATTTCCAGTTTTCCTTGTGTGAGGTTAACTACCTCCCTCTGGGAGCAATCACCTTCTTCCCCCACAGCCCTGTTTTCCTCTCCCTTAAATGTCCTGTGCTCAGTCTCATGTGTCTTTTCTGTCTCCTAGTGACCCTTTCCTACAGACGTAAGTGAGATTATATCAGGCCAGAAGCTTCCCCTTTTCTCTCTAATCTTTGCTACCTTTTATATTTCTGTCGAACAGCTACAGAAGCACTAAAATCCAGAATTTGAAATATTAGGAAGCACCCAGTGGTGATGAATTGCAATGTCCTCTTTATTGTGACATGTAAAAGAAGATCAAAGGAAATCAATAACAGGAATCATCTTATAAGACTATCTGCCTAGGGAGAAAAGGTCTATACATAACACAAATTCATTATGACAGATAATGTGTGGTCACATTAGTCAGTCAGAATGCAAGCTACTGGTCTATGGGATTCATTGTCATGTGGCACCCCCAAGTCAGACCTGTACCTCAAGCTCTGACAAAGAGAGGCAGATCCCAGCTAAAGGATTCAGAGTTGCTGTGAGACAGTGAAAGCAGTGATTCCGTGTGGGTGTGGGCTGGGGGTGGGGAGGGCTGCTGACTGCTGGAGCCTTATTCGTAGGAGAGCCTGACCAGGAGGCACTCAGAACAGGAAACCCCTTTCTCTTCCTTCTTTCTTCCTGTCAGCTGACTACCCGTTTTACAATCCACAGACACATGATCTAGTGAGAACTGTGTTTGACATAGTCTTTAACTATCAACTTTGTGTTTCAGTATTTGAAACTATTCAACCTTCTCTCAAAGAGGACGTAAGCTAGCTATAGCAGAGCTTGAAGCAAGAAGTAATTGACTAGAAACAACACAAAAATGAAAAATTAAGGAAGAGAATTCAGGATGGAGGCAGAACACAAAATTTATGCTATGAAGGTCATTGATGTTAGAGTTGGGTCTGTTTAGGCACTGATAAAAAAACATTTTTTTAAAAAGATACTATTTCTAGAGTGTGAGAAAACATACTGATGTAGGAGGAGGAGGACAACCAGTTTTGACAGACAGCAGAAAGGTTGTCACAAGGGGTTAATCCAGGAATGGAACTTATTTTCATACAAGGTACAGATCTGTATTTTAACATTACTAACTTGTTTTTATCTCAGGGAGAACTGTGCTTGCTTTCAGAAAGTGTATTCACTGGGTCTTCTGAGGAGCTGCAGTTGTAGTTAACACAGGCAAAACAAAACAACAAAGCCAGTTTCATGAAGAGGGGTAGGCAGATTCTGAAGAAGTATCAGGACATGCAGAACCTTGTGAGCAGGGCAGGGGCAGGGGTGAGGTCACTGAGAAAGGTCAGGGCCAGAGTCTGCAGTGTCTACAGAAGGTGTTTGGCTTTACTGAAGCCTCTAAAAAAAATTCAAGCAGGGAAGTACTGGGTTGTGATTTTAAACCACCCTGCTGTGAGGATAATGTGTAGAGATCAAGAGTGTAGAAGTGTATCAGTAGGCAGTGTTCTTCCATAGCATTCAGTGCGTTTGTTCTCTTTGTCTCTCTGTCTTTGTTATTCTGACTGTGTCTCTCTGTCTTTCTCTGTCTTTCTCTCTGTCTCTCTGTCTCTGTCTGTCTGTCTATCTGTCTGTTTGTCTGTCTCTCTGCAGTTAAGAACATTAAACAAAATTCTACTATGGTCATTTTTGTTTGCTCCTCTCTAAGTGTGGTATGAATCCATGTTAAACGTGTTTTACTTAGAAAAAAGATCATAATGAGGTTTTTCTTTCTTTTTTTTTTTATTTGCTCAGAAAGTAGAACACATGGAGAGAAGTGACTGACTCTGTGTGGTAAAGTAATAAAACTTAATGCACATGGAGAGCCCAAAGGAGGACATTGGAAAGTAAAAGGTAGGGGCAGCAGTGAAGGGGTGCTCTGGAGGCAGCAGAGGAAAGCTGGGGTACGTGGGGTGCTCTGTGTGCTGAAGATGGTCAGTAAACTTGAGCATAGCAGTGAGTAATACTTCCATGGGTCAGTTAGCTTTTTCAAAATTCCTCTTGAACTTTTCTTTAAAAAAAAGGATTCCCTTTCATTTTTATTTATGACTGTGTGTGTGTGTGTGTGTGTGTGTGTGTGTGTGTGCGTGCATGCCATATGTGTATGGGTGACCATGAAAGGCAGAAGATGGTGTAAAATTTCTTGCAGCTAGTGTTATAGTAGGTTGTGAGATGCTGTTCACAGCTGCTGGGATCAGAAAGAGCAGTGAACCCTCGTCCCCGAGCCGCCTCTCGAGTTCCCTAGAAACTTGTCTTGGCATTCTAGAAGGTGCAACAGCTTAAAGCTAGTGGTGTTTTAGGGAACAGCAGAAAATCTGGTATTTGGGGTGGGAAAGGCAGTGTCAGAAGGGGAGCAGAGGTGACAATCAAGGAGTCACAGAATGACACCACTGATGGAGAGACTAAAGCACCATTGTCCCAGCCTGTGTGAAGAAATGAACTCATTTGGAGTTGTGACTTGTATCTTTATGTTTCATTTCACAAGTCTGAAGTGTTTAGGGATATATCTAGGTAGCAAAATGTGATGTGGTGCATGTGTGTGTGTGTGAAAGAGAGGTACATGATTGTATACATATATGTGTGTATATATTTGTACATATACATATAAACGCATATTCAATTAGGAAAGTCTTCTTGTGTATTTCCAGTATCGATAATTATGTCCACAGCTGTGAAAATTTCTTGGACTTTCTTTAGTAGTTTTCTAAGTATGGAATGGCATTCTTGGGAGACGTTTCTGAGCTATCAGTCATGGTTGTTTTGGCATTTTAAGGGTGGCAGTAGCCATGGTGAGTTATGATGGTTAATGTGGAGGAAATTTCACTCCTTGGAATTTCGGTCTCAATTTAACAAAAAACACAAAGAAAAACAAGAATTGGCAAATTGTTAAATGGCATTTCAAGTTAGATTTTTTTCTTTTTCTTTCTTTCAATTGTTGCGATTTCTGCATTTGATTTTTTTTAAAGGTCATTGGAAACTAAGAGTTTAGAAAATGTAGTGTTGAAACTGAAAAAAAAAAGCGCTTTAATCAATTTCTATTCAAACCAAGATTCCTTCTTGCAGTTGTTTCCCCTGTGAGGAGGTTGTACAGTAGAGAGAAGTGGGGAACAAGGAGGTTACTGTTTTTGTGAAACTCTTTGGTTTTAACTATGACCTTTAATTACATAGAAGGTAGGATGTTCTGTATTAAGTGGAAGAAATGTGTGGTGAAGAAGTAGAATTCTAGCTTGGGGAAGCTCAGTTGTGAAGGAAATGAGACCCTACAGTGGCAAGCAAGATCCATGAGCCTACATTGCAGAGCCTCTTGAGTAGGTGATGTCAGGGATGGTCATTCCTGGGGCATTTCATAAGCTTGAAAAATCCCGTGTGTCTGGTCAACTCTCTCTCCTCTCAACAACTCCTCTTGTGCCCTGTGCCACCAGTTCCAGAAATGATGGCATCTTTGGATTCTTGCATTAAAATAAAAGTGACAATGCTATAAAATCAAGTGAGATTAATTCTTTAAGTCTGTGCATAGCAGCAGCCTCCTAAATATGCCTGTTTCACAAGATCTCCTGTACTGAAAACAGCATAGGAAGATACATGAAAGGTCTTAAGGTCACATTCCACCCTCAGAGTTATTTATTGAGGTTAAATTTCGCATAGATAACAAAAAGTGGGGCTCTTCTCGGTTCTAACCTTGGGAAATTTCTGAAGTTCTTAGGAGTGTTTTTATATGTAATGAAGATTCCTTTAGCACCAGGAGGAGGTGGGGGGGGGACTAAATTACTTTGAAGCTTTTCTCTAAAATTACCCCAATCTATTATTGTTCTTTTGATAGCCCATTATAGTTTATTAATCTAGGTTCTTTAGTCGAATGCTGGTTTGCCAACCTGAAAGATACAGAGCCAGTTGAAGACTGCAGAGGTGTCTTCTTGACTCTTCATCTCCAGGGCTGGTGAGGCATGGAGAAGATGAGGCACAAAGCCTGGGAGTTTAACTTGCTGAATAACGTAGTTATTTCAGCTTTCTTCCCCCCTGGAAAATTTTACCTTGCAGTTAATTTGTTGCTGACCAAGGAGCTACACAGGTTGCCTTAGAAGAGCAGTTTACCCTTGAAAGCAGTGATTCTGGCACCTTGTCAGAAGGAAAAACCAAATAACCACGTGAAACATGGTTTTCCCTTTCCTTCAAGAGCAGATTGTCCCTGTGCCTCACTGAATCCACTTAAGGCTTTGCTAGGTGCTGCCCCTGATGCAAGCTGGGGAATTCCTTGGTTTTTTCCAACTAATATACTTTCCTAAGAACTGTCAGCACCCAGTGCAGTAATCTAGAGCATCCCAACACCGTGATGCTCAATGGTTTGCCGACTTGACAGATACAGAGCCAGTTGAAGACTGCAGCAGTGTCTTCTTCAACTCTTCATTCCCAGGGCTGGCGAGGTGTGCAGGGAGACCAAGCACAATGCCTGGGAGTTTAATTTGCACAGTATTTTAGAAAATCTACTATACTATGAGGGGCCAGGAGTGCTGTTTGCAGTAGGGTCGCTGGAGCTAATTGGAGACAGATGTTGTAGGATTAATATTCCTGAACAGAGTTCAAACACATGAATATAATAGAGAGAAAATAGGGGCCATATTGCTGGGTATTGGCAAGGAGCATCACTGAGGTAGAATTATGGTGACTTAGATGCTCACACATCACCATCAGCTGGGTCACTTTTAGATGGATCTATTACAGCATCACTCCAATGAGCCATAACTGAGTTTGGGAGGGGGGGAGATACCTTCAGATTTCCTATATCTTTAGAAGTTGGAAGGATAAAGGAAGATACCTGAAAGGTTTTTAAGATCATTTGCCTTTTATTTTCCCAGGCTTAAACTGCATATAAATAATAAAAATGTAACTGGATTATCTTCTTGGTCTAACAGTCAAATAAGAGAAATTCCCAATTAACTTAAGAGTTTTCTTTGAAAAAAAAAACAAGAAAACAAAACCAAACCACCAAAAGGCACTCTACATTAAAATACTAGTCCTTCTTTAGAAATAAACCTGGAGCAAAAAAGTTGTAACATCAGGGATGGAAGAGCGGCAGCCATTAGAGTTGGGGGCCTTGTAGCTGCCATAGGAGCTACTGTGTGTGGGGGAACCAGGCCTTACTGTTAGGTGGTTCTCTCAATTCCTGTGTGGGATAAGCAACAACTCTAAGGCTAGAGATCCTAGTTAAACAGGTCGTCATCCATTCAGCAGAGCAGGAGGCCCTGGGATGGTAAGGAAAGAGTTATCCTTGGGCCCCAGGAGGTCATGTCAGTGCAGGCCAGCTGTGGAGGCAATCAAAGATACCATGGTTACTCTTCCTCTTGAGCCAGAGAGTTAGAGTCACAGGTAGGTCCCTGTAATAATGGCAGAGCCCTTGGGTCACTTGATTTGATAGACAGATAAAGTAGCAGTTGGCTTTCTTAACAAGTCCTTGATACCCCTCTTTTACTAAAAGGAAATAATCTTAGCATTCCCAAGGGAAAATAATGCTTTGGGTCAGAGAAGCCACAGAGAAGCCATCTTTTCTCACGAAGGGGGGTGTGTTTGCTCGAGTGTACTCTATGTGTAAAAGACCTTTTCAGATTAGATCAGACATGACTTGGGGTTTGCGTAGGGGCAACTCACAGGTGAGAAGCACCTCATCTGGTTTTGTGTTTGAGTGGGCTGAGCAAGTGGGGAAGGTTGTGAGGAGCCCAACGGGCTTTAGAACATCAGTTTCAGTCAAGTGTGACTGCTTGGCTGGGTGCCCACCTTTTGCTCTGTTTGTAAGGAAGTCCCACATTCAACCTCTGAAAGTGTTCTCACATATAGATCCTGTTTACATAAGAACTTTGATCAGACACCCACAGTCACATAAGAACTTCAAATGCATCCTGGAAGGGTGTCCTCTAGACCCTCTTGATTCTTAAAATTCTGTACAAAAATCTTGCTCTGTTTTCAAGACCCTGAATTTCTAAAATAAATTCAGCTCACACTGAACTATTCATCATTCAGTGAGCCAAGCTGCGACCAGTCAAACTGTCTTGTTTTGCTGCAAGATTTGGTGTTAGTGATTAAAAATAAATTTTAATCAAAAATAAAATTAGTAAAAATATACTACTGACTTTTCTACATCAGAATTCTTGCATTCTCTCTCTCTCTCTCTCTCTCCCTCCCTCCCTCCCTCCCTCCCTCCCTCCCTCTTCCTCTCCTTTCTCTCCCTCTGTAGTGTTTTTCTATATTCCTCTTTACAAAACCAGAATGGAATGCTCAACACATTTGTTATTCAAAAATGGGACATTTTTTCTTTCTCCCTAACTCCTTTGCTGGAGCAGCTGCATGGTTTCTTTTGAAGCTCTCCACTTAAATTCCCCAAGAATTCCAGCGTTTACGTGGCACAGAGGAGAATATAACCCTTCTCCGGTGCTAAACATAGAAACCACTGGAGTTCACTTCCTCACACCACCACTAGCATGCGTGCCTGGAGATCAGGCCTGAACATCTTCCCAGCAGTGTTTATTTGTCGCTTACAGCAGTAGTGCCTTTGGTTGTCATGAGCTCCTCTTTTCTGCAGCATTTATTGATTTTATTTATTTTTTGCATGTGTTTGGTCTCCGTATCTCTAACAGAAAGCTCTTTAGGTTTTTGGATTCCCACGCATAGCACATCCTGTGGCAATAGCTTAACAAAGTTGCAATCTGGTTGCATTCTAACTTATCTCCCTCAACGACTTCCTATTCCTGTTCATACCTGTGCACATTACCACCCAAGTGGCTGCACTATCCTTTTCAAGCCTTGTCTTTTAAACCTTTTTCCCTATAGAAGTATATCTGTGGATGATAAAGTATTGCTGGTGAAACCATTTTCCTTTTCTTCTGGTTAAGGAAGGCTTCACTCTCCAGCCCTCCCTGCTCCGGGCGATAGTGAAGAGACTCATATTGAGAACATGGGGGCCTCATGCCTTACTTTGACCTGGCCTGGCACAGTAAGACCTCCTGTGAGATCGTCCATATATTCTCCATGAGGCTGAAGGTGCAGGATTGAAGCATGGTAGCTTCACAAGTTAAAGCCACCCTGACCCCTGAGCCATTATATAGAGGTAAGCTATCTAGGTGCTCAACATACCCTGGATCTGTGTAGATGAGAAACGAGTTTTTATTTTGTGAGTCTGAGATTTGGGACCCAGCTACAATTATGGCATAGTCTGAATTTCTTAAACTGACACATCTATTACTCAAGGCAATTTTCCATTCCTACATAAGGCCTTGTGAGTTCCTTCTGCATTTCCAAGTAGACTCTTTTATATGTATTCAAGTTCATAGAAAAATGCTTGCTTCTGAAAGACTTGTTCACTACATCCTCATTTTTAAAGAGGTTGGCATGTGTAACAACACCTGTATCAATCCTTTTAGCTAAATTATATTTTGGTAACAAGTGACACCCACACTAAAAGTGACTTCAACTTTAGTAAGAGTTTCTATTCAAGTTACATATGTCCATTATGGCTCAGATGAAGTTTTGCTCCAGGTTCGCATTGAGTAATGTAGGGTGACAATGGAGCTTCTACTTGGAGCACGAGTGAGGGAACTGAACCTACTGACTGCATGTGGTCCCTTAAAACTTCTACTTGTTAATGACAGATGTCAATCCCGCTTCTATGTAGTAGTCTAAAGCTGATGCGTATTGGAATACTCAGCTCCTTCTCAAGGTGGTGGACCAGATGGTTTTTGCTGGTTTGTTGTTACTCTGGATAAAATTGTCAATGAACAAAATCCGTCTAACGTGATTAAGTTCTTAGGACCTGTATCATATGTAGAAGTGTCCTTTACTAAGTGAAGCCAGCTTCACTTAGTACACAGACATGTCCATCTCAAGATGCTCTAAACCTTTCCAAAATCAGTTGCCCCCAGACTATCATGGAGTACCAGCCCTGCTGAAAGATGAAGTGAAGATGCTTGCATGTTGCTTATTAGTAGCAAGCATGAAAGTGTAATGGTTTCTGAAATTGATATTGAAAATTTCATGTGGATTCTGATGGGAAATCTTGTTTCTCCATCATTCACATGAAAGGGAAGCCCCATCTCTCCTTCCATCCTTTCGGGGAAGCACCCGAGGGACATTTTCTTGTTTCTTCCCACTTCACATGTATTTCCTACTAAGGGAGGAATAGTTAATTTATGCTTAAGATTCTGTTGTTCTCTGGGATGAGTCTTCTTCCTAGAAGGTAAGGTAGGCATTAAAAGCAGAAATGAGGGGTTGGAATTCAGTGAAAGGGTGCTTGTCTAGTGTGTAAGAGGGTGTTGGTTTGGTCCACAGCACCACAAAGAATCAAAGAAATATGAGCAAACCTCAGGGATTTTCCTCCTGTTCTGAGAGTGAAATAAATAAGGAGTGTATAGTCTCCCCCTTAATTGTACAGTGGTTGCTGATAGTTAAAGAGACTGATTTAAAGATGTCCCAGTTCTCCTTGTTCTCCTTTGGGGGAACATATGGGGCAGTCAGCTGGGCAGGAATTCTTGTCATCTTGGCAGACTTAATGCCTCTGCTCTTGACTTAGGAAAACCAGTCTGGCTTCAGGTCCATGCTGACTATATAAGTAAGTACCTCAGTAATTCCATAGTGTGGTTGAGCCTCTATTAGTATAGTGAGTCCTCAGTAATATGGGATACTCTGAATTTACTGAGAGTTTCAACCTTGAGGAGAATTGAGGACAGCGATTAGGCCCATTCTTGTGAGGATTATATGTAGTCCTATAGTTTCAGAGTACCAGGATCTTTTTAAAAAGGCATTCTATACAGTGAAAAATCCACATTGTAAAAATGGTTTGGATTTTCTATTAGCTAGACCATCAACATTCATAGTATTAATGTTATCTTCTGCACGACAAAAAATAGAAAAATTTCAAATAGGAAAAAAATTGGCCAAAGACTATATACTGCTAATTCATCAAAGAAGCAGATGAAGAAAATTACTTTTACTCTTTTAATGCTATCCATAGATGATATGACTTGATTCTGTGGCTCTAAGTGCCATCTACAGATGAGGACACTCAAGTTTTCTCTCTGTTCTAATGTTTCTTTAGGGCCCTGAATTTGCGTATGCATCTCTTACTGGCATCTCTTCTATAACGGCTGGTAGTTTTAAAAGGACAATTCTATGTTTAGAAAAAAAAAAAAAAACAAATGATGCTGTGACATCCCCCAGACCCACTTCTTCCCAGTACCATTTCCTGGGTGTTTAAAACACTAACTAAAGGCATCTGTGACTCTCCCCTCCCAGCCCTTACATGCCACATGTTCCATTGAGCCTCACACCTGTATTTCTTGAACCTCTCATCTTTTTTTCTTTTGGGCAGCTTGTCTAGATTCCATCACGTCTCCCTCTGGCCCAGGTCACTATTGTTATATTTATTTAGAGAACATGATTGGAACATGCAGTTTCCTGGTTACCGTTCCAGTGGCTCTCTGCTTTCTCTGTGGCATTCGTTCCAAAGCAGAGGCTGATCTGTGTCTAGGTGACACTTGGTGGAAGATTCACGCCTCTGTTGGTGTCTCCTAGGTAGCCTCCATGGAGGTTATTAAAGTCCTGCAATACACAGGGCAGCCCTTTACATCTAAGACTTGGTTGATAAAAAGTGTTACTAGTGCTGAGGAGGAGACATGGACACAAAGACCAATGCCTTGTCTTTGGCTAAGAAGCCTTTGGGATACCCACTTCTCTATTTCTTATTCTGTCTCCCTTTCTTCCTCGAATTCTTCCTACATGTGAAGAATATGTCTAGAACCTGGTGGGCTGCTCCCTTTCCTGGTTATTACTTGTTCATGCCTTATCTTTTTTACTTCCTATCACTTTTACTTCCCATAATTTTCTTTAAAACATAAAGGAAAAAGTTTTTATTTGTTTTCCAAGGATGACACAACCAAGTACTACAGACAAAATAATTAACAGAAATTAAATTTCTCATACTTTGGGAGTTAAAAGTTGGATATTAGTGTGTTGGCAGTCTTGGATTGTTTCTGATGTCTCTCCTTGAAGTGTGTACTGCTAACTTTTTCCTATTTTCTTACTGTCTTCTCTCTGTAGTTGAGTCTACATTTTCTCTTCTTATAAAGACACCAGAAATACTGGATTAGGGTCCACCCTACAGGCTCTATCTTGTCTATGTAAAAACCCTATCTCCAAACACAGTTATGTTGTTATGTGCTGAAGGTTAGGATTTCAACATATATGGAAGAGCACAATTCAGTATTGAGCATTCTCACTACTAAATGCAAGTTTCATGACTTTGTATATTTAATTAAATTCTGTATCCAAAGCACTTAGATTGATATCAGGCATATAGCTAATAATTCATACCCAGTAAATCAGTCCAATCAGATAGAAACAATGTCTATAGGATTCGGTAGCCAACGGGTTTTATGGATGGTTTGATAGTTTCCTTTTGTTGGAGAAATCCTTAAAGTGGACTCCTTTTCCTTTTGGTGTCATGAAGCTAATTAAACTAAAGCTGAACAATGAGTATAAACAGTACACATTCACTCAAATGCCAAAGGATGAAGAAGGGAAATCAAATTAGGGTGTTGGCTCCAAGTCGTTAAGGACTCTCAGGAACAGTGAGAAAATAACAAGGGAAAGGCCAGCATGAACAGGAGGGCAACGTGACAGACCTGTTCGTGGAGTACATTGAGATCTTCCAGGAACTCAAGTGTTACCACCCCTTTTATGGTCTAGTGTTTCCAGTCCTGTTGAGTGTTTTTTCCCCCTTTCTTGGGGAAGAAGAGAAACCAGATGAGAAGATGAGACCTAGTCAATTTGACCATATTATGAACTCCAGAAAAAAATTAAATTATCAAATTATCAACATGTCTAAATAAACAACTGTGTAATAATCTGGTCTCTAAAGGATCAAAGAGTCAAGGAGACACAAAATATGAAAGCAGAGATACTAAACAATTTAATCTCATTTCCTCATTTCACTTACCCTTTGAATATCTGCATGCTAAATCAAGAATCAGTGTTGTCACTATAATGTGTCTTTGAATCCTTGAAAAGTAACCTAGATAATAGATATTGTCATGAGCTATAAACCATATAATTCACACACACACACACACACACACACACACACACACACACACACACACACACATTTTTAAATAGTCTCACTATATAGTACTGGCTTAGAATTTACTATGTAGAATACACTTGTCTCAAACTTGGGGTATTTCTGCCTTTGAGTCTATATTTTCTTAGAATATCTCCAGTAGTGGAAAATAGTCATGAAACACTTTACTTTTGGTTCTTCTGCCTAAAGGGAAGCTCTTGACCCTTAGGAGAAAGCAGCCTACTACTCCTAAAGTGACAGGAAAAGTCACACTGCTTTTCAGGAGACAAGTCTATTGAAAAAACTGTCCACTTGTAGAGCTGCTTAACCACTTGTGGTTATAGACGCTTCAATAATCAAAAGGACCCGAAGACCAAAAGTTTAATGGAGGATTCTGGACTACAAGCATAACATTTGATATGGTTTCATCCATTGGGGATGCAGGAGGTTGCCCAGAAAAGATAAGCCACACAAAGAAAGAGCCAGCAAAGGGGACAGATCCACTGGACTGGCCATGGCAGGTTAGGATTAAGAGTAGGCAGAATAAAAAATAGCTGCATGAGAGATATAGAGAAACGAAAGTCTGTGTGTGAAGAATGGGATGGCGGGATGGGATGCAAATTTGAAGATGTTGTAAGGGACACATGCCTAGGAGGTGACTGAGGTGAGGAGAGGTCCTGAGGCACAGACTCAGGAGGGTGCAAAAGAGGGAGGCACAGAGCCAAGGCAGTGAGGTGGAATGGAGAAGAATCATCACAATCTTTCTATAGCAGGGGGCAGGTGGGGATTCCCAAAGCATGAGGCACGGTGAGTGCAGAATCGGGGAGACAGCCGGCCCCATCTGCCCTTGGAGAGATGGCTATGTGTGGAGGTTCTTGGATTCTTCTAAGATGATCTCAGCCTGGATGGTTTCATTTTAGGGTAATGTCAATTGCTGAGGGTGCAAGACTCAAACCCCTGTATGTCTGCATTGCACTGGCTCTGCGTTCGCGTTCAGAGTTACTGATAGTCAATCTTGTACTAGAATAGTTAGTTGAGATCCTTGTTATAAAGGGTCTCAACTCCTTGCATCATAAACAGAGCAATTATAAGACAAAACAAACACAAAACAAAAACAAACCTAAAACCCATATCATCAGCTAGACTCAAATACCCCGGTGTTCTCCTTGAAGACTGGATGGAGGTGAGGATTACACTCAGCTTGTTTCTGGGTGTCCTGTGGAGTGAATGGGGGCAAGAAATTGGAAACAGTGAGTAAGAAATGCCGAGCATCATGTGTTGAGCTAAAGGATTGAGCAGGGAGCCAATGAGCACTAGAAAGGAGGGCAGAAGAGAACTGTGCATCACTTCAGAGTCACTAAACCAAGGACCCCAAATGAGAGGATTAGCAAGGCATGTGTATGGAAAATAAAGCCAGGTCAGACTGAGACTGTCAGAAATGCAGTCTAGTTGTTAAGGATAGAATAGGGGAGAGTCTGGTAACATAGCTTCTACTTGCTCAATAGCTACAGCTTTGCTTTCTTCTGTGCAGAAGCTATGAAATTTACAAAAACAAAACGAGGGCAACAAAGAACAGAAGAAAACAACCACCAAACTGAAAAATTAAGGCTAGGCAACCTTCCACTGGTGAGATGACCCCGAGTAACCTTAGTCTCTGAAACTCTATTTTTGAATACATGAAGCAGTCAGGTCAAATGATCTCTGTCACGGAACAGTTCTACAACTCTAAAGCCTTTGTTATTTTCTAATTCAAATCCCAGATATTCTCCCCTAATGCTCAGAATTCTGTTTAGCGCCATAGACTATACTAAATAGCTTTTATATTTAGGTCAGGCTAGCCCTGTGCGTTTTCTTTCTTCCTAACATTCTGAGTTGAAGTCTGTAGCTCTTTGGGGGAAAGAATAGTGTGCATGTATCTTTCTGGAAATCACAAGTGACCTAGTTTCTCTAGAATGAAACGTGACCACATTGTTTATATTTTGTTTGTTTGTTACCAGGCAATAAAGGGGAATACTCATAGGATGCTGTGTCAGATGTCCTTTGTACCTTTAGTGTGTCTGCAGAGGGAAGAGTGCAAACGCTGCTCTGGGGAGCAGAGGAGGTGATAAGGAAATACTGAATACAGAGAAACAAGATGGTAGTGGTGGAAAGGTAAGAGAAGACCTTGGTGGTGCAGAGAGCCCGCTCTCTGCCCATGAAGAGAAGATGCTAGTAGAATTCAGCTGACTGTGTCCAGGGCCAGCCACAGCAGACCACATGGCACCTGACTCTTCCAAATGGTAAGCTTTACAAATGATCTGGATATTGTACACCCAGCAGACAGACATCATAAGATTTTCTTGGCAGAAACTGCCTTAATGTAATATCTAACAGCCCCGAGGAGGGTGCTTCATACACCTAATGGCTATGTGTTTTTATCTGCAAGCTGGGCTGAGATTTAGACAAGGTTTTGAAGGGTACTTTTTGTTGTAGTTCTTTCCCTCTTGAGAGTTGACTTGGACTGTGTAAACTATTTTCTTCTTGTTTCTTCATTATCACATGTCTAATTTCTGTCACTAGATTCCTCTTCACTGATGTCCTGTATGGACAGGATACCAATCCAGATAGGAACTTCAGTATTATTGATGCCATGATGTCTCTCAGTGGTCACCTTAAAATGGTTATTTCTCATTCCTCTGCAGTAGACACACACACACACACACACACACACACACAATGTGCATGAGGGAGAGAAGGAGGGGAAGAGGAAGAGAGGGAGAAGGGAAGTGAGAGGGAGGGAGAGACAGAGAGACACAGAGAGAAAGACAGAGACAGACATTATAATGTAGAAGAATCTTACAGATTTGTTATATTTTTTCTCTTGCCTCCTTCATTTCCTTTTCGTAAGTGAAAACACTGACTCTGGGGAGTCAGAGAGATGCATTTGACCTTAACTGGATATTTCTGAGGGACATGTGCAGGTGCCAGCTTTCAATGCACAGTAAGTAAAGGCCTTCAGTGTTGTATATGTGTATCAGCATGCTTCATAGAAGCATGGCTCCTCAGAGGCCCCCTCCTGTTGGATCCTTAGGCTGCCATTGTTTTGTAGAAGGGACTAAGGACTAACTATAATCTGTAAGGAGAGACATCAGAGAAGATGAGACACTATCAAAGACTTTAATAGATAAAAATAACTCAATAAGAACATAAACTTTACTTCAGGCTGGAATTATCCACATTGCGTATACTTCTGTGTAATTTTGGGATGTTTCTAGCTAATTATTTATTACTACCTCTAACAAATCATCAAGATCCAATGATTTCTATTGTTAACAATGGCCAGGAAAAAGTTTTTCATCTGTAAATAAATTCTTAAAAAAATGGAATATTTGAGAAACGATTCTTAGTCAGTACTGGCTCTTTGATGGTCACTGCTAAGGTAGTCTGTACCCATCAGAATGGAAATGGCAATTACAGGGACCAGACCTGTTACCATTTTTGAGTGCAATATTAAAAAAAATATTTTTCCAATCACCATATAGAGTGGAATGCTACCACAAACACGGCCCCGTGCCTTCTTCCTTTTCTTCTACACCACAGAACAGAAATCCTCCTGTCTCTAAATCTCACAAAAATGCCCGTGAAATAATCCAGTAGATTGTGAGCCAACCTTGTGTCTCACTGGTATGTTTCTAGACCACACATAAAAGTCATTTCCACATCTAGACAAGTGTGTGGTTTCCTATCCCAAGGCTGCTCTGGGGAGAGAGCGTGTAAGTGGTTATTCCTGAGGAAAGTACCCCCTGAGGAATGGATTGGGTGGGGATGATGGACTAAGAAAGTATAAGGGAAGCTTGAAGGCCATCATGTTCATCTAGAAGTCCTCCTACTGGCCTCTGGCCCTCTCATGTATGGCTCTTATTGAGTGAATGGATGAACTGGTGAGTTCTGAAGGACAGTGAAGCCTGGCGGTATAAAAACCTTGGTCACCCTGTGTGGAATGGATGCTGTCTGTTCAGTGTTTCATTTTAATTGACACAGGGGATGGTTGCTAAGAGACCCATATTGACTGACAGATGAGGAAAGATATTTACAGTAGGTTTTCATGGGATGGCAGGGGAATTTTTGAGGGTCAAGGGGGAGATAGGCTGTGATGACTAGGTTGGGGGAGATTTGCTGGTTATCAGTTTCTAAGTGGTGCATTTTGGGAAATGACAGGGGGACAGTTTGGTGCCAGAACATGATATTCCTTAGCCAATTTAGCACAAGGACTATTTTTTTTTTAAAAAAGAACCTGGTATTTTTCATATCTTTTTATGCTCAGATGGGATCTTAGGTTATATCCTACTAGGCAATTTCCTCTACCTCGTGAGATACACAATGATGGTTACTTTGAGCTCTGGATCAAGGAAGGATGTTCTGAAATCTGTTTTTGACCATTAGCTAGCAGGGGGACTGGGAAGTGTTTGCTCATCTACGTTAGAAACGTTGAAAGCACCTATTGTAGAGTATCAGACGAATTCATGAGTTAAAAGATGAAATGACAAAAAGTATGCACTCAATAATCGTTTCCCATAAAAATACTGGGCACTCAGATGGAGGGCATAGCAAAGTAAACACATGGACCTTGTTTTAAGTTGGACCTGAAGTCTATCTAACTGTGTTGCTTGGTGTGTACTCTGGGAAAAGCTATTTAACTGCTACATGTGCAAATTGGGATTACAGTGACAGTTACTTTATAATGCACTGTGAAATAAACAATGTATAATGCTTCATGCAGTGTCTGGCATAGGATACATTCTTATTTCTATCCTTACACCTTACACGATTGACTCTTTCTTTAAAACATCTGTGCAAAAAAAGTACAAGGCCAGTACGTGTATGAAAATACTTCAACATTTTTTGCTATCAATGAAGTGCAAGTGGACATACCTTGAGTTTCTGTCTCAGCCCAGTCAGAATGGCCATCTCAATACAAATGTTGTCAAGGATGCAGAGTGAGATCTGCAGGCACTGTTGCTACAGATTGGTGCAGTCACAATAAGATCTGTATGGAAGTTCTTTAAAAGATCAAGTAGACTGGCATGTTTTGATCTTGATTATGATTACCTGAAGTTATCAATAGGCTGCATAGTACAGAGTTATCTGTACACACATGTTTACCGCCACACACATGCTTAATCATGGGACTGTTCAGAACCAAGTCACAGTGCTCTTCAGTATATAAATGGGTAAAGAAAATACGGTATACATAGAGAGAAGGTGAAAACCTTGTATCTTTCAAAGTCATGACCACACACTAGTTACTTATGTATTTGAGGGATTCCTTCCTCAACTTTTCTCAGCTTCCATCTTGTTAGCCTCTATCCAGAACAGTATCAGGAGCAGGAGCCAAAACCTTAGAAAATGTGTTGCAAAATCTAGGATTTTGGGAGGCAGAAGAACAAAGCTGACTTTTGTACACCCTGCTCTCTCTCGATATACACAAAGCAGAGGTTGACATCAAACATCTTACTTTTGAGACAGAGTCTTTCATTGACTCCTGAACTCCCTGACTGACACTGACTAGATTGGTCATCCAGTGAGCATCAGGGCTTGGGCTGTCATTGCATCTCCATTGCTGGGATTACAAGTTCACCTGACCAACCACACATGGCTTTTTAGTGTGGTTTTGTGTATGAAATCCTCTTTCTTGCTTGACTCACACTTTACTGACACAGTTACCTACACAGTGCCTATGTACACACTGTGTCTTGTTCTGGATGCTGGCTATTTCAGTTGTTGGATGCAGGGGAAACTGAAAGTTAAGGATACCCAGTTTAGGACACTGGGAGCAGAGTATAGTGTGATTTCAAGCCCGTGGCCTCTGTGACTGGTAAAGCCTACATGGCCGTGAAGATGGTCCAACTTCCAGTCCTGGCACAGCAGAATACACGATTGCTTCTCTTTCTGATGTGGAGCCAGCTTGGTTATTTACACCTTAAGCTGAGGTGACAGAGGTGAGCCATGTTCATTTACTGCTGTCCATAAGCAACGCTCTGCTCCTGGAAGCCTAAAGTCTGCAAGTATGAGATGTTAGAAGTATCCCTACTCCCTCTCACCGGTAATGAAGAGTTTTGGAATGCTCCAAAGTTACTCTGTTCCCTTCCATGGATGCTAGGTTTCTGATCTCACAGCATCCCTGGTTTCTAAATTGTGGAATTTTGAGGTTATTATGGGGATGAGAAGAGGGGAGTGAGAACAGGGAAAGTTCAAATCCAGAAAATTAGATGGCCTGACTCTTGGGAACAACAAAACCCTAAAGTTACTGAGAGACTTCAGTTAGCTTCCATAGATCTGGGAAAGTTGGTTTCAGCATCTCTCTCTGCTATGTATTGCTTTTGTGGAGAGACAAAAATTTGGTGGTTCCAAGACTATTGTTCTAGAAGGTTCCTTTTCCGGAATACTTCAAGGCTCCCCGACCCCAGTTACAGAAGATCATAAGCATTCCCAGAAGTGAAGTGAGACCTACCATGTAAAAGGTTACCACCACCTGGAATGTCTTGTGCTGTGGCTTGTTTTCTGCCTTTCCACAGCCTTTGCTGGTGTCCTTCTGACTGTAGTAGCCACATAGTGTGAGGATGATAAGGTTGTCTTGTTGAGAAGAGGAGTATTGTGCTCAACGTCTAACAAGAAGATGGATTTAGGGCAAAAAACAAGTCCGAGGTAGAAAATGTACAATAAGGTAAAAATAAAAGCTAAGGCAACTTGTAATTTCACTTTATAGAAAAAAAAACCTTGTGATACAAAACTATGACATTTTCTTTTTACTTTTGTAAAAATTCTCCTGTATATTACACTCCATATTTGCAGTTACATATATATATACATACATTATATAATATATGAGTATATTTTTAATAAAATATCTGTCATATATTGATTATATTCTTTTTAACATATAAAACTATTTTTATGTTTATAATTATTTAGAAGTGCAACATTTCATTTAATATATATATATAATCTTTTAATTTTATAAACTTTTAAAGAAAGATATAGTTTAATCTAGGGCAGCTATGCTATTTCCAATACAATACTAAAACATAATATTACCTCAAATATCCCTGTAAAGACTTTGCATCTCTGATCAGTTAACTGAGATTACTTGCTGAAAGTCTTTTATAATTTTTAAGGTTTAAGGTTTGTAATACATACATGCACTTTATACAACGATAAGCGCTAAGTTGAAAACCAAAATATCTAAACATATTTTATCTATTTTCATTATAGTAGGAAAACTTGTAGAACTATGTGTTAGGTAATTTATACAAATCACAAGATTGGTGAATTTTCAAAAACTGAGTATCTTGGTGTGCCATTATGCTAATCAAGGTCAGGATGAGGTAGAGAAAAATCAGAGTATGTGCCATGCTTTGTAACCCAAAAGGACCTCAAGCTTCTAAAACCCCATCACAGTGTGTGCTAGGATTACAGGTACCACCTTGCCTGGCATAGTAGCTGAGTTAACTAGGATGTACTCTATGAATAACTGTTAAATATCTAATATTGGAGTTGGTCCTGTGCAGAAGGGAAAACCAGGTCACTGAAGTCAGATTCTCCTGAGATTTTCAGTTCTTTCATTTTCTTTTCTGGAGATATGATCAAAAGTACGATATTTAAATTTGAGAAGGGTAGCTCAAGTTCCTCATTCCTAAAATTAAAAGCAGCAGGGTGGACTTTTTTGCATAAAATGAGTTGAGTAGATAGAATGCCCACAACACAGCATATACCTAAGACATTTCAGTTCTTCTTCTGTTTTCTCCTATGTGATACAGACTCTTTCTTCAAGGTGTAGTCAAAGGAAGGGGAAGAGGGCAAAGGCTTTGGTAAGTAAAGACCGTGCATAGTTGGGTGCAGAGTGGTGCAAAATGGAGAAGAAAAACACAGCTTAGGCAACATGTGCTGTATTTTTACTTCTTATGAAAAAGCATCATCCACACGTCAGTCATATATGCAATATATAACACATTTAAGTTAATAGTACATGTCAAGATCCATGAATCTATGCCCAGTTTTTACAAATTAGACAGTTTCTCTCAGGAGACAACCATTATGTTCTATTTGATTTGAAATAAACATGGGAATGATTTCAGTATGTGCTGTTCTGTTTGTTGTGACTACAACGCAGTAACTGGAGAAGGGCACTTGTCAATGGAAAGGATCTAATTAGCTCATGGTTTTAGAGGTTAAAAGTTAGGTAGACATATCTGTTTGGGCTTTGACGAGAGTTCCCTTGGCTGTGACACATGTCAGAGGGGAGGAAGGAAACAGCATGTGGAAGAGGGTAAAGCACAGAGCCCTTGGCCTGTTTCTCGAGTCTTTATAAAACTACATTAGTTTCTTCTGAATGATGGGCCCAGTGATCTAATCACTTTCAATGGGCTCTGTTGACAGCCTATCGCTGTTACACTAGGAATAGAGTTTCTAGCTCATGAATCCTGACTCAGATGGTATCCAAGTCATAGCATGAATTTTTTCAAAGTGCTGTGTCTTTCCTGGATCAAATTTAATTCCATAGCTTTCTTCAGAGTCAGTATAAAAGTATTCATATTCTGCTAACTTTTATAACCATCTATAGAGCAGTTATTAGACAAAAGTAGTAGTCTTGAGACTATTCTTGATCTCTGTCTTCTATTTGTTCCCTGGAGTTTTAAGGTACTGGGGCCAATACATATAAAATATTTTTAAGATTTTACGCATGTTCAAAAGTTGTTATTATTTATGAATAATAAACCATTATATAACCTCTAAATGTCAGAACAAGAGTGATATTAAATGAATAATATTTCCCAGAGAGGTACCCTTTGAGCCAGGCGACCACAAGGGAAGAACATGTAGAACATTTTGTGAGCACCATCCCTCCCGTGTCCCTCCAAGAGGTTACACAGTCTAAACATTTCCCCTTCCTGGAATTACAAAGTTTGCAGGTGGAGGAAAGAGGCTTGCAACAAAGAGGAAATACTATCTATAAAAATAGGCATACTTCAGAAGAATGTGGAACAAAATCTGAGACTGTGCCGTATGGCTACTCCATGTAAGAATTTAGAAGTTAAACCTGTACTTAAAGGACAGAAAGACAACACAACTTAAAAGAATTACAGAATGAGACTGCAGAAGAGGAAGAAAAGATGCCAGGAAGAAATTCAGAAAAATATGGGTAGTTCCACAAAGGAACCAACACAAAAGGATGAGGTTGAGTGAGTCAACACGAAGAATGAGTTTGGGAAACTGAGTCACGAGCAACTGAGTGCGCGTGCTGGGCTCTGAGGTGATGGTTGAGGATAGAGGTTAAATTCTGTAACTGAAGGAAAACTGTTAGACAATGAGCTGCCATGGCTAACAGAGAAGTTTCTTTGCTTAGTTGTCAAAGTATGACAGAACTACCCAGGGAGAAGGCTGCAAATACCTTGTCTTGACCACATTACAGTTACTTTGGAATCTCCGTCTTCCTAAGGACATGAGTGTTTTCTTCCTGTGTTCTGTGGCTTGGATCTGTTACCTTTATGCTACCTGTCCTGTGGGAGAGTATCCTGTGAGAAAATGGTATATAGTCTATAGATTGACATATAGCACCTGAGGGTAATTTAGACATAGAGACCTGAGGATCTCCTCCAACTCATCATCCTCATCTTTTTTTCCATCTTCCATGTTTGTTTGGGTTTTTCATTTATTTGTTGGTTTGTTTTTCCAGACAGAATTTCTCTGTATATCCCTGGCAGTCCTACAGTCATGGAACTTGCTCTGTAGACCAGGCTAGCCTCAAATTCAAAGACCAGAGCCTGCCTCTGCCTCCTGAGTGCTGGGGTTAAAGGTACTGCCACGTATAAGAAAAAACTTGTAAAAGACCATTCTTAGATTCTGTTTCTTCTCATATTTTCCCCAAATATTAGAAAAAAGTTTTTTAAATGACAGGGTTCTTAATATGTCAACTAACATATATGTATTTCTGGTAATAAAAATATAAAAATAGAATCTCTTTCCTCTCCTGAAATGTGTGTCTCCTTTATACAGTGAAGGAATTCGGGGGCTGGGAAGAGGCTGTGGTGGTAAAGGAAGGAAGGTATCTAGTGAGGAGGACCCATTGTCCCATATTATGATACATTCCGGGTTAAAACATCTCTGATTTGGCAAAATTGTAAATAGTGGCGTTTCCTCCACAGTCCACAAGGCCCTGTGTTTGGATGAGGTCTCCACACTAAGAACACACATGACCAGTTCAACCAGTGCAGCAATGGAAATACTGCAGTAACAGTAGCCATGACCATCCCTTGTTGGGCTGTTCTCTGGTAAGACATGCTTCCTAGAGTGCCACATCTGCTCCACAGTCCCCCCCCTCCCCCATTCACTAGCTCCTTAGGAGAGAGCAGAGTCTGTCTGTGTTTGTATGTCTGCGGTGTTCTTCTCCCTTTTGTTTCCAGTTCTTTCCTGTTGACTGAAGTGGCTGTGGCTGCCATGGGTGTTCATTTCAACAAGGTTAAGCATTTTGCAAAGAGACAGCTTAAAGGTTGGCAGCTGGGGTTACTTAATGTGGTGCTGTTGTGGCATGTTGAAGGTGCAGACACGGTGTGACTTTTGTGTTCTTAGTTGGCCTTCTCCCTCTCAAGTTTCAGCTGAGTGGGGGACCAGACTATAAGAGATTTGGTTTTGGGTTGGCATTTGTTACTTGTCGATGGCTCCTTGTCTCTATGGGGGAAGTGTCATGCTAAAGTCTGCAGGGGCAGCGGACTGTGCCCCCCTTGACATTATTACTCATTTCTTGACTGGAGAATGTCATCTGGTGTCACTTCCCTCATTTTTTGATGTATTGGAGCTGGCTACGTCTTTGCTGGCAGTGAAGCAGAAAGTAGAGACTCCACAGACTCCAGGATGGGGGGCGGTGGGGGTGGGTCTCTTCTTCCCTTTGTTTTCAGTATTTGTTTTGTGATGTGAGACCCTCCACCTGCCTGATGCTTCAAACAGCCAGGCAGACTCGTTTTGTCCCAGCTTCATAGTGAGAGATCTCTTATTTGAAATGTTTGAGAATCTTACAAGACCTTCGGTCCCCAGAAGAATGCATTGGCATAAAGACTTGTTGGTTTCAGTTTCTGCCTCTGCTACTTTCTGACACTAATGCACAGGGTAAAACATCTCAGTTTTGTTTTTATGGGTTCCAGCATCTCCTTGTCTTTCTCTGAGCTCTTTCATGCATGAGACCATTTTCATATGCATTTTATTTGATCTTATACGTTAGCTCATTGTTTTGGTTGGATTTGGGAGGGACCTTGCATGAGTTATCCATTTTGTTTTTGAGAGCGGTGACCTCACAGGTTCCCCACACCCATATGTCAGGCAGCAAATGGTCTTGTGGCCTGTAACTGTGAGGTTACAGTTAACTTGAACAAGGATGTTTGCGGGTTCTTTTATTATTATTTTCCTTCTGCTAGCCACTTAAGACACCTATGCACTGTTGAGCATTGCACATGGGAACACTATGTGTGGGATACTGTGTAAGTCCTCTAACACGCGGCAGCAAACACCAGCTTCCCTTCCGTTGTGTGGCATGCTTCAGGCCTAGCATGCTAAAGAACACATTCTGGAACAGGCTGTCTAGGATAAAAACTTAATCCATGATTTGAAAAAAAAAAATCTAGGGAGAGGTTTTGCTGTGTCTCTATTCTGCTCACACAGGCACCGTGTCTCATTTACATGCTATCTGGGACAGGTCTGCTCAGCACAGCATGGTCAAAAGCCAACGTAGGTCAACTGAGTTTATGTGCGTGTCTACCCTGTGACCCGCTGCATTCACTGTCCTTGTGTCTGAGAACAGATCGTACAGTCAGAGCTGCGATCAGAAGCAGTCACAGCTGGTCGACTGGTGTCCTGTCTTCCTCCAGCCTTTCAAGCTTTGCTCGGCTTTCTTCTCAGTGAAGCTCATGACAATGGCCATCTAAAATTAAAAACAGCATCCTCCACCCTTCCAACAGCCCAGGCCCTTTTCCACCATAGAGTTTATCATTTGTATAGATTTACTGCTTATGTATCTATTTGTTTTGTTTCTTCCCCTCCTCTCTTTGGATTATAAAGTCTACGGAGGCAAGGACTTAAAAAATATTAATTGTTGCATCCTAAATGCCAGTAAATGATCTGGCACAGAATAGATGCTTGCTTCGTGATGTCACTGTGTGAACAAATGTGCGTGTCCATCACAATACTGATTTTTATAATAAAGGGTACCACACTTGGGTTTCTAAAATAGCTTATGGAGACAGCTATAGGGTTTTCAGTCTGAGCCAGATTTGACGAATTGCCTTTGCCACTGTCATCACCTGATTCTGCCGGGGGTTTTTAAGGGATGTTTTCCATGTACTTACAAAAAAAAATCCCATTTTTTTTTTCAGGAAGCAGGATGGGTAACCAATGAGCCCTTAGATGCAGAGCTGGGTTCATTCAATGTGAAGACCTCTGTTTTTCTGTTGAATATGCAGCTTCAGACAGGACCAGGCAGGTGCCATCTCTACCTTTCCCTTGCCCAGTATGTCACCCATCTTCAGGGCTGCTTACAGCTCCACATCTGCAGTGATGAGGGTTATGTCCTGTGTGTACCACAGTGATGGGGGTTACCTGATCTATGTACCACAGTGATGGGGGTTATGTCCTGTGTGTACCACAGTGATGAGGGTTATGTCCTCTGTGTACCACAGTGATGAGGGTTATGTCCTCTGTGTACCACAGTAATGGGGATTACCTGATCTATGTACCACAGTGATGAGGGTTATGTCCTCTACATACCACAGTAATGGGGATTACCTGATCTATGTACCACAGTGATGGGGATTACCTGTTCTGTGTACCACAGTGATGGAGATTATCATCTTGGTCATTTTTACCTCTTTGTTTTATCACTCATGCTGTGTGTAAATTCCTAAAGCAGTTTGTGCCTTTGCTTTTGGAGTTTGAGTGATGAGCCGATACTGTAGTATGTAGAAAGCATGTCATTGTTCTAGTTGCAAGATCTTCACAGATGTCAGGCCCAACAGTCTCTAGGCTATAGTGAAGAATTAAATTTCCAAAGAGTTTACATATTCCCCAAGAGAATTGGGTGGGCAAGAGAGATTGTAGCTGAGAAACAGGCTTCTGCATGAAGTTGCTTTGGCATTTTCCTCTTCTGTTCTACCATTCTGAGGATTTGCTACTGAAAGCATCCTTCACTGTACATATGGTTTGAAGGAGTGAAAGAAAGGAAGATAGGAAGTTTGCCACCGCACCCTGGACCCTCTAAGGAAGTTGTATCTTTTTCCTCTAGAACCTTCTTGATATTTTTCCAGGAGACTCATCTGTTGATTGGGCAGGAAAGGATGACATTTGCATCCTGTTTTAAATGGGTTATTTATCTGATCACTTAGTCTGCCACTTTATGTAATGCTGTGCCTCTCAAGGAGATAAACCAGATTAATGACCTCTGACCACTCCTTTCTGCTTCTGTCTTTCTACTTTATTTAATATACATACCCCGTGAGAAACAGGTTTTAAGGGAGGACTTTGGGCCCATGTTCTCTAGAACCATGTGATGTTTGTGTTTTTCTGGCTGCTGTTTGCCTTGCTGTCATAACAAGCTTAAGTAGAGCTCTTACCTTGATCTGAATTGTTAGTATGGCTTTCACTGGTCATACTCTATGGGGTCCCCACCATTTCCTCCAGTGAATCCACTGATCTACAAGTCTACCTCACACTCTGAAGTGACGTCACTGCTAATATGAAATCAGTGGGTGGCCTGTAGAATTTTGAGTCCTCCCTGATATCCCAAGGGAAGGGAAAGTTTCTTTCGAAGCAGAACTGGAGATAGTGTCTCCACACTGAGTGTCCTGATTGTGTGGGCCACACACTGTATGGATATGAGCATTCTGCAGGCAGCTCTGGAAGGAGCAGGCACCAGGCAAGGCTGTGCCGTCCTCTGTGTTTCTCTGTATGTGTCTCTGCCACTGTGGACGGAAGACCAGAATGCAGGGAATCGGAACCCACACGAATAACACTATTGTTCTCCTGCTGCCCCGACATTTTCTCCTTTGTCAAAGTTGAGAGAATAGACATTTCCTTTAACTTCCAGGGTCATATCTACTGGTGACCTCAGAGAAGAAAGCCCAACTGGCTATTTGCCCTTATGGGCCCAGGCTCTGTGTTTCCATTTCTGAGAACGAGAACCTTGATGAGGATATAACAGGGCTTGGGTACTGGATAATTTTCTCTTTGTATTCTTTTAAATAAAACATCCCCGTCTCCACTGTTCCCTCCCACAATCATCTGCTGCATTCAAAAGAGAGGGGTAAGGAAAAAAATTTCCAAGTGCTGTTTGACTCAGCCCTGATGGGATAACATTGATATAGTTTGAAAAGAATTAAAAAGTTGTATCCCATGTAGCACTTGGCACTGGGACAATGGATTCTAGCTACAGAAGCTGAAACAACCATTGGGTTCAGGGTGGAAGGTAAGTACCTGAGTATCAGCCCTGTGAAAGAGAACCATTATTTCATAATCTCCATCTATATAACAAACTTCATACATTTTCACCCCTCACCTGCCCTCTCCTACCTCCCCTCTTGATGAAACCCTCTTCTCAGCAAACACTTCACATCTGATTTTTACATTTAATTAGGGGCTCATGCCCCTGCATGGATGCGAGGTTGTTTACTGGAACATGGGCAACGTGTCAGTGTCACCCTATCATGAGAATGACATTCCTCCTCCAGCAACTACTAACTACCAAGATAAACATCTCTGCAGTGAGTCAGAAGTGTCGAGGCTTTGTCATGCCCAGAAGACATTCAGAGCACTTTACTAATAACATACACATATATACTTCATACATACATACACAATACTACATACATATACTTATAAATACATATGTAGATCCATGGGTACACATGTACATACATATATGCCAGTTTGATATTTTAGAAAAACATTTATAAGAATCAAAAGTACCAAAATATTAAGACATACCAGTGTTGTGTTTTGTGGAATTTTGAGTGATTTCATCACTCTCCCTCCACAAGAAATCCATACAGTTTCTTTAATTATATCTATTACTTTTCAGAAATAAAACAAATGAAACAAAACAACGAAGATCAAAGGAGAAAAGCAAAATGACAAAGCTATTAAAGTGTTGACTTTATCAAAAAATAAAAGTTTTTAATTTCCACTCAAACAATGTGTCAAACAGCCCATGTTACCTGTGTTAGGGGGGCTCAGATGTACGAGGTTTGATTGCTGGTGTATCTGGGGTCTCACAACAACCAATCAGCAGGCTCTAATGATGTTGCCAGGCTGGCTTTTCATTCTTTTCACCATTGTTTGAGCTTGCACAATAGCCCAGGTTAACATAAGGCACAGTGTGTCTCTCACAATAGAGTAATTGTTGCTAAAGATTAAGTCAAGACCAAAGCTTTGCCTCTTTCTGCATTTAGTCAACACACTGAACTTAAGACAGAGGGAGATGCTACAACGGGTTTTAGTGAGAGCATCAGAGGTTTCCTAGGTCAAGGGGTGGCCCTGGCGAGAATGAATGGATCACACAAATAGGAGGATTGTTATAAGGGGCAAGGATTCATCGAGTTTAAAGGGAGATAAGGGACATTGCAGAAGTAATGATATCACAATACATCAAACACATGCATGAAGTTAACAAAGAACAAACCTATTAACAACATACAACTGTAAGGTTTTGTATGTGTTTTTATTTTATGTGCAGTCACTTAAAGGTGCCTACAGTATCCATAAGGCTGTAAAATAAGAAATTTGTAAAACTAAACAAGGCTCTTCTGTTCTCACTGAAAAATAAAGGGTTTCTAAAATCTCAGCCTCAGAATTTGGAAATTCAATACAGTAGCCAGCATCTAGCGCATGTGTGCACAAGTGTGCCTCGGGTGTAGAATGACCCTTTCACAGGGGTCATCTAAGACCATCGGAGAACACAGATATTTACATTACAATTCATAACAGTAGCAAAATTACAGTTGTGAGGTAGGAACGAAAATAATTTTATGGGTAGGATAACCACAACATCAGGAACAGTATGTGGAAGGGTCACAGAGTTAGAAATGTGGAGAACCACTGGACTAGGGGGAATTGCTACTTCTGAGATTGGCCACGTGGTGGCGCAGTGACACCTCGCAAAAGTGGTTCTTGGCTAATTCAAAAGCAAAAAAAAAAAAAAAAAAAAAAAAAAAAAAAGATTAGATCCGACTCAGGGGACTCCAGAAACAGGAAAATGGTCCTCGTGCATCTGGCGTCTAGGAACAGATCCACACATTTGTTCTAATATTTCTGCTGAAAATGCTGTTGGTCTTCCCCCAGAGGCATGCATGAAGCTTTTTCTTCTGGTCCATTGTGTGAGAGAGGATCCCACATGTCTTTGTATCTTTGTAGTGACTTGGTTTTTACTTGATTAGGAACTGATTTCATCAGGAATCCACTGGTTTACCGTGTACTTCTGCACTCCCCGTGCCTTCGGTTTGGATTGGGTTTGCCGTGGGTCTACCCTTCCCTCTACCTAATGAAAATTCTCTTTTCAGCAATCAAGTTGTGCGTCACGCTTGCAATCCACTTATTATTCAGCCCGCCACAGCGTGGGGTTCAGCCTCACTTTCTAAAGGTCAATGGTGGCTTCTCAGTGTCTTCACTTGATGTTGCTGACTGTAATCTCTCCTGGCACCTTTCTTATTAACGAGTTGTATGACATTTATTGTTCTTTAATATGCGCGGACATTTGGTGGGAGGGGAAGGACAAGTGCCGCAGCGTCCCTGAGGAAGTCAAAGAATTTGGTTTGATTTTTGAAATTATAATTTAATTTTCATCTCTCTGTTACCTTTCCTCGCTTCAAGCCCTCCTATGTAATCCTCTCTGCTCTTCTCCAAATTCATGGCCTCTTTTTCATTAACTGCATGCATGTATGTATATGTATACATCATATGTGTTTCTTAAACATAGTCTGTTCAGCTTGTATAATATTATCTGTATGCGTGTTTTTAGGGTTGGCCATCTGGCACCAGGCAACCAAGTGCTTTTTCCTCCTGCCTTCTTCCACCATGTGGGTCCCAAGGATCAAACTCAGGTCCTCAGGATCCACTGCAAGCACTGCTACCCTCTGAGCCATGCTCCTGGCCCCTCCCACCTCTACAGCCATTGGTTTTCAGCTCTTAGGAGTTTTTTTTTTTTTTTTCTATTTTCTCTATTTGTTAGCCACTGTTATAACCCAGGATTCTTCGATCCTTGTCCCCAAAGTCCTTGTATCTTTGCATCAAGAATACTATTAGAACACTGTTGGTCCACACAGGAAACTACGGCAGAGAATAGCAAGAAGAAACTGTTCATGTCCGTCAAATTTGAGGTCTCTGTGGAATATGTGGAAGTAAAGATTACATATGAGGTCAAGGTTACAGTGTGCTAGCGATCACAGATAGCATTCACAGCTCAGGCCAGAGACAGAAGAATTGTGCAGAACTCCTTTGTTTGACAATCAGGAAATTTCACTGGTTTGGGCTTTTAGTGATGTTTGAATCTGCCTTTGGAGCCCTCTCACCCCCACCCCCTACCAGCGCTCTGCTCTTCCCTTTCTGGCTTGGGACACTTTACCACCATGTCCTTTCTCCTTACTTGAGTCCCTAAAGCATGTTTTCTCCATGGTAGAGACAATATTTCATTTAGAGCAAAAGTGAATCATTTAACAGTTTTTACTCAAACATTTCTAGTCACTCTAGGTTAGAGTGTGAAATTCCTAACACTGTTTCCCAGGTCCCGCCGGCTTGGCTGATGTCTTCCTGACACTTTTTGCCTCTTCTCTTAACAATTCTTCTTGTTTTACAACATTGTCTAAGGATTCTCAGATGCTCACCACTCCTCCTGGTTTTGTCTCTGGTTTTATTCACCTTATGTGCTTTGTCAAATTCTCTTCCAAATGTCCTTTATCTTGGAGTTTTGTTCCTTTTTCAATATCCTCACCAATGGTGTGTTTTCTACAGCTTCCTTCTGTTTCTAACTGAATGACTGTTCTCTTTTACTACACTCACAGATCTGTGCTTACCTCCATCTTGTTAGAGTGAGACATCTATATACCTTTTCTCTAATCACATGTGTTCCTTCAAGGGAGGGGGTCATGTCTATTTATTTTCTATTACATGGCTCAGTTCCTGACTCAATACATAACAGATGTTTAATAAGGGGTTGTTATATAGAGTTTGACACCTTGGAGGCTCAGAGTCCTCGAGCTGTGGGGGTGCTAAGATTTTAGCCCAAACTGGCTTCCAAAAAAGAGAAGAGGGGTCCACTGGGTTTGGACTGGCAGAAAGAAATGGAGTCTAACTGGGACGAATGGGGTGAGCACGGGGACAGGGAAGACACAGCCGAGGACACTTCAGGTTTCCAGGCCGAGTAGTGGAGCATCAGGCTGGAGCCCAGAGCATTAGAAACTTCTGGTGAGGGGCTGGTGGGCATGAGGCCCACTCCTAGGCAGAAGGAGAGTGTAGAGATCCTTGGATAGAGAGATGGTGTTTCCAAGAGGTGTGACACAGCATGGGAATAAAGGAACGCTGACACAGGAAACGGAGGGAATCCCTGAGGCCGGCAGGAAGAAATCACAGGTGGAAAGATGCCAGACCAGAGTGGTAGCGGCATGGGGAAAACAGAAAAAGCTGATTTTATTCTAGTGGACCCTCCCGAGGGAGCATTGGCAGGAACTGTGATTACTCGTGAGAACACCCAGAGAAAGGGAGAAGAACATTGAGAAAGCACAGTAGGAAGGGGTGTGGTTTTAAACCATGTGTGTGTGAGGGGGTACGAAGGGAGGAATGGATTCGGGAGACAACTTTGGCTTGACATCTTTGAAATTGAGGTGATGAGATACAATATTTTATGTTTAAAAGATGTTCTTATGGGCACTGTACAGTTTAGATGGATGAATGCATGAATTATGGGTCTGTCTGCCAATAAAACCAGAGTACTAGCTTACAGGGTAGACAGAGTCATGACGTCTTAGGAAATGTTAGCAGTTTGGAAATTGGGAGAACATAGACATCTCAAGGAAGAAATGCAGGGAGTGAATGGGAGGACTCAGAGGTGTGAGCCTTGGGGAGGGAGGGTGAGACTTTTATTTTGGAGGAAAACAGAAGGAGCACTGTCAGTCAACATTTAAGCTCAGCTAGGTATGGCTCTGCAGTTTTGAATCTTAGTAGACTCTCAGTGGATTGCTTCCCACACACACAAGAGCTGTTTGAGACGATATATTATCTTATCTATATTATCATATAGATAATATATATGTATGCAGCACTGGAGAGATGCCTCAGAAGTTGAAAGCACTGGCTGCTCTTCCAGAGGACCTGGATTAATTCACGGTATTCATGTTGTCTCACGTAACTCCAATACTGTAACTCCAATCCTTGGGACTCTGATGTCCTCTTCTGGCCTCCACTGGCACCAGGCATACCCGGGGACACAGGCATCCATGCAGGCAGAAGACCCTCCCCCGAATCGTGATAAATATTTTACTACTTATGGTAAAAATACCTGGAATGTATGACAACCTCCGTGGGTCAGAAAAGCAAAACTAGAGGCTGGGGAGATGGCTCTGCTGGTGAAATATTCGCGGCATTCAGTTCATAACTTAAGGACTCATGTAAAAAGCTGGGTATGGTGGCCTGTACGTACATATAATCCCAGAGCTGGGAAGCCAGAGGCAAGAGTATTCCTGCCTTGTGGTCCAGCTAGTCCAGCAATTGGAGAACATCAGACAAAATGAGAGATCCCACAAACCAATAACAAAGTAAGTAGACAGTCTGGGAAACAGATACTTGCTGGAAAAGTAAATTCACATTAAGATGAAAACATGAAAGTCTTGAAAAGACACTGGAAAATCACAAATTGACTATTGGCTTCCATGTGCCTGAATACACATTATCTATGTACTCACACATGTGAACACATACAAAGAAACATGCACATGCAGACAAAAGCTAACCATAAAACAGGCAAAAAGTACATTCAACTTTACTTAGGAAAGCTAAAGTAATATGATCTTCTTGTTTAGCACACTGGAAAATTTTAAAATGTTTAATCAGTGCTTGTGCTGGAGATAGAGTTCAGTTGATGGAGAGCTTATATAACATGTGAAGCCCTGGGTTCCGTCTGTAGCATGTAAACCAGTCGTGATCATGTTCATCGGGCTTACAGTAGAAGTGGAGAGGTGAGCAGTAAGAGTTCAAGACCAGCTTCAGCTACATATTGGTTCAAGGGCAAAGTAGACTGTTTATGATCCTGTTAACAAAACACAAGGAACAAAAAACCAAGCAAAAGAATAACAAAGTAAACCAATAGTCTGGGAAACAGATACTTGATACTTTTAAATACAGATAAACCCTCCAAAAATTTGACATCATATTTGATTTGGTAAGTTCTTCTAAGTTATCTTAAAGAAATTTAATTGCTTGATACCAATATTTAATTATAAGCAATTTACTGCAGGTTTACATATCAGCTGTGCGCAGCAAGGCACAGATGTGAGTGACCCGAACAGTCAACTGTGACACTGCCACCTGTGTTGGACAGTGATCAGCTGTTCCCTCTGTGTATCTCTCACCAAAGCTGTCACAGTCGTAACTTATTTTTGTGTTGTGTATTTTTGTGCGCTTTCACAGTTCTTCCTGTAGTCTAATCTATGGTACTTCACAGTCCTTTCTGTAGTCTAATCTATGGCATTTTTCTCACTTCTGTTACAATCACACAAACCCTCCTTCCAAATTCTCTGCTCCTTTGTTGTGGAGTCTCGTTTGCATGGAGTAAGATTATCTGGTGGCCATTCCTCTGAGTTTCCTGTATACATCTTTTACAGTTCCTCAAAGTGTCTTGCCTTCCAGTTGACTGATAATAAACTATTGTTACACTTCTTTAGACTCTAAAATTCTTTAAAAGACAGTTAATAGTAGTTTCAAAATGTGTGCAGTACTTGAATTAAGTAAATTGTCATAAATACATTCATTTTTCCAAATCTTTTAACACTCTATTTTACATTAAAATTTAGGTGACTTTAAAAGTTACAAGTTTTAAAATTCTAGCTCTAATTTAAAAAAAGATTTAATTTATTTTTTAAAATTATGTGTGTGTGTGTGTGTGTGTGTGTGTGTGTGTGTCTATGTACATGTGAGTACAGGTACCTACGGGACAGATTTCCATGGAGCTGGAGTTATAGAAGATGTTGTGATCCATCTAACGTGGATGCTGGGAACTTGGATCCTCTGGAAGAGCACTGTTCTCCCTTAGCACTGAGGTATCTCCCCAACTCTACAACTCCAGTTGTTAAAAACGCTGTGTGCACTTAAAGGCTTAGATGGTTTCTACAAATAATAAAAAAAGTCCATCAACAACCATGGTCATGAGTTATAAATAAGTTAGTAAACTCTAGATTTCATTTTTACAGAATCCTACTATATCAGCTAGGCTGGCCTCAAACTCCAGACCCTCCCCTGTGTGTGCCCCTGAGTGCTGGGATTACAGGTGTGCCACCACATCCAGCTTTAGTATCTAGCTGGTGATCATTGGCAAGCAACGTCTGTCTCATTCCTGGGAAGTGGTTCTTGTGTATCTTCTAGTTAGACAGACAGGCAGATAAATGGATAGGATAGATTACAGAAAAATACACAGCCAGCAAATAATTAAAAACAATGTGGAGCCGGTTTAACAGTTAAGTAGTGAATTATTTTCTTCATAGTGCACATAGATAGAAGTGGGTCACCACCATTATTAGTCAACGCTTGTTTGAGCATGCCTTCCTCAGGACTGCTGAGAACCAGGACTCGCATGGTAGTCATAGTTGAGGTTATTAAATCCTAAGACTCAGTCTAGATTATGGAAGATCTCATTCTCTTTTTAAAATAAGCTTGTTTTTCTCTCCCTAAAGCAATTGTGTGCATTGGGTATATTGCTAATATGTATGTAATGCACTAGCAAGATGGCTTCTTTGTTTTGTGCTGATACTGGCACTGGAAACATAGCTGCCTTATACATCCTTATGGAAATGTTTTGCATATTATAAATGTACACAGAAAGGATGGAAAACTACCAATTTAATGACACTATACTGATACACTGGACACTCCTAGTTATACACATAGAAGTCTACAAAGAGCACAGAAAGTACCTTGAAGTACTGTCCAGGCCTACCCTACATTTTTCATACACAGACATACATTTTATGGTTGGTCAGTTCTCCTTTTTGTAAAATGATGCTGTTCTTGCTGTGTATGTGGGTAATTCTAATACATTAGTTAGCAGTACAGAACTGAACACTCTCACATTCCAGAGAAGTCCAGATAATGCATAACAAATCTGTATTCTACGACTTTCTATGGCCTTAACTATATAGTCTTTCTCTTAAGCTATATGGTGTATTCATTAAGTTCATATGACTTTCTAAGGCTTTCTCCTAGGCTGTATGGAGTTCATCTGTTTTCTCATTGCTTCAGCACCAGCCGAAGGTAAACCTTGTATCTGACTCTTCCCTAGACCCATTCAGCTTTGGCTTCTGTGTCAGTCTATTAGAACCAGAAGAAGCAAATCTGAGGATGTACAAACAGCAGAACATCTTTGAGGGCCCAGCACAGCCATAGTTTAGTCTGTAAGCTACAGGCAGCATCCTCTGCTACACAAGAGAGAGATGTCACAAATTGAAACATGGGCATCAGATTTATTTATTTATTTATTTATTTATTTATTTATTTATTTATTTATTGGTTACATAAAATACTCTTGTACTTGGCATTTGAAATTTATTAATGCTTCTGAACTATATAGGTGCACACACACGCAAGCGCACATGCACATGCACACACAGTTTGTGGAAAGATTCTGACATTTTACTATTCTTGAGAGACAGGATGGAAACAGGTTAGCACAGTAGTCATGAAAGCTGCCACTGATGCCCAGCTGTGTGGGTTTCAAGCATGTTTCTGTCACATCAGGTGTTAGTGAAGTTACTTAATGATTCTGTTTCTCTGTTTTCTTATCTATCACATGTGGATTATATGATTCATAAGAATGACTTAATGATGAATAGCTGCTTTTGGAATGTACTGAAAGTTTAATAATGTCATAATTTTCCAGCATTGTCATATTATGGTTCAATCAGAAGAACACATTGGTGTTTCTGAGATGTGGTCATCTTTGTCCAAAGCACTCCACTGGGTGTTATTGACATCATCATAGTATTGACAAAGATTTATGATGTTTTTCTTTAAAAAAATCACGTTCAGAGTCAACGAATCTTGTGATGAGTCTACATATTAAGTTATAATGCAGGATATTATAGCCTAGAGACTTAGAAATATTGTTTTGCTTAGTTCTTTCCATTCACATAGGAAAAGCAAATGGGGAGGGATGTCAAATTATAATCAGAAAACTGATAGAAAATATAATATTTGATTATGAGGAAGGTCTTTGAGCTGGAGCTCACCTCTAGGAATAAACCTGTGATTGCCAAGAGAAAGACTGTGCTCACTCTTGAAGGAAGCAGAAGGAAAGCCTCGGGCTTTTCTTGCTTGAAGAAGTGTGTTTTCCTTCCTGCCCAGCAGCACCACTCGGAGGAAGAATCAGCCCCAGGAGTTACACATTTGCGTGTTTTACACTTGAATATTTCCCCACACTTGCTATTGGCCTTATTCAACATGGAGGGCCACAGATCTCAGACATGGCTCCAGATATTTGTGCAAAACATAGCTGTGCTTATGTGTTCAGGTTGCTACTTTTCTCTGTCACCAGCCCAAGGCTTCCTTGAATGCCTCACATGGCTCTTGTTGAAATGTCTGTGAATGCTGGGTGTTAAATGCTGGTGTGAAGAGTTACACAAGCTCAGTGGCCTGTTGTGCATTATTAACTTCTCAGTGAATACTCCTGGCTGCGTAGATTGTCCTGTGGGTAAGGATGGATGCCAAGGCGATAACTGTAATTCAAAGCATTTGTGCTTGTCTCTCAATATGGTCTCCCTTGTTAATTCACTGACGGTTTCTTTCTGTCTGTGGTAGAGCGACATTCCCGACAGAAAAGTGGCTCTTTCCAGCCTCTCCTCTAGATTTCCCAGAGGCTACTCCCTGTGGCTTTAAGTACACTGCCAAAGTGCACTTTACTATGTCACAATCTCTTTTTTAAGACAGATTATCTTGATTGTATTCTCAGTGGAGAAATTTCATTACTCTTTTTACTTGATAGGATAGTGAAAGGGTAGATCACATTTGCTTTATTTACAAAGGTTAATTTTAGATTCGGTTGAATCTCAATCATCATAATAATTCCTGTTTTATGGACATGTGCATGTGTCAGGGTGTAAAGGCTGGGAGACAGCCTCAGGTGTCATCCTTAGGGTCACTGTCCCCCTGCTTTGAGACAGAGTCTTATTGGCTTGCAGGTCACCAACTAGGTTAGACTTGCTAAGCAGGAAGTACCCCACTGCTGGCACTACCTAGAAGTTTGTGTCCCTGCACTTGGCATTCTTACACAGGTTCAAGAGACAAAACTCATCCTTGCAAGGTAATGGCTCAGTAATTACTAATTTTTGAGTACATATTCTGTATCATGAACAACGCATGGTTTCCCTACATTCCCTCTTCTAATCACTAAACAAACAAACAAAACAACAACAAACAAAAAACCCAAAAGTGAAGTTCAACTAAGTTAGAAAAACAATGCCCCCCCCCCAATCCCAAGTTTCAGTTGTTGAGCAAAGCAAAAATTTATCATCTACCAAAAGTTCTAGGTTGTCATCAAGGATTCTTCATCTTATAAACTCAACTCTCAGTTGTATCTAAGCCTCAGGTTATAAAGCTGGCTGGTTAGTGTGGGCATAAAGGGACCGATGCCATTAAAAGTAAAAGATTGGACTGGAACAGATGGCTCAGTGGTTAAGAGCATTGACTGCTCTTCCAGATGTCCCGAGTTCCATTCCCAGCAACCATATGGTGCCTCACAACCATCTGTAATGAGATTTGATGCTCTCTTCTGGTGTGTCTGAAGACAGACACATATGTGCTCATATATACACAATAAATAAATAAATAAATAAATAAATAAATAAATAAATAAATAAATCTTTAAAAAATTGCTGAGATTATAGGCATGTAGTTACCAAAAGTAAAAGGTTACGGGTTCTCAGTTTTCCTGTAGTGGTATATGTGATTCACCACAGGGACCATATGACACCCAAACCAGTCATCAGGTAGAATTCGAAACAACAGGAAAACACAGGTCAGAGGTCTTCATGGAATTTTCTGAGGAATCAGTGTAGCAAATCAGAGTGAACAAATCAGTCCTGACTCGCTTGGGAAGGGTTGGTCTTAGGACTGGTGGTCTCTAGTTGTTTGTTTCATGGTCCCAGTGGTTTAAAGACAAGATCTTGGCTCTGTATATGAGAGTTGGACATAGGAGGTGGCTGGAAATACGAGAATATGGACATAGAATTAGTTGCTTTGGAATGTGATTTCTGTGGTGCACCTTTCAAAGCTAATTTGCTGGAGATGTAAGCAACTTTGATTGTTAATTTGGTGCTGTTATTAATGGCTGCTCCATGGACAAATATAGACTTTAAGAAAAAAGAACATTTCAATACCAGGCCTCTGAGTTTAGCCTGACTGAACTAAAGCAGAGAGAGCTGAGCTTCCTGTGAAGAGTTTACAAATTTCAAAACCAAGGTCTCATGGTTGGGGTGGTCAGAACACCTAAGGAAATCTCCTTCTGATGTTTAGTAAATGGAGATGTGTTGCGGTCAAAATAAAAAGGTAACCTTTTATCCCACGTTAGTGCTGGGACCCACAGGGCCACATGGCACTTCGGGGTATCTTTATCTCAGTACCCCCATGCTGCCTCCAAGTACTCAAAGACTCTGGCTTCCTTTGACCCAACTGCCATCTCTCTCCACAAGAGCTGCTCCAGTGTGAAACCGAGCACCCATTCTCTTTTTCTACCACACAGTTCCTTAGGCAGGTTAGTTACCAAGCCTTGCACACACACAACTCATTCCACAGGCCCCACACCGGATCTGTATGTTCCAGCTGCCTCTCAGCCATTGTTGTCCCACACAGTTCTCCACAGCCTGGTAAAAACATGACTCAACAATTAATAACTTATCAAACAGATTTATATGTTGAATTCACAATTCACAATCCATCCACATAATAAGCTTACAACAAGTTGACCAAGATATAAACCCAGATAAGATAAATTGACCTATAAACATCCATCTCTAGAAAGTAGCCATATCTACCCATGGCTACTCAGAGCCATGCAGATGGAGATGGGTCATCCTCATCTTCCCTGTTGAATCTCTCACTTTCTCTTCTCTTCTGTCTTACCAAAACATTGTCCCTGCCCCACTCTCTACTGTCCAATCTTGTATTGCCTTGACATCAACCTACCTGATGCCATCAAACTGCCTTCCATATATTGATATACATTTCATATATATGGCCATAGATTAGGGCTGCACTCAACTGTGGCCAGAGAAGCTTCTGTTTACACTGGGCTGAGGTAAATGCAGAGGCTCTCAAGTAGCCAAAGGGCTGAGAACAAATGACTGTTAAGTCATCAGGTCTAAATATGACATGTCTACCACGCTGTCCAAGGCTTCAGAAATGGGTCACTGTAGAAGAGAGTGCGCAAAGATCGTAGGATTGAGAAGAGAAGGGGAGTATTTGGTGAAGCTCTGTCTTCTGGATATGTCATGGACATCATAATTATGAACACACAGTGGCTGTGGCTACTGCACAGAACTTATCAAAAAACAGAACAAAATATAACAACACTAAAAATAGAATGGGGACTAAGTGGGATAAGAAGAGGCTCATTGGGAGCAGGAGAGAGATAAGAGGGTGAAGGTATAGGAGACATGATCACATTTTATATATGTATAAAATTAGAAAATTATGTTATAAGATCTAGGGGTGAGCATTCTGTAAGGATAAGTTGTGGTTCCTGTGTTGACTTCTGTGACAAGAGCTGAAGGGTACACTGACCTATGGGTATAAAGATACAAACTTAGAGGCCAGTTCGATGCCATGTCCATTTATCAAGATGACAATAGTAGGTTCTTCCCTGAGGATCACAACCTATGTAGCTTCAGGTTCTTGGCTCTCAAGATGGTGCCAGGTGTTAAAACTGAGAGTGGTGCTGACTTCACAGTCTTATGACTATGGTATACTAAAGACCACCAACTTGTATAAATGCATACATTGTATTCTAGGGATATTATTTATAAATAAAGATTTTATTTTAAAAAATGAGATGGTTCAGCTAGAGAGTTCAGGAGTAAGGTGCATTCTGACATTTGACAGTCTCTGACTCTACATTTCTGTTGTCAAACTTTAAGTAATAGCAGCCTTGATAGACTCACATGACCTGGAAAATGACCTGACAAGGTTTTTTTGAGATATAAAACACATGCTTGTCACCAGCAGGTACTTTTTGGTGAGGCGGTTCAGTGAGAATATGATCTGGCATCCCCAGGTTCACCATACCACATTCTTGACAGAGCTAGATACCTCAGTAACACATTTGCAGAATCATCTTTAAGATGATGGGCTATGAGAACAGAGGAGGTGTAGCCCAACATTGTGGTGCAGAAAGTCCCCACTGAGCACCACAGCGAGTTCCTGGAAACTGTGTCATTCAGCAGGCCTCTCATAGTGACAGACAAGCAATAACTCTATGCCAAGTATATGGTACAACTATCAAATACAACGAAGTCAAACATGTGGCCAGATTACATTTGAAAGCAAAGATATATACACTATAAATCTCATTACAATTTAAGAATAAAAATGTGGCCAATTTCTAGATTTTCTATAGGAAATGAAAGCTCCGAGTCTACTTTGAATCTGAATGGCAGTTTATTGTAGTATGAAGCATAGCTCATAAATCATATTTCGACTGCTTCATAACTGTGACTTCAGACACAATCTGTTCATTGTAGTGATTAATCATTGGATTTCAAACTTCAGAATATAAGATTTTAATATCACCCAGCTTGTTCAGGTCTCTTGCAGAACTGTGTGAGAAAGTGTAACAGGTATGTGTGCAGTGTGTGTGTTTCTCTGTGTGTATGTGTGTGTGTGTTTTATAGTTTTCTAAACATTAAACATAGATTCATTGTATGGAAGAAGAAGTGTATGAGAAAATGTTATGCATGTGTGCAGGAGGAACAAGTATACCTGTCCGGAATAGGGACTGCTCTATCCAGCAAGGTCTGTATAGTACAGGAAAATGGTAAGCCTTGTCTCTGAGCTTAGCCAATTCAAGAAAGATGGGCAAGTCCCTTCCTTAGGCTTGGCAGTGGTATCTAGTAGACTGATACTCTTTTAATTACTGTACCCTAGCTCTCTTACTTCATAACAAATTTTTCACAAACTACCATATTTGCACATGAAATTCCATTTCTTAATGACCCAGGAGCTACATTTATGATATACAGTCAGGAGAAATTTTTAAAAAATTAAAAAAAACTTATTTATAAGTGCCTATATTAACATGACTGATAAGAGCCCAAATCAACTCAAATATGCCTAAACTAATAAATGTGAATAAAATATGATATAATATAACATATACTTATATTCTGTCATAATATATAACAACATAGATGAATAATTTTAAAAATTGCATTTTATCTAGGTTGTGTATGTGTGTATGTGTGTATGTATGTGTGTACCAAGCGTTCAAAGGGAGATCAGATGATGACTCATGGGAGGCAGTTCTCTCCTTCCAGTATATGTGTCCTGGGGCTCAGGAGGTCAGGTGTGTGTCCTGGGGCTCAGGAGGTCAGGTGTGTGTCCTGGGGCTCAGGAGGTCAGGTGTGTGCCCTGGGGCTCTGGAGGTCAGGTGTGTGTCCTGGGGCTCAGGAGGTCAGGTGTGTGTCCTGGGGCTCAGGAGGTCAGGTGTGTGTCCTGGGGCTCAGGAGGTCAGGTGTGTGTCCTGGGGCTCTGGAGGTCAGGTGTGTGCCCTGGGGCTCTGGAGGTCAGGTGTGTGTCCTGGGGCTCTGGAGGTCAGGTGTGTGTCCTGGGGCTCTGGAGGTCAGGTGTGTGTCCTGGGGCTCTGGAGGTCAGGTGTGTGTCCTGGGGCTCAGGAGGTCAGGTGTGTGTCCTGGGGCTCTGGAGGTCAGGCTTGTGGCAGAGTATTTTACCACTGACTCATCTCAGCAACAGTATGGATGAATCCTAAAGCCACAACACAAAGAACTAAATATTGTGTAAAAAATTCCCATCTACAGAGACAAGGCAGATGAGTAGTTGCCAGAGGGTGACAAACAGGGCAGACAGATGTGGGGACTGGGATAAGAGGTTCCAAGGTTTCTTAGAGTGGGAGGTATTCTAAAAACGTATTGGCAAAATGGCAAGCCACTAAATTATACACTTTGAATATCTCAGTTATATGTGAATTATATTTTGTGAGTTATATTTCAATGGGGTTGAAATATAACTTCAATTATATTTCAATAACAAAAAAGATTTTCATATGCCACAGCTGACTACCTAAGAGGCAATACAAAATAAATGTCCACATTACGTCTTCTGATTTCAGAAACAATTTGTAAGAGCATACCTGTCACTCTGGTAGTCAGGGAGGGAAATATAATTAGTACCTGTGGTTCTTCTTCTTCTTCTTCTTCTTCTTCTTCTTCTTCTTCTTCTTCTTCTTCTTCTTCTTCTTCTTCTTCTTCTTCTTCTTCTTCTTCTTCTTCTTCTTCTTCTTCCTCTTCCTGTTCCTCTTCCTCCTCATCCCCCTCCTCTTCCCCCTCCTCCTCCTCCTCCTCCCCCTCCTCCTCCTCCTCCTCCTTCTTTGTGGAGGCAAAATTTACCAAGAACCACAAAGAGATTAGCTTACCACTTTGTGCTATTCTTGCAAATTTTATTTGTTTGGGTTTCATTAACATGTTGTTATGTCGTGCCTTTGTTCAAAGTAATTTATTTTTACAAACCGATTTCATAGACCTCATTAAGTACGTAATATATCCCAAACACTGTGCATATAAAGGACCACTGCTTTTTCATCCTCAATTTTGTCCATCATGGTCCAGAGGAATAGAGATTATGAAGTTATGTCGGGGGTGTGGTGGGTGACAGAAAAGGTTCTTTTCTGAGACTAAGGTGATCGGTTGCTTTGTGATGGCTGTCATAGAATTTGTTGCCTTGGGTCACTCTTTTCTCTTTGAACCATAGTTTCTGATCTATTTAAAAAGGGGCATGAAGAGGATGTAGTTCAGTTGGTAAAGTTCCTGCCCAGCAAGGGCAAAGCATTGGATTTGATCCTTGGTACTACAGAACTGGGTCAGAGTAGGGTGCACTTCTAACCCTGGCGTTTATGAAGAGGAAGCAGGCGAAGGTCACGCTTAGGTCGATAATCAGGGAAGTTTAGTACATTCTACTTATGAAATGCTTTCTTCTTTCAGTTGTTGAAGGGAAGAAAACCAAGTGTATCTTAAAAGAGAACCCTCCTTTTATATTTTCTTAGGTAAATAGTATTCCTTTGCCATGGCAATCTGAGACTCAAAGTTTTGTGGTGACCAGTTGTTTCCTTTAATATGACATGTGTGTCAGTAAATCACTCATGTCTGCAGCAAACACTGCTGGGAAAGAAATACCTACTTATTCCCAGGAATTCTCAGGACTGTATCCTTTACCTGCTATGTTAAAATTTATTTATAGTTTTGTGAAGAAACAAATTAATAATGAAACTTGAATTATCACCCATAATGTTACTGGTTTCCATATGCCCCAGGACTCCTTTATCTCTTGCCATCTCTTGGCATTTGATCAAAACCTGAAGGATGCAAAAAATGAGTCATGGCTTTGTGAGTCTTACTTTCTCTCTCTGTACCCTATCCCTCCACAGCTGTGAGCGAGAGAGAAGGTATGTCATACCCAAACCTGCCCTTAGCCAGTAACAGAGGAAGTGAAGGGAGCTCTTCAAAGCCCAGGGCAAGAGTATGCATTTGTTGTGGTGACTAGCTTGGAAAACGAAAGTTTGATGCTGTTTATCTCTGATGGGTTAGTTTGATTCTGCAATGCCGTCTCCTAAAAGGTAAAGCAAGATACGCAGGGTAGTTTGTACAGAATCATTCTCTGAGACAATGAGAAGGCTGCACGTCCCATGTATTCTCAAAGATTCTGGTGCCATTGTACTACAGCAGCATGTATGTGTGTGTATACATTGTGTGAGTTGTGTGTGTATGTGTTTGTATGTAAGTGTGTGTCTATATATGAGTGTGTGTTTGTATGTGAGTATATTCCATTATGTGTATGTTTGCGAGTCTGTGTTTGTGTGTGTATGAATATGTGTTTGTATATGAGTATATATGTGTTTGAATGTTTGTGCATGCATGTGTGTGTGTGTGTGTGTGTATGTGTGTGTGTGTGTGTGTATGTGTACTATAGAGGGGAACCAGAAGACTCTTCCTTCTGTATTGGAGGCTGTGTTCTAACCTGAAGCAGATGATAAGACTGCTCTGTAGAATCAGAACCAGGAAGATCCATCTCAGAAAATATGAATGGCAACACAAGAGTCTGAGTCACAGATACACAAATATGAAAGGAATTATTTATTACTTAATATAAACTTTATTTCATAATTAAAGAGTTTCAGTAACATAATATGATTTCTCCAAGGTCTCACAACCAATAATTGAATCTTGATCTCGTGAAACTAAATTTCATGTTATCTGCAGGGGATTATTTAAGATAAAAGTGTGTGTGTGTGTGTGTGTGTGTGTGTGTGTGTGTGTGTGTGTGTGTGTAGTGTGTGTGTGTGTAGAGTCTCTGAAAACGGAAGATGAGGTCAGGGAGATGCCTCAGTGAATGAAGGTGTTAGTTAAGGAAAACACTGAGGCTGACAACATGAGTTCTATCCCTGGTACCCAGGTGGTGAAAAAACAGAACTGAGCTTAGAAAATTGTCCTCTAATTTCTACACATGCACTGTGGCATGCGTGTACCCTACCACATATAAGTACACGTGTCCACATGTACACACACTAATCAGTATAAAACACAAACTTCCACATATATGTATGTGTATATACAGGTATGTGTACATATACTAAGTATTAAAAAATTGAAAACCAAAGATGCCAGTATCTTTTTGTTGTAGAGTTATTTATTATGGCAGATTGAAAATAGCTATATTTTCTTTGCCAATTTTCCAATCAGGAGATGATTTTTGTTTCTCCTCATTTGGACTCTAGTTCTGAGCCACAGCTACTTTGGCCAATAGCATGACCTGGGGTGGGAGGTGTGGGGTGTGCCAGCTTTATAACTAGCTCTCAAAGCAGATTCTTCCTCGGTGTGGAACTCAGATGAGAAGGCCAGCTACCTCTGAAGATCCTGCATGGAAATGGGGAGGAAGAAAGGCTCAGAAGCCACTCGGTAGCCATGACATCCTGCTAGAGACCATCCTGGCCTCTCCAACCTGCTAAAATGCACATTGGACATTAAATATGTTCCATGAGGAACAGGCAGATATCCCAGGCCAGGCTCCCAGATTCCACAGCTATGTAATTGTGAGGCACAGGTTGCTTTGGGTTTTAAGTTTGAGGAGAGTTAATCAGGCTACAGTTGACCACGGGAAACTGTAATTGTAAGTATATGCACCCAATGCATTCAAGCAGAGGATGGTTAGCTGATAGATTCCCTTAACTGTTCTGTCTTCCTTTCTTTGTCCTTCCTTTCCCCTCCCCTTCTATTATTCTTTCTCATACCTTCTTAAATATGTAAATGACTTGGTAAATCCTGAAGCTCCTAGAAGCCTCGTTTCCTAGTATATGTCATAATTTTTTTTCCAGTTACACTAAGCCCAAGGCAGCTGATAGACCACTCTGACACATAAGACTTCAGTTTGACATATTACTTATGAAATCTTTCCTCCCGCTTATTAATACATCCCAGCACTAACCCTAATCTAGAAACTGTCATATTCTTAGAGAGCAGGAGTAGATTCCGTCAGCCCTGTTGTCAGGGAAATTAAGTAGAGTAGCAATAATATGGTAGAGAAAGGACAAATTAAAACTATTTCACAGAGAAGTGTCACAGAGCAGGAGTTCGGCTGTGAGAGCAGAGAGCAGGTTGTATTTTAGATAGCAAGGCCAGGAAAGGACTGTGCAAGACATGGAACTCCATTAGGACACTGACAGACACAGTGTAAACACCATGAGATGAGTCTGGAGAGGGGACTGCGTGGTGTAGCGTGCTGTTGGAACGGAAAGAGAGTTGGACAGCTTGAAGTGTATAATAAGATGGAGGAGTTGATCTCCAATCCCATGGTGATGCCTCCCTCTGGATACTGTGAGGATAAGGCAAGTTGGAAGTCCTGAAGCAGTGGGGTGCCCATGTATGTGGGTGGCACTCTGCTCTCTGCTTTAGACTTTGAAGGTGGCTCCTGTAAGACGTGCTGGAGCCCTCGGGTGAAAGGATAAAACAAAGTCAAGCAGAGGTTATTTTTCTTCTCTGTGGAGAATATTAGAACCAAAAAAAAAAAAAAAATGTTATTGTTTGTTTGAAACCAGGTCTCATGATGTAGCCCTGGCTGTCCTGGAACTTACTAGTTCAGGCTGGCTTCGACCTCAGAGATGTGCCTGTTCCCACCACCACCCCCAAGTGCTGGAATTAAAGCCACGTGCCCTATGCTCTGTTTGAAAAAAAATGTTTACACACGATGTTATTTGACCTCTTGTTTAGCCTTATAGTTTACTTCTGTGTGTTTCAGTATACTATTTTTAAAACTTTGGGGGGACTTAAACTGTGTCTGACTCACACGGTTTAAGATATAGGTGTGCAAGTGGAAATAGTGAAGAACACTAGTACCAGCTGTATGTGCACTTCAGAATTCCTGAAGGTATCTCTACAGCCGCTGACCTGGAAGATGCTGAGACAGTTACCATGGTGAACCATTACCGCAGTGGAAATGCACTATATTCCTGAGAAAGTTTTGAAAGAGTTGAGAGTCTTGGTTCTATGAAGTGATAATTAACATTCGTCAAGTCTGACTAAGAACGATTACATTGCCATGACATTCCAAAATTGTAAGCATCCAGACGTTTTAAGCCATGGTAACCTTAAATAACTGCACATACTTGAAAATGATAGACAGCAACATCAAGTAAAACGAGGTACACAGTGAATTAACTACAATGATAGAAAATTGTGTATCAAATGCCAAGAGTCAAAACACACGCACATGCACGCACACACACACACACACACATACACACACACACATGCACACACACACACACACACACACACACACACACACACACACTTACACACATGCACGCACATTAAAACTTGTAGTTTTCTTAAGAAAATAAAGTCTCAGTGTGGCCTTCTGTACAATGCTAATCCTTTCAATGCTTCTTAAAAACACAATTTGTCAGTCTTTGGCGTTCCTTCAATCCCATCAGAATCCCATGAAAAGTACTCCCCTCTCTCTCCCCCCCTCTCTCCTCCCATTCTCTGTCTCTCCCTCTCCTTCCCCCCCTCTCTTTTCCTCTCTCTCTCCCCTCTATTTTTATAATAATAATTAGATTCTGAACCCATCTGAAGACACAGAATACCTATTACCTTCCCACAAAGCACTATCTGTAAAAGAACCCCAGGAAAGCAGATTATGGACATGCCCTGTGTACACACCAATGTGCAAGGCTGCAGCTGTGTAAGAAAGCCCTGACTGTGTTAATAGCAAATCCTATTTAATTTTTATCCTTTTAATCATTTGAATGGAGTTTAACCTTTGTATCTGATAACATTTTGAAACATCTTTATGTAGGCTCTTTTCTCTTACATTTTCTAGAATTTTTTTTATATAAAATAGAGAAGGAGAAATAGTCTTCCCCAGGAAAGAATCTACTAACTAAGTATCCAATACCAAACAGTGGGCCTTGAAAACATGCATACAGGTAATATTATAAAGACTAAGCAGATTATGGTTATGCGTTTAGTAATACATATGTATACCTCTGTATATATACATATATGTGTGTATACATGTACATGTATATAATAACAATGAATAAAAAAGAGGCTATGAACTTGAAAAAGAGCAAGGAGGGGTGTATGGGAGGGTTAGGAGGAATCCTCCTGTCTCTACCTCTACAACTCAGAACTACAGGTATGTACTGTCTCACACAGATTTTTACATGGCTGCTAGGGTACAAACCTGAGCTAGGGTACAAACCTGAGTCCTCATACTACTATTGGACATCCTTTACTGACTGAACCATCTTCCTGGTCCCCTCCATCTATCTAGTTTTACAGTGATGCTGTGGTCTGTGAAAGGTATGTCTCCAATCCTGTCTCCTCTTATTTCCTTATACAACTCTAACTAATGGGGTGTGGGCTTACTCAATGGCTAAGAAAACCTTCTCTACAGCCGGAGGTAACTTATCCTGGGTCTCCAGCACCCAGAATTCATGTTTTTGTTGTTGGGGGTGGCGGTGGTTGTTTGACTTTATTGCTTATTTGTGTTTTGTTTTTAAAGCCAGGCATAACCTCTGTAGCTAGTTTCAGTGTCCTAGTTCTAGTAGATGGTGGTAAGAGACTCATTACTGATGGCTGGTTGGCTAATTGTGCATAAAAGGCAAGCTCTGGTTCACTTTGAGACTACCTCAGGGAATAAGGCTGACAGCAGTGGAGTAGTGTATCCCACATTCTTCCTCTGGTCTCCACACACATGCATATCTGCACACATATGGGTAACACGTGAGCACACATAGGCATAGAAGTGAAAAGCAGTGTGTCCCAAGGCAAACCTAAAGCCTCCCAGTGACCCCCTCTAGCCCTTGTGCACATGCTCACGTGCTCACGCATGTCCACTTGCACACTAATTCCTGCTTTAGAGTCTTTGCTCAGGGTGTCTTTCCCAACCTCTTCCCTGACTTCTGCATCTTTCCCTTCCCCCAAAGCAACGCCATAGGATCATGAAGCTGCTCCCTATACAGTGTCCCTGGTTTCTGTTTATTTTCTAACATCATTCTTCAACATTACAGTGAGCATCACAGTGAGCTACTGGCACCTATTGTGAAGAGTGTGTTCTAGCTTTCTACCCCACCAACCCCCAATTTTGCCCCTGAACACCTCTGATAAAACTTTCAAATCCTGGAAAGGTCCCTGCCCTCACCCCTGGTCATCCCTGGACACTGGAGTGTGGTTTGGAACGCCCACACACTGATCTTCTGCCCTACTTCTGGATTTTACAGTAAATAGCTCAGCATCGGAAGGTCCTGACTCTGCAGAAAGACCCTATGGGCTTGCTTGTGATAATGTTCAGATCATTTCAAAGCTGTTGAGCATTTCCTGGTCTTGTTGAAGAAGCTCCTTCAGCTCAGATTCTTGATTTGGTCCTCCTGGATTCCAGCCTCTTCCTGATTTCCAACTCTTTGTTTCTCTCAGCCCACATATTGCTTCTTCCTCCCACCATCTCCCATGGTGGCTTCATCATCTATTTCTACTAATTAAATGGCTTCTTAGGGAACAAAACTTCATTCAGTGTAATCTCTAAGTTACACTCAATTAATTAAATTGTACCAACTTCATTTCTAATCTGAATACATGCTCTAGAGCCAGCCCAGCTGACAATTTGTTCATGTCACCTGATTTCGTTGAGCCCTGCTTTCTCTGATAGTGAGAGTGCAGAATCCTTTTGCCCATGTTCCTGTCTGTCTTTTCTATTCACTCCTTGTTCATAGAGACAGAGAACATTGCACTAATCTTTGGTAAATTATGTCAACCATTTCAGTTCCGTCTTCTCTTACAGAAACATGACAATGTCATAGCTTTTGGGGGCGAATAAGATGTCATCATAAACATCACTCTCCTGCTTCAATTTCTGACTGTTTTTTTCTTCTTGAGGAAGTCTTTTTATTTCTGTTTTGGTAGCTTTACCCTTGTTCCTTTATTGAGTAAATGCTTGAGCTCATAGTGTGTGGCAGGTACTGAAGTGATATTGGGAAGTCAGAAATGCAATGCATTAGAGAATGTTAAAAAAATGTATGGTCTGATGGGAGGGTCTGATAAGCAAGCCTTCATCTCTTCATTTTGTCATGTCTCATCAGGAAAAGCTCTGAGAATGTGCTCCTCCACGCTGGGTGCTACGATCCTCTTAGGATTAAAAAAAAGTGTTAGAGCCGTCAAGGAGCTGGTATGTGTGGTAGGTAGGTTGGGTGCGTGGATGATGGCGAACTGGCATTTCTGAAAGGGTGGTATAGTAAAAACAAAATGTTGAGAAGAGCTTCCTTGGAGAGGGGGCTTCCATAGAGACTGGTGACTGATTTCAATGAGTTTGAGGAGTATGTCAGGTTAAGCAGCATTCCTGAAAAACCACTGCTTGCTATTGTGGTTGCCCTAGGTTGTTATAGGTATGCAAAGCCCTTAGTTCTGCCTGCTGCTGTGTAATCTCCAAGGGAAGGGGCAGTAGGTAGGATTCTGGGTAGTCAAGAGGGCCTGTGGATGAGAGGGTTTAATATAAGATGCCATTTAAATAGGAGTCTGAGCATAATGACGAAATAATCATGTGAGTACTTGGGATAAGAACATTCAGAGAATGTTGGGTAAGACTTGGGGGGATTTTCTTACATGATATTAGGAAACCATTAAAGGGTTTAAAATAGAGGGGAGACATTCTCTGTCTGACATTTGCTCAGTGCTACCATATGTAATGCAAAGGAAGGAGGAAGCTGTTACAGCAACAGCTGACATTGTCTGAACCTTAGCCCATGCCGTCAGTTTGAACAGATGAGACTGGGGGCTCAGTGAATATGGGACATAAAAGTGACAAAGATGTTAGAGGTGACTGTAGAAATTTTGACCCAGGGAATGAGAAGCACATTGTTACTGTAGCTAAGAAGAGCAGGTGGGGCAGGTGTGTGGGAGCACCAGGTGTTCAGACTTGCTCCGATTAGTTTGAGGAACGTGATGAGCATCTAAATTTGTGAATCAACTCAGAAACTGGATAGAGCTAGATCTGGAGTCTGGCAGGCTGTCAAGTACCAGAGAAGAGGTAAGTTTGATTTACAAATCATTAGCATAGCAGTGCCAAGCTAATGTGTAACAAGGAACGAAGTCACTTAAAGCATTGTTTTCAAAGCTACTGGACAACAGAAAGACATTTCTGTCACCTGACAAGGTGATACGTCCACCTGAGTGCACAGATGTTATTCACTGACATTTTCAAGTCTATTTCATTTTAAAAAACTGTGGCAACTTTCTAATGTTTGCAACCCACAGTTTGAAATTTTTAGTGTAGGAAACCAGGAGAGGTCTAAGGACTGAGTCCTTGTGACAAACTAGTATGTGGATCTCTAATATTAATTTTGAAATTCCCAAGCTAAAGAATGTTACTATAATAGTTAAAACTATTATATTTTTTAAAAAGAAATTTTATTCCTCTAAAACAATTAACATGAGGCAAAAGTATTTTAAATGAATATATCAGCCTTTCTAGGGATTCCCTAAAATAAAAATGAATGCATCCCACTTTGGTTTCTGTTGCTGTGATAAAACACTGGCCAAAAGCTACTTGGAGGAGGAAAAGCTCTTTGTTTTGTTTTGGACTTGCATTTCACACTGCACTCCATTCTGGAGGGAAGCCAGGATAAGTTCATGGTTGGGACCTAAAGTACAGATCACAGAAGAAGGCTGCTTAGCTCATATTCCAGGCTTCTATTTATCTACATTTATTGTACAGCTTAGTATACAGCCTATACTTAGTATATAGCCATAGTGAGCTAGTCCTCCCAATATCAATTAGCAATTAAGAAAATATGAAGAAAGGTAATGAAAGCCCATATTTTTAATCCCAGAACTTCAGATGCAGAGGTGGTTCTCTTTTTGCACAAGGCCACTGTGGTCTACATTATAAGTTCTAGGACAGTGCAGGGCTTTGTGAGTATGAGTATGAGTGTGTGTATGTGTGTGTGTGTGTGTGTGTGTGTGTGTGTGTGTGCAACCAATTTCTGTGGAGCTATGAACAAACACTTATTCATACCAGATAAGAAACCATTGACAGACCAAAGTTCATCTTGGTGAACGAATGAGTTTTAATAGAATTACCTACAGGAATATGGGTGAAGGGTCACTTACAGGAACAGAAATGACTCAACAACAGCTGCATCACTAAAGCCTACTCTGGGAAAATGGACAGCTGATAAGCCCTGGAAACCTGTACTGCACTTTACAGTTTCAAGCAGCTGGACTGGTTGAAGCCCGTCTCTTCCAGGGAGCTCAGCTGCTTTGACACTCTTCTAGGCAGATTAGTTTGTCTGAGAGCATTTCTTAGCAGTATTTATTATTTGTATGTGCTTGAGAAGAGTGGTGGCTAGTTATTCTGGTTGGTTTTAGGGACTTCCTGAAGCCTTTGAGTTGGTTGCTTTCTGGACTTAAGGGGGTCCTCTGAAGTACAGATCATATCATCTTGGTTTCCTTGTAAGATGAAAGTGTATACCTCAGAGGACGAGCTTGCTTTACAACAGATGCCATTACAGGAAGGATACTTGTTTTGTAATGCATGTTGAATTTTGTGAGTTAGCTTTCTCTATTTTTAGCTTTCCTTTGACTTTCCTGACCTTGGTAGTTTTGAGGATTTGCTTTTTCTCCCCAGCGCTGAATTTTTTTTATTGGATTTTCTCTGCATTTAAATTTCAGATGTTATCCCTTTCCCACAATCCCATCCTCCCTCCCCCTCCCATTGCCTCCGTGAAGGTACTTCCTCTCCCAACGACCCCCTCCACCTCAGCACCTTGGCGTGAAGATTTGGTTTTTTCTAATGAATTGAAGTAAGCCTGTGTATCATACAGGCTTGTCCACTATGACCTTACTATTTACTATTTCTTCACTTTGTAATTTGAATTTACTTTATAAGAAAATTCTTTGAAAGGAGGTAACTATACCAATCTGGACTGAAGTTTGTATTTTTTATTTATTTTATTTATTGATATTTATCTTTACTGGACTTTTTATTTATTAATATGTATGTGTGTGAATATGTGTGTGAATGTATACACATGCATGTCCATACATGCACAAGCACATGCCACAGTGTGCATGTGACAGCCAGAGGACAACTTTCAGGTATCAGTTCTCTCTACCACTTGGTACTTGGAATATTCTGCTCAGGGGCAAGTGTCTCTATCTGCTGATCCATCCTGTGAAGACTCTATTCTCTTTAGAAATTAGAATTGTCTGAAATGTAGATATTAGGAATCTTTTGGTCTGGCTTCTGTGTCCTTTTTTAATGTCATCAGTTTTGAGCACTTTCTTGTTTTCTGGTATGAGACGTGCCAAAAATATTGTGTGACTTGTATACTCCAGAACTAGTGTCAGCTGTTTCTCAGGGGTCTTGGGCTTTTCTAGAGGATAATGTTTCAAAGTAGTGTAAGAGCTGGGTGTGTTTATTATTCTTGTGATGTCATTTGTCCCAGGACATCTTAGTGGAGGGAATGAGGGAGATATGTATTTTTATGTGTTCATTATGAGTGCACACACACTTACACAAGCTTCTACCATAGAAGCTTCTTTGCCTTTACATATTATAATCCACATTTTCCTGTCAATACCCCCAACTTCAAACCAACATCATCAGTTCATCCTAATTTTTGTCTTTATCAAATGTCCTGAACATGCTTTTGATTTACCTTCCTGCTCATAACCAATATCATGTTGCCTTACCTTAGTTCCTAAGAGAATCACTGCAGCATCTCTGTAGTCTACTACCTGTGCTGGGCTACATCTGGGATCTCAAACCTGTAGCCAGACTTTGGCTACTTTGTAGGTTCTTCTTTCTTCCACCCTCTCCATTTCCTTTCATCTATCCTTCCAACTAACATTATATAGGAGTGTAAAAAGGAAAGATTTATAAAGAAAAAACATTCCTGAATAAAGTCAAAGGTTGGAAAGGGGGCAATGTTATTGTTAGATTACTTCTTGCTGATCAGGGACATTGAGTTCCTTGGGGTAAGTGATCTCCATCTTCTTTCTTCTTTGCACATTATTTCTTAACAAACTGTGACCAACAGCAACAAACAGCAACCAACCCAAAACCAACCACCCACCCCAGTTCTCCGGGCCCTAGCATTTATACACCCTCTGAAAAGTCCCCCAAATTCCAAATGTCCCGCAATCACAGAAGCTATCTGCCACTGACATGAGGCAAATCATAATCAGGTGCCAGGAACAATCTGAAGCAGCCTAATATTCCACACATGGGATTAAATTAAAAACATATTCCCATAATAGTTCTGTGTCATTTTTTAAAACAAAACTCTAAAAACTGTCACTATATAAACCTTCAGTTGCTCAAAGGTTCCAGCGTTTCCTAGTTCTATTTCTCATGTATAGCCCCAATTTGTCCTGATGCATCATACCGAGACCATCCTTATAGATTGTCCCATTTGTGTGAGAGCCCTCATAAACCCATGTAGATTCCACTGCACACCTGGGTTTTTATTCCATGTAGACCTTCTCATCTATCCCTTGATCTCTAACATCCATTATCCTCTCTGCTGATGATCTCAGTGTCTTTCCTGGGCTCTGAACACCATGACTTAGCTCCATCTGGTTTCCTGTGAAGATATCTAGTCAATATACTTTCAACAGCACTCTCTCTGCCTGGTCACCCTCAGTTTACAACCATTACTAATAAAATGCTGTTCTGGCTCCAGCACACATATCAAGCCAATGTTTGCATGTATACTCTCTGAGCGTATTTTTGTGCTGTGTTGTAGCCTCTACAGACTTGCCTCAAAATAGTTTGCTGATAGTTATCTGATAGGTACATGTAGATACCTACCTTACTCAAGTGAAGGTGAGTCATGGTATCAGAGCCTAGGAAAGACACTGAGATCATCAGCCGAGGGGGCAATGAACATCAGAGATCGAGTGTAGGATGAGAGGGTCTACATGGGATGAAGACCCAGGTATGCAGCAGAATTTACATGGGTTTATGAGGACTCTCACATAAATGGGAAGCTCTATACAGGATGAGGCTGTGGGATTACATTTCTCAGGAAGAAAAGGAAGAAAGGTCTATTTAAATCTTGAGATTTTATTTTTATTGTTTTGTTGATTGAATTTGTAGTCTGAGGATTCTCTAGAAGAGCCTTCTTGAGTATTTTGTCTACCAGATCTCTTCCTCCTGGTTACTCAAAATGTGAATTCTGAATCACTTGATTATAATTGACCTTTGGTAACTAAATTTCCTGTTGTGTCCTCATGGTTTTCCTGTGTAATAATGGACCACTTCAGGAGTTTGTGACATTTTGTTTATAACTCTTCCCAACATCTAATAGAAACCCAAACTTACAAATAGTGCTCACTAAGCTCAGTTGATGCAAGCTGATACTGCAATGAAAAGAAAGAAAAAAGAAAAGAAAAGAGGCTTACCCAGGATCAGAAATAGAATTTCCCTGCACCTCATCTCTCTTCTCTTCTTGGACCAATGGACTCCATCCCTCCCCACATTTTTCACCTTCACCTATATCCATCAGCATCATCTTTGACCAAAGCCCTTTATTTACTATGGAGATCACATGCTGAGTAATTCTTGGAGAGATACTTGGGTTTCTAACACAATCAGAGGTAACCACCTAGTGTTATCACATTCACTGTGTTTCTGTGTTTCTCTGGTCAGTGGCATGAAAGAGCCTTGGAATTTCCCCATAGGGACTGAAAGATATAGGGCAGACTGAGAGGAGTACCCTTTCACTGGCACATGCTCGAGGCTGATGTAAGATAACCAGGGATATCTGCTTCATCTTCTCTTTTGAGTACTATATTATTCCATTGGCTCTGAGTTTACAAAGAGGAGATTTTTTAATTTTCTATACCACTAGCCTGCCATGGTCTCATTGATAACCCTGAAGCATTGGTAGATGAATCTTTGTGGTAATTAATAGGTTGGTCCCCAGGGTGGTGCTGTATTAGGGAAGGCTTTGGAAATCCTTCAGTCATAGGTGGTGTGCCCCTGAAGAAAAATTTGGGATCCTGATATCTAATATTCCATGCTCCTGAAATGTGAGATTCACTCTATTCTACACTTCTTCCTTGTTGTACAACTTTTACTAAAAGCTCAAAATGAAGGAGCCACCATACCAGGAGTTTTCAAACTGTGGGTCGAAGGTTAGAAGATTCTGTCACAGGGGCCACCTAAGACCATCAGAAAACATAGATATTTACATTAGTATTGATTATAGTAGCAAAATTTTAAAGTAGCAACAAGAATAATTTTACAGTTGAGGGTCACCACAACCTAAGGAACTGTATTAAAGGGTCACAGCATTAGAAAGATTCAGAACCACTGCACTGGCCCTTGTTCCAGAACTACAACAGTGATTCATTTGAAACTTCCCTTTGCTCCCCATTACTGATCCTTATTTTGTCCCAAAGAAAGATCCTTCCTCTGGTTCTGGTTGACTAATTACAGGAAAGCAAAATCTATTGTGTGGCTTTTGCCAGAGAAGAGGAAGGAAATGTGCTTGTGTATGATGAAGACTCTCAAACACAGGGATTTCCCATGCATTGTCTAGAGTCACCCATGTGTCCTATAAAGGCCATCCGCACTGTGGACCTTCCTGAAGATGGAGATATGAGACAGAAAAGGCTCCATCATTCTCTTCAGGGCCAGCCTTGAGTATATCTCCTTCTGCCTACCAACATCTTCTTCCAGTTTTTGATAGAGTGGCAGGCAGTACAGACTTCCCAGACAACCACTTCCTTCCACTTCAAGGCTGAGTACTTTCCACTTACTTGTGTATATCCCATTTTCCTTATGCAGGAACTCATCACCAGTCATGTGGGTTGCTCCAATGTCTACAGAATTGTGAAGAAAGGTAGAGGCATACAGTAGCTGCCTACAACCCCAATCATAATTATTTAACCCCAATCATAATTATTTAGATACATATAGGATTCCTGGAGTATATAGTAATTTTTTTTACTAACGTTTGAGATGCACTTATATCATCTTTCATCATCCATAGTAACCAGATTACTTTAAATGTCTGTTAGTGGTACACAGGGCTGCCATTTTTCTACGTCTTCTGGTATAGAGTAATAGTCCTTCTAACTCTTGGTGGGGAGGTTCATCATGATTTTCATTTGTAGCTTGTATTTCCATAATAGTAATGCTGAGCCTTTCCTTAGAACCACCGGCCATTTACATAGCTTCTTTAGTGTCTATTTAGAACCTTCTTATACGTTTTTAGTCAGATTTGTTTGGGGATATTCAATTGTTGGTGAACATTACATAGTTTAGATATCGACTCTTTGTCTTATATATGGTTTGTAAGTTTCCTGTATTTTTCCTTGATGTTTTAGTACTTAAAATCCACTAGTAAATTATTACATTGAATTAAGGCACAGTTTTGCTTTAATAAGCTCCACTTTTTAAATGAGGTGGAATTTAGCAGCTGAGTAATTTAATTCAATGGGTTATTATTTATTACTATAATAAAATGACTATCATGTTGAAAACAGAGAAGCATAGCAATGCTAACCTAATCTTTAAGGTGCAATGGAGGAGAGAGGCAATTAAATACAGAAGGAGGAAAAATGTAATTAGCACCACACAGAGCATCATTGTGTTGAGAACAAATAGGAAAAGGAATGGTTTCTTTTCTATCTTTCTTTCTTTGTTTCTTTTTTCTTTTTCTTTTTTTTTTTTTTTTTTTTTTTTTGAGAGAACCAACTTTCCCAGATAGGATTGATTTCATTATTTCTCCTTTAGTAAGCCACAGTTGGGACATAGAAGACTTGAGAGGAGGATGCCTGCTAGGACGAGGCTACTAAACAAGGTCCTGAGGACCATGGTCAGAAATACTTCAAAATAGGCAGTTTCAGAATGGATTATGATCCTCTGGTACTTACATAGAGTAAGTAAGTACAAGATAGAGGAGTTCAGATTTTGTCATGATTTGAATCTCAAGTGGCTTTCAAAGGCTCAGTTTTCATTAGAGATATGTTCTAGAATGGAATGTTGGAAGACCAGTTTTTTCTCTACCCCCAAACCCCTGATGCGTCTTTGTTACTATGAAGTGAGTACCCTTATCAGACAGGCCTTGCTTCAGGATTTTCTGTGCTAACAAAGGTTCAAGCAAGAAGGCCAAGGCAGTGTGCTGAAACTTTGTATATAACTTTTTCTTATTAAGTTGGTTTTCCCCTGATATTTTGTCATAGTGATGAAAATCTAACAGGGACTATATTTTAGTGGTAGCATGAAAGAAATGTGGGTGAAATGAGCTCATTATCTGTTTGGGGGCTGTGTAGTGCAGTGCGCAGTGTTGATGTCATAAGGTAAATTTTTATCAGAGTCTGTTCATTTGTTTATTCCACAAATATGTCTTGAGTATACAGTAGTTAATATATTAAGTCTAATAAGATATTACATCTGTCTCTGAAAATCTTCTAACCAGGCTACTATTGAGATTGGCAGTGCAAAGAAAATTTAAGTGAGGTAAGGAGGGACAGGATGAAGTAATGCTATATGGGTAAGCGATGCTGTGTTTGGGTTTGGAAGGATGGATACACATCAGCTAGACATATCAGGTATGTGTTTGTGGACAGGTATGATGGTAGTGATATGTATGATAACTAGGTGTTGAAAGTACAGAGACTCACTCATACATGAGTACATAGACATGTAAACTATTTCACAAAGGTAGGTAAAACAATATGGAGTAGAAATAGCAAAAAATAAGCCCAGAAAAATAAGACAGAAACCAAATCATGAATGACCTTGGTTGATCACTAAGAAATTTTTACTTGTATACTGAAATCCATTGACACCAAAGATAGAAATTTAACAAAGGTTATCTTTTAATCAAATTTGGGCTTTAGGAAGATAGTTTAGATACTTGTAGATAAAAGCTAGCTAAATTAGAGGCAGTAGTTAAAAAAATGCGCAGCTGTCCTGGTGAGAGATAATGAGACCCCAAATTACAAAACAGTGGGTAAGCTGTATCCAGGAGAATTATGGGGGTGACTTACAGGCTTCAGAAAGATGGCTTGGGTACAGGATAATGTGTGAGAAGTCTTCTAGAACCGTGAGTAATGTTTGACCCAAGATAAACATAAGCTCTCAGTGTCATGAATTGGGATATGAAATGGAAGTTAGAGAAAAGAGAATGTTTGAAAAGAAAAATATTGAGTTTAGGATGCTGAACTTAGGGCTATGATGGGCTGTTGATTTTAGAGAATTAATCAAATTCTGAGGATCCCTGTCATTTAAGACATGAGTGGAGGGATTTTGAAGAGGCAGGAAATCAGAGAACATGGTGAGACAGGGGTGGTCCCAGTGAGATTAAAGTGTAGCTCACATGAATAATACAAAACCATCATCAGGCTGTTGCTTGTGGACCACAGAAGGAAGGACACATACTCATGGTTGTGAGTGTGCAGTAGATTTAGAGATAATGAAGACAAAGAAGAATTCAACTGCACAGGCAGCTTGACAGATGCTGAAGAGAAACACACTGGGTACAGAAATCACATAGCTATATACCAGCAAGTTACTAGCTATGGAAATAAAGGCATCTCTATTATAAAAGCACATACATGTTCTTAGAACTTTCCTGTTGTTGCTCACAAAGACTCCTCTGTACTGAGATTTGACCTTTCCTCATGGTAGCAATGCAGGTGGAGATGACTCAAAGGGTATTTGATCTCGAAGAGACCAAATTATAGCATGGCTTAAACCTGGGAGGGAGAGCTTCGAGGAGCAGAAAGAACATGATATGGATGAGTGGACATGGTTTGAATCTTTGTTTTGCAAAGGATCAGCAGGTCTGAAGAATGTGGAGACAGTGAGGCCCACCAGTAGGAAATGCTTGCAGATTTAAAGCAGAAGTATGTACAAGAATCTGAGATTGAATGGTAGCTCAAATCTTGAGTAATATAAAACCATCAAGATGTTGCATGGGGACCACAGGTATCATCTTTATCTAGGAATTATGGGGAAAATCCCCAGAGGTTATATCTCTCAGACTATCTGAAGACATTCAAGTTTGGTTCCTACACATTCTATAAAATATTGACTTCTGGGTTTAGGAAAGCCTAGTCTCAACTTTTTATCCCATAATAAACATTCTCATATTTTTATAATAGGAGATGTAGCCTTAGTAGGAAATAAAATGTTTACCAAAATTGGCAGAAAGTAGAAACTTGCCATAATCAGTAACCTTCATAGCCACTGTAACCAGTAACTCCATATAATTGCGTTTTTAATGAAGATAGAATATATTATATATACTTTGTAATTTTGTGTCTTTAATATCAGCACAAAGAGATGATCTTCAAGCTTTACTCTTTTCTTGCTAATGAATAAAAATCAACTTTTGTTTTATAATGTGTGGATTGATGATTTTAAAATTCCTACTGATAAATATTTGAGCTGTTCAGATCTTTGGCAGTTTTAGGCAGTGTGCTAATGGATATTTTTATATATAATTGTGGTTTATGTGTGTGTGTGTGTGCATGCATGTGTGAATGCATGCACGTATTTCTCTCTAGTAGTCAAATCATACATAAACAAACATATATGTGATACATATTTTGAAAAATCTCTGGATAGCTGTTCAAGTGCACAACTCTGTAGCCCAAGTTATTAACCTGAGTTTAGGGACTGAACATACAATTGTTTATGAACCTAAATAGGGGAAAAACTTTCATTTTCCCCCATTTCTAACTAAAATTTAAATTTCCTTTTAATTATTGACATCAAACCACAGCGGTGTTTGAAGTGGCTGAGACTGTACCACCAATTGAGCTCAGAAATATTTCCATCGTGTTGCCAGTAACTTGAGAAGAGTTTATGCCTGTCATTGCTCCAAATCTGTGGTAACTGTGAAATCTAGTCAGTATCTCTTGCTATAAAAATGTTTGTGGAGAATAGTTATTACCATACCACAGATCAAAAAAAAAATGTTTTTATAGTACTGTGATGAGAAATGTCCAACAGGAATAACCAGAATGTCAAAATTTGTAGCACAAAAAGCTTGAATTTCCCAAGAATAATGACAGAATCTGAGAAATGAGAATTATTCTCATTAAGTGAGAGCAGTAATAGAAAACAACTAAGTAGAACTAGGGCATATTGGAAACTGTAACTTATGTAACTTGTTCATCTAATTCTTATACCAACCTAAAGAGGCAACATGATTGCTTGAATTCACAAGCAAAGAGCCTGAGGTCACAGCACCAAGCCCGTAATGTAACCTGACAGCGCTTCTCAGCTCCTCAGGGTCTGAGTGCTTACCTCTTGGATGAGCTAGAATTTAGGAGAAATGAATGCAGGTATGTGATATGGAGAGACCAGTCACTGAACTTGGTTATCCTAGCCTACACATGACAAGTCTGATTTCATGTGTATTCTACTTGCTGTATTTATCTATGTTTGGGCAGGGCACTTAAAGGAGCTAACCAGGATGTCATGAACTCTGGTCTGAATGTAGGTTATAACCCTATCTATGCCAACATTATTCATTAATTCATTCATCCCACATATATTTTGAGCCTCTTGTATACCAGGCATATATCTTAAGTCTGGGGATTTATCAGTGACTTGGAAAACGCAGTTCTTGTTCTTGCCTTTTCAGGACACTACACTCCGATGAGCAAGATGAGACACAAAACACATTATTGACTGTGTTGAGCCTTCCTCTCTTCTACCTCCCCCACCCTGCATGAATTTCTGACCTGCCCAGACAGCACTCATGCATTGCTGTTCTATGATAACCTCGGCAATAAGAAGCCTCGTGGACTCCCTGTTTTAGCCGCCTCCCCTTCTCACCAGGTCTTATATGTAGCATGAAGATATTGATATTGATGGGCTTGTGAGTCTTTTTAGGTAGTTCTCCTGTTCCTTAGTGGGTAGTGAAGAGGGAATCTTGCTGGGAGACAGATGCTGTCAGAGGAATAAATTGCTGGCCCAAAGTATCTTTCTGCACAGGAAGATTCAGCTCTAGGGAAGAGAATATCTCCAGGGTTTAGAGTTTCTCTTCTGTGATGATGTCACACTATTGACCAGTTTTATGGCATTAAATTGATTAGCACTAGAAAACAACTTCTTTCTAAGAAAATCAGGATTAAAGGGGAGAATGAAGGATATTTCTGGGTTTTCCCTGACTAAGCTGTCTGTGAAGACATATCTTTAAAATCTTTATAATTTTCTTTTCTTTTCTTCTCTGGAACAATCATAAAGGCCTCAAGGTAGCTTTTAAGAGACAAATTGGTTCCAACTCCAGTTGTAAACTCATTTGAATTACATTCATCACAGGGTACTTTTCCCCTGATTTCTGGTCTTAAACTAGATGTTAAATTGTCATCTTAATGTCATTATAAAATAGTAGCTATACTGGCTGGTTCTGTGTTAACTTGACATAAGCTGGAGTCATCAGAGAAGGAACCTTTAGGTGAGGAAATACCTCCATGAGATCCATCTGTACAGCATTTTCTCAATTAAGAATCCATGGGGGAGGGCCTAGCTCACTGTGGGTGGTGCTACCATATATATATACACCATATATATATATATATATATATATATATATATATATATATATATATATATATATATGTAAAGAGTGTGGGAGAGACTTCATTGAAATCTTTTCAAACTCCTGACATGCCACCTTGGATCACTTCTTGATCACTGTTCAGAGTTCTTGACATGAGAAGTAGAGTAGGTAGAAACATTGTGGCTCATAATTAGAAGTGAATCTTAGTGAATCAGCACTGCTAGAAGAGGAATGTTAATCTGCCTGATGTCAGTGAACTGAATAGAATAAGTCTGGAGAAAGGAGGAAGGAATGGAAAGACACCCATAGTTGCACAAACCCTTCTAGGCGAGAAAATGGTGACTGCTAAGAACCAGAGCACACCATGTTCTACTTTCAGAATTATGTCTGTGTTAAGCTCCTTCCAAATGGGAAGAAAGTTCCTCAAGTTCTGACATGTAGCTAATCCCCCACACTCTACCTCAGGAATAGAAAGTAGCTTTAATCTTAGAAAAAGGTTTATATATATGAATCAAGTCCCCAACTTCAACCCCCTGATACTGAGCTTGCTGCTCACACCCAAGAACCAAAGAAAAGAACAGTGGTATAGGCACTGAGATTATTAAAAATGTTTTTAGCGTTTTGAGTTTAAGTGCTTAGCAGTAGAACTCTCCCTTGTCTACTGGTAACATACCTGTACATGTTTTGGTTGTATTTTGCACCAGGTCTATTTTGTGTGTGTGTTTGTGTGTGTGTGTGTGTGTGTGTGTGTGTGTGTGTGTGTGTGTATCAATCACATCATTGTTGAACAAAAAAAGATATTTATTTTAGGGACTGTGAAGGTTGCTAAACATGCAAGCACTAGGACCTGAGATATACTACCCAGAACACAACTACAAAGAAAGATTGTGCATGCTGATATTGTTGGCACTTGGGGCAGGAGACAAGTAGAACCTGAGAGCTTGTTGGTCAGCCAGTCTGGCTGACAGAAAAGCTCTGGGTTCAGTGTAAAAGCCTGTGTTGGAGAAATGTATAATTCAGAGAAGATGAAGTGGGTTACCTGATGTTGTCTTCTCTGCAGGTAACAGCACCAAACATGCATACAGATGTATACAACACACATACATGTACATACACATACACATGCATGCACATGCACAAAATGATAGAGTATGAATAAATGAGAGATAGATCTATAGATAGAGATGATATAGGTAGTTATAGATATATAACTAGATAGTTATGGAGAGAGGTTGGGTAGATTTCTACTAGCAAACACTCGCCTTGCTGATTCCAGTCCAATTCTTTCAACTGCAACTTAGGAAATAGAAGCTCAGCAGAGTCAGTAGCGTAACTTTCCACTACCCTAGAGAATAATTAATTTGCTAAGGGAGTTATCCAGTGTAATATTTATTGGTAAGACTAAGGTCTCAACCTGCTAACACTGTTTCTGAAACATCAGCAATGCCCAGCAGTGCAAAAGAGCTAATCCAGCCCATCAATTATTCTTAGACCCACTGAAGTGTCAACAGCCTTTGAAGAGACCCATGAAAAATATCAAAGTTCAAGTGATCATTGATGGAAAAAAGATAAAGACAGAGGAAAGTTTACAAAATTTACCAGCGCTTCTTTACACATAAGAAAAGAGAACATACAAGCATCTAAAAAAATGCCATTTGAAAAATCAAGATTGGTTAGAAATGAAACAAGTCAGTAGAAGTGTCAATCTGGTAGTGGAATTAACATGGAGAGGTTTAGAGCCATAGATCTAAGACTGTCTAGGGAGTTCACATTGTGAATGAATGGCAGAGGCTGAACATGTTTAACTAGTGTTTTGAAAACTTCGGAGAAAGTGAAAAAATAAATACATTGGTGATCTGCTGCTGAATGATCTATGGGGCGTTTGGAATGACTCAAAGTTCCCAGAGACTTTGTAGCAGATTCCTGATGAAACCCACCTCTGATGTAAAATGTGTGGCTGGATCTCTGCTGGTCTTTTTTTTCCCCCACAATTACTTGCTGTTGTTATCCTAAAACCGCAGCACACTTTTTGGGCTCCCCTTTCCTTGGCCAAGTTATCTACAGATCATTTTCAGATGTATTATTCCACCTGGTTTTCTTGAAGCCCTAATTCTTATAAAGGGTAGATTCTGTTCTTGAAGATATTTGAAAGAACAATGAGTTAGGGTCAGAAAGAATTAAGCCCACATTATGCACACATTAAATAATCACTTAAACTGCCACTCTGAACATAGCTTTCCTATTTGTGGGCATAGTTTATTATCCTTACATACATGAGTCCAGATGCGGAAATTGTGATGGGATAACAATTTCCTAGAACTTTTGAGCTGCTCATCAGCTCCTGTTTTCTCACCATTTCAGATAATAAAACATCTAATAACATAAATGTAGAATTGATACAATTTAAAAAAATGGAAATGGTATACAAAATACATTTTAAATAAATGGTTACTGTATATTTTAGATCATTCATAAATGATAATACTTAATGAAGAAGAAAGCACATGGCATTGAATCATGTAACTTGAAGTTTGTTGCAAAATCAACTATATGCATTTTAGACTTTTTTTGTCTTCTTGTTTTGTTGTGTTTTTCTAGACAGGATTTCTCTGAGTAGCTGTGACTGTTCTGGAGTTTGCTCTTGTAGACCAGGTTGACCTTCAACTCAGACACTCACCCAGCTCAGCCTCCTAAGTGCTGAGATTAAAGGTATACACTACCATCACCCATAAATTATAATCATTGAGAGTAGATTTCTTATATATGTGTTTTAAATCTGTACGTTTATACATACCTCTCTGTATTTACTAGCATATCTAATATATATACATATATTAGACTGCTTATAGTATATGTGTGTATACAGTACATATTTGATAAATTTGTTTAAAGTAAAACTTCAAAAATCTGATCAACAACTAATAAATTTAATAAATTTAATAAAATTAATATTTTGAAGCCTCAGTTCAGTCTTTTGGATGTCAGGGGTGATAGGAAATATTGTACAAAATTCCATTTAATTCCATTTAAATGCATGTTCATTATTTTTTTAGCAAATACTACCTATGATCAATGGTTTATGTTCGGTTATCTTTTAACATCTTTATAAAGATATAATTTGCATATCAAAAGACCTGCTTAAGAAAGTACCACTCAGCAGTGTTTAGTATAGTCACAGAATTGTGTAATCTCCACAGTCTGGATTTAGTATCCTTTCTCCATTCTAAGAGCAAACCATAAGCTTGTTGCTGACCTCAGCCTGTCCTGACCCAGTCCTGGGAAACAGTCGATGATTATTCTGTAGATTTCCAATTGTAGTTGTATTGGCCGATTTCATTTATTTATTTACTTTTACATCGAGCCAACCTTGTAATAATCTGAACTTGTATTATTATTATTTTCTTAAATATTTCTGATTTGATGGTACTTATATAAAGTTTTTCACCAATATTATAAAGCTATTCGTATATGGTTCTCTTTCTTGTAATGGCTTTGTCTGGATTAAACATCAGGGTACTTTGGGCTTCATAGAAATAGTTAAAGTGCTTTATGATTATACTTTCTGAAATAGCACATAAATAATTGATCTTACCTCTTAGATTTTACCAGTGGAGTTGTATACCTTTGAGACTTTCATTATGAAAAAGTTCCAAATAACTAATCTAATTTCTTTTCTTGTAATAAATCTATTGGGATTTAAAAAATGTCTTGATTACTCACTTTTAGCTACATGTGTCTTTTAGGAATTTTTCCCACATTGTTTAAGTTATCCAATTTGTTCTTTCTTTACCGTTGTTTTTATTTTTGGAAAATTAGCAAAGTCTCTCCTTGATAATTAATAGTCAGTATAATGGTAGTTTAAATCTTCTGTTTTTCTCCAGTCGCCCAGGCTAACGCTGTGCCAATTTTTATCTTTTCAATGAACCAACTTTTGATTTAATTGCTATCATCTACTGTTTTCTATTTTTTGGCAATTATTTTTGGCTTAACCTTTCTCCTTTTTTCCTTTTGTTTTACTGAAAAATGCATAGGAAAATATGCTGCATTTTCATTTTCACTTATAGTACTCAGTTGGATCAGGCTTTTTTTCCTAGTGTTAGGGAGATTAACTTTGTTTTACTTATTTGGGGATTTCTAAAGTTCCCTTTGTTGCTAATTTAGAATTTAATTTTATTTTTGTCTGAGAATGTAGTGCATAATTTTATTTTTCAAATTTGTTGAGCTAATTTCATAACCTACATTAAAATCTGCACAAGGGAGAATGTGACAGATGTTTCTTAGATAAAGTTGCTTTATCATCTCATTAAGACTTTTGTTGACTTGTCTAGTTGAATTCATTATATAAACAAAGAAAAGGAGGTAGGGAATTTGAAAGAAAGGAAGGAGGGGACACATAGAAGGATTTGGACAGAGGAAAGGAAAGTTATATTATACTTGAGATTATATTATTTAAGAAGTTATGTTTATGTCGGTGTGTGTATATGGGCACAGGAATGCAGGGGTTCACACAGGCCAGAGGAAGGCATCAGGTTCCCAGCAGCTGGAGTTACAGGTGGTTGTGAACCACCGGAAGTTGGTGCCGGGAATTAAAAGTGAGTTCTGAGACAGTAGTGAGTGTTTTGCTCATCATGTTTTTCTTAGTCATCTCTTTGGTGTACTCCTCTTTTATAGTGAGGCTGCCATTGGGTCATTTCTGATAGTCAAAACTGCAATGACAACTCTGCCAGTCTCCCAGGTGTCACCAGTTAATTGCTCTTAGATGGTAAGCAGACTTTCTGCTACTCAGAGCACATTCCAAGAGGTTGTAAAACAATTAACCAAAGGTCATAAAAAGGGAACTAATGACTTATTATAGGTGCTAGGACAGAGGATAAAATATTGACTGGGTTTATTTACACAGAATTTTACTAATAACTTAGTTATGGTTTTAAACCTTCAGTTACTCTTTGGAGCTGAGACAGGTGATGGATGTTTAGCCAGATAATTACTCCTAATGGATATGCATGTAAACAGTCTCTGTTGTAAACTTTTATTTCAATTTACGACTTGATTTTTTTTGTGTGAACTTGTGTTGAACTTTGTAACATGTGATCATGTATCCAGAATGATGTATAAGTACTGAGGACAAAGAGAGAGAGAGAGACATTCCTTTCTTTTTTCCCTTAGAAGAACTTTTTCCCTGAGAACCTTTTTCCCTTAGAAGTATTTTTTTCCCTTTTCCCACTTAGAAGAATTCTTCCATTTTCCCACTTAGAATCTTTCTACTTTTCCCTTAGATAGCTTTCATAGGACACCTTTTACAACTTAGTAATAAACATTATAATCACTTTTCCAAGTGCCCCCTTTACTTCCAGGGACTTCTGACTAGCAAGCTGAAAGTTAGAGCCTAGCAGTTCCAGCTGAGATAGTCTAAAGTCTATTTATTTAATCATTTGCTGTTTCAGGAAGAGGGGCTATGTGTCAGAGACTGCAGTTTCTGGCCTCAGAGAAACCCAGTAGGCAGGTCAGCTACAGCAGCATAATAACTTAGGTAGTAAACTTTTTATTATACAGCAACCCTAAATATATCCCGAGACCAAATCTTACCCTCACCAACACCTCTCCCCCCACCCACTGCCTCCAGAAGAATTGACAAGAAATAAGAACCCACCTATGATGGGGCTGGTCCCAGGCAACGAAGGGGTAGGGGGAACCTCTAGAAAGTCCTAGAGACCTGAGATATGTGAGGCTCCCAGTATTCAATGGGCATGACCTTAGCCAAAGTGCCCATCAGTGGGGAGATGACACTAAAGAGACCACGAACTATTATTGGATAGACAGGGCCCCAGTGGAGGGATGGGGTCACCAACCTACTTCAAAAATTTTGACCTAGAATTGTTCCTGTCTAAAAGAAGTATAGGGACAAAAATGAAGCAGAGACTGAAGGAAAGGCCATCCAGTGTCCAGCCCAACTTAGATCCATACCATAGACAGGCACCAAACTCTGACACTATTACTGATGTCATGTTGTGTTTGCAGGCCGCAGTCTAACATGGCTGTCCTCTGAGATGCTCCATGGCCCTCAGCTCATTTGTAGAAGAGAACTACCTTGTCTGGCCTCAGTGGGAAATGTGTCTAATCCCGTAGAGACTTGATATCCAAGGGAAGGGGGTTGCTGGGGAGGGTGGTGAGATAGGAATGGGTGGATGGGTGGGGGGAGCACCTTCTCAGAGGTGAACCAGTAGGGGTATGGGGTGAAGAACTCTGGGAGGGGGGACCAGGAAGGGAACAACATTTGGAATTTAAATAAATGAAATAGTTATTTAAAAGAATATATTTGTCAATCTTTGACCTTAGAGCACAAGTCATTAATAATCCAAGAGCTAAGATAATAGCCTTGTGGCAACTTTTGGTGTTCACAGATCATTATGATTAATCTATACACACCAAGAAAACTGACTGTTTCCATGTTACCTTCTGTCCTACATGTACTTCATGCTTATGGTAACTGGTGGGATTTCTATGCATGCTATCAAACCTCTAAAAGAATTAAGTACTGACAAAATTTTTCATATAATGTTATGCCAAAATGCCTTTAAAAATCTGTAAATGCATCCCTCTTTAAAAAAAAAAAAAAAAAAAGCAGTAAAAAAAGAAAAAAAAAAAAAGAAAATGCCCCATTAAAAAAAACAATAACAACCCCCCCCCAAAAAAAACCAAAAAAAAAATTGTCCATCTCTTGTAAGGATATATATATATATGTAGTTTAGAAACAAATTTTATTCAATAAATGAAATTTAAATAAAACATGCTGAAATATTCCCCAAAACAGCTTTGTATTTATGGCTATTTAATAAATTAGAAGATTGTGGAAAGATGAAACATATTTTCTTTTTTGGTTTTGAACAGTTATATATATTTGTTAATTTACTTTTATTTTTGCTATATTTGGGTATCAAACTCAGGGCTTTACTAATGCAAAACATTTTAGCTTTTTTTCTTTCTTTATCTTAAAAATTATAAATTTAGAAGACACACAGAGGATGGGAGGGCGGGAGGGAGAGAGAGACAGAGATAGAGAGTTAGAGAGAAGCCAACTTTGTTAAATGTTGTACAAAGTCATCTCATTCTTTTTCATTCAGACCAAGAAATTCTGTTTAGCCACCACTGCTGATCTAATCAAACAAATGCTAGAAACAATGTAGGAGGATTCAAAGAAAAATCCTCCATAATTGAACCGTGACCAAATACCTAGAAAAATTATATTTATCTATAAAGAATATAATTCATAGTAATTGGCAGCATCAACATTTGATACTGTTTTGAAGATGCATTGTAGGCCATCCAGTCATTCATGCCTTTCAAGTTTCTATTCAAAAAGACAAGTGGTCCAATGAACATTGAAAAGGTCTACAAAGACCACCAGAAGATATGATGTTATTCTATTTTATTTTTATTTTTTTCTTACAACTTTATTTTAAAAAAGAAAGATACATGTACAGATTTTTAAAAGCATTTTGCCATAAAACTATATGAATATATTTTTTTGTCAATACTTGATTCTTTTAAAGGTTTGATAGTATGCATTGCTATCTTACTATTACCATAACCATAAAGTACATGTAGAACAGAACGTAACATGGAAACAGTCAAAGTTTTCTAGGTGTGTATAGATTAAACAATGATTTTTGAATACCAAAAATTGCCATAAGGCTATATTCTTGCTCTTGAATTATTAAAGATGTAAGGTCTAGGTGTACCACACTCTGAGAGGGTGCTAAAAACTTTTTTCTTCTAAGAAGGACTGAGGCTTTCACATTTTGGCCTTTTTTTTTTTTTTTTTTTTTTTTTTTGTGAGCTTCATTCTATACAGCCTGTGAGTTCTTTCTGGGGTGTTCAGAGCTTTCTGGGGTTAGTATCCAATTATCAGTGACTGCATATTATGTCTGTTCTTTTGTGATTGGGTTACCTCACGCAGGATGGTATTCTCTGTACCAGTACCATGTGGTTATTTTTTTATTGAAGAACTTTATTTTAAAAAACAAAGCAAATTCTAAGCATTTTTTCATAAAAGAATATGAATACATTTTTGTCATTGCTTGGCTTTTTTAAAAAAAAGATTTGGTAGTGTGCATTAAGATCTTACTAGTTACAATGAGCATAAAGTACATGTAAAACAGGATGTAACCTGGAATTAGTCAAAGTTTTCATTGGTATGTAAGGAGTAAACATAAAAGTTTTTTTCTTTTCTTTTTTATTGAACTTTACACAGTCTGTGAGTTGTTTCTGGGGTGTTCAGAGCTTTCTGGGGTTACTATCCAATTATCAGTGACTGCATATATTGTCTGTTCTTTTGTGACTGGGTTATTTCACTTAGGATGATATTCTCTAGATGCATCCATTTTCTTAAGAATTTCGTAAAGTCATTGTTTCTGACAGCTGAGTAGTACTCCATTGTGTAAATATAACACAATTTTTGTATCCATTCATCTACTGAAGGACATCTGGGTTCTTTCCAGGTTCTGGCTATTATAAATAGAGCTGCTATGAACATTGTGGTGCATGTGTCTTTGTTGTATGTTGCAGAATCTCTGGGGTAAATGCCCAGAAGTAGAATAACTGGGTCTTCAGGTAGTACTATGTCCATTTTTCAGAGGAATCACCAGACTGATTTCCAGAGTGGTTGTACCAGTTTACAACCCCACCAACAGTGGAGAAGTGTTAATCTTTCTCCACAATCTCACCAGCATCTGCTGTCATCGGAATTTTTGATCTTGCCCAATCTGACAGGTGTGAGGTGGAATCTCAGGGTTGGTTTGATCTGCATGTCCCTGATGGCTAATGATGTCAAGCACTTCCTTAGATGCTTCTCAGCCATTTGATATTCCTCAATTGAGAACTTTTTGTTTAGCTCTGTACCCCATTTTTTAATAAGGTTGTTTCATTCTCTGGTGTCTAGCTTCTTGATTTCTTTATATACCTTGAATATTAGGCCTTAACTGATGTGGGGTTGGTAAAGATCTTCTTCCACTCTGTTCGTTGCCGTTTTGTTTTCTTGCCAGTGTCCTTAGCCTTACAGAAAACTTGCAATCACATTAAGTCCCATTTGTCAATCTTTGACCTTAGAGCTCAAGCCATTGTTGTTCTGTTCAGAAAATTTTCTCCTGTGCCTATGTGTTCCAAGGTTTTCCCTACTTTCTCATCTAATAGTTTCAGTGTATCTGGTTTAATGTGGAGATTTTTGATCCACTTGCACTTGAGCTTTGTACAAGGAGATAATAAAGGGTCTATTTTCATTCTTCTGCATGCTGAGTGCCAGTTGGACCAACACCATTTGTTGAAGAGGCTGTACTTTTTCCATTGGATGTTTACAGCTCCTTTGTCAAAAATCTAGTGACCATAGATGTGAGGGCTCATTTCTGTATCTTCTATTCTATTCCAATGATCCACGTGCCTATTTCTGTACCAGTACCATGCAGTTTTTAGCACAATTGCCTTGTAATATACCTTGAGGTCAAGGACAGTGATTCCCACAGATGTTTTCTTGTTGTTGAGGATGTATTTTGCTATTCTAGGTCTTTCGTTATTCCAGATGAAATTATATATTGCTCTTTACAACTCAAAGAAGAATTGGGTTGGTATTTTCATGGGGATTACATTGAATCTTTAGATTGCTTTTGGTAAGATGGCCATTTTTACAATATTGATCCTTCCAATCCATGAGCATGGGAGATCTTTCATTTTCTGAGATCTCCCTCAATTTTCTTCTTTAGAGGTTTGACGTTCTTGTCATACAGGTCCTTCACTTGCTTAGTCAGTATTTCATATTTTTTGTGACTATTGTGAAGGGTATCTTTTCCTTAATTTCTCCCCATGTTTGTCCTTTGATTAGAGGAAGGCTACTCATTTGTTTGAGTAAATTATATCCACCCACTTTGTTGAACTTGTTTATCAGCTGTAGGAGGTCTCTGGTGGAATTTGTGAGGTCACTTAAGTACACTATTATGTCATCTGCAAATAGTGATGTTTTTACTTATTCCCTTCCAATTTGTATCCCTTTGATTTCCTTTTGCTGTCTAATTGCTCTGGCCAGGACTTCCAGTACTATGTTGAATAGGTAAGGGGAGAGTGGGCAGCCTTGTCTAGTCCCTGATTTTAGTGAGATTGCTTCAAGTCTAACCTTTAAGTTTGATGTTGGCTGTTGGTTTGCTCTATATTGCTTTTATTATGTGTAGGTATGGGCCTTCGATTTCTGTTCTTTCCAGGACTTATAACATTTGAATTTTGTCAAATGCTTTCTCAGCATCTAGTGAGATGACCATGTGATTTTTTTCTTTGAGTTTGTTTATATGGTGGATTATGTTGATGGATTTTCGTATATTAAACCATCCCTGCAAGCCAGAGTTTAAGGTTACTTGATCATGGTGAATGATCGTTTTGATGTGTTCTTGGATTAGGTTTGCAAGGATTTTGTTGAGTATTTTTGCATCAATGTCCAGAAGTGAGATTGTTCTGAAGTTCTCTTTCCTTGTAGGGTCTTTGTGTGGTTTAGGAACCAGGGTTATTGTAGTTTCAAAAAATGAGTTAGGTAGTGTTCCATCTGATTATTATATGTTGTGGAATAGTTTTGACAGTATTGGTATTAGGTTATCAATAAATATCTGATAAAATTCTACCCTGAACCCATCTGCACATTGTCTTTTTTTGGTTGGAAGGCTTTTGATGACTTCTATTTCTTTAGGTGTTATGGGATTATTTAGATGGTTTACCTGGTCCTGGTTTAACTTTAGTATCTGGTGTCTGTCTAGGAATTCATCCATTTCCTCCAGATTTTCCAACTTTGTTGAGTATAGGCTTTTGTAGTAGGATCTGATGATTTCTTGAATTTCCTCAGTTTCAGTTGTTATGTCTCCACTTTCCTTTCTGATTTTGTTAATTTGTATACTCTCTCTTTGCCCTCTAGTTAATCTGGCTAAGGGTTTATCAATCTTGTTAATTTTCTCAAACACCAGCTTTTGGTTTTGTTGATTCTTTCAATGGTTCTTTTTGTTTCTTTTTGGTCTATTTCTGCCTCAAGTTTGATTATTTCTTGCCGTCTACTCCTCTTGGGTATATCTGTTTCCTTTTGTTCTAGAGTTTTCAACTGTGCTGTCAAGTTGCTAGAGTATGCTCTCTCCAGTTTATTTTTGGAATCACTCAGAGCTATGAGTTTTCCTCTCATTACTGCTTTCATTGCACCACATAGGTTTGGGTATGTTGTATTTTTGTTTTCATTGAATTCTAGAAAACCCTTAATTTCTTTCTTTATTTCTTCTTTGACCCTGCTATTGTTTAATAAAACATTGTTTAGTTTCCATGTGTATATGGGCTTTTTGTTGTCTTTGTTGTTATTGAAGACCAGCCTTAGACCATGGTGATCTGAAAGGATGCATGGGAGTATTTCAATATTCTTATCCCTATTGAGGCTCATTTTTTGACCAATTATGTGGTCAATTTTCGAGAAGGTAGCATGAGGTGCTGAGAAGAAGGTGTATTCTTTTGTTTTAGGATGATATGTTCTGTAGATATCTATTAATTCCAGTTGGTTTATAACCTCTGCTAGTTTTACAGTGTCCTTGTTTAGTTTTTGTTTCCATGAGCTGTACATTGGTGAGAGTGGGGTATTGAGTTCTCCCACTATTATTTTTTGTGGCACAATGTATTTTTTGAGCTTTAGTATAGTTTCTTTTATGAATATGGGTGCTTTTGTATTTGAAATATATATGTCAAGGTTTGAGAGTTTCTCCTGACAAATTTCCCCTGTAATGAATAAAAAGTGACTTTCCTTATTATTTTTGGTAACTTTTGGTTGAAAATCTACTTTATTCAATATTAGAATAGCCACTCCAGCTTGCTTCTTGGGACCATTTGCTTGGAATTTTTTTTCCCAACCTTTTACTCTGAGATAGTGTCTGTCTTTGTCTCTGAGATGAATTTCCTGTATGCAGCAACATGCTGGGCTTTGTTTATGTATCCAGTCTGATAGCATATGTCTTATTATTGGGGAATTGAGTCCATTTATGTTAACAGATATCAAGAAATAGTGTTTGCTGTTTCCTGCTACTTTTGCTTTTCAAGGTTGAATTTTGCCTGTATGTCTTTCTTGTTTTGGTTTTCTTGCTTAGGAGTTTTCTTGTTTTTATTAGGATGTAGTTCCCTTTGTTGTATTGGGGTTTTCACCTACAATCGATGTAGTGCTGGGTTTGTGGTCAGATATTGTGTGAATTTAGTTTTGTCTTGAAATATCTTCATCTCTCCATATATGGTGATTGAGAGTTTTGCTGGGTATAGTAGCTTGGTCTGGCACCTGTGCTCTCTTATGGTCTGTATGATGTCTGTCCAGGCTCTTCTAGCTTTCATAGTCTCTGTTGAGAAGTCGAGTGTGATTCTGATTGGTCTGCCTTTATATGTTACATGACCTTTTTCCCTTACTGCTTTTAGCATTCTTTCTTTGCTTTGGGCACTTGGCATTTTGACTATTATGTGTCAGGAGGAATTTCTTTTCTGGTCCAACCATTTTGGAATTCTGTAGGCTCATGGTCATCTCATTCTTAAGGGTAGGGAAGTTTTCTTCTGCAATTATGTTTAAGATATTTACTGTGTCACTTATTTGATATTCTTCGCCCTCTTCTATTCCTATTTTCCTTAGGTTTGGTCTTCTCATTGTGTCCTGGATCTCCTGGATATTTTGGGTTAGGAGCTTTTTGGATTTTGCATATTCTCTGACTGTTTTGTCTATGTTTTCAATGTTGTCTTCGGCCCTCAAGATTCTCTCTTCCATCTCTTGTAGTCTGTTGGATATGCTTGCATCTATGACTCCTGTTTTCTCTTTTAGATTTCCTACCTCTAGGGTTGTCTCTTTTAGTGTTCTCTTTATTGTGTCTATTTCTGTTTTAAATTCCTTCTTCCATTCCTTCATCTCTTTGGTTCTATTTTCCTCTAGTTCTTTGAGTTCTTTGAGTGTTTTTTTTTTTTTGTTTCCTCTTTAAAAGCTTCTAATTCTTTATGCTTTTCATCCTGTTCTTCTTTAAGGATCTCTATCATCATTTTGGGGTATGATTTTGGTTCTGAGTCTTTTCTTTCTGGAGTGTTTGGTATTCCGCTGTTTGCTATGATTGGAGAGCTGGGTTCTAGTGTTGCCAGGTTGTCTTGGTTTCCCTGGGGTTTCTTTTGCTTTCTTCTTGCCATTTTGTTGTCTGTATTTATATGTGGTCTTGTTGTCAGTGATTCATTATTGCCTCTCCCTTGTACCTGGCCTGTGTCCCTGCATCTCCTGCTCCCTGTCTACTTGGAACACCTTCCTACCTTGCCTGTGTCCCAGGATCTCCGCTGTTTCTGGTGACAGATGGTCTGAGCGCCCATTCTGCACTCCAAGGCCTTCAGCTGGGAATAGCCCAATGCAGGGTTACTGGTTTCCTGTACCAAGCAGAGGGTGGGGCACACTTCCCGCCCACTCGGCTGAGATCTCTCTGCACACCGGCTAACTGGAACACCTTCCCACCAGGCGTGTGTCCCTGCATCTTTCTACCATGCAGTTTTTAACACAACTGACTTGTAATATGGTTTGCGGTCAGGGAAGGTGATTCCTGCAGATCTTTTCTTGTTGTTGAGGATGGATTTTTATAATCTGGGACTTTTGTTATTCCAGATTTATTTGCAAATTTCTCTTTCCAACTCTATGAAGAATTGGGTTGGTATTTTGATAGGGATTGCATTGAATCTGTAGATTGCTTTTGGTAAGATGGCCATTTTTACCATGTTGATCCTTCCAATCCCTGAGCATGGGAGATCTTTCCATTTTCTAAGAACTTCTTCAATTTCCTTCTTCAGAGATTTGAAGTACTTGTCATACAGGTCCTTCACTTGCTTAGCTAGAGTCACACCAAGGTATTTCATATTGTTTTTGATTCTCTGATGAGTCTGTCTGCCATCAGGCTTAGTTCCATGGCATAAATAGTATGACCATGGACACAAGAGAAACCCCTTTTAAATGCTCCAAGTTGAAATAGATGCATATGAGTAAAAATTGAAGGCAGGGAATTTTCTGCAAGTCAATTTTTTGAAAGCAGTTACTGATATCATGGTGAATGATCCTGTATTTGTGATTGTTAAAAAATCAAATTACTGGAGCCTGGCCTACCTGCCAGGCAGAACGGCGGCTCATAGAGGCTGAGCAACTGCGATTGGGAACAGAAAATTAGAACTTCTGTTTCCACCCGGAGGTGACTTCCAGATGCAGAGCAGAGCCTGGCCTACCTGCCACCCGGATCAGCGGCTCATAAAGGCTGAGCAACTGCGATTGGGAACAGAAAATTAGAACTTCTGTTTCCACCCGGAGGCGACTTCCGGACGCAGAGCGGAGCCTGGCCTACCTGCCAGGCTGAACGGCAGCTCATAGAGGCTGAGCAACTTGTGGGTGAGAGACCTGGGCTGCAGGGGAGCCCTTGTGTACTCCCCTGCCTTGCCCTGCCCTGCCGTGCCTGATCCAGCAAACAGAAACAGAACGTTGGAACTTCTGCTCACACCCGAAGACTCTGAGGCATAAAACAGGGCTCAACCCATCTGACACCTCAACCAGTGGAGAACCAGGGACACAGACCAGATACAAGAGAAAGGTAAGAACATATCACTGACAACAAAATGGCAAGAGGAAAGAGAAAGAGTATATCCCAAGGGAACCAAGACAATCTAGCAACACCAGAGCCCAGCTCTCCCATAACAGCAAACATCAGAACTCCAAACACTCCAGAAAAAGAAGACACAGACCTGAAATCATGCCTCAAGACGCTGATAGAGTTACTTAAACAAGAAAGGGAGGAAAAGCAAAAAGATTCAGAAGCTTTTAAAAAAGAAACAAGAAAAACACTCAAAGAACTCAAAGAACTAGAGGAAAACAGAACCAAATAAATAAAGGAATGGAAGAGGGAAATTAAAACAGAGATTGACACAATAAAGAAAACACTAAAAGAGATAACCCTAGAGTCAGAACACCAAAAAAAGAAATCAGGAGTCACAGAAGCAAGCATTTCCAATAGATTACAAGAGATTGAAGAGAGAATCTCGGGGGCAGAAGACAACATTGCAAACATAGACAAAACAGCCAGAGAAGATGCAAAAAACAAAAAGCTCCTAACTCAAAATGTCCAGGAAATCCAAGACAAAATGAGAAGACCGAACCTAAGGATAATAGGAATAGAAGAGGAAGAAGAGTATCAACTAAGGGGCACAGTAAATATCTTCAACAAAATCATAGAAGAAAACTTCCCTACCCTCAAGAATGAGATGACCACGAGCATAAAAGAAGCCTTCAGAACTCCAAATAGGTTGGACCAGAAAAAGAAATACCTCCCGACACATAATAGTAAAAACATCAAGCGCCTAAAGTAAAGAAAGAATACTAAAAGCAGTAAGGGAAAAAGGTCAGGTAACATATAAAGGCAGACCAATCAGACTCACACCCGATTTCTCAACAGAGACTATGAAAGCTAGAAGAGTCTGGACAGACATCATGCACTCCTTAAGAGAGCACAAGTGCCAGCCCAAGCTGCTATACCCAGCAAAACTATCAATCACCATCGATGGAGAGACGAAGATATTTCAAGACAAATCAAAATTCACACAATATCTGACAACAAACCCAACACTACAACGAATTATAGGTGGAAAACCCAATACAATGAGGGAAAATACAGCCTAGTAAGAACAAGAAAACTCCTAAACAAGAAAACTAAAAGAAGAAAAAAAACACAGACACAACTCAACACAAAAAAGCAATAATGGCAGGAAACAGAAACAACTATTCCTTGATATCTATTAACATAAATTGTCTCAACTCCCCAATAAAGAGACATAGACTATCAGACTGGATACATAAACAAAATCCAGCCTTTTGCTACATACAGGAAACTCATCTCAGAGACAAAGACAGACACTATCTCAGAGTAAAAGAGTGGGAAAAAAACTTCCAAGCAAACAGCTCCAAGAAGCAAGCTGGAGTGGCTATTCTAATATAGAATAAAGTAAATTTCCAACCAAAAGTTATCAAAAAAGATAAGGAAGGACACTTTTTACTCATTACCGTGGAAATCTGTCAGGAGGAACTCTCAATCCTTAACATATATGCTCCAAATAAAAAATCACCCACATTCATAAAAGAAACCCTACTAAACCTCAAAAAATACATTTCACCCCACACAATAATAGTGGGAGACTTTAATACCCCACTCTCACCAATGGACAGATCAGGGAAACAGAAACTGAACAAGGACACTGCAAAACTAGCAGAGACTTTGAACCAACTAGAATTAATAGATATCTACAGAACATACTATCCTAAAGTAAAAGAATAAACCTTCTTCTCACCACCCCATGGCACCTTCTCGAAAATTGACCACATAATTGGACACAGAACGAGCCTCCATCGATATAAGAAGATTGAAATACTCCCATGCATCCTCTCAGATCACCATGGTCTACGGCTGGTCTTTAACAACAACAAAGACAACAAAAAGCCCACATACACATGGAAACTAAACAATGCTCTGTTAAAGGATAGCAGGGTCAAAGAAGAAATAAAGAAAGAAATTAAGGATTTTCTAGAATTCAACGAAAACGAAAACACAACATACCCAAACCTATGGGATGCAATGAAAGCAGTATTGAGAGGAAAACTCATAGCCCTAAGTGCTTCCAAAAAGAAACTGGAGAGAGCTCACATCAGCAACCTGACAGCACAGCTAAAATCCCTAGAACAAAAGGAAGCAGATATACCCAAAAAGGGTAGACGGCAAGAAATAATCAAAATTAGGGCAGAAATAGACCAAATAGAAACAAAAAGAACCATTGAAAAAATCAACAAAACAAAGAGTTGGTTCTTTGAGAAAATCAACAAGATTGATAAACCCCTAGCCAGACTAACTAGAGGGCAAAGAGAGAGTATCCAAATTAACAAAATCAGAAAGGAAAGTGGGGACATAACAACTGAAACTGAGGAAATTCAAGAAATCATCAGATCCTACTACAAAAACTTATACTCCACAAAATTTGAAAATCTGGAGGAAATGGATGAATTCCTAGACAGATACAAGTTCCCAAAGTTTAACCAAGACCAAGTAAACCATCTAAATAACCCTATAACACCTAAAGAAATAGAAGAAGTCATCAAAAGCCTCCCAACCAAAAAAAGCCAAGGTCCAGACGGGTTCAGTGCAGACTTTTATCAGACTTTTATTGAGGATATAACACCAATACTCGCCAATCTATTCCAAAAGATAGAATTAGATGGAATATTACCCAACTCATTTTTTGAGGCTACAATAACCCTCTTACCTAAACCACACAAAGACCCTACAAGGAAAGAGAACTTCAGACCAATCTCACTTATGAACATTGATGCAAAAATACTCAACAAAATCCTTGCAAACCGAATCCAAGAATACATCAAAACGATCATTCATCATGACCAAGTAGGCTTCATCGCTGGGATGCAGGGATGGTTTAACATAAGGAAATCCATCAACGTAATCCGCCATATAAACAAACTCAAAGACCAAAATCACATGGTCATCTCACTAGACGCTGAGAAAGCATTCAACAAAATCCAACACCCCTTCATGTTAAAAGTCCTGGAAAGAACAGGAATCCAAGGCCCATACTTAAACATAATAAAAGCAATATACAGCAAACCAACAGCCAACATCAAACTTAATGGTGAGAAACTTGAAGCAATCCCACTAAAATCAGGGAGTCGACAAGGCTGCCCACTCTCCCCCTACCTATTCAACATAGTACTGGAAGTCCTGGCTGGAGCAATTAGACAGCAAAAGAAGATCAAGGGGATACAAATCAGAAAGGAAGAGATAAAAACATCACTGTTTGCAGATGACATGATAGTGTACTTGAGTGACCCCAAAAATTCCACCAGAAAACTCCTACAGCTGATAAACAAGTTCAGCAAAGTGGCTGGATACAAAATTAACTCAAACAAATCAGTAGCCTTCCTGTACTCAAAGGACAAACATGTAGAGAAAGAAATTAGGGAAAACGTACCCTTCACAATCGTTACAAAAACTATGAAATACCTTGGTGTGACTCTAACTAAGGAAGTGAAGGACCTGTATGACAAGAACTTCAAACCTCTAAAGAAAGAAATTGAGGAGGATCTCAGAAAATGGATAGATCTCCCATGCTCATGGATTGGAAAAATCAACATCTTAAAAATGGCCAACCTACCAAAAGCAATCTACAGATTCAATGCAATCCCCATCAAAATTCCAACCCAGTTCTTCATGGAATTGGAAAGATTAATGTGCAATTTCATATGGAATAACAAAAGACCTAGAATAGTGAAATCCATCCTCAACAACAAAAAACATCTGCGGGAATCACTATCCCTGACCTCAAGCTATATTACAAGGCAATTGTGCTGAAAACTGTATGGTACTGGTACAGAAATAGGCAAGTGGATCAATGGAATAGAATAAAAGATCCAGAAATGAGCCCTCATGTATATGGTCACCTGATTTTTGACAAAGGAGCAGTAAACATTCAATGGAAAAAGGACAGCCTATTCAACAAATGGTGCTGGTCCAACTGGCACTCAGCATGCAAAAGAATGAAAATAGACCCATTCTTATCTCCTTGTACAAAGCTCAAGTGTAAGTGGATCAAAGATCTCCACATTAAACCAGATACACTGAAACTATTAGATGAGAAAGTAGGGAAAACCTTAGAACACATAGGTACAGAAGAAAATTTCCTGAACAAAACACCAATGGCTCAAGCTCTAAGGTCAAAGATTAACAAATGGGACTTAATGAGATTGCAAAGTTTCTGTAAGGCTAAAGACATTGTCAAGAAAACAAAACGGCAACCAACAGAATGGGAAAAGATCTTTACCAACACCACATCAGATAGAGGCCTAATATCCAAGGTGTACAAGGAACTCAAAAAGCTAGACACCAGAGAATCAAATAACCCTATTAAAAAATGGGGTACAGAGCTAAACAAAACGTTTTCAGTTGAGGAACACCGAATGGCCGAGAAACATCTGAGGAAGTGCTCGACATCCTTAGCCATCAGGGAAATGCAAATCAAAACAACCCTGAGATACCACCTCACACCAGTCAGATTGGCTAAGATCCAAAACTCAGATGACAGCAGATGCTGGAGAGGCTGCGGAGAAAGAGGAACACTTCTCCACTGTTGGTGGGGTTGCAAGCTAATACAACCACTCTGGAAATCTGTCTGGCGATACCTCAGAAAATTGGATATAGTACTACCTGAAGACCCAGCTATTCCACTTCTGGGCATATACCCCAGAGACACTTTAATACACAACAAAGATATATGCACCACAATGTTCATAGCGGCTCTATTTATAATAGCCAGAAGCTGGAAGGAACCCAGATGTCCTTCAGAAGACGAATGGATACAAAAATTGTGGTACATATACACAATGGAATACTACTCAGCCACCAGAAACAATGACTTAACCAAATTCTTAAGAAAATGGCTGCATCTAGAGAAGATCATCCTGAGTGAGATAACCCAGTCACAAAAGAACAGACATAATATGCAGTCACTGATAGTGGGATGCTAACCCCAAAGGCTTGCACTCTCCCAGAAACAACTCACAGACTGTATGAAGTCCAAGAAATAAAGAAAACAAAAAAATATACATATATTTACAAAACAAGAAGACTTTGACTATTTCCATGTTGCGTTTGGTTTTGCATGTACTTTACGCTTATTGTAACTATTAGGTTTTCAATGCATACTGTCAAGCCCTTGAAAAAAATCAAGTACTGACTAAAAAAATATATTCACATGGTTTTATGTAAAAATTATTTCAATGTCTGAAAAAACAGTACTGACAAAAATGTATAATTTTAAGCAAAAAATTTTTAAAATCTGTACATTTATCTTTGTTTTGTAAAATAAAGTCGTTAAAAAAAATCAAATTACTGAAATAAGCTTGGGTAGAACATAAAACCTCTTCTTTGCTCATTGTCAAATAACACCCTACATTATGATAATTTTTCAAAGATAATTGACAAGGAAAAAAACTTATGTATTCATGAATTTCTTTTGGAGATTGGGTTTCTCTTATAAAGAATGTCTTGGTCTAATTCTTTTTCTTACCAAAACAAAGAAACAGACAAACAAACAAACAACAACAACAGAACACAAAACCAAAACAACACCAAGAAAGCATAGTTAAAAGTAACAGAAAATGAATAAAATAGTTTTAAAATGTATATTTTAAAGTTTCAAATAGAATGTGAGTAACTGATTAGACAGTTCAAATGGATTTTACCATTTTTTTTATACTTTAACCAGAGAAGCTTTTGGAATTTCTGAAAGCACCATCAATAAATTGAAAATGACTGATGAATAATTTTTATGTGTAGTGGATTTGGGTAGTTGGAGAAATGAGAAGGATGTGGGAAGAGTTGGGAAAGGGAATTTACAGCCAGAATATATTGTATCAGAAAAATCTGCTTTTTGTTAAAAAACTATTCAGTTAAAGAAGATGACTTCTGATTTGAAACAAATAAAACTTAAAAAAATCTATTGTGTACAAGAAATGTAATAAAAATAATAAAAATAAATCCAAATACCCTCTGAAGAAAAGATCATAAATTGATTCTAACACCTAAAGCTATGAAGCAACACCCTGAAATCATATATACTCAAAGAGTTAGAGTACTCTGAAGATTTTTATTTTCATTATCTTGAGATTGTAGCCAATTTTTTTTTAAGTGATTAAATTGTCTTGAGAAAGTTGGGTAATGAAATATGTGTGCGTCAGTCAACTGTTTTCTGGGATGATGCTATAAAATCAAATGACCGTCATGCACATGATTTCCAAGATTACTTAAAGGGATCTAGAAATACAAAGCTTGGAGTTGCTGCTCTCTCATTTGAGGAAGTTGTCTTTGGATGTCCCTGTGTCTTGGGACATTCTAATACCTGTCTTTGTTGAGGTTTCTATTGTTATAATTAAGTACCATAACCAAAGCAACTTGAGGAAAAAGGGTTTTTTGTTTTGTTTTGGTTGTTGTTGTTGTTTTTTTTTTTTTTTTTGGCTTATATTTTTATAGCAGTGTTCATCATTGAAGGAAGCCAGAACAGGAACTCAAACAGGACAGGAACTCAAATGGGGCAGGAACCTGGATGCAGGAGCTGATGCAGAGGGCATGGAGGGGTGCTGCTTACTGGCTTGCTCTCTCAGTTGCTCAGCCTGCTTTCTTATAGAACCAAAAACCACCAGCCAAGGAAAGGTACTGCCTATAATAGACTGTATCCTTCCCCATGTATCACTAATTAAGAAAATACCCTAAGTCAGATCTTAAGGGGTATTTTCTCAGTTGACATTACCTCTTTTCAAGTGATACTAGCTTGTGTGAGGTTGACCAGAGCAACACCAATATGGGATTGTGAAGCTGTTGAGCAGAGAAGGCAGAGCTGGGCATCCGTTTGATGGGAAGATAATTTTCAAAGACAAGATCTTTAAGATGGCTCTTGAAGAAATTCCTACAAAGCCTGGATGCACAGTGGAGGGGGACAAACAGTTGGACACTGTAGTCTGTGTATTGTATACTGAAGGGGAGTAGAAAAGTAAGTCACCATTAAGCACTCCAGTGAAAAAGTGGTCCACAGTACACTGCAGAGTGGATCCGCATATATTAATTTGGTGTATGCTCCAAGTTCTTTTGGTGGAGTCAGAGATGAAAGATATTAACATATGCAAAGAGAAAGAGATAGAGACCTGACAAACCAAGACTACTATAGTATTCATTTTTGTAATATGACATCAACTTCTATCTAAAATAGGAATGGACATTTGATAAAATTCTTTAAACATACTGAGTCATTAAAGAGGTGTGTTTTGTACTGTTCATCTCATATTGCTAAAGTAGAGTTCTTAGGACAGTTGCTATGACTGGTTGTTCAAAGAGCAGAGAATGTCTTTGTGTCCTCCATAGCTAACTGAAGTGATTATTGTTTTTATAACTAAAGGTAAGAGACCAAGCCATGATTATTTCCCAAAGGTGGTTTTGACATTTGAAAGTAAAACTCAGCATGAGAACCCTATATGTTTCTGCGGGAAACACTCTGATGAGCTGTGAAAATGCAAAACAATTTGTGAAGTCAGTGACGTTATTTCTCCATTGGGTTTTCTTCAACATAACTATAATGTTGGTACATAGATTCAGACATTTTTCTTCCACAATCTGTTCTTCTCTGTGCTGTCTTTAGAGTATTGATGTAACTGTTTGATGATAAAAGTATAACAATCATAGCTTTTTATTTACCAAAAATTTCTGCTGACAATAATTTATGATTGGTGGGCATCAGCTGAATAGAAATGAATAAAGCATTATCTCTTTTGTTGATCCTCTTCCTGAGTGGATAATGTTGTCAGTTTATAACAGAATATTCCTTACCTTTATTCATATCTCTAAGTTTGATTTTAGTCATTTGTAAAATGGCAAAGCATCCAGGTATGGTGGCACATATCTTTAATCCCAGCATTTCTCATCCAATGACCTGCATGTCACTCCCTGCCACTATAAATATTAACAAGCAGGTTAGAGGTTTCCAGGTCACTTCCAGCCTGTTTTATGTTCTGCAACCAAAGACTGGTGTTTTCACCAATAGAGTTTTTATCATCTGGCTCTGGTGGATAAACAAGAACAATGTTAATAGCTTGTATTATTTTGAGAATCTCTGTGTCCTCCCAGACCATCATCTCATCAAGAGGTACCCACTGTATACCTAGGATATCAGGCTATCCCAGATAACTTGGGATTGGAATTTATGGTTAATAACCTATGGCTTGTTGGTGCAGCATTATTTACCCATGTGGGATGCCTTCACTCAAACTCTTGATATATATTTGCAATATGTATTATACATATATAGATGTAGATATATATTAAAAATCATAGATATAACTATCTCCCTCCTCCCTCCCCCCCTCTATCATGTTATTTGTGTATGTGCATGTACATGTGTATATGCTGGCATATACTTGTGTGTGTGTGTGTGTGTGTGTGTGTGTGTGTGTGTGTTTGTGTGTGTGTGTGTGTGTGTGTGTGTGTGTGTGTGTGTGTTTGTGTGTGTTTTATTTTGTGGGGAGGTTGCAAGAGCAAAGGGCAGATATGGGTGGATGGGAGATGAGCAGGACTGGGGTGCGTGGTTTGAAACTCACAAGGTATCAATGAAAAGTTCAAAAAACATCAATCACTTTTTAGTGCTTTAAGGTTTGGGGCTTGTTCTATAGTTTATAATGTAGATATCTAATACCATCCCTCAATTACATGTTCGATATGCCTCAATTTAGTGGCTGTTACATTTTGACATTTCACAAATGGCTAGCAGTACATTGAACCTAGAGTCATGTCATGTTGTTTCTCTGCTATTACAAAAAAATGTCATGATATAACATTGACCTTACAGAAGCCTTGAAACCACCACCTCTGTGGTCAACTTAAACAAGGCTCTGCTCTTTCACCTGTGTTTCTGGTTGTATGTTAGCTGGTTTTCAAAAATAGCAACTAACGTGGCATTGGTTTATGTTTACTAGACACTGTTAGTCATTGAGTCTATTGTAGAGATACATAGACTATCTATAGATGTTTTATGAAATTTCATTGCAAATATATACATATTAACTTGTCTAATTTGTATAACTTCCATGGATTAACATTTTGCATGACTCTCCCTAATTAAGGAGACTGAATGTTACTAATAATCAAGAGTTAGAATTACATCAAGGGGTGTAACCCATTCAAGGGAAGTGCATCCTCATATTGTTAAGTGAATCCATCATCCTCAGAGAAGCACAAGCTCACTTCTGTAGACTTCGCTTAACAAAAATACCCTAAAGCACTCAAGTGCCATTGTCTTCATTTTCTGTTAATTAATTGAACACTCTAATCTCCAGTTAGGGATTTTTTTTGTAATTAAAACTAAATTTAAAACTAAAATTGGGAACCAGAAACCTTGAAACAATGAACAAATCTTGATAAAGAAAAATCTAGAGGGAAATTGCCATTAATTTCTTAGACAATTCAATGCATAACTCTCATAGCCCATGGGAATTCCATTCTTGCTCTTTAAACATTTTTACCTAATCCAATAACACGTTAGTATTGGTATTTTTCCTTTTGAAGCAAAACTCTAATTGTACTGTTTGCCAAATGAATTGTAGCTCTATTTCCTGTACACTACTTCTAAGCCAGCTGTTCTCAACTTGTGGCTCACAAACCCCAAGAAACCACATATCAGATATTTGCATTATGAATCATAACAGTAACAAATTACAGTTCTAAAGTACCAACTAAATAAATTTATGGTTGGGGTTACCACAAGATGATCAACTGTATTAAAGAGTCACAGCATTGACCATTTAATTGCTTGAGAACCACTGGTATGGTATTTTCACAAACATTAAAAGTAACCAGTGCAGAAAATATTAAGCATATCAGAGTGATCTGTCATGTGATCTTAGAGACTCCAGAACTAGTGTTTAGGAAGTATCCTAATTATGGTCACTATTGCTGTGATTAAATGCCATTACAAAAACCAACTTTGGGAGTCAAGGGTTTATTTTGCTTACACTTCCATATCACTGTTTATCACTGAAGGAAGTCAGGACAGGAACTCAAACAGGGTAGAAACCTGGAGGCAGGAACTGATGCAGAGGCCCTGAAGGAGTGCTTCTTACTAGCTTGCTTCCCCTGGCTTGTGTAGCTTGGGTTTTTTTTTTTTTTTTCTTTTATGCTTATAGAATTCACTACCACCAGCTCAGAGAGATACCACCACCCACAATGGGCTAGATGTTCCCCCATAAATCGTCAATTGAGAAAACACCGCACAGGATTGCCTACAGCAGATCTTATGGAGACTTTTCTCTTTTCTTTTTATTTTTAATTGAACAACTTTATGTTAAAAAACAAAGATAAAATGTAAAGATTTTAAGCATTTTTGCATAAAAGTATACAAATATATTTTTGTCAGTACTTGGTGTTTTTAAAGGTTTGATAGTGTGCATTAAGTTTCCACTAGTTACAATGAGCACAAAGTACATGTAAAAGAAGATGTAACCTGGAATTAATCAAGGTTTTCTTGGTATGTAAAGATTAAGAACAATGTTTTTTCATTTCCTTTTTTTTTGGAACTTCATATAGTCTGTGACTTGTTTCTGGGGTGTTCAGAGCTTTCTGGGGTTACTATCCAATTATCAGTGACTGCATATTATATCTGTTCTTTTGTGACTGGGTTATCTCACTCAGGATGATATTCTCCAGATGCATCCATTTTCTTAAGAATTTCATGAAGTCATTGTTTCTGATAGCTGAGTAGTACTCTGTTGTGTAAATATACCACTATTTTTGTATCCATTCATCTACTGAAAGACATCTGGGCTATTTCCAGCTTCTCAATATTATGAATAAGGCTGCTATGAACATTGTGGTGCATGTGTCTTTGTTGTATGTTGGAGCTTCTCTGGGGTAAATGCCCAGAAGTGGAATAACTGGGTCTTCAGTTAGTACTATGTCCATTTTTCTGAGGAATTGCCAGACTAATTTCCAGAGTGTTGTAGCAGTTTTCAACCACATCAACAGTGGATAAGTGTTCCTCTTTCTCTGCATCCTTGACAGCATCTATTGTCATCTGAATTTTTGATCTGAACCATTCTGACTGGTGTGAGGTGGAATCTCAGGGTTGGTTCGATTTGCATTTCCCTGATGGCTAATGATGTCAAGCACTTCCTTAGATGCTTCTCAGCATTCAATATTCCCCAACTGAGAACTTTTTGTTTAGCTCTCTACCCCATTTTTTAATAGGGTTGTTTGATTCTCAGGTGTCTAGCTTCTTGAGTTATTTGTATACCTTGGATATTAGGCCTCTATCTGATGTGGGGTTGGTAAAGATTTTTTTCCCACTCTGTTGGTTGCCTTTTTGTTTTCTTGCCAGTGTCGTTAGCCTTACAGAAACTTTGCAATCTCATTAAGTCCCATTTGTCAATCATTGACCTTAGAGCAAGAGTCATTGGTGTTCTGTTCTGGAAATTTTCTCAGGTGCCTATGTGTTCTAAGGTTTTCCCTAATTTCTCTTCTAATAATTTCAGTGTACCTGGTTTAATGTGGAGATTTTTGATCCACTTGCACTTGAGCTTTGTACATGGAGATAAGAAATGGTGTATTTTCATACTTCTGCATGCTGAGTGCCAGTTGGACCAACACCATTTGTTGAATAGGCTGTCCTTTTTCCATTGAATGTTTACAGATCCTTTGTCAAAAATCAAGTGACCATAGATGTGAGGGCTCATTTCTGGATCTTCTATTCTATTCCTTTTATCCACGTTCCTATTTCTGTTCCAGTACCATGCAGTTAAATACTGCTAAAGCACAATTGCCTTGTAATATAGATTGAGGTCAAAGATACTGATTCCTGCAGATGTTTTCTTGTTGTTGAGGATGTATTTTTCTATTCTAGGTCTTTTGGTATTCCAGATGAAATTGCACATTTCTATTTCCAACTCTATGAAGAATTGGGTTGGAATTTTGATGAGGATTGCATTGAATCTGTAGATTGCTTTTGGTAAGATGGCCATTTTTACAATGTTAACCTTCCAATCCATGAGCATGAGAGATCTTTCCATTTTCTGAGATCTTCCTCAATTTCCTTCTTTAAGATTTAAAGTTCTTGTCATACAGATCCTTCACTTGCTTAGTTAGAGTCACACCAAGGTATTTCATATTGTTTGTGAAGGGTATCTTTTCCTTAATTTGTTTCTATGCATGTTTTTCCTTTGAGTAGAGGAGGGCTACTGATTTGTTTGTGTTGATTTTATATTCAGCCACTTTGCTGAACTTGTTTATCAGCTGTAGAAGTTCTCTGGTGGAATTTTTGGGGTCCCTTAAGTACACTATCATGTCATCTGCAAACAGTGATGTTTTTACTTCTTCCTTTCCAATTCGTATTTCTTTGATTTCCTTTTGCTGTCTAATTGCTTGGCCAGGACTTCCAGTACTATGTGGAATAGGTAGGGGTATAGTGGGCAGCCTTGACTAGTTCCTGATTTTAGTGAGATTGCTTCAAGTTTCCCACCTTTAAGTTTGATGTTGGCTGTTGGTTTGCTCTATATTGCTTTTATTATATTCAGGTATGGGCCTTGGATTCCCGTTCTTTCCAAGATTTTAACATGAAGGGGTGTTGGATTTTGTCAAATGCGTTCTCAGCATCTAGTGAGATGACCATGTGGTTTTTTCTTTAAGTTTGTTTATATGGTGGATTATGTTGATGGATTTCTGTATATTAAACCATCCCTGCATTCCAGGGATGAAGCCTACTTGATCAATGTGAATGATCGTTTTGATGTGTTCTTGGATTCGGTTTGCCAGGATTTTGTTCAGTATTTTTTCATCAATATTCATGAGTAAGATTGTTCTGAAGTTCTCTTTCCTTGTAGAGTCTTTGTGTGGTTTAGGAATGATAGTTATTGTGATCAAAAAACATTTCATCTGATTCTATGTTGTGGAATAGTTTTGAGATTATTAGTATTAGGTCATCAATAAATGTATGGTAAAATTCTACACTGAACCCATCTGGACCTGGGCTTTTTTTGGTTGGGAAGCTTTTGATGACAGTTTCTATTTCTTTAGGTGTTATGGGATTATTTAGATGGTTTACCTGGTCCTGGTTTAACTTTAGTATCTGGTGTCTGTATCGAAATTCATCCATTTCCTCCAGATTTTCCAGCTGTGTTGAGCATAGGATTTTGTAGTAGGATCTGATGAATTCTTGAATTTCCTCAGTTTCAGTTGTTATGTTTCCACTTTCCTTTCTGATTTTTTTAATTTGGATACTCTCTCTTTGCCCTCTAGTTAGTCTGGCTAAGGGTTAATCAATCTTGTTAATTTTCTCAAAGAACCAGCTCTTGGTTTTGTTGTTTCTTTCAATGGTTCTTTTTGTTTCTATTTGGTCAATTTCTTTTCTGAGTTTGATTATTTCTGGCCATCTACTCCTCTTGGGTGTATCTGCTTCCTTTTGTTCTAGAGCTTTCAACTATGCTGTCAAGATGCTAGTTTATGCTCTCTCCAGTTTTTTTTTTTTTTTTTTTTAGAAGCATTTAGAGCTATGAGTTTTCCTCTCAGTGCTGCTTTCATTGCATCCCATAGGTTTGGGTATGTTGTTTTTTTGTTTTCATTAAATTCTAGAAAATATTTAATTTCTTTTTTTATTTCTTCTTTGACTCTGCTATCATTTAATAGAGCATTGTTTAGATTCCATGTGTATGTGGGCTTTTGTTGTCGTTTTTGTTATTAATGACCAGCCTTAGACCATGGTGATCTGAAGGGATGCATGGGAGTATTTCAATCTTCTTATATCTATTGAGGCTTGTTTTGTGATGGATTATATGGTCCGTTTTGGAGAAGGTGCCCTTAGGTGCTGAGAAGAAGGTGTATTCTTTTGTTTTAGGGTATGTTTTGCATATGTCTATTAATTCCAGTTGGTTCATAGCCTCTGCTAGTTTCACTGTGTCCTTGTTCTGTTTCTGTTTCCATGATCTATCCATTGGTGAGAGTGGGGTGGTGAGGTCTCCCACTATTATTTTGTGAGTTACAATGTATTTTTGGGGCTTTAGTAGGGTTTCTTTTATGAACATGGGTGCTCTTGTATTTGGAGAATATATGTTAAGGATTGAGAGTTCCTCCTGAGCAATTTTCCCATTAATGAGTATAAAGTGTCCTTCCTTATTTTATTTATTTATTTATTTATTTTTTTTTTTTTGGTAACTTTTGGTTGAAAATCTACTTTATTTGATATTAGAATGGCCACTCCAGCTTGGTTTTGGGGGCTGTTTGCTTGGAAAGTTTTTTCCTAACCCTTTACTCTGAGATGGTGTTAGTCTTTGTCTCTGAGATGATTTTTCTGTATGCAGCAAAATGCTGGCTTTTGTTCATGTGTCCAGTCTGATAACCTATATTTTTTTTTATTGGGGAACTGAGTCTATGTATGGTAACAGATATTAAGGAATAGTGGTTGCTGTTTTCTGCTATTTATTTATTTTTTTGGAGGTAGAATTGTGCCTGTGTGTTTTTCTTCTTTTGGTTTTCTTGCTTAGGTATTTTCTTGATTTTACTAGGATGTAGTTTTTCTCCTTGTATTGGGTTTTCCACCTATAATTTGTTGTAGTGCTGAGTTTGTGGTCAGATACTGTGTAAATTTAGTTTTGTCTTGGAATATCTTGTTCTCTCCATCTATGGTTATTGAGAGTTTTGCTGGGTATAGCAGCTTGGGCTGACACTTGTGTTCTCTTAGGGTCTGCATATTTGTTCAGGCTTTTCTAGCTTTCATAGTCTATGTTGAGAAGTCGAGTGTGATTCTGATTGGTCTGCCTTTATATGTTACATGACCTTTTTCTCTTACTGCTTTTAGCATTCTTTCTTTGCTTTGGGCACTTGGCGTTTTGACTATTATGTGTCGGGAGGAATTTCTTTTCTGGTCCACTCTATTTGGAGTTCTGTAGGCTTCTTTTATGCTCGTGGTCATCTCATTCTTAAGTGTAGGGAAGTTTTCTTCTATGGTTTTGTTGAAGATATTTACTGTGCCTCTTAGTTGATACTCTTTGCACTCTTCTATTCCTATTATCCTTAGGTTTGGTCTTCTCATTGTGTCCTGGTTCTCCTGGACATTTTGGGTTGGGGGCTTTTTGGCTTTTGCATCTTCTCTGGCTGTTTTGTCTATGTTTTCAATGTTGTCTTCGGCCCCAAGATTCTCTCTTTCATCTCTTGTAGTCTGTTGGAGATGCTTGCATCTGTGACTCCTGATTTTTTTTTTTTTTTTTTTTTTTTTTGGTTTTTCTACCTCTAGTTTTGTCCTTTTTTATTGTTTTCTTTATTGTTTCCATTTCCATTTTTATTTCCTTTTTCCATTCCTTCATCTCTTTGGTTCTGTTTTTCTGCAGTTTTTTGAGTTTCTTTAGTGTTTTTCTTGTTTCCTCTTTAAAAGCTTCTATTTTTTTCATGCTTTTCTTCCCGTTCTTGTTTAAGTATCTCTATCATCATCTTGAGATACGATTTAGGGTCTAAGTCTTCTTTTTCTGGAGTGTTTGGCATTCTGCTGTTTGCTGTGATGTGAGAGCTGGGTTCTGGTGTTGCCAGGTTGTCTTGGTTTCCCTGGGCTACTTTATTTTGCTTTCCTCTTGTTGTCAGTGATTGGTTTTCATCTCTCTCTTGTAACTGGCCTGTGTCCTGGGATCTCTGCTGTTCCTTGTGGCAGATGGCCCGAGTGCCTGTTCTGCATGCATGGGCCACAGGGTGGAAACAGACACCCTAAGGCAAGGTTTCTGCTCTTCTGAACAAATGGGGGGCACTTTCTGAGCCCTTGCCACAGACCTTTCTGTTCCCCGGCTACTCAGAGCACTGTCTCACCAGGTCTATGTCCCTGGATCTCAGCTGTTTCTCGACTTTTCTTTTTTCAATTGAAGTTCCCTTCTCTCAGAACAAGAAGTTCCAGCTTGTGTCAAGTTGATATAAAGCTAGGCGGTACAGGAAAAAATATACCTGTGGGCCATTCTTATAGAAGTCTAGAATGCTGTAAATGTATTTTAATAGTCAGTTTTTATGAAAGCCTGAAAGACATGAGCTCTGATAGAAATACATATAGTAAAGCTTGTCAACTTTCAGAAGGAAAAAAACAAGACAATTGAAAACTAGACTATAGAAAATTCATGATTCATTCTTAAAGAGACTAGATATGCTCTGTCTGTGTCCTGATAATTTGAGTGAGGCTGAATTCAAAAGTAATGGGCTAATGAATTTGTCTGATGAAACTCAAAGGCAGTGGAGTTCAGCTGTCTCATAACTATGTACTATATTTAGCCAGATTTCGAGTAAAATTAAAAGTGGGGAAAGAGCATTCAGTTTGATGAGGAAAAGAACGTGGACTGAATTAAAGTTATATTCACGGTAAGTTCTCAAATGGCTATATCTGTTAGTGAGATCTGTACCATTAAAGAGAAACCTTTTATCCTGACAATATAAAAAGCACCTTCCAGAAAGTCCTCGTCAGGGCATCCCCATAAAAGCTTTCATTTAAGAAGGAGTATGTGACAGAGAGTGCCACCACAGGAATGCCCTGCTCCAGTAAGGATGCCAAGGAAAGTGTTTTCCCAGGTTTTGCCAATGGTGACTCAGTGACCTTTCAGGCAGTAATAGGAGACAATCTTGGGTTGGCAGCAGATTCCACTATTGTTCATGTGGTGCTGCCTTTGTAGGCATGTAGAGTGAAGTGCTATGAGGTCATGGAGGTTTGCACCAAGGTTCCAGAAAAATACTAGTGACAAAAGGTAATAGGAACAATGGTTAAAGTCCCTGAAGGGCTGGCATGCAAAGCGTGTTTTGACAAGGCCAGTTCAGGTCCAGCACTATGTTCAGAAATCCAAAGAGGAGTCGTTGTGGAGTCTGTAACTAACGTAAAGCAGGAACACACTTGGTGGAGATGAAGCAAGGCTCCAAGAGTTTTATTTTATTTTTTGCCCTTATGTACTTTTTGAATAAAATCTCTCATGCAGATAAATAATCACCTTACAATCACTTCTTAATCAAGTTTCAGTCACACATAATGATTACAAGTTTCATAGTTTTAGAAACTAGTTATTCTAAGACACCTGGTTCCTCAGCTTCTCATGTGGTTTCTCCCTATATTACAGCTATATTCTAAAGTAATAGATTTTCTATTACACATTAACAGAATGTGAGCAAGCCAAATATTGTTAACAGCCAGTTTCTCTTGATCTGGCTGGTAGAACTTTATAGTTACAAGAAGGGAAATAGATGCCATGTTATTCTAACAACACAATTCTTTTCTAACACAGGTAACCTATTCTTAGAGTGTTTTCATAATAAAGTCAATGCATAGTTAACTACTTTACTGTAGATCAGAGATCTTTTACTTTTCTTGAGACAACAGTCAAAAAAGAATCTACCCAGTCTGCAAGCCCCACAGCACTGATTCTTCAAGACACTCACAAAGCACATGAGCAAATTTACCATAATAAACCAGGACAATCAGATTTTATAATGAACATGGTATTAAGAGAGGTCACTGAAACTCAACTACTGTCTTTGATCGATAGCCTATCTTCTGTAGGGATAACTCATGAGCCCTTAGCAACCTGGCCACTTTATTCTTATTCTCTGACCTTAGCAGCCTTTCACTAAGTAAATAAAAATGTATATTTTTTAATTTTTACTTTTACTTTAATATTGTGCCCTAGGCTTTTCTGCTACAAAGCAACTGGTAAAACATCTTGACCTAGTTTAATGGCACATAAAGATCACCTTGACCCCATCTCTTTAACCATATTTTTAGATTTTTCTTAGAAGTCTTTAGCTAAATCATTAATCTAGCTGAGTGGCATTGATTTTTGGAAAATCACCATTATTTTTATGTATTGTGACTATATCACTCAATGGAAAATTAGAAAACGCCCCCAGGATATTCATACAAGGCAAATCCAGGGTGACCAAAACAGCAAGGCCTTGCAGTAGCAAGGAGTCTTCAGGAAACAGGACCCTCGTGGTTTGCCTCCCTAAGGAACTCATTGTGGATCACACTCATATTGCCTACAGCTTCTCCTTTGAGGCTCCAGCAAGATGCTGGAGATGTCAGGAATGTGGGACATCTGCCCCTAAAAGTTTCTGGCACTGGAGTGGGTCAGGCAAAGATAGAGCCTAAATTAATTGGTTCTCTATTGCCGCGATAAAAAGCTATGGCCAGGGCAAGCTATAGAAGGGAGGGCTTGTTTGGGGCACATGAATCCAGAGGCTTAACAGTCCTTGGGCAAGGACAGAGCTTCAAGCAGAATCCCCTGGCTTCAGTCTAATCTCAAGGGGCTGAGAGTTATGGAAGTATATTCATATTTCTCCACACAGTCACTTTTCTAGTTAGAGATGGGGGGGGGGGAGGATGGGAAATCTTTCCAAGCACTGTTTTGCCTTTTTATCCTTTCAGGAGAAACAGCTTCAGCATTTGAAAGACTGTGCAGAAGGAGTGCCCGGCACGGCTGTTAGAAGGATGAGCATGAGGGGGGATGGAGGACTGGGAAAGGGTCTCCTATGAAGCTAGGATTTGAAACCCATCACCACCAGGGGAAAACACTATTCAGGTGACCGGTCATTATCTAGTCAGAAACACAAGCAAAGTTACTATGCATTTCTCTCTATTATCTTAATAAATTTATCTTTTAAATGTAAGTGAGAGTGCTGAACCTGAAGCTACCAATAGTGAAAAATATAGAACCAAGATGAAAATTCAGAAGATCCTGTGTCAAAACCAATGAACTCGGTTGTAGAGAACCAGCCCTTTCTCTTGCATGTCTTCAGAGCCACGTGGTCCCTGCTGGACTCTCACCGGCTCACTCCTCATCCTTTTTCCAACCACCTGTTCCTCTAGGAAAGAAACTTCTCTCTGTCCTTGTGTAAGACTGGTTCTCTCACAAGGAGTCATTCCTACCGTAATTCTAGCAAATAAAGCCTTTATCACCTTATGCCTTCTTTATCACAGCCACACCTTTCAGGGGTTAATGACAAGGTAGAGATGGATTTCTACTTCATGGGAAAAATGTATCAAAGAGAGAATTTCTATGATTCATCTGATGGATGGAGAAATTTTAACAAATACTCATTTATATGCCTGTCCTCTTGGGGATCCCTAGAGGATTTTAGGGGTGGTTTACCTGGGTTAATTGGATTGAAATTATTATTCTGATCACATAAAGACGTTATTTCTGTATCTTGTTCTTTGTGATAATGGATAACCCTAAAATGTAGAAGTCTTCTTACTGGTGTTCAAAACTGGCTGATAAATCTCTTCAAATCAAGGTTACTTTATGCAAATTCAACTAAGATTGCCCTATTTTATCATGCACTGTCTACATGGAAATTTCTAGTAGTGATCTCGAAATTCTAAATCACAAACATAGTTTGTGAGATCGTTTGAGGAATGCATACCTCATTGAATTTTATTTTCTTTTTAAAATTTATGATAAAATTTCAGAAATCAGCAAAGCAAAGGTGGATCGTGTTGGGATAGGAATAAGGAAAAGATAGAATGATTTTTCTTCAAGCTCTTCTTCAAATGAGTTTTTATTGCAGAACAGAAAAAAATAGCTAAGCTGGAAAAATTAATGTTGATAAAGAGTTGGGCTCAGGGAAAAACTTTCTAGGGTATTGGAATACAACTCTCCAATGTTTATTTTTGAGAAGGTATTTTGTTCTCCTAAGTTGGACTTTCAAAGGAATCGGGCTTCCTGATTAGTGGCCCATTCCTGCTTCCTAGGGAAGCAGAAATGAGTGACTATAAGAAAGCCTCTCTGTCCTCTCATGCTGGGATTACTCCTCAGAACAATAACAAGAAATAGACTTACTGCCAAATAAAAACTGAGATCGTCAGAGATGCTCCGACTGTGGCAGCTCTCTTACATATTTTATTCCAAAATAGGAAGCAACTATTTCTGTGACTCCATCAAGGAAGTGAGAATCAACATTTATTCTAAATATTGTGTTCTTAGACCATCTATATGCAAAAAATAGACTCACAGGAACTGAGAGGCACTACAATGTTTTCTTTTTGTGAACATTTTCTGATTTAATGGGAGCTTAAGTATATCCTGAGGAAGCTACCCAACAATCTATTTTAGAACCCAGTGTTGCCTGAGTCAGAAAATAAGTGTCACATCCACTGAAGTACATTCTGTGGAAGTTGGTGATTTTTCCTACCATCTTGGTGTGATGTGAGTTAAGAAACTAACCTTCAGTCACAGAAGCTTTTTGTGATCACATTGGCAGAACAAAATATTCCTAACATTAACCTTAAACATGTAGCAGTAGAAAGGTTTTGCAGTGTATGGATAGATAATGACAAAGTCCTCTCTTTTACCCAGTGTTCAGAAGATCAATAACCTTAGCCCAGCGGTGTACACACACCAGGTAGAGTCCCTATACTTGCACAACTGCATGCTATACTTCCTGGCTGTTAGGATTGTTAGTTTCTCTTCAGCCCTGATTAACTATTTCTGTTCCATAAAATGCTTTCTGGTTCTAAACTATTTTCCACACCAGCATCTGCACGCAGGCAAGGACTTCCTGAGCATCCGCTCAGCCTTTGCTTACAGACCCATTCTCGATGGGCAGAGGAGGAGAATGGGTGGTTCCCGTTATGTAATAAAGCTACCAGTCTCCTTCACACCATGTAAGTTATCTCAGAATTCACCGTTCTAGTTGGGAGCCTACCATTGTCTCATCAGCTCACCCCTTGGTTAAGTTCTTTGCTGTGGAATAAATAGGTGGTAAATGTGTTTAAGTCTCTAACAGGGTAAAAACAAAACAAACAAAATTTAGCCACCACATAGCTTTCTTGTCTAGGAAAAAAAGTAAATGAAACCGAAAAGAGCATGATTCTCTGAAACCTCAGATAAGGGAAGAGCTCAACCCTGCCCCAATTAAATAGCTCATTTTGAATTAATGTTCACTTGGAATGACATTGCTAATGGATTTCTTGACCTACCCTTTCTATGTAATAGAGATCTGCTCGGAAGGCCCAGTGTGTCCCATCCTGTTCTTTGCTGAGGTTTCCTACCTTTCTTTTCTCCTCTGGGCCTTAGTGTGCCTGGAAACCATGTAAAACCAAAATTATTCCTACTTTTCCAATGAGAAGCTCAGGAACAGTCTAAGACAGGGTAAGGATACTCTGCTATGTGCTCAGGCGAGAGCTGGGAGGGTCCTCTTATGTCCTTCAGGAAGACATAACCATCCGCAGTCTTTATTACAGTGTGCTTTCCAGTTCACCAAGCATTTTCAGTAAGATGTGTCTGAGAGATTAGACATTACTAAACCAGAACCTAAGAAATAAATGGCCCTGGCTAAATATATGTGCATCTGGGTGCTGCTGTGCTACGGGGGTCACCTTTGACAACTTTGTGCTCACTTTAAGAAGACTCCATATCTTTTTTAAAAAATTTAATTTAATTTAATTTTTACTTACTTCTTAGTCTGGGTTTCTATTTCTGCACAAAACATCATGACCAAGAATCCAGGTTAGTTGACCCTGTTGATCTTCCTGTGGAGTTCCTATCTCCTTTGGGTTCAAAATCCTTTATCCTATTCTTCCATAAGAGTTTCTGTGCTCCATCCACTGTTTGCCTGTGGTGTCTATATCTGTCTGAATCAGGTTCTGGGTGGAGCCTCTCAGAGGACAACACATTTCTGTCTGCAAGCATAACAGAGTATCATTAATAATGTTAGAGGCTGGTGCTTGCCCACAAGATGGGTCTCAAGTTGGGCCCATTTATTGGTTGGATATTCCCTCAGTCTCTGCTTTGTTCACTGTGCCTGCATTTCTTGTAGAAATAATAAATTTTGAGTTGAAAGCTTTGTATACAGGTTGGTGTCTCTATTGATCCACTGGGGTTCATGCCTAGCTATAGGAAGAAGCCTCTTCAGGTTTCATATCCTCAATGTAGTGAAGACTCCATTTCTAAAAGCATTCTAAAGGTCTCATTCTTTTATTTGCATTTGGTTTTTGAATCACCCTTCATCTCCAGTTTATATGAGTGTTAATGTTGTCATGTTACAACGCAAGCTTCAATTTGTTCTTAGTCTCTTTCCGTTGTCATCAGCTTGGGGCTCAAAGCTTGCTATTTTCAATGATTGACTACCACAGAGCAAATATTGCCACTTTAGGAAATGCTCAAAGTACTCTCACAGATTTATCCCAACTCTCTACCTACCTTGGGTCTCCCCAGCCTTCTCCTTGCCTCATCTTGCCCAGCCTTCCACTGAGCTCTCTGCTGGCCCCAGGCCTCACAATGGTATGTGGCATTTACTCTACTTGGAATTCTTCCATCCTCATAGTCACCTAACATTGTTAATTCTCTCATTTAGTTTTGTTTTCAAAAGAAGAGTTTGGGCATTGTCAACTGGGGATTGGCTCCAGGTTTCATCAATTTATTTTTATTTCAGGTTGCCCTCTGAAAACAGTATAGTACCACATAGCCTCGTAAATCACTAAGCTTATTCTTTTGGGTCTGAGTAGACATCACATTGCTACTGGTGGTCAGGGTGTGAGCCAGGTATCTGGTATCTTATTCAAAAATCAAGTAAAGGTACACATACCACACAACTAGCAAGGTAACATTATTCAAAGAAATTTACAGATCAAGTTTGCTGTCATACCTGAAAGTGGGCCACATGAGTGAAAGAATACTCAAGGTCTGCAATTATAATTAGAGACTTCCATTTGGGGGCTCAAGACAAAGCACAGTTTCTTTGCTATGGGCATAACAAGCAGTTCTCTGTTTTTATTGAGAAGCTTGGATTATATGAATCTTTGCTCAAGGTCCCTTCCCACAATAAATCTCATTTTAATCATAGGTTCACCCAATATGCAGAGATATAAAATGTTAAATAGATTTTTGTTTGATAGTTTGTTAAATAAGAGCTCACTTAGAGGATACAGTTTTCCGTGTTGAACATCTATATGATAATGACTGTGACCAGATGGGCCCTCCTTGTTCCCAGATATATTGAAATGCGTTTTCAAAAAAATGTCCAAATCTGATGGTTTATAAAGGGGAAGAAAAATATACTCCATTCTTCAGAGTAGGGGAAGTATAAAAATTGATATCATGAAGACTATCAACAAATTCATTATGCAGTGTGGATTGTGTAGACTTAAGGTATGTAGGCTTAGTAAATGTAGGTGAAGGTCTCAGGCTTTCAAGTGCATTAGAAGAAAAGGCCTGTGCATAGTTCAAGCCAAATGGAGTGTCAGGGCTGCTAAACTATTCTCTGTGTATACTGTCTCAGACTCAAGAGGTTTCCTACAGATCCCATTAAAAACACAACTGAACTACAAGCTCAGCAAGGATGAAACTTACTTAGAAATCAACAACATATTTTTATTTTCTTTGTGTTCATGTATGTCTGCATATCTGTATATATTTATGTATATATTTGTGTGTTTATACACATATTATGTGCATAGAGATGCATGTGCATGTTTGTATATGTGTATATATAGGCCAGATATTAACATTGGATGTCTTTCTCAGTTACTTTTCATTTTAATATTTTTTGAGACATAGTCTCTCCTTGAACATGGAGTTAGCTTGTCTGAGTATCAAGTACCTAGGATTCTTGTAGCTCTGCCTCACTAGTGCTGGAATCCTACCCATGTGCTGCCATATTCAGCTTTTTACTCTATGTTTGGGGGATCAAACACAGGTCCCCATGTTTGTACAGAAAGCACTTTACTAATAGGCATCTCTCTAACTCACATCCTTATTTTCTATCAGTATTCTTCTTTTCCTCTTTCCTCTGCCAGTTGCTTATCTTCTTCAGCATGGGTAACACATCCAACATGAATCCCCTTAGCACCTGAACTAATATGATTGTATATAGAAGAGCTAATTGTAAAACCATGATTATTTCTTTGAAATGAGGAACCCTACCTATCTTGGTGATTTGTAAACCTCAAGTAGAAAATTAGCAGTGGCTTAGTTAACACTTCTTAAATGAATAAATTGATAGATAGATGGATAGACAGATGTATATCTGTATGCATGTATGCATGATTGAATGGGTAGAAGGATGGAAGGCTGGATTGATGGATGGATGGATGGATGGAGTAAGTGGGTAGATGGAGTGAGTAAATGGGTGGATGTGTGAATAAAAGGGAAAGTAGTTGAGTTGATGGATGTATGCATGGGTGAATGGTTGGATATAAAGAGAAGTATGAAGGTTTCTGGATTTACAGAATGCTATGCTCTTGATATTTTAGACTGTTTCATACATTTTTTCCATAAAAGGGAGCATTAGGAGCCTGTAGTCTTGTTATAAGATGGCAGCAATTGCTTTTACTTAATTCTAAATTTTACATAGATTTATTTTTATTTTATTTTGTTTTAGTAAGATTGTATTATAGCATGCCATTTAAAATATTTTCTAATATGAATTGTGGAATGGTTAATGTAGCTGATTAACGAATGTACAATCTCACAGGAGTCCCATTTAGTGCTACAATTTGATTTCCAGTCTCTGTAACTTTTGAGGCTTGAATCAGCACTAGGTATAGGTTCGGAAGACCTTTGGAATTTCCGTTCCTCCAAGCTCCAGCTACACATCATTGACCAACATCATCACATTCTCCTGGGCTCATGGCTTTGGATATTTATAGATATAAGCAAGAGCCCTGGAGGCACGAGGCTTCCTGTAGGACTCTCTGGGACTTCAGCTGAGCCACACACAGTAGTTGTGGATCTTCCTTGGAAATTAATTTCCTCCCAGTTGAGAGGCTCACAGGGATACAGAAAAAAAAAATCCCCAGCTGAGGACTTACCCTGCCAACTGAAAGTTGTTTTAGTTTTCAACTGGTTAGGTAGGTGTTGAAGGTTTTAAGGCTTATCCAGACTCTACTCTTGCTAGTGCTGGCTTTAGAGGAATGTTACAAGGTCTCCTGTCTTTGGGGAATGTGAGTTCCTGAAGTCATATCACACCCTAGCGACTGGAGAGGGCTGTGTCAAGGTCTCTCCACACCTGTGATACTCTCCCTTGAACTGCATTTGTAAGGCTGGTGATTTCTCCTTGGCAAACGCTCTTCTGTCAGCCGTGCTTTTCCCAGAGAATCACATTTTTCTTTGATGAGCACAGCATTCTTTCAAAGGTCTTCTCTTTGTGAGTCACAGGCACCCACCACAGTGAAGGAGAAAAGTCCATCGGTTAAGCAGAGCAGGTGATGACTCAGCGTACCGAGGGCACATTCCAGCAAAGGGCACTGTGTATTGTATCACGGGCAACGTCCCACCACCTCCACCCAGGAAGATGAAGTGCACTTGGGGCTTTTCCCGTGCATTCATACCTGGTATCCCTCCTCCAGAATGCTGGCCACGAGGCATGTTCTTACATTTCAGTGATGGCACACGGTTAATTGTGGTAATACTCTGAGTGAGAAAAGGGACAAAAAGTGGAACAGAGACTGAAGGAAGGGCCCTCCGAGGACTGCCCCACCTGGGGAATCCATCTTGTCCGCAGACATCAAGCCCTACACTGTCACTGTGTTTAAGAGGTGCTTGCTCACAGGAACCTGGTGTGGCTGTTCCTTAGGAGGTCTGGCCAGCAACTGATCAATATAGATGTCAACCATCAGAATGAACTCAGGGACCCTGTGAGGGAGCTACAGAAGGACTAGAGGAGCAGAGGGGGGTTGCAACAACAATAGGAAGAACAATGTTGGCTGACCAGACCACCCAGTGCTCACAGAGACTAGACCACCAACCATGGAGTGAACAGGGGGGATCCGTGAGTCCAGATACATATGTAGCAGAGGATAGCCTTGCCTGACAGCAGTGGGAGGGGAAGTCCTTGATCCTGTGAAGGTTTGATACCCCAGTGTAGGGAGATGCTGGAGCAGTGGGGTGGGAGAGTATGGGTGGGTGAGGGAGCACCTTCATGGAGGCAAAGGGGAGGGGTATGAGGGTGGACGTGAGATTGGGGGTTTATGGAAGGATAACCGGGAAGCAGGATATCATTTGAGATGTAAAAGAATGATTAATAAAAAAGAAGAAAAAGATAAGTTTGCATGCAAGTAAAAATTGACACTCAGACTGAAAGTGGGTGGATAAGGTAATGGACAGTTTCTAGGGTGGTTTGGAGAATCAATTTTCTTATTCCATAGCCTCCATCAGTCTTTGCAGTTACTTCAGGATGTAATTAAGCCTTAGTTATGTCTCTACTTTGACTTCATCCTTGCCCAGGGGCCATGCTAATCTTCTCTGTATCGTTTCAATTTTAGTATATGTGCTGCCGAAGTGAGTGCCCTACTTTGACTTGTTAGCACGTCTTTTGGTACTAGGCAGCATGATGTTCTAAAAAATAAAACCAAAACCAAGAAAACAAAGGAAAACAACCCACAAGCTGAGTAAGAACCTTAAGTCCTCTCTACCGTGTCCTCGTGCCCTCCTGGCTCTCTCTCCTTTGTCTTTATATCAGTTCACACCCTCAGTTACTGAGGTTCCATTTATTTACTTTCAATGACAGTCTCCCACTAAACGGTGAACTCCTAGACAGGGAAGTCATGTCTGTTCATGCAGCATCTTGATTGGTGCCCTGTACATCATAGACTTTCCATACCTGATCAATGAAGAAAGGAAATTAACAGCTGGCACCTTCTTACCTAGAAACAAGCTCAGAGTGCTTCTTTTAAACCACATTTTCATTCATCCCAAGCATGAAGGTGAACCCACAGAGTTTCTCAGAATTCTGGCCCACGTCTCCGCAGTTGCTTAGGCTCACAGTTGTACACCCACCCCACTACAAAGTGCCTATGGCTAATGCAAGAAGGCCCCCTGGTCTGCTTCACCCTCCTCCTATCCTGCCCCACCTTCTCACACTGTTCATGTTGCCCACTTGGGCTCATCTCTTGTGGCTTTCTATCCAGATTTTTTAAGCCCTTTGAATCTGATCTGTGTGCTCATAGTTAGGCATCAGAAAAATCTTTTATTTATACGGCTCTTTTTTTCTCTGTAACTCTGAAGGAAATGAGATTTGGTTATAGAAACAATAGCAAACTTGCTCTTTTATTGGATAGTTTTAAATTTTGATTTCAGATGTTATCTCCTTTCCTAGTTTCCCCTCCAGAAAAGCCCTATCCCACCCCCCACCCACTCACCCACTCCTGCCTCCCCACCCTGGCATTTCCCTACACTGGGATATCTGAGCTTTCACAGAACCAAGGGCCTCTCCTCCCATAGATGCCTGACATGGCCATCCTCTGCTACATATGCAGCTGGAGCCATGGCTCCATCGGTGAGTACTGTTTGGTTGGTAGATTAGTCCCTGGGAGCTCTGGGGGTGTCTGGTTGGTTGATACTGTTGTTCTTCCTGGTCTCTGTCTAGAAAATTGTCCATTTCCTCCAGATTTTACAGTTATGTTGAGTATAGGCTCTTGTAATAGGATCTGATGACTTTTTGAATTTCCTCAGTTTCTGTTGTTATATCTCCCTTTTCATTTCTGGTTTTGTTTATTTGGTTACTCTTTCTATGCCCTCTGATTATTCTGGCTAAGGGTTTATCTATCCTGTTGATTTCTCAAAGAACCAGTTCCTGGTTTTGTTGTTTTTTTGTACAAAAAACTTTGTGTAGTTTTGTTTTTGTTTCTACTTGATTGATTTCAGCCCTGAGTTTGATTATTTCCTGCCTTCTATTCCTCTTGGGTGTATCTGCTTCTTTTTGTTCTAGAGCTTTCAGGTTTGCTGTCAAGCTGCTAGTGTGTGCTCTCTCCACGTTTTATATGGAGGCACTCAGAGCTATGAGTTTTCCTCTTAGCACTACTTTCATTGTATCTCATAAGTTTGGGTATGTTATGCCTTCATTTTCTTTAAATTCTAAATAGTCTTTAATTTCTTTTTTTTATTACATTTTTAACCAAGTTATCAGAGTAGAGCATTGTTTAGCTTCCATGTGCTATGGGTTTTCTGTTGTTTTGCATGGGACTATTTTGATCTTTTTGTATCCACTGAGGCCTGTTTTGTGACAGATTATTATGGTCAGTTTCGGAGAAGATTCCATGAGGTGCTGAGAAGAAGGTATATTCTTTTGTTTAAGGATGAAATGTTCTATACATATCTGTTAAATCCATCTGGTTCATAAGTTCTGTGAGTTTCACTGTGTCTCTGTTTAGTTTCTGTTTCCATAATCTGCCCATTGATGAGAGTGGTATGTTGAAGTCTCTCACTATTATTGTGTGAGGTACAATGTGTGCTTTGAGCTTCAGTAAAGTTTTTTTTTATGAATTGGGTGCCCTTACATTTGGAGCATAGATATTCAAAATTGAGAATTCATCCTGGTGGAGTTTTCCTTGACTAGTATAAAGTGTCCTTCCTTATATTTTAAAAAATTCATTTATTGGATATATTTTATTTACATTTTAAATATTATCCCCTTTCCCAATTTCCCCTTCATAACCCCCCTATCATATACCCCCTTGCTTCTATGAGGGTGCTCCCCCACCCACCCACCCACCCACCCACCCACCCTCTAGTGCCTCCCTGCCCTGACATTCACCTATACTGGGACACTGAGTCTTGAAAGGATCAAGGGCTTCTCTTCTCATTGATTTCCAACAAGGCCATCTCTACATATGCATACAACAAGGCCTCTGCTACATATGCAGCTGGAGCCATGGGTCCATCCATTTGTACTCTTTGGATAGTGGTTTAGTTCCTGGGAACTCTGGTTGGTTGGCATTGTTGTTCTTATGGAGTTACAAACCCCTTCAGCTTCTTCAATTCTTTCTCTAACTCCTCCACTGGGGACCCTATTCTCAGTTCAATGGTTGGCTTCAAGTACCTGCTTCTGTATTTGTCAGACTCTGGCAGAGCCTCTCAGGGGACAGCTATACCAGGCTTCTGTCAGCATGTACCTCTTGGTATCCACAAATAGTGTCTGGGTTTGGTGGCTGTATATGGGATGGATCCCCAGATAGGGCAGTCTCTGGATGGCCTTTCCTTTAGTCTCAGCTTCACACTTTGTCTTTGTATTTGCTCCTGTAGATATTTTTGTTCACCCATTTGAGAAGGACTGAAGTCCATCTGCACTCTGGTCTTCTCTCTTCTTGAGCTTCAAGTGGTCTGTAAATTGTATCTTGGATATTCCAAGGTTTTGGGCTAATGCCCACTTATCAGTGATTGCATACCATGTGCGTATTTTTGTGACCCAGTAACTCTGGGTGTTGGGGCAGTTGTTGTGGCCTCCTCACCTGTGATCCTGGGTGTGTTAGAGCACCTGGGAGTCAAGCTTCCTCTGGGTGTTGTGGGACTGGGTGCAGCCCAAGGTCTGCTCAGGGCTCAGGTCAGACTGGAAGGAGCAAACTCAGTCTTAAACTTCTAGCTTCTGGGAGTGGTGGTGGAAATCAAAGAAAACTAGCTTTCTTCAGGTTTCCAATGGTTAGCTGTAACAGAGGCTCATCCAAGAGAAAGGAAATTTAGACCCAGAAAGTAATCAGAGAAAAAGGATTATGTAGAATGACATCAGACACTAATCATATACATATGGTGGAAGTTTTTGCTAGGAAAGTAGGAAACTGTTAATCCTAGCCACATTTGGTCTCAGCACAATACATGCTGGTCCTAGATTGATCACTAACAAGTAAAAAACAGCACGCTAAAGCACACTCCTCTGAAAACACTTTATATTCGTAGTCCCTAAATGGTCTGCAGTTATGAAGGACATCTTACATCTTTAAGCCCAATTTTTTACCCTATGTTTAGATATTGAAAGGTATATTATTTTAGCATATTATACATATTATTATCAAATTTTAAATTATTTAAAATATATCCAGTAGGATCCAAATATCATAATGATTCAACACTCTTATTAAAATAAGTGACTGTACATATTTGAAATTTTTTATCACTTACTTTTGAATTAATATTCCCATTGCCACATAATATTATCCTAAAATGGCTACTTTGCCCTAAAAGTCTTACATTAATTACCTTATAAAAATCTTTGTAACAAATTTATAGCTATATCTATATGTGTTTAAATTTCAATGTTTGAAACTCTCCCAAGAATGCACTAATCAATTGATTAAATATGGATGTAAAATTTGTGGGATGTAATATAAATGGATAAAACTTTAAACACAATTTTTTTTCTAGTTGGTCCACGTATCTGTGAATTAATCTTATGGGGAAAATGTGACAGGGTTGAATATCAATTTTGTTTTCACTTTGAATTTTTGACACAACAATGTTGTTAGAAAACTCATACTCACAGAATACCGCAGTTAGGAGTGGGGACAGAGTGCCACCCACTCCAGTAACCATCTTTCTTTTGTGAGCCAATGCTTAGAAGATGAAGAGAATGAGTCAGCTTTAAGATCTTCCAGCTAAAGTACTGATTGCACCCTTTTCCTTGTCTTCTAAAGCCCTGGAGCTGAGAACTGCCTGATTGGCGGTGTATCCCCAAAGGCTCATTAAGAGTTTTTTGCTTCTAGGTACCAATGCTAAGAGGTTTAAACGTTCCCTCGATTTTTATCTGTCATGTTTTTATACTCTGAAACATCATTAAGACAAGGGGCAAAGGTTTGTTGTTGGTATTGCTTTGTTGCGAAATGAGAGAAATGATGTTGTCCTTTATGGTAAAGGACACACTTTCTAAGAGCATTTCATAGAGCATTGTGCAGAGAAACTTAGTGCCCTGAGCCCTTCTATCAGCCCAGTGCCACAGTGCACATCTTTAATCCCAGTACTAGGAGAGATGATACCGGAAAAAGAGCAAGCTCAAGGCTTCCTACACTACTTGAGGGCAATTTGAGGGCAGCCTGGCTTTGTACTGTGACTGTCTCAAGAAAACAAATCTGTGTCTGACCATCCCACAGAAATCCTCACACATGGCGAGAACCCTAGACTAGTGCGCTGGCTTCTCACCTCAGATGTCTTCCTGTTAAGTGATGACAAAGTGTCATTAACATCACATAAATTGTACCCCAAAATGCTTTCTGAGTCCTAAATTTCTATCAAGGCACTCATTCCTGACATTTTTTATGACCACTTATCTGAATAATACATTCAAAATGCGTTATTGGTAGTAAGAATGAGAAATAATAACTGGTCTAGTGTTTGTGCATGTATTGCATCCCAGTTATTTTAAGTAGAATTCCCATGAACTCTATACAACTAACAACACTCTAAAGTACTTATTCTCCCTATCCTGCTGATCATAAAATAAGGCCACAGATCCAATGGTTTGCCTGAGGTTTCATTGGTAAGTGGCAGAACTAGGCTTCATATCCAGAAAACTTGGTGTCAACAGCTGGCACTTAACCCCCCCCCCCTGGCATCTTCTAACGGGCGATCACTATTGTTCCTAACACCATTGACTTTCCTCCGCTGGCTTCTCCAGTGGAGCACGAAGAACAGCTGCACAGAACAGCTGAGTGTTCGTTGGAGGGAACAGTGGTGATGCCTTGGATGCAAGTCTGAGAGATGCCTCAGCAGTGGCTTCAGACAATGGGAAGAGCACAGCGTGGGTGGAGGATTCCAGCCCCAGGAAGAGAGGCTGAGGACTTAGAAATGAGGGTGGAAAATGGATAGGACCTTATCACTGTGGCTCTCTGCCGGGTTCCTTCCAGAAGCTGGTGAGTAAAGCCGAGAGTGAACTTGTATGTTCTGGTAATGCTGAGTGTCCTGTGCACGTAGGCATGTGTGGAAGATCTATCACATCAGTCTAGATATTCTTGTGAACATATGCACGGACTGCATCCCAGGCTGACATTATCAGCGTCTTAGATGGGGAAGGCTGATAAGGGTGCTGCGTTCCGGGCTCAGGAATGTTTTGATTTCGAACCAGTTTTCCATCTCACTTGCCAGAGGCAAATGTAAAGTCATGCAAAATGGTCTCAGATTAATTAGATCACCTCATGCTTTGGGATGAATATTGATAAACACAAACCTTGCTGAATGCCTTGAAGGTCAGAAGTCAGTGCCTGTCAGAACAAGAGAAGGAAATTCCCAAGGTTTTAATAAAGTTTCATGTGGCCATTTGGAACTAGAGTTTTGGGGGTTGTGCTTTCTGCTTTGTGGTGTTGAGACATGCATGTTGTCTAGATGGAAGGGGGCAAGTATAAGCAGGAAAATTAGCACCTGGACAATGGAGTTGTGAGTTCAAATCTGGAGAGAAACAAGCTGTGGAGGCTGCTCTTGAGGTGAGCTGTTCATGTTTGTTTCTGGGTACCTCTTTCTGGGAGCCAGAGTATTATAAGAAAAATTTCTGATAAAGAACTGAAAACAAACAAATAAGCAAAATATGAAAGTAATGCTTAATTTTGAATTCAACCCACTGGAAAAAAATCCTAAAGTGAACTAGGCTAATTCCCCCATTGCAGAGGGTAATCTGTAATCTGGCAGATTTGGGATAACAGCAACATGAAAGAATCTTGGTACAAGACTTTTATTTCTAAATATGAGCCAGTTGCAGCAAAGCTGTGAAAACACAATCACCCTGGGCACAGGACCAACATCAAAATAGTTACTGTACAGTGCCATGAATTACCGGATAAGGTGCAGACACATGGGCAAAGTTTTAGAGAGGCAAGTTTAAATCCATTATTGGAAAGAATCAGTTAATAATTCAAACTTTTAAAACATGGTGTGGGTTGCCTTATGAGATAATGGTGTGAAAACAGGCAAGGAAAAGCTGTTAAGGACAGTATGGGGTGGGGCCTCTTTAGTAGAAGCTTGGGCTAAGTGACACACAGGTTCCTATCAAATTAGGTCATCTTTTCACTCAAGCCTCTTTCCACTTTAGCACAAAATTTAAAACGAAAAGCTCACCCAGATATTTCATTTGTTTTCTTTCTTAACTTTATAGATATATCCACTTATGAAACAGATAAAATCACCTACTTGTTAAGTTACGTTTATTAGGTAACATCATTGTCATTTGCAAATATCTTATTATAGTTTTCTTTATGAAAGGGAGATCAGAATATGAATTACCAGGCTGAATTTCAGGTTCAGACGTTTCACTGAAGACAAAGGGAGAGGATGATTTTATCCAGAGAGAAGAGTACCTAATTGTTGAACGGTTAGAAGGCCTTCCTGACACAAGGAAGGAGTAAAACCAAGTAAATTTTCTCTTATTAAAATTTTTACTTGGCCTATGAAATAATTGGTTTCATCATGCATCACTGAACTTCTTTCATATTTATCCCTCATAACCTTCTCTTGTTTTCTCTCCCTTTGTCTTCTACAAATAGTCTCCCTCCTGCTTCCATATCATATACATATATTTAACTTTAGATCACAGAGGAAATGTGTGGTGTTTCTGTTTTCTAATTTTCTCTCCTTTTTCTCTTTCCTTTCTTTTGGGTTCCCTTTCACTCATCTCCAGTTCTCTTTCTACTCTCATGTCTCCTTCTCTCCCTCTCTCTCTCTCTCTCTCTCTCTCTCTCTCTCTCTCTCTCTCTCTCTCTCTCTCTCTCACACACACACACACACACACACACACACTAAGCCCCCCACACACTTTCTAGGTACTGAGAATCAAAGTGAGGACCTTGAACAACTTATACACTATATGTATTTCCCCTGAACAATGGTTTCACTGCCACTCGCCTTTTTATATTTCCTTAAGATTTTGAAACTGTTTTGTTAAGATAATCAGGCTGACCTTGAGCTCACTCTGTGACCTAGGGAGGTCTTGAACTTACCATCTTCCTACTTCATTCTGCTGCATATTTGAACACTGGGTTTAAAGCAATACACACACCCATGAGTATATTTACTTATTCAGACAATATTTATTATCATATTTTACCCAACAGTATGGAAAATTTCAACTTTTGTGACACACAGGTTCTGAGCAAGGACAGACAAACCAAGTGGAGAACTGTTGAGAACAATAAATGCAAAGAGAATGGATTAGACAACTTCCCTTATCTACAAATGCTACTTAAAAGTACACGGGACACTGATCATGGAAGGATTGTTTAATATAGGATAGGTGTGCGTGTATTCTGGCAAATGCAGTATTGGACTTGAGCCATGAAGGGCCAAAGTGAGAGTAGGTAAGTGAAAGTCAGGGATAATTCTTCCATGCATAAAGGTGGTCAAGTATGGGACCTTGCAGTATGAAGGATATTGACTTGTTGAAGAACAACAGAACACGGTGGTCATAATCTAATGACCATAAATAAGGGAGATGATTGGGTTGAGAAGGTCAGAACATATACAAGGAACATATATCATGAGGTTCTTGTACATTATAGAAATGAATTTGAATTTTATTTCAAGTACAATTTAATCATTGGAGATATTTAAGGAAGTGAAAAGGAATTTTCTTGTCTTGAAAAAACCTTTTGGTTTCATTTAGAAAGCACATTGGGAGGAGGGAAGTGAAGTCTAGAATATAGGTTAGGAGACTATTGAACATATAAAAATAAAAACAGTTTTTTAAATCCCTCGAGTAAGCCCACTGGCTTCTTGTGCTGCCTGTAGCTGGAGCTATTTGAACTAAATTTGGACTCTGTGTTCTACTCTACAGCAGTACCAGAGCCCTCCCTACCTTCTTTATAGAGTCTATGCTACTTGGTTTGCTCTAAGCTTCACAGCACATGGTATAAATTGCCATCTCACTATGATTTGATGCAGGTTTGCTCCAGTTGTGTGCACCATTTTGATGGTTTGAGACTCAGCCCAAGGAGTGGCATGATTAGGAGGTGTGGCCTTGCTGGAGTAGATGTGCCACTCTGGGCATGGGCTTTAAGACCCTCATTCTAGCTGTCTGGAAGCTAGCATTCTGCTAGCAGCCTTCAGATGAAGATGTAGAACTCCCAGCTCCCCCTTGCACCAGGCTTGCCTGGATGCTGCCATGTTCTTGTCTTGACGATAATGGACTGAACCTCTGACCCTGTAAGCCAGCCCCAATTAAATGATTATGGTGTCTGTTCACAGCAGTAAAACCCTAACTAAGGCAAGCATGTGTTAGAAGCACATGAAGGGTTGTTGGAAGACAGATTCCTGAGTCCCACTTCAGTTTCAGACTCAGTAGATGGAGCCTAAGGAGCTGCAGTTCTAAATATTCACAGGGGGTGATGGTGGCACCGTCCAGGAAAATGTGCTTCTAGAAGTGCTGACCTACAAGAAAATAGAGCGGCAGGTGAGAAATTGAGCCCAAGCAGCAGTGACAGAGGTACAGCTTTGCTTGCTACAGCTGTGCAACAGCTGTGTAAAGACAAAATGTCTTTATCTTTGTTTTGAACTTTAAATGTATTCCAAATGGGGAAAGTGTTGAAATCACATCATCTGTGACACTGACTTTTAGATGTTAACACTATAGTTTTTCAGTATGGTTCTCACACTTGACTTCACATAGGGCTTTTTAAATAACCGATTCATGTGACCTGTGCCAAGATCAAGGAGGAGGTCTGGGCTCCATGATGTTTGAGGTCAGTGTGTGCAGCCATTACTGTGGCCTCTAACTTTGCAAACACTAACCTTCTCTACCCCGAAATCAATTCCAAGTTCCAAATGCAGAATTGTGATCTGAGTGAAAGGGACAAAGGTTGACTTCTCAGGGTTTCTACTTATATAAATTAGCCTAAAAACAGGGGAAAAAGAAAAAGCTCATGTGATAGTGACCAACTAGAATGGCTCTTGGATAGTAGTTCTATAGAGTAAGGTTTTCAGATATTTGAGGATATAGTTCAAATATTTCAAATATTTTCAGATATTTGATGATTTCTGTAGTATAAAACAGAATTATTTTTCATAGTCACTAGCTCCTATAATGGTTATTAAAACACATTCGCAACAAGAAGTAGAAGCAGCAAATTTTTGTGTATTCAGAAGCCTGTTTTGGAAACTGGCTCTCGCCGTCCTGAAATAGAGACAAACAGGCTTGGTCTATGCATTTGGTTCTTGTTTCACCTATGACATCACTTTTTCCATCACTTATTTAGAACATTTCTGTTTTGTTGATGCTTGCCAGGTCTTTGGCTGCTTGGGAAACACAGGGTAAGGATAGATGGGGAATTGTAACCACTTGGCAGCTTTCAGTCAGCTCAGGCTCTGAGTTCGTACTAGCAACAGAGAATGGAGGTGAGTCATGGCCATGCTAAGACACGTTGGCAAGATGACTGTCAGAAGGATTTCCTGCCTAACTCTGGAGGAAGCAGATGAGAAATTTTATTTTTTCTTTGTTCTACTGATTTGTGTTGCAAGCAATTCTCTAGACAATTAATCTCTGCGCTATTTCTCAGAACTCTCTTGGTTTGTTCTTCCAAGTACAGAAAGTGGAATGCAGGTTCTTGGATGTGTCTGTAGGTCTTACTGAATGAGTTTTACACAAGAAACTTCATTCTAAAGTTAAGAAAACTATCAGGCCTCCCACATAGAGAACCCAGAATAGAACAGACTGCTTGAGGTACCTCTTCAGATACCAGAGCACTGGCAAATATTCTGGAAAGAAAAACCAGCCATCAAGAAGACAAAGTCAATGGCAACTTCCCTGATCAAAGAAAGATTAATGGGATCACAGCCATCATCACTGAGTGAGCCCACATTCAGTCTCTGGAAACAGTTCTAACCTTGGTATGCCTCTGACCCTCCTGGATGCTTATTGTCAAGACAAATCCACTGTTGCAGTGCAGAGCACCAAAACCTGCATGTTGAAGACTTTCTCCCCCAGCAATCCCTTGCCATTGTGATTTATGTTAACTGTACAAAACAACGTGTTTTTGCGATGACGTTTTCATGCAGATAATGTACTTTGATCATCTTCATCCTGCTGCTCTCCTGCTTTCTTATTCTCTTCCTCTTTTCAAATGATCCCACTCCCAATTTCTTGTTTTTAAATTAAATCTACCTGAATATGAGAGAAAACATGCAATATTCATCTTTCCAAATACATTTTATTTCACTTAACATCATGATGTCTGCTTCCACTCTATTTCTGCAATAGTGATGACATTCTTCTTCACGGTTGAATAATCCTCCACTACGCCTATCTGTAAGCTTTTCTGTACTCATCTTCCCATCCATGACACAGGCTAATTCCATAGCTTGTCTACCATGAATACTGTCATAGTAAAGATGGATGTGCAAAATTTCTCATGTGCATTTTGACTTGAATTCTTTTAAATAGATACTCCGTCATCATAAAATTCAATCTTATGGGTAATCCTAATTTTAGCTTTTTTGAGAAACTCCATTATTGATTTACACCATGTTAAAAGGTCCATGAATCTAAACCCTCATTGTAGGGGTTCATCGACACACAGCTTCTTTACATTGTTTGCCCATGCCAACATTTATAGTCTCTTCTTCAGAATATCCATTCTAGCTGGGGTGAGATCGACTCTTACCGTAGTTTAGGTTTCTCATTTTCCTAATAGGCAAAGATACTTAACAGTTTTTTCCCACTTTTTTGGGGGGGGAGGTCTTCTTACTTCTTTCAAGAACTGTTTGTCCAATTTGTTTGGTAATTGATTAGAATGTTTGTTTTAAATGTTTATTGGTGTAGTAGTAAGTTAGTAAAATCATATTGTCTGAATATTAATTTCCTGTGAGAAGAATACCTGGCAAAGGCCTTCTCCATTTTCTGCAATGTCTATTCACATGACCACTCCATGTCTGTGTAGAGGCTTTTTAATTGAACAGCATCCCCATGTATTCTTCCACGGGCTTTTGGTACATGACTGCTCACTTTTTGCTCTTATTTCCTAACTGATTGGCATTCTGTTCAGAAAGTCATTGCACTCCTGTGTCTTGAGGTGTCTTCCCCCTAATTTCTTAGAATTATTCCAAAGCATCAGATATATTATCAAACGACTTAATCCATTTTTAGTGGATTTTTTTATAGAGCTAGAGAAATGGGTTTAATTTTAGAGTTTTACATATTGGCATCAAGTTCTCCCAGGAGTACTTGCTGAAGAATCTTTTCTCTAACACCCATTTCTGTATCCTTGTCAATACTCTAATGGCTGTGTGCAGCTGCATGGGTTTACTAGGGGCCTTCTAGCCAATCCTATTGGCTCCACCTCTGATTTTGTGCCAGTGTTAAAATGTTTTGTTACCACATATCATATAATTTGAAACCAATAACTGCAGAATCTCAAAGTTTTGCTTTTATTCCCCCCTTAAGATTGTTTTGACCATTTGGAGTCTGTTGTGTTTCCATATGAATTTTAGGACTATTCTTACTATTCATACAGAGACTGACTGCATGGTAATTTTAATAGGTATTTGTAGGGATATGTATAGTAAGGCCTTTATGTCTGGCTTTAAATGAAATGAAAAGCTTTGTATCTGGCTTTAAGTGCACTGTTTTGGCAAAACCTTTTCGATGTTTGAGTCGATCAGTAGAGGCTGAAAATCGTTTTGAGACTGTTTAAACACTATTGTCTCTCTAGAGAATCTGCTCTTCTTGCTATGTAAGAGCTTGAAGTTACAGCAGACTTGGTCCTAAGACATTCCTGGCAAACTTGGAGTTCTTACTTTTGACTATGGCTAGCCATAGTCAAAGGGGACTGAGATTTGTGTGGGCTCACACAGCAGTGGTGGTTCCACTCTTATCTGCAATATGTGGCTAACCTTCTGAGTCATGGCTCCAAGGAGAACCCAAAAGCTCCCTTAATCAGTAACAGCTGGAGTTCAAACTCAGGTCTTCCACTCTGGCTCTGGCCCAGTACTTTCTCAGCTGCCTCCCAGCTAGTCTCTCCACACTAAGGAGTTAAACATCCTGCCATGGTGTTCAATTCCTCAACCATTTGAACCGGCAGACAGCAATCACTCCTTTTCAAAGGCATGATTCTGTTTCCCAAAAGAAGCTCAGATGCTGAGCAGGCAAAAGATGAGAAGCCCTGTATACCACTTAACACTGACTCTCTCCTCCTTAGACCTGACCCCTCATCAAAATAGCCAGGACTTCTAATCTGAGACTCTTAGCCCTTTTTTTGTTTCTAAGGTTTCTTGTTTGTTTTTTTGAAGCAGGGTCTCATGCAGGCTGACATCCGATTCACAATGCAGTCAAGGCTGACTTTGAATTTTTGATTATTCTGCCTCCATTAACCAAGTGCTGAGAATACAGGTTTGAGCCACCTTGCCTAACTGGCAGGGTACCTTAAAAGGGGCTTTAAGAGCAGAATAGTGTGTATATCTGTCAGAAGTGCACACATCAGCCTAGCATCGGTAGATGTTCTGGGTTAACCTGTAGGATAAATGCATGGCTAGAATTCCATTTGCTGACTCTAGGTTAAAAAAGGGGGAGGGGAATTTGTAAGGGTGGGATTGGGCAGCAAGGGCAAGAAAACTTTGGTAGCTTGAAACTTTCCCAACCCCAATTAACCTGGTACAATTTTTGAATAAAGTAACTGGAGTGAGCTAGGTGGGTGTCAGTCTTTTCCAAGAAGGCTGAACCATTCTGTTCCTTTGGAAAATGAAAGCTTAGCACCTTCATATGCTTCTCTACCACAGCACCGATGATCTACATCAACCAATAGGTATTATATTTGAATCTTTGAATTGTTTTTGGTAATATCTCCATTTTAATTCTATCAATCCATAAGCATGGAAAATTTTTTAACCTTCTAGTGCTTTTCAAATTCTCTCCTTGGCATGTTAATTTTCCTCTTTTTGAGTTATTTTCACTCTTTGGTTATGCTTGTTCCTAGGCATTTCTTTTATTATTTTTAAGGCTATTGTAAGTAGAAATTTTCTTAAACTCTTTTATATAGAAAATCTATTTATATTGTTTTGTGGGTTTTGTAGTCTGCTGGTTGTTGAAAGTGACTATCAAACGGGTTTATTTTTTTAAGTATGGGATCATATAATATCCTTTCATATTTATATTGCTTTTTATTTTTTTCTCTTGCCTTGAAACTCTGGCTAAGAATTATACCATATTATACAAAAATAGAAAGTATGGAAACTGTTGTCTTAGTCCTAATTTTAGGGGGGAATGTTTTAGTTTTTATTTTTTTCTATTAAGAATGGTGTTTGCTAGATGCAGCCTTTATCATGTTGAGTTATGTTCTCATTCACGTGTGTGGCCTCTTATCCAGGTCTTGGATGAGCTTGCTCATCTGCTTACTTGAACTCTCTTAGAGCTGATTGAAAAATTTTCAAAATCTTTGATTATTATTTTAGTGTTTTGCTTTTGCTTTTGTTTTCTTTCTTTTTGTTTAAATCCAGTTATTGGCAAGCATGGAAGGGGAGAAGGAAGAAAGAAGAAAATTAAATAACAAAAGGAAAGGGAGGAAAAATAAATGGGAAGATTGGATCCTTTGCAACAAGCCGAACCTAGTAAGTCCTTTTCCTAACTTGTGTTAACTAGAGCGAATTATTGAATAAGGAGAGGGAAATCACCAGAACCCTTCCTTTCTTGGACAGTTAGGTGGCCTAAGCCTGAGATTTGCATCTTAAGTAAAGGGTAGACTCATCAGAAAAGTCCTCAGCCTGTGGAATCTGTGCCAGCACTGGACTGTTAGTGATAGAACTGGATAGAATCATTGTGTATATTATTGATAGCCATATTGGTTATTGGTGTTTAAAACCCACATATTTGAAGCCAAGTGTTGAGAGCACCCCACTTTTGAACACAAAATGTAGTTTTAAAAGAAATCATGAAGTCAGCAACAGTACAATGATGGGTAAGAGTAATAAGGAGAAGAATTTGTAAATCTAATGTAGCAAAGTAAGTTTTAATGGTGTGGCCTGATGTTCTTGGAGGAAGCCCATTTGTGACAAAAACCTCAAATAATGCTAGACTAGAACTTCATAATTATGGAGAGATGGGATACTGGAGATGGAGCCTGGAGTTAACCTGATTGTCTTCAATCTCTTGAGTAGGCATCTACCACCACCCTCTATGCTTGACTGTTAGGCACAACTTTAAAAATTTATCTTTAAGCTCAGCAGGCCATTAACTCAAACAACATTAAAGCTAAGGTTGTTCGAATACCTAAGCCTTATGGAAGATATCTTCCTGCCCTGCCTGGCTTGCCTATCTGATATCCTCACCAATGCATCTAGTAAATACATTGACTTAAAATGTGTTCTTTTGTTCTGTAACTTTAAAGCTTCCCGTAACCTCAAGTATACCAGACGAGGGCATTCAGACCAACCTGAATCTCATATTCTTAGATCACGATCACTCATATTCGGCTCAGAATAAACTAACTCTTACTCATTTTGAAAAAAATAGCTATATCTTATATCAACCATGGATAAAATATATAGAAATAAAAGATAGGAAAATATTTTTGGAGGTAGGACCAGAGCAGAAACATATTTTGGTGCTCAGTGAAAGCCAAGTAACAGACATACAACCTTAGCTCACACCCCTTCACTTGACCAGCTTCACACTAGTCTCCTCTACCTGGATTTCCCTTTATTTATTTTTAATCAATTTTCCCAGTGCAATTACAGAGTATTTGGTCAAACTGTTTCTTAGGTGTGGCAATCATATCTAGCATATGACTGGTAACTATTATATTAAAAAATAAGGAAGATAGAAAGAAATGACAGCTGTAGAAAGAAACAGAAGGCAATGATTGTGGGGCTGAGCAAATAAAGGAAGAAGGCCAGCAGGTAGTGCTACTCTCAGCCAAAGCATTCTCTAAAATCTCCTCAACTGATTTAATATCTCTTTAGCCACTAGAGGGAAATGTCAGCATTTCTCCTTTAGGAAAAACTTCCTAAAGAAAACTCCCCATCCCCACTCTACTGGAGCCCGTTTCTTCTGGACAATATCACCATGAATCATAATTTCACTCTCTTCTTCCAGTTAGGTTGTTACTGAAATTAAACAACATCTTAATAAGGTGTCAACTATCATATAAAAAACTTGGACCCCCTGCTGTAGATGGGCCTCATTTTCTCTTTATTTCTAGAAATCAAATTATAGTCTAACTGTTCCCCTTGGGCTCATGTGGATGTTTGTGTCAAGCTATCAAAATAGTGTTATCTCAATGTGTACTTTACTGTTTTTCATAAAACAAGGCTGGGAGTGAAGTATGGATCAAAGATTAAAAGTGCTGGTTGTTCTTCCAGGAAACCAGAGTTTGATGCTTATACCTACATGGCAGCTCAAGCTCACAACTACCTGTAACTCAAGCTCTTAGATGCCCGATGCCTCTTTTGCCCTCAGAGAACTTCTGCCATCATGTGTACATATCTATCCTAAAACACACACATAATTAAAAAAACAAGCCAATAGGAAACTAAGGCTAGACATTCTGCAGGAAAGTAGGAAACCTTCTCCAGCCCCCACAACTATTGCCAGTAAGATTGCACAAACAGCATAATATATTTTCAAACACATTGAAATTTAATAGCATATTAGGATATTTCATAAAATAGAAGCATTGTCATTTCTAAGTGATAGAAGGAGAGGGTGAAGACAATGAGAGAGAATAAAAATGTGAAAGCTGAGGAATTCTAAAATCATCAGGCTGGAGACCCAAGTGAGCCAATGCTTCATTTTGAGTTTTGATAAATCATGGAAGGTCAAAATGTCTGCCAGGTCTCACTCACTTATAGCTGGTTGGCTTCCCCTTTCCACATGGGCCCTTACCTCACCTGATCAGTTTTATCAGGCACTTCAGAGAACAGCTTTACTTTACCCTATCCCCCAGTTCACACAATGATCTCACACACAAGCCCCCTCAGAAGACGTAACCGTAATAACATCTAACCAATATTTATATTCATTGGCAAAATGGTCCATAGTTAACAACCCCAGAGAAATCTATTCACTAAGAACCATGCTGCATTTTTTCTGTAACAGGATTTGTAAGCACAGGAAAAAGAAATAACGCCCTGAACAAAAGGTGTTCATACTATTTGAGAGCCTATGTATGATGTAGACTAATGAATTTCAACCTGCAGATCATGACCCTTTGTGGAATATCAAATATCCTGCATATCAGATATTTACATTATGATTCATGACAGTAGCAAAATTACAGTTATGAAGTAGCAATAAAATAACTTTATGGTTTGTGGGTCACCACAACCATATTGCCCTCTGTTAACAAGGAAGTATTTGAACCATATTTAAAATGATCCCTGAATACACTACCATGTACTTCCAACCTAATCTCTCTCTGTAGATAAACTTTCTCTAAAGAAAGAGATATTTCTTTCACAGGGATCTTCCCATTATGGTTCAAAGGGAAGGACCCATCTTCCAAGTGGGCCATTTCTCAAAGACAACCACGAGATCATCTACAGCTGGTGGAGGATGTAGGTGGTGGCAGCACTATGTTTCATGGCCCTGAGTGGGGTAACATCTTTTTCTGATAGGGAATATGGCAAGTCCACAATAGAATGAATTTCTGATGGCTGGGGAGATGCAATTAGATGTCCTGGGATTTAATTCTACATACAGAGAACGCAAGCTGAATAAAGTTTCTTGTCCTCTTTAAATACTGGCATACCACAGCTGTGTGTTGGTGATGGAGAAATCTATATGATGTAGCCTATTCCTTCACACCAGGTCTATATGCCATAGCCCACTGTCCTGGCCAGCTACTGTACAGAATACTGTAGGCAATATTGAAACACAGTGGAAAAATATTTGTGTATGGTAAACATATATAACCACAGAAAATACCATAAAATATGGTAAAAGTAGGGAATGTATCATACATGGGCTTTCCTGGAGTGAAAAGTGCTCTTGAGTCAATGAGTAAGTAAGTGAGCTTGAAGAACCTTGTCCTCTGCTGTCCTCTGTAGACATCGAACAGTTAGGCCACACTCAATTTGTTTAAAATAGTTCTTGGGCAATAAATTAGCCTTAGCTTACTATGACTTTACTACTGTATAAACTTTAACTTTTTAATAAACTTTTGGGCTCTTGAGATAACAGCCTAAACACAGACATGTTAGACATTGGCACAAAAATAGCGCTGTAGGTTTGCACACACTGGTGTGGTTAAGCAGAAGCAATGCTTTGTGTTGAAATGGACCATGCAACCAGCCTATCAGGAGAAGCCTCTGAAACCACAGTCAACAAAACCCAATGGTCACTTTAATTGTCTATGTCAGAATCTTTGTCACAGTGGTGGAAAACTAGCACAATAAACCCTTGTTGGATGCTGCAACTTTTGGAGGCAATTAAGCCTCCAGTTGTGTTGTGTAGCAGTTTCCTCAGGTGAAAACTTTCCAGCTGAGAGGGGCAGGTCTTAAGACAAAGGATATAAAGGGAAAGAGAAACAACAGGATACTTTAGGATAGGGGACAGATCAGATCTGAGCAGAAAGATCACTGACTGGAAGGAAGGGGTCAAATTAGTTAAAGCAGGTTTTTTTTTTTTTGGTTTTGTTAACGTGAGCTATCTTCCCCTGAGGTTGGGTTCCAGGGATGAACAATGGACATGGGGAAGATGAGGTTTTTGTAACTTAGGAGTAGGGGTTTCCAAGTAGAGGATTTGGCAATATTTGGTAAAAAGAAAAAAAAAAAGAAAGAAAAAAAGAAAGGAAAAAAGACAGATCATATGCATAACAAGTTGATCATAACAACTTTCTGAAACAAAGACAAGTTCAGAAGGTGGTCCTTACTGTTAGCATTTCTTCTAGGCTCTGACCTATAGTTACCTAGCAACAGCCAGGTACTGGCCTGGCTTGCTATAAAAGGAACTGTTCTCTCTCTCTCTCTCTCTCTCTCTCTCTCTCTCTCTCTCTTTCTCTCTCTTTCCCTTCCTCACTTCCTCCCTCCCCATGTGTTCCTGGCAAGCCTCTTCCCTTCTTTCCCTCTCCTTTTTCTTTCTGTTCTTCTCTGCCCCCCCCCCACTGCTTCCACTCTCTTCTCAACGCCTCCACAATTTCCCATCCCCCAAATAACCTTCATTTTACACTAGACCTGTCATATAGCTGGTACAGTGGGGGCAGAGTGCCTCAGCGTGTGCCTACTAAGGCACCTTTTCCTGCTGCATCACACACAGCACGACAAAGCAGCACTACTAACAAAGTCGTCTGGTCATAACTTTTTGAAACAAAGCCGCCATTGCTGGTCCAGAGAGCATAGCTCAATCTTTGAGAAACAAAGATTTAATAATAAAACAAGGATGGGCCTAGTTTGTCTTTATGTATACAACTGGTGGAGGAAGGAATACTATAAAATGGCTTTCAAGATGGAGGCAGGTTAGTTTGTCAGATGTTGAACAAGGAGCTTAAACCATAGTTCTGAACCTGTCAGTCATGACCCTTTTTGGGGGTCAAGTGACCCTTTCACAGGGGTCACATTTCATATATCCTGCATATTAAACATTTATATTATGATTTGTAACAGTAGCAAAGTTACAGTTATGAAGTAGCTACAAAAATAATTTTATGTTGTGTGTGGGAGGAACTATATTAAAGGGTTGCAGCATTACAGGGTTGAAGGCTGTTCTAGAGGAAGGTAAAACACTATCTATCCTGAAGAGACCATTAAAACAGAAAGAAAACAACCTAAAATATCTTCAGGAAGTTCCTGAAACTGATCAGCTTCACTAGACCCTGGCCTTTCCCAGGGGTATGTAACAAGGAAAGGTTGCTGAGAGTCACTTTGAGAGAATCCAAGTTCATGAGAGACTTTTGAGATAAACCCAGATGCCTAAGGAAGCAGGAGGCAACTGATCAGCCTGAGAGTAATAGAAAACAGCCAAAATGCCCAGAAAAACAAATACTAGTTGAGCTATATGGAAAAGATGCTTCCCCACAGCTGCCTGCAGACTGTGCAGTATACTCCAGGTTCCCAACTTCTGTCAGCTGTCACCCACACTGGGGTGGACCTTGGTGATAAAGCTATCTTTGAATCAATTATGTTCCTGCCACCGACCCTTCACCCATATTCCTTTAAATCACCTCAACAACACTCATTGATTCACCAAGGTAGACTTGGGAGTTTCAGTACTTCGGCAGTCATCAGTTCCCTATATGAGGTACGTTTTATTTCCCCAGGAAAAGTTAGTCATGAAGCAAACTGGTCTCATCATAAATGCCTATAGTAGAGAAACACAAATAAAAGAGCTTTCTCAATGCCGAGGAGTTCGCCATGACTAAGGAAACAGACATGAAGGTAATAGTAGCCATTTGTAGGTATCTTAACTTCTCCAGGGGAGACATCTATTTGCCCCAAATAACCACCAACAATAGATTAGGCTAGTGATTCTGATCAAGTGTAACTTGGTGAACCAATGAGTTTATCCGGATAGCTTACAGGAGCACAGGTGAAGGATTATTTACAGGCACACGAATGGTCCCAGAACAACTGCATCACTTAAAGATTCTACCCTAGGACAAATGACAACCTCACCGTACCTGCTCAGGTGGAATTCCCCTTCAATTAACCTTCTAATTTCCTTGTACTCTTGAAGATCTCAGGACCACGTGCAAGCGGGACAATTATGTACAGCTGAGAAGGGGAGAGGAAGGAGTGGATGGAGTCTCATGTGGGTGTCTAGTGATCCTTTCACACCCTTGCTGATGGTTTCTTGGAGGTAATTACACAGTTGTTCTAAGTAAGGTGGTGATGACTGTTATGCTTGGAGGAGCATCACACAACAACAGGGTTGGAAATACAAAGGGCATGTTCAAGATATGAGAGACTACACAATGGAAATAGAGGCCATAAATCTGAGAGTGAATGTGAGGAGCATGAGAAGAGTTGAAGGAAAAACAGGGAAGAGAGGAATGATATAACTTATATTTTAATTTCAGAAAATCAAAGTGTATTTTGAAAAAGCATCAACACATCAGCCCTGGCATCATCTATCAATTCTAGTTTTCCAAGGCTCTTTACATACATCTCCTGAATGTAGCCATGGTGTCAGGTATAATGACAGCTTTCTTAGACTTGACCCAGCCAAAGCTTCTAGAACTGATGTCCCTGGCTGTGAAAAGTGGTTAGAAATGACTAAGTAACAGCCAGAATAGCTGGAGAATAAAGCTGAAGTCTCTGTTCTTCAGATAGAGATCTTTAACCATGTAATTATCAGCTGTCCAAGCAGATGCTGCTAATATGACAAGATAACGTTTCTGACAAAAACTAGTAGAGTTAGGGGGATTTTGGGGGGAACCTAGATCTAACTCGATCTGATCAGCTCAAAGATACCAGAAGAGCTAGTCACTTTTTCTTTAGCACCCACTAGGGGACTGCGCATATTTCCCCAGGTATTAGAAGCCATTGTTTAGATATTTTACCCTTGTTTACCACCTGGTGTTTTTCTATATATCTATTCATTGCTCAACTGACCAGTTACCCAATCTGATCAATTTTGATTTTTGAATATGGAAGATTGGGTTAATCAAACCCTACAGCCAAGAATAACTAAGCAGTTTATGCAGTCGACTATGTATTTATTTGTGAGGACACTACACACATTGAGAATAGATATCAGAGGCAGAACGGTATTGGGTAAATTACTCCTAATGAAGAAATTGATTTCTTCTCTTGCATTTTCATTTCCTACTTGCTTGGCTCATTTCTTTCCTACTTCCAGAGACAGCTAGGAGCAACTTAAATATTGCTTAACCAGGGCCAACAGTAATCTATCCTAGGTTGGCCATTTGCCTTGATTTGAAACACTCATAGTACTTAACTCCTGAAGATCAAAGGCAGAAATTGGACTGTCTTTCAGAAGAGCTTAATTCCCAACCCCAGCTAATTGCCAGATGATTGGCTACCTCTTTCATTGGAGGGTTAGCCCTCCTATGTAAGTTAGCTGAGCTAAGTCAGTTCAGGAAATGAATATTTCCCTAGAAAGCCACACTGCTTCTTTTTGAACCCATCTCAGAAATTTTGACTAGATAGAAATGAAAAATAATAAATTGTCCTTGATTTACAAGTTTTTATTACCTCATATTTGTCTGCTATGCTTGTGAGCTTGTGCGATGGGGAAGGGAAGGCAACTGGGTAAGGGATGTGGGCTTTGGGATCAAGAGGCTTCATTTTAGCCTAGATGCAGTGCATCCTTAAATGAGTAAGTTAATGTATTGTAGCCTGTAGTTTCTTTCCTGTTAAAACTGAAAGGAATGGCTTCCTTCTTGTAGTGTCTGCTTCCAGTGTGTGCCATTTCTCTTGACCTGACAAGCCCTTCCTCTTACCCTCCTTCTTACTTGATTTGAATCCTTTCCATCTGTTGTGGGGGTCCTTGAAAATGCTAGAGATAGCAATCAATCAATAGAATTAAGAGTGTTTTCCCTGAAACTTGTGATGATTCTTTGTATCTGTTGGATCTTGTAATGGTTGGAGCCATAACACCTTTTCCATTGCCTATCCCAGGAATGGTTACAGGCAAACAAAGAGAGGGCTCAAAGGTGGCCAGTATGATTATTGAAACTACTAATATTACAGCAGAAGTATGATCAGAAATTAATCAAGGGATTGAGGACTACAGTTTTTCTTCAAAATAAAGTTACTATTTATTATTTGCTGCTTAAGCATAATCTTGATTAAGTTTCTTGGCATGTGTTACTTTAATGTGTCAGATTTCCCCCATACTATTTATGATCACCTTAATGATTTTCATAAAGAGATAAAGTCTCCCAAGTGACCTTTGAATGGTCATCTTGGTTAAGATGGTTTTCCCCTTTCCTTGGTCCTCTACTGACTCTTCTGGTAATTTCCTTGTGTTTGCCCATATCGATTAGGCAAGCCATAAAGACAATGCTTTCAACCACAGAGTCTATTATAGTCACCAATTTTTTTCTTTAAAAACTTAGAAATGGAAAGATGTAGAGGGCACAGGTCTTTGTACTCATTGGTAAGTGCTAGGGAAATCAGAAATTTTAAGCAAGCAGGCTTTTCTTTTTAATGGAAGTAATGTGTATACCTGTTTTCCGCTCAGAAGGCTGGGAGTGGATGTTGATAACAGCCTGATGTTATTATCCTTTATTATTTCATTTTTATAATATTTATTTATAATATATTTTATACATTTATATAATATATATTTTATATATTTATATAATTTGTAATATATTTATATAATATATAAATATATTTTATTATATTAATTATATTATTATTGCTATCTGTAGAGTCAGAGTTTCTATAGGACCCCAGACTCTCGAGCATTGTTTCTTAGTCAATTGAATTCATTCTTCATGGAAGAGGTCACAAGTACTTTGCAAAAAACATGTTCTCTGCAAAGGAGTTTCAATACCTTAAGCTTTGTTGTGATATTGTCATGAGAAAACCTCTTTCCAAAGGTATACTATGCTTATGTATGTCAAAAATTAACCTCTCAGAGTCAGACTCAAATGTTTGAACCATCACTGGCTGACTAAGACACGTTAAACCAGATTTGCTCCTTGCCTCACACAGGTCATTTCTCTGCTGACTGTAGCATTTGCAGGGACCCACATATGATCCTTCCATGCTGGGGTGACACGTTCCTTCTGTGCAGCTGCTGTAGAGCCACCCATGCTTCCGTAGGAACCTGTCATTCCTAGCCCATAAGCAAGCCCAAGAAACTCATTGGTCCTCCAAGACAAGCTCTGGTGAAATCATACTTTGGTTTGCTCTGAGGGTCTTATGAGGAGGGGTAGACATTTGTTTACATCTCCCCATGGAAGGAATTATCATAATACAATCCTTGGAGACTAAGTTCTAGTTACCATTTTTCTGTTTCCTGTGATATAGTATTTCCCTCTCCCTTTGAACTCAGCTGAGCTGTATATTTTTTGTACTACTTAACTAGCCTCAGCATCCAGGGCTTAAAATACATTGTCACTAAGAATAAGAAAGGAAAGCTTAAAAAGATAGATTTAGAACAAACAGGTTGTTTTACAAAACTCTGTTTCAGATGTCTTCATGAATAGATGTAGTTATTTTTTTTCTCCTTTTTTTTAAATTGGATATTTTATGCATTTACAATTCAAATGCTATCTCCTCTTCCAGTCCCAGCTCTTTTATCCCCCTCCCCGTGCTTCTATGAGGATGCTTCCCCTCCCACCCACCCACTCCCAATGCCCTGGCATTCTCCTACACTGGGGAAACAAGCCTTCTTTGTTTCCCCAAGGGCTTCTCCTCCTATTGATTCCAGACAATTCCATCCTCTGCTACATATGCAGCTAGAGGCATGGGTCCTCTTTGGTTAGTGGTTTAGTCTCTGGGAGCTCTGGCTGGTTGATATTGTTGTTCTTCCTTCCTATGGGGTTGCAAAATCCCTTCAGCTCTTTCAGTCCTTTCTCAAGCTCCTCCATTAGGGTTCCCATGTGTTTCCTGGATTTTCTGGATGTTTTGGGTTAGGAGCTTTTTGCATTTTGCATTTTCTTTGATTATTGTGTCAACGTTTTCTATGGTATCTTCAGCCCCTGAGATTCTCTCTTCCATCTCTTGTATTCTGTTGGTGATGCTTGCTTCTATGATGCCTGCTCTCTTTCCTGGGTTTTCTATCTCCCAGTTGTCTCTCTTTGTGATTTCTTTATTGTTTTTATTTCCATTTTTTAGATCCTGGATGGTTTTGTTCAATTCCTTCACCCGTGGTTGTGTTTTCTTATAGTTCTTTAAGGGATTTTTGTGTTTCCTCTTTGAGGGCTTCTACTTGTTTACCTGTGTTCTCCTGTATTTCTTTAAGGGAGTTATTTATGCCCTTAAAGTCCTCTATCATCATCATGAAATGTTATTTTAAATCTAAACCTTGCTTTTCTGGTGTGTTGGGTTACCCAGAACTTGCTTTGATAGGAGAACTGGGTTCTGATGATGCCAAGTAGGCTTGGTTTCCGTTGCTTAGGTTCTTTCACTTGCCTCTTGCCATCTGGTAATCTCTGATGTTAGTTGGTCTTGCTGCCTCTCATTGGATCTGTCGCTCCTGTGGGCCTGTGAGCCTGTGATCTTAGGATTGATAGCACTCATGGAAGAGCAGCTGTCTCTGGGTGGGATTTTGGTACAGAGGGCTGTGGGACAGCTTTATTTCTGGGCACAGATGGAGACTGAAAGGACCCTGTCCCCGACTGCTCTGCGGTTCCTGTGCCCTGTGTGGTCCTGGCAGGCTCCTCTTTGGACAGTTATAGCTAAAGTGGGATCTCATCTGTGGGCTTAGGAGTAAGAGTGCTCCTGGGCGATCAGCTTTCTCTGGGCGACCAGCTTTCTCTGGACAGGATTTGGGTACAGAAGGATGTGGGACAGCCTTAGCTCTGGGCACAGCGAGATAGTGATTTCTATTTTAGTTCAGCTGATTCCATTCTAGTATTTAAGGAAAAAAAACATGGCTATTTCATCAAGGATAGAATTTGCCCTTTTCCTTGCCTCCCAATTCACCCGGAGAACTGTGAGTTTTTCTCCTAAGCAACTGAGATCAACACTGTCACTGCTGCCGAATAGCCCATTTTGTCACCATTGCTCTGTGTGTTTTATTATCAAAGAAACACAGGTTAGAGTTTTTGTCTTTGCTCCCTCCTCTCCTGCAGCCTCAATGTCTCCAAGTAACTCCTAACATTGCAGCGTATCCTATATTCTTCCTTACAGTAAAGCTTGCTCAGAGCCTGAATGATTTTTAAATGGTCATGTAGAAACTCTCATTCATTTTAATTTTCTTCATGAGGTGGCAAGCAACTTGTTTACTCTGGCTCCTTATCTGGTCCTGCTTTACCTCTGCTTTGGAACTCGACCACACAATTACCTCAGAATTCTGTTATCACTTTCTCACCTAAAGATAATGTCTCACAATTATACTTCATACATGTGCTTACCTTCACTCGGCGTATCATCAAAAATCTCTTCATCTATTTCATTTTGTACTTGGCTGTCATTAGCTTTCTCTAGGTCATTTGTAGAGCTACTATGAAATTTCTGTGCCTTATATCTTTTCTTCTAAGGAATTAATGGACAACAATCTGGAGTGTGTGTGTGTGTGTGTGTGTGTGTGTGTGTGTGTGTGTGCTTTATAAATTGTTCCAAATGCTGGATCTTCCAAATTAGACAAATTTCTCATATACTGTCTACACTTTCTATGCACATTTTTATTTTTGGTTCCTCTTTTGAGGTTTGGAAAATAATAGTTCTCAAAATCTAGTCCTGGGTTTTGAGAGTTTTCCATTCTGTTGCATCGACACAAAGTAGAAAAGGAAACCTATGAGCCTGCAAATATAAAGTGTCATGGTGATTGATGCCATTAACAGTGTGGGGTCAATTCCAAGCAGCTTACAGTTGGAAAGAGAAGAAAATGTTCTCATACAAATAAATACATAGACATGCCCAATATTCGTGCTTTTATCTTATATTGAAATGGTTTTGTTTTATACAATATATTCAAGTTATGGCTCCCCTCCTCTGATTTTTCTATATTCTTCCGACCTCTCTACCAACTCAACTCCAGATTTTTTCTTGTCCTCTCTCATTAGAAAGCAAACGGGCGTCTTTTTAAAAATTAATAATAATAAAGTTTTAAAAATATGAATAGGAGAATAAAAGCACAAGAAACACAGAAAAATGCAGAGAAACACATCTGGTAGACACAGAAATCCCATAAAACACAGAATCAGAAACCATAATATATAAACAAAAAACTTGTAGGGTAAGGAACAAAAAGGAAAGGGAAATGCCTGATAAAGCATTATAGGACCAATATAAACAAACAAACAAATAAATAATAAAAACCTTAAAATATCATTGAGTTCATTTTGTTATAACCATGTGCCTGAACTTAAGATTGGTTTGTATACCCAGCGAGACTCTGTTGGAGAAAAGTGATTCTTTATTAGCAAATACTCAGTTGTAGATAGGCTCTGGGTTCAAGATATGGGCTTGTGTCCAGCTATGCTGTCAGCACTGGGAGTCCATCAGCTCTGTGCCTGCTGCCACGGCCTCTGTGAGTTCACATGTGCATTTGATTTGCTGTGTGAAGGCTTTGCTTCCTTGGTGCCCTCCATCCCCTTGATTCTTACAATCTTTCTACCGCCTTTTCCATTTACACTTTTAAAGTTATAGACTTACCATTGTCTTAAGGAATATGTTGCCTGAAATTTGGGCGAATCCATAGAAACCCTTTCTCGGTAGTGAGGGAGTATGCTTTCTTCACCCTTGTTACCCCTATGGAAATGTTCACTGTGTCAGCAGATGATCATGCTTCTAGCTCATGATGAGACTGTTACAAAAAACAATGACCTCTCCCTCAGGAGAGTAAAATGAGGCCAGGTTCTACCATCACCATGTCCCTATCCACACTCCCTCAAGACTAGTAGAATCATGAAACATTTACAGCATAAGTAGTAGAAAGACTGGAAACCTTGAGGGAAAAAAAATGAACACGAGAAAGGAGATGAAAAGGCCAATATTCAGATTCACTTCTCTTCCTGGTTCTTTACTTCACCATCTGTAAAACAGGGTGATTAATGTAGAAAGATGGTCTACATGCCATTACCAGCAGTAATGTGAGGCTTGGGAGATGGCTTAGTCAGTAAAGTGTTTGCTGTGCAAGCAAGAAGACCTAGGTTCAGATTTCTACAGCCCTCCAAAATGCCAGGGTGGTAGAATATGTCAGTGATGCCTAAGTTAGGGTGGCAGAGACTGGAGGATGCTGTGGTGGCTAGCCAGTCTAGTCAGTCAGTGGGGTCCAGGTTCAGTAAGAGATCTTGTCTTCAAAAATAAGGTACACCATAATAGCAGAAGATGCTAGACTCACAGCTGTGAACATACAACCCCACATGCATGCACATCCCTACCACACACATACACACATGCACATGCATGAATATGTACACACAATAAAACATAAGAATAAGATACTAGTAGCCGTTGTATCAATAAAATGCTTTCAAAAGCCATAACAGTGTAAATAGCCGAGACCAAGCATCACTGGTAGAAGTGGGTGGGGAATTTCAGTCTAAGTTTCCAAGGCACAGAACCCAGTGGCTATATAAAACATAGCCTACAATTTCTGGGTTCTACATCTTCCTGGGTTACCTTATTCTATATATAGCATGTTTGTTTTTGCAAAGAGATATAATAGCCTTCTTTTCTGACATGAATCAGAGGAGAGGAAGTACAGAAAAAGTTGCTGCTCTATAATTTTTTAAAGATAAATATATTTAGTAAATTAACGCAGCATTGCATTTCTTTATTCTAGATAGTTCTCAATAACAACACAGAAAGACCAACAGTTATTTTTAAATTTCACCTCTATATCTGGGTGAAACTTATAACTGGGGAGTCAAATGATCTATCTTAATGCCCTAAATTACTCTAGCTACCTCCCAACCAATATCCCAATAAAACTTGCAATTAGACTTTCTATGACCCAGCTGAACTCTATAAACTCCTCCCTCCTCTTCCTCCTCCTCCTCCTCCTCCTCCTCTTCCTCTTCCTCTTCCTCTTCCTCTTCCTCTTCCTCCTCCTCCTCTTCCTCAGGGCTAATCTGAATCACCTCCCCTCTCTCTCCCCCTGTCTAGCACTTTTACCCCATTCTTTGTTCTACACAGACACTGGAGAATCAGCATTTATTTATTGACAAAGCAAAGAATAAATAGTAACAATTGTTTGCAGAAACTTGAGAAGGGAGATTTTTGACATAATTGTTATGTGGCAGCGTCTGGATTAAAATAATTGGGGGCAAAGAATTCAGCATTTGAGTGACACAAGGATAACCGTGTCACAGTACAGGGAAGCATGCTCACACTGCTCCATGCAAAGGCACTGCCCTTTGTTCTGGATTCATAAAAGGACAAGAGCAGTAAAGGGTTTGGGGGATTGTGAGCGCCTGGTCCCCATTCCACCTGTGGATTAAGAAGGAAAACAGAGGGAGCACTGGGTGTGGTGACACACAGCTTTAGTCCCAGTGCTTGGGAGGCAGAGGCAGGGGGATCTCTCTGAAAGTGAGTTCACACCATGACTTCCTGTTGCACCTCCACCTCCAGGAGAGCGCGGCCAGAGGCAGAGAGAAAGGACAGTTTTAGATTGTCTCTGGAAAATAGGAAGGTACAAGGTGAGAAAGATGGATTGCTCTCTGTGTCCTGTGTCTCTCTTCGAGGCCCAATTTGCTCCAGCTGACATGAGCATTGATTAGTCCCTACCGACTTTCTGAGGAGACATTGGAAGGGAGCCCTGTCTGCTTATTACTATTTTTTAATGGCTTCATGTTAAATTCATTTTTATTTCTTTATAGTGGAATAAATGTAATGATTATCCAATACTTGTTTGCAATTCTTAGTGATAAAGGTTAGAATGAAAGCATTTCAGTTTTTAATTATGAGAACAATATGCCAGTGATTAAGAATGCTCACATTACAACACACAAAAGCAATAAACAATTATAGTAGTTTCTATTCTGATTGTACATACAAGTAATTTTGAACTGGGCTGGTACACAACATGATATCATACTTGATTTATACATTGCTAGGAAGTATTTCCGATTTTATTTTAAATGGTTAAGTAACGTTCCCATGAAGGTATATTTATCAATCCCATGGTTACAAAGCTCACTTGGTGACTTACTGACTGCACCTGACATGGAGTCTGTGATAAATGATTCTACCATGAACATTTTTGTACACTTAAATTTTAAAAATTCTCTTCTTTTTTTTAAGTTCCTAAACTTACTGTGTTTATTAGAAATTTGCACATTGAATGACTTTTCATATTACTTTCAACATATGACTTATTCAGATATAACCCAACTACAATAAAGCCATATGTACAGGCAGGGGCACACCCAGGAATCTCATGTATCCTTCAGTCCATACTCCGTCTATTTTGAAAGCTTCAAGAGGAGGCTTTTTCTTTTTTCTTTTTTTCTACAATTTTATTTTAAAAAATAAAGATAAATGTACAAATTTTAAGCATTTATGCATAAAAGTATGCTAATACATTTTTCTCAGTACTTGTTTTTTTTAAAGGTTTCATAGTATGCCTTAAAATTATACCATTTACAATGAGGATTAAGTACCTGTAAAACAAGATGTAACCTGGAAAGAGTCAAAGTTTTCTTGGTGTGTAAAGATTAAGCATAATGATTTTTCATTTTATTTTTTAAAACTTCATATAGTCTGTGAGTTGTTTCTGGGGTGTTCAGAGCTTTCGTAGGTTAGTATTCAATTATCAGTGACTGCATATTATGTCTGTGCATTTGTGACTGAGTTACCTCACCCAGGATGATATTCTCCAGATGCATCCATTTTCTTAAGAATTTCATAAAGCCATTGTTTTTGATAGCAGGGTAGTACTCCATTGTGTAAATGTACCACAATATATGTATCCATTCATCTACTGAAGGACATCTGGGATATTTCCAGCTTCTCGATATTATGAATAGGGCTGCTATGAACATTGTGGTGCATGTGTCTTTGTTGTATGTTGGAACTTCTCCGGGGTATATGCTGGGTCTTCAGTTAGTATTATGTCCAATTTTCTGAGGAATTGCCAGACTGATTTCCAGAGTGGTTGTTACAGTTTACAACCCCACCAACAGTGGAAAAGTGTTCCTCTGTCTCTGCATCCTCACCAGCATCAGCTGTCATCTGAATTTTTGATCTTAGCCATTCTGGTTGGTGTGAGGTGGAATCTCAGGGTTGTTTTGATTTGAATTCCCTGATGGCTAATGATGTCCAGCACTTCCTTAGATGCTTCTTAGTCATTCGAAATTCCTCAACTGAGAAATTTTGTGTAGCTCTGTACCCCATTTTTTAAAAGGGTTGTTTGATTCTCTGGTGTCTAACTTCTTGAGTTTTTGTATAACTAGGATATTAGGCCTCTATCAGATGTGGGGTTGGTAAAGATCTTTTCCTAATCTGTTGGCTACCGTTTTGTTTTCTTGACAGTGTCCTTAGCCTTATAGAAACTTTGCAATCTCATTAAGTCCCATTTGTTGATAGAGCATGAGCCATTGGTGTTCTTTTCAGGAAATTTTCTCCTGTGCCTATGTGTTCTAAAGTTTTCCCTACTTTCTCTTCTAATAGTTTCAGAGTATCTGGTTTAATGTGGAGATCTTTGATCCACTTGCACTTGAGCTTTGTACAAGGAGATAAGAAAGGGTCTATTTTCATTCTTCTGCATGCTGAGTGCCAGTTGGACCAACATTATTTGTTGAATAGGCTGTCCTTTTTCCATTGAATGTTTACAGCTCCTTTGTCAAAAATAAAGTGACCATATACCTTAGGACTCATTTCTGGATCTTCTATTCTATTCCATTGATCCATGTGCCAATTTCTGTACCAGTACCATGCAGTTTTTAGCACAATTGCCTTGTAATATAGATTGAGGTCAAGGATAGTGATTACCACAGATGTTTTCTTGTTGTTGAGGAAGGATTTCGCTATTCTAGGTCTTTTGTTATTCCAGATGAAATTGCACATTGCTCTTTCCAACTCTATGAAGAATTGGGTTGGAATTTTGATGGGGATTGCATTGAATCTGTAGATTGCTTTTGGTAAGATGGCCATTTTTACAATGTTAACCTTCCAATCCATGAGGATGAGAGATCCTTCCATTTTCTGAGATCTTCCTTGATTTCCTTCTTTAGAGATTTGAAGTTCTTGTCATACAGGTCTTTACTTGCTTAGTTAGAGTCACACCATGGTATTTTATATTGTTTGTGATTTTTGTGAAGGGTATCTTTTCCTTATTTCTTTCTCCGCATGTTTGTCCTTTGAGTAGAGGAAGGCTACTGATTTGTTTGAGTTAATTTTACATTCAGCCACTTTGTTGAACTTGTTTATCAGCTGTAGAAGTTCTTTGGTGAAATTTTTGGGGTCACTTACATATACTATCATGTCATCTGCGAACAGTGCTGTTTTTACTTCTTCCTTTCCAATTTGTCTTCCTTTGATTTACTTTTGCTGTCTAATTGCTCTGGCCAGGACTTCCAGTACTATGTTAAATAGGTAGGGGGAGAGTGGGCAGCCTTGTCTAGTAACTGATTTTAGTGGGATTGCTTCAAGTTTCTCACCGTTAAGTGTTATGTTAGCTATTGGTTTGCTGTATATTGATTTATTATGTTTAGGTATGGGCCTTGGATTCCTGTTCTTTCCAAGAAGTTTAATATGAAGGTGTGTTGAATTTTGTCAAATGCTTTCTCAGCATCTAGTGAGATGACCATGTGGTTTATTTCTTTGAGTTTGTTTATATGGTGGATTATATTGATGGATTTCCATATGTTAGACCATCCCAGCATCCCAGGGATGAAGCCTACTTGATCAATGTGAATGATCATTTTGATGTGTTCTTGGATTAGGTTTGCAAGGATTTTGTTGAGTATTTTTGCATCAATGTTCATAAGTGAAATTGGTCTGAAGATATTTTTCCTTGTAGGGTCTTTGTTTGGCTTAGGAATGAGGGTTATTGTGGCCTCAAAAAATGAGTTAGGTAGTGTTCCATCTGACTCTATTTTTTGGAAGAGTTTGAAGAGTATTGGTATTAGGTCCTCAATAAATGTCTGATAAAATTCTGCACTGAACCCATCTGGAGGTTTTTGATGACTTCTTCTATTTCTTAGGTGTTATGGGATTATTTAGATAGTTTACCTGTTCCTGGTTTAACTTTAGTATCTGGTATCTTTCTAGGAATTCATCCATTTCCTCCAGATTTTCCAGCTTTTTTGAGTATAGGCTTTTGTAGTAGGACCTGATGATTTCTTGAATTTCCTCAGTCAGTTGTTATATCTCTACTTTCATTTCTGATTTTGTTAATGTGGATACTCTCTCTTTGCCCTCTAATTAGTCTGGCTAACGGTTTATCAATCTTGTTAATTTTCTCAAAGAACCAGCTCTTGGCTTTGTTGATTCTTTGAATGGTTCTTTTTGTTTCTATTTTGTCAATTTCTGCTCTGAGTTTGATTATTTCTGGCCGTCTACTCCTCTTGGGTGTATCTGCTTCCCTTTGTTCTAGAGCTTTCAACAGTGCTGTCAAGTTGCTAGTGTATGCTTTCTCCAGTTTCTTTATGGAAGCACTCAGAGCTATGAGTTTTCCTCTCAGTTCTGCTTTCATTGCATCCCATAGGTTTGGGTATGTTGTGTTTTCGTTTTCATTAATTCTAGAAAATCCTTAATTTTTTTCTTTATTTCTTCTTTGTCCATGCTTTCATTTAGTAGAGCATTGTTTAGTTTTCACGTGTATATGGGCTTTTAGTTGTCTTTGTTGTTATTAAAGTCCAGCCGTAGACCATGGTGATCTGATAGGATGCATGAGCCTATTTCAATCTTCTTATATCTATTGAGGCTTGTTTTGTGACCAATTATATGGTCAATTTTGAAGAAGGTGCCCTGAGGAGCTGAGAAGAAGGTGTATTTTTTGTTTTAGGATGATATGCACTGTAGATGTCTCTTAATTCCAATTGGTTCATAACCTCTGCTAGTTTCACTGTGTCCCTTTTCAGTTTCTGTTTCCATGATCTGTCCATTGACAAGAGTGGGGAGGGGGTTGAAGTCTCCCTCTAATATTGTGTGCAGTACAATGTATTTTTTGAGCTTTAGTATGGTTTCTTTTATGAATATGGGTGCTCTTGTATTTGGAGCATATATATTAAGTATTGAGAGTTTCTCCTGACAAATTTTCCCAGTAATGAGTAAAAAGTGTCCTTCCCTATTTTATTATTATTTTTTGATAACTTTTCATTGAAAATCTACCTTATTCAATATTAGAATGGCCATTTCAGCTTGCTTCTTGAGGCTGTTTGCTTGGAAGGTTTTGTCCCAACCTTTTATTCTGAGATAGTGCCTGTCTGTCTCTGTCTCTGAGATGACTTTCCTGTATGCAGCAAAATGCTGGATTCTGTTTATGTATCCAGTCTGATAGCATATATGTTTTTTATTGGGGAATTGAGTCTATTTATGTTAACAGATATTAAGGAATAATGGTTGCTGTGTCCTGCTATTTTTGCTTTTAGATGTAGAATTGTGTCTGTGTGTCTTTTCTTTTGGTTTTCTTGCTTAGGTATTTTCTTGATTTTACTAGGATGTAGTTTCCCTCCTTGTATTGGATTTTCCACCTATAATTCGTTGTAGTGCTGGGTTTGTGGTCAGATATTGTGCAAATTTAGTTTTTTCTTGGAATATCTTGGTCTCTCCCTCCATGGTGATTGAGAATTTTGCTGGGTATAGTAGCTTGGGCTGACACTTGTGTTCTCTTAGGGTCTGCATATGTCTGTCCAGAATCTTCTAGCTTTCATAGTCTCTATTGAGAAGTCAGGTGTGATTCTGATTGGTCTACCTTTATATGTTACATGACCTTTTTTCTTACTGCTTTTAGTATTCTTTCTTTGCTTTGGACACTTGGCGTTTTGACTATTATGTGTTGGGAGGAATTTCTTTTCTGGTCCACTCTATTTGGAGTTCTGTAAGCTTGTTTTATGCTCATGTTCATCTCATTCTTAAGGGTAGGAAAGTTTTCTTCTACAATTTTGTTGAAGATATTTACTGTGCCTCTTAGTTGATTTTCTTCTCTCTCTTCTATTCCTATTATCCTTAGGTTTGGTTTTCTCATTGTGTCCTGGATCTCCTGGACATTTTGGGTTAGGAGCTTTTTGGCTTTTGCATCTTCTCTGACTGTTTTGTCTATGTTTTCATTGTTGTCTTCGGCCCTGAGATTCTCTCTTCCATCTCTTGTAGTCTGCTTGCATCTGTGACTCCTGATTTCTTTTTTAGGTTTTCTACTCCAAGGTTGTCTCTTTTATTGTTTTCATTATTGTTTCCATTTTTATTTTAAGTTCCTTCTTCAATTCCTTCATCTCTTTGGTTCTTTTTTCCTGTAGTTCTTCGATTTCTTTGAGTTTTTTTTCTTGTTTCTTCTTTAAAAGCTTCTAATTCTTTATGTTTTTCCTCCTGTTCTTGTTTAGGGATCTCTATCATCAACTTGAGGTATGATTTTGGGTCTGAGTCTTCTTTTTCTGAAGTGTTTGGCATTCTGCTGTTTGCTGTGATGGGAGAGCTGTGTTCTGGTGTTGCCAGGTTGTCTTGGTTTCCCTTGGGTAAGTTCTTTTGTTTTCCTCTTGCCATCTTGTTGTCTGTGATTATAGGTGGTCTTGTTGTCAGTGATTGGTTCCCGTCTCTCCTTTGTACCTGGCTTGTGTCCCTAGATCTCTGCTGTTCCTGGTGGCAAATGGCCTGAGAGTTTTTTCAGCACGCAAGGGCCCTCCGGTTGGAAACCAAATCCCTATGGCAGAGTTTCTTCTCCCCTAACCAATGGGGGGGATGCTTTCTGCTTGCTCATCCCAAACCTCTTTGCACCCTTGCTAAACTCACCAGGCCTGTGTCTTTGGATCTCCACTGTTCCTAGTTGCAAATGGCCTGAGTGCCTGTTCTGCACGCATGGGTCCCCCAGTTGGAAACCATGTCCCTTTGGCAGAGTTCCTGCTCCCCTGAACCAATGGGGGGGCGCATTTTCTAGGCACTTGGCCCAGACCTCTCTGTGCCCGGGCTACTGGCAGTGCAGTCTCACCAGGCCTGAGTTCCTGGATCTCAGCTGTTCCTGGTGGCAGATGACCTGAGCATCTCTTCTGCATGCATGGGTCCGCTGGCTCTTCGTTTTCATTAAATTCTAGAAAATCCTTTATTTCTTTCTTTATATCTTCCTCGACCATGTTATCATTAAGTACTGCATTGTTCAGATTACACGTGTATGTGGGATTTTTGTTGTCTTTGTTGTTATTAAAGACCAGGCTTAGTTTGTGGTGCTATAATAGGATGCATGGGAGTTTTTCAATCTTCTTATATCTGTTGAGGCTTGTTCTGTGACTGACTATGTGGTCAGTTTTGGAGAAGGTGCTGTGAAGTGCTGATAAGAAGGTATATTTTTCTTGTTTTAGGATGAAATGTTTTGTAGATGTCTATTAATTCCAATTGGTTCATAACCTCTGCTACTTTCGCTGTGTCTCTGTTCAATTTCTGTCTCCATTATCTGTCCATGGATGAGAATTGGGTGTTGAAGTCTCCCACTATTGTTGTGTGTGGTGCAATATATATTTTGAGCTTTTGTAGGGTTTTTTATGTTTGGGGTGCTCTTGTATTTGGAGCATAGATGTTCAGGATTGAGAATTCATTTTAATAGATTTTTTTTCTGTGATGAATAAAAAGTGTCCTTCCTTAACTTTTGGTTGAAAATCTATTTTATTTGATAATAGAAGGACTACTCAAGATTGTTTCTTGGGATCATTTTCTTGGAAGTATTTTTCCCAGCCTTTTACTCAGGTAGTGTAAGATTCCTGTATGCAGTAAAATGCTCAATCTTATATCCAGTATGATAGTCCATATCTCTCTATTGGGGAACTGAGTTCATTGATGTTAAGAGATATTAAAGAAGAGTGATTGTTGTTTCCTGTTATTTTTGTTGTTAGAGGCAGAATTATACTTTTATGCCTTTCTTCTTTTAGTTTTCTTGCATAATTATTTTCTTGCTTTTCCTAGGGTGTAGTTTCCCTCCTTGTATTGTATTTTTTATCTATTATCCCTTGTTGGGCTGGATTTGTGGTCAGATATTGTGTAAATTTGGTTTTGTCCCGGAATATCTTGGTCTCTCCATCTATGGTAATTGAGAGTTTTGCTGGATATAGTAACCTGGGCTGGCATTTCTGTTCTCTTAGAGTCTGTATAATGTCTGTCCAGGATCTTCTAGCTTTCATAGTATCTGTTGAAAAGTCAGGTGTAATTCTGATTGGTCTACCTCTACATGATACTTGTTATTTTTCCCTTACTTCTTTTAGTATTCTTTCTTTGTTTTGTACATTTGATGTTTTGACTATTACATGTTGGGAAGAATTCTTTTCTGGAGTTCTGTAGGCTTCTTTTATGTTTGTGGTCATCTCATTCTTAAGGGTAGAGAAGTTTTCTTGTATAATTATGTTGTACAGTATGATTACTGTACCTTTTAGCTGATATTCTCCTCCCTCTTCTATACTTATTGTCCTTGGGTTTGGTCTTCTCATTGTGTCCTGGATAGTCTGGACATTTTAGGTTAGGAGCTTTTTGGTTTTTGCATCTTCTCTGATTGTTTATTTTATTTTTATATTTTCTATGCTGTCTTCTGCTCCTGAGATCCTCTTTTTCATCTCTTGTAGTCTGCTGGTAATGCTTGCATCTATGACTCCTGATTCCTTTCTTAGGTTTTCTATCTTCAGGGTTGTCTCTTTTTGTGATTTCTTTATCGTTTATGTTTCCATTTTCAAATCCTTCATCTGTTTGGTTGTGTTTTCCTGAAGTTCTTTGAGTGCTTTCTCCTGTATTTGTTTAGGGGATTTATGCATGTGCTTTTTAAAGATTTCATCATCATGAAGTATAATTTTAATTCTAAATCTTGTTTTTCTGGAGTGTTGGGAAATCCTCTATTTGCTGTGGTGGGAGAACTGGGTTCTGATGTTGCCAGACTGTCTTGGTTTTATTGCTTGTGTTTTTGTGCTTTCCTCTTTCCATCTTGTTGTCTGTGATTATAGGTGATCTTTTGGTTTCTTACTGGTGCTTGTCTCTCCTGTGGGTATGAAGGCCTGTGGGCTCAGAAGGGAGATTGATACTGGGTGTTTGGCTCTTTGTGGGCAGGCAGTGAGTTATGATGGCAGTGACTGAGTTCTGTCTTTGTGGGCTCAGGTGTGAGAGCTCTTGTGAGGTTGTTCTGGGAGCTCACCCTTCTGCCTGAAGGTCCTGAATCCTAATGGCAGAGATGTGGCTCTCTCTCTGGGCCAGAAAGGATCCTTTTCCAGAAAGGATCATGTTCCCTATGCTCTAAGAACTCCCGGTGTTCCCTCTCAGGATAGCCGGTGGGCCTGTATGTCAGGCTCACCTTTGGCTCCAGTGAACGAGCTTTTGTTAGGCTGTCTGGGAGCTCAGCCTTCTGCGGGAAGATCCTGAGTCCTGATGATGGAGACCTGGGCCACTCTCTCACCTGCTTATTATTAAACCACTAAATGACTATAGAGTACAATTATTGCTTCATTCAGAAATGAGTCATAAGGAAGCTGGGAATGATTGTGTCCACTTAAATTTCAAGGAATTCTTATAGTTACCACCTACATTCAATTTTAAATGAAAAGAAAAAAAAAGTTGCCCTTTTTAACTGTGATGCCTGTCAGCTCTTGAAAGCTACAGAGGATACTTAACTTCAGTAAGAGAAATCAAGAACCAGTTTCTGGTCTACAAACAACCCATGGGCTTTGTTCTCATCCTAAAATCAAAGTTAACCTGTACAGAAAGTACAAACTTATCAGAAGAGTGGGGTTAGCAGTACAACCAACCCCAAATCTGTTGGATTTAAGTAGCAATTTTCAGTACAACTTGTAAATCTCCAATGTAGTCAGTCTCCGGTGGGGAAAGCTTTGTCTCTGATGTGTGTGGTATCAGTACTGGTCATCTAAAACAAAACAAATGCTAGGCTAATGTCCGAGAAGTTTTTACTCTAAGATTTCTTCTGCATGTTCTTATTATTTCAGGACGTATACTCAAGTCTGTAATGCATTTGTGCTTGGCTTTTAGGTATGGCACTGATAGATACCTTTCTTAACTCATTAAATTCCATACCTAGTCCTTGAAATAAACATTATTATTAACCAGATGTGAATTTTCACACCCAGAAAGGTACTTGCCCCAGCTTCTGTGGCTGGTAAGAAGCAGAGCATGAACTTGAATTCTGGTGTATCAGGATCTGACTCATGCTTCTTACCTCTTTTTATCCCTTTTATTTAGTTTCTTTTCTCAAACAGTATACCTGATACAGTTTGCCCTCCCTCTACTCCTTCCAGTTCTTCTCTACCTCCCCTCCCATTCTGGATTTACTCCTTTACTATATCATTATAAAAGGACAGGCTAAGAAACACATCTACCACAAATGTGTAGGGCACCTATTTCCAGCTCCTCTGTGCTCTTTCGTTGGTTATTCAGTCTCTGTGAACCCCCATGTGTCCAGGTTAGTTGACTCTATAAGTCTTCTTGTGGTGTCCTTTACCTGTCCCACTCCCTCATCCCTATCTTCCACTCTTCCACAAGACTCCAAGAGCTCCACCTGATGTTTGGCTGTGAGCCTCTGCATCTGCCTCCTTCTGCTGCTGGATGAAGTCTCTCAGGAGACAGTTAAGCTAGGCTCCTGGCTGTAAGCATAGCAGAGTATCATTAACAGTGTCAGGGATTGACTTTCTCCCATGGGATTGAACTCAAGTTGGGACAGTCATTGGTTTGACCATTTCCTTAATCTCTGCTCTATCTTTATCCATGAGCATCTGTAAGCAGGTCAAATTTTGGGTTGAAGTTTTGTGCGTGGGTTCATGTTTTCCTCCCTCTCCTGGAAGTCCCTCTTGGCTATAAGAGGTGGCCACTTCAATCTACATAACCCCAGCTGCTAGGAGTCTCAGCTAGGGTCACCCTGTAGACTCTCAGGAGCTTCCCCATCCCAAGTCTCCAGCTCATCTCAGAGATGCCCCTCTACAAATTTCTATCCTCTCTCCCAGCCATCCCCCTTCCCCTTCCCCATACCTGATCTGCATCCCAATTCCCTTTCTCACCCTCTTTCTCACCTAGTTCCCTTACTCCATCTACCTCTGATTTCTTTATTTCCCTATCTGAGTGAGATTCAAGCATCCCCCTTTGAGTCCTCCTTGTTACTTAGTTTTTTTGGGTCTATGGATTGTAGCATGGTTATCCTGTACTTTATGGCTAGTGTCTACTTAAGAGTATACGCTATGCATGTCTTTCTGGGTCTGGGTTATCTCACTCAGGATTATATTTTCTAGTTCTATCCACTTGTCTGCAAATTTCATGATGCCTTTGTTTTTAATACTTGAATAGTATCCCATTGTATAATTATACCATATTTGCTTTATCTGTGCTTCAGTTGAGGGAAATCTAGGTTGTTTCCAGTTTCTGTCTATTATGACTAAAGCTACCATGGACATAGTTGAGAAAGTGTCCTTATAGTATTATAGGGAACCTTTTGGGTATATGCCCAGGTCTTGAGGTAGATCTATTCCCATTTTTTTGAGAAACGGCCACATTGATTTCCAAAGTGGTTGTATATGTTTGCAGTCCCACCAGCAGTGGAGCAGTGTTCCCCAGGTTCTATATCTTTGGCATGTACTCTCAGTGGAGTTTTCAGTCTTAGCTGTTCTTATGGGTGTAAGATGGAATCTCAGAGTCACTTTGATTTACATTTTCCTGATGGCTAAGAATGTTGAACAGTTCTTTAAGTGCTTCTCTGCCATTAGAGATTATTCTGTTAACAATGGCAGCAAGGACTATCTCTGCCTCTCTTACCTGTCTTTGGATTCTTTCTCCTACCTGGGCTGTAGGGCCTCAGTGGGAGAGGATGAGTTTAGTTCTATAGGAAATTGATGTGTCAGGGCAAGTTGGTACCTATGGGGGGCTTCCTCTTAATGGTGAAGGGACTTGTGAGGGTTGGACTGGGAGGGGAAGAGGAAAGTGATCTACAACTGATTGGAGATGAAAAGTGAATACATTAATTTATTAATGAAAAGAAAAAGAAGAGGTCAGGTTTCTAAGAGATAATATAACAATATAATATATGTTAAAACAGAAACAACCACATCAGAGTTGTATAAGACAAAGCAACAGAAAAAAAAAGAGCCCCTAAGAAGAAATAAGAATCAGAGAACCACTCTTTGAACATGCAGGAATCCCATAAGAACAGTAAACTGGAAGCTGTCATGTATACACAGAGGACCTGGTGAAGGCCTGAATAGGCCCTATGCATGCTGCTTCGTCTATATGAATTCATGTGAGCTTTGCTCATGTTGATTTAAAGAGCCTTCTTTTCATGACATCTTTCATCCCATTTGGATCTTACACCCTTTCTACCTCCTCTTCCCTGGGGTTCCCCAAGGTCTCAGGGTAGAGATTTGATAGAGACACCCTGTTTGAGGCTATGTGTTTCATGGTGTCTCCATTTCTGCATACTGTCTGACTGTGGGTTTTGTATTTATTTCCATTTGTAGGAGGAAGCTTCTCTGATGATGGCTGAGCAAGGCACCCACTATAAGTATAGCAGAATATTAGTAGTAGTAATTTTATCACTCTGTTTTATTTTTATTCCTAAATATTTTAGACCAGTAGTAACTACTTTTACCTTAGGTCTCTGGATTACCTACTTTCAGGTTCTTAGTCACCTAAGCAGTGTTAGGTATAAGTTTCATCTCATGGAGTGGACCTTAAGTCAAATCAGACATTGGTTGGTTACTCCCACAAGGTTAGTGCCACCATTGTCTTAACATTCCTTGAAGGCAGGGCAATTTTGTAGCTCAAAGGATTTGTGGCTGGCTTGGTGTTTATGTTTTTCTTTTGGTAGTATTCAGAAGAAATGCTAGAACACAGGGGTGCTGTCTTCAGCAATGGGACCTTGTTGTCAGTTTGTGGAGAGTAACCCATAGTCTTGGTAACAGACTGAGTTGTTTAGGGATTTCCCCTGGGAGCTCTTTGCCCAGCAACTCAATTAAATGTAACCCAGTCCTGGTACTGGAAGCTTCATTTGGTGACAAGGTATGGCCAGTTGGGGTTCTATCTCCCCCATTATTTGGCACTATCATTTAGATCACCTTCATATGTACATATATTTTAGGATTCTTTGTTGTATTAGGTTTCCATATTGCCCCTCAAATGCCCCTTAGTCTGAGCTGCCTTTTCCCATATCCCCCTTCACCCGCTGTATCCTTGTCTCTTCCACTTGATCCTCCTTTCCCAGTATCCCTTCCAGCCATAATTATCTATTTTATTATCCTGTTCATAATAACTTCTGTCTATACCCTCTGCTTTCTTACTCTATAACCACCCTCTATGAGTCTATGGATTGTAGATTGGTTATTATTGACTTAACAACTAATTATCATATATAAGTGAATAAATACCGTATTGGTCTTTCTGGTTCTAAGATACCTTATTTAGATCGATTTTCTCAAAGACCCATCCATTTACTTGAAAATATCTTGATGTTATCTTTTTTAAAAACCGAGTAATACTACATCTTATAAATTTACCCCATCATCTTAATCTGTTCTTCTGTTGAAAGACATCTAGGTTGTTTCCGATTTCTGGCTATTACGAATAGAGCAGCAGTGAACGTGGTGGAGCAAGTATCTTTGTGGTAGGATGAAGCATCCTTTGGGCACATAACCAAGAGTAGTATAAATGAATTTTGAGGTTGATTTGCTCCCTTCTTCCCAAAAATGCATCACACTGATTTCCATACTGACTATACAGGTTTGCACTCCCACCAGCAGTGGATGAATAGTCTCATTACTTCACATCCTCACCAGCATGAGCTGTCATTTGCTTTATTGATCTTAGCCATTCTGACTGGTATAAGATGAAATCTCAAAGTAGTTTTCGTTTGCATTTCCCTGATGACTAACATGTTGAACATTTCTTTAAATTTTTCTCAGCCATTTGAATTTCCTCTGAATGCTGTTTATATCTGTACCCTATGTTTAATTGGTTTATTAGTTTTCTTGATATCTAATTTTTAGAGTTCTCCATATATTATAGGTGTTAGCCCTATTGGATATATAGTTAGTAAAAAGTCTGCTCCTGTGCAAATGAATTCAAGGCTATCCCCCTTTTCTCTCCTTTCAGAATCAGTGTTTCATGTTGACATCTTGGATCCATTTGGAGTTGATTTTTATGCAGGGCAATGTATGGATCTATTTTGATTCTTCTACATGCAGCCATCCAATTTGACCAACAACACTTGTTGTAGATGCTGTCTTTTTTCCAATGTATACTTCTGACTTTTTATTTTAACAATTCGGCTGTCCATAGGTGTGTAGATATATGTCTAAGTCTTCAATTCAATTCCATTGATCAACGTACTTGGGGTTCTGTTGTTATTGTTGTTGTTGTTATTATTGTTGTGGGGTGGATTATATTTGGTGTTTTGCTTTGTTTGATGGCTGTATCATGCTGGTTTCATTACTATAGCTTTATAGTACAACATGAATTATGGATTGGTGATACTTTCAGAAGTTCTTTGATTAGTCAGGATTGTTTTAGCTATCCTGAATTTGTTTGTTTGTTGCTTGTTTGTTTGTTTGTTTGTTTGCTTGCTTTCACATGAAGCTGAAAATTGTCCTTTTAAGATCTGTTAAGAATTGTGTTGAAATTTTGACGGTGAATGCACTAAATCTATAGATTATCTTTGATAGGATGACCATTTTCTTTTCTATGTTAATACTACCAATTAATGAAGACAGGAGATCTTTCAGTCTTATAATTTCTATTGACATTTTGTTGACTACGGGCTTTCTGTAAATTCCCTTTATTTTGTTTCTGTATGTCCCATGTATTCCTAATTTCTTTAGAAATTTTATAAAGGGGTGTTAGATTTTGTCAAAGCCTTTTCTGAATCTAATGAAGTGATCATGTGATCTCTGTCTTTCAATTTGTTTATATGATGGATTACATTGATCAAATTGTATATTGTATGTATATTGAACCATCCCTGCATCTCTAAGATAAAGCCTACTTGATCATGATGGATGAGGTTTTCAATGTATTCTCTGATTCAGTTAGCAAGTATTTTACTGAGAATGTTTACATCTATGTTCATAAGAAAAATTGGTCTCTTTACTTTGATGATCTGGAATAATTTCCCTCTGTTTTCTTGGATGTAGTTAACCTCTATTACTTTGGAGTTTTCTTTCTGGAATCTTCTTTACAGATGAATTTGTAGATACTACTTAACTTTTTTTTATCATGGACTGTCTTATTTTCTCCATCTATGGTCATTGAAATAATTTCTGGATGAACAGTCTTGGTCTCTTTGAGTCTGCAGCCCATTTGTCAGGGCCTTCTGTCTTTAAAAGTCTCCCTTGAGAAGTCAGGTGAAATTCTAATAGATCTGCCTTTATATGTTACTTGGTCTTTTTCCCTTTCAGTTTTTAATATTTTCTTGTTCTATATGTTTAGTATTTTGATTATTATGTCCCAAGGAGACTTTTTTTCCTGGTCCAGTCCATTTGATGTTCTATATGCTTCTTGGACCTGAATAGGCATTTTATTCTTTAGGAGGAAGATTGTAATTCTAGGTTCTAATATTTGGTTTTGTCTTTGTTGGGTAGGTGTTTTGTATCTATAGGTAAGGTGGCACACCAGCAAAAGCTATAGAAACTCTATATAACATCATAATATCTGATCCTCAACCCTTGTTTTATGTGTCTTTGGGATGTGGTTATTCTCTGGGTTATAGGCTTTATAACACACCGATAAACATGATGTGTTCTCATGTGTATTAGCCCTTGGAACAAGTTGTTAAACTCAAAGGATATAAGAACCTTTGATTTACAGACAGTCAATCAGAAGTACAGGTGACATCTGTACTTCTGTCAGAAGCATAGAAACTGCTATAAGAATAGGATTAGGAAAACTCTTAAGAGACTGAGACTTTAACCTGTGGGTCACCATATTCTAGGTAGCTGGGCATAAGGAATACACTAAATTATAGGAAATCTAGATGTTGAATACAGATAATTGAAGAATTACTTGGTATATGGGAAAACCCCTATATGGTTTTCTTCTGGTGTCAGAAGTAAAATATATTTGAACAGAAAGGTAGGATTTCCTTTGTCAGTGGCTCACTTTGTAGCCAGTAGGAGCTGGCTGTTGGATGAGAGTTCAGCTTGGACTCAAGATGGAGCATGGTCAAGCCTTTCTACTTTGACTGATCTATGGGATGTACAGGAGCTAAATTTCAAGTCAGAATCTGAAGTGAAAAGAAATAGAATCAGCATGTTTTGTGACACCTAAATCCCAAAACAGACACAGAACGCTACTGAACTCTAGAATTCAAACAGTCTCTGAAGTCAAATTGAAAGGTGAGGACAGACTTCACTTCTCATGAGAGGAAATAAAGGGACAAATAGAGGAGCAGAAATTGGAGAAATGATCTTCCATAGACTGCCTCACCTGTGGATCCATCCCATATGCAGATGCCAAGAAGTGCTCACTGATATGGATGCCTCCTCAGAAGCTCTGCCAGAGCCATACTGATACATATGAGAATGTTTGCAGCTAACCATTGGACTGAGCACAGGGACCCCAGTGAAGGAGCTAGAGAAAGAACTGAAGGAGCTGAAAGGGTTTGCAACCCCATGGGAAGAACAACATCATCAACCAGCCAAGGCACTGAGTTGGAGAAGGTGATTGGGAGAGTTGTTGAAAACATCAAGATCTAAATGTAGTCATGCATAAACAGGATGGCACCTTCACAACTTCCTTGTCCAGTGGCATGAACACAGCAGGAGATAAGATGGTCACCATAGCATGGGCTGAAGGGCAATCAATGGTCTCAGGGTCAGGGTTTTCTCAGTTTAAAATTTAAGAGATTATGCTGGTCATGACCATGATTTTCATCAGACACAGTGGTGAAGGTTAAGGAATTGCTTGAGGATAGGAAAAAGAAAATTGGCAACATATTCAGAATATTGAAGATTACCATATGGAGAAAGTTGGGTGGCCAAAGAATCTAGTATTAGCATTTTCAGCTAATAAACAAGAGTAAGAAGCAATAATATTGAACTTGTGGAATTAAAGAAAGTTGCAGTGGAAAAAAGTACAGTATTTTAAAACCCCCACTTAAAGTATTACTTGACATGAACTCTACACTAATGAAAGAAACAGACTGTGTAAAAAAGAGAAAAAAATTTAATGGCCAGTAAATATGAACCACTCAATTTTATAGGAACACATAAAGAAAAATACAAGTATATAATGTCACCTATCAGACTGGCAAAAGAAAAAATTCTGGCACAATGAGATTTAATTGAATAATGACTTACCATTTTCTCTAGGCTAATCTCTGAAGATAGATGTTGAATTCATAGTTGTCTGGGTGTCAGACAAAAGCCTTGGGAAATGGCAAGTTAACAGAGTTTCAACCAAAGCTGAGATCCATCTATGGGAAGTCTGTAATGCCCTGTTATCATGACCATTCTTTAGTTAATGATAACTAAATCTTCATAGACCAAAGTGATCCCCAAGATTTCAAAGTTTCAACTTTGAAAGCTGAACAGGACAACTGGTGACTTTAATCACAGGGCAGAGAAAGCAGAGACAGGAGAATCACTGGGACTTGCTGGCCTACCATCCTAGCTAAATTGGTGAGTGTTGGGTTCAATTACCACCTCGAAACCTGGAGAAATGTTGAGAAAGAGGGGATGGAAAGTGTATAAGGGATAGTAGAGATAGTAAGGTACTATAAACTGCCATTCTCTAGACTAAATACAACTATCATAACCATTAGTTAACTCACAACAACCATAGATACATGCCCTTGGTCATATGTGTGGTTTCCACTCAAGACCAGCCTTATCAACAATAAATTAAGAAAGAGTAGGGCTCACAGGGACCTACCCTTTACTTCTGAACTATTGTAGACTGACCAATTCTAGAAGAGGGGGAAACACAGAGTCCGCCTAGTTCCAACAGATAGCTCCAAACCCATAGTGACATCGACAGCCATGTTAATCTCAGTGGGTCACAAAAGAAAAGAGAAGGAGAAAAAACAAGAAGAAGAATGGGGAGAGTGGTAGGAGTGGCTGGTCACTATGCACTTCATACTGGTACAAAATTATCTAAAGACAAGTATAATTGATAAGAAAAATAAGAAGCATAAAGTTTGAGGGAAAACCCAACACAATCCTTTGTCTCCACACATGTACACACAGACACACATACACACCCACACCCACATATATACATATGTACTTACAGAAATACAGAGCTTTGTTTTGGATGGGTGAAAATGCTGGCCTTTATAAGGTCCATTAGGAAAAATGTCCACTGTTATGATCTGATATGTCACACATATGATCTGATATGTCAAATACTAAGGCCTGAACTAAACACCCCATTACTGAGCCATCGATGAAACAGTTCCAATTCTTCTCAGGGCTGTGTGGAACCTGTCTGGTTTGTACAGGATGGTCTTAGACCTGAAGAAACATTGTCTTGGGTATAAAGTGGGCCAGCCTTGTAAGGTTTCTCTAGCCCTTTCCAGCTAACTAGACATTTGGTCATCATTACACTGCTGGGGTAGATCCTGAAGCAAGGCAGAGAAACAAGGAAAATCGAGGTGCAGCTCAAGGGCCTTCCTACACAGTATCCCTTCCCACATCTTTCAGATGCCATGAATCATTTCCTCTGCTTCCCACCTGAGGGAGTGGAAGATCTCTCCCCAGCAGCTGGAACCAGCATTGCTGCTTCTGTGCAGTGAACACAAATCCTCTGTGTTACAGGTGTTGTCTCCTGGCCTGCCTTTTACCAAGTCCCAGCTCCCAGCATCCTCTAAGAAACAGCGTTCAGTTGAGCTTTTCATGGCTGCTTAAGAATACACACCTAGTCCATGACAGACCTCACCATGAACCTGTGCATGTATTGTTTCCATTTTCAGACATGTGGAAATAAGTCTTAAGAGGAAGGGTTCCTAAGGAACACAATAGACAGCAGAGGGAGTTTTGCACTTGATGTCTGCTTTCAAACGTGAACATTGAATGACTATTTTATATTATTGGGAGGGAGGCCTCTATCCTATGAAACTTCTGCCTAATTAATTTACTTAGACCAGAAACCACCAGAAATATTTAATTGGGCATGTGTGGAGAACTTAGAGGAAACATTGTATTTTCAGAAGTCTTGGCAGGAAGACATGAATGAGGTCAAGAGGGGACTAAAAGCTTTGTCCCCGCTTTACTCTGAAGTGTCCCTCTGCTGTTTCAGCGGGCCCCATTTCCTTATCATCACTGTATCACCACTTGTTTTGCACTAACACTTGACAGCTGTCAATCACTGTGTCTTCTGAGTTATGACAGCTGTCAGTCACTGTGTCTTCTGAGTTATGACAGCTGTCAATCACTGGGTCTTCTGAGTTGTGAGGTTAAGATTTCCAGAGAAGCACTGGACTTCCAGTTTCCTGCCTATATTCAGAAGCATTGGCATGTATTGACATGTAAGGATCCTGAGGAAATTGATTTTTAGCCACGGATGAGCAGTTTGTGTCCAGCTTAGTCCAACATGGGCCAAACACACAGGGCATTGGTGTTTCCTATGTTGCCGTAAGAAAACAAAATAAGGCAGAAAAAATATATAATGGAAGTTAGAAAATGAAGAGGAGGATCTTAGATTTGTTTATACATGTCTTCTGTAGAATGCTGCTCTCTGGGTATTACAGGCATTGCTGTCTTTGTTGCAGCAGCTGTGACTGTCTGCAAGGGCCCCTCAGGATAGAACCTGCTGGCATTCCCTCATAGAAGGAGAGGTTAGGGAGGGTCAATAGACTCTCACCCGAGATTCCAGCCACTCCTTCCTGCACCCCTCCTACCAGCTCTATGTAATCCTGCCCTCCTTTCTCATGGTCTTGGGAGGAGTCGGAGGATATGGAGTGTGGGAAGTTAGCTGAAGTGGGAACACCCTCTCTGTATGCACAGGGACGTCATCATCTATGCTGGGTGGTTTGGAGTCACCCAAGATCCTGTATGTAAGCCAAATAAACTCGTTGGCTTAACAAGCTAGACTTACCTGGAACTGTTACGTTGGCCTATCATTGGTACCCTGTTGAGGGTAAGGAGGTGTTTATTTGAATGTCCCAGACAATTTTCACACAAAGTTGCTGAAAAATCTGAAAACACAAATAAAATTCTAGGACACTTTACATACTCTATCCTCATTTGTAAACCTACTGATAAGTACTTCTAGACAAGAGGCCAACTAATAAAAGGTGGCTTGGAATCTTCCAGCAAGTAATATGTCTGTTTGACACATGCTCTTCAGATGTGTTAGAAGAATCATAAAAAGTGGAGAAGGTGAGGACAGGACTCAGTGAGTCTGGTCTCTCTTTATCTCAAACCTGGCTGAAGGATTATCTTCTTGCTGGAAACCAGGAAGAAGCCCCAAATGCAAGGGGAACACTGCCAGATGGCTTGAGAACACAGTCCAGCTGGCATCATTTTCCATGTGCCTAGCTTGGGCCAGGCATTGACTTGTCTGCAATAGAGATGAGTCAAACACGGGCCTTTGGAGCTCTTGAAGGTCGTGGCAGCTCTGAGACTCGAGATCTTATTTTCTGCCAGGGAAATCCACAGGGTGAGAACATAGGTCATTGCCCCCTAGGCAACAGAGCACATATACCCTGGATCCTATCTGCAGGTATGCGCAGTCACTTGAATGGAATTTGCAGGCTGGTGTAGAAGTAAATGGGAAGCGTCCCCTAGGAAAATTGCCTTGGCTATCCCCCAAGAGTTTAAGGACTTTCCATTTTGGAATGCCCGAGGGCATGAGTGACGAGGCACCCCATTAGGGGAAACCAGTCTGAGCAGAATGCCTATCAGATGAACGCCCTCGATGAAGTAGAAAATGGTGGAAAATGTATAAGAAAGCTCGGGATCTGGGAGAAGCATTGGGATCCCACCTTCCTAGACTGATGATGCCACTGTTCCTGTCCCAGCATAGTTGTCACATCAAAACAGGTACTCACAATGAACCACTAAGACCAACAGGACACAGACGGCTGCCCTCACCACCCTCTCCTCAGTCCGTTCCTTCAAAGCAGCAGCTCTCCTTCTTTTCACCTTCCGATGGTCACAGGTGTGCCCCGTCCCTTCTCTTCTGGCTTCTCCCACATTCAAACGATTCCTAGTCCTGAGAATGCAGATTCTGTGGACTAGCAGTGGCACCAACTTACCAAGGAACTGTCCCAGAACACATGCTTCTCCAGAGGAATTTCAGTTCAGGTTTTCTCGTTAACATTTGACTAGCATATTTACACACGAAGCCCTGCTCAGACAATCCAATTCTCGCCATCCTTTCTGCTTCATTAGCATTGTGCACACAGCTCACACTGAGTGCTTTGGCTTTATTGTTGCAGTGATGGAAGGTCCCCTTCCAAATCACCTTGACGTAAGTGCCTCTGATGGACACACTAGTGCCTCTGCGAACTCTGCTTTATGAACTGCAATTCTCACTGCCTTTGTTAATCTCTTCCTTGCCCCAAAACCTTTTATTCTGTGGTACCCAGTACCTTATAAAATAGTTTATATTTAACCCATGTGCTTATTATTTAATGTTTCTTGTTGCTTGAAGTTAGGTTATATGAAAGCAAGGGAACATGTTTGTTGATTGATATAGCTCTCATAACTCTGGAATGATGTTGGATGTACAGTTGAAATGATGTTAAAAGGATGGAAAGACGAACAATGAATGAGTTGATTATTCATCAAATTGAATAGAGGTTGTAATATTTTAGTGTTGTTCTTTGCCTGTTCTAATTACTTGGGTCATTATTGCTTCCAGGGTCTGCCCTGAAAGCTCAGAAAGAAAGTCAGCTAGTTGGTTACTACAAAGCAACACACCTTCTAAACGACTGTTTCCTGGCTCATTCATTTTCCACTAACAGAAAATGTAAGCATAAACTAACAGAAAAATGAGATTAGGCTCAGCTCTGTTCTTAGTCTCATTTCAAAGCTCATTTAGGTTCCTGAGGCAAAGTTTTGCATCTCAACCTTCTTCTTACCCAAACCCCAAACCAAGCAGGATTGGTGACTCATCTCTGGTTATTGCAAGTACCACAAGATTTTCTGTGATGATCTGTGGGAAACAAGCCTCAGAGCAAATTCCTCAGGAACACACCTTCTCTTTTGGGTTGGGATTAGTGACATGGAGAACGAAGCCTAACTCTGATCGAGCAGAGATGTGCCGGTGTCTTTAGGATGCTCTCAGCCTTTCATAGTCCTGTCTTAGCATGCTTTTCCTATCAACCTGTCAATGAGTTTCAACTGCAGTTTCATCTGTGGTAAATGGTAATGAAAAGGAACAAAATACCCACCTCCAACCAGTGGAAAAATGAATAGCCCGGAAAGAGTCCTTTATAAAGAACGCTGGTTTGAAGAAACTGACTAGTTGACAACTACCTTTTAGCTTATGCAGCTATTTAAAGAGACTATTTGCGTTATCCAGAACAGAGGTGAAGACGTAAGTGACATATACACCTATGTCTATGTGTATGTGCAAATATCCACCTGTACATATGGAAACAGGAAGATATGGGGCAGAGAACAGTATTCACTGGAGAGCTACATGAAAACCCATGCTTAATTATCTCCACAGATTTCTCTCCTCCTTATGCCTAGGCTACCACCGTACTCATAATAGTTTGGCTTCTTTCTCTATTGAAGTTCATGCTTTCAATGTTTTTTTTTCTTTATCAGCCTCTTTAATAATTGTATCTCTTTTTATGGTCACACTTCATTCCTTCTTACCCATGGTTTTATTTAGAGTAACTCATTCCTCTTGCCTCACTGCCTTTGGAACTATACTTATGTCCTACATCCTATAACCTTAAACTCAACAGTATTGCTCTGTTCTCTCTCTAATAAGACCTGTAACATTGTGTGTGTGTGTGATATTATATATAGAATATATTGTATAACACTATATAATATATATATATATGGATATATGTCACGATAGTTATCTTACTATTTCCCTTCTTTGTCTTCTTAGACACTGGGTTTCTCTACTTTAGTCCCAAACAAGTTTAATTGTTCTAACAATGTTACTTTTTGATGTTCAAAATCTTCGGGAGCTAGGGATATGATTCAGCTGATAAAGTTCTCATGCACAGCAGTCACGTGACAAGCCTGGTGTGACAGTGTGCAGCCTTAAGCCCACACAGAGGAAGCTGACTCAGGCTTCCTCCCCCCCAAGCTTGCTGGCTAGACAACCTCGCTGAGCTGTGGACCTCCAGGTTCAGTGAGTGACCGCTCTCAGAAACAAGGCAGAGGGATGAGTTAGATGCCATGGAAGGTCAAGAAGCTTGTCATGCAAACCCTGGACTCCAAAGAAAAGGGAAGAAGAGACCTGACTTCCAGAAGTTGTCTTATGATCTCAGCACATGCACTGTGACACACACATGCTTGCACGTGCACGTATGAACACACACACGCACACACGTAATTGTATGTATACACATACACAAACCACAAACATGTGTACAATATAACACTTTTTAATATTTTTAAATTTTTAAAAGTTAAAATGCAGTTATATTCTTTTTCCCTTCCTACCTCCACCCCTCTCCACCCTCCTTGCTCTTTTTCAAATTCATACCCTCTGACCTCTTTTTCATTAACTGTACCACACATAGTTTTATTACCTATAGGATGAAATCCAAACTTTTTACCTTAACAGTCAAGACTTTTCAAATTCTAATTTCTATATACCTTGTCTGTTGGTAATTTGTTCCTTACAGTTTGCCTTTTGAAATGTCAATTTGCTCTGGAGAGTTTCTTCTCCTTGTGGTCTTCCTCCCAGGTTCATATATTCATCCTTTAGCACAATTAAAAAAACTACCTTCTCATTATGTAAACACCAGTTGTCTTATTCCTTTTGAGTTACAGGTAACATGTAAAGATCAAAGACATATATTTGACATCTACTAGGCTTCAAGGATAATGTTACGTGTTGGAGAATTGATGGTAAAGCATCTCAAAGAACCCAAGATACATTCAGTAGTGTAGAAAAAATTGAAAATGAATGAACACAGTGCTTTGATAGAAACACAATGCTTGTCACACATAGACTCCCATGGAGACATGAAGGACAGTAGAAAATCAAGTTGAATTCAGAGGGAGAAAACTAGAAAATGTTTTGAGTGAAATAATAATTATTAGTATGAATGTTTTCCCACTCACATTTTAAGTCATCAAGGGAAGGAACTGCACCTAAATTTTTCTTTTGTTTTGTAACCAATAGTGTACACAGAACACAGTTTATTAAATAAATTAGCAACATAATTAATACATAGGCAAGCTGGACTAAAGAAGCTTTAAGTGACTATCAAACTCTAAGACTATAAAGTCATCTTTATGATCATCATGGAGCTATTATAAAGAGAGTGTTTAAGATGTAGGGAGAGTTAAAGATTAAAAATCTTTATGAAAAAATTGTGAAAGTCAGACTTCTAGAACTTCTGTATTTGCAAGCAGCCCTGAAACATGGATGGGATGTCTTTAGCACAGGGGTGCAGACTTAAGAGCAGAGGAGACAAGGAAAATGACCAGTGGGTTGGGAAGGAGTGATGGCTGAGAAAGGAAAAAAGCATGAAGAAAAATATGTCTTTTAGCAAAACATATTAAGCCCCCACTTTCCTTTTGAAAACAACATGGGAAATATAAAGCTTCAGGGTTATTTACTGACTTCCACTCAGCAGCGAATAAAGGTCTAGAGAAATAAGTAACACTGCAAGATAGTTCACCAAAGTATCCAGAGTATGGGACATTCTACCTGCAACTCAACTGTCTATGACTAAAGCGTAGTCACCATAAGAAGCCCCAGCCCACCATGAGGGAAAAACGCTGCCAAACAGTATGAGGCCATTCTAAGTAAACAGAAATTGAATTATAATAAAAAGTTATTTTAAAGCTAGATTTGGCAACTTGAATATTAATTAGCTAGATTAGAAGAATGCTGTTGTTTCAGAAGGGTCCTGCTACTGTGTTTATGCAGAAGAATGTTGTTTGTATAAAATATCAGTAAAATTAAGGTAATAAGGGAAGATCAAGTTATTTTCAATTGAAGTGAGAGGTGTATAGAGATCTGCAATCAGAGAGAAATGGAAAGAGAGAGAATCAGAGAGAAAGGGAGAGAGAGAGATCAGAGAGAGAGAGAGGACACATTTACACAATCTAAACAATCTAGTTAGTACTAAACTACACTTTCATCTTTTTAATAGCTCAGGGCTTTTTGCTTTATTTTGTTTTGTTTGTCTGGTTTTTATTTTCATAATTGAAAAGGTTGAAACAGCAAAATTAATGATGAAAAGTTGTCAGTGTGGCAAACAAGTAACTAATTTACAGTTTTGCACTGAACCATTTATTTAGAATCCAGTAATCCTAGAGAGACAAAGTTCAAGCCTCTGGAAGTCCTTCTGGAACAAACTACAAACAATTGTTTCCTAATGAGAAGCAACAAACTCTATAAAACTTCAGAGAACTGAGTTGTGAGACCTACATCACACAGATACATACCTTTCTACTTCCCATACACAGGACTGGTAAATGGGCTTTGTGAGCTAAGTCAGCTAGGAGTGTGTTATCAGTTAGCTCATACAATCTTACGTAGGCTATGTATGTTACACAGTATTTTTTACTAATTAAACTTTTTAATATGCCTGTAAATTATGAAAGAACAATTATTCACAAACTTAGAATGCCCTAGGAAAACTTACACAATCATGACAGAGCAGTCAGCAATGGTTTCTCCAACAACTATATTGAAAAAGCTACAGGAAAGCTTAAAGCTCTTGTTTTGGTGGAGGATCGATTCCCAATATTCACATGGCAGCTCACAACCATTTGTAACTGCAATTCAAGGTGATCTGGCTCACTCTTGTGACCTCCATGGGCACCAGGCACACACAGACATACATTCAGGTAAAATACTCAGACATAGAGTAAACATTTTTTATTTAAACAACTTTATTTTAAAAAACAGAGATAAATGTGCAGATTTCTAAAAGCATTTTTTGCATAAAACTACATGAATATTTTCGTCAATCTTGATTTTTTTTAAAGGTTTGATAATATGCATTGAAATCTTACTAGTTACGATGAGCATAAAGTACAGGTAAAACAAAATGTAATGTGGAAATAGTCAAAGTTTTCTTGGTGTGTAAAGATTAAATATAATGATTTTTAAATATCAAGGATTGCCACAAGGCTATATTCTTAGCTCTTGAATTATTAATGATTTAAGTTCTAGGTGTACCACACTCTGAGAGGGTGCTATACACTTTTTTTTTCCTAAGAAGTATTAAAGCTTCCACTTTTGACCTTTTTTAAAGCTTTATATGGTCTGTGAGTTGTTTCTTGGGTATTCAGAGCTTTCTGGGGCTAGTATCCAGTTATCAGTGACTGCATATTATGTATTTGACTATTTCACAGAACTTAAGAGGAATTAAATATTAAATATACTTGGCAGAAATTAGTGGATGACAAACTCCCTTCTCTGGATCCTTTCATTTCTAATGTTCTGGTTTTTTTTTTCTTGAGAGCTGGTAGTGTGTGCTGACAACGATGAACTCCACCCTGTGAATAAGGAGCAATGAGTGTAAAGTTTTCATTGCTTCTGTTGGGATCCAGAGTCTGCGTCTATTCTGCTATGATGCTCTGTCTGTGCCTGGAACTGATTTTGCTGAAAATGAAGGCCTCTAATCCTCCCCAAGTCACTCAGACTCAGTATAGGGGGCTTGTGTCCTCTCAAACCGAGGTTCTCCAGACCTTTTCAGCTCTGGAAGTAATCCATAACATCAAGAAACATGTACCCTGTTCAAAAACTATCAGAGAAATTCTCTGAGGAGTCTGTTTTATTCCAGAAATGTCTCAAATGTCACACATTACTATTCCTTCTTGAAATATTGTACATTTGATAAATCCCCTGGGAGACGGAACATTGAACAAAAACAGTTTTAATGGTTATACACTAATCCAAACCAGAATCAAATCCCTGCCCAGTATACTAATCCTCCTTCAATTGCTCTTTTAGCAAAGTCAAGTCTGTATGGACAGAAAAGCTAAATAGATAAACTTCTCATGCTCAGAGATTCCAGCTGAAGCTTTTATTCTTTGGATTGTGTTTTTTAATCTTAAGGTTATTTTGGCCCAAAATTTCACAATTAGTTGATACTTATGTTTTTACATATTGTATATGGCTCATTTTGTAAAAAGGTAACTATAGAGAGAGAGTGTATGACATTGGTGGGGAGGGTTAATAGTCTGGCTCCCTAATTTGAAGTGTGAGCCTTTGGAAGGCTTCCAAAATCTTTCATGGACTAGGAGAAGGATATAAAATTCGTATATTTCCAAGAACTTCCTTAGATGACACAGAGGTTAGCTAGGGATAATGGCCACCTCCATTTTAGCATGGCGACAAAGGAGGTGACTAACTATGTTGAGGCTTTCAGGAGTTTAATCTTCAAAATGGAATGTTTTGTGAATTTACCTCTTTCATAGGCTTGTACCATATCACTTCCACTACCCTTTCATGATTCAAAGTGTTACTCCTTATTTATTTTTTATATCTTCCTCTATTTTTTTCTCCTTTCCTGCTTTCCAAAAAGGACATTTTCAAAATGTCTTTTCCTTTTATCTTAATGATTCGTTTTTATTATGTGTCTCTGTGTTGATATATGCACAATGCGTCCATACACTTGGGGGTTGGCAACTCAGCATTCCTCTGGAGTTGGAGTTGCAGGGGATGGTGAGCTGCCCAGGGTGGGTGTTAGGTGTTAAACTTGAATCCTTTGCAAGCATAGTATAGATCCTAGCCCCCTTCTCCTGCAATATCAAAAGTAGTGTTTTATTTATAAAAGTAGTGTATGTATGTGTGTGTGTGTGCAAGCGCTTACATCCAGGCATGCATGCATATGTATATAGAAACCAGACATTGACACTGGATATCTTACTCAATTATTCTATCTTATTCTTTGAGATAAGATTCCTCTCTGATCCTGTAGCTCAATAATTAGCTATATTTGCTTGCCAGAAAACCCCAGGGATCCTCTTAGCTCCACTTCCTTGGTGTTAGAATCATGGACATGAAGTGCCTGGCTTTTTAGTTTGGCTACTGGAGGTACAAATTCAGACAAGTAGTTTATGCACTGAGCCATCTCCCCATTTCCTCCTCTTCTTCTTGTAAGATCTATTCTTTTATCTTCTTATACCTCTGTTGATTATTTAATGATAAATGCTTTTCATCTTATCATTAAAATACCATACTATTTTTGCTTTCATATTCATCTTGTCTAAGTTTAGGTGCTGAATTAGAAATTGGCATTTCATTATTTAAGGGGGCATTTTAATTAAAATGAACATCACCAAGATATTGGATTACTCTAGTTTCCTCATCTCTCTCAGATGTGTTTCTTTTGTTTAGAAAACTCTCAAACATTATACTCAATGAAATATGTTTATGAGACATACTTGGGGTCTGTACCTGTGAATATTTTTAACTTCTTAAAATAAAATGTAAATGGATATAGTTTCAAACAGAGTTATTTCCAACCAGTATTTACATTTATTCTTTATTATCTCTACTGTCTCTCCTTCTGTCTCTCTCTTTGCGCGCGCACACACACACACACACACACACACACACACACACACACACACACCATTGTGCACAAATACAGATCAAAGGCAACTTGTGAGAGCTGGTACTATCTTTCTACATTGTGAATCTCAGAGATCAAACACAAGTCATCAGACTTGGCAGCAAGCACTTTTGCCTGCTGAGCCATCTTGCTGGCCGCCCTCAATATTCTATAAATAGAATTCCCTCCTTTTCCCCAACCACCATTACTGCTTGAGAAGCTTCCTTCGGCTTTGGCAATCCATAAATTTTCCTTGAAACAGGATCTGGTTAGGGGCCCCAGTTCTTCAGTGCTTTGAATGTCCTTAGCCACTTTGGCGAAAATGCACAGGAATCCCTCCACACACTATGTTAATGCCTCCTTTGACATCAACTTTCTGGCTATCTTAAACTTTTGGTATGTGAAAGTTCTCAACTTGTCAGTGCAAGCTCAGTAGAGAGAAACTGTTGGGTGGGGCCTGCTGTCGGGTGCCAGAAAGCAACAATCTTCACAGCCAACCCAGCACATGGAGGCTAGCTTCACACTCTGATGGAGTCGGTCAGAGCCAAGAAGAACACCCGAATTCTACGTTCAGCTCTCTCCTCAAGCCACTCTCAAGTCAGACTCGGTAGAAGCTCAATAGACACAATATTTTTTGGGTTTTTTTTTTTTTTGTTTTTTTTTTTTTTTGGTTTTTGTTTTGTTTTAATAAAATTTCTTGTTTCCTATAACACTGCCTGTGCCTTAAATTTGGAAGTAAGGATGCTATGATGCAAATCAAATTACTGTTAAGGTATTAACCAGTAAGAAGCCCCTGTGCTGAAGTCTGAGTTTGATTCTCCAAACCTACAGAAACTGGATGTGGCCATGCTTACCTGTCACTACAGTGCCAGTACAACTGAGACCAAGATGGACTAAAGAACAGGGGCAGGGAGATCATTGGAGCTTGCTGGTCACCATTCTAGGGGAAAATCCACTTCTAGCCTATGCATGTGTGCCCTTGGATGTGTGTGCAGAAACACACACACACACACACACTCAGAGATACACAGAGAGATAGAGAAATGCACAGAGACATAATAGAGACACAGAAACAGGAGAAACAGACACACACACACACACACACACACAGACAGAGAGAGAGACAGAGAAAGAGAGAGACAGAGAGAGATCCTCTATAAATATCTTAACTGCCATTCATTCACCCAGTATCTGTTCATTATGAAGACATCTCTGAGTCCTCGCTATATGAAAATCCCTGCACTGACTCATTGGGGAGATAAAGCAGAACTTTTTCATATGGAACCGAATATATGGTGGGAAAAGACTATAGTGAGGGAACCTTACAGAGCAATGCAAGAGTCTGCCTGTTCCTAGGAATAGGAATGTGCCCTTCAGTCATAGAAGAGGGGTGTGACCTGATCGGGGTAGAGGAGGGACCAGGGAAAGATGTCCTGTTGAGATGATGGCTGAACTGAGATTTAAAGCATGGAGAGGGATTAAATAAACAGAGGGAGAAAGCATGTCAAAAGTCTGCCCAAAAATATGAGGGTGTACAGACAGACAGGCAGACAGACAGACAGCTGTAAACAGGAGCACATCATTCATGTGGTGTACAGGCTGAAAAGCAGATGAGGCCCAGAATGTGTAAAGCCTCCTAACCCATGCTGTGGATTTTAATCTTTAGCCTGTGGGCATAAGAAAGTCATCAAGATCTTTTAAAACCAGAGTGTAGAGTTGGTGTGGTGACTGTTGGCTGTAAAAATGTTCATTTGGCTGTGGTATTGAGGGTTTTATTGTGGGAAAGAAAGTCCATTGGCAATGACTGGGTGACAATTCCAAGAATCAGATGCTCACAAGTGTGCATGATCTCTTGGAGTTAGAGTCATAGGCATTTGTGTGCCATCTGTCACAGGTGCTTGGGGTCAAACTCCAGCAGCAAATGTTCTAACTGCTGAACTATCTCTCTGGCCCCTTATTTATCTTTTAATAATTCCTAAGTGATAATATGTTGCTTGCCAAGAACCACTGCCACTAGTATAGTACTGATCCTAACCATAGTTGTCCATTAAAGCTACCGGAAAGACCTCAGTACCACCAGGGGTGATGTCTCCAAACCATAAAATCAGAATAACCCAGATGGTACTAATATGCACCACACAAACAAATAAATCTTAAGACTTGAGTTTCATCATCTTGTCTTCCCTTCCCACCACCCTCAAATTTTAGCTACACAATTAAGGCTAAAAGCATCTGCAGTTTTTCAACAGAAGTCATTTTGGTATTATTATTATTGCTATTACTATTTATTATTATTATTATTATTATTATTATTATTATTATTATTATTATTATTATTATTATTATTATAAAATCTGTTTTCACAGTCTAATTGCCATCCCCTTTCAACTGCCCCCATCCCATCCCCTCTTCTCTGTCTCCAAGACGACTTTGTTACCCCTGACCCGCACCCCACCAGACCTCTCCACTCCCTGAGGCTTCAATTCTCTTGAGGGTTAGATGTGTCTTCTTTCACTGAGGCCAGACCAGTCAGTCCTCTAATGTATATACGTCAGGGGCTAATATCACCTTCTGTATACTGCCTGGTTGGTGGCTCAGTGTCTGAGGAATCTCAGGAGTCCAGGTTAGTTGAGACTGCTGGTCCTTCCTTTCCTCAGCTTCTTCCAGCCCTTCCCCAATTCAACCACAGGGGTTCCCTGGGTGTAAGTATATTCGACTCTTTCACCTGCCTATTGGGCCTCTTGGAGGGCAGCCATGTCAGGCTCCTGTCTGTAAGCACACCACAGCATCAGTAACAGTGTCAGACTTTGGATCCTCCCCAGAGATGGATCCCAATTTGGGCTGGTCACTGAACCTCCCCTCCCTCAGTCTCTTCTCCATCTCCTTCCTTTAGACAGGAACAATTCTGCATCAGAACTTTTGTCTGTGGGATAACAACCACATCTCTCCGCTAGATGCCTGTTATTATGCCCCTGCTTCTGTGAGTGTGCTCCTCAACCTCTCAAACCCCACCTACCCACCCTGACAATCCCCTACACTGGGCCACTGGGATTTGGAGAACCAAGGGATTCTCTTCTCCTTGATGCCCAAAAAGACCATCTTCAGCTACACATGCATTTCTACTCTTTGTTTAGTGGTTTAGTCCCTGGGAGCTCTGGATGGTTGAAATTATTGTTATGGGTTTGCAAACTTCTTCAGCTCCTTCAATACTTTCTTTAACTCCTTTATTGGGGAACCCAATTTATGTTCAATGGTGGGCTGTGAGCATCTACCTCTGTATTTGTCATGATCTGGCAGAGCCTCTCAGGGGACAGCAATATCCGGCTCCTGTCAGCATGTACATCTTGGCATCAGCAATATCTTCTGGGCTTTGTGGATGGATGTATATGGGCTGCATCTCCAGGTGGGGCAGTCTCTGAATGGTCTTTGCTTCAATCTCTGCTTTAAACTTTACCTTCATATTTCCTCATGTGGATATTTTTGTTTCCCCATCTGAGAAGAACTAAGGCATCTGCATTTTGGTCGTCCTTCTTCTTGAGCTTCATGTGGTCTGTGAATTGTATCTTGGGTAATCTGAGTTTTTGGGTTAATATACACTTACCAGTACATACATACCATGTGTGGGGTTTTTTCTGTGTGTGATTGTGTTACCTCACTCAGGATGATATTTTCTAGTTCCATCCACTTGCCTAAAAATTTCATGAAGTCATTGTTTTTAATAGCTGAGTAGTACTCCATTGTGTAAATGTACAATATTTTCTGTATTTATTCTTCTGTTGAAGGACATCGGGTTCTTTCCAGCTTCTGGCTATTATAAATAAGGCCACTATGAATATAGTAGAACACGTGTCCTTGTTATATGCTAGAGCATCTTTTGGGTATATGCCCAGGAGTGGTATAGCTGGATTCTAAGATAGTACAATGACCAATTTTCTGAGGAACCTCCAGACTGATTTCTAGAGTGGTTGTTCCAACTTACAATCCCACCAAAAATTGAGAAACGTTCATCTTTCTCCACATTCTCACCAGCATTTGTTGTCACCTGAGCTTGTTTGTTTTGTTTTTGTTTCTTTTTGTTTGTTTGGTTTTTTTTTTTTTTATAGCTCTTCTTACTAGTGTGGGGTGGTATCTCAGGGTTGTTTTGATCTGCATTTCCCTGATGACTAAGGATGTTGACCATTTCTTTAGTTTCTTCTTGGCCATTTGATATTCCTCAGTTGAGAATTCTTTGTTTAGATCTGTACCCCAGTTTTTAATTGGGTTACTTGATTCTCTGGAGTCTAACTACTTGAGTTATTTGTATATATTAGATATTAACCCTATATCAGATGTAGTATTGATAAAGATCTTTTCCAATCTGTTAGTTGCCATTTTGTCATATTGACAATGTCCTTTGCCTTATAGAAGCTTTGTGATTTTATGAGCTCCCATTTGTCTATTCTTGATCTTAGAGAATAAGCCTATTGGTTTGTGTTCAGGATTGGTATTCTGTTCAGGAAATTTCCCCCAGTGTCCATGTGTTTGAGGATCTTCCTTACTTTCTCTTCTATTGGTTTGAGTATCTGGTTTTATGTGGAGGTCCTTGATCCACTTAGACTTGCGCTTTATACAGGCTGACTACCATTTGGACCAGCACCATTTGTTGAAAATACTATCTTTTCTTCCACTGGATGATTTTAGCTTGTTTGTCAAAGATCAAATGACCATATGTGTGTGGGTTCATTTCTGGGTCTTCAGTTCTATTCCATCAGTCTATCTTTCTGTCTCTGTAAAAATATTATACAGTTTTCATCACTATTGCTCTGTAATACAGCTTAAGTTCATGAATGGTGATTCCTCTGGAAGTTCTTTTATTGTTGATAATAGTTTTCGATATCTTGGTTTGTTTCTCGTTTGTTTGTTTGTTTGTTTGTTTTGTTTTTGTTTCTGTTTCTTTTGGTTCCAAATGAATTTGCAAATTGCTCTTTCTAACTCTATGAAAAATTGAGTTGGAATTTTGATGGGGAGTGCAATGAATGTATAAATTGCTTTTGGCAAGATAGCCATTTCTACTATAATAATCCTGCCAATCCATGAGCATGGGAGATCTTTCCATATTCTGAGATCTTCTTCAATTTCTTTCTTAAGAAACTTGAAGTTCTTGTTATACAGATCTTACCCTTGCTTGATTGTCACACCAAGGTATTTTATATTCTTTGTGACTAATTCAAAGGGTATCATTTCCCTAATTTCTTTCTCAGCCTGTTTATCTTTTGAGTAGAGGAAGGCTACTGATTTGTTTAATTTTATAACCATCCACTTTGCTGAAGTTGTTTATCATCTGTAATTGCTCTCTGGTGGAAATTTGTGGTCACTTAAGTATACTATCATATCATTGGCAAATAAATATTTTGACTTCTTCCTTTCCAATTTGTATCCCTTTGACCTCTGTCTTTGGTCTAATTTCTCTGGCTAGGATTTCAATTACTATATTGAATAGGTAGGGAGAGAGTAGGTATCCTTGTCTACTCCCTGATTTTAGTGAAATTGCTTCAAGTTTTTCACCATTTAGTTTGATGTTGGCTACTAGTTTATTATACATTTCTTTTACAATGTTTAGATGTGAGCCTTAAATTTCTGATCTTTCCAAAACTTTTAACATAAAGAGGTGTTAAATTTTGTCAAATGCTTTCTTGGCATCTAATGAGATGATCATGTGGGTTTTTGCTTTGAGTTTGTTTTTATAGTGGATTACGTTGATGCATTTCCTTATATTAAACCATCCCTGCATCCCTGGAATGAAGCCTACTTGATCTTTATAGATGATCATTTTGATATGAACTTAGATTGCTTTCATTGTGTCCCATAAGTTTGGGTATGTTGTGCCTTCATATTCATTAAATTCTAAAAAGTCTTTAATTTTTTTTATCTTTCTTGACCAAGTTATAATGGAATGGAGAATTGTTCAGCTTCCATGTGTATGTGGGATTTCTGTCATTTTTGTTATTGTTATGGAAGACCAGTCTTAGTCCATGGTGATCTTATAGAATGCATGGGACTATTTCTATCTTTTTGTATCTGTTGAGGCCTGTTTTGTGATACATTATATGGTCAATTTTGGAGAAGGTACTATGAGGTGCTAAGAAGAAGGTATATTCTTTTGTTTAAGGATGAAATGTTCTATAGATGTCTGTTAAACCCAATTGGTTCATAACTTTTGTTAGTTTTATTGTGTCTCTGTTTAGTTTCTGTTTCCACAATCTGTCTATTCATGAGAGTGGAATGTTGAAGTCTCTCACTATTATTGTGTGTGTTGCAATGTGTGCCTTGAGCTTTAGTATGGTTTCTTTTATGAACTGGGTGCCCTTGCATTTAGAGCATAGATATTCAGAATTAAGAGTTCATCTTTGTGGATTTGTCCTTTGATGAGTATGAAATGTCCTTCCTTAACCCTTTTGATAACTTTTGGTTGAAAGTTGATTTTATTCAGTATTAGAATGGCTTGTTTCTTGGGTCCATTTGCTTGAAAAATTGTTTTCCAGCCTTTTATTCTGAGATAGTGTCTTTCTTTGTCACTGAGGTTTGCTTCCTGTATGCAGCAAAATGTTGGGTCCTCTTTATCTATCCAGTCTGTTAATCTATGCCTTTTTATTGGAGGATTGAGTACATTGCTGTTGAAAGATGTTAAGGACCAGTGGTTATTGTTTCCTGTTATTTTTGTTGTTAGAGGTGGAATTATGTTTGTGTGGCTGTCTTCTTTTGTGCTAGTTGAAAGAAAATTACATTCTTGATTTTTCTAGGGTGTAGTTTCCATCCTTGTGTTGTAGTTTTCCATTATCCTTTGCTGTGCTGGATTTATGGAAAAATATTGTGTAAATTTGGTTTTGTCATAGAATATCTTGGTTTCTCCATATATGTTGAGAGTTTTGCTGGATATAGTAACCTGAGTTGGCATTTGTGTTCTCTTGGGATTTGTATGACATCTGCCCAGTATCTTCTAGTTTTCCGAGTTTTTGTAGCAAAGTCTGGTGTGATTATGGAATATCTGCCCTTATATGTTACTTGAACTTTTCCCCTTTCTGCTTTATTATTCTTTTATTGTTTTGTTTTGTGCATTTGGTGTTTTGACTATTTTAGGATGGGAGGAACATTATTTTCTGTTCCAGTCTATTCAAAGTTCTTTAGGCTTCCTGCATGCTTATGGGCATTTCTTTTATTAGGTTAGGGAAGTTTTCTTCTATAATTTTGTTGAAGATATTTACTGGCCCCTTAAGATGAAAATCTTCACCCTCTTCTATACCTATTATTCTCAGGTTTGATCTTCTCATTGTGTCCTGGATTTTCTGTTTGCTTTGGGTTAGGAACTTTTTGCATTTAGCATTTTCTTTGAATGTTGTATCAATGTTTTCTATGGTATTTTCTGCCCCTGAGTCTTCCATCTCTTGTATTTTGTTGGTGATTCTTGCATCTATGACTCCTGATTTCTTTCCTAGGTTTTCTATATCCAGGGTTGTCTCCCTTTGTGATTTCTTTATTGTTTCTATTTCCAGTTTTAGATCCTGGATGGTTTTGTTCAATTCCTTCACCTATTTGATTGTTCCTTCTTTAAGGGTTTATGCCTGTTTACCTGTGTTGTCCTGTATTTCTTAAGGGAGTTATTCATAATCTTCTTAATGTCCTTGAACATTCACGAGTTGTAATTTTAAATCAGAATCTTGCTTTTCTGGTGTGTTGGGGTATTCAGGACTTGCTGTGGTGGGGGGGGCACTGGGTTCTATGATGCCAAGTGGGCTTGGTTTCTGTTGCTTAGTTTCTTGGACTTGCCTCTTGCCATCTGCTTATCTCTAGTGTTAGCTGGATTTCTTATTCTGACAGTGACTTCACCCTCCTGTAAGCGTGTACTTTCAGGTGTTTCAGAACTTTTAGGGGGGCAGTTCTTTCCCAGAGGGTTCTGGGTATAGAGAGCTGTAGCAGAGAGTCAGAATAGGGTACAGACAAAAACCTGAAGGATCCTGTCTCAGACTGCTCCTCAGTTCCTGTGTCCTAAGGGCTCTGGCAGGTTTCTCTTGGGCCAGGAATTTTTGAAGAAGTGGTAGTCTCATTTGTGATCTCAGATGTGTCAACACTTCTGTGAGACAGGCTACAGAGTGCTCTGGCTGAAAAAGGGTTTTTCTATGTAGTCCTAGCTGTCTTGGAACTTGCTTTGTAGACTAGACTGGCCTCAAACTCAGAGATTCACTTGCTTCTGCCTCCCAAGTTAAAGATTAAAGGTGTGTACCACCACTGCCCAGTTAATTTTTGTTTTTCAATTAAAAATTTTTATAAAATATATATTGATTATATTCTTACTTCTTCCAGAATTTATACCAGATCCATCCTACCTCCTTTCCATCCATGTCTTCCTCTCTCAGAAAAAGAAAAAAAAAAATACAACAAAACAAACATCAAGACAGACAACCTAAAAATAAAAAAATTATAGATGACATGCACACACCACACATATGCATGCATGAATGCACACATGCAGGAACCCACAGAGCACAAACAGAAATCACAAATACATTTGTGCCATTGAATTCAATCTTGTAAGGCGGGTTTACTCTGACTCTTCTTACCTCTCCCAGCCTCAGCTCTTCCCTTTGCAAACCAGTAAATAAGTCCCACAGCCCATCTCTGCTTTGAATTTTTAATTTATGTCTGCTTCATGGAAGAGAAAGCTTACTTACCTGTTTGAGCTAGAACAGAGGGCAAGAAGGAGATCTGCTCTGGCCAGCTAACTACCTTTCTCCCACTTCATGCCTTCCCATCCATACTGACGTTGATATATCAGCACTGAAGAAAGTTCATGTAGCTGAAGATGGGTTGTTTATTAAAAAAATTATAGCCAGAAAAGTTGGCTTGGTCTGGCTTATGTTGTATCATTAACTATTTCTGAAGGAACATAGAGGGAAGGGTCATTCTTGGGAGGGGCATGAGGAAGTGCAACCTCAGCACTAGTTTAATGGGTGGGTGATTTTGGTATCTGACACTTCTTTGAGTCTTTCTTTTTGCATGTTAGCTTTAAGCCAGTTTACCTAAAATATTTAAAAGAAAATCAAACTTGAAATATTTTTATATTTTTTTCATGACACAAAAACTTTATGCTGAAATAAGCTAAGGTTCACTGGGGTGCCTTCCCATTTTAGCCTATGCCCTCTACTGAAAACATACTTTCTCAACCTTTAGATAAGGCTTCTTTTCGTAAAACATCAGAGAGGAGCTGTTCATTTTTTCCCATCTCGAAATGGGACACATTTCAGGTTTTTAAAAATTGGTTATTTTATTTATTTATATTTCAAATGTTGTTCTTATTCTTTGTTTCCCCTCCAGAACCTCCCACTCCAAACCCCTCCCCTTTGCCTCTAAGAGGGTGCTCACTCACCCACCCACCAATTTCCACCTAACTGCTCTAGCATCCCCTTATGTTGGGGTATCAAGCCTCCACAGGACCAAGGATCTTCCCTATCAGTGACATCAGATAAGTCCATCCTCTGCTGAGTATGCAACTGGAGCCATGGGTCCCTTCATGTGTATTCCTTGGTTGGTGGTTTAATCTCTGGGAGCTCTGGGTGATCTGGTTAATTGATACTGTTGTTCTTCCTATGGGATTGCAATACCCTTCATCTCCTTCAGTCCTCCCCATAAATCTTCCATTGAGGTCCTCAGGCTTAGTCCAATGGTGGGCTGGGACTATCTGCATCTGTATTGGTCAGGTGCTGGCAGAGCCTCTCAGGAGAGAGCAGCTGTACCAGGCTCCTGTCAGCAAGCTCTACTTGGCACCAGCAATAGTGTTAGAGTTTGGTGTCTGCAAATGGGATGGATCCCCAGGTGGGGAAGTCTCTGGATAGCCTTTTCTTCAGTCTGTGCTCTATTTTTGGCCCCGCATTTTCTTTAGATAGGAAACATACTGTGTTACAAGTTTTGAGATGGATGAGTGGCCCCGTCCCTCAACTGGGGGCCATGCCTATCTTCTGGATATGGTCTCTATGGGTTCTCTTACACTTTTTTGGGTATTTCAGCCAATGACATCTCTGTTGGGTTCTGAAACCTCTTGGGTCCCTGGAATCTGGAACTTTTAATATGTAGCAGTAGGGAATGGGAAACTGGAGGTAGCCACAGTTTCAGGTTTTTTAATTGTTACAGTAATTCTACTTTTCTTCTTGACTGCTGTATTACCATAGTTGAAGGTCAACCAGAATAAATATGTAAGCACTAGGACAACCAATGCCACATGCACTGCCTCCATCCATAAGGAAACAGCGTGGCTCACAGACAATTCCTGGAAAAGAAAGACCTAATGGGATCACCCACCCACAAAGATTTTATGTGCTTAGAACTTCAGTTCTAATATTAAAGGCAGAAATGGGAGTTTTACCTACTACGAGTTCAAATTCTTCCAAAACCGTTTAAAGCTGTATGACATGCATAGGACGACATCTGGGGATCTAAACTGTGAGCTCTTAAGCACTACCCTTAAGATTCAAACAATGCTAGTTCTTGGGAAGGGTTCTCTGTCACTATCTCTCCAATATCTATTTTCTCCTCTTCTGTCATCATAAACTGTGAATGCTAAACTAATAAAGCCAATCTCAAGGACACACTTTTGTGTCTACATTTTTATATGCTATACTGATTTTATGAGGTGTATCCATGTTATTGAGCATATCATCAGCCCCTTCTTTTACATTTCTGTCTTCTATCGAAGAAATAGACCTCATTCATTGTCTTTGGACTGTAAGTTTATAGGTAGATGATTTCCAGTTTGGGGTCAACCATGAAAAGAGCTTCTCAGAAATCTCTCTTACATGTCCACTTGTATATAAGTAAGCCCTCACATCTGGTGATTATAAAGTATCAATGGAATCACTTGATTATGGAAGATACTGTCATTTTCTAATATCATTTTCCTTACTTACAGAACCAATAACAGCATAGTAGATATCACTAAACCTTCACTGTGTCTTGTTTTAATTGACACTGATCTGGTGCCATGCACTGGTATCTCATTATTATCTTAATTGCACTTTCAGCCAGGAATGCTGAACTTTGCCCACACGCATTGCTGTTATTTCCTGAATCATTCCTGTCAGGCGTTCCCATCCATCACACTAATCAAACCACACTGGTCCAGTAACAAATGGCCTTCATGATGGTAAATCAGTTCTCAGTTCTCGTTCCCTTGACCTCCAAAACCACATACTTCTTGTTTTGTTTCTTCCTCAATAAATTTTACCAATCCTTCCTAATATGTCAACATTTTGACATACAGTGATTTATTCAACTCTATTTTTCATTCTTGTTCCAACCTCTTAATTCATTTTTTCTATTTTTTAGACTTTATTTTTATTAGATTTTTAAATTTACATTTCAAATGTTATCCCCTTTCCTGGTTTCCCCTCCAGAAACCCCCTATCCTATTTCCCCCTCCCTCTGCTTCTATGAGGGTGCTCCCTCACCCACTCACCCACTCCCTCCTGCCTCCCTGGCCTGGCATTCCCCTGCACTGGGGCTTCAAGCCTTCACAGGACCAAGGGCTTCTCTCATTGATTTCCTGACAAAAACATCCTCAGCTACATATGCAACTGGAGCCATGGGTTGCTGCATGTGTACTCTTTGGTTGGTGGTTTAGTCCCTGGGAGTTCTTGGGGGATCTGGTGGGTTGATATTGTTGTTCTCCCTATGGGGTTGCAAACCCCTTCAGCTCCTTCAGACCTTTCTCTGACTCATCCACTTGGGACCCCATTCTCAATCCAGTGGTTGTCTGTGAGCTTCTACCTATATATTTGTCAGGCTCTGGCAGAGCCTCTTATGAGACAACTCTATCAGGCTCCTGTCTGCATGTACTTCTTGGCATCCACAATAGTGTCTATGTTTGGTGACTGAATATGTCAATGAATCCCCAGATTGAACAGTCTCTGGATGACCTTTCCTTCAGTCTTTGCTCCACACTTTGTGTCTGTATTTCATCCTGTGAGTATTTTGTTCCTCCTTCGAAGAAGGAATGAACCATCCATACTTTGGTCTTCCTTCTTCTTGAGTATCATGTGGTCTGTAAATTGTATCTTGGATATTCCAAGCTTTGGGGCTAATAGCCACTTATCAGTGAGTGCATACCATGTGTGTTCTTTTGTGATTTTGGTTACCTCACTCAGAATGATATTTTTAATTCCATCTATTTGCCTATTTGAACTCATTGTTTTTCATACCTGAGTAGTACTGTATTGTGTAAATTACCACACTGTCAATAGGACAAAATGGCAACCAACAAACTGGGAAATTTTCTCTACAAATCCTACATCTGATAGAGAGGGCTAATATGCAATACATACAAGGAATTCAAGTAGTTAGACTCCAGAGAATCAAATATCCCTATTAAAAATAGGATACAGAGCTAAACAAAGAATTCTCAAGTGATGAATATCAAATGGCTGCAAAGCACCTAAAGAAATGTTCAGCATCCTTAGTCATCAGGGAAATTCAAATCAAAACAATTCCAAGATCCCACCTCACACCAGTCAGAATGTCTAAGATCAAAAACTCAGATGGCAGCAGATGCTGGTGACGATGTGGAAAAAGAGGAACACTTCTTCATTATTTGTGGGATTGCAAGCTGGTACAACCACTCTGGAAATCACTCTCACCATACCTCAGAAAAAAATTGGATATAGTATGACCCAGCTGTGCCTCTCCTGGGCATATACCCAAAAGATGCTCCAACGTCTAATAAGGACACATGCTCAACTATGTTCATAGCAGCCATATTTATAATTGCCAGAAGCTAGAAAGAACCCAAATGTCTTTCAATAGAAGAATGAATACAAATATATGCAGTTCATTTTTTCTTGTTTAAACTGGGTCTCTCTATGTAACCCTGACTATCCTGGAACTCACAAGGTAGACCAGACTGCCCTTGAACTCACAGAGATCCACTTGCTTGTGCCTCCCAAGTAATTGTATTAAAGGCATGTACCACCACACCTAATTGCTAGTTTCTCAGGCAAACCAAGTTTGGTCCATATGGTGGTTTAAACGAGAATGGCCCTCATAGGCTCCTATGTCTGAATAGTTTATCTCCTATTGGTGAAACTATGTGGAAAGAATTAGGTTTAAAGAAATGAGAAATAAAAGTAGGATGGATCTGACGGGTAGGTAGGGTGGATCTGGGAGGAGATTAGGAGAAGTGATAAGATAAAAATATGGTTGTAATTCTCAATATTAATAAAATTGAATTATTAAAAATATTAATAAAATATTTTAAAATATTCTGCTTTGAAAGAAGATAAACTGGAGGGTTATGCTGGTGTTCACAGACATTTATTATATGTTTTGAAATGTAAATACATAAATATCCAATAAAATATGTTTAGTTTAAATTACTCCATTTCATTTGGTCACCCATGAGTCTGATATCAACTGCTAACCCTGAAGTGGAACTGGAAGTCTTACTTCCCCCACCATTTCTCTCCCGTGACTCAGTAGTGCTGCCCAGTGCATGGCCTGCTAAGAGAAAAAAGGGTTGCTCAGGAGCCTGGAATGTGGTTTCACTACTGTCGCCCCCAGCATAATTACCAACATGTGAGACACAGAGCCACTGACCATGGCTTCCTTTCTTCCAGGCAGACACATGTCTCCCTTATTGATCTGGTTTTCATCAGGAGGATTTGATAATATAGGACAGAAAGGGAGGTAGAGAAATCATGAACAATTGGGAAAATCCCCTAAAAGCAAAGAATTCCATTTTGGCTAAAAAGGAAGACCCAGAAGAAAAAAGTATGAAATGAATTTGTTCTACTTTGAGAGTTTTCCCTTACATGGGCTTCATGGATCTTTAAAAAGAAGTGTATTGTGTATAAAATAAAAAGTATTGTCTGGGATAAACTATAAGGATCAATATTGTGATGGTCGTTTTATGTGTCAACTTTGAATAAAGCCAGTATTGCTGCCTCCATAATGTGAGTGGGCGTCCTCATTAAATCAGCTGAGCATCTTTAGGGAAAGGCCTAACATCCTCCCAACTAAGGAAACTCTGCCTCTAAATTACTTTAGACTTGATCTGCAGACTGGCTCTTCTCTTCGGCCTGTTGGCCCCCACTGCACAAATTATGCTGTTATCCTTACCAACACAGAAAACAGTTTCTTCAAAATGTTCTCTTTTCCTCATATGTACACAAATACATATATATAAACATAACACACATAATACAGACTTACAAACAGACACCATATCATCTATACAGCACAGAAGAAGAACATATACACGCAAGGATCAAACCACACTTAGACACATACCATGCAACATACTATTTATCATACATGTCACACACATGGACCACACCATATATGTATATGTGGAACATCATATGCTTATATTATTCTGCAAACACATTATATACAATGCATACTACACACTGACTTCTTTTTATTATTTTTATTTCTCTGAAGAATTCTGACAAATATAAATACATTCTTTTAATACTTGGGATTTGGTTCTGTGGCTAACAATACAATTATCTGATAACTCAAGGATTGAATAAACTTGATTATAACAGAAAATGCTAGTCTATTGAGTAATACTTCCCGAAATGTCACTTTGATTAAAGAGGTTACTCTTAGAGCATTTTCTTTTCAGATTACCTTACAACTAGATTCACTTGTCAAGAATTAAATCTATATTATTACTACATATTGCCTTCCCAGTCAGGTGACAAAAGATAAAATCTAAAATCATGAGGGGTATCTGATCAATTTTCATTTCTTCAGAAAAAAAATGAATACATGAGAGCTCCCTAGTTCCTGAAAATCTCAAGTAATTGACAGTTATTTTTCTATCTCTTTCATCATCATAGACCTCTAGTCTCCTACATCCGTAGTAGTACGTCATTTACCAGGTGACATACAAAATTTCAGATTTAATTCATTTCTGGCTTCTTGCCTCTTCTTAAACACTATTTCAAATCCATCAGCAACTTTCCAGTTTAAATGCAACTTACTACTTCTAGCCGTAGGATTTTAGCCCAAGCCAGGGTTATTTACACAATGGCCATTAAAAAGAAAGAAAGAAAGAAAGAAAGAAAGAAAGAAAGAAAGAAAGAAAGAAAGAAAGAAAGAAAGAAAACCTCCAAAATTCTTTCTTGATTCTATTCTTATTCTTCATGTTCAGAAGCCAGGGTGATCTTTCAAACTGTAAACTAGACCATATTTCCACCACGCCTCCTCTCATACACATGATTTTTGCATGCACTAACCCCCATCCTAAAGATTCTTGTCCATGAATGAATCCTAGGTATTGCTGGTCTTCTTAAAAGTTCTGAGAACAGAGCCTTGTGAACTAACCATTCTTTGACACACTGCAGATGAGGAAGGAAAGCTGGGAAATGAATGTTTGTCACACAATGATTGCTTCAGTTGCAGTGGGAAATCTGTTTCGCCGACACCCTACCACCACGCTCACACCCGCATGCACACACTTACACACTCTTTACAATACAATGACTCTTTCATCAAATGTTTCAGATATTTTGCAATTTATTCCAGACAGGCAGTTTCATGTGGCCATAGTTTTAATCAAGACATTAAACAAATACCAAAATGGAACTGGAAGTTCCTGGGAGATGGGTGTTTGTGTTTCTCCTTTTTGACATTTCCTAAAAGAAGTCAACCCATCTGCTTGGGTATCAATCAGTGTCTGCTTAGGTATGTTGGAAACATCTGCTATTTGCTTGCAAAATTCACTGTGGGACAATTTCTGTTCCATATATATAATTTTAAACTGATGAAAGTCAGATTCCTTTGCTTTGGTGTCAAAAATGTAAAACAAGATGCAGTTTACATTTAGCAGAGATAGAGGTCATTCTCCTCCAGGAATTTCCCAGCTGCCTCCAGAGAACTCCAAGGATCCTTCTAACCAATTGTAGAATAGTCCATGAATCTTGAAATTTAGTCTGCCCGGCTGTGTTTAGTCTCCACAGTGATCACTGAGTTCAATGACTGGAAATGAACTAAACTATTTGACTGAAGTCTCTGTGAGTGACTGGTTTATTTCACACCCTCATTTTAACCGAGAGAACACACAAGCTTGGGATATGCTGCCAGAACTGATCCTTCATTCTTACCTATAATATTGCTTTGTCCAGAGAGGGGTACATATGACAATTTAAATTTGTGTGAAACCTGCAAGTATTCCTCAAGTCCTGTATGGTACCGTAACCAACAGTATCCATTCTGTAGTTACTGAAAAACTGGGAGAAATTATGTAGCCTTCACAGCACTGAAGAACAGAGGCAAGGCAACTGCTTGTGCATTCAGTTTGAACTGTTGAAGACCCACTTATGGGAAATTGCCTGGAAGAAGAAAGAAGCCTAGAAAACAAAATAAAATGAAGCATTTCACTTCCTGGATTTTCTTCTCTCTCCTCCACTGTTCCAAGAACTGTCTGGTGCAGATGCATGTTAGCATGGCAAACAAGAAAGCCTAGGACAAGATATAGAACACCTTAAAAATCTCCCCCAGTTTTTGGTTTGCTGAGAGCCAATGTGTATCAAGAGCGATCAGCGTTAACCATCATTTTCTAAATTACCATCTCTGCAGCTCATGCTTTAGTAGCACAAAGACCTTGGTGCTCTCAACGCTGAAGAAAACCAAGGATTGCGTGGGTGGTTTCTGTATAATTCCAGAGATGTCAGCCTTTCAGATCTCTTTTTATAATCGTCCAAGATAATGATTCCAACTTCATCATTTCCAGTCTCTTCTTTTTAAAATTGAGATAGCAAATGAGAATCCTACAGATAGTTCAAATTTTATTCCCACAGTTATAATAGTTTAGCTCAACATCTAGACTCTAGCTTCGTGGGAGAGTGGCAAGGTAAGTCATAAGCACACTCATGCCTGAATTCTCTTCATGAGGAAACAAAGGAAATTGATCCCTTCCATGGCCATTTGACAAACACGACTTCTTCCTCCATGTTCCAATCGGCCTCAAAACACAGGAAGTGTGTTGATGACACGGATGCAGAGGTGTATTTGGGAGTGGCTATATTTAGCTCAGGGACACCTGGAATCTAATACTTTCTATGCTTCATTTTGTCTCCACTCCCTTCCTCTTCTCTCCGAGATGTTTGTGGAGCCACTCACTCAGTCCCAAGGCGGAAGTACTAGAGGGTGGGGAGAGTCTGAGGAAAGAGTTTCTTTAGGTCACACGCTGGCCAAGTTTAGGCAAGAAGGATAAATTACTCAATCCTCAAAGATCCATATCATGCTAATTGCCCAGACCTGTTAGGCTGTAGGAAGAACTAGGCATTATTCCTTGAAGTTGTTTGCAGTGTGCCCTAAGTGTGAGTGTGGTAAATAGAGGGCCAGGGAAGATTGATGCTATTTACCAAAGACAAAAAAACTGGACCAAAATATTTCTCCTTTTTTATGGACTAAATATTTTTATTTAAATGCTATGCGTCTCTCCCAGCCCTTCGTTCCAATGAGTTTCAGTTTCGATGATACCCTCAAAAGATTTTCAAGTCCTTTTGAGCCTCAACATGAAAGGTGAGCATCCTAGCCTACTCTCTCTGTGTTGCTATAACAAACGTTCCAACATTATTGTCTGGTAAATTCTGCTTGAGGCTTCCAAAACAGTGTGTTTTCATGGCAAACTCGGTGTATTAGAAAGGAAAGGGAGTCTCATGTTACAGGAAAACCCATTTCCAAAGACCGTAGTGCCATTTACTAAGGCTCTGCCTCATAACTCTGCCACAACATAAGCAACCTATCACACTGTAATGAATTCTGATGCACTGATCTTGGAGGGACCATAAACTTTCAAAGCATAGCAGTAGGTTTACTTTTATCTCATGGTTAGCTTGCAGTCTTCTTTGCCACTAATTCCCAATGTAAAACAAAACAAAATAAAAATCATCTTTGCTTCACATAAGAGGAGGAAAGCAAAAAGAACAATGAAACATTTCACCATGTTTCAGAGTCAAGTGGGCGAATTAGTCCTTTTCTCCCAAGTCATCTGATTCCTACATTCATCAACCCGCTTAGCCAACACTTGCTGTCCCCCAATTCCACACAAAGAACCCTGTCCCCATTGTTTATTCTCATCTTGTGGTTACATCTGAGATTATGTCCCTTTTTTCCCATTGTTCTTCATCTCTTTTTCTGAGATAAAACAAATGTATATTGTCAGCCAAATTTTAATAAATCTTCATAAAAGCCGTGTATGCTGTCCACAAGTTAAGGAGAAAAATGGAGCAAATCCATTCAGAGTTTTATTATTGTTCAATTGCTCAAGAGAAATGTAAAAACCAAAAATAAATATTTTGATATTTCAAAATGATAACATTTGTAGTCACCTATTAACATTTCCCCATACACGACATATTAGTGGCTTACGTGGCCTGGCCTTCTATATTTATGTGATATTCTGTGAGATTTATGACTCATGCTGTGTTTGACATATTATAAGTTATTTTCTCACACACCCATTGAGTACTTTATCTAATGCTTTAAATACAAAAACTAAAGCAAGGTTAATCCTCTTTATTTTGTAGAATATTAAATAGATAAAGAGAGCTTAGGGACTACAAATTTACCTCCATGTGCTATTGGGAAAACCCAAGCATTCTTAGTGTACTAATGCGTTTTCCAAGAACAGCCACATGTAAGAAGAATTTGGTTGTACTAGGCAAAGCCATATTTGTTTATCTATCACACAAAGGAAAGCTAACCACCACCTGTGCCCATAGTAGAAAGACATTCACAAACCACTTTCTCTTCATTAAGACAGATTAGGCCAACAATCAGCCAAAGGGAAATGTTTGAGGTGATGTTACCTATGACTCTATTACTCTCTTTTACTCTTTCCTTTCAATCTAACCCCTGCCTTCATGTCAGATGCCCTCTAGCCCTATGCTTTCTTTACACCCTCACATTTATCCTAAAAGGATTTCAAAGACCTACAAGTCCTTCTGATTCATACAAACAAAAGGTACAACCAGAAAGGATGGGGAGTTCCTTTGTACTTAACAGCTGGTCCTATTTTCTGTCGGGAATGCTTGTTGTAAATACTTATCCATGTGTGCATGTGTTCAAGGAAAAGGTTGAAAGAACAGTGAGTTGAGGGGTGATCTTATAGCCAAAAAAAAAGTGTTAATAGAATCTCTATTCTTGAAAAGTTATTCATTCATTCATTCGTTTGTTTATTTATGAGTGCAATAATTTGTTGGATCACTGTGTGCCCTGTCCAGTGGTTTGGGGATCCAGCAGTATCACACCAACCTGTTAGAATGAACTGGCAAAAAATTTGCAATGCAAAGCAAAGAAAGAATTAGTATGTAACGGCACATAGCAAGAATTGGTCAGAGAGAGGTCAGCAAAGATCTTTTAATGAAGTTATTCCAGCGAGATTTTTTACTGAGGAATAAAATATGGAATTATATATTTCAGGCAGACCAACTGTGCTAGCTACTTTTATGTCAACTTGACACCATTTGAAGTTATCTGAAAGGAAGAAACTTCAAGTAAGAAAATGCCTCCATAAGACCAGGCTGTAGGTTATTTTCCTAATTAGTGATCGATGGTGAAGGGCACATCCCCTTTTGGGTACCATCCCTGGGCTGGTGGTCACAGTTCTATAAATAAATCAAGCTGAGTAAGTCATAAGGAGTAATCCAGTAAGTAGCACTACTCCATGACCTTTCTCCAGGTTCCAGTGCTGCCTGAGTTCCTGTCCTGACTTTCTTCAGTGATGGGTTACAATAAGGAAGTGCAAGCTGAGTAAATCCTTTCTTTCCTAACTTGCTCTCCTCCTAACATGGTGTTTCATCATAGCAATAGTAACCCTAACTAAGACACTAGCAAAAACATATACATCTAAAACCAAAGTGGAGCAGAGTAGGCATGAGAAAGACTAAGAACAACCATGACCATGGTGTGGCGAGCATTCTGTGGGCAGTGTGTTCATGTTGTTTATCTGTCCTATAGTTCTTGCCCTTCAAATCAAAGCACGACTGTGTTTTCCTTTATTTCTGCAATCTTAGATCAACTTTGTTCTTTTTGTGATCTTAGATGAGCTGCATTTATGACAAGCTTCCATGGGTAAACAATAACTCAACCTCCTTAGTCCATTTCTATAGTTATTTGTTAAAGGCACACACTATAAACTAGGACTATCAGGGACTCTCCTAAGATTCAGTGAGTGAAACTGAGATAAAGATCTCCATTCTTTTGAAACCTTAAATTGTGAATGAACTGTCTTCTGTGATAAGCTTCCATAGGTAGACAGTAACTCAACCTGCCAAGTCTAAGGGAATACCACTTTAGTGTGCTAATTAAAGGAACTTACAATAAGTTAAATTCATCAGAAACTTTTCTAAGATTTGTCAAGTGAAACTGTGATAAAGATCTTTATTCTTTGAATTTATAACCTATATAGATTAGTCAGTTATATGTAGTTACCTCCCATGGCTGCCTAAAAGTTGCTTTCCCAATGAAGCTTACAGAGGAGAAGAAAAATGTGATCTGGAGATAGAGTGAGAAAGAGCAAGAGACAAATACATCACTCAAACCCTCTGCCAAAAAACCCAAGATTCTTGTTCAGTTCCCAGACACTCAAGTTATATACATGTGATTTACTTGAGCCATACCAACCTGAATTTCCAATACTGTGACTAAATAAAATCATATAAGTTAAAATGTTTTATATCCTTTGGACTTTATTCTCTGCATGATGAAAGATCCTCTATGAGTCTGAAGCAACAAAACAGTACACTTTCTAAATCATATAAAATTGATGTAAAGAATGGGTATATATTAGGAGGAAATGGTTATTTGTTATGAAACTAATACAAAAATCTAGACAAGAGAACATGGAGGCCTAGATAAAACAGTTGTTAATGAGCATTCATAAAAGGACTTCAGAAGCCATTGGGTATAGTGTGTAAAGAAAAGTGTTTTGGGCTAATTTTTCTTTCATTTCTTGCCTTTATTTTCTTTTTGAATGGTTTTTTTGTTATTGCTGTTTTGTTCTTTGTTTTTTGCTTAGCTTTGGTGTGCGGAGGTAAATTTCTTTGTGTAACTTTTAAAATTCAGATATCTGAGTCCCATTTATATACAGATGTCCACATAACAGTAGTATTTTATAGATCTATCACTTGGCACTGGGCTTCACAACTCTACATTTTTGATTGATTACAATTTTCTGTAATGGTCTCTGCCTGTTTCAGGAGACATTTCCTTAATGAGGGATAAGGGTTATACTCATTTGTAGATATAAGGACATTCTGTAAGCAACACTTAACTGTACTTTTGAGTGTGAACACAGAAGACATGACCACTCTGCACCTCACTGGGCATATAAACAGCAACATCTGTCCAGCACCCCTTGTGTGACAAGAACTGATAGGTAGCTGATTCCTAAAAGTAGACATAGTGCCACCCTAGAAACTTATCAAAGTGAATTATCCTAATATGTAGGAGCATATGAGTACATTCAAATTAGAAAACTAGGCCCAAGAACTTGCCCAACACGCTAGACCAAGGAAAGACTGCAACTCCCTCACATAAAGTCCACAAAGAGGAGTGCACCTGCTGCTGTGGTATTCGTACCCCACCTACCTATTACCTGACACTGATAGGCAGAAAAGTTTCAACTGTCTCAAGGGCTACAGTGTACTTCAATCCCCACTACTGATAACAACCTATTAGAGTTGCCATCTATATGTCTGCATATTAATCCATGTGGACCTTCTGCTTATACATCCACTCACTCATTCATTGGGACCCCATTTTTCCATTTGCCTCTGTCGACTTCATGATCTCAGAACTTGCAACTTGAGCTCAACTTAATCTTGAAGCCAGGCTCATATATGACCCTCTATTCTGACTTTATAACAGTAACTCTAGCAGGGCTTTAATAAGGCAAAGACTAGGGAGCTTGTGATTGTTAATTATTGTCAACTTGACAAGAGTCACCTAGAAGATAAATCTCCAATCAAGGTAAAGAGTAGGCGAGGTCATGACAGTTGACATTGATTGTCAAACTGATAGTCTCTAAAATCACCTAAAAAACAACCTCCAAATTTATCTGCAAAGCAGCTTCGAGTCTAAATGAAGTAAGAAGGCCTATCCTAACTGTGGATAGCAGCATTTTGTGGGATTTAGGACAGCACCACAAAACAACAGTGCTGGCTTAGCCCCTGTGTTCATCCTTTGTTGTTTCCTGAGTATAGACATGACTCATGCTCCACCATTAAGGCCTCTACTGCAGACAGCTTAACCATTACTGGGAGCTGCATAAGAAAGTTCCAGCTTTCTCTGAACTCTTCCAAGAAGGGAAGTATGGGAGAAGGCAGTAAGTGGCTTAGCTGCCCCTAAAACCAATAACGAGCTTCTTGGTATGAGCTACTAAAAATCCCACCATCACAGTTATGAAACCAGCAGAGCACATGAGAGTGGGAGATGACATGAGAGTTTCACAAGACACTATTAATTCATCTTCTTAAGCATATACTATCCAAGGTCTCAGGTATAGGATCCTTAGATTCTAGCTTCTAGAAGCACAGAACCTATATATTTCTTTCATTTATTTTAGATGGCTTTGTAGCCTAAAGCCAACTTTGACAAGCTCCTCACCCATTCTATGCCTCTGTTTATTTATCTCTAGGATGCTGCCAATATTATTTATTATGTAGCTCCACTGAGATGATTAAACTATCATGTGTTAAAGTCAGCCCCTATCAATATAAACCCTCAACTAATTGCTATTATTTTTATTATTATAAGGGACTTTTCCTGGAAATTTTGTCAGAGTCTAGTGTTTTATTTTGTCTAATTCAATGAGCTTGCAGATGCTGAAAGCCCCATCCAATGTCACAAAATATTGGTAAATCCTAAGTTTGACAGTGCTCTGGCTCATACAACCTCTAGTGTTGCTACTTTTGAATTCCCCATGATTACATAGGAAATAAGGAGAAATTTGTAAATTGACCTTCTGACTTTTGCTACAGGTAGCTTTTTGTATTGATTAGAAAACAAGAGTGTTAGTTCACATTGTCACACTCTGATACAACTCCCAGCATAAACCAAAGCAGTTTATTATTTTCCAGATGTAAGTTCTAGCTTGGCTGGTGATTTTCGTATTTTGAAACCTTGAGAAAGAGAATCTCATGTTAAAAAATTGCAGTATGATACACCAAGGCCATCCAGAGCTTTTTTTCTCAGATGGGTCCAGGGAATTGCAATAATATCACAAGCACATTATGGACTATACAAGATAGAAAACACACACTCTTCCCTGGCAAAGTGTGCCACTATCCATATGAACAAAGCATACTTGCCTCATGAATTCTGGTACTGTAGCTACAAGATCTAGCTAATGAAGGCAAAGAATGGAATGGACCACACAAGGTCAAGGCTTAGTGAAAATGATAGTGACAGCAGGTTTTGGTAGCCAACCTTTCTCTAACTAGAAACCTGGAAGATCACCTCAATCTGTCTGATTTCAGAGCATGTCTATTCCTCTTGAATCTCATGGAATAGAGCCAAAATAAAAGTGGTGAACTGGGTGGTTTTGTGTCAACTTGACACAAGCTGCAGTTATCACAGAAAGTAGAAGCCTCCCTTAAGGAAATACCTCCATGAGATCAAACTACATGGCATTTTCTCAATTAGTGATCAAGGTAGAAGAGCCCATTGTGAGTGGTGTCATCCCTGGGCTGATGGTCCTGAGTTTTATAAGAAGGCAAGCTGAGCAAGGCAGAAGAAGCAAGCCAGCAAGCAGTACTCCTCCATGACCTCTGCATCAGTTCCTGCCTCCAAGTTTCTACTCTGTGTGAGATCCTGTCCTGACTTCCTTTGGTAATGAACAGTAATGTGGGAGTCTAAGCTGAATGAATCCTTTCCTCCACAACTTGCTTCTTGGTCATGAAGTTTTGTGCAGGAATAGAAACCCTGACTAAGACAATACCCCTAGGCTGTGCTTTATACCCATAGTTTGTAGGGGACCCCTTAAACATTCCACCTCTAGCTACCATAATAGCTATTTTTGTATCTTCAATCAGTCCTGAGACATCAACCCATTCTAGTTTTCTATAAGTTTCTCCAGAGTCAATCAAGAAAGTATCTATTTGGACCAGCAATATATATCTTGACTAGGAAAAAATTCTGTGACTTAGACTCTTTGTTAATTCCAGAAAATGAAATAAAGATATACAAAACAATTAAAGAAAATTCCATATCTAAATAATAATATAAGCATCTGATGAGAATTCAGAAATAAAGGAGTTGGAGGTAGACATTAATCATGCAATAAAGAGGGCATGGAGAAGAAGATTCATATGGGTCTTGTGAGTGTCCAGATTTAGAGTAGAGGTGGTAGGAAGAAGCATTGCAAAGAGTAGACACATAACAGAGGGCAAAGACCTCAAGAGTATATGTGTATGAAACAGAGAAGGGGTGATATTTTCTGATGAAAATAGCTTTAGGAATTCATGGTACACTCTGTTTCATATATTCATAGTAATGAATATCCACCCTTCATTATTCATTGCCATGCATCTAAGAATCCCAATGATCTTCCTTGAAATTAGATGACGGTACTCTTTAGGGAGCTTTATGAAACCAGAAGGAAAGTAGTAAGAGCCATGTGCTGTGTTTTCCTTATTAATTTTAGCATTACAGAGAGAGTTCCAACTTCACCCCATCACCCTCGGGAAGAGATGCTCACAGTAAGAAAAGCACAAGCTGGCCAAGCATGTGGCTGGTGGGGAAGGTACCACTGGATGCCTGTGCAGGCTCTGAGTTGCTGAAAGAAAGGAAGCTTCTTTCTAGTGAAGATTTCACAGTTTCAAGGCAGCAAAACCAGCATTCAGTCCTTCTGGTGGGAATCTTAGTTCTCTTTCAATACACCCTCAGTGAGAGTTAGAGAAAATGTTAGTAAGGCATCTTTTCAGGAAAATGCACACTTTTTCTTTTCAGGAAAATCCATTTTCCTTTTAATTCTCATCTGCTTCAGTGTTCTCACATAATCTAGAAGGAAAGTTTATGTATATATTTCTCTGTCTAGACTGTGAGATTTTTTTTATACAAAACATCTTGTTATTGTAATGAGTGTTTTATTTCAGAAAAAGAGACAAACACATGTTTTTCTTTCTACAATTTCAGAATGTAGTAATTAATAGTGAGTTTACAAAAGATGCTGGTTTCAATGGCATCCATTTGCCAGACACTTCTGCTTTCCTTAGTAAAGCTGAATGAGTCAAGTATGGGTTCTTATATTCTAGATTTAATGGCCAATATTAATTCTCAGATCACATATTCTACATCATTTAGTGAAGACATCCATCTAAGAGTTTATATGTGGTTTATGTTGTGGTTGTAAAAGGAAAAGAAAACATAGCATAGTCCATACACTTGTGTGATGTTGATGGTACCAAATAGATGGTGATTTGAATCACTGTTCCCCGGTTGATAAAATTGTTTGTGAAAGATTAAGAAGTGTGTCATGGGGGGGTGGGCTCTGGGGTTTCAAATATACGCATGCAACACCAATTAAGGAAAAACACCTATGATTTTTTTTAAAAAAACGAGAAGGGTATATGGGGAGTGTGTAGAGAAAGAAAAAGGGAAACTGATGTCAGTGTATTTCAATCTCAAAACAAAACAACTCCTGATATTCCCAGTGTACTTAATGTCTCCTACTTGAGGTTCAAGATTTGAGCTCTGATCTGTTTCTGCCTCCACACCTACACTCTGCCATCATGGACCCTAACCCTCTAGAACTATGTCTAGTTAAATGCTTTATTTTATACATTACTTTGGTCATGGTATTTTATTCCAGCTATATTAAAGTTCTTAAGGCAGTGTTACCACATGTCCACAATCTTCCTCTATCCTCAAAATGGAGTCAAAAGCTACAACATATGAAAAATAAATAAATAAAGCACCATTTTTAAACAATAGGGAGGAACTTTAAAAAGTGTAGTTTGGTCTAAACTGGCACATTTTCTGAGTGGCTAATTTCATACTAGATTCTCAACAAATGGAAATTGGGTTAAATGTGTAGCTTGGTGGTAGAACACGTATCTAGTATGAGTGAGTCATGGGCTCCTCTCCAATACTACAGAACAAAAAGAAGAAAAATGCTGGATGACAGAAGAGAAGAGCCTCTACCCATTGCTCTTAAATCTCTCTAAGATAAGCAAATCATGAAGAACGATATGGGGAAGAAAGAACTCTCCTGAGCCAGGGTCATTACATTCTACTTTAGACTGGAGGTTTCTTTAAATTGAAAAGAATTGGATGTCTAGATTAGGTAGGTATTTCCCAAAGTAGCCTTTAGCTCCTTTGGTCACTGAGTGCAAGTTTGCTAAAGAATTGAAGACTTTTCTTTTTAAAGTAGAAGATGGTGATACCTGAAGAAAATGGCTCTGTTGGGAGCCATCATAGAAGAAGCTAAAACCGGTGATCTTCCTAATTAGGTCTGCCTTGGATTAAAATCTATGCAAATTTGCTCAGGCAGGCAGGGTCCGGGAAATTTTAGGAAAGATTCCTGCTATTAATATGCTTTTCTTGCTATTATTAAATGTAACTATTGGTCTCACACTCCGCCACCGGCTTACACTGCGCTTCTTTCTGTTGCTCCATTGCCCCGTTCTTCACTGATGGAGATGGATGAAAAAAATCGCCACATTTGTCATTGACAATGGCTCTGGCATGACAATGACCCCAGGGCTGTGTTTCCTTCCATCGTCAGGTGCCCCCAATACCAGGACATTATGGTGGGCATGAGCCAAAAAGACTCGTGAACAAAAGGGGTATCATGACCCTGAAGTATCCTATTGAGCACGGCATTGTCACCAACTAAGATGATATGGAGAAGGATCTGGCACCACACCTTCTATGATGAGCTGGGTGTGACCCCTGAGGAGCACCCAGTGCTTCTGACCAAGGCCCCCTAAAACCCAAAGCTAACAGAGAGAAGATGATGCAGATAATGTCTGAAATTTTCAATACCCCAGCCATTCAGGTTCTGCTGTCCTTTTATGCATCTGGGCGCACCACTGGCATTGTCATGGACTCTGGTGACTGGGTCACTCACACAGTTCCCAGCAAGGAGGGCTACGCCCTTCCTTACACTATCTTGCATCTGGACCTGGCTGGCCGTGACCTGATAGACTACCTCATGAAGATCCTGAGTGAACAGGGCTTTTCCACCACTGCTGAGAGGAAAATTGTTTGTGACATAAAGGAGAAGCTGTGCTATGTTGCTCTGGATTTTGAGCAAGAAATGGTTACTGCTGCATCATCTTCCTTCTTGGAGAAGAGTTACGAGCTGCCTGACGGGCAGGTGATCACCATTGGCAATGAGCAGTTCCGGTGTCCAGAGGCACTCGTCCAGCCTTCCTCCTGGGCATGGTGTTCTGTGGAATTCATGAGACCACCTTCAACTGTATCATGAAGTGTGATGTGGACATCCGCAAAGACCTGCATGACAATACAGTGATGTCCAGTGGTTCCACCATGTATCCAGGCATTGCTGACAGGATGCAGAAGGAGATCACAGCCCTAGCACCCAGCATAATGAAGATTAGGATCACTGTTTTCCCTGAGCACAAGTACTCAGTCTGGTTTTGAGGCTCCATCCTGGCCTCACTGTCCACCTTCCAGCAGATGAGGATCAACAAGCAGGAGTATGATGGGTCGGGCCCCTCCATCGTCCACCACAAACACTTCTAGATGGACTGAGCAGATGCCAGGTGTCTGTATCTGCTTCATGAGCTGATTCTGAAGTATGGATTTGCCCTAGCAAATGTACACACCTCGTGAAAACTGGAATAAACCTTTGAAAAGAAATTTGTGTTTGAAGCTTGTATCTGATATCAGCATTGGATTGTAGAACTTGTTGCTGATTTTTGACCTTGTATTCAAGTTAATTGTTCCCTTAGTATATATTTAATACCCTGTGCATATCTTGATTTATTCCTTAGTTTATGTGGCTCGGTCACTTGGTGGGTGGGGAGAGCACACTGTGGAAGAGAAGTCCCCAGCCTAGTGAATCTCTGTGAGCACTTCATAGTGATCTGTGCAGGAAACTAACTGACAACAGATTTCCAGAATTTCCCAAGGCTGACAAGGGTTCCTGAACCAGTTACCACTTTTTGCTAGTCTAGCAGGGTGGGAAAGTCCGAGCCTTAGGACACAGTTTCCATTGTGGTTTTTTTCCCTCCTGACCACCATGGGTTGTTACTTGCCTTGAGTTGGGAACGTTTGCATCAACACCTGTAAATGTCTTCATCCTTAAAATAGGTACATGTTTTATTCTTATACAGCAACCCTAAATATCTAAGACTAAGTCTCACACCCACCTATGCTCTTTCCCCTTCACTGCCTCAAGAAGAAGAACAAGAAAAACCAACAGCTGGGGCTAGGCATGGCTCCATCTCTGCTTATGAAGAGTGGCATGGGCCAAAGAAGGAGCCAGAAGGCACAAAAGGCAGGTTAGCTCTTCTTCACCCACTGCTGATCTGATAAAGGTACAGTTTCGCCACATTCAAGGAGACCTTGTTTATCCTAAAAATTATTCCCTTCCACATTGATTACAAAGTAAAATAACTAACTAAGAGTTCAACACAACTCCCTGCTTCCACACACATAATGGACAAATCAACAGAATGAACTTAGGGCAATGGCATCCTCAAACCATCTGAGGAGCTAGAGGATTATGAGACTGGGTGTTTCTAAAAAAGCTGTTGAGATCATACACACTGTCTTTAAGAAAAATCCCCCATTAAAAATAGCCAGAGTAGAGTTGGTAAGTAAATGACTTTTTCTAGGAGAGTGCTTTGTAACAGAGTATTCTCAGCTGCTTACATTTCTCCAGAAAGGTTGTTTGTAACTCTACATTTTTGATTACATAGGCCTTAGTATGTTTCCATAATCAACTCAAGAGCTTACTGTAATCTTATCCAATGTTATACCAGTATTTTGAATAGCATAGCACCCAGAAATATCACACTTTATTAACTTTATTTATTATGTCCAGGAAGAAACAAAGTTGTGGAGTGCTGGAACCAAGGGTAAAGAAATTCATAATGCCAATGACTATGAACTTTTTCTTTGGCTTTCAGAACACAGCAGAGTCCCAGGACACACTGCCACTCACATACACTGCAGTCAAACATGTCACCTCTACTTCCCTTTGGAAGGCCTGCCCTTACTCACATTTCCTCTCCTTAAGCATTTGTAAATAGAAGTGCCAACTTTTCATTTTAGCCTCAGAGAGGCATATTCTGTATCTTAACTGAAAAGTTCATCAGTATCAGAAACTGTTGATATAGCACGTGTTTGAGGGAGGGCAAGTACATGGTTATTGTGTTGTAGTTGATGTAACCACTGGTCAATAACAGTTGATAGATTTAGGTGAGGTGGCATATCCTGAAGGTCTGTTGTCCATTACTTTGCTAAGTGAGATATTTCAAACATAATGTCTTCTGAAACTTCTAAAGGAAATGAAAGAACAGATTTTGCCATGAATTTCCCCAAAATGCAATAAAAAATAACAAAATGCACATGTAACAATGATTCTAATAAATCAGCAGATTATGTTTGTCTTCTTGGGACTCTTGTAACAGCTCCTGTGTCATGGAAAGAAAGTGTCACTGAGATCCAAAAGGATATGCAGTATGCAGGATAGAAAACAGGCATCTCCTTAAAGATCTGGTGTTAAGCCCATGGGGAAAGCTTGTGCTTCATGTGGTGTGAGAATCCTGTTTCCTGGTTATTATTGACATATCAAGAGTATATTTTCACAGGCTAGCTATGTCCTGGTTCTACATCCCCATTATGAACTGCTCTGGCATAATGCCCCAGTTCCCACACTTAGTGTGTCAATGAATCAAATTATTTAAATGACTTCAAAGTATACACAAACCTTTTCATTCAAAACACATTTAACACTGTAAAACACGGATGTTTCTCTATCTATGGAATGTGCTTTAAGGGACTCAGACACTCTTATTTGACAGCAGAATGTTTGGAAGCAATGATTGTTCTACGTGTTATTTAAGAAAAACAATGCTTTTAAACTGAATTATTTTAGTACAGAATAGAGTTTATTCAGGTCATGGTGGAGTTAAAAGGGTAGTAGAGTCAGAGAGAGAGAGAGAGAGAGAGAGAGAGAGATAGAGAGAGAGACAGAGACAGAGAGACAGAGAGAGAGAGAGAGAGACAGAGAGAGAGAGACAGAGAGAGAGAGGAATAGAGTACAGGAGTAGAGAAGTAGAGGCCGGCCATGAACATGTGGAGGGAGAGGGGGGAAGGGAAAGGGAAGAGGAGGGGTAGAGTGAGGGAGAGCAAGAGAAGGAGAGCAAGAGTGCAAGAGCAAGAGAGTAAACTGATTGTTTTTTACATCTATTGTACCATTCAAATGCTCTATCACCTTACATGATTTCTTCAGAATCTGTTCTCAAGAGTACATATAGAAAAGATTTTTTTATGAATAGAAACAAAGGGTATTTTCAGCTTTTATTATAAGATGGCATAAAAAAGTTTACTCAACAGAAGTAATTTCATTACCATTTGGGAGGGGAATTAAGAATTTGTGTGTGTGTGTGTGCAAACAATACTAGCCTTCTTTTAAGCATCACGAGTCAGGCTGCTTTAAGAGTTGACATAAGCAGTAATACTATACCACATCTTCCTAAAATTATACACACACACACACACATATATGTGTGTGTGTGTGTGTGTGTGTGTGTGTGTGTGTGTATACAGCTTTAGCAAATTAAAGCCCAAGAGGCAAATCGAGAGTTCAGTTTACCAGCCAGGGAGCCTATGATAAAACTGCAGCTCCCTCCTTTTTTTTTTAGCCAGTAACTAAGAAATTAATACTGGGTGACAAGTCACATCCACACTATTTAAATAGCCTCACAGTAAAACACATTGTAAAGACCAGCCAAGTCGGTATTTACATTTATAAATCTCTGAAGACACCATGAGCAACCTTATGTCCCTTTACTAAACAAAACAGGGAACTGCACCTGATGGTGGTGGAGTAAAATTAACACATTAAAAATACCAGTATTTACAGCAGCATGGATTCTTTATAAATAAAGAATATGAAAATGCAATATCTTTAAAGGATAATGAAAAACCTGAGGTGATGTTATTCAACCACAGTGCTTGGAGCTGGAATAAAAACCTATTGGTGCTTATTAATATGCCAGTAATAAAACCACTTTTCTCTTAGAGAAAACCCAACTGCAAACATGTGCATAAAACACAGAACACGGGAAATTGCTCCAAAGAAAAACAATGCTTATGATTTACTTGTGTGGGGGCATCTAAATTTACTTCCTTAGCAGTTTTCACGGATGCAGTAAGTGGTAACTACATTCACTTGTACAATGTGTCTCTTGAACTTTTTCCTGCTAATGGAGTGAGTTTCCTTTCTCCCCCTCTGTTGTTCCAAGACGGCATCATCTGCTCACTACTGCAAGAAACTCAGTTTCTGAAGACGTCACAGGTCAAGGCCATGCAGCATCTCTTTCTATCCAGCTTCTTCTCCTGAATGTGATGTCTGCCAGGCCCATCGGAATTGTTGGAAATACAGCATTTCCTTCTCTTTCAAGCAGAATAACATTTCGTTGCATAGGCTTGCCATGTTCACCATCCGTTCATTTGCTTGCAGAGTACTTAGGTTGATTCCATGTGTTAGCCACCGAGCAGAATGCTGAGAGCGTGCACACTGGCTTTACTTCTTTGAAGTACAAACTTTTTGGTGGGATGCATGGATCATATGTTGGTTCTGTCTTCCATTTTGGGGGGAACTTCCATGATTAGTGCATGGATGTAAAATTCTACATTTCAACAAATGTGTGCCAAGAGTTAAGTTACTCACTTCCATACTGGCCTGTACAATGTTTGTCTGTGTAACAACAGGTGACAAAATGTGTGTAATGTCATCTGATTACCAAAGAGGTACTGTGTCCTGTTGATTGTTTTCTGGACTGTCAAAACTTTGAGTTTGAGAGGATCCCATTTTGGCTATGGTTGCTTTTGTTACCTGGCACTTCTGCCAAGTCAGCAAAATAAAGCTTCTCCTCAAATTAATTTCATAAAATTTTCTTCCCATGTCTTCCTGTAGTAACTTTAAAGGTATTTTTGTTAAGATTCTAACTATATCTAACTGTATTTAACTACATTTTGAGTTTTATTTTAATAGGGTATAAAAATAAGGGTCTACTTCTGTGTTTCTGCATGGGTTTATTCAGATGTCTCAACATCACATGTTAATGCAACCTATCCTTCTCCATGCCATGTACATGTTTTTGTTTTCTTGCAGGAAATCATGTATTTGTAAATAAGGATTTAATCTAGATTCTCTTGTTCCACACTCATCTATGTGTTGATAATAGACACATTATAGTGTTCCGTGTTGTTTGGATTATTAGAGCTTCGTGATGTAATTCTAAGCTGGATTGTATGATGTCTCAGGCTTTCTTCTTTTTGCAAAGATCTTTTGAATATTCTGAGTCTTTTGTGATTATGTATGAATTTTAGAATTTTATATTTCTATTGTAAAAAAACTAGTGTGAATTTAGTGAGGTTTGTGCTAAGCCTGTAGATTGCTTTGGATAATAAGAACAGGTGAGCATTGTTTGTTCTTCCAGCCCATGAAACTTTTTCTTACTTAATATCTTTTTGCATTTCTCTGGTGAGTTTTAGTTTTAGTATATAGATCTTTTACCTCCTTGGTTAGATTTTTTTCCTACATATTTTATCTTAGTTTTTACTGCAAAATGGATTTCTTCATGACGTCTTTTGAGGTAGTCAAATGTACGGAAAAGCTGCTAATTTTAAACATGGGCTCCATATCTGGTAATTTTACTGAGTTCAGGAAGTTTCTAAGATTTCCTATTAGGTCATGGTCATTTGACAACAGGCTATTCCAGTTCTTCCTTTATTGTCCACCTCTGTTTTCTCTGTTGACACAGATTCCTGATCAACAGGAGTGCAAGAATGAATATCCTGCTGTTTTCCTGTTCCTGATCTTAAAAAAAAAAAAAGCTCTTTGGGTTTTTACCACTGAGTATGATGCTAATGTGACTGTGTCACAAAAGGCCTTTATTCTACTGAACACATTCCTTCCCACCTTAATGTTCTGAAATATATAAATGTAATATGAAGAGATGTTTAATTTTGTTAAATGTTTTTTTTTTGCATCTACTTAGATTTGTGATTGTCACAGAGCTTTTCATGCCACTGTCTATTGAAAATGAACCCACTGGAGAATAGTAAATGATTCTTTTAATAGGATGTTGAATTCAGTTCAGTAGCATTTTGTTAAGGATTTTATGCTTATCGAAAATACAATTATGTAGCGTTTTCTTTTATATTTTTTTTCTGGGATTAGTATCAGATAGTGCAGACCTCATAAATGAGTTCATGAATATTTGTAGCTCACAAAATTGGTTTAGAGCATGTCCACCTCATAAAATCAGTTTATGAGCATTTCTTCTCTACAGATTTCTTAGAAATTTGACAGTAATTGGTGTTACTTGCTGAAAAAGTATAATTCACTCTATGAAGTAATCAAATTCAGTGAATTTTTAAAATGGAATTTTAATTATTAATTCAGTGTCTTTATGCATCATTCATATGTTCATATTTTATATTTCTTCATGTGTATTTATAATATTTATGTATGTTTTTAAAGTTTTACAGTTTGACCTATAAGTTTTCACAGTAGTCTTTTGTAATCCTTTCTACTTTCATGGTAAAATCTATACCATATCTATATATACATTTGCACTTCTGATTTTGAGCCTTCTCTCTTTTTTCAACATGTTTGTTTATTTTGTAGTTTCAAAGGAATATCTTTATTTACTGATATATTCAGGATTTTCTAGTTCTTTGTTTTCCCCTGGCTTTTATTGTTTTCTTTTATTAACTATAAATTTGCTTTGTTCTTTTTCATGCTTCTTGATTATAACTTTGGATTGTTTACTTGAGGTCTTCCTTTCTAATATGAAATTATCATTGAAAACTGTTGGGGTCCAGGAATTGCCTCACAGAACACAAAGACACCAATCTCAGTCAGACAGGAATAGTTTATTGACCATATGCCCCAGGAACTGTCAACCAAGGCCACAGTCGAGATTCAGGAACCAAACCATGACCTTGAGTTAAGATCCTATAGGGTTTTTAGGCCCAAAAATCCATAAACATTTGTGCCAAGTTATATCACTGATAAGAATTCAGGAATATGGTATTTCCTTAGTAACATGTCTTTGTTGTATATTTATCCTGCTCCCATTGCTTGGGGTATTCAACTGTGGCAGGGGATTTGTCTAATATTCATGTCCTAACTTGTCCACCAGTATGTCCATTACCTATGTACATGTCTTTTCCTGCCATGTAGGATGTCAATTTCTAGGGAGGTCTCAGGAACTTAAACTTTACTGGACTACTACTCAAAATGAAAGTCTTATTCCAAATAGTTTCTTATATTGGTGCAAGTGTCTCTCCTGTGTTGGGATCTATCCTGGGGCAACTGATACCATAAAGCTTCTGTGCATGTACATATATATGTTCAGGAAGTGCTGCTGGATGGTTGGTTCAGGTCCAAGCTTATTGTGGGTAACTATATAAAACAGTTCTATAGGCTTCTATTATGATTGGTTGCCGGAAGCATCGATCATAACAGAATATATACCAACCTTGAATATATATACAAGCAGGAATGTATGAGAAAGTTTCCTTATAATGGCAGTCTATCAAGGTAATTTTTACCTAGGCCTTCACAAAAACTTGTTTTATAGAAATTCTCTTTCTATAAAGATTTTTTTAATTTTTATATTACATTCACATTTTCAATCATCTCAAGAAACAGTTTGATGTCTCTTTTTAAATTTCTCCTTCAAAGACCAAGATAGGCTATTTGAGACAATATCAGCAACTTTAGTTTTCCAGGTTAATCTACTGTAACTTTTTATCAGTATGTTGAGGCATTTACCTTTAAGATTATTACTGAGAGACATTTAGCAATTCTTATAACTTCATCATTGTTTTTCTGGCTGATTGGATTATTATTTCCCCTAACGGTATCAGGGATTGCTTGTTTAGGTGTTGTTGCTGTGTGTTGGGTATGATGGATTCCTTCCTAGCTCTGTGTTCACCCATCCCAGTCCTGACATGTTATTCTGTCCTATGTGCTCACTAAGGAAACTTTTGTCCCTCTCTTCTCCTGGCGTTTAGGGTTGCAGATGAGAAACATAATGTCATTTAATGTGTTTTCCTTTGTATATGGTTAGCATCTTTTTCCTAATAGGTTTTTGATTTTGTTCTTGTATGAGCGCGCGCGCACACACACACACACATACACACACACACACACACGAACACACACACACACACACACCTTGACTATCATATGTCATGCAAAGTTCTTTGCTTGTCACAACTATTTAGAGTTTCTAAATACCTTTCATGTCTGTCCATTTCTTTTTCTAGATTTGGAGTAGCTGGATTTCATGTCACTAAATAGATCCTTCATACCTTTACATTTTTATCTCAGTTCATCTTCTAGCCCATGGATTCTCAGGCTTGCTTCCCTGGTTTTATTCTAGAGATTGAATGTATGGCCATGGTCCTTTCTTTCTTTATTGATTCATGTTTGAATATAGTATACATCACTGACATTTTTTCTTCTGTTCAGTTGGTCTTTTGGTGGTACTTTCTACTGTGTACTCTATTTTATTCATGCGTTTTCATTTCCAAGTTTTTTTTCAAAATTTAATATCTTTACAGAATTTTTTCATGCTGCTAATTGATTTTGGTCAGTACTTCTTATTTTTGGGTTTATTTGCTGATTGTTTTTCCTCTCTGTTGCTGGTTTTCTTGACTGGGTTCTGAATGGAATTCATCTACTAGTTTTCATAGTCTTTTAGGTCATCTATAATTTTTACTAGTAAACTTTTAAAAATATTCAGCCAGCATTTGACTAATATCAATATTTTTTTATTCTGAGGACTTTTGGGGAACTCAAGTTGCCTTTGTTTTCCACATTGCATGTTTTCTGTGTTGCAATGAGCACATCTACTGGTCGAGATAGATTTATTAGCTTTATTAGGAATCTTATTGGACAGCCTACTTTTTGGGGCCTCAATTCCCAGGACCACTCAGATCAGAAAAAATTAACTACTGGAATAGCTTTTGGATGCGGTTCTGCTCCCCTTCCCACCACAAGGCTGTGTCCTCTTGGCTTACCCCTCCCCCCCACATGTGTATGTGCGTGTGTATGTCCATGTATGTGTGTGCATGTTCTTATGTATGTATATGCATATTGTGTGATTACATGTAGAAACCAGAGAGCCACCCAGCTCCTTTGGAACAGATCTCATTGGCTCAATGGACAGCAAGCCCCGGGAATCCTAATGGTTATCTTTCCAGGACTGAGGTTATAGGTCATTGCTACCACACAGGCTTTCTACATGGGTTCTGGGTATCAAACTTGGGTTCTCATGCTTGTGAGGCAAACTTTTGACAACTATATTATTACCTGAGGATCATTTTTGCAAATTTCTAAAGCTTTTTCTCTTCTCTCTCTTAGGAATATAGTCTACTTTTTCTTATTCTGATGATTTTTTTCATCATGTCACACAGGAGCAACTTCTGGTCTTCTACTTTACCCTGAAGAAATGATCGTAGGCTATTTGCAGTGTCAGAGGTAAGCATGACTCTTTCTGTTTGATGATAGAAGTTAAACGTGGACTCCATGTGTGATTAAAAGATAAGAAAGTTTAAAAAAAGCAAACAAACAAGAAAAGGAAGTAATAATAAAAGACTTGAAAAGTGAGTTTTAAAAGCCCAACACACTTACCGTGGGGGTTAAATAAGATTTTCTAGGGTAGAAAATGCTAGTGGTATTTGAATTGCGTGATTATAACAGTATAAGAAAGTATGGTTATAACAGTGGAAATTTAAGATGACACAAAACCATAAGAGACAATAAATCAGATGTATGGCATAAGGTGGCAAAAATGCTCAGGTGAGCAGGACGCCACTGAAGATGGTCAATATCTATTTCTAAAGCCCATGTACCAAGGTCCACCTTCCAGCATCTCCTTTCTGGCCATCTGAGTTTTGGGAACATTCTTAGAAACTTTGTCTTTTTATTACTTTGTCAGTTTCTAGTGGGGCAGTTTTAAAGTTGGATTGGTATTAGAACCTCTAGTTCCTAAGTTTATCAATACAGGCAATAAGGCAATGCTTACAACCAATGATACTATATCCCCATCAAACTTATGACCATAACCCTGTTTTTTTAAACCAAGCCATTATTTTATGTGTGATGTAAAATCCAATTTTGCCATCCAAAACTGGCAATGTCGATTAAATTTCTCATAGCTAGCAGATATTTCAGAAGCTAGACTACTGAGTCACGGATTTTTAAGATACACTAAGAAACCTATTGTGATCTACAAGTGCCCTTCACAATAACCTCAAGCTCTGGACACTTATGCTCCAGGGCTCTGGTGTGTTGGCGGCTGAGGATTTGAGAGCATGGGAACCATAAAGGTCCCACCAACACTTATTTTAGATTAAGGCTGGAATAACAGGGACTTGATAGGAGATAGAGTTGCTCTCTCCTGTCTTCCCAACTTCTTATCATGTGAGGGTAAAGTGCATACACGGCATGGCCTCCTTACTTTTATGTTTCTCAAAGCCCAGAATGTGAGAAATAAAATTCTGTTTCCACTAACCCCCGTCTGTGGGATGGTATTGCAGAAGCGCAGGAAGACTTTGAAAAAGACATTGGAAATAAATTCTGGTGAGTGTACTTTGCTCTCCATTCCTGTGAAAAGAGGAAGTTCTCCCATGTAATAAAGAACTTCAGAGCCTGAAAACTAATGAGTCAGACATTTTCATCACTGTAGCAAACAAAATAGAAAGTTCTGAAGTCATCATCTTCCGCAAGAAGATAATCAGTTTTCCGTCCAAAACGCAAGAGCTCTCGTAAGAACTGGCAAGGGAAATAAATCACATTATTCCTGTCCATTCAATCAACTAGATAACTAACAATGGAAATCTAGTAATTGGATTTGGTGATGTCACTCTGTGGGCAAAGGAACAGTCACAAACTGCACAGTGTTGTCCCCTGGCCTCTATATCGTGTGTCATGGCATGTGTGTTACCTTCCCTTCCCCCATTAAGGACAGCTAGTTAACGGGGCTTTTCTTAGGCCCAATTATTGAGCATCAGCCATCCTGGGAGACTCCACCCTGAAGACGGTCAGGGCTGGCCTGCTACAGCGTCTTCCAGTTCTGCAGCAGAAAGCACATAATGAAGAACAAAGAGCAATGACTGTATCTGCAGACACAGCAATGCTGGGAATTAAACTCCTCTAACAGTCTGACTCCAGTTCCTCAGCATATTCCTGCATTTGAGTCAAGACAAGCAATATGAAACTAAGCCTAAAGATAAATCCCTGCACTTGGGTTGAATAACATGATTATATGTGAATAAAATAAAGATGACCCAAAGCAGGGGGAGGGAGACAAGGCTTTAGCTGATGAACTAGAATAGATACAGCATTTAAGACCATTCTAGGCACTGTGGAAGAGTAGTGCTGGGATAAAGAGCAAATGGTGTCTCCCTGGATCTGTTACACATTAACCCTGTTCTGGAGTGTTTTATTTTAATTTCAGAGAAGCAACTGGACTGTTAGCAGGAACAGGTGATAACAATCAATTCACATACCATTGTAGGCCACACTTCTTAGACATAATGGTAATATTAATTATGGTTCCCATGGTTATCCTATGATATAAATACTATGTCAGGGAGAGAACAGTTGAGAGTTACTAAGCTTACCTAAAAGCTCACAGCATAGACATACACTTGTGGATATTGATTTTGATCCAAAGCACCATGGAAAAGAGGGTGGCAGAGAGAGAGAGAGAGAGAGAGAGAGAGAGAGAGAGAGAGAGAGAGACAGAGAGACAGAGAGACAGAGAGACAGAGAGACAGAGAGACAGAGAGACATTTAGTATTTGAAACTATATGTTTCAAATGGAGGCCCAAAGGAGTACCTCACTGCTTTTACTGCGTTAATTTACAGCAGAAATGGCAGCCACGAAGTCACAACTTCACAAACCATTAAGTCAAAGAGTGTCTTGATTTAAACTTGCTCACTCCTAGAACTGTGAAAAGATAAATTGAATTTGTTCATTAAAAAACATATGATGACACTTGTTTTATAGAGTTCAGTGTCACAACTGAAGGGCATTAACCAAGGTTAGTAAATGACAAGGACAGATCACTGGCTTCTTAGCATCTCTTCTGTCATTTCTGCTATATGGCAAATATGATGCTCAGGAGAGAAGAGAAAAGGCTGAGTGATTTTATCACCTGTCACACATTACAGGGTTTTTGTATGAGCAAAGATTCCTCTGAGGGGGAATTAACCAGCACCGAGAGAACTGGAATCAACGAAGGCTATAAGGACCAAATCAATAGGAATAATAGAGGAAACTGCACTTCCTAATAGAGCTCTGATTTTCCTAGAAGCTCAAAAGAACAAGAATCTGTGCAAAGGTTTTTCCTTTCCTCTTGTCTTTTGCATAAGCTTCTCTATTTTCACTGTGAAAGCAGAAGTGGAAAATGAGAGAGAAGATACGTTAACGGTGACCATGGAAAAGAGAACCACTAATAATCTCATTTGCCTAATGCTCTGGGATGGCAGCACCAGAACCTTTCCTGGAACATAGCGATCACTGTCACTGCCCTTGAAGAAAAGACGAAAGAAAGAGTGAGAGCCAGCATTTTTCTAGGGCAATGTTTGGGTCTGCGAGTGCTCTCATCCACACACTCGAAGCTCATTCTGATCATTCAAAATACCAAGCTACCATGTAGTTTTTCTTTCCCATCCCAGCAATAGAGAATGTCAAGAAAGAAGACTGAACTAGCAATTGAAAATGCTACATCTACTTGCACTTGAGCTAAGTACCACCTGACCAACAGTTTCAGATTTAACTGGAGTAAAGTTAAATTCCGGCATCTAGAAAAATGTCATGATCATACATGAGTAAAATAAAAAGAACTGGAGAAAGTGCTTTAGCTGACATCAAGTTTAGAATGACCTAATGGAGCTACTAAGCTAGTATTACTATAGCTGTTCTAATGTAGTACTAAGGTACATGCTAGGCAGTACTAATGTGGTACTAAGGTCACCTTAGGCAGTACACATTTAAAAAAAATAACTTATTTACTTTTGCTTTATGTACATTGGCAATTTGACTACATGCATGTCTGTGTGAGGATATAGGATCCCCTGGAACAGGAGTTAAAGACAGTTGAGAGCTGCCATGAGGTTGCTGGAAATTGAATCCAGGATCTCTGATAGAGCAGCTAGAGCTTTTAACCACTGAACCATCTCTCCAGCCCCTATAAGCACACATTAATTAAATGCACGTGCTTCGGCCTCATTACATCCTATTTGCAGGCAATTTCCTATCACTTTAGAGATGCTGTGTCTTACAGGCTTTATTAAATCCTCTAGCTTAGGCTCTTTCATGCATTGGCTGTAGTTTTGGAAACATATAAGCTTATCACAAAAGGAACTTCTGAAAAGAGTCATCAGTCACAATCCCTGTGTTTGCGGAAGGCCAGTTGTATAAATGACTTCAAGTCAGGTGGAATGCACTGAATACACCTGGGGAGGCGGCAGGGAGGGAGTTGGAGATTCTCCACAGGAGGGTCCTGATGCTGCACTGGCAACTCACTGTGAGAAGTGAGGGCACAGAGAGCGGAGATGTGGGCAGACCAACAGCTTTACTGGTGTGTGACAGGTGGGGCATAGGATGGAGGCAATTTTTGAATAGTGACACGAAGCTTCTGAAAAAGCTCAACCAGCGACAGTCCAGGATGAGTTCAGGTTAGTAATGGGGAAGATCTGATTATTTGTGCTTTTTCTTCTTGTTGCTTAAAGAAAAATAGTAAAACAAAATATATACTTGAGTTCTTGTTGACGGTAGAACCATATAAGCATTTGTGATAAAGTAAAATCCTCAGTATTTCAGAACCTAGATTGCTTTCTTCACTTTTAAAACAATTCTTTAAATTGAAAATGTCACATGAAATAAATTCTACTTTTCTTCACCTCACTGTTTGTCCCTCTCTCCTCTTGCTAGAACAATCATTTTCAGTATGTCCCTATTCTGTTTCATGTCTTCTGTGTATGACTCACTGAGCTTATTAACATTTATTCCAATTTCTCCTAGTAATACTTTTAACTACCTGCTGTACCTCAAATATCAGATAAATGCTGGCACTAATAATAAGAAAAAAATTTCTATTAAGAAGTTGATAGTCTAGTAAGAAGAAAAACATAATATATTTAACAAAAATAAACTAAAATAATTAAAATAATAGAGATGTGTATAAAACTCAAGAAAAACCTATTGAAAATATATCCAACTCTGCCTGGATATCTACAGAATTAAAAGATAGAAAAGAATTTAAGACAAACATTTCATTGAGTGAATTCCTGCAGGACTAGTTGGTATAACTCACATAAGAGATTAAAAATATGCTAGGCTTCTTGTCTTTTTTGTATTGGCCTAGCCCTACCCACTGTACTGAACTTTTCTCTTTGCTAAAAAATAAATTTAACATTTCATAATGCCTGAAAAATGTTAGAGATAAGAGAGGCTAGGAGAGAACTACAGAAATTGGTAAATACTGTTTATATTTTCAATATTAAGGGGAAACATCAATAAAATGTTTTTTCTGGATGGGTTGAAAGAATGAGAACTGGATCTAGGCTTTACTTTTTACTAATTGGTTGAATTCAGCCAAGCTACTGAATATTTCTCTTCAGGTTCTTCATGCATAAATTGGGATATTTCAACAAGTTGTTGTGAGGGTTTTGGTGATTTATCCCAGCCATCAGTTTAATGGAATCAAGATCACCTAGGAGACAGGCCTTTGAGTATGCTTATGGAAAATTCTCTAGATTAGGTTAATGGAAGTGTGAAGACCTGTCCATTGTGAGCATCACTATTCCCTGGGCTTGGGTCCAAGGATGAATAAAAAGGAAGTAAACACAAGCATTCATTACTCCTGCTTCTTGACTGTTGATATGATGTGACCAGTTCTTCCTACTCCATCTACCATGTCTTTACAGACATGGGAGACTGTGACCCCTAGGGCTGAACCCCAATCTTCTTTCTTTAAGTTGCATTTGTCCGGTTATTTTATCAAAACAGGACAGGTAATTAATACAAGGGATTGCACAGAAAAATGCAGACTATCTAGTATATGGTAATCTTTCAAAAATATGATATATTTTACAATTAAGCATGCTACAAACAAGAAGTTTTGGTCTTAGACATACCAAGATTTCTAAATAGAATTAAAGAATTTTGACATTAAAACAGGAAGTGGTGCTATGTTAGTAGCAGAGCAAGTGTACTAATAACAAGTCAATTCAGATGCCCACACACATTTCCTGTTTGAGCACATATATTGATGCCACATGAAAGGAAATTTGTAGAGATATATAGCACAAGCAAATGTTACTAATAACTGAAATCCCTGTAAAATAATTGGAATATGTGTATACCAACAGCTTTGGCAGCATATATACACGAGGAACTAGTCTGGGATGCCAAATCAAAGTGTGTATATGTTCTAGAGGGTATTATAACATATTAGGAGAAATGGATGCTTTTACAACTACTCAGTAGCATGTGAATAAAAAATCAGCATCATAGTCATATAAAAACAATGGCACTGATTCTGATTAGCTGTGAAAGCCAGAAGGATCCAAGGTGAAAGATATTTGAACTGATTTTGAATTATTATTAAAGACCAACCTTAGTCTATGGTGATCTGATAGGATGCATGGGATTATTTCAATCTTCCTGTATCTGTTGAGACCTGTTTTGTGACCAAAACATATGGTCAGTTTTGAAGAAGGTACCAAGAGGTGCTTAGAAGAAGGTGTATTCTTCTGTTTTAGGGAAATGTTCTGTAGAGGTCTGTTAAATCCATTTGGTTCATAAACTATTAGTTTCACTTCGAAGACTTCTGATTAGTTTCTGTTTCAATGACCTGCTCACTGGTGAGAGTGGGGTGTTGAAGTCTCCAGCTATTATTGTGTGGGGCTCAATGTGTGTTTTGAGCTTTAATAAAATTTCCTTTATGAATGTGGTTGCCCTTGTATTTGAGGTATAGATGTTCAGAATTAAGACTTTCTCTTAGTGTATTTTGTTCTTTGATGAATTTTTTAAAAACATTATAATGATTTTTGGAAATGCCTTCCTGCACTATTAGAACTGCCAAGATTTCAAGTAGTCTCTGATTATTTTAGTTAAAATAATTCTACCTATTGATCATTAAAACAAAGCTATCCAAAATGAAACAGGTTTTTTTGTGATAAATGAGAGAGATAAATAAATTACTTTCACTGTTGCTTATTGCTTGTGATCCACATTGGGTTAGGGGTGTGTGTTTTGTTTTGTTTTGTTTGTTTCTGTTTCGTCTGTAGTAGAGGTGCCTGCCTCTCCATCTTTCTGCTCCTGAAGACCATTCCTCACCTAGGAAATCTTAATGCCTTTTAAGTAGTCTGGCCTTGCCTGCCTCATCCATCTTTTGCATAAATCAGGTAAAGTCAAGCTTTAAGAATCTAAAGCTAACTTTCTCAGTAGCAAAACAAAATTATTCTTGGGATTTGACCTCCTTGCTCACTAGAGTCAGTTCCTACTCACTGTCATCATTGACTCCTTTACTAGACCATGAGCACACACCTCTCACACTCTGTCCAGTGTGTGGACATTACATAAAATCCAAACATCTCCTTTCAACGATTACCTAAAATTTGATAATCTCTTTTTATAGTTCTTTAATTTCTGTAACACATTGTTTTGGGTGATCTAAGAGAAAAGGAATGGGACTAGCATTTAGCGATCCAGATTTCTATTCTTCTTATCCTTCTCCTCCTCTTTGACTTTATATTTTATTCACTTTACATTCTAATCAAAACCCTTCTCTCTCCTCCCAATCCCCTCTCACATAGCTCCTCCCGCTCCACTTTTTCTGGAAATTAGTTCTGAACTCCTATGATTTTTCAGGTTAACTCTCCTACTACATGTAACCTTTCATAAGCAGTAGGCTTGAGTAACTACACAATTAGTTATGAAGTTATTCAAATAATCATTTTGGCATAGAAAAGAGATCAGATTTTATTTAAGGGGAGGGGTAGAAAGAGAGAAAGTGGTGGAGGGCACACACATGTATGTGGTTTCCTAACTGGCTAAATGGGCAAATGACAAAGGTCAAAGGCAATGAAGACATTGACCAACATTAAGAGACCCAGTTTTGGTCTAATGAGCTGTGGTGTTCGTTTTCCTTCATGTAAGTTGTATTTGCAAATCTGAAGTGGAAAAAAAATTCTGGATTAGAGAAAATTATTTATGGGTTAACAGACTGTAAGTGGATAATGGGGTTTTTGACTGAGGGGGGCGAGGATAGATACATGCTTTAGTTTGCCAATATTCAAGATATAAGTTAGCACTAGGTTGTGAACACTAGAGGCCAGGACTTCCATCCAGACTCACAGAGAATAAATGCCTTTGTGGTGAGAGGTGGGTTATAAAGGCTCATAAACATGGCCAACTTTGGGTTTTTGTATTTATTTTGCTTTGACTTTGGGGTGGGGGAATAGCTAGAAAAATAAAAATGTTCATCTAAGAGTCAATGCTGAGCTCATAAATGGGTGGTTTCTTTAAATGTGGCTTTAATAAATATGATCCATATATTAGTGCTGTGAAACTGGTTCTCAGGCCTTACTTCTAGAAGCCCTATCCTGTAGAATGCGTTAAATCTGAGGAGTCAATAACCTGCTGTTTTCAACCATCCTGGATGAATATGATGCAGAATCTTGATTCACTCTTTAAAGCTATGATGCTCTGCATGGAATGAGTCACTGGGTCTTGGCTGCTTCCCTGGTCCAGGCAGTTTAAAATAAAATTTTGTTATTTGAGGGATAAGGCAAGGTAGACCATAGACCACTTCCCTTCAGTACAAGAGAGCCTACAAATTCCCTCTCCTTGATTGCTTTAACTATATTCTGAGGCCAGTATTTGTTGACAAGACAGGAGACTATTTAAGAGTTACAGGGGGTGGAGTGGGAGACTGTGAGCAAAGAAGACTGGGACCCTCCATTATCCAAGATACACAAAAAATGCTATGTTAGCTCTTGCACTCAGTGTTGTGAACCACATATTGGTTTGTTACACAGAGAATAAGGACTCTGAAGAAGGTACCACTAAACCCTGGACTTTAGTTTATCACATTCCTTTCAGAAACCAGCCAGTCAGCTAAGAAGCATAACACAAGGACAAGGAGAGAAAAATTATGTCTCTCTGTGTTTCTAGGAAGCTAAATCAGCCTTGTTCCCCTAGAATAGCTGTATCTGAATGAAAATGGTTTTTGAAGACATGAGGAAAATATATACTATCCCCTGGATTGTGAAAAAGCAGAGTGGGAACAATTGTCCTGCACTCTAAAGCTGAAGATTTCAATGCTGGTTTGCTACCCAAAAGATGAGGCATATACTTTAATGTATTTTGTGCACTGAATTTTCACTTCTCTGTTGCCAAGCATTGCCAAAGCTTTTAGAGACACATGACATAACCTTCTGGTGTATCTTTTCACACACTACAAGACTCCTCAATATTTTTGGTCTTGGCCTCAACTATTTTGAACTCCAAATAGTTGTTGACTTGTATCAGAAACCAATAGGTTTAAATGGGATGAAGGAAGTGCTCTATACCTTGCAGACTAGAACATCCAGCGTGGAACCAGTACTCCATGCTTCATATCACCTCTAGAGAAAAAAAATATTTCTTCTAATAAAACAGTGTACTTTAAAACATAGATAAGAGTGCTTCTCTAATTTTCTTTAGCTATCAAAAACTAAAAGTAATATTTTCTATGTTTTTTGAGTAGTGCTCTATTGTGTTCAACTTTGTTATCAATACCCCTTTTTCTCTCTGACTTTTAATTTGGCTTTTATGTGACTAATTCTGTGATAATCGTTTGGAGCTTTTAAATTTTCTATCCTTATTATGTCTCCCATATTTTTTTTATTTTAAAAAACAAAGATAAATGTAGAAATTTTCAGCATTGTTGCATAAAAGTATACGAATATATTTTTAAGGTTGTAATTAAGTATTTGTGGGTACATATACATACTCATATGTATATATGTAACAATAATATAGGAAAAGAGGCGATTAATTTGAGGGGATAGGAGAGAAACAAGGAGGGGCTCTAGGGAGGAAAGGGGGATGTGATACAGTTTTATTTTAATTAAAATATATTCTTTTTTTGTTGAACTTCCCACAGTCTGTGTATTGTTTCTGGGGTGTTCAGACCTTTCTGGGGTTAGTATCCCATTATCAGTGACTGTATATTATGTCTGTTCTTTTGTGACTGGGTTATCTCACTCAGGATGATATTCTCTAGATGCATCCATTTTCTTAAGAATTTGGTTAAGTCATTGTTTCTGATAGCTGAGTAGTACTCCATTGTGTAAATGTACCACAATTTTTGTATCCATTCATCTACTGAAGGACATCTGGGTTCTTTCAAGCCTCTGGCTATTATAAATAGAGCTGCAATGAACATTGTGGTGCATGTATCTTTGTTGTTTATTGGAGCGTCTCTGGGGTACATGCCCAGAAGAAGAATAACTGGGTCTTCAGGTAGTACTATGTCCATTTTTCTGAGGAACCACCAGGCTGATTTCCAGAGTGGTTGTATCAGTTTACAACCCCACCAGCAGTGGAGAAGTGTTTCTCTTTCTCCACATCCTCGCCAGCATCTGTTGTCATCTGAGTTCTGGATCTTGGTCAATCTGACTGGTGTAAGGTGGAATCTCAGGGTTGTTTTGATTTTCATTTCCCTGATGGCTAAGGATGTTGAGCACTTCCTTAGATGTTTCTCAGCCATTCGATATTCCTTGATTGAGAACTTTTTGTTTAAGTCTGTACCCCCATTTTTAACAGGGTTGTTTAATTCTCTGGTGTCTAGCTTTTTGAGTTCTTTGTTTACCTTGGATATTAGGCCTCTATCTGATGTGGGGGTTGTAAAGATCTTTTCCCACTCTGTTGGCTGCAGTTTTGTTTTCATGACAGTGTCTTTAGCCTTACAGAAACTTTGCAGTCTTATTAATTCCCATTTGTCAATCTTTGACCTTAGAGCTTGAGCCATTGGTGTTCTGTTCATGAAATTTTCTCCTGTGCCTATGAGTTCTAAGGTTTTCCCTACTTTCTCATCTAATAGTTTCAGTGTACCTGGTTTAATGTGAGATCTTTGATCCACTTACACTTGAGCTTTGTACAAGGAGATAAGAAAGGGTCTATTTTCATTCTTCTGCATTCTGAGTGCCAGTTGGACCAACACCATTTGTTGAATAGGTTGTCTTTTTCCCATTGAATGTTTACAGCTATTTGTCAAAAATCAGGTGACCATAGATGTGAGGGCTCATTTCTGGATCTCCTATTCTATTCCATTGTTTCACGTGCCTATTTCTGTACCAGTACCATGGAGTTTTCAGCACAATTGCCTTGTAATATAGCTTGAGGTCAGGGATATTGATTCCTGCAGATGTTTTCCTGTTGTTGAGGATGGATTTCACTATTCTAGGTCTTTTGTTATTCCAAATGAAATTGCACATTGCTCTTTCCAACTCAATGAAGAAGTGGATTGGAATTCTGATGGGGATTGCATTGAATCTGTAGATTGCTTTTGGTAAGATGGCCATTTTTAAAATGTTGATTTTTCCAATCCATGAACATGGGAGATCTTTCCATTTTCTGAGATCTTCCTCGGTTTCCTTCTTTAGAGGTTTAAAGTTCTTGTCATACAGGTCCTTCACTTGCTTAGTTAAAGTCACACCTAGGTATTTCATAGTTTTTGTGACTGTTGTGAAGGGCATCTTTTCCCTAATTTCTTTCTCCACATGTTTTTCCTTTGAGTATAGGAAGGCTACTTATTTGTTTGAGTTGATTTTATATCCAGCCACTTCTCTGAACTTGTTTATCAGCTGTAAGAGTTCTCTGGTGTAAGTTGTGTCATGGCTTAAGTACACTATCATGTCATCTGCAAATAGTGATGTTTTTACTTCTTCCTTTCCAATTTGTATCCCTTTGATTTCCTTTTACTGTCTAATTGCTCCAGCCACAACTTCCAGTACTATGTTGAATAGGTAGGAGGAGAGTAGGCAGCCTTGTCAAGTCCCTGATTTTAGTGGGATTGCTTCAGTTCCCTCCCCCACGTTAAGTTTGATGTTGGCTGTTGGTTTGCTATATATTGTTTTTATTATGTTTAGGTATGGGGCTTGGATTCCTGTTCTTTCTAAGGCTTTTAACATGAGGAGTGTTGGATTTTGTGAAATGCTTTCTCAATATCTAGTGAGATAACCATGTGGTATTTTTTCTTTGAGTTTGTTTATATGGTGGATTACATTGATGGATTTCCTTATATTAAACCATCCCTGCATCCCAGGAATGAAGCCTACTTGATCATGGTGAATGATTGTTTTGATGTGTTCTTGGATTCGGTTTGCAAGGATTTTGCTCAGTATTTTTGCATCAGTGTTCATAAGTGAGATTGGTCTGAAGTTCTCAATCCTTGTAGGATCTTTGTGTAGTTTAGGAACGAGGGTATTATAGCCTCAAAAAATGAGTTAGCTAGTGTTCCATAGGATTCTATTTTGTGGAATAGTTTGGAGAGTATTGGTATTATGTTGTCAATAAATGTCTGATAAAACTATGCACTGAACCCATCTGGACCTGGGCTTTTTTTTTTTGTTTGGCAGGCTTTTGATGATTGCTTCTATTTTCTTAGGTGTTATGGGATTATTTAGATGGTTTACCTGGTCCTGGTTTAACTTTAGTATCTTGTATCTGTCTAGGAATTCATCCATTTCCTCCAGATTTTCCAGCCTTGTTGAGTATAGGCTTTTGTAGTAGTATCTGATGATTTCTTGAATTTCCTCAGTTTTAGTCATAATTTCTCCATTTTCCTTTCTGATTTTGTTAATTTGGATACTCTCTCTTTGCCCTCTAGTTAGTTTGGCTAAGGTTTTAATCAATCTTGTTAATTTTATCAAGCAACCAGCTCTTGGTTTTGTTGATTCTTTCAATGGTTCTTTTTATTTCTATTTGGTCTATTTCTGCCCTAAGTTTGATTATTTCTTGGTTCTACTCCTCTTGGGTGTATCTGCTTCCTTTTGTTCTAGAACTTTCAATTGTGCTGTCAGGTTGCTAGTGTATGCTCTCTTCAGTTTCTCTTTGGAAGCACTTAGGGCTATAAGTTTTCCTCTCAGTACTGCTTTCATTGCATCCCATAGGTTTGGGTATGTCGTGTTTTCATTTTCATTGAATTCTAGAAAATCTTTAATTTCTTTCTTTATTTCTTCTTTGTCCCTGCTATCGTTTAATAGAGCATTGTTTAGTTTCCATGTGTATATGGGCTTTTTGTTGTCTTTGTTGTTATTAAAGACCAGCCTTAGACCATGGTGATCTGATAGGATGCATAGGAGTATTTCAATCTTCTTCTATCGATTGAGGCTCGTTCTGTGTCCAATTATGTGGTCAACTTTTGAGAAGGTGCCATGAGGTGCTGAGTAGAAGGTGTATTCTTTTGTGTTAGGATGATATGTTTGATAGATATCCATTAATTCCATCTGGTTCATAGTCTCTGCTAGTTTTGCAGTGTCCTTGTTCAGTTTCTGTTTCTTTGATCAGTCCATTGGTGAGAGTGGGGTATTAAAGTCTCCCACTATTATTTAATGGGATAAAATATTTTTTTGAGCTTTAGTAGGGTTTCTTTTATGAATATGGGTGCTTTTGTATTTGGAGCATATATGTTAAGGATTGAGAGTTCCTCCTGACAGATTTCCCCTGTAATGAATAAAAAGTGTCCTTTCCTTTTTTGATAACTTTTGGTTGAAAATCTACTTTATTTGATATTAGAATGGCCACTCCAGCTTGCTTCTTGGGGCCATTTGCTTGGAAGGTTTTTTCCCAAACTTTTATTGAGATATGTCTGTGTTTGTCTCTGAGATGAGTTTCCTGTATGCAGCAAAATGCTGAGCTTTCCTTAGTATCCAGTCTGATAGCCTATATCTTTTTATTGGGGAGTTGAGTTTATTTATGTTAATAGATATCAAGGAATAGTGGTTTTTGTTTCCTGCTATTGTTGCTTTGGTAGGTTGAATTGTGCCTGTGTGTCTTTCTTCCTTTAGTTTTCTTGCTTGGAAATTTTCTTGTTCTTACTATGAGATGCTTCCCCTCATTGTATTGGGCTTTCAACTTATAACTCATTGTAGTGCTGGGCTTTTGGTCATACATTGTGTGAATTTAGTTTTGTCTTGGAATATCTTCTTCTCACCATCTATGGTGATTGATAGTTTTGTTGGATATAGCAGCTTGGGCTGGCACATTGCTCTCTTCGGGTCTGCATGATGTCTGTCCAGGCTCTTCTAGCTTTTATAGTCTCTGTTGAGAAATCAGGTGTGATTCTGTTTGGTCTGCCTTTATATGTTACATGACCTTTTTCCCTTCATTGCTTTTAGTATTCTTTCTTTGCTTTGGGCACTTGGTGTTTTGACTATTACGTGTCGGGAGGAATTTCTTTTCTGGTCCAACCTATTTGGAGTTCTGTAGGCTTCTTTTATGCTTGTGGTCATCTCATTTTTAAGGGTAGGGAAGTTTTCTTCCAGGATTTTGTTGAAGATATTTACTGTACCTTTTATTTGATATTCTTCACCCTCTTCTATTCCTATTATCCTTAGGTTTGGACTTCTCATTGTGTCCTGGATCTCCTGGACATTTTGGGTTAGGAGCTTTTTGGTTTTTGCATCTTCTCTGACTGTTTTGTCTATGTTTTCAATGTTGTCTTCGGTCCCGGAGATTCTCTCTTCCATCTCTTGTAGTCTGTTGGAAATGTTTGCATCTGTGACTCCTGATTTCTTTTTTAGGATTTCTACCTCTAGAGTTGTCTCTTTTAGTGTTTTCTTTTTTGTGTCCATTCCTGTTTTAAATTCCTTCTTACATTCCTTCATCTCTTTGGTTCTATTTTCTTCTAGTTCTTTGAGTGCTTTTCTTGTTTCTTCTTTAAAAGCTTCTAATTCTTCATGCTTTTCCTCCAGTTCTTGTTTAAGGATCTCTATCATCATCTTAAGGTAGGATTTCGTGTCTGAGTCTTCTTTTTCTGGAGTGTTTGGTATTCCGCTGTTTGTTGTATTGGGAGAGCTGGGTTCTAGTATTGCCAGGTTGTCTTGGTTTCCCTGGGGTACGTTCTTTCCCTTTCCTCTTGCCATCTTGTTGTCAGTGATTGTTTCTCACCTTTCCCTTGTACCTGGCCTGTGTCTCTGGATCTCTGCTGTTCCTAGTGGCAGATGTTCTGAGCACCTAATTTGCACCGCATAAGCCACTGGCTGGGAACAGAGGGCCCAATACCACAGGGTTCCTGGTTCCCTGGATCAAGCCGGGCAGATACACTCTTTCCGCATGCTCTGCTGAGATCACTCTGCCCCCTGGCTAGTCGGAATCCGTTCTCACCCAGTTCTCGCCAGTCCTGTGTGTCTCTCCCATATGTTTTTTAAACATAAAACACTAAAACCATACCACTAAATTAGGACTCATCAAGTCATCTTTAACTAGTACAATGTAATCTGGCACCTAGCTATTGGTGTGACACCAAGATAATCCCTTTGTCTCCAACATGCAGGAGTCAGAAAGAGACTCTCCTGCTGCCTGCCCATTAGAAACCTTAGTCAGATTAAGGAGGAAATAGGATGAGGCCAAAGGGAAGAGAAGCAGAGACTTCACGACATTCCACTACTTCAGAAAGGAAAGGGAGCAACAGAACAGTCCAAATCTGGGCCTAGTGAGGAGATTTCAAAGGTTCTTACTTCCAAGAGAGCTTTGAAATGAATTTCTTAAAATTGGGATCAGCAAAGTATTGGTGCCTGTTCCCCACCAAAGGAAGCTAAAGCTGACTGTGGGCTCTAATTTAACCCTGCCCAGGAAGTCTGTTAGGAAGATAATAACCAACTGCTAATTGGCAGAGAGAAAGTTTTCTTTCCATTGAGTGGGACTGTACAGCCCCTGCTGCCTAGAGGTGAATCAATGTTCTTTCAGCTTTAAAAGTATGTCTGTTTCTACTTGAAGGGAATCCTCTAACTGTTAACCTATCACTCATATTTCTGCTTCTCCTATACAATGAACAAAAATGACTCAGTGAAATTGTCTCATTGGGAAAGGATAAGGAAGGCAAGCATCTCATCTCCAAGATGTTCAGATGCATTTTACCTTAAGAACTTGCTTGGTTAAAGCAGGACACAGATTACATCACTTTTCAACTAAGTACTGTCTACAGAAGCAGTTGCGTATCGACAGTATCGTCATACTTGTTACAGCTTGGATAAGGGAAAGTGGAAGGTAGAGGATGATTAGTGTGAGCCAAGTCTTAGATGGTTGAGTCTGGGCAGGTGGAATAGCTGAGAAAGGTAGAAGTAAGAAATAAACTGTCTGACTCATCAGGAATGGAGGCGGATGTAGCTAACACGAACTGCACCTAGCTCTCTCTTTTGCAAGTTCAAACACTTGCCAAGATGTGTCTATATGGGAAAGGATTTTTTCTTCTGTAATTTTGTGCTCTTTAAATCACTAACTTGACTATAACCCAAAGACAAATCAATTGCAGTACAGTTATAAATACATATTTTATTGTAGTTTTAAAATACAGAAAAGGAGCTGAGTGTGCATTGAAAGCAAAGGCTGAAATGATATCATTGGAAGAAATCCAGATGCTATATGTTGCTAGATATCCCTCTGTCTGAAGTACAGAAACCTCTACTCGTACAAAACAAATCACAATTCTGTTGGGAAATTACAGAAATTACTCCATGGATAACATGCCTGTTATGTCAGCATAAGGGCCTGAGCTCAGTTCTCCCAAATCCACAAGCTATTCAGGCATAGCGGCACACACCTGTAATCTGAGAACTGTGTGTGGGAAGGTAAAGCAGCAATAGCTAGATCCCTAGAGCCAAATGGTGGGCCAGCCAAGCCAAACAGATGAACTCTGGGTTCACTGAAAGACCAGGTCTCAATGATTAAGGGGAAGAAGAACTAAGGATGACGCTCAATGCCCTACCCACAAGCAGATATACACTTGCACAGACTCTCCCACAGCACATACATGTACACACCTAAGCAACTGCATACATCACATACAAATGAATAAAACATCTCTCATAAACACACACACACACACACACACACACACACACACACACACACGGGGGGGGGGGGTTGAACCAGTTTTCCAAAAGAAATGTTTTGGTTTGTAATGTCTGTCAATCTCCACAGTATGAAAATTCTCAGACTACACCATTCCTAAAAATTAAACAGTAGGTTCTTGTGAAGGAGTGGTAACCTATGCCAACAGTGGCTCTGACAACACAGCAAACATCAACACTAGCAGGTTTTTATAAATACATATGATATAATTTTAATTTCCTGAGAAGATATGCAGACACAAAAGGCTTTGTACCCTATAGCAATTCCACAGGTATTCATAAAAAATAAGAAGAAATAGCTTAGCCTATAGTATTTTTGTTACATATAATAAAATATTTTTAAATTAGTTTTATATAAAATATCACAAATACCCATAAATATTGTAAATTGGTTTAAAATACTTTCCAGCAAGAACTCACAAGGTGCCTAATTTAACAGAGTCCAAAATTTGAACACAAATGTTCATTCTTATTTTGAAAAGTCAGCACGCTCAAGTGAGATGGACTCTTCCCACAGTATCCTGGATCTTCTTGCTCCAGGCAAGAAGAGGAACATGTCTGCTGGTGAAAGAATGGCTCTCTTTTAGCTTCATTCTGGCCACCTTGGGGTAAAGTTGATGCATTCATTTCAAAGTTGAATCTATTCAATTTTAGAGGTGTATAATGAGATGGTAGAAACACCAGTTTCAAAGCAGAGACCATGCAGATGGTATAATGAAGACCCCACTCATTAATTCATTGTGACTTCAGAGCTTCAGTAAGAAAGAGTCTTAGGATTCATCTATCCATGTTCTCATTGTGCAATTATTTTTCCAAATTTTCTACTCTATTAACATCATAGCATTGTTGTGTGGTGTAGGAAAACAGTTATAATTGCAAGTTAGGGAACATCAAACAAAAATGTGCTATCATTGCATAATACAACCAGAGAAGTACCAAATCTAGTGAGTTCTGGTACAAACTCTCATTTTACTACTTGTAGCATTTATGCATACATTCACACAAAAGCAACAAAGGCTTAGGGGAAAGTTCAGAATGAACCTGCATCCTGAGAATGACCAAAAAAAGAAAAAAATTTCCCAGATCAATTTCATTTCATGCCATCTCAATCCCTGTCCCAATAGACTTTGTAATGTTCCCTCTCCTTTAAAGACACCACCTCTAAAAAAAATTTAAAAAGAAAACCCACCTCTAAAGAAAGGTGTTGTTTGCATGTCTTGGCCACCCCACCAATCTGACAATGTTTCATTAAGAGACTCTCAGAAGGTGAGAGTTTGAAGGATGAAGGTAAAACAGCTCAAGGAAACTATGATGAAAAACAAACGGCCCAGCTACTACTCTACACCCTTTTGCAAGCCAAGTAAGACTCTCATGGAAACAGGACTTCATTCAAGGTTAGACAGACATTCCTTGAAAGGGTTTCTGTTCTCTCTTGCCCATACTGCGTTTATCATGGATTGCTCAAGTGTATTTACACACCCAACATTAGGGATTTGGACTACTCACTGAGTCCTCTTCAGAAAGATATGAGGGTTAAAATTTTATAGGCCAAGAGGCTCTGCTTGTGTCAATTTGTAAGCCCTCACAAACTGTGTGCATTGCCAGCAATCAACCCCTTCTAACCCACCCACCAGCATCTCTGGATACACTTAAGAAGATGAAAGGACCAATCCAATCTCTAGGAGATAAATGGGAGATCTGGCATTAAAATGATCCCCCAGTATGTATTATTTATCTGAATATGGTCTTTAGAGTTAAACATCAAAGATATGGTATCTCCAGCATGCAGTTCATACATCCCTCCTATAGGTAAGATTTCAAAATCATTCTTTAGAGTTTGTAGGACATCCTTTTTTCTAAATATCTGTACTACAAATGGGGCATTGTTTTTTATGTCTTCCTTATTGACAGGAATCACTTGGCCATAAATTAAATACATTCCACTCTCAAGTATCTTCAGCATCCCATCAGATGTCAAATTCACACAATGAGGTTCAGGAGATGTCTTTTGCCATTTTGAGGATAATAGTTCTATAAGAAATTGAAAGGGAAAAAGAAAAAATTATATTTACATTATTATTTCATCCTCTATCTGATTGTAAAACATTCTTTACTGCCTTTAGGTAGATTTTTTTTACCTGGGCTATACTACTCTTCACACATCCCATTTTAAATCTACTGTGAGAATAAACCATCTCTCTGTTTCTAATGGCTCTGTACCTCTTCTAAGGTAATATGAATGAAGAAGGGAGTGGAAGGGAGAGAGGAATTATACAGCAAGACTAGAATAAGAACTGCTTATAATCCATGTGTCCCCATATCTTTCTTATATGAATACTATTTACTGTGTGGTGCTTTATTAATGACACATTCTGTAACCAATCTACACTCAACATTGCTCTCTTCTGGCTACCCTGCTCTATACTGCTTTAATTTTCTTCATGTAAAGTGTTAGCAAGAAGCATGTTATAAATTATTTTGGCCATTTTTCTACTGTCTTACATCCACTTGAGTATGATGTCTTTGATAATAAATATTTTCCAATTGCTATACTCCCATCACCTAAATAAGTTTTTAGAATTGTGTGTGCTCAAATAACTTTTATTTTGATATGGAAGTCTTGCTGTATTGCCCAGTCTGGGCTCAGATTGCTGAGTTCAAGTGATCATCTCAGCTCAGCATCAGTAAATACCTCTAAATTGGTTGACAGTTCTGTATTTCTGAATTTGATGCTTTGTATCTAAAATATGATTCTCCATGCCACTTTCAACTTCATATAGCATTATCTGGCTTACTTCCAAATATTTACTAGTGCTAATTAATTAATATATGTGTATTTAATTAAATATAATGATCCCTAGTCTAGTGTTGCCACATAGGAAGTGGGATGCATACATATTTAATAATGTCTTTTCCCATGTATCACATTGAAGTATTTCTCTAATGTTGATGGTTTTGTAACTTCAGGGTCCCCAACAGGTACTTTTACTGATTCAAAGTTCTTATCTGAAGTTTGCTCTAATCCTCCATAACTTTAGTTATAGAGGGCATAGTCCAGAAGACGTAAGATTGACTAGGATTCTTGTTCATACATAAATAGCTAGGATGAGACTCGGAGGTAGCTTCTGGAAGAGAATGAAGGATTGAGCAGCAAAGCAAAGACAAAGATTCGCAGCATCTCCAGTGGACTCTCTATTTATCCTTGGTGGCATACAGTGGGCAGGTCTCCAGGAGCAAGTCTATTTTTTTTTCTATTTAATTCAGACATGGAATTTTTTTTAAAGAACACCTTAGCATCATTTTTTCACACCAAGGAGAAATTGCAAACACATTATGTATTCTATTCTTTTCACTGGAAAAAAAAATCCCACAAATCAGAGAAGGACACATTCAAAGACTCTCCTAATCACTGGGCACCAAATTATCTTGAAAAAAAGAACTGGAGTGAAAGTTGGAAGAATGAAAAACTGAATTTAAAAAAGTGTCTACTGTCAAATAAAAATGTGTTTGTTTGACCATGCAAACAATCAAAAGCATATACACTTGATATTTTGCATGATTTCAAAGAAATATTCTGAGACTCGGTGTGATGGTTAGCATTACTTGTCAAATCGACACAGTCTATAATCACCTGAGAAGAGAGAGCCTAAGCGCTGTCAGTATCAAGTTGGTCTTATTGAGTATTTTCTGAACTATGTTATTAGATGTGGAAAAATCCAGCCTACTGTGGTTGGCATCATTCTCTAGGAAAGATGTCCTGAACTGTAAGGAAGTAGGGAAAGAGAACTGAGCAGAAGAAAGCAAGCAACAAGCAAGTGTACTTCATTCCCTCTGCCCTTGACTGAATGTGACCAGATGTTTCAAACTCCTGTGGCTATGATTTCTTCACAGTGAGGGACTATCATCTGTACTTGTTGAATTAAAATAAATCCCTTTTCTCCAGAAGTTTTTTTTTTTTTTTTTTTTTTTGTCACGGTATATTATTAAAGCGACAGAAATGAAACTAAAACACTCAGCAGCACTGTGTTCCATGTTTTCTGAGTGAATATCAGGTGACTGTCACGAAAAGTGACTCAGAAGCAAAGAGGAAGTGCTTCTTCCTTGTCTTCTGTGCACTTACAACAGCAGGGATGGTTCCAGAGGTTCCACTAGATATTAGACATGTGAGAAATATAAGACATGCTTTGATGAAAGGTTGTAGGGATCTCAAAAATATCCTTAATAAACCACCAAACTAAAAGCTGATTGCCGTGTGCAGATCCATGAAGGTTTTTTAAGTGGGATATCTATGCCTGCCAAGAGTGTCACCAGGTGTGGGTTTGTCAGTCGGGCTCAGCCCTGGAGCTTCAGCCCTCACTGGGCAGATGGCAGGTATGAGATGAGTGATTGTAATAAACAACCGTTGAAAGTGAGCAAAGGGACAAGCAGGCCTTCTGGGGACACTGGCAGTTGCCTTCTTGCATCAGAATAGAAGGGAAATGAAAGGAAACCATGGAAGATGGGTTACTCACCAAACTTAACCATGCAGGGCTCTTTGGCAGATGGCTGTAGAAGGAAAAGAAGAACTGGTCAGCATGATGGCACCGTTACTACTTGCTTGACTACTTGTTTAGAGCTTAAGGTTTCTGAAGCAAACTACTTTCCAAACCCCCAACCCCTCCCCCAAATAACCCTCCCCAACACACAAACACGGACACCTGTCCACCTGGCTGACTTCCTTGTTTCCCTCTACAGATGACTGGCTCTGTTCTTTACATTTGATGTACAGTTGGCTGACATTAGGTTTTAGGAAGACAGGAGGAAGCAAGAGAGCACGGAAGTGGGGGCAGGGGCATATCAGTCACACAAGTTTAGCTGTCCACGGAGACAAAGGAAAGCGTGAATTGTTTTAATTTTTCAAATGGTGTCATTGAATGCTAGATTTGGTAATGAGAAGAAAGGTAGCAGATCCTTTTTGGGGAAGGAGGGGGTTCCTTCATCCAGGACTTTGGTGTCTCTTTATGTTCATTTACCTTTGACACACAAGGTAAGGGTTGAAGCTGTGTTCTTCCTCTATAGTTTACTACTAACTGCAGTCTCCAAATCCCCATCATTTCCCAAGATGATCTGTTACATGTGGGAGGAAATGGAACCTCTGCTTATGTTTTTCTTTACTTAAAACAACAGTATTGGCTCTAGCAATATTTATTTTTGAAAATAGAAAAACACATTGCTGTGTATAATCACTAGGCTGCCTTAAGAATCAGAAACAAGTGTTTCAAATGTCTGCAACATGCTTGTCTTTACATCCTGAAAGGTGACATTAATTATGGCTGATTTACAAATACAATCACTTAAATGCTACTAAATGTTTTGGGGTTAAAAATAAGGCACAAAGTTTTTGGTACTCAAAATGCATTGGTTTCCTGGGAGCACAGTGCTCAAAGGACTTTTTTAAACTTGGAGGCTGATATATGTTTTTTTAAAAGGACTTTTCCAGCTATTATGCTAGGGGAAAAAAAACAAAGAGAATGGAAGGAAAAAGCAATAAGTTGGTTAATCATGGACTGGATTCTATAAACCAGAAAATAGTGCCTCTGACCAAGGTGCTGGAGAGTGAAGAGACTGGTCTGATAGAGCGATGTACGCCTGTCGCGATAGCATTTAAGACAGCTGAACCAGGAGAACAGTGTCCTTAGGTTAATCTAGGATAGATCTAAAACAAAGAGAGAAGTAACTGGAGTTCCTGACATGAATGCTGGCATGAGGCAATGGGAAGAAAAAAAGATAACTCTAAGATTTAGGATGGTAGTCACTGAAAAAAGTTAAGTTAATTGCCCCAAATTGCAAGACTCAGAGAAATAAAGTAAGAGAGGAACATCACATCTTTTGAAGGTGTTGATTTGTGGTGTTTGATATATATCAAGTAGGTAGTAAGATATATGATGCCAAGATTCATTGCTTTCAGATATGACATTATATGTGGACATCAAGTCCAAGAAGGTAATTTTCAATTGCTATAGTCAAAATCATAAGTCAAAATAAATTGGAATATAAACTTCAAGTTGCTGAATTGTAAAATGTTAAGCTAAATTAAGAAAATAAAACAAATACTATCAAATCACTAGGGCTCTGAATGTGAGTGACTAAAAAGTACAGAGGGTCAGCATCACAGAAACAGTATTTCAATTATTTTATGATGTTTGTATCAAATGACAATTATGGACAACTTAACAACTTAACTACAGGAAAATAGACTTAGACTGGAAAATCTGTACTAAATTTTTAGAGTTGTGACTTTCCATCTTGTGTGTCTGTTTTGTGTACATGGTATTCTGCACTATTTAGTATACATCTGTTGAGGTTATAATACGTGAATTTTATACCGATAAAGAGGTGCAATAGAAAAGAGGAGAAGCCATGAATCTAAAAACTAGAAGACACTGTATTTCCTGAAGTCTATTGTACTCCTGTGATTATTTCACCCACATTTTAGGTTTTCTAAGAAGAGATGTACAAAGTCAGTTCAGCACAAAGACTGACAGGCTTACAGCAGAGACTCCCAGAACTCTGATTTCCTTATCTATTAACCAGAAAGAAACAGCAGATTTCACTAAACCTGTTATTCTTACTTTACTATGCTGATTCTTGGAAAGGACTTCTCCAGACATGTTACCTGAGACTTCTCAGTAAATATCATCTATTTTAATTATCAGCTATTTGATAGTGATGCTGATTATACAGACAAATTAAACAACTTACTTACCTAGAGTTTCAACATTATACTAGCATTATAACCAAGAGAGACAAATTTAATGTACAATTGTTACCTCTCAGAAAGTTTTTAATCTAACTAGAATAACATCACACATGAAGCAATTAAATAGCCACCAAAATATAAATGTCATGGGTTTTGTTCCAGCTATCACCCTGTGTAAGGAGTACACAGAACATCTTAATCTATACACAATGAACTAACAGAGACAAACACCCAGAAAGACTATTGTGAGCTGCTTTAATATCTATTTGGAGGTAGAAAACACCATTGACTTTATCTGTAAATATTGCCATAAGTGAAAATGTAATTGGAAAATTATCAGTTTGGTTGAGAGATGAGGTCTTTTACTGAGGAAGGGGAGTCAGACAACCCATACATATTTTAAATGACCTTACTGGTTTATATTTATTGTAAACCCTATAAGCAGCAAAGGTATGAATATTAATCACAGCCATCTAGAGCCTCAAATGAGTCAGGCATGTCAGGCATATCACTGCCTCATTATTCTTGAGACAAGTCTGTAAGAATTACCATGTTCCTTCTGCAGATGAGGAAATGAGAACCTAGTGATGAAGCAAGTAGCCCAAGGTCATATGGCTGATAAGAGAGGCTGGCATCCCCAACCAGACTCTCATTCAAAACTCTCCCTCACCCCTACGACTCACTGGGGCAGTTTCTATTTATAATTCTGGTGCTATTACAAAAAGCTCCGTACAAAGTTTTCAGTTTACTCTAGTTGTGCTTTTATTTAGAAGGATCAGTTGGTCCTCTAACCTCACTTTGCTTTAAGACCAGATTGGCGTGGTTTGTCTCAGAATGGCCATAACAAACTCCAGGCTAATCCTAACCGCATATGTTTGGAAAGGAAATCTACTCTGTCTGGTTGCAAGTACAGTTATACAAATTCCATTTTCCCTTCTGGAATTCCACCATTCATCACTGAAGAAAGGGACTTTCCTGACTATTAGATTCTTCAGAGACAGCTTTTGTGAACTACTTTCATAGAGGAGTTGGCCAACCTCGTTGAGCTCAAGTCTAGTTTATTAACTAGATGTGCATCTCCTAGAAAATAGGGTGAGAAAAAAAGCTCTCTCAGGATGATTTCTGAAAGAAACTAAGCTTCATAACTTATCTCTAAACATAAGATTTTATATGGGGAATTATTTTTTAGAAGAAGAGATTTTTAAAAATGGAGATTTGCACCTAAAATAAACAAAAACAAAAACAAAAACAACTGGAGTGGAAGGAAAAAAATAAAACTTCTAAGTTCCTAAGTATGGAAAGGTGGAAGTGAGCACCAACGACTCACCACATGCCAGCCACTCAGAGCTCTCTGCTCAAAATACTTATTTGTAGCTAATAAGGAAAGTGTAATACTGAAGCTAATCCTGATGGCCAGGGTAGTTTCCATAGTAACTATGCTGCCAAGTTATCCCAACAGGAAAAAAAAAAGACTCCAAAACTTTTCATTTCCCTAAATTTGGGATAAACTCTTAGTTATGTTTAGAAGAGGAACCCTCCATTGAAAGGGGTGTGTTCTTTTGAGAGGAAATTCTGGAATCAAGGTTTCAGAAATCATGAATTAACTAGGTTTGATTATGGGAAGAGATGTCACTCAGAGAGGCATTTTCCTCGGCCACTCATCGCAAGCAGGAGGAGTCAGTGGCACCTAGACTGGCTGATGCTCAGAGCCACCTGACTAGTAAGACTTGAGGAAGTTTGCAGGAGGAAAAAGCATTTCCAGCATGAAATTAATGTATTCTTGCCCTTCCTCCTTTAACCACTTGAGAATGCTGAGTCTGCTCAACATTCATTGCTTTAGAAAGTTCATGTCTTGGTTCATTCTTTGGAAGGGTGGGGCTGGGGTTAGAACTCCCTCTGCCTTTCATCCATTTGTACAGTTACAGACTAGAGAATAATGGGCTCTATGTAAGCCTTTAGCCAGCACCACACTAACTAACGTTGAATCAACAGTGCATTACTTCCTCCTGCCTCTTTTCTCAAAACCTGGTCAGTGCAGAACCATACCTTCGAGACCATTGCTGGTTGGTCTCCTTAGAGAAATGTTTCTGGGCTCACATCACTACCCTTTCTTATGCAGATTTATGTCATCTTATTCTGCCCAAGATTTAGTATTTTTTAATATACCCAGAAATAGGCCAACTCTTGAACTATATAAAGTCTTATTTAATTCATTTCTGGTCTTTCTGGTCAATTTTTTTGTCTGTTTTGTTTTGCTTTGTTTTTTGTTCTTTTGATTTCTCTGTGTAGCCCTGGCTGTCCTGTAAGAGAAAACACTTCTAGAAAGAACCTAACTGACATACATTCCCAGTTCAGATCCCATCTAGACCCACAATTTACACTAGAGTTCAATGGGAAATTCCTGATAACCATCAGGGGCTTCCCAAACAGACATGTGCTCCTTCCTCCTCCATGAAGCCTTCCCTGGTCACCCCAGCCCAAAGTCATTGTCCTCACCTTAGGATTCCTAAACTACAACTATATGGTCTGTCCTACTCCTAGGTAAATAACTGAGCACTGTAATTAATGACTAACAGGGCATTAAATAAATAGATCTAGTTCCTTATTACCATGTTGCAGACCTAAAAACTAGAATCAGAACAATGAAACAGCCTTCTGAAATTTGCACAGCAGGTTATGGGCAAGTTAATCTAGAACTGGAACCCAGGTTTTCCTTTTTTCTAGTTTGGCACCATGGCCCTCTTCAACATGCACTTGCTTCCTGTCATTTTATTCTGTCTCCCATTATTGTTTGGTGACTCTTCCCCCAGTGAGACCACAGGTTGGCTGGAAATGCCTGGAGATGAGCAAGATGTTGCAGATCTCCTCTTTGCCTATCAAGAAGGTACTAGAGGAGTCCCAGGAAGGAATAAAGAACCTCTACAGACACCTACTCAGTTTAAACATACAATTTTACCTAGTTCAAGCCTACAGAGAACATACAGTATCTCCTGGTGTCTTTTGCCTTACAACATTTAGATGAGTAAAAGCACATTTGAGGAGCCACGTCATTATAAGGCTTAAATTGTTTACACTGTTTGCACTGTCAAATGTCTTCCTTCCCACTACCTCTAGCAATGCTGAGTGGCAATGATAATAATCAGCCTAACAAATAAATGATTTTATATGATATAATTAGCAGCTGTAGACTCTATCACCACCTTACCTTGAATGAAGTATAGATCAGTGTACCCAATGTACAGAACAGCATCAGCAACAGCGCAACTACGGATAAAAGCCATGGCTTCCTGCACCTCTCTGCCTCTCGAGGACTTGACTCGCTCAAAGGCATTTCCTCCATGAGGCTAGAACTTGTTTTCTGGAGGGATGAGAGCGTGGAAAGCAGATGTGCACAAGTGATGGATGAACGATGCAATGTCATGTTTTATAGTAATTAGCCGTGGGTGTGGGAGGTGGAGTTTTCCTTTGGAACACAGTCATCGTGGCACTACGCCAGACATACAAAGGAATGAGAAGGCTTAGAGCCAACAGAAACACGGGAGGGGGGAACAAAATCCACTATGAGGGAAGTTCAGAAGGAAAAAGTCTTTCCTGAAGCAAGAGGAAGTACTGTATGCATGCACAGCCGGCCTCGGCTACCGTAAGACACTGTGCTAAGTTTTGTCATCTACAGATGCAATGATTGGGTAAGACAGAGAGGCAAGGAGCTGGGGAGTAAGGATGCACAGTTTAAACAGCGTGGTTCTCAGAAAGTTATCACACTGTATGTTTCACATAGGTACAATTTTAGAGATACACACATTTTGTTTGTCAGCTGCACCTTGGCAGAAGTTTTAAGACATCAAATCAAAGCTATAATCTCACACAAAAAAATATTCTTAGTTACAAAATGTGTTTATTCCGAAATAGTCTTTAAAAAACAAAGCTTCATCTGGGGACTGAAGAGGTGGCTTGTCCAGCAAGCACTTTTTTTGTATTTCATGTATTTACACTTCAAATATTATCCTCTTCCCGCCAGTCCTATGTTACATCTCCCTCCCCCTGCTTCTATGAAGATGCTCCCACACCCACCCACCCACTCCAACTTCATAGTCCTGGCATTTTTCTACACTGGGGAAACAAGCCTTCACAGAATCAAGGGCTTCTCCTCCTATTGATGCCAGACCTCTGCTACATATGTGGCTGAAGCCATGAATTTGTCCATGTGTACTCAATGGTTGGTGTTTTAGTCCCTGAAGCTCTGGGGGGTCTGGTTGGTTGATATTATTTTTCTTCCCATGGGATTACAAATCCTTCAGTTCCTTCAGTCCAGAAAGGATCTAAGTTTAGTTCCCAGCAGCTGTGTGGTGTCTAACAACTGTCTATTACTCCAGTGACAGGGAGTCCAACTCCACTTTCTGACCTCCGAGGAAACGGGCATACACATGATGAACATGCATATATATGGACAAAACATTTATACATATAAAATAAATTTTTTAAAAACCTGCAAGTACGTTACTAGAATTTAGCAAATATTAGTAAATAACACAATGGCCAATTTTTTCACACTTGGACCATGTTGGAACCAAATTCCAATTCTGCTGTTGAATAGAAATAAAGCTACCCTTTAAAAGGTTATTTTCTTTTAAATGGCCCATCATTTAAAGAGTATTTCCAGCACCTTGTTCCCAACCTCAGCTTATACTCTGTCCTTCACCCACAAATATAAACTTTTTCCTCCTGCTATCAAAATACAAATTAAGCACAAAACAAAGTAGTCTCTGGTTGTCTATATATAAGTCCCCTCATCAATTAAAACAAAAATATTACCTGTCTTATAGAATGCCAGGATCATTTGCTAGAAACCTTGTGAGCTTTTAATCTAGACATACTCGATAATAGAATTGCCCAGTATGACTCAGCCTTAGCTTTCTGTATGGCATGTTAGTGTATTTCTCTGAGCCTGCATTTGTACTTCATCATATGAAAGAATAAAATAAATGTACAAAGTATAGTTTATAATAAAACATTTCATAAGGGTTAGTAAACCTCATTTCTGCTCACTTTACAAGTGTTCAGATTAACTCAATAATAAAATTCTAGAAAAAGAATGAATATTCCTTATTATTTTTTCATAGAATATATCTCAACTGAACTTAGTTTAAATGAAAGCATTTGGAAACACTGCTGTTCTAATCTAAAAAGAAAAGCAAGGGTTTTTTTTTTTCTTTAAGCAGAAAGAAACAGATTTAGCATCGTTTGAAAACAGAAGCTAAGGTTGCTAGAGGTTGGGGTTCCTCATACCACTAGCAGCTGATGAAGTGGAAAGCACAGCCCAGAGAACGCAGCATTTTGTAACAAAGCCAGATCTGTCTTGGTTTCACACTATTTTGGGCAGTTTCACACTGAATTTCCTACTGAGTTGTCAAAATTTCAACTTGACCCTATTGTATCTTGAAAATAAGCTACTCTTGAGGAAGATGGTAATACAGAGATAATTCTTCAATATATCAGATATTTTAATGACTGTGGACTAAACACCTCACATGGGTGAATGAGAAATTGACTCTTAAGGAAGAACACTTTTTCTGTAACTCTCCACCCTGTTTCACACAGAGAACTTAAAATCCACCATGGAGAAGCAAAGCTCTTTTTTCCTTGTTCTTTCCATATACCCCTTTCTTGTCTCCTGCCCAAATATTAGACGGAACTTCTGCTTACTCACCTCAGTAGAGATGCATTCTCATGAGAAACTGGTCCAAGTAAAAATCCGCATCCACCTTCGGATAAGGTTGGGCTGGGTATATTCTATTTTAGCTTTATGACAGTATCTAAAGAAAATTGACACAGTTATCGTGAGTACATTCCAGGGCTTCTTTCCATTAAACAGGACTCAGAAATGATGAAAGTTCAAGTCAGCACAGGAGACACTAGGGAAGGATTCTGCATTCTCAAGTTCTGAGTCATAACTAGGACCTTGTTAGCATAAACCTGAAAGAATATTTTGTGACATCCCAAGATTCAACAAAGGCAAATGAATACCAAATCCAATATTTGCCTTAATTTAGGACTCTTTTGGCTTAGGTGTTCATAAATAAAAATTTAAACAATCTTAAAATCCAACTAGCAAATCCTATTTTTTCTTTTATTTTTGAGATATAATTATATAATATATTCCTTCTTTTTTATCCCTTCAAACTCTCTAATATACACCTTTTTGCATGGAGATTTGGGAGAATGTTTAAATCACAGTTACCAAAGAATTTACCACCCAATCACATCAAGATCACACACAGGGAGATCTGTGTCCATATGGATATTACATATAAGACAGTGGAAATTTTAAAAAATATATAGGAAAGTTGAAATTATTGAAAAGGTTGGTTAAGAATGGTTGTCTTGGCAGAAGAAAGAAAAATTCTTTTTCCCCTGAAGGAATAATAAAACCTAAGGAATATGTTAAGAGACACCTGCAAATGTTAGAAATTAAAATGTTCAGAAAAAAAATCTTAAAAAGATCTTCCCATGTTAGAAGAAAGGGGTCTGAGATGCACTCAATCAAATAATGTAACTATATTCATCACTGTCTTAAATTGAAAATGAATCAATTGTATAGATATGTAGTTGTAATTCAGTTACGAATTAAGTAACACTAAAACATATTAGACATCCACTCTGTGCATCATTACATTTATTCATTTTTATCTTACTGGTTGATTGTGTATGGTATCTCACACTCAATCAGAAATATATACTTAGTCAGAACTTAGTGAGGAATAATGCACAGTATCTAAACTACTCTAGATATTAGAGTATTTCATACCACATTTTTGCAAATATGGCACATCTGAGATAAATAAAAGGATGTCATTACATGCATAATAGAGATGAGGAGGAGAAAAGGGAAAAGAGGAAAGGAAAGGAGAGGAGAGAAGAGGGGAAGGTACGAAGAGGGGAGGAGAGGAAGGGTATGAAAGAGGTGAAGAAGAGAGAAGAGGAAAGGAAAAGAGAGGTGAGGAGAAAAGAAGAGACACTATTTCATAATTGGTACTTCAATCATGAAATTTTAAGGCAAGAATTGTTAAGACTGATAAATGTCTGCTCTATAAAAATAATTATGGGACAAAGTATGTAGCCCAGTCATTGGTAGAGTATTTGCCTAACCTATACAAAGCCCTGAGTTTGGTCACCTAGCACCAACACAAAGAGGCTACCTAGTACACAACTCACTATGTATAAGTATGTGTGTTCATCTTATAGAGATGTGTGTATCTATATGTGAAGATGTATGCATACATGTATATATTATATTTACAATAATTCTGCTATACAGAATTCCTTTATAACAATCCTCAGATCATCTTTACTAAAGAACTAGATATAGCCCTAGACAAGGTATTCTAAGGAGTATTTGCACACAAACCATACTTTTTAATTGCTTGGCAGTTTCATACATTTATCTAATGAACTTTATCATTTTTATTTACCCATTCCCAGTCTGTTCCCAGTTTCTTTCTCACTGGGACACTTCTCAGTAAACCTCTTCATATTTTCTCAACTTCTTTTTGTTTGTATGTGGCCCACAGAGTTATTGAGCATTTTGTGGCCCAGGTATGTGTGTGGCAGGTTCATTTTTCTGGAGCAAAGACAATATATCATGGCTACACCAATGATATATTTATTATTTAGAGAACCTTGACTTAAGTAAATATTTAAATATCTCTTCACTAGAGGAAAATCTTACAACTTAACACTTTGAACAACAGCATAACAGGTTCGGAGTACACGTAGGAGCGTACTCTCTCATTGAGCAATGCTCCACCCTGAGCTGTGTTTCTATAAAAACATATTTTTATCCTGGTTATTCACTAACATTGCTGTTTATTTTTCAATTCACACACTGAAATTCATAGTTAAATTTATTTATTTATTTTATTTATGGTGTTGAACTGGAAAGTTAATAAGAAAGACTTGACTGCTTCTTTATGCAAAGACTCCTACAAACAATAGAATATTTAGTATTGCATTAGGATCACTACACAAAATCTTCTTTGTGCTAATACAATGTTAGCTACCTCAGTGCTAGTAGACAAATGCCAATTGGACTGTTTTCTTCTTAGCAACAGGGGAAAGACATATATGAGATCAATACAGGGAGCTCTGTACAGGTTGGCTGAGTACTCAATATCTATTGAGGTTTTCTATCAAAGAGGGAATTTGGGCCAAGACAAAGTCATGAAGAAGATTAGCCAACTGTTTATATTAATGAATTTGTTGAGTATTACACTATACTTACGATGTAGAATGATTTTAAGCATTTTTCTAGGAAATGGAGAAAGGTGGGGAAATAAGTCAAGATTCTCTAAATTTAAGAAGTTATTGTTCAGTCATCACTTAATATTCTATAGGTAAGCCCCCCAAAATTGTATTAAAAATACAATTCTATAATAATCATTTTCTTTTTATGTAACTTCCTCAGAGGTACTAAGTAATTTAATTTCAGGTGATAATTGGCCAAGCATCCAGAGTTCAAGCCAAACTATCTGTCTATCCAGTTTCAGGATTACCTATGCATACAGTAGCATGTTCCTCTCTGAAGAGGGAACTTCAGGCATGTGTGCAGTGGAAAATACAGTGAATCACAGGCCCAGTTGTGGAATGCAGCTTTGATTTGAAATGGGGCCAGCTGAAGGCAGCAGGCAGTTTCCATTCACTGAGTAGAGAACAAATACCCTTGAAGACTTACATGTGAAAGTTATGCAATGATAAGCTCCAAATTATTTCTAATTATCAATGCCAAGCAAGCCTAAGGGAAGTCTCCTGGGCTGAAGGTAAAGTTATTGCCCCTCCCCACACGTACATCGCTACCCAGAAGCACTAGTCTCTTGTCCTGTGAAATCTCCACTCATTTCTTCCTCCTGTGAATTCCAGGACCATGTCAGGATCCAGCCTCTTGGCTGTCAGCATCACTAAACAGCAATGTGCAGTGTCAATCAGAAAATTCCACAGAAGACTCAAAATGATAAATTGGTAACAGGAAATGAATTTTGTGCTAAAGCCATGTTCGTGGTTATCAAAAATATGATAAATAGGCATCCTATATAAAGTTTAAACTCATGGATTATTTTGATTACTTGATATTCTTGACATTATTACAAAGCAGGTTACATTGTATAACAACTTACCCAAAGTCATGCAATTGATAAAAAACAAATATAAATAAATTTAACTTTATAATCCATTTTCCCCACGTGTATTGATGTATAGATGAAGATCTGAACTTGGAGGAGGACTTTTACATGAGAAATGGCAATGCTAGTCATCTTTACAGAGGGTGCTTCCTAATATGATGTGCTGATAACCTCTTCTGAAAGAAAAAGTTATTAACTAAATGTAGTCATTAGACAGAAATAATATTTTTGCTTTAAGTTCAGTTTTATATTCTTTTGAATTGTTCTCCTTAATCTAAAAATAAATGTCTCTAAATGGTACTATTTTTCATCAAGTTTTAAATTACAATGAAGATACAAACTATAGTGGAAAGATCATCAGTATTTCCATGCACAACATTTTTTGCCATAGTATTCAATTCTTCTTAATAGAAATGCTATCAACTCAGTGGGGGAAACCTTTATACTTTACTTTGATAATATTTATAGAACATGGTATATTATAAATGTCACCCTTCGTGTGATAATTTACAGATGAGACTACTAGCAAACACTGAGCCAAAGGAAATCGGAATTTTAAAAGAAATGTAAAACCAAGGAAAGTTGTGAGAAACAAACGAATGATCTAACTTCAGTAATTTCATTTTCAAAAAGAAATATGATGGAAACGGAAGGGAGACAGGACCATAAGAGAATAGGACAAGCAGCTGGTCCGGCAATCTTCTGCGTCAGCTGTGGATATGGTGTGAGTACTCCATTGGAAGGGATGTTACCTAATCACAGCCATAACAACAAATCCTCCTCTTGGTTAATTAAGAGTTGATCACCCCGACATAAATACTTAGCCATGCTGATTTGAGGTCAACCAATTTACAGGACCATTTTAGTGTCAAAGCAGGAATTATATATTTCCTAGGAGTGGGAAAAGTGATGTGGTTTGTCTGGAAGGATGAACAATGGGGTTCCGAAATGCAGAGACTAATAGAATGACCATTATGCCCTAGTTCCATCTTTTCCTGTCCCACCTCCTGTCTATCTTAGCCTACTTTTGTTTCACATGGTCCTTGGAGAAGCCAGACTGTCTTTATGACTCACTTTCCCTCTGTGCTTGGAGGAATGGGAAGGACCTGATGGTGGTAATAGTCTGGTGAGTTAGAGAGTCTAGCCAATGGGTCAAGAATTTCAGATGCCAAGTCTGATAGTAGATAGTTAGTGTGGAACCTTGAATGTGAAAAACTCATTAGATTTTAGCATCTTTATCTGCAAAAAATAAATAAGTGTAATAAACTATAAAATTATACACAAATATGAAATATTTGACATGCTTTTTTGCCCTTGCAATTGAACTCGCCAGGCTACTTACCCTTCCTCACACACACACACACACACACACACACACACACACACACGCACGCATTAGTCTGTGATGGCAAATGAGCAATAAAGTAGCTAGACTTTTCAAGTGTTTATTTCCTGTCTGTATTCACTTGTCTGAAGAAACCGGCCAAACTGAGAACACTCTTCTGAGTGTTGAGTCTGCAGTATTGGATACAGAACAGGATTCTTCGAGGTCTTCCCATCATAAAATGCAAAAGCTGAAAGGAATTCTTTTAACTTCTCTGTTTTCCCACTGATGGATTTATGGGTACAGAGACGTAATTATTTAGGATTCCTAAAATTCTGCTTCTACTATGTTAAGTAATTATTTAATTTGAAAGTATTGTAGCAACATACACTCTACTAATTGATAAGTATCAATATATTTAAGGTTTAATGACAATATATTTAAACATTTATTTTTCTTGGATTTTCAAGAACCAAGATGTTATCCTAAATAGTCCAGAAATTTATGGTAAAAAAAAAAAATGTTATAAGTCTTAGACTATACCCTCAAAAAGGTACAAGCCATTCAAGAAAACAGAATGAATTCTCTCACTACATTTGCTTTCCTATATAATATTTTAAGGGTACATAAAAGCATAGTGAATAATTGAAATCGTATATAATTATATACCCTGTTTATTATTTCCATGTGAAAGTCTTATTAATTTTATTTTTCATAATTATAATAGAATGGGGACTTAAAGTCTCAAACTCAACAATACACACAAAAAGATTTCCCACCAGCTGCTGCCAAAGTTTTTCCCTTTTTGATTCAGCCTTTACCCCTCTCTACATGTGCCTGGATGTGACCTGCTTTCTTGTTTTTCTCATCTTAGCCATACATAAGGCCACAAGTTCAACCACAGCTGCAGGAAGGACAAATAAAGGGTTTGAGACAAAATGGGGAGACTGCTCAGACTCACAGAGGCCCTCAATTGAGAGCTGGGGGTTCTTTACAAGATCATAACTCCTTTGCACAACCTGGCAATCAATCTCGTGTCATATACCTAGTGAAAAGGCATGTGTTCACGGCCTATTGCTGTCATAACAAATTGCTAAAAACTCAGTAGTTTGAAAGTTTTCATTTTGCAGTTCTATAGGCCAAAACTCTAGTAGATTCACAAAGCCACAATTAACCTAAGAGACACCATGACCTCTTACCTACAGCTGCTGGGAAGAATCAGCGGGATTCTGTTCTCTTCCACATCCAGGCCACAAGTAGTGAGTCCTGCTCTGAGTCTCTCTGACACCAGCCATACAGTGCTCTCAGCTCTTAAGGGCCCTTGCAGTTCATTGATCCCACTAAATAATATGTAATCACTTCTTCTTATGAATGCATATACATATCAAATCTGTAGAAAGTGATCTCCCATTGCAGAGGTTATGGTCTGAACATCTTTGGATGGCCTTGTCTTCCACGGGACTGCTCTCTGACTTTAGAGGACCTTGGGAAAACGATTGCTGCATTTTCTATGTGCAGCATTTCCAGGAGTCCTCTATGACAGGCTCATCTTTTAAAGGTTTCGAGGAAAGCTTCCACTGTGTCTGCTACTCTATCATGTGACTTGGTCTCATGTGACCTGGTTGTACAGAGACGGAAGACTGTTCTGAGGCATGAAGAGGAGGCCTGTACTCACACACCAGACCAGACAGCCCCCATCACAAAGCTGTTCCTCCGAGCTGTTCTGATCTTTCCTCTGTCTGCCAGGGCTCCTTCTCCCTGACTCTAGCTGTTTGAAGTCAATAAAAAAGAAAAGAGGTTGCTTGAAATTTGATAGGCTGTTCTTTGTAAAACTGGCAGCAGGTAGTTGTAAGTCTTACACATTTAACTTTGTAACAAAACATCCATTTGTGTATCCTTCACTGTGAGGTGTCTCTGTAGAATTACCTAAGCCAGTCACCAAGTTACAAGGTATTTAAGAAGACCAAGATTTTCCATACCCAAATCTATGACAACATGTTTATATCCTTCTATGCCTGTCATTTTCTCTTTGTATAAAATAGCTATCATTGGGCTGCAAATAATCTACAAGTTAATAATTAATATGTATTTCCTCTCTAGAATAAATGCATGCTACAATGGATTGTTTTGATTTAAGTATTGAGGAGCATGAAAAGAATACATTATCAAATGCTTCCACATATCTTTCTCAAAATTTGGCACAAAACAGATGGAATCAGGTGAGTTCAGGGTAGTATGACTGTAGATATTAGAGCTAAACACCATGACAAAGAACCCACAGGTGAAGTGGGCCCTGACTGTTGCCCTATGCTCGGGCTTATTACCTGGGCTCAAAACTGGGCATAAGAGCGATTCAAAAGTGGAATGGAAGCTGGTATAGTGGATGTCCAAACTCTACCTGAGCTTCAGCTGAGGGGTATCACTGGCCACTGTGCTGCAGAGGTTCAGCACTGCTTTGCAGCAGAAAGGGTTTGGCCTCTGTAGGTTACTTTTGTTATTTGTGATGAGGGAATTCTCTGGGTGCTTTTTCCCTTTCTTCAGTAAGAGGGTCCTGCTGAGGGAAAGCTTCCATCTTGAAATGGGCCATAAAAACTCTTGCCTAGTATCCAGAATCTGTCTCAGAGAAGAGCCTGTGTAAAAGGCCAGTATTAAAGTTAAAAGGCTACCTTTCAATATCTCTGTTCCTTAACCTTGTGCTGACCAGCTACTGCCACACTCTGAAATTCAGTTCTTCCTAGAGTGACCACCTCCTGGTCTTTTAATTTCTTATATTAGATTATATTTAGCAGGAAGAGGGAAGCTGACATGCCACATACTTGAAAGACAGAATTTACATTTCTACTATGTGGATCCAAGAGATCAAATTCGGGTATCAAGCTTGATGACAAGCAACTTTATTGGCTGAGCCATCTCACCAGTTTTATCCTGGTATTTTAACTCAGTCTGTCTTCTGTGTTTTCCCACAGCACACCATTAGTACAATCTTCTACTCATTTTTTTTTTTGGCAAGTATTATTTTTGAAAGTTACTTAACATTCAAACTCAACCTAAAGCTATCTCATAGGAAATAGTTAATAAACACTGGATGAATAGGTGGACATTTTTGTTAATACTACATCATCATAGAACAGCAGCCAGACCAGATTTGGTTTCCATAACGTGAATGTATAGGTGTTAGGATGCTGCCCATTCTATCTGTACTGACCAACTTATCTACCCATAATGCCTCACTCTCTTTCTCCCGTAGGAGATTATGACTACTGAGATGAGCTGAGGCGAGGAAGTAAGCAATGTGTGCTCATCATGTTGCCTAAGCCTGTCACATACGCAGGATGACTCACATTAGTCGTGTCCCTACTAGAAGCCCAGAAGTACCCTGCCTGTGGTTTATAGTTAACAGGAACTTACTAGATACCCTGTAGGCTGTGAGTGATTACAGTGTATCTGTTTCCTAATGTGTATCAAGCTATGCAATAATATAAACTTTGCTACAAAACCACAGCCCTATCAGAGAGTAAAGACAGGGAGAGAGTGCTTCCCACGACAGGACAATAATCCACTCATCTATGATGGACTGAGCAGCTGACATGCCTCCCAAACAACTCTTGTGTTTGCAGTCAGCTTGAACTGCAATGTTGCTTGTTCCTTCCTTTCACCTGCCACGATACACCATACTTGTCCTTTAACCATGCCTTTGGTTTAAACTGAAAACCTCACAGGGTCTAGGACTACACTCTTTCTACACTGTGTCTGCATTATATGCATTGGAGAGCAATAAATGAGTAAGCTAAAGACTATGTTGATTTCCTTATTTTCTTTTCCATTATTAGAATACCACAAACTAGGTAGTTTACAAACAATAGAAGCTTGTTTGGATTACTGTGCTAGAAAGTCCAAGATGGAAGAGTCACTTCTAGTAAGACTTTCTTTTGACCACAAACATCATTACATAATACCGACTCCTATTGTAATCAGATCCAAGTCTGGAAACTCACATTCAACTCCTGCATGTGTCCTACACACACAGACACACACACACACACACACACACACACACACACACACACACACAAAATTTAAAAAAGAAAAAAATAAAGTGAAGTTGATATTTTTACCCACAAAGTTAGTTTTCATTTGATTTTCACATATACCTTAAGGAGATAAGGCTAAATCTATCCATTTCATACTTAAGGAAAGTGAGGCACACAGAGGTGAAAATGCTTGCCAGTATTACAGGTGCCATGGTCCAGAACTGAGATTGGACCACAGGAGTGACAGTTAATACTGACTGTTAACCCAACGAGATCTAGAATCACCTAGGAGACAAGTTTCTGCTGATTTATGTGAGGAAGCTTCTAGATTGGGTTAGTTAAGGTCGAATGTTGATCCTCATTAGAAATGGCATCACTCCATAGGTTGGACTCCTAGACTGAGTGGAGCACCAGCATTTACCTCTCTGCTCCCTGACTATGGATACAATGTGGTAGTTCCTCACATTCCTGCTGCTGTTCCCCTCGTGGTGGACTGTACCCTGCAAGTGTGAGCCAAAATCCTCTCCTCCCTTAAGCTGCTTTTGTCAGATATTTTGTTTCGTGTCTTAGTTAAGGTGCCATTGCTATAATGAAACACCATGTGAAAGTTGGAGAGGAAATTATTTATTTGGCTTACACCATTCATATCACTGATCATCATCTAAGAAAGTCAGGACAGGAACTCAAACAGGAAGAGAACATGGAAGCCTGCAGAGGCCATGGAGAGATGCTGCTTACTGGCTTGTTCCCCGTGGCTTGCTCAGTCTGCTTTCTTATAGAACCAGAGACCAACCAGCCCATGGAGGTACTGTCTACAATAAATTGTGCCCTCCCCCATCAATCACATATTTTTAAAAAATGCCTTATCAGCTTGCCAAAAACTTGATCTTAGGGAGGCATTTTTTCAGTTGACATTCCTTCCTCTCTTGTGACTATGGCTTGTGTCAAGTTGACATAAAACCATCCAGAACACATCAGTAATGAGAAAAGTAGCTAACATACACAATCTGTTGCGCTTCTTGAATGGGATTCTCTATAGTACCATCCAAAAAGGGGGCATTATCATATAAAAGGCCACAGCTACAGTCCTTGGGCACTATGTCTGCTTGTAACTACCTGAAAGCTGTGCAAAAGAGATATGATGATTATTGAAGTGTTCATCTTTTATTTCAGAGAGAATATCCATTTCTCTACACACAAAAAAAAAATATATTAAAGTAACTATGGAAATGTGACCCTCTGTGACTGACATGGATGACATCTGGTCAGACCCTTTCATTATGGTTTTTGCATCAGAATTTAAAATGCTCTCCAAATGTATAAAATAACGCTGTGTTGAAGCAGATGGATAATGTCAAAAATGTCAGATTATAGCATAACATTTTTTCAAGTTCTTTAATCTTTTTTACACTCCATTCTTGATCTCCACCTTGTCTGACCTCTGTTCTACATCCCGTACCCCTCCTCCCACGCAATCTCCAAGAGTATGTTTCCAGCCCTCCAGCTCCCCACCCCCACCCCACCAGATACCCCCCCCCCAGGGGCCTCAAGTCTCTCAAGGGTGAAGTGCATCTTTTCTCACTGATTTCAGACCCAGCAGTCCTCTGCTGTATGTGTGTTGGGTGTCTCAGCTCGTGTATACTGCCTGGTTGGTAGCTCAGTGTCTGAGAAATCTTGGGGGTCCAGGGTAGCTGAGACTGCTGGTCCTCCTATAGGGTCATCCTCCACCTCACCTTCTTGCAGCTTTTTCCTAATGTACTCACAGGGGTCACCAGCTTCTGTCCACTGGTTGGGTGTAAATATCTACATCTGACATTTTCAGCTGCCTGTTGGGCCTTTCAGAGGGCAGTCGTGATAGGTCCCTATCTGTAAGCACACCATAGTATAAGTAATAGTTAGTGTCAGACCTTGGAGCCTCCCCTTGAACTGGATCCTAATTTGGGACAGTCACGACACTGCCTTTCCCTCAGGATCTTCTCCATTTTTGACCCTGAAATTTTTTTCAGACAGGAATAATTCTGGGTCAGAGGGTTCTGACTGTGGAATGGCAACCGCATCCTTCCATTTAATGCCCTGTCTTTCACTGGAGGTGGGTTTTACAAGTTCTGTCTCCCTACTGTGGGGCATTTCATCTAAGGTCCCTCCCTTTGAGGCCTGAGAGTCTCTCACCTCCCAGGTCTCGGGGATATAGTTTATAACATAACTTTTAAAAGGCAGAGCTTAGCGGAATGCATTCTGACCTTATAAGAGGTATTGGGGCACCAGTTCCCCCTTCTCTTTGTCTCTGTCTCTATCTGTCTCTCTGTCTCTATCTGTCTCTGTCTCTCTCTGTCTCTGTCTCTTCCACTCTCTCTGACTCTCTCTCTGGCTCTTCATCTCTCTGTCTCTCTGTCTCTCTGTCTGTATCTCTCTGTCTCTCTGTCTGTATCTCTCTCTCTCTCTCTCTCTCTCTCTCTCTCTCTCACACACACACACACACACACACACACACACACACACACACACATTTCCTGGCCCTGAGATGAATAGTTTGGTCATATGCTCTCATAGTGTGTTCATTGCTACAAGCTCAAAACCAGCAGGACCATCTGGCCACAGACTGAAAACTCCAAACCTTTGAGCCAACTCCCCTTTGAAGATAATCATCTCCAGTATTTTGTCTCAGTAGCAGAAAACTAACATCACAGATTACTTACTGGTGAATGAGTTGTAAGGTAAAAGAGGAAAGATTCTTTTTTTTTAATTTATGAAATGGAAAAGACACCAATCTGTAAAAGAATATAATTGTTAATATAAGTCGGCAATGACTTCTCTTTTTCTTAGATTGTACTTCTGAGCATACTTTAAAAATGGATTGGCAGGATTAATATAGTAAAAATGGCCATCATGCCAAAAGCAATCTACAGATTCAATGTAATCCCCATCAAAATTTCAACTCAATTCTTCATAGAGTTGGAAAGAGAAATTGGCAAATTCATTTGGAAAAACAAAAGACCCAGGATAGCAAAAAAATTCTTAATAATAAGAGAACTGATGGAGGAATCACCATCCCCAATTTCAAGCTGTATTACAGAGCAATATGATAAAAAAAAAAAAAACTGTATGTTATTGGTACGAAGACAGGCAGGTAGGTCAATGGAATAGAATTGAAGATCCAAAAATGAACACACACACCCAATGTTACTTGATCTTTGACAAAGGAGCTAAAACCATCCAGTGGGAAAAAACACAGCATTTTCAACAAATGGTACTGGTTCAACTGGCAGTCAGCATGCAGAAGAATGCAAATAGTTCCAGTCTTATCACCTTATACAATGCTCAAGTCCAAGTGAATCAAGGACCTCCACATAAAACCAGATACTCAAACTAATAGAAGAGAAAGTGAGGAAGAGCCTCAAACACATGGGCACTGGGGAAAATTTCCTGAACAGAACACCAATCAATGGCTTATGCTATAAGATCAAAAATAGACAAATGGGACCCCATAAAATTGCAAAGCTTCTGTAAGGCAAAGGACATTATCAATAGGACAAAATGGCAACCAACAGATTGGGAAAAGATCTTTAACAATCCTACATCTGATATAGGGCTACTATCTGATATATACAAAGAACTCAAGTAGTTAGACTCCAGAGAACCAAATAACCCAATTAAAAAATGGGGTACAGATCTAAACAATAAATTCTCAACTGACAAATGTCAAATGGCTGAGAAGCACCTAAAGAAATGTTCTATATCCTTAGTCACCAGGGAAATGCAAATCAAAACAACCCTGAGATACAACTTCACACCAGTCAGAATGGCTAAGATCAAAAACTCAGGTGACAGCAGATGCTGGTGAGGATGTGAAGAAAGAGAAACACTCCTCCATTGTTGTTGGGATTTCAAGCTGGTACAACCACTCTAGAAATCAGTCTGGAGGTTCCTAAGAAAACTGGACATTGTACTACCTGAGGACCCAGCTATACCACTCCTGGACATATACCCAAAAGATGCTCCAACATACAACAAGGACACATGCTCCACTATATTCATAGCAGCCTTGTTTGTAATAGCCAGAATCTGGAAAGAACCCATATGTCCTACAACAGAAGAATGGATACAGAAAATATTATACATTTGCACAATGGAATACTACTCAGCTATTAAAAACAATGACTTCATGAACTTCTTAGGTAGATGGATGGAACAAGAAAATATCATCCTGAGTGTGGTAACCCAATCACAAAACACACACAAACAAACATACATACATACATACATACACACACACACACACACACACACACACACACACACACACACGAGCATGGTATGCATTCACTGATAAGTGGATAATAGCTCAAAAGCTCAGATTACCCAAGATACAATCCATAGACCACAAGAAGAAGGAAGACCAAAGAGGGGATGCTTTAGTTCTTCTTAAAAGGGGGAACAAAATACTCACAGGAGGAAATACATAGACAAAGTTTGCAGTAGAGACTGAAGAAAAGGCCACCCAGAGACTGTTCCACCCCAGGAATTCAGCCCATATACTGTCACCAGATCGAGACAATATTGTGGATGCCAAAATGTGCATGCTGACAGGCGTCTGACAAATACAGAGTCAGATGCTCTCAACCAACCATTGGACCGAGAATGGGGTCCCCAATGAAGGAATTAGAAAAATGAATGACGAAGCTGAAGGGGTTTTCAACCCCATAGGAAGAACAACAATATCAACCAACCAGACACTCCAGAGCTCCCAGAGACTAAACAACTGATCAAAGAGTAAACATGGAGAAAACCATGGCTTCAGCAGAATATGTAGCAGAGGAAGGCTATCAGGTATCAAGGAGAGGAGAGGTCTTTAGCCCTATGAACGCTCAATACCCCAGTGTAGGGGAATTCCAGGATAGGGAGATGGAAGGGAATGGGTGGGTAGGGAACACTCTCATAGAGGTAGGGGAGGGAGATGAGATAGGGTTATTCTATAGGGAAAACTGGGAAAAGGTGTAACATTTGAAATGTAAGTTTAAAAAAATCCAAAAAAAGAGGAAGAAAGAAAGAAAGAAGAAGGAAAGAGTGCTAGATTAAAAATCATGTAGAGAAACCAGCCATCTGGGCCCCACATCCTCTTAGGGGAGGTGAAAGCTTGGCTGCCAAAGCCACCAACTATGATTAAAAGCAACTGAAGATGAAAAGAAGCACAAAGAATTTCCCAAGTATTCTCTCACAAGATTGAGATTAATATCATACCTCTCAACATAAGCAAATGCATTGTTATTCCTGTTTTTAAATTCAAGAAATTGTTTTGAAAACATGTTTTTCCTTTTTCTGAACAGTTGATGGACCACCAGTATTTCAGAAGTATGACCATGTGACCAGCCTTGTAGAGTCAGCTGATTCCAAGTGCCTCTGAGACCTACTGGGGACTCCTCAAATAGCCACAGAATCAAACCTTCATTGGTCCTTAGGATCAATTCTAGCAAACTATATGACATCAACCACTCTCTGTGGGGTCAACACCTTACCACACATGCCACAGCCACACTTCCTATATTTATTAACAAAATAATACATCGAATGTAGTTGGCACAGGGACGGATAGCTTCACTCAGGAAATCTACATAATACAAAAGACTGAGGGGAAAACGGCCCTTCTCCAAAGCTCTCAATGTTAGTCATACTGCAAGATGGCAGTGTGCCAATTGAGTAATTGCTGCCATGTTTGCCTGTGTAGACTCAGCCTCATGCTCCCTATAAAGTTTTCATCAGGAAAAATACAGGTTTTCTTCATAGAGAAAACAAATGTCTTATCTCTGCTATTAGAAGAATCTGACCCTGGAGTATTTGAGAGTTCAGGGAGGATCGTGATGCTAGCCAAGAAGTATTTAACAAGCAGGAACTGTGAACTCAACAATAGTGTGGGAAGTTTTTATTATTGTAGAAGCATAACTCACAGTAGCACTGTTTCCAAAAAGAAAAAAAAAGTTTCTGTTATGAATGACTGGTGACTCTCTTTAAACACTCTTGCTCTGGTGTCCCTGTCCCTTAACCTCTCTGCACAATCATTATAAGTTTTTATGGCTTCTCCTGCCTTGCCCATTCCTAAAACATTACAATTCCTAGACACTGGGGTCATGACCTTTGTTCCTTCTGTGCAGTGACTCTAAGATCATTGTAACTTGAAATATGGCCATTCTGAGCTATACCTCAAGATTAAAATTGTATAACAAAAAGATGTATGTATCTAACTTCCCACTGTTCATTCCCAATTGGAAATCCCAAGACTCCTTGCATCCAACCGAACTCATTTAATGCCCATTAAAATAATTCCTCCTTGTATTTTTGAACCTAGAAAATGTTTTGCTCAAACCACACCCTACCCAACAGCTAATTCTCTATTGCTCCTTCTTACAGACTGCTTCTTTTCCTTCTGTGGTTACTTTGATTTTTGACATTGCCTAAATTGCTACAGCAATGGCTTCCACTCTTGCTTTTTCCTACACATTCTCCAGAAACTACAGCAACCATAATATTCTGAAAAAGGGATGACAGCAGAGAGAAATAGAGGTGAAAGGGGGAAGGAAGAAGAGGAGAATGATTATTGCTGAGCATTTTCACTGCCCTGCAGATAAGTCGTGGTCTCTAATTAACTGCTGCTACTGTGCTGACATTTTCTCATCCCTTCCCATACTCTTGAGTAGTCTCTATAATAATGAAAAATTATCCTTTGTTTCTCAAGAGTTAGTCCTTCACCCCTATATCTTAGATTAAGCTACTTGGTTTCAAACGCTTTTACCATTGTCTCCACAACCTTCACTTGGCTCATTGCTTCTTCTTCTTCTTCTTCTTCTTCTTCTTCTTCTTCTTCTTCTTCTTCTTCTTCTTCTTCTTCTTCTTCTTCTTCTTCTTCTTCTTCTTCTTCTTCTTCTTCTTCTTCTTCTAATTCTTCTTCTTCTTCTTCTCCTCCTCCTCCTCCTCCTCCTCCTCCTCCTCTTCCTCCTCCTCCTTCTTCTTCTTCTTCTTTTCTGCTGCCCATCTTCTCTATAATCTTTGTGGTCTAAGTTGAATGTACTTCCAGTGTGCCTTATAATCACCCAATGATTTTAAGACAATGTAGGGGGAAACACTACATGTTTGACATAAGACATTGCCATAGGAGCCTTCATACAAGGGCATTGTCATGAGGTGGGTAATGGATGAGGTGAATGTACACCAAAAAAATAAGTTTAAAATCTTTTGGCCATGGAACATAATGTCTACTCAATTGCTCATCCAAATTACCAGACATTCATGGCAGAAACTTTTTCTGGAAACATTTTCTGGTCCTATGAGTTATGCTTCCCTAATCTCCACATAAAACATCCCACACCACTGTGAAATTTGAAATTTATGCTTGCTACATACTTCTTGGCTAGACACATAATCTTCCTGACTCTCAAACTGTGTTGAGAAGTTAACATTCAGAAAACAAGATTACTGTTGTTAGGAATGTGGCTAGCATCATAAGAAATGGCCACATGACCCAAGTGTCTCAGTAAGACCAACTTGACTTCTGCAGAAAGGTGCACTGCAGTGGTGAGCAGTTGCCAATCATATGGAGTGGCAGGCTTTGGAGACAAGTTTGCAGGGAGCTGAAACTCAGGAGAAAAAGAACCTTACATTCTAGGAACTAGAAAAACAAAATTTATGTGGGGGGTTACTAAATGGCCCTCTCTTGAAGTGGAGTTATTCTTGGGTGACCAGTTAAGCATGACAATATGCTTCTCACAGTATTCATAGAAAGCTCAGGGCTAGGAGACTTGGTACTTCAAGAAAAAAATTACATTAAAAAACAAAAGAGAGAGAGAGAGAGAGAGAGAGAGAGACCACACTGATTGGTAGCACGATGAGGCAAGGAATTTTTGCAGTGAATGTCAAATTTTCAGTGTGTACAAGTCCTCAGTTTCTCTTTACACTCCTCTTTTTGTAAATGAATAGCTGTAGATTCCTCTCCAATAACCATGACTTCACTAGCTCTGAGTTTCCAGCACTAGGCATCATTTATTTTTTTGTTGAAAAGCTCTGAAATCCAACTAAAGAGCTGTAACTGTCACTATGAAAATCAGCGTGAAGAATTTTCACAAAGCTAAAAATAAAGCTACATATAACCCAGCTACATATACCTTTGGTTGTGTGTGTGTGTGTGTGTGTGTGTGTGTGTGTGTGAGAGAGAGAGAGAGAGAGAGAGAGAGAGAGAGAGAGAGAGAGAGAGAGAGAGACTGTGTATGTTTATGTATATACATATATCTTATATGTATGCTTATGCCCAAAGGACTGGACATTTTCCTTCACAGATATTTGCTCAGCCATGTTCCTTGCTGCCCTGTTCACAATAACCAAGAAGTAGAAACAGCCAAAATGTCCTACAAATGATGAATGAATACTAAGAATGTGGCAATTAACACTATAAAATACTGATCAATTATAAAGAAAAATGAAATCACAAACTTTGTTTGTAATTGGACGGTATTGAGTGAGGTAGCCCAAATCCAGAAAGACATACACAATATCATTTTTTATCTTGTTTTGATTAAAAGTTATCAATGATAAAATGTTATCATTGTCTGTGTATTCTCTCTCTTATTTCCACATTTTTTATCTCATGAGAGCTCTGTATAATAAGCCCAATATATGTGTCTATATGTATTAAATACCTCAAAGATATGCATCTAATTTTTTATATTTATATTTATTAATCTAAAAGTGTATTAGAAGTATAAATATATTTAAATATAGTATTTCTTTAGCTATTCATCTGTTTTAAACTCATTCAAGTAAATCTCTATCTGAATTAATCTCTCATTAGTGCAAAACATCAGCATGGACATCTCTTCAGATAAGCACATTTTATACAGCTATGATAAAAGTCAAATAACTTATTAGGAAAGCAAGAGGAGGCATGTTTTATACAGAGCCAACCAGAGGATAGATTAATGGTCATCTAGCCTAGTAGAAAGATTCTAATAAAGTATGAAATGATACATAACCAATGAGCCAGAATGAAGTTCTTTAAAAACATATGATTTATACTGAGACAAAAATATTAAAGGAGAACTTCAAATGTTGCTCTCTTACAGTGCTGGCAAATGAGAACTAGGTAATACACAGAGTAGGGATGGTTGAAGGAAAAAAAAATCATCATCTCCTTGGGCATTGTATTGAGATTTAAAGAACCTCAACCCAAACCCTGTCTACATCTACTGTTTCTCAACAACAACAATAAAACTGGGAAGACTTCCGTTGGTGTTAATTAATGTTTAGAATCAAGAATTAATTAAATTAGATGGAATCTACTTAGAGGCAGACAGCTCAAAAAAATTACTTCTTTGCTTTCCTGACCTCATGAAATAAAATCTTTCAAACCCAATTTTCAACATTTTGCAAGAAGGACTCTATAAAGCTGGCAGGCTATGCATTCTTGAAATTGGTCTTGTGTCTTCAGAATCCTAGTTTCCATTCATAATTATGCTACTAAGTTCCATCATAGGTTGGTAAGCATTAGCACCTCAGAGTAAGCCTTGCCACACACAGATATATGCCATATACTAGGGCATTGTCTCTCATCCTCATCTTTTTCCTGCCAGAACATCACATATGTTGCCAAAGATATCCATGCAAATGGTTCTGACATCTAAGCTACTGGCTTAACTTCTACTCAAGTAGATGACGGCAAATTCTAAACCAAGAAGGCCAATTTGAAAGCTCTAAAATCTCAGGCTAGATTGACACCAGCTCCAAATCTGGCTCTACAACTCTACAAGTTCCTTTTTAGAGAAGAAGCATCAGCTACCAGTTTGAAATCTTAAAGTATCACTTTTAAATCTGGATTAATTAGTCTTGATTCTCTAGAGTAATAAAACTCTCTGTAAATATAGAAAAGAAATTTGTTAGAATGACTTACAGGCTACGATCCAGATAATACAACAAAGTCCAAGAGTCTAGTTGTTATTCAGTCCAAGAGGCTGAATGTCTCATATAGTCTTCAGTATATGCCAGAATCCAGAAGAAGTAGGTTCTAAAGTCAATGAAGGAATGGACTTGCTGTCAAGGTGAAAGAAAGCAGGCAGAGTAAAGGTTATTTCTTCCATATTCTTTATTTAGGGCATCAGCAGAATTTGTGGTTGGTCTTTCAACCTGAAAAGTTCTGGATTAAAGCAGTGTCTACCCATCTCAAAGATCTGTATCATAAGCAGATCTTCCCAGTTCAAATAATCTAACTAAGCAAAAATTCTTCACAGGTGTGCTCAGACATTTTAGGATTTTAGTTAATTCATGATACAGTCAACTTGCCAATTAACATATGTCTTTAATATCAGCACTTTGGACACTAGTGCATGATTGCTGTGAGTTTGAGACTAGGCCAGGCTATACAACAAGTACCAAGCCAACCAAAATTCTGTCTCAAAAAAACTTTTGCTTTTTGATTTATTATCTAATATTGAGGGTATAAATTAACTAATGAAATTGTATGCTCTGCTCTATGACATAAAATAATTGGTTTTGCTTCATTTTCTATTGTCGGGAAGAGGCACCATTACCAAGGAAACTTATAAAAGAAAATTGAATTGGAACTCATAACTCCAGAGGATCAGAGTTCATAGCCATCACAGTAATTGAGAGTTTACATCTTGAAACAACAAACCACAAAGCTCAGAGGAAGTGAGGAGAGAGAGAGAGAGAGAGAGAGAGAGAGAGAGAGAGAGAGAGAGGGAGGGACGGAGGGAGGGAGGGAGGGAGGGAGGGAGGGAGGGAAGGAGGGAGGGAGGGAGAGGGAGAGGGAGAGAGGGAGAGAGAGAGACTATAAATGATGTGGGCTTTTTAAATCTAAAATCCCACCTCTAATGATACAGCTCCTCTGACAAGGCCACACCTCCTCATTTTTCCCAAACAGTTCCATGACATTTAAGGGGTCAAGGATTTAAATATATGAGCCTTTGCCAGAACGCTCAGGCCATTTGCCACCGGGAACAGAGGAGATCCAGGGTTGCAGGCCTGGTGAGACTGAGATGCAAGTGATCGGGACACAAAAAGGGCTAGGCCTGGTGTGCAGAAACCATGGCCCCAGATTAGGTTAGGGGAGCAGGAACTCTGCCGTAGGGACTCGGTTTCCACCTGGAAGGCCCTTGTGTGTAGACCAAACACTCAGGCCATTTGCCACCAGAAACAGTGGAGATCAAGAAACACAGGCCTAGTGAGACTGCACTGTGAGTAGCTTGGGCACAGAGAAGGCTAGGCCTAGCTGGCAGTAGGTGCGGCCCTCTGGTTTATCCAGGGTAGAAGGAACTCAGCGGTAGAGACTCGAATCTACCCAGAAGACCCCTTGTGTGGGGAACAAATGCTCAAACCATTTGACACCAGGAACAGCAGAGATCCAGGGACACAGGCCAGGTACATGGGAGAGACGGGAACCAATCACTGACAAGACCACGTATAATCACAAACAACAAGATGGAAAGAGGAAAGCGAAAGAACTTACCCAATGGAAACCAAGACAACCTGGCAACATCAGAACCCAGCTCTACCATCAGAGCAAACAGAAGAATGACAAACACTCCAGAAAAATAAGACTCTGACCTGAAATCATACCTCAAGATGATCATAGAGATCTTTAAAAAGAACAGGAGGAAAAGCATAAAGAAATAGAAGCTTTTAAAGAGGAAACACACACAAACACACAAAAAAACACTCAAAGAAATCAAAGAACTAGAGGAAAACAGAACCAAAGAGATGAAGGAATTGAAGAAGGAATTTAAAATGGAAATGGAAACAAGAAAAAAAAAAACACTAAAAGAGACAACCCTGGAGGTAGAAAACCTAAAAAAAAAATCAGTAGTCACAGGTGCAAGCATCTCCAACAGACTACAAGAGATGGAAGAGAGAAACTCAGTGGCCAAAGACAACATTGCAAACATAGACAAGACAATCAGAGAAGATGCAAAAGCCAAAAAGCTCCTAACCCAAAATGTCCAGAAGATCCAGGACACAATGAGAAGACCAAACCTAAGGATAATAGGAATAGAAGAGGGCAAAGAATATCAACTAAGAGGCACATATCTTCAACAAAATTGCAGAAGAAAACTTCCCTACCCTTAAGAATGAGATGACCATGAGCATAAAAGAAGTCTACAGAACTCCAAATAGAGTGGACCAGAAAAGAAATTCCTCCCAACACATAATAGTTAAAATGCCAGGTACCCAAACCAAAGAAAGAATACTCAAAGCAGTAAGGGAAAAGGGTCATGTAACATATAAAGGCAGACCAATCAGAATCATACCCGACTTCTCAACAGAGACTACGAAAGCTAGAAGACCCTGGACAGACATCATGCAGACCGTAAGAGAACACATGTGCCAGCACAAGCTGCTATACCCATCAAAACTCTCAATCACCATAGATGGAGAGACCAAGATATTTCAGGACAAAATTAATTTACAGAAAATCTGACCACAAATCAAGCACTACAATTAACTATAGGTGGAAAACCCAATACAAGGGGGGGGGGGGGGGGGGGGGACTACATCCTAGTAAGAACAAGAAAGTACCTAAGCAAGAAAACCAAAAGAAGAAAGACACACAGGCACAATTCTACCTCCAAAAGCAAAAATAGCAGGAAACAACAACCAATATTCCTTAATATCTGTTAACATAAATGGACTTAATTCCCTCAATAAAAGGACATAGGCTATCACACTGGATACATAAACAGAATCCAGCATTTTGCTGCATACTGGACACTCATCTCAGAGACAAAGAGAAACACTATCTCAGAGTGAAAGGTTGGGAAAAAAATCTTCAAAGGAAACAGCCCAAAAAAACAAGCTGGAGTAGCGATTTTAATATCGAATAAAATTGATTTTGAACCAAAAGTTATCAAAAAAAGATATGGAAGGACAATTTTACTCATTACAGAGAAAATTGTCAGGAGAAACTCTCAATCCTTAACATATATATGCTCCAAATACAAGAGCACCCATATTCATAAAAGAAACCCTACTAACTCAAAAAATACATAGCACCCCACACAATAATAGTGGGAGACCTCAACACCCCACTCTCACCAATGGACAGATTATGGAAACAGAAACTGTAGAAGGACACAGTAAAACTAGCAGAGGTTATGAACTAATTGGGATTAAAAGACATCTACAGAACATTTCATCCGAAAACAAAAGAATACACCTTCTTCTCAGCATGTCATAGCACCTTCTCCAAATCTGACCATATAATAATTCACAAAACAAGCCTCAATAGATATAAAATTGAAAACTTCCATGCATCCTATCAGATCACCATGGTCTAAGGCTGGTCTTTAATAACAACAAAGACAACAAAAAGCCCATATACACACGGAAACTGAACAATTCTCTATAAAATGATAGCATGGTCAAGACGAAATGAAGAAAAAAATTAAGGATTTTCTAAAATTTAATGAAAATGAAAACACAACATACCCAAACCTATGGGATGCAATGAAAGCAGCACTGAGAGAAAAACTCATAGTTCTGAGTGCTTCCAAAAAGAAACTAGAGAGAGCATATACTAGCAACTTGACAGCACAGTTGAAAGCTCTAGAATAAAAGGAAGCAGATACACCCAATAGGAGTAGACAGCAAGAAATAATCAAATTCAGAGCAGAAATTGACCAAATATAAACAAAAAGAACCATTCAATGAATCAACAAAACGAAGAGTTGGTTCTTTTTTAAAATTAACAAGATTGAAAAACCCTTAGTAAGACTAACTAGAGGGCAAAGAGAGAGTATCCAAATTAACAAAATCAGATATGAAAGTGGAGACATAACAACTGAAACTGATGAAATTCAAGATCCTACTACAAAATCCTCTACTCAACAAAGCTGGAAAATCTGGAGGGTGTGGATGAGTTCCTAGACAGATAGCAGATACTAAAGTTAAACCAGGACCAGGGAAACCATCTAAATAATCCCATAACACCTAAAGAAATAGAAGCAGTCATCAAAAGCCTCCCAAACAAAAAAATCCCAGGTCCAGATGGGTTCAGTGCAGAATTCTATCAGACATTTATTGACGATCTAATACCAATACTCTCCACACTATTCCACAAAATAGAGTCAGATGAAACACTACCTAACTCATTTTTCGAGGCTACAATAACACTTGTTCTTAAACCACACAAAGACCCTAGAAGGAAAAAGAACTTTAGACCAATCACACTTATGAACATTGATGCAAAAATACTCAACCAAATCCTTGCAAACTGAAGCCAAGAACGCATCAAAACGATCATTCGCCATGATCAAGTAGACTTCATCCCTGGGATGCAGGGATGGTTTAATATACAGAAATCCATCAACAAAATCCACCATATAAACAAACTCACAGAAAAAAAACACATGGTCATCTCACTAGATGCTGAGAAAGCATTTGACAAAATACAACACCTCTACATGTCTTGGAAAGAACAGGAATCCAAGGCCCATACCTAAACATAATAAAAGCAATATATAGCAAAAAAATAGCCAACATCAAACTTAACAATGAGAAACTTGAAGCTAAAATCAGTGACTAGACAAGGCTGCCCACTCTCCCCTTACCTATTCAATATAGTACTGGAAGTCCTGGCCAGAGCAATTAGACAGCAAAAGGAAATCAAAGGGATACAAATTGGAAAGGAAGAAGTAAAAACATTATTATTTGCAGATGACATGATAGTGTATGTAAGTGACCACAAAAATTCCACCAGAGAACTTCTACAGCTGATAAACAAGTTCATCAAAGTGGCTGGATATAAAATTAACTCAAACAAATCAGTAGCCTTCCTCTACTCAAAGGACAAACATGTGGAGAAAGAAATTAGGGAAAAGATACCCTTCACAATAGTCACAAAAAATATGAAATACCTTGGTGTGACTCTAACTAAGCAAGTACAGGACCTGTATGACAAGAACTTCAAATCTCTAAAGAAGGAAATTGAGGAAGATATCAGAAAATGGAAAGATCTCCCATGCTCACGGATTGGAAGGATCAACATTGTAAAAATGGTCATCTTACCGAAAGCAATCTACAGATTCAATGCAATTCCCATCAAAATTTCAACCCAATTCTTCAAAGAGTTGGAAAGAGTGATGTGCAATTTCATCTGGAATAACAAAAGACCTAGAATAGCAAATACCACCCTCAACAGCAACAACAACAACAACAACAACAACAACAAAAAATCTGAGGGAATCACCATTCCTGACCTCAAGCTATTGTGGTAAAAACTGCATGGTACCGGTACAGTCACAGGCACATGGATCAATGGAATAGAATAAAAGATCCAGAAATGAGCTCTCACACATACAATTACTTGAGCTGTAAACATTCAGTGTTAAGAGGTCAGCCTCTTCAACAAATGGTGTTGGTCCAACTGGCACTCAGCATGCAGAAGAATGAAAATAGACCATTTCTTATTTCAATGTACAAAGCTCAAGTGTAAGTGGATCAAAGATCTCCACATTAAACCAGATACACTGAAACTATTAGAAGAGAAATTAGTGAAAACCTTACAACACATAGGCACAGGAGAAAATTTTTTGAACAGAACACCAATTGCTTGTGCTCTAAGGTCAAATATCAACAAATGGGACTTAATGAGATTGCAAAATTTCTATAAGGCTAAGGACACTGTCAAGAAAACAAAACAGCAGCCAACAGATTGAGAAAAGATCTTTACCAACTCCACATCTGATAGAGGCCTAATATCCAAGGTATACAAAGAACTCAAGAAGTTAGACACCAGGGAATCAAAAAATCCTATTAAAAACAGGGAACAGAGCTAAACAAAAAGTTCTCAACTGAGGAAGATTGAATGGCTGAAAAGCACCTAAGGAAGTGCTTGACATCCTTAGTCATCAGGAAAATGCAAATCAAAACAACCCTGAGATTCCACCTCACAGCAGTCAGAATGCCTAAGATCAAAAATTCAGATGACAGCAGATGCTGGTGAGGATGCGGAGAAAGAGGAACACTTCTCCACTATTGATGGGGTTGTAAACTGGTACAACCACTCTGGTAATCGGTCTGGCAGTTCCTCAGAAAATTGGACATTGTACTACCTGAAGACCCAGTTATTCCACTTCTGGGTATATACCTTAGAGACGTTCCAACATACAACAAAGACACATGCACCACAATGTTCATAGCAGCACCATTTTTAAAAAACCAGAAGGTGGAAAGGACCCAGATGTCCTTCAGTAGATGAATGGATACAAAAATTATAGATTTACAAAATTGAGTACTACTCAGCTATCAGAAACAATGACTTTATGAAATTTTTAAGAAAATGGATGCATCTAGAGAATATCATCCTGAGTGAGATAACCCAGTCACAAAAGAACAGACATAATATGCAGTCACTGATAACTAGATACTAACCCCAGAAAGTTCTGAACACCCCAGAAACAACTCACAGACTATATGAAGTTCAAGAGAAAGTAAAAGGAAAAAAAAAAAAGAAAAACCATTATGCTTAATCTTTACACACCAAAAAAACTTTGACTATTTCCAGGTTACATCTTGTTTTACATGTACTTTATGGTCACTGTAACTAGTAGATTTTAATGCATTCTATCCAACCTTTTTAAAAAATCAAGTACTGACAAATATATATTCATATACTTTTATGCAAAAAATGCTTTTAAAATCTGTACTTTTATCTCTGTTTTTAAAATAAAGGTGTTCAGTTAAAAAAATAAAATAAAAATAAATATATGAGCTTTTGAGGGCTATTCTCATTCAAACCACACACTCACCAACTCTTTGGGAGATTTTAAAGAAATTCCAGGAAATTATAGAAATTGACTCATTAATAATGTAAAGTAAAGGGTCACTAATATTTTCAAGTACATTAATGTAATTAGAAACCTCCCTGAAGAGAAATATGACTCACAGGTAAACCAGGAAAGACCTAAGACAGTGTTAATGCTGAAGTGGGAGTGCATTAAAGCTGGATTTCTTACCTATGTTAAGAAGCAAAGAAGTCGAAATTTTACTTGAAAGTAAATGGGCTGAGGGAAAGGACAACTCCCAGGTACAAAGAGTAGCAAAGGAGAATGAAATTTCCAATCACATAAACAAACAACTTAGTTATGTGAGTCTGTGCTTATGACTTAGCCTGTCTGACCGTAATGTAGACCTGTCATGTTCTTAATAATCATCAGAGTTTTGCTTTGGAACACAATGAGGGATAGGAAAATGCAGTTATTGAGAGAAAATGGAGAATTATCATGACTTTAAAAGCAAAGCTGCCTGCTGCCTTATTCCTCAGGAGATATCTATGAAACAGACCAAACATAGAGACAAGAAAGTGGACCTACTCCAAGAGATGTCCATCCATCCCATATGAGGTGATGTCCTGGGATACTCTAGTCTAGGAGAAAGAAGAGCCAGGTAAGCAAGTAGGAGACACTGCTCACTAGCCTTCATCTGCTGCTTCTAGGGCACAAACTCCTCTTCAAAGGGCAAATGAAGAAAAAAAAGGTCAATGCTGGGATCAATCAATTAATAATGAAATCATTTGCTGCTGAGATTTCACTTTTAGTTGAATGTTTCCTTGGTCAAACTTTTCTCAGAAAGATTCAGCACATCAGGTCACTTTCCATGGAGTTAGCACTCATGATACAGCAGATACTGCCAGGGCCCCATCTCTTTTAACTCTGCACTGTTGAGGGCTCTCTGCTTGGAGAAAGTTGGTGAGTAATATTTTCTGAGTTTATCTTTCTGGTTTATATTTAATCATTTCCTGTGGAGATTATTCCAAACTTACCCCCTGATCAGACAGCTGGATTCAATTCACCTCCCTCCCACCCACCCACCCTCATAGTTTAGATTGCTGGAAACTATTAAGAAAGAAGCATTCATATTTTCAGCAGCACAACAGGTCATTGCAATGCCTCAGGCTAAAAGTCTGGAGGCCTATAGCCCCAGAAGCAAGTTTCAGATTAACTCAAATGGTGCTATGACCTGACTTGGTGAAAATGGTGGTCTCTTGTCCTTCTGGTTTAATTGTCAGACTGATTTTTATTGTTACCATTTCTTCTCTAAAAAGCAACCAGAGCCAGGTGTGGCTTTAGCTATAGATAGAAAACTCAGGTCTTGCAGAGGCTAAAAGAGAGGAATTAAAGCATCAGCAACTGTGCTTGAGTGTAAAGGTGAGTCTGCTGTCTGCTTTCCCTGCCCCTGTCTCTCTTTTTCTCTCTAAAGAATCTCCAAAGCTCATAAGTAGCTATCTCTTTGCATTAAAAATTGTTGTTTTCTGCTTTAAAAGATGTATTTGTTTGTTTGTTTGTTTGTTTGTTTGTTTATATTTTATACCTATGAGTATTTCACTTGCATGTACATATGGGTACCACATAGATGCCTGGTACCCACAGATGCCCAAATATTATATTATATACAAATTATATATTGAATATATATATACATATATATATCCAAGAGAGCCTCCACAGTACTCCAAGAGAGAACCTTCATCTCTGATGCCACTTGTCAATCATACCCAGAGTTTATGCAGAGAGCTCTCTAACTGGATAGTGAACATCTCCATTCTTCATGGAGAGGAAACAAAACTTTATCATACTCCATTTTGAAACTCTTTGGCCTATTAGGGTATAAAATGAGTTTTATTTTATGTGTATTTAAGAAATAAACTAATGTTTTATTAGGATTCATTGCATTTTCATCCTATTTCAGAGAAACATTTGAGTGGTATTTAAAAAGGCTTCTGGAGAGTATTCAGATACATTCTTTTACTTGGTTCTTCCACATGGTTAAGAAGGTGTTATCAGCATGTCCTTCTATTATATGGACATTCAAATAAAAACATTCTGGGCAGAAATGGGAACTAGTGGTGAAATACCTACAAGCCACTGGAAATGTTCTTAATGTAGCTGATACTCAAGATGAGATAAATGGTCAGTGTGTGTATTATGTATTTCACTGGAAGATGAAAAGAAAGACAGGGAGGGAGAGTTTATTCTTTCTCTGTGAGGAGTACAGATGGGATAGCCTGGTGAGAAGTGAGGAAGGAAAAAAACCAGCGCCAGACAAACTGTCTTATAGACATGATGCTGACTGAGAGTTGCCTATCAAGCAAGAGCCTACCCTTCAACCATGGCAGAGTGTTATGGGTGTGGAAAATAGAGCTATGCTCCACTTGACTAGAATTGGATTGAACTTAATAAACGAGTCTTGACGTTTGATTTTGATATTGCTCTGAGAGTTGCTTATTTCTAAATTTGCTCTGGGCCATAGTCGTATCTAGCTCCACCAACACTTATGCCCGAATCCCCACAAAGGCGCCTTCCCTTGCAACATTCTACAGAGAATACTTATAATTCTATATAATTCTTCAAGAGTTGGAAGAGAAAATTTACACTGGGTTGGTGTGGTACATGCCTTTAGTTCCAGTTCTCAGGAGTCAGAGGCAGGAGATTTCTGAGTTTGAGGCCAGCCTTGTCTACAAAGAGTTCCAGGGCAGACAGTGCTACCCAGAGAAACCTTGTTTCAAAAAAGAAAGAAGACAAGGAAAGAAGAAAGACAGAAGAGGAGAATTTTCAATTCTTTGCACCTTACTTTAGGGCAAGTTGGCCTGCTCCTCTGTGTTATCATGTGGCATCTTTCAAACCAATTTATAATCGCCACGAACTAGAAAACTGGGTCCCCTCACACATGCCTGTGTATTCTTGCTGCCTGTTTCCTATGCTTTTCTTCACACACTCCCATAATCACATGTTCCAGTGCTACTCTCTTCTCAATTCCCAGAGCCTTTTCATCATCAACCATCATCAGAAACGCAGTCTTACTGATTTGGGATATGTACCCATGGTGCTCTCTGTCTTTAGCCTTCTCATCGATAAGCTGATGTGGATGACTGTAGATGCATATTTCAGAAAGTGTATTTTGCAGAACAGATGGGGGTCTCTTGAAAAACTTATTCTGAGATTAGATGAGTTAGAAAGTGTTTAATCAAATCATATTTTTTATGAAACATTGGAACAGCAAATTCCATCAAGTCAGAAATATCTGTTGTGCTCTCTGCTGTGTCCCCATACCTAGAAAAGTGCCTGGCACTTGTGATGCACTGGTTATTTCTAGAATGAGTGATTTTCAGAGACTTTAATCAGAATTGAACCTATTAGAAGTGGCCAAGAAATGAATGCCATTTGTAATATGCTGTTTACATTTATGTCAACTTGACCCAAGCTGGAGTCTTCTGAGAGAAGGTAACTCCAGTTGAGAAAGTAGGTCTATACTATCAACACATGACAAGTCTATAAGGCATTTTCTTAAATAGTGATTGAAGGGCAAGGGCCAAGCCCATTGAGAGTGGTGCCAGCTGTGGTATGGTGGTCTTTGGTTCTACAAGAAAGCAGGCAGAGCAAGCCATAGGAAGCAAGGCCGTGAGCAGCACTCATCCATGACCTCCACACCAGCTCCTGACTCTAGGTTCCTGCCTTGTGTGAGTTCCTACCCTGACTTCATTCAATGACGAACTGTGATAAAGATGTGTAAGTGAAATAAACCCTTTTCTTTTCACGTTTATTTTGGTCATGGTGTTTTATCACAGCAAGAGAAAGTCTAACTAACACATATAATCTTTATTTTTTTTTTCTTTTTCTGAGATACATGGAAAAACTGATGTTTGTCAACACATATTAAATTACTATTGATTCTACCAAAGAACTCATAAACCTGATAAACAACTTCAGCAAAGTGGCTGAATGTAAAATTAACTCAATCAAATCAGTAGTCTTCCTCTACTCAAAGGATAAACAGGCTGAGAAAGAAATTAGGGAAGCGACACCCTTCACAATAGTCACAAACTATATAAAATACCTTGGTGTGACTCTAACCAAGGATGTGAAAGATCTGTATTACAAGAACTTCAAGTCTCTGAAGAAAGAAATTGAAGACAATCTCAGAAGATGGAAAGAGCTCCCATGCTCATGGATTAACAGAAATAATATAGTAAAAATGGCCAACTTGCCAAAAGTAACCTACAGATTCAATGCAATCCCCATCAAAATTCCAACTCAATTCTTTATAGATTTGGAAAGAACAATTTGCAAATTCACTTGGAGAAACAAAAAACCCAGCATAGCAAAAACTATTCTCAACAATAAAGGAATTTCTGGGGGAAATCAAGATTCTCAATCTCAAACGTTATTACAGAACAATTGTGATTTAGAAAAAAAACTGTATGGTGTTGGAACACAGACAGGTAGCTAGATCAATGGAATAGAATTGAAGATTCAGAAATGAACCCACATACCTATTGTCACTTGATCTTTGACAAAGGAGCTAAAACCATCTGGTGGAAAAAAGACAGCATTTTCAACAAATGATGATAGTCCAACTTTTGATCAGCATGTAGAAGAATACAAATGGATCCATTCTTATCACCTTGTACAAAGCTCAAGTCCAAATGGATGAAGGACTTCCACATAAAACCCAATACTCTGAAACTAATGGAAGAGAAAGTGGGGAAGAGCCTCAAACACTTAGGCACAGGGGGAAAAAATCCTAAATAGAACACCAATGCTTTATGCTCTAAAATCAAGAATCAACAAATGGGACTTCATAAAATTGCAAAGCTTCTGTAAGTCAAAGAATATTGACTTACAGGACTCAATAGGACAAAAGGGCAACCAACAGATTGGGAAAAGATTTTTGCCAATTCTATATCCAATAAAAGGCTAATACCCAATATATACAAAGAATCAAGAAGTTAGACTCCAGAGAATCAAATAACCCTATTAAAAATGGGACAGAACTAAACAAAGAATTCTCAGCTGAGGAATATCAAATGACTGAGAAGCACCTAAAAAAATGTTCAACATTCTTAGTCATCAGGGAAATGCAAATCAAGCTCAGGTGACAGCAGATGCTGGTGAGGATATTGAGAAAGAGGAACACTCCTCCATTGTGAATGGGATTGTAAGCTGGTACAACCACTATGGAAATCAGTCTGGAGGTTCCTAAGAAAACTGGACATTGTACTACCTGAGGACCCAGCTATACCATTCCTGAGCATATACCTAAAAGATACTCCAACATATAACAAGGATACATGTTCTACTATGCTCATATCAGCCTTATTTATAATAGCCAGAACCAGGAAAGAACCCCCGATGTCCTACAACAGAGGAATAAATACAGAAAATGTGGTACATTTACACAATGAAGTACTCCTCAGCTATTAAAAACAATGACCTCATGAACTTCATAGGTAAATGAATGGAACTAGAAATTATTATCCTGAGTGAGGTAACCCACTCACAAAAGAACACACATGGTATGCACTCACTGATAAGTGCATATTAGCTCCAAAGCTTCGATTACCCAAGAGATAATCTGCAGATCACAAGAAGCTCAAGAAGAAGGAAGACCAAAGAGGAGATGCTTCAGTTCTTAGAAGGGAGAGCAAAATGTTCACAGGAGGATATGCAGAGACAAAGTGTGAAGCAGAGACTGAAGGAAAAGTCACCCAGAGGCCCCATTTTTGGGATCCATCCCATCATATACTGTCCCCAAACCCAGACAATATTGCTGATACCAAGAAGTGCATGCTGATATGAACTTGATATAGCTATCTCCTAAGAGGCCCTTCCAGAGCCTGAGAAATAGAGTCAGATGCTCTCAACCAACCATTGTACTGAGACACATCCCCAGTGGAAGAGTTAGAGAAAGGATTGAAGGAGCTGAAGATATTTTCAACTCCATAGGAAGAACAACAATGTCAACCAACCAGATCCCCCTGAGCTCACAAGTACTAAACCACCAATCAAAGAGAACACATGGCTCCAATTGCATTGTAGCAGAGGATGCCCTTATTAGCTGTCAAGGAGAGGAAAAGCCCTTGACCCTGTGAAAGTTCAATGTTCCAGTGTATGGGAATGCCAGGGTAGGGAAGTGTGAGGGAGTGGGTATATGGATGGGGGAGCCCTCTCATAGAGGCAGGGGGAGGGGAATGGCATAGGGGGATTCCAGAGGGGAAACCGGAAAAAGGGATAACATTTGAAATGTAACTAAAGGAAATATCCAATAAAAAATTACTGTTGAAACCCCCTGCTGAACTAATTATTTGAGTCTTTTACTGTAATTATTATAAACACTGTAAGAGAGAAAGAAATTGAAAATATTTTGAGCCATTAGTAATTTTTTAAACAACAAGATGACACCTGTGTTAAAATATTTTGGCATATGTGAAATATCACCCCAAAACCATATTGGCTTAACAGTTTATAAATAATGCTTGAAAATCTAAAGAGTTAAGAAAAATTTTAGATGTATTTGTAATCTTTAAAGATGTATTTGTAATCTCCATTAGAAAAAAAAACATGCCTTAATTTTTCAGAGAGCAAGTGACCCAACTATATTCTTTTATTTTCTCCTGGTTAGATGGAGCAGTGTTACTCTCCCTTCCAACTAAACATGAGCTGTTGACAGTCTCCAATGGCCTATTCTCCCCCTTAAACTTTGATATACTTTGAGAAGCAGAAGGACTGTGATACTCTCTTGCAGAAATGAGTTTCTATGTTGGCTCTTAGCACAGGACATCTCCATACAATGCCTTATGACCAAGTTCCATTAAGCTAGCCCTCCATAAAGATCTCAGTGCATCCATTTCCTCCGCCTTAAAGACCTTCAACCTCTTTCGCCTTCTGTTGGCTGACTTCCTTGGAGAAGGAATCTGAACACTTACCTCGTGTTCCAAGGTCTTCATACTTCATTCCAAACACTCCAGGTTCAGAAGAGTTTGTGGCTCTAGGCTTTTTTTTTTTTTTTTTATGTGCATTCTTCTTTTGCCTGCATGAAGGTGTTGAATCTGGGAGTTACAGACAGTTCTGAGCTGCCATGTGGACTCTTGGCGTTGAATCCTTGTCTTCTGAAAGAGTAGTTAGTGCTCTTAACCGATGAGCCAATTCCCCATCCCCAGGTCTAGAATTAGGATTTTCTTGAAGACATGTGCATCTACTTTTTTTTTACAGAGGTGCATTCAAGAGTCATTGTACAGAACCTAGATTTGACATTGATAAGAAAGATCAGCAAAGACTCAGATGTAATGTTATTGGCATCAAGGGTTCCTAAATTTCACAGGGCTTGCATCCTGTCTGAAGGGTAATATGAAACTAAGAGTTATTTTTAGAATTTGTTTTCCATGTTCTGAGAAGATCTCTTCCCTTTTCTGAGGTTTTTTCCCCTAAGTCATGCCTCTTTTATGGAACAATAACAAAATGATGTCCTGTAGCAATAAAACGTGAAGGAAGTTATAGAAAACCTCAGAAATGATAAAACAGCCTCCAGTTTTTATAAGAATCCTATAAAATCTTGACACATGAGGGTGTACACTCTTGAGAATATAGTACAGAGAAAAAAAGATGAGAAAATGTAGAAAACTTTAATTTCTCTGCCAACTTTTAACAAGCCCAGGAGAGAGGGAAATATTAGGAAAGACCTAAGAAAACATGGACAGTCTTCGTGGTTCTTGTCTTTGGCTGTATTCATGAATGTCATAAGACATGAACACATGAACTTTAGACTTTCTACTATTCAAATCACTAGACACACCAATGGCCAAAACTAAATCCTATGACCCTGCCTACCACAAAATAGCTGGGAATGAAGAGAACAATGTATATGTCTGTACTTCTAAAATGTATACCCTGAGACCCTCCTCCCAATGTAAAGACAACATAGAAGCACTAGAAGAATTGGAAGAACCTTGCCACAAGAGCCTAGGATGCATTCTGAATTGTCAATTATCTGTCACACCACAAATCTAGGTGGACGTGAGTTAAAGAGCAAACTTCATACTGGTTTGACAAAGAGCCTTCAAAATTATCTGAAAGATAAGGAATAGATTCAAAATTTCTAACTCCCTCATAACTGATATAAATATATGACATGACAAAAGCCAGTGCTCCTACCCATTCTCTGTCATTAGCTTCTTACCACACACCGAGGAAGGTCGGTGTAAATATACATACATTACCCTAACTTACACATCCCAGCACTGTCCACAGCCCCTCCCCCTGCTTCATTTCAAACTGTTGCGGTGTGGCTACTTGGAGCCCTGGGAATGTACATAGCACATCCATTCTTTACCTTAGAAGGGCAGATACAAGGTAGAGGCCCCCAAACCCTAAAAGAAAGGAAAGCCAGGTGTCTATAAGGTCTGATAAAGTCTGGCAAGTTTATAACCACTTGGCTCTGCTGACTCCTCCAGGAAAAAATGCAGCCTCAGGAAGGGTAGCATTGAGCTCCAGCTGATCATGTTGGTCCTGAGGCCCTTGAATAGGTATATATGTACCTCACCCTCAGCAGTAGGTCTTTTTGGTGGACCTTATCAGACTTTTCAACACTTTTGTTGGTGTTGTTTGGTTTTTTTTTTCTAGTTTTTTTGGGGGGTTTGTTTTATTATTGTTGTTGGGAGTGGACTGAAACACAAGTGTAAGGATCATTTTATTAGAGAATAAAAGTAAAACATCTCAGGGCAGGCAAAGTGCCCAGAGGAGTGAAATGCAGAGGAGAAGGGAAAAGCTGTACCATTTGACTTAAGCAGGCTCCAAGGTCAGCCACATAGAGAAGGGCGACCTTAGAGATGAAATCAGGAAAGTACCTGAATAAGTTACTTGAGTTCTGACTAGCACCTGAAAGAAAGAGACAAAACAAAGAAAAGTTGGACTTTTCTGGGTTTCAGACAAATGGACACACGGAGCAAATCTCAAAGCAGTTTAAAGGAACTGCTCTAGGGGCAGGAATTCTAGGAAATAACGGTGTATTATCTTACTGAAGGATGTATGACTCTTCCTGTCACTTTATCATGACTTCAGGTAAACTTCTAGGGGTGGGGGTAAAGAGTGAAGGGTCCAGGGTGGAGGTCACTTCACTCCTTGAAAATCAATTAAACTTAAGGGAGTAGAAGCAAGAGAACAGATTTCCTCTCTGGGGCTGTCTCCAATGTGGCTTCAAAAATGCAAGCATCTGAGAGGCTTGCCCCTCCTACTGCACACTGAAGCTAGTTGTGGCAACTGACAGAAATTCCTCTCAGACTGTTCTGCCCACCAGAGAGAGTCCTCCTTGGCCAGCCCAAGTGGTTTGCCTCAACGTTGATCCCAAACCCAGTTGTATCTTTAAGAGGAAGCCCCAGTTGCATCTTTGAGAAGAGGAAGCCCCAGCTGCATCTTTATGAATAGGAAGCCCCAGAGGAATTTTGTCTCAGACAGTTTCTCTGCCAATACTGTTAGTTGGGATCTTTAAAAGCGAAACCAACCATCTGCTTCCCTGGCTTGTTGGCATTCCTGAGCTACAGCTGCTTGCTCCATTAGCCAAGCAAAGAAGGAAGCTTTGGCCACAATAATGATAGACAATTAGAAACTCCAGTTGCCCCTCAAACTTGTTGACATGCCTTAAATTCCTTCAACCTCCTGGGACTTTAGTAGCCACATGAAGGCTTATCTCCTTATGACTCAGATGAACAAGTGAGGTCTGACTTCCTGGACCTGTAATTAAGTGCCTAGATGATTCTAATACTGCAGATTTTGCACTTCACACTGCCCATTTGGCAAAGAATAGCCAATACACACTGTAGGGCTGCAGTCATCTGAGTGTGTAAAGCAAACTTTTGTGACTATAAACTGTGTGAGACTGCTCAGAGCTGGTTCTGGCCTCCCTCTTTCTTCCCAGAACTCAAGACTATCCTAAAAGTCTTTGCTCCTCCTGTTCCCATTATTTGCCTCCCTTGATGGCCATTCCTACAAGCAAGCCTGATTTCTTCTGCTACTGCCCCCTGCCCTGCTTCTAGGAAGGAGGATTTCCTCTTCATCACAGCAACAGCCTTGTGCTTTTACATATTGCAATATAAGCCCTGAACAAGCATTATCTAGTTTTCCTGGATTCTTCTGATTTCTCCCTGATCTTCTTTATAGTCTTCCTTCCACATAATATGGGAAATGAGCAAATACCTTTTATTCCACACTATATGATCAACCAGCTCCCATAATAGCCAGACCTCTCCCTGTACTGTCCCGAAATTATGAAGTAAGATAGAAAAATAGAATAAAATAAGAGAACTTGGAAAGGAAAAGCTCCTCTTCCCAGGATCAACTGTGTGTGTGTATGTGTGTGTGTGTCTGTGTGTCTGTGTGTGTGTCTGTGTGTGTCTTCGTATGTCTGTGTGTGTGCTATGTGTGTGTTGTGTTGTGTGTATATGTGTTTGTGATGTGTGTTGTGCTGTATGTGTGTTTCTGACTGAGAATCGAAAACTTTCACCCAACTAACATAAATCAAGAGTTACTACAAAGACAGTATTCTTTTCCCAAGAGCTTGCTCAAACAAGAGTGTTAAATAAAACAAATGGACTATTCTACTTGAGACCAGAATGCCTGGTGCTGGGGGCCCCACAGCAGGTCTTCTTCATTTTTTCTGGCTCTTCTTAGGGTTGCAGACCTGGAAGAGCAACCATGAGGTAAGACTTAGTCTTACAAGATACTTAGGGCTACTGCAGAATAATAACACACTTGCCTACCTTAAGTCTAAGTCACTTCGCTGTTGTGGCTGGCCTGCCTGAGTTCCTCTGAGGCCAGGAACTGTTTAGCAGCTCATCATAAAACAGCAGGAGATTAAGTAAAAAGATTTCTTGCTGGTGCTCCTTTCTCTGGTGAATCAGCCAGAAATGGCTCTGCATAAACTGATTAACTCTTTATGAACCAGAGAGGAAGGAAAGAAAAAGAATTAAGATGTTATATACAGGCAAATATGCACAGAAACATATATATTTAAACATTTATACACCCACACCCTGGCTGGATCTGACCATCTTTCACAACCAATTCCACAAATATTTATGGATGGATGGATGGATGGATGGATGGATAGATGAATGGACAGATGAATGAGACAAAGCTCCCCAAGCCAAACCATTCAATCAACAATTTTATTTCTTCTCTCTGGTCTTTTTATACTTTCTTAGATTAAAAAAAAAAAAAAAAACTGCTAGGAAATCACCTCAGAGATTAAATGTCACATAAAATGTGAGTTACAGAAGGACGTTGATAATAAATTCAAAGCAGTGTTTCATTCTGTATACTCCTTAAAAGTTCAAAACAACAGTTTGTACATGGTCTTGCCTTACCATAGCTCACACTTGTGAATTTCTCCTTGGGCCTAAATGTTTTTCCTTGAACACAAAATTGCTCCTACTCTACTTCTCTTTTTAGTAAGATTATGAAATCTTCTTGTATTTCTAATTATGCAGACTTTATTTACTTACTATTTTGAGGAGTGGGAACATTTTAGTCTTGATTCTAAATTTTTAACATCTTTCTAGAAACTAAGGCTACATCTTAAAACTTCCTAAAATTATTTGAATCAAGGGATTCTACAGAATCATTTTACACACACACACACACACACACACACACACACACACACACACACAGTAATGTCTATAGCATTACTACAAGATGGTACATCATTGTTGTTCTATAGAGATATGCTCAAAAGGGTGGGCTAATACCTAGTGATAGTTATATGTTTAATAATAACAGGAAAAGCATATCAATAAAAGTAATCTTTCCTAAAATTAATTTCTTCTGGGCCTTGCCTATGAGAGCAAATCTATCATGAATTTTATTCCAACATAGACTCATCTCAGGAAGGTAACCTGGTAGTTATTAGTGTCTCCTGTGATGGCTCCTCACAGTCTAGCTCCAAAGAAAAAATGGAAATGCCATGACTGGTCTCCAGTTTCAGCACCAGATAAATGAAAAATAAATAAATAAATAAATAAATAAATAAGAGGAAACATAGTGAATGAGAAAGTTAATTGTAGATAAAAGAAGAGAGAACATCCAAAAACAGGAAAATCTAGAAGAGTCCAGAGTAAACATGACCCTGAGTCATGTCTTAAGAGAGGAGAAGGAAGAAAGAAGAGCCAGAGCAAGAGGCTAGGAGTGTAAAGGAAAGACAAAAGAGCTAAAAGAGCCAGCATAGTAAAATGTCTGGACTATACAGGAATGGTGGCAGAGGAGGAGCTAGAAAACTTTAGGGTAAGGGGTGGGTTAGACCAACCAGGAGGGCTCCATAACAGATGAGAGCAAAGGATGCTGGGAAAACCTGGTGGCCAGTGTCTGCTTTGATATTAGAAACAAATACTTCGGCTCTTTTCCCTGAGTTTGAGACCTAGTAATATCTTTTTAAGATAAAAGAAATAATTAAACCATTTCACATGTTCTTTCCTTAATTTTTAAAATTTATTTTTAAACCCTGCTTATTTTTTTAGTCTTATTATAAATTATATCCATTGAGAAATTTAATTTCAACAGCCAACACAAAAATCATATATTTAGCTATGCAAAGACACTTAGGTACAACTCTCTCTCTCTCTCTCTCTCTCTCTCTCTCTCTCTCTCTCTCTCTCTCTCTCTCTCTCTCTCTCTGTGTGTGTGTGTGTGTGTGTGTGTGTGTGTGTGTGTGTATGTGTGTGTGTGTAGGGGAAGGGTCCATATTTAAGTTAAAGCAAGTACTACCTCTTATCTTTATTTAATAAATTTAAATTTGTTCTACTCTGACTTGCCTTAAAATTCCAATCTGCAGTGAAGTCAAGGATCTTGCTCTTCCTGAGTGAACGGTCCTGAAGGGAAAGCCCTGCAGCCTCTAGTAGTTGTAATGGGCTATAGTTCATCCCTGCTACAGTCACTCAGAGCATCTCATTCAGATCATTGTCTTGGGTCAGCTTCTGTGATATCTTTCTGGTAGTAAGAAAATCATTGTTGATGTCTTAGTCACTATTCTATTGCTGTGAAGAGACACTATGGCCAAGGCAACTCTTATAGAAGGAATCACTTAAACTGGGGCTTGCTTACAGTTTCATAGGTTTAGTCTCATCATGGTCAAGAGTATAGTGGTATGTAGGCATGGTCCTGGAAAAGTAGCTAAGGTCTCACATCCTGATCATAGGTGGCAGTCATACAATGGGCTTGGGATAGACATTTGAAATCTCAAAGCTAACCCCAGTGAGACACCTCTTCTAATAAGGCTGTACCTCTTAATCCTGCTCAAGAAGTTTCTCAATCACTGCCTGCCAACTAAGCATTCAAAGATATGAACCTGTGGGAGCATTCTCATCCAAACCACTCCCTGGCCCCCATAAACCTGTAGACATATCATAACGAAAAATGCATTCAGTCTGACTTCAAATGTCTTCATCATTTTCTGTCTTAAGACCATCTCAAAGTTCAAAGTCTCTTCTGAGACTCAAGGTGATCACTTAACTGTAATTCCCTGTACAATAAAAACAAAAAAGCAGATCACATAAGTCCAACATACAATGGTACAGAATAGACCTTACCATTCCAAAAGGAAGAAAGGGAACACTGTGAGGAAATACTAGACAGAAACAAGTCCAAAAGCCAGCAGGGCAGACTCCAAATTCTATGTCCATTGTCTAAGAGCATAGATGACTCTTCCAGCTTAACTGACTGTAGGCTAGTTTCACACTGTATCTGTAGCTCTTCTTAGCAAGTATCTCACAGCTCTGGCATCACTAACATCTTGGGGCCTCCAAGGCAGTTCTTCATCTTCACATCAAGGGTCTTCTTGGGCCTCCATGCAATGACTCAGCTGCCATAGGCCTGGCTTCACTGGCTTTCCTTAACCAAGGAGGAAGATTCCATTACTTCTTGCCATGTCGTTCTTGACTCTAAAGCCAGAACCACGGGGCTAAAGCTTTGCTTGCTGGGTTTGGGACCTGGCCCAATTCTTGAATTACATTTGCCTAGCTTTGTGTTGTTTATAGCTGTGTGAGCTTTTTTTTTAACCACTGTTCACAAGTTAGAAGCTAAACTGGATGAGGTCTTCCCCAGAGGGCATCACTCCATTTACTGTATGTCACATCACCCTTTCTTTAAGTATTTTATCTATTTGAGCACAAGAACTGGCACCAACCTTGCCTTTATCAGTGCTCTTATCCCTTCAAATTGTACATTTTGTACTTCTCACTCTTTGTCCCCTCCATACCGTGATCTACCGTGATCATACGGGTGATCGCTAATCAAAGTTGTGAGAGCGCCTGCTGTGGTTTCAAGATGCTGGGATAAAGAAAAGAACCCTGGGACAGATTTAAGAACAGCAGAAATAGAGACAGATCAGAGAGCACTTTTGAGGCTGGTCATAGGTCAGCAAGACGAGTGGGGTGTGAGGAGGTGCATCATGAGTAACTTTTGCTATTCTTAATGGTGCCTTTCTTCTCCTGAATTTGGAGACTGTGGACTTTTAGCTAATGTGATGCCTCCTCTTCTCATTTTCCCTTCTCCCCAGCCATAAAGTGACCCTAGTCTACCTCTGAAATCTTGAAGAGGTTTAGGTTTAAATAGCAGTCCTGCTCTGGGTTATAGCCAAGTCATCATTAGTAGATTGTCTGTGTTCCTGTCTCTCCTATAGGTGGTCTCACAAAGTGTCAGTACTGTGTGAAATCTTTTTCTGGAAGACAGGTTCTTTTCTCTAGCTAGCACCAGGCTTCATACGGTCTCTTCTCCCAGCATAAGATTCCTGGGGAAATTCCCCTTCTTTGGGAGCTATTATTTCAATAGTCTGATAGCCAAAGGGAAGAGCAAGAATATGTTCACTCCTGTTAGTAGGCTTAAATTTCTTCTTATGTAAGTGAGAGGAAGAGTTCATTGAAAAAAAATAAGTACACTCTGGGAAAGAACAACCCAACATATTTAAGAGGTATATCACGGAAATTTGAATCTGGATTTTGATTTTCCCAAACTAGCTTGGCCTTGATCTTTGGTATACATTCATGTTAAGAAATCCCCCAGTTTGAGAACTTTGGCTATTAACATCTTATGATGCAGATGCAGAGGCCCAGCTGTCCTCTCTACATGATCCCTTTCTCATTAGCTTTCACTTCTTTATGATATTCTTCTCTCTGCTGCAGTCTACGGTGCTTCCTGCTTCTGTTTACATATTTTTACAGACTCAGAAGCTACTGCCTAGATGTGGTGAGAGCTGAGCCAAGTTCTTGTGAATGAAAGAGAGCGAGTCATCATCACAGAACACACCCCAGTGCATATTTTCCCCAAGTGGCTTCCCAGGTATTGGCCTGTGCTAACAATGAATGGGAAATTTCTCAAGTAGAACTTTCCACACCCCAATCTTAAACTCCACAAGTTTGCTCAATCTTGAAGCCTAAAAGGGATGATTTGCTGATAATCATTGTGTTCTCACTTGATTCCTGAGATTCCTTCTCACATTCCAAACATAGTTAGCCTGTACTTGCACCTTAGGGGAGAATTTGCAGAAGAGAAGAAAAACTGTGTAATAACCTATATTTCTTTCTTCCATTAAAGTATTTTTTAAATTCAAATTATTGGAATAAAGTCCAGAAGGTCTAAGGGAATGGGTGTTTGATGAAAAATGTTTTGGCAAAGAAAAGAGATCGATAAAGCATTACCCTTGAGCTGACTGTAGCGAACCTGAAGTCAGGGGTGCAGGTACAGAGGCACTGAGATGTCCAAAGGTGACTCTCTGACTCATTGTAATCCCACAAGGCAAAGGCTCGCTCCTATAGTGATTTAAGATGTGAATGAGACATGGGGAACTACAAGAAACAGAGAGCACATGACAAAGCCTGCACTATCCAAGTGACTAGAAACCCTGCTTATAAAAATTACCTCCAAATCCCAGGAAATGTAACACAAAAACCCCTATCCTTTATACACATTTTTGTCCTATAGAACCTCTGAATGTCTCTGGGAGCTCTGCTCCTCCTTACTGCTGTCTTACTGTTATAGGCATGGATCTGAGTTCAAAGGGACCCTGATGATATTTCCACTTTCTTATACTGCAACATAAAGAATTAGATCAGGGGCAAGTAGATAACTGTAGAAGCAGAGATAACTTAAATTAAGACAGAATACTCCCAAACATGGAAGCAGGCAGAGACCTAAGAGGTTACAAGTCTCATAGCCACCCCTCATCCCTATCCCTGCCATAAGTGTGATTCCTGTGCCTTTATAGGCCTCATATATGTCACCTGCACTATTGAGAGGGCTTTTGGGCTGTTTCTCGTACATGCTTTATTTTGTTACATGTGTCCCTGGTGGTGGGGAGTGTGTAGGTGGTAGTCTTCTTGACAACATACTTAATTTATAAGTTGGTCTTGATGCCTCTTTCCCAAAGCCCTACTCTTCTGCCCCTAATAAATGTAATTTAAGTGAGAAATGTTCTCCTTAGTCTTGGGTATTGCTTCAAAAGAAAAATAATGAGAAAAAACAAAGCATAAAGTATGCTTACAAGTATCAATGGATTTATAAGTAAAGTTTATCTTCTTATTTAAGAAGCTAAAACACTCCCTTTTTTGCTTGTTATTTGTGCATTTGAAGAGAATTCTCTTTTTAGCTTTTTAGCAGTTTGTAAGTATATGTGGTCTTGTCTCTAAAGTGTTCTTGAGACCATGGAGACTCAATTAAAAGTTTTATTTTAGAGAATGATCTTTTGAGTTCTGTTAGTCTTGATCAAGATAGTTGTCTGATCTGAGAAGGTATCACCAGATATCATACAATGCTTATATTTTTAAATCAAGTGTTTGCACATGTCTTACAACTATCTGAAAGGATGTTTGTTAAGTTATACAGTTCTATGTACTGTGACAATTTCATGTTTTAATGCTATTTGTGAGTATAAATATGCAATAGCTATTGCTTTTGGTGCCTTGCACATGTTTTATATTTCATTGCAAACTTATGAACCCTAATATATTTGATAGCAACACAAAAAACTTCTTCTGCACATGAGAAAACTTAAGGTTCCAATTATATCCATGCCTCTCTTCTGTGTTACAGACTGCTTAAGATGTCGGCTTCTTTCTACTAACCACCACATCATCCTAAATTTCTGATATTTTTTCCACTGGTCTACATGCTCTTTTGTTAAACTAACATCATAATTTTTATTGCTCTGGAGTATACTTTAAAATCTGATACTGTGTTATCTTCATCACTGTTCCTTTTTGCTCAAGATTGATGTGGCTATTCAGGGGTTTTGTGCAAAATGTACTGTTGAATTTGATTTGTATATATTTATTTACATAATGATTTATTCATTTATTTATCAGATCTATGTTTATCAAGGGAATCAATCTATAATTTTTTAATTTTTCTCTTTTGACTGTGTAGTATAGAAATACTGACTATTTAGAATGAACTCAAAAGGCTTCCTTTCTTTTATATTTTATGGAATTATTAACAATAGTCTCAGTTCCTTTTAAAAAATCTGCTAAAATTTAATAATGACTCCATCAATAATCTTAGGCTCTTTTATGTAGGAAAACTTTTTATTAACACTTCTATCTCATTTAGTACAGTACTTTCTTATTTAAGATGTTTGTTTTTTAAAATACACTTAGGATTCTATTTGTATTTTTAAAATGTGTCTAGAAATTTGTCCATTTTTTTTTCAATTTTCAAGTTCATTATAATATGATTCTTTAGTAATGATCTAAATTTCTGTGGTATGACAGAAGCCATCTAGGTAAGACTATGGCAAGTGAGTTTCCTGGAGATGGCCCACCATTTTTTCATGGTTGTGATGGGTATGCTCTGCAAAGGCATGGCTCCAAAGACTTCCTCCTAGGATTACTTCTTGCTGCTGATATGCCTTTCTTGCCACAATCATACAAACTAATGACTCCTGGGCATCAGATTACCCTACTGGGCCCATTTACTGCAGATCAACATAAAAGTGAATTTTCATGAAAGATGAATTAATGGCATTATAGATTCCTGATATGATTCAAATAATTTTAGGAAGAAAGTTTAAGTAGATTGCTTTAGCTGTTTTTTCAGAATGATATAAAAATGTTAGAATCAAGAATAGAATATGCCCCCTCCTCATAGAATTGTAAGTAAATGCTGCATAAAAAGGAATACAATGAACTTTCATGAATTACACTAAGGAGAGAAATAGACAAATTTGTGATCAAGAAAAAACATTCATTCTAGGTCAGCTCCAAGGATGAAGCTGCAAGTGTGCACTATAAAAAAGCAAGGCCAAATGAAACTATTGTCTTGAACTTATAATGAGCTTATAGAATGAAATACTGCTTTAAACTTACTATCTAAATCCTTCTGTAACTCCCCTTTTGTGTAACATTTTATCTAATTTTATAAAGAACTTTTGTCTAATTAGGTATTAAAAAGCTGAGAGAAAAATTAAACAATGACTGTTGGGGCTCTTCTTCACCCACAAAATGTATACATGTCTGTCTATATATACATACATACATATACATACATACATACATATACAGACACATATATATACATACATATACAGACACACACACACACATATACATATATATACATACATACATACATATATATATATATATATATACATGTATTTAAGTGTGCATATGCACTTGTGAAATTGAACCAAGTGGTCAACCTGACCAGTGTGTGTGTGTGTGTGTGTGTGTGTGTGTGTGTATGTGCCTTTTTTCCTTTTCTTTTCTCTGTAGCTCTCTGGCTCATGAACTTAGAGCCTCTCACCTGGCCAGCTAGGGGCCCTGAGCCAAAGAGAAAAAGACCCCCTTTTTTATTAGAGGTGGTGTACTGAAACAATGCTTCTCTCCTCATTCTCATTTGCTTGTTCACTCTACTAATTGAATGTGTTTGTCTTGTTTATTCTTTTAAGTCTAAGACTTTTTTGAGTATTTGTGGATGGTGATTTAGTGGCCATTTTTCTTCAGCTTTTTTCTATTATAAAAGGACTTTATTTCCACCTTATGTTACAATTTTGAAACGTTACAATTTATGGATTCAATGAAAAAATTTGACCATTATTTTCTTTCAGAAATTTTAATATATACCTTTATGTGACTTCCTAGATTTTAGTGTCTTGAAAATCAAGCCTGCCACCATCTTAACCTTAAAAGTCATCTTATAGTAAAGACAAACTAAATTAATTTCTGTTTATGAGTAAACCTCTGTTGTTGTTGGGTTTTGGGGGGTATTTTTGTTTGTTTGTTTGTTTGTTCTTTTTTTTTTAAGTTGGGCTATTCCCTACCTGTAATATTAATTGCAAGTGGTTGGTTCTGTGTTGTCTTTTCCAGGAATGGCAATCAAGTCTTCGTTTTAAAAAGTTGTTTATAACCATCTTGCAAGCCCACCTTTGTTTCAAAAGCTGATATGACAACCTATAACTATGTTGCTATGTCTACCTTGTTATTCCCACTTTGAAACCATGTCTTTGTTTCAGGAGGGACTAATTTACTATGCTTAAATTCTGCTCCTGTAATCCCAACTATTTGACTACCCAACTATTTTGACCACCAAATCCCTGTTTTGAAACTCTCTTACTACTGAGCTATAAAAGCTTTGTCTTTCTCACATCCAATGCTGACCTCCCTAACCCCACCTTAGGGGGAAGCAACCCATGTACATGTGTTTAAAAACTTGCTTTAATTAATTTATCCATGATGATTAGAATCTCTGGTCTTTTTCCTCCCATCTTTGGGATTAACAGCCTCTGCTGAGAAACTTGCTTTTATTTTGATGAGTTTGCTTTTAAGAACCTTAGCATTCTGTTCTACGACTTTTAATATTCTTCCTTAATTGTCAGTGTTTCAGAGTTTACACATGCTGTGTCATGTAGAGGATGTTTTCTAATCATATTGCTTTTTTTTTTTTTCTATTTTACCAAATGTTTTCTATACCTTTAATGTCTGCCTGTACTCCTTTATCTAGACAGAACGTTCTCACATGATGTATTTTAATGCTGTCCTAGGGGTTTTGCATGCTCTGTTCATTCATTCATTTATTTTTCCTTTATTGTTGTCCTACTATCCTAAATTGTCAACTTTTCCTTCCAGCCCTGATATCTCATTATCTTCTTAATCTAGTCTATTATTAAATTTTTCCAATCAGTTTTCTGTTGATATTGTTTGATTTATCGAGCTTTGGTTTTCAACATTTCTGTTAAGAGATTTTCAGCAATTCACTCTCTTTTTTAAATTGCTCTCTCTCTCTCTCTCTCTCTCTCTCTCTCTCTCTCTCTCTCTCTCTGTTGGCTTTTTGAGATAAAGTTTTTCTGTAACTTAGATTGATCTTGAATGCGTAGAACTGCCTCTCCCACCTCCGAAGTACTGGAATTGCAGCTGTGCAGGTGTGGACTAGGACTCTGACCCGGCTTTCTTATTTCATTCAGTTATGTAGTTTTTTGTTTGTTTGTTTGTTTGTTTGTTTTTTGTTTTTCGTTTGTTTGTTTGTTTGTTTTGTCTATTTGTTTGCCTTTCAATCATTTTTACAATAATTACTTTGAATTCTTTATATAGCATATTACGTACTTCAATCTTATTGGGATCAGTTATGGAATTGGCAAGTTTAGAGGTTTAAGAGAGTTTTTTGTTTGTTTGTTTGTTCATCTTTCCACTTTGAGACACCTATTGGGATACAAATCTTTTGAACTTTTATGTGGCAGGCTCTGTAGGGGGCAGCTTTTTTCTGATGGAGTGCCCTAGAATGTAAGCCAGCTCTGTAGTGCTGAGTTTAAATTCCATGTCTACGTCAGTGTGAGATTTCAGGTGGCTTGTTAGGTTGTGGTTAGAAGGATTTGCTACTGAGCTTATTATGCTAACACCGGAGTGACCAGCTTTCCCTACAGGTCTCTAGAGTTATCTAATCCCCTTGAAAGTAAAGGCAGGTGTGTTGAACAAGCATGGAGTATGGGGAATACCCCATGTGGCTGCTTTTCCGGGTTAGTCAGCAGTGTCAATATACAGGCACTTTTCACTTGTCTTTTGTAGCTGTGATATCTACAACAGTTGTTTATCTCTCTCTGTTGCTTGCTATGGGGGTGAATGCTTTGACTGGGACTTCATGTCTCCCTCTAACCATGTGTACAGGTCATCAGCTAGGTGCTTTCATTTGTCTGACATTTCACATCTGACAGATTTTCAACAGCACAAAATGTGGTCTACACAAGAGGGAAATTCTTCTCAACTAGACTTGGGGAACAGTTCCATAAAGAAGCACTCACAAAGTGTCTCTGAGTGTGTCAGGCTTGACACTCAACACTGCTTATACAAAAAAAAATCAAGAACTACAGTTGAAACTACATTAAAACCTATAACTACAGCACCTAGTTTTTAAAAGAGACAATATATGCTAAACAGTATTTAAAATAGTAAGAATACAGAACAAAAGAAAGACTTTCAAAAAATACTACAGAAGTGTTTTTTTTTTTTTTAAAGAGGAGAAAATAACAAAAAATATGCAAAAATATGGGGGAAGTGAGAGAGGAAAGAAATCAAGATAAAAATCCAATTAAAGAAATAAAGAAAGAAATGAAATAATTAGCTATATAAAAATGCAGAAAAAGATAAAGTTAGATTAGACAAAAGGGGAAAGAACAAAGCCTAGTGTAGAATGCCTTGTGTACACTTGATCTTGGCCAAAAGACCTCGAAGCAATAGAACATTGTCTACATTCTGGTCGGAACTGGGACTACAAGTGCTTTGTTCCAGGTCTCCTTTGCCTCTGCTGGTCTGGGTGGAGAACAGGATGCTAATGCAATCTGCTTAGCTTTCTGCCACTTTAGGCAAGTCGTCAAACCAGTTAGGGCTCTAGCATACTTCTCCTGGCTCTAGCAAATTTCTCCCTGGACAGGTTCAGAGACTGTTGAACAAGTCAGGGATGTGTTTCCTGGACCCCTAGGCAGTGCAAGCTACTGAGCCAGCTGGGAGCCAGCACTTTAGTTCCTGAACGTTTAGAGTCTTGCTGTGTTCCTTTATCCCAGGACCCTGCCTCTGTGCACCCTGCTGTGGCCCTAAAGTTGGCCCCAGTGGAGAGACACTTTTTATTTTAAATCGACCTCTTTGAAGAGTTAAGAGTGGAATGTTTTATAGCTGGACATGGTTTCAGCAGATGAGTCAGAAGGTGTGTGACTGAGCCCCTGAGGCCCAGGCTAACATGCAAGCCCCTGGAAAAACTTGAGGGTGCTGCAGAGGAGGGTGGCCAGCTTCTCATTCCAACCATGGTTACCCCTTTAAAAGAATAGCATTTTTAACTTGAAATTATAATATAATTACACCATCTCCTTCCTTCTCTTCCTCCCATGTTTCCCACTGGGCTTCTTCTCAAATGTATTGTCTCTTTAATAGTTCTTACATATATTTCCATATCCCCAGTTGGTTCTCCAATAATTACTGTGTGATGGTCTCGTTCTAAATCTCTATTACTCCAGTCTCTTGAAAGACACCCTCAGCTACTGGAAACCAAACCTGTGATTGCCGTGAGTCTTCCGGTCCACTGAGAGATTTCGTTCTTCACTTGAGTGACCCTTCTCAAGGCGGCTGCTGAAAGAGCCATTTGAGAGTTTACTGGGCCACAAGATGGATTTCTTTCTCAGTCTCATCTTGCTGTGAAGGTCTCATTTCTCTCAGACCAAAGGCCCAAGCTGCCTTCAGAAGACTGAAGGCAGCTGCCAGTGCAGGGTAATGGTGGTGACTGTATTCCCAATTTTCACGGTTCTTGGAACTTCACGTCCGCTGCCCCAGTACAGAAGGTGGGGTGGAAGCTGTGAACTGTTGCGCAGCCCAGTCTGTGTTAGTGTTCTGAATTTGCACGCAGTTTTAGGCTTTTCAGACGCTTCTTTATTAGTTCCTGTTAGGCCAGAGGTTTTGGGACAAAGCCAAGATGGCATGGACCAAGAGATCCCCGCCCTTCGCTTTTGACCAGGAGCCCATGTTCACAAGTCAGCGCAAAACACTGGACAAAGCCAGCTCCGGATTCCAAAGTGACCACTAGACCCAAGACTCACCAAATAAGGCTATAACCCAGAACTTCACCATCGTGCCAGAGTTCTCTCCCCTCCCCTTTAAGAAGCCCCTACTTCACTGACCTGCTCCTGTGAGATGGGTGAACCCATCCCAGGGCTGCTCACAGTAAGCCTGTCTTCATACTCTAATTGTGCTCAATTCGTCTGGCTCACGGGGCAGAGAAACCCATCAGTTCCCAGACTGGTTTTTCTTCGCTGCTTTTCCTCCAGAGACAGTTTCTCCTTTGCTACAGCAGCTTCTCTCAGTTGCAGGAGCGCTGCCAACTAAAGGAGCTTCCATTCTGACAGGTTCCAGTTTCCACCTCGCTTTCTGCTACCGGCACCTCTGGACTGGAAGAGAGCACCCTATTGGCTAGTCCTGATACCCATGAGCTGAGTTCAGGGAGAGCCCAGAGGTGTCAAATCTGGTCCCCTGGCTCGCAGACATTTGCAATGAGGCCTCTTCTCCAAAGAAGGCTAACACAACCTGCTTTCTCACAGAGAAAGCTTCTGTCCATTAAGATTTCTATTTTTATATTTTTTTCATTTGCTGGGGGAGGTCGCGGGATGATGAATGGGATGAGACTCACAAAGAATCAATTAAAGGTTTCCTACCATTTGGCTTTTGTTTCCCCTGAAAGGAGTTTTAAAGAAACAAAAGTCCTGTCGGTGTTCGCTGGTGTTCACAGTCAAACAACTTATGCAGACATCGAAAGCCAACAGAATATGCAAATATTTGACGCCATGAGACTTCCAGGTATTCACCTGGGGTGTTTCCTCAAGATAAGAAATCGCAAACTTAAGCTACCTCGGAAGGGAAACTACCTCAACGGCCGAATTCCTAGCATAGTATCATCTCTCTGTTTCAGATTTTCCCATATTTTCTTGTCAGTCATACACCCAAACATTTTCTATGGAATTATTATGGGTTACTTTTCCTGGGTCATGTCATTACACATTCTGTGAGAATCTGCTCTTCCAACACCATTCCAATAGAGTGGCCTGTGTCCTTTCTGTTATGCAGGAAGAGAGCACCCTATTGGCTAGTCTTGATACTGATGAGCTGAGTTCAGTTCCTTGTATTTTCCAAACACTTTTTTTTCCCTCAAGACATGCTTATCCTATACATTAAGGTTTGAAAAAGGAGTATCTGTCTCCTCTCACAAGTAGAAGTGTGGACTCCCAAGAAGCAGACTGACATGTGATCACTACAGCTTGTAAGACAATAGAATTTGAATTCAGGAAAAAATTTTATTAAAAATATGGCATGACTGCTCTGGGGGGCAGGGGCAGGGTGGGTGTGGGTTTCATCAAAATCAGGTATTACTGCTTAGGTTTGTCAGGGCAAAGAATGAAGAGGGAAACCCTATTTGGGAAAGGGAGTCACATTGAATAATCGCCTTGTATAAACCCATTCCAAACTGTTAAAAACAAAACAAAACAACTAGAAATGATGGTTGAGTTACCAGGAAAGAGCAAGGGACACTCATATTACAAAAGGGTAATGAGTTCTGTGTGCCCAATCTTTTGCATGACATCATGTGTCATGTGATCTGCAAAACACAAAACCAAAAAACCTTCCCAGAGAAGGTCAGTTAAGCCTTTCAGTTGCAAAAAGAGAGCCATTCTTGTTAGCTGAAAAAAACAAGAGTTGATCGTTCAACTTTTACTACCCCAGAAATAAACTAATGGCTGGATTTCCCACACCTGCTTCTTGAAGCTCACACTTTAGTGATTCCTCTGTCACCATTGAACCATGCCACCAATGCCACCTGCTCTCACCCTTTTCCTCAGATAACTCATCTCAAAATTGTATATATGAGTCTGACTGGTAGACTCTAGATTATGTTTCAGCAACATCTTATCCAAAGACAGTGCTACCCTCCTCAGCTTTTTGTTAATGGAATGAACATATGAGATCATCAGTTTATACAGAGAAAACTTTATGTGGCTCTTAGTTTATGGGTCTTTGGTTGGTTGGCCCCATTGCTTGCAGAATTGTGGAAGCACACCATGGTGGGAGTTCATAGGAAGGAAAGCAGGTCATTTCATGGTCAACCACAAAGGAGAGGCAGAGGAAAAGCCACTTTCAAACACATACCCCCAGGGACATAAGGCCTCTCCCCAGGTTCCATATTTTAAAGATTCCACCACCTCCCAACAACACCAAATTGTGAACTAAACTTTTACCATATAAACATTTGAAGGACATTCCAGATCCAAAACACAGCCAGCAAGAATAATAACAGAGGCATATCAAGACATCTGCCTCAATCACAGATGCCCTTGACTCAAAGGTGCGTAAATCAGAAATGTGGGTCCCACACTGATTTCTCTTCCAGACTGTTGCTAAAGAAGGAAATACCCTCTTACTCCTGCCCTCACCCCAACTTTGATAAGGAAGGGCTGGGTTTAGCAGCTCCTTCACAGTAGGGTCTGTATTCCTGACCATAGTCCACACAGACTATAAGCTACAGGCCCGGCCATGGTATTTTCAGACCTCTCTATTACTTGGAAGCCCAAAAGGCTAATGGTAGCTCACAGCATTTATAATTTTTTTTTTCAAAAACTCCAGTGTTCACCTCTCCTTTTTTTACCACTGCAGCCAACCATGTCCTTGCTGTTCACCTGCCCCTGGGGTTCTTTGCACAGGGTTGTTGCTTGCCATTTATTCTACTTTAAAAGGCAGCTGAAATAAAAGAAAGAGAAACCCACTTATCAGTATTTCTAATACTTTTATAGATCTGCCTTTCATGCTTAATACATCATAATAAAAATGACAAATGATTAGAAAAAAATATATATGTCATCTTCTGTGAATACCAATTACATCATGTAGGAATCATGGATAATCACTGGGTAGAAGGCGTCTAGGAGATAATCCAAGGGTATAAGATCAAAGGTCTGTTACTTTCTCAGCATGAATCTATGCAACAATTTATGAGACTCCTACCAAAGGCTATGTGATCTCAGTGCTTACCCACAACCCCTTCATCTGCCCACTCCAAAGTCTATTCTAGAATTATTATCAGCTGCCAAACATTGTCACAACTCTCAGATAACAACTCCATAATGCAAAAGCATGAGTAAAGAATGAGCCTATCAGCAATACATACAGCTCATGATGTAGATACTTGGTTGCTCAGTAGCTTTGGGCTTTACATCCCCACCTAGGTCTGGGTTAGAATAAATTATCCCTTTCCTCTGAAATCTGTTTCATCTTTCATATGCCGATTTCTTCTGTCATAGAACTTTCCTAACCATAGGAAACAATTCTGTTTCTCGACTTTGGCATTTATTTACCATGGTATGGGATTTTCTTAAGAGTTTGTCCAGCTTTGCATTGAGTAACCTGGCTTGAGACTGTCTTCTGGATAACCTAACATGCCTCAGAGCTCTCTGAAGAAGGATCTAGACATGCACCTGACCCTTTTCCTTGCGTGTCTATATCCAACCCACACGTGGTACAGTGACTCCTTACTGCCTGGTACAATACTCTACTTGTCACAAACAGACTCAGTTCATAACCCTGATGAAGCCTCTAGGACAGTGATTCTCAAACAACAGATTGCTGGCCCTTTCACAGGGGTCACCTAAGACCATCAGAAAACACAGATATTTACATTACATTCATAACAGTAGTAACATTGCAGTTATGAAGTAGCTACAAAAATAATTTTATGGCTGGAAGACACCACCACAAGAAGAACTGTGTTAAAGGGTCATGGCATTAGAAGGCTGAGAACCACCGCTGTGTGTGTTCTCCTTAGAACTCTTGTCTCGGTGAATTTTAGTCTAAGTCCCAGCAACCTCTGCTTTCACAGGCATTCTCTCCTACCTGTGATCAAGTATTTTATTTTAGTGGACTGTTTACACTGAAGACTTTCTAGCCTCCCAGAAGTCCTCAACGTTTTCCATACACCAGTGTAACAAATATCTTAGTCTTGGGTAAAATCTGTTGTCTCTTGATCCTAAGTTTCTATAACACTTTACAAGTTAAAAAAACAAACAAAAAAAAAACAAAACAAGAAAACTCTTTGGGTAATATTGTTTAACACTTACAATCCTTTCATGGAATTTTACATCTGGGGATGCAACATCAAAGAGCATGGTACTGACCTGTACAGAATCCAAAATGAAGATCCAAAAATGAAGATGATGACGTTTATTTTAGAGTGGCAAGTCACATGTTGCTCATCCTTAAAGCACAAAGCCTGCATCTCCGTCTACATCCCTCATCCCGTGGAACAACTTTCCTACCTCCAGACTCACATTGCTACTCCCTGGCACGCAGGCATGCTGTTGGGACCTCTGACAAACCCATCTCCATGACTATGGCTCACTGTTTTGTTCTTAACACCTCCACCTTTAATATTCTAGGGACAAATCTGTATCTTGTGAATGTCAATCAGTGTGAATGTCTACCCAGAATACTAAGCTATTAGATTCCTGAATCTACAACAGCAAAAAAAAAAAAAAAAAAAAAAAAAAAAAAAAAAGTAGAGACCATCTAAATCAATTACTGCGGCTAGCCATGCAATAAAGAGATGGCCACAGTCTGTGGGACACTCAAAACCTGTTCTTTCCCAACTTTCCCTGCCTCCACATCTCCTCACCATCTTCTCTGCTTTCTAAGTTTGCACCAGTGGGCGTGAGACTTGAGTACATTGTTTATTGCTGACACGTTAAAAAAGAAAAGAAAAGAAAAGAAAAAAGAAAACCTTGTTCTCAGCATACCACTTCAAAGGTGTCTGCATAAAGTTTCAAAAATTTTGAGTGGCTTTGAAAACTTTCGTTACTGCTCCTAAAAGAATTAAGAAGTACAGACCGTGAATTTTGGTTGTGTTCCATTGTGTCAGGACATTAATCACTGAGACGAAAGCATACAAATGTTTGGGGAAATTTTTCTAAAAAGCTCAGCAAAGCTGCAGTTTTTCTGGTCCCGAAGTCTCAAAATTCCTCTGTAGAGCTTTATTTGAATGCCATTTAAAAATAAACTTAAGGAAATGTATTTCATTCAGTGACAGAATATAAAGTCATCGAAATGAAAAATTAACTTTGCACACACTTTAAAAGTTGACAATTTTATTTGTCATCTTTGAAGGTGAGCATTTTGTTCTGTGGCAAGTCTGGCAAGGTTTAACTTTAAAGTTAAGCACAATAGAAAACCAGGAGCAATAATTAATAATTACAGAACAATTGTAACCGTATCCAAGAAAAATATAAACATGTGGGTTCTCCCTCTAGAAATTGCTTATTGTACTGCTCCAACTGGCTTTTTCTCTTTTATCTTCAATTCTCTCTATAGACCAGGCTGGCCTTGAACTCACAGTGATCTGCCTGCCTCTGCCTCCCAAGTTCTGGGACTGAAGGTTTTCTCTTTTGTCCTCGAACTCTCTCTATAGACCAGGCTATCCTTGAACTCACAGTGATCCACCTGCCTCTGTCTCCCAAGTGCTGGGACTGAAGGCGTCAGCCATCCCTGCCCTTATCTACCCTGTGAGTCTGGAGTATGATACACTGCCCACATGGTGAGGTGGAAAAGCATTAGCCGTTACGGTTAGTCAGGTGAGGCGACGTGAGCACAGCCTGCAATACTGTCACGGTTGATCTCATCCTCTCAACAGCTGCTAACTGAATAATGGCTGAATGGTGAATGTGGTAGAAGGTGCTAGACAAGGCATGATTCAACGTTTACCATCGCCAATAGGGTTTCGTTTCTCAAGACACAGACCCCACAACAAGACAACTTTATGTAAACAACTGCTTCTTTACAAGAGGTGAAAAGGGGGACATGAAAGTGTGAGTAACAGCAAAACTGGGAGGAAAAGAGTCAACCGTGTGCTGAGTTGGTCATTGGTGTGGCAAGTGACAGCACACACCCCACCAGCCCACTGCTCAACCTCAAGGGGGCCAGACTAAGGCCTCAGAATTTGATTTAAATACAAGGTTTTCTCTGAAGAGGTATTTATCTACAATTAGCTTTTCCTCTAAGCTGAGGTGTGTGGGCTTCATGGTAAGAAGAACAGGAGGAGGGAAGATGAGATGTGCAAAATGACAAAGGTAAATCAGACACGGAAGTGAAAATTTGTCATCTTTGCCTGTTTCGGTGGAATGGGAGAGGCTGGGTGACTGGTACATGCTATTTGGAGCCCCCATGCTCTGACCTCTTTGTACCAGTAAATTAGCTCAGAAAGACAAGTCCGCCAGTTCTACTGTAATGTATTGGGGAGGAGGAAGGCTATTCATTTATCCACTTATTTCCAGTCACCACACATGTCCAAACACTCTACATGCCAAAATGCTTGCTAAGCAATTAGAGGTAAAACTTTAGATGCCCTATCTGGGACCTAGGGGAAGAAACAGACAGGTGATTTAATAATTACAATCAATACTAGACATGTTTTATGGACATTATTCAAGACTTATTCAGACTTGGGATAAAAAGACAGTCGTCCTGGAACAAGCAGTAAGGCTGTGAAAAAGAGGAGACACTTAAAGAGACTAGAGTGCTTCAGGCAGAGGGAGCGGAACGACAAGACTGGGGAACCGAAAGTCCTTTATTCTGCTTGGGTCTTTACTGGTCAAGGATAAAAGGTGGGCAGATGTGGGAGATGAGTCTGGAAAGGCAAGCCACACATAGACCAGAAAGCCACGGATACAACTTAGAGATTGTGTACCATGTAGAAATGGAAACCACCAAAGCAGTCATTTAAATAAAAATAATTCTTCTCCCCTGAGGTAAAGAGATAGTCGAACTGTCTCTGTGATGGACAGTATCCAGCGTTCCTCACAACCTGCCTTTTGTTTCTGCTGCTGTTGCTAAAAGTGTTCTTCCTAATTCTTCTCTCCTAAGGTAATCTCAGGTCTCAGGTTGGCTGTGTCGGCCTTCTCGAGCACTTCTGAGAGAAAGGGCAGCAGACTAGTCCCCACTTTACAGATCTTGGTTAGGTGACACTCCAGATGCTGGCTTCTAGCTCCATGAATTTAATTTGGTAACTTCTGTAATGGATACCAGAAAGTCTGCATTCATACCTATGCAAAGTTGTTTTCCCCGAACAAATCATCACAGTTCTGATCATAAAGAAGGGAAAAGATTTTTAGAGTAACCAATAGACTGACACCAAGCTGACACTGTTTAAAGGTCAGTGGCCAGTTGCCAAGCCAAGCCACACAGCTGCAGGCTCGGGATCCATGCATATCACCTTGTTGAGGTATACATACTCCTTGCTTACTCTTTAATTATACAGAGCTTAAAGCATTATTATTATAGTTTCGTGTATGAGTGCTTTGCTTTACATGGGTGCCTGTGCCACAGTTATGAGCCTGGTACTTTTAAAGGCCTGAAGAGGGCATAAGATCCCCTGGAGATGGATTTACAGACAACTGCAAGCCACCATGTGGGTGCTTGGACTTGAACTCAGACCACTGGGCCTAAGACTTTCTGATGAGACATCTCCAGGGTTTCTGGCTATAGGTTCTTCCTTCCTTCCTTCCTCCCTCCCTCCCTCCCTCCCTCCCTTCCTTCCTCCCTCCCTTCCTCCCTCCCTCCCTCCCTCCCTCCCTTCCCATCTGTCTCTCTATCTTTCTCTTTTTTAAACAATCATAAAAGAATGGTTAAGCTTGTCATTCTTTTTAGTTTTTGTATGTTGATGTGTTTGTTTTTTTTTTTCTTCCACTATGGCAATGTAATTTTTTTTTAATTTGTGTATATCGAATCATCTTTGCATCTCTGGGATAAATGTTTCTTAATCTTAATGAATGCTTCTTTTAATGGACGGCTAAATTCTATTTACTACTCTGTTGGTGATGATTATTCTCATGGGTTCCTCCAGAATAAGAACTGGTAATTGTCCTTTATAGTGTCTTAGGCTCTGGTATGGGACAATGACCCTCTCTGGTGAGAACATTTTTATTATTGCGTCAATCCCCTTACTCAGGATTTGTATGCCCACACTTCATGGTCCACCCTTGATAAGTTAGTTCTGGGAACTGAAGCATTTGTTTCTGCCATGTCACCCAACGAGTAGGTATGTTGTTCACAGTGGGTATGTTGCTCACAGTAGGCATGTTATGTTGTTCACAGTAGGTATGTTGCTCACAGTAGGTATGTTGCTCACAGTAGGTATGTTGCTCACAGTAGGTTTGTTATGTTGTTCACAGGAGGTGGTCATCGCAGCTGGTGGCAGCTCTCTCACTGCTGATCTTATTTGTCGGAATCTTCATCTGTTTAGCTAAAGGTTTGACAATTTTTCTCCTTAAATCTTTTCAAAAAACCAGCTCAGTTTTACTGAACATTTTTTTTTAGGTTTTGATATTTTATTCAAGTTTTAAGTTATGTTAATTACAGCATTTGAAGGGACGACGCTAATTCTACACAAAATGGAAAGACTCCATAATGTATCAATTAAACTCCTAAAAAAAATAGAGTGGTGAGACTGTAGCAGAGTCAGTTTAGATCTCTAGTGTCATGGTGACTGGAACCACCTGCCCAGCTCAGAGCTGGGAATCCCTGAAGGTGTTTCATACACTGACAGTGGCACAAGGGGGGAGGGGCAGAAAACCACATCTACACCTTAACAAACTAAGTCCTGAATGACTGGCTCCATCGTGCCCACCCTCTCCAAACTAAAATGACCCGTACAAAATAGCTAGCTACACCCTGAAGAATATTTTTGGTGCAAACCAGGTAACTGATCGGCTAGGATAGGAACAGGGCAGGATTGGGAAAGGCACAATTGCATCTGTGGACTTGATATGGAGTTAAAAAGGACCCTCATATTCCCGCCTTCCACTTACTGCCTGATCTCTAGTCAGGCTCCTCCCCAGCTGCATGCAGCTGAGAGGACACTCTGGAAAAGGTTTCTTTCTGTTACCTCTTCGTTCCATGCTTCAGATATTTGTCTGCTTTTCTTTTTTTTTCTTTTATTTTCTCGAATTCTCTTCCAATTTGATACCATTATGATTAGAAGGTATGTATTCTCTGACTTCTCTCTTCTTACATTGGGAAAGCCTTGTTGTTTGGCCTAATTCTACGGTACACTCTACCTGGTATTCTCCCACTGGAGATAAAATGGCTTGTGTGTCCTTGGCTCTCTGTTTTTAAGTATAGCTCAGGTCCAGTGTTCCTGGTTAAATTTTGAGTCTAGATAATCAGTTCATTGCAGAAAGGGAGGTACTAACATCCTATACTATTGTTGGATTATTTTCTAACTCTCCATCTAAGTACTTAACTGTACTTGCTTATATTGCTTAGTAGATGTTCCTATGCTGAGTGTAATTCTTGTCTCTTTATATGTTGATATCTGAAACATTAAAACCACAGCAAAAATAATTAAATTAGGAATCCTCTGATACTATGATGACCACATACAATTCTGTTATAACATTATGAAAATTTATAAAAATTTATAAAAATTTATAAAAAAATAGAAAACTATTATCTATAACTACAGCTTCTCATGGTATGGTGACATTTGTCTGTTTTTGTGTGTTTTGTTTTTCCAGTTTTTATTTTATTTTTTTACTAAATGCCTACTTTTTCTGAAATAATTATATCTACTTCTCTCTCTTGCCTAACATTATAAGGAATGTGCATTTCACAATATAGCCCTGGCCGGCCTGGAACTTGTTACCTGGACCAGGTTGGACTTGAACTCATAGACATCCACCACCTATTTCTGAGTTCCAAGTGAATGCTAGGCTTAAAAGCATGTGGCATGAAGTCCAACATATATTTTACATACCTTTATGGTAAATGTGTGTCCTAAAAGCCAAAGTCAGTGTCTTGTAGATGGCTTTTGTGTGTGTGTGTGTGTGTGTGTGTGTGTGTGTGTGTGTGTGTGTGTGGTGAATTGGTTTTGCATGGTTTATTATCTCTTCAGCCTTTCTTTGTGAATTTGAGAATTGAATTCATATGCTTTCTAGGTTATTAATGACAAACGAGGACTGTTTCCATCTGATTAGCTGCATTTTGGATATAGAGATCTTAATTTCTCCTATTCTTCCCTTATGTGCAGTGATTCTTCTGCACCTATGTGCATTTCTGTCCCTTTTATCCTTTCTTCTACAGTTCCCACTTAGTATGCATATGGTACCTCTAAGAGTCTTATCTGGTGTTTCCCACAAAGTTTACCACCATCACATATTTCTAACAGCCTGTTGAAGCTGACAGCAACTTAAACTGCAAGAACTATCTACACTATTTCTCCATGCACACACATTTTGTTTTTGATGTTACACCTTTTTGTATTATATATGTGTAACTAAATACTAAGTTATGTTAATAGTTATTTAAGCTTATACCAGATATATGTTATTTATACTACCGCATCTGAATGTGACTACTTATTTTGTCTGTGATTTCATACTACACTATATGCTTTTATGTTACAGATTTCTGTCCTTCTAAACAGCTCAAAAAGTTCTTTTTGACTTTTTTCTGATGGCATGTTTAGTGGCGATGGACCACCTTAGTTTTGTTTATATGGGAAAAACTCTGTCTCTATTTCTGAATAACTTTTTCCCCTAGCACTTTCAAAATATCCCAGTCTTTCATGGACTACAAGGTTTTGTTTGTTTTGCTTTTTAGGGGGGGGGGGTGTTTTTTTGTTTGTTTGTTTGTTTTGGTTTTTTGGGGTTTTTTTTTTCTGAAAACTATTTACAGCCTTACTTGATTTTCTCTTTGTGAAGAAACTTTTTTCTTTCTTTTTTCTTATTACTTGTAAGACTTTGTCTTTGATTTTGAGAGCTAATTATAGTATGTTTTGGTGAAGTCCTCTTTGAATTTTATTTAATTAAAGATCATGAAGCTTCATGTGTTTGGATGGTCATAGCTTAGAACATATTTGACCTGTTTTCTTTGTTTATGAAGGTCAGTGCCAGAAGATTTTTCTTTTTTTTTTTTTCTCTTTTTGGATTTTTTTTACATTTCAAATGTTATCTCCTTTCAGATTACCCTCCATATTCCCTATCCCATCACCCCTCCCATTGCTTCTATAAGGGTGTCCACCCACCCACTCACCCCCTTCCACCTCCCCACCCAGACATTCCTCTACAATGGAGCATCAAGCCTTGGCAGGACCTAGGGCTTCTTCTTCCATTGATGCCCAACAAAGCCATCCTCTGCTACATGTGCACCTGGAACCATGGGTCCATCCATGTGTGCTCTTTAGATAGTGGTTTAGTCCCTGAGAGCTCTGGTTGGTTGGTATTGTTGTTCTTATGGGGTTGCAGACCCCTTCAACTACTTCAATTCTTTCTCTAACTCCTTTATTAAGAACAAAGTTCTCAGTTCTATAGTTGGATGTGGGTATCTGCCTATGTATTTGTTGTTATGCTTTGGCAAAGCCTCTGAGGTCCTGCCAAGAAGTACTTCTTGGCATCAGCAATATTGTTTGGGTTTGGTGGCTGAATATGGGCTGAATCCCCAGGTGGGGCAGTCTCCGGATGGCCTTTCCTTCAGTCTCTGCTCCAAGCTTTGTCTCCATATTTCCTCCTGAGAATATCTTGTTACCCCTTCTAAGAAGGACTGAAGCATCTGCACTTTGGTCTGTGAATTGTATCTTGAGTATTCCGAGCTTTTGAGCTAATATCCACTTAGCAGTGAGTGCATACAATGGGTGTATTTTTGTGATTGGGTTACCTCTCTCAGAATGATATTTTCTAGATTCATCAATTTGCCTAAGAATTTCATGAGTTCATTATTTTTAATAGCTGAGTAGTACTCCATTGTGTAAATATACCACATTTTCTGTATCCATTCCTCTGTTGAGTGACATCTGGGTCCTTTCCAGGTTCTAGCTATTATAAATAAGGCTGCTATGAACATGGGGGAGCATGTGTCCTTGTTATATGTTGGAGCTCTTGTGGGTATATGCCCAGGAGTGGTATAGCTGAGTCCTCAGATAGAACTATGTTCAATTTCCTGAGGATCTTCTAGACTGATTTCCAGAGTGGTTGTACCAGATTGCAATTCCACCAACAATGGAGGAGTGTTCCTCTTTCTCCGCATCCTCACCAACGTTTTCTGTCACCTGAGTTTTGGATCTTAGCCATTCTGACTGCTGTGAGGTGGAATCTCAGGGTTGTCTTGATTTGCATTTCCCTGATGACTAAGGATGTTGAGCATTTCTTCTCAGCCATTTGATATTTCTCAGTTGAGAATTCTTTGTTTTGCTCTGTCCCTCATTTTTAATAAGGTTATTGATTTTCTGGAGTCTAACTTCTTGAGTTTTTTTATATATATATTGGAAATTAGCCCTCTATTGAATGTAGGATTGGTAAAAAATCTTTTCCAATCTGTTGGTTGCCATTTTGTCCTAATGACAGTGTCCTTTGCCTTGACCATTATTTTTTTTTAAACAGACTTATTGCCTGTTTTATGGTGGATTCACTTTATGTGGTTTCTATAATGGGAAAGTAGGTCTCTTGATGATGTAGCATAAATCCTTTAAGCTTTTCTAGTGGGGGATTTCTATCTTCCTTCCTTTGCATGGTTTCAAGTGTTCTGTCCTTGGATATATAGACCCTTCTCCCTCTATTTGATGACAGGAAGATTAGGATAAGTTTGCTAGAACAAAGTGGAAGCCAGACATTAGGTGGAGTCAGAAGGGTCAAGGACACCAAAAAAAAAAAAAAAAAAAAAAAAAAAAAAAAAAAAAAAAAAAAAAAAAAGGAAGAAAGAAAGAAAGAAAGAAAGAAAGAAAGAAAGAAAGAAAGAAAAAAGAAAAAAAGAAAACCCACTAACCTAGGCTCCTAGGGGCTCACAGACCGAACCAACAATCAGGGAGCCCGTGTGAGTCTAACCTAGGCCCTCTACGTATATTTCTGCGTAACTTGGTCTTCTTGTGGGACTCCTAACTGAAGTGAAGGCTGTCTCTCTTGCCTGCTTTTTGGGCTGCTTATTCCAGCCTTAATGTCAGGGAGGTGCCTAATCTTCTTGTAACTTGATATGTTTGGTTGATATTCCTGGGAGGACTGCTCTTTTATGAAAGGAAATGGAAGAGCAGTAGATCTGGGTGAAGAAAGATGTGGAGAAGAAACTAAGGAGGAGGGGCAGCTGCATTTGGGATTCGATGTGTTAGAAAAGAGTACATTTTTTAAAATCTTAAAAAGAAAAAAAAAGCTTTCATAAGATTAGGTTGTAGGCAAACCCATAAGGCATTTTAGTAATTAGTGATTGATGGGGGAGAACTTATACCATCATGGGTGGAGCCATCCCTGGTCTAGTGATCCTGGGTTTTATAAAAAAGCAGACTGAGCAACCCAGGGAGAGCAAGCCAGTAAGCAGCATCTATCCATGGACTCTGTACCAGATCCTTCCTCTAGGTTCCTGCCCTGACTTTCTTTGATGGTGAATAGTGATCTATATAAATGTAAGCTGAATAAACCCTTTCCTCCCAACTTGCTTTTGGTCATGGTGTCTAATCACAGCAATTGAAACCCTAAGACACCCTCCAACTTGACATACAATCAGAGACTTCAAATTTTCCAATTAGACCCCATAATCTCCAAATGTTCCACCAATAGCATTACTGCGAGGAATATGTATCTAACTCCTGGGTCTTTGGAAAGCCATTCATCATGCATACCTTAAGTTTAATAAAGTTCTGGTGTGAATCTGTACTCATCAAGACTATTTGTATCAGCTTTTGCTTGATTTCTTTTCCCTTCTACACATAATATACTTTTAACTTCCCTCCATTGTAGTTCCTGTCCCTTTCCTCATGCTCGCAGGCTTAACCCTGCTGAGAAAAAAAAAAAAAAAAAAAAGACCTTTATTGACATGGATACAGTGCACATTGTCCCTACTTGCTTGAAAACATCTGGCAGAATTCTCCTGAAAGGGGTGGTTTATAGTAACTTTGAAGAGGTTCCTGACTTAAATCTATGATGAAAACAGTCGTTTCTGAGCAGAACGTCTTATGACATGTGTCTCTAGACACAAAGTTGTCTGAATGTCTAGACTTAATTTAATTTAGAATAGTATTTCTTTTTTCTCCTAGATTTTCTTTCATTTCCAGAAAAATTCCTATAAAGTGTTACATGAGTTATGGTTTCAATTGACACTAGGCCAGTGTGGAAGTCAGCCAAGGTAATAGGAATTTCTGCTTTTGATCTAGTCTAAAACTAGCTGGCTTAAGTCTACTCATAAATGTTTTCCAATTGTTAGCTTATGGCTTACATGCAACAGGGAATGCATGCTACAACTTTCTTACATCTTACATAAGATATCATATCCTATGTATAATGAGATTGTAATAATTAGGGCAGGTAATTAACAATGATGCAATTGCAGTCTTTGTGGGCAGATAATTATGGTATAAAACTTGCCCTACAAATATATCCTTAAGAACTAACCAACCACCTTCAGAAAATACAAAATTCCAGGCCCTTGGGGAACTATTTGATGCTACCAGTAAGGACAAAATAATTACCAGGGCAGGATCTGTGTATCTACAAAGGAAATTCTACTATGTAATGATGAGCCATTATTATTAAAAATAATCATCTCCCAGACGTTCATTATTTGGGAAAAGAAAAGATGAAGGCCTTGAATGAGAATTTTAGTAGCTGTTTCTTTAAAAGAAATCATTTATTTATTCACAACCATATACTTATATTTCCTGTGTTTGGCACTATGCTATATAGAAAGACTCATTATTGTGGTGCTGTAGACAATGCAAATCACTATAATGTAAAAACAGAAAGTGCTCAAGGTCATACAATAATATAACATGTAATTAGATTAGGAAACGGACCACACAGGACTCCTTCCAAGCAGAATGAAAGACAATCTCATTGAAGATCTATTGACCTGAAACTTGTTGATGCTTAAATAATGAGTATACACTCACATTATCACATATTTACACGCAAAGGTTTCACTGTAGCAATGCTACTGTAACCACTGTCAGTGCAATTTCTAAGAATAATTTTTAAAATACTTCTAGTGTGATATTCCCCACCCTGTATTTACAGTGGGATTACATGCATAAAGTAAGAATGTACAGCAATTATGTGCTACAATCTTTTCCTCTTACAATTGTACCATAAAATCTGCATGTTTAATGATCAACACTATCCTTAGGTTAATAGCTTATCTAGTTTTTAGTTGACTATAGCTCATTTTCTAGTGGTTTCTTCAGGAAGAAATCATGTGAACAATTTATTTGAATTCATTGTAGTAAAAGTCAGATTTGCTGAATATAAAATCTTTTTGCTTCCATTTTATTTTCTTGAGTATTTTCAATTTTATTACTTTTTGTCTGGTGTTCTAGGCAAATAGATGGAACTTGAAGCTATCATCCTGAGTGAGGTAACCCAGTCACAAAAGAACAGTCATGGTATGCCCTCACTGATAAGCAGATACTAACCCAAAAAGCTTGAATACCCAAGAAACAATTCACACAACTTATGAAGATCAAAGAGAATGAATTCCAGATGTTGGATGCCTCAGTCCTTCTTAGAAGGGAGAACAAAACACTCAAGGGAGGAAATAAATGGCAAAATAGAGGAGCAGGAATTGGAGAAAAGATCATCCAGAGACTGCCTCACCAAGAGATCCACCACATTTGCAGCCACTAAACCCAAGCACTATTGCTGATGCCATGTAGTGCTTACTGGCAGGAACATGATATGGATGCCTCCTCAGAGGCTCTGACAGAACCATACTGATACAGAGGAAGATGCTTGCAGCTAACCATCAGACTGAACATGGGAAACCCAATGAAGGAGCTAGAGAAAGGACTGAAGGAGCTGAAAGGAGCTGCAACCCCATGGGAAGAAGAAAATTATCAACTAACCAAACCCACCATAGCTCCCAGAAGCTAAAACCCCAACCAATGAGTTTGCTAGGAGAGACCCATGGTTCCAGGTGCACATGCAGCAGAGGATGGCATTCTCTGGCATCAATGGGAGGAGAGGCCTTTGTTCCAGCGAAGACTCATTTTTCCAGTGTAGGGGAATGCCAAGGTGCTGATGTGGGAAAGGGTGGTTGGGAGAGGGAGCACCTTCATGGAGGCAATGGGGGGGGGGGAAATAGGATTGGAAGAAGGGGATAACATCTAAAATGTAAATGCAGAGAATATTTAATAAAATATGGAAATCATCAACAACAAAAATTACTTATAGTAGGCTGAAACAGTGGCATCCAAAGATATTCAGGTCTGGAATCTATATGTATTACCTTATATGACAAAAGAGATTTCACAAGCATCAAGGATCCTGAGCAGGAAAATTATCTTTATTTATCCAGGGGGCCATCAGGGTCATGCCTTCCTTGTGAGAGTGAGCCAGAGTCAGATTTGAAGTGAAAGAAGACAGTGCAATAATTAAAAGGAGAAACTGTAAAATGTGGGGCTGCCGGGCAAGCGTGAAGATAAACTCCATAATCATGGAGTCCCAAAGAAATGAACCAAATGAAGGAGATCCAGAAGAAACCAGTCCAACTCATCACTAACCTTTACCTTTATCCTGTAAGATGCGTTCAGATTTCTGACCTTTAAAGCTAAAAACAACATATTTCTATTTAAAGTCACTTAGCTTGTGATCATTTAATATATTGGAAATAGAAACTAATAGAGTATTAATCTCTGGAAGTAGGATGATAATATTTTTAGCATCTATGTGGTTTATTTTCTTCTGGTGTTTTAGCCCAATAAGTGTACTGTAACATGCCTTTTTGTATTGACCATTTGGGATTGGTATGTGGTATGTCTGCTCAATGTTTTTAGCATTTTTTTTTCATTTATAATACTTGTTTTAGTCTTAGAAGATTCATATCCTCACATATATGAAATCTTCTCAGCTTAGTTTCAGTGTTATCACTTTTTCTTGGATGCTGAATCCCACACAGGCAAGCAGGTTGAACTCCTAACTTTAAAGACAATCCAGACTCAAAGAAGGAATTAGATAGTTTAACTGAAAATCTACACATACGGGACCTGACTTGGAGAAGCTGACAACTGAGATAGGGAAACTATGTAAGCCAGAACGGTTCGGGTGAGCTAGACTGGTCCAGATTGTCGCTTCACCACACGATAAGCTAGCAGCAATGGGCTTGCTTAGCACTGACCGTTATACTAACAGCATGGCTTCCCTTCATTTCCTACTTCCAATCTCATGCAGAATTCTCCCTGTAACTATCAGAGAGAAATGACCCCAAGGGTAGAATCTCCTTTTTAGCTCACTGGTACTCACATTTCTGCTTTTGTCAACTTGGCGCCAAAACACAGATCTTTAATTAGATTTAACTTTCAACTCACAATAGGAAACTGGTGCTTCTACTCAGTTGAGGAGCATGTCTCTTCAGCAAATGAAAACATATTAGTTCTCCCTCCAGTTAAGAAACATGAATCTGATCCATCTTTGGATGATGATCCTTCTTTGCTGAGTTATAGCCAGCTTTGGTATCCTGTAATTTTGCTGTAAACTATGAAGTTAACTACAGTTACTGCTTGTTATAGAGAAAAGGGAGAGCTGAAAGAAGGCAAAGTTAATAGTCACACATACACATAGCCATGTTAAAATAATGATGAAATTGACAAAATGACCAATCTCCACTTCCCAAATTGATTAAATAATTAGATGATATTTTGAACTTCTCTTTACTTCTGTCTACCCCTTCCTCGTTAGCTATATTCCACAGACCTGCTTTCTCCCCACTCTGAAGTCTTGACTTAGTCTTCATTTTCTTCCCGATTTAAAGTAGATAACTATTTAGTCACACCATTTTAATGTTCTTCTCTCTTGTGTGTGTGTGTGTGTCTTAACAGGATATATTAAGTAATAAGTAATTTGTATATGGGGGTATTTGACATCCCATGGGGATTAGGTAGCATTCACAACATCATCTACTGAAAATCATACAGCCTGATCTGCAGTAAATATACAACCTGAATTTAATAAGATCTGTACATCTTTTGCGAAATATTATGAACTTGTCTGTTATGCCATTTCTTCTTTTCTTAACTAATAAAGATACATTAGTGCTATTCCTCCACTGAAAGAAAACAAAGTATTCCTGTGAATTTTAGGTTAAAATGAAAAAACATAGTATCCGTAAAAATGTAAATTTTTCCCCACTTGCAGTAAATTCTCTCTACTAGAAAGGTTTCAGCACCTCATTATAAGTTATGATCAATATTTTTCAATCAAGCCTATAATGGTTTAAATTTTTATTCTTACACTATCCATTTATCTGTATTTCCAATTATGACTAAACACAAATTTCCATCTTAGAAAATAAAAATATGGTAAAGAAAAAGGAAAAAGAAAACAAATGCAATGACCATAGAAGACAGTGAAATAGAGGACATGGTGACATCGAGGACATGGTGACATAGAGGACACGGTGACATTGTGGACACGGTGACATAGTGGACACGATGACATGGTGGACACGGTGACATTGTGGACATAGTTACATAGTGGATACGGTGACATTGTGGACACGGTGACATAGAGGATACAGTGGCATAGAGGACACAGTGACATAGTGGACACGGTGACATAGTGGACATAGTGACATGGTGGACACAGTGATATTGTGGACACGGTGACATTGTGGAAACAGTGACATAGTGGACACAGTGACATGGTGGACACAGTGACATTGTGGACACAGTGACATAGTGGACATGGTGACATTGTGGACACAGTGACATAGAGAATACAGTGGCATAGAAGACACGGTGACATAGAGGACACGATGACATAGAGGATACAGTGGCATAGAGGACATGGTGACATAGAGGACACGGTGACATAGTAGACACGGTGACATAGAGGACATGGTGATATTGTGGACACAGTGACATAATGGACATGGTGACATAGTGAACATGGTGACATAATAGATACAGTAACATAGTGAACAGGGTGACATGGTGGACAGGATGACATTGTGGACATGGTGACATTGTGATATGGTGACAGTGAACACAGTGACAAGTAAATACAATAATTAGAGTGGACACTCCTAAACCAACCATGAGAAGTTCCACCTCTGTGCCTCATATGTGTTGACCTTCCCATTACATTCTTTTCTTCTTTTCTTCCCTAAGCATCGCAAAGCTTGTCATCCCTGCTTTAGTGACCTCTCTGTCCTTAAAGTTCCAGAGCTGTGTTATGCATTTGACGTTTACTTTTGGCCTTACAGAGAAGATGATTTTTATACATTACTTACTGAAACTGATTATTTTCAGACACTATCCAGGAACTACCTCTAATATTGACAAGGACACAGAAATAAGGTATAGATTGTGGTGCTGTGAACAGAAATGTCCCACACAGGCCCATTGATTTGAATGGTTGGCTGGCCCTGCTACCTAGAGACGCAGGCATCATAGGTTTTTCAAGTTGGAGTCCGTGGTTCCTGGGGCACAATATGCCTTCTCGTTCCTCAGAGACTGGCACACTCCCTTGGGCAGTGCAGTGTTCAGACTGCTTTGTATTTCTCTGTAGTCAATGAACCACAGAAACTTGGCAGGACAGTTGGCCTTAAACATTAATCTTGGGTACCCTTTGTAGCTTGCAGACTTTACTGTGTCCTGGCAACCATATTAATCCTATTAATTTCCAGTATAATTTGTTTCTGATAATGGTATAAAAAGTCAGATTATTCTCAATAAAATGATCATAGTCTATGTGTTGCTGTGGGCCCTCCAACCCAAGCCTGGTTTAATCCTCACAGTCATATCAGGTGATCTTGGCCAGGTAAGTTAGTGTGGCCTATCCAGGTGTACAACTTTCAGATGCCTCTCCAGCACCATGTCTGCCTGCATACTACCATTCTTTCTGCCATGATGACAATGGACTAACCTCTGAATCTGTAAGCCAGTTCCAATTAAATGCTTTCCTTTACAAGAGTTGACATGGTCATGATGTTTTTTCATAGCAATAAGACCTTAACTAAGAAGTTATGTATTGATAATCTCTTCCTTTGATTGATGAGGAAAACAAGATTCTGAGTGGGTCTCAAAAATTTGATCACTCAGCTAGCAGATAAGAGTATTTAAAACTGTATTCTCAACACCCTGCTTTCTCCATCCTCTGTCTTGTTTTGTTTATACATTTTGATCATTTGTTGAACTTATGTGCAGTGAACTAGAATCACTAGCAAGACTTGTAAGAACTTGCTCCTATAGTATAAAATAGTATTAATAGGGTGTGTTTGAAAATTTTAATCCCAATCCAGGGTTTCTACTCTGCCTTTAACCATTTAGTTCCTGGATAAAAGACACATGCAATCTTTATATTTACAATACACCTTAATCAACACAAGAGCTGGGCAGATGTTTATCCTCTCTGACAGTATGTCTATTTTCCATTTCCCAGCCAATAACCCCATTAGATGATTTGCCATGTTTCTTCTGGTCTGCTCTTAACTCCAATCAGCCAACCCACAAGGCCATTATTTTATGACTCACCCAACCCTTGGCAACTTCTTCCTCTATTTACTTTCTCCCCTTTGTGGTTCTCCTCCTACTCCAAGCCCAGAAACCCTAAACCCTGCCTATGTCTCTTCTGCCCAGTTATTGGCTGTTGGCATCTTTGTTCACCAATCAGAAACAATTTGAGAGCAAGATCACATAGAGTCACATTCAAACTCTCTCATCTCTGGGGCAACCAGGTCTTGGAGGCCTGCACTTAGCATTACAATACAAAGCAACAGACCAAACCTCAACAATAGGGAGACAAAGTAAAGCCAGTCAATGAAGAAAGAGGGAAGGAACTAAGACAGTAAAATTCAGAAATGATTATGATGCCTTCAGTCAACACCATGAACCAGGAGGATGGGTTTAGCCATGAAGGCAGAATTTTCTACAGTAAACATGCTGTGTAGACATGCTGTGTAGACATGCCCATTACAACCACATAGAGATGCTTATGAGGACTGGAGGTATAGTGGTTAGGAAGATGCTTTTTGGTGTTAGAAGTCATTGGTCTTGAATTTGTAAGATTTCTTTTAGCAAGTTTACCTGTGAGTCTCAAGTTTTTATGTTTATGATAGAAATTATAGCAAAACCTACCTGAAAGAGTTATTTGGAGGACAGAATTAAGTTTCATAAAATATCTAGTACAATGCCTAGAGTAGGCTGAGTACATGCTACATGAGAGTTTCTTGTTTGTTTGTTCTTGTTTTTACTAATGACGCAAATAATAACAACATATGTGACTTTAAAGCAGAAAGTGTCGGGTTTTAGGAAGTGACTTTGGATGTTTTTGGTGTACAAGTAGTGGCACTGAAAGAGTACACAGAGAAAGCACAGCAGTGCAAACGACTTCAGGTGAGGCAGCTAGAGAGGTGCTCTGAGACTTCTTAAACAGAGGGTGAATGGTGGGACTTGAGAAAACTGAGAATGAACATTCCAGAAGAAAGAAACTTTTCCCCGGCTAGATATGGTTACTAGCAAACCAAAGTTAAGACCTGTCTGTTGTTTCATTGCTCAAAGCATTGAGAAATTTCCAAGTGTTTACATACTGACAACTAAATTCAACCTAACAAAGAAATATAACACATACATAGTCCAGATCATGGTTTGTTGAGATCCTAACCGTGGGCTTTGGAACAGAGGAGAAAGAAGGCTGAGAACAGAGCAGTAGACAGAGAAAGAGAAGAGGACAAAGATTAAGAAAGGCAGAGTAAAGGCAAGCTGAGGATGGGAGGGGGGGAGGAGAGGAAGATTGAAGGTGGGAGGAGGAAAGAGAAAGGTTCAGAGAAGGAAAGGTGATGGGTGATAAAGAGAAAGGAAGGGAGGGGAGAGAAAGGAGGAGAGGCAAAGGGAGAAGAAAGGTAGAAAGAAAAGAAGGGGAGAATGGTGGAAGGAAGACCAAAGACACTGAATATAAAAATCACTTAAGGAAGAAAGAGTCATTAATATCATCGAGGTGGCACCAAGATTTCTCTGTTCATTCTATGTCACAGATGCCACTCATAATTGTGACCTCATCTTGAGACAGCAAAGAGTGACTATGAGGCAAAAAGGACTTAATTCTCTGAGATCATCCAGGGCTAGATATGAGAAGAAAAAACCCATGTAAAAGGTCAGTATGTCCGTGAAAGGACTCTGCATATTCAGATCCCTGGAACTGTAAGGATGGGCACTGACTTCCTGAGGCTTTTCTTTTTCTTTTTTCTTTTCTCTTTTTTCTTTTTTTTTTTCATTTCTATCATTTATTTAAAGTTTTCAAAAAAAGAAAAAAGCTTCTCCTGATCCTCCAGTTTCTACCTCTCAAATGACAGGGTTTTGAGGGGTTCACTGTCTAGGCTGCTTCCCCCGGGGCCCACGGGAGACTGAGTCAGTGCAGGCCCTCTTTCATTAATGGTTCAGGCCTGTGTGTACCACACTAACCATGGTGGTGCATGGTCCAGAGGCTCCAACTGAGAGCAAAACAGACACTCAGCCAACAGAGAATTTTCAAAAACAAAGATGAACTTCGCCAACCATCCCCTGGACAGAGGCAGGTAGGAAACCAGAAAGTTTGTCCCATCCTCCGTGCTTATGAGGGATTATGAGGGATAATCAGGACATGTTAAAAAAAAACACAAAGGAAATCAGCACTCATCAGTGAATTCCAAGGTAAACACAAACTCCATTATCATCTGTCTATACAAGTTAACATTTGTATATTCTCTGAAAGCCAGGAATGTACTGAATACAAAATTATAGCTTAAAACCAGGAAATCACTTGGCAAGCTTTGAATCATTATTATGATTGACATACACACTATAGCATCCTGTAAACTGAAAGAGAAAGTTTCCCAGCACAGAGACAATTAGGACATGGGATCTTCAGCTAACATTACAAACACAGTATTCAACACTTTTAGACATTTTTATTTCTGTCATGTTACAGGGGGGAAGCAGAATGCATAAATAGAAAAATCATATGTCCAAGGGCACTTGCTTAGTGACATGAGTCAAATTTAAAATTCCTGACTCCTGATTTCTCACTCAGCTCTCTTCCTGGGAATCTTTTCTTCCTGTAACATACAGGGATAGCTATTCCTTTGGAAGAAATGATAAGGTAAGTAAAACACATATCACATGCATTGGATGACTGAGGCTGGCAAATAGTAGCATCCCTGAGGCCAGCATAAAACTAGCAGGTTAGGTGTGCTCCAGGGGAGGGAGGTTCCAGAGCAGAAACCATGTACTCAAGACAATAACCAGCAGAACAGAGATGCCGCTGCTAGGCCTGTACATTAAACATTCATTAAAAAATACAGACATAAGTCCCAAACTTAAAAAGCAAAACACACATTTTCTTAAATATTACACACAGTTATAAACATTTACTTTTTCAGCCTTTACTTGTTATGTAAAAACAACTTTGCAAATAATTGTTAATAACAAACGTGGAACAATACATGTGCACATGCGCAGGCGTGTGCACCAGCGAGAGTGTGTGTGCACACACACACACACACACACACACACACACACAGTCTCCTGAGTCACCAAGACAGAGATCACAGAATATCTTGCCCAATGAGTAGCCCATGGCAGGATTCCCTGTAGTAACACCTGTGGTTATCTCATGCACAAATTCTTTTATGTAGCTTTTTTATTCAGCTTTTAATAACAGATTAAAACTGAGTGGGGCTATAACTATAGATAAGAGAAAATAAAAAATTATTAGATAAAAAATTCAAATAGAACTAAATTCACTTAGTATAAGGATTAATAGCCTTCAGACTTTCTGGAGGTTCAAGAGATAAACACTGTACTGTACCACAGTATAATCCTTATGGAAACATGAAGTCGTCTGTCAGGATTTTGAGATGCCTTGTAGCTTCTATTGAAAGTGGCCAAAATTACTAAAAAAAAAAAAATTTTTAATTATCAAAAATTTACATAAAATTTTGGGAGTGAAAACTTACAAAGCAGTCTTGCTTAGACTGTAAAGATCCTTCTTGGCCTTTATCCTGAAACATCCAGGTCACTATTATCCTGGATTTTAAAAAGAGCCTCAGGGTAAAATCTCTTCTATCCTCTGTATCATAAGCAAATCTCTCCTGGTTTTCTTTATATAACTGATGTGGTACTTTGGTGGTATCATAGTCCCTAGATCCCTAGATAGCTTTTTGAAGGAAATTTTCTATTAGGTATATCCCGGGACCAGGAAAGAAGAGAGATAATGGGAGATGTTCACAGTGCCCCTTGTCGTTTAAACAGTCGTCTTCAAGTTCTGCTTCCCACCGAGTGATCTTTCTAAGCTCCCAAGAGATGAGAGGAGGTTTTAGGCAACATGGAAACATTGATCATCTTAACCTTGATTAGAACACTCCAGCTCCTACTGGCTGGGGACACCACCTTTTCCAGACTCATAGCCCCATTCTTTGCTCTTTCTTTTGACAATGTCAAAATTGTAGAAGATAAGAATCAAGCACCATTTTCAGTGACAGGCATTTATTACAATGATTCTCTGACCAACAGAAACAATCTATCTTGAAGACACATTTTTTTTCATTCCCAGAAGAGCTCTTAGCAGACCCAAGGCAATCCTGGGAATGAGAGGTCAACTGTTATTTAAGACACGACTTAAATATCCCTGAGTGAGGAAGTGGGGTAGGATCTGCATCTGGTCACATCTCGTGGGCTTGAGTGAGATGAACTCATCTCTCACAAGAACAAAACTGTGTCCCGTCCAGCCTCAGTGAACTTCATAGTGATACTTGTTTCACAGCACTGCTGTACGATCTTTCATTAGCACAGTATCCACTAGAAGTGAGCTGGACAATAATCAATTCTCCATCATTTATCTGTAGGTGTTCGCAGAGAGTACTAGGAGCATTTACAGTCAAGTAGACTTTATCTTTAAAAGCCAAAGAGGCCACCACAGGGAAGCCAACCCTTTGACCATTGTTCAGCATTGGCATTGAGATGGGACTTTGATTCTCCCGGAAATGAAGGTCGATCTTGACCTCTTGGAAAAAGGAGCCCCTCAGATAGATGAGATAAAGTCCATCACAGTTGATGACGACTGAGTTGTTCTGCACCTCCAGGGCTTGATACTCATTCTTGGATAGGCTGATGAATAGTCTTCCCTTCTCACATCCTGAGAAGAATTGAAAACAAGATTATCCCTATGCAAAATATGAGACAAGGAACTTCCAATGCAGCTGGGTCAGGTGAAAAAAGAGGAACAAGGAAGGAGACTTAAATAAAAATGGAAGCAAAGAAGCACTGTGGTATACTGATGTCTTATACCAGCTGTACCAGTGGAATAGAAGGGAGGGACACTAGTGTCAGTCTTCAAGAGGGTGTAAAATGAGGTTTGGAGTCAGAGCTAAGAGATTAAAGCCATTGTCACCTCATTTTTATGGCAGAAGAGACAGGTTCCAATATCCTCTGATTTTTTTCAAAAGCAGGAAATGACAGGCATCTTTAATGCTTAGTCTCCAACTACAACACAGTGCATAGACTCCAACAAAGGCTGGCAGGGGTAGGGTAACAGGGCTTCATTGCCTTGGTCCTGTCCATCTCTGATTATCTTGACTCAGAGCATCTACATTTAGCCATTCCCTACACCTTTCCACCTGACCATGACATACCTATCTTCCACATGCCCCTGGGAATCAGACTCACTGATGTCATTGCTAAGTGGCCTTTGGCAGCAGTCCAATAAGATTAGTTATGAAGTCAACTACAGGATGCTTGTGGAATCAAAGTGGGCACAGTTCTGGAAGAAGGGCAAAAGAGGCCAAAGACATAGCCATGTGGTTCTTCCTTCTACCTCCTATAACTCATGACTTGGGAAAAGTCACTGCCACAGAGAAAGAAAAAATAAGAAAAAAGGGATAGAGGAAGAGGTGGGAGAAGAGGACCAGCTGCAGCTGAAAGGTTTGTGCCAGGTCTTTCCAGAAGCAAAGCCCAAGTTTCTTACAGTTCTGCATAAGTCTGAACATTACCTTGAATGGCTAAGCAACACATCATACACACCTCCTCTGGCTCATGGCCCTTGCTGATAGGAAATAGCAGCCCCCTAGTATTGACCCCAATTCAATAAGTCTTACTTTGAACCTGGCCCCAGAGCTGTACTTTGAATCAAAATTAAGAATGACCTATTGAGGGCAAAATGTACTCCCCATTCATCTCAGAGAGCTTAATAAATCCTTGAAAACTCATATAGAAACTCCTAGTGGTTGGCTATAATCAAGGGTCCAAAAAATATTCTTTTGATCACAGTTTTGGGTTTTCTTCATATCTGGCATCCCCAGCTCTTTTTAAGGTATCATCATGTTACAGAGCTGACAAATAAATGTCTTACAGCCAGGCAGCCTTAGAATCTATGGATGAAAACCAAATGAAATTACTACCCAAAAGGTATTTCTGGGAGGATGAAGAAAGGCAAGTACAGAGAGAAAGGCACTTCCCCTTTTATGTCAGATGAGGAGGAGGAGGAAGAGGAGGAGATGCTAACACTTTGGGGATGCAACACTTTTCTAAGGGAAATGACAGATCTTGCATTCTAAAGAAAATTAAGACTAGAAAAAAAACATATTAAAGATATGGGTGCAAGGCTATAGAAGTGGATCAGTGAATAAGGTGTCTGCTGCTGAAGATAAGACCCTGAGCCTAGTTCCTCACATTAACATGCATGCATGCACACACACAGCACACAAAGCCAGGCACAGTGACTCTGGACTACAATCACATCTATGAGGAGACAAAGGCAAGTGTATCACTGGAGTATTCTGGCCAGCCTATTTGGCTAAAGCAGTGAGCCCCAGATATGATGAGAGACCTTGTCTCAAAATTAATATGATGAGCACACTAGGAAAATACCCAGTGTCAACCCCTAGCCTCCACATGCACACACACACACACACACACACACACACACACAGACACACACACACACATGTGTACACATAAACACAGACACACATGTACCACACAGATATACGAAATAAGTATGTAAAGATCAACTAAACTTTTGGTAATACTTACTGGTAACTGGCGCTCTGAGTCTTTGGGTTGGAGATTCCTTCACCTAAGGAAGAGAAAAGATGGATATTTAGAGAAAAAAAGAAGAGGGAAATTGATACTGAGGCCCACAGAAACAATAACCAAGAAAAGATGGAGAGTTTTCTGTGAGGACTTGACCTAGATTCACTGCATAGCCTCTGCTTTTCTATCAGTACAATATCTCTTCCAAAGGGGGAGGGTTACTCTGCTCTACCACGCAAGCGTCTGAGCTCTTTCTTCATTTCTATAACAGCACACTTAATAGGCCTCAAAACAACCAAAAACAGCCTCACAGACTCTCAGAACAAACTGGGAGAAGGTTATGGAAGCTTTTTGTATGCTTTCTCTCATGTGTGTGTGTGTGTGTGTGTGTGTGTGTGTGTGTGTGTGTGTGTGTGTGTAGAGGTCAGGAGTCAGTCTCTCCTTCTATCAGGTAAGTTCAGCATATCACTCTTGAGTCCTCAGGCTCAGTAGTAAATGTACTTTCTCATTAATTAATTAGGTTTTTGGAGAGAGAGAGGGGAGGGGATATGTGTTCTACCTTTACATAGTTTCAGGGGCTCTGACTCCGGTTGCTGGGATTGGGGCTAGTACTCTTACCTACTGAGCCATCCTATAAGCAAAATTGGCGGTTTTTAAGCCTTGGATCTTTCCCTTCTCTTCAACAGCTTGGGAAACCTAGCATGCATGAGTCAAGTCGGTATATGGCAGTAAGAAGTAAAACAGCAAGAAGCTTGATTAAAAACTAACAAAACTTGGCAGCCCAAAGGCAAAGAAACTCAAAATGGAGCCAAGTCACAACAGAGAGGCAGAACCCTATGAAAAGTATATTCATGTCCATTAAAAACAGAAACATCCCTGTGCACACTGAGTTTTCTCTCAAAGAATGCACCAAGAAGCCAGTTACAGATGCTGTCTACGATTTTAGAGGGGAGCTATATACTGTATTCCCTAATCTAATAAAAAGAAGGAAAATGCCCACTATCCCCGCCAAAAACAACAGCCGCAGCACTATTTTTGGCAGAAGATCCTGATCAGAGGCTTGGGAGAAATTTATTTTCCTGCACTGAGCAGCGAAATCCCTGCTTCCCACTTTCCTGGCAGACTAGTTAGCCGCAGGAGGATTCCACTGGGGACTCCCCACACAAATGAGGAATCCCCTACTTCTCACTGGGCTAAAATCAACAAGCTGCATAGAGAGGAGAGAGGGCTTTCCCCGAGCCCCGCCGGTCCCCGGACTGAAGAAGAACGGCGGTGAGCAAATCTGTGGGAGAAAGGTGGCCTTGGAGAGGAATTCAAGTCTTGGCTGCCAGCCATTTGCCTGCCGTTTCTTTGTGCTTCTAGGAGTGTTCTAGAAGGCCTCTCAAGAGACCCACTTTCCCCTCCACCATAATCCCCTAGACAAATAAATGACCCTGTACCCTGGGGCTGGTGGTACCAGGCCTCTTGTCATAGTGGTCTAGATAGTGGCACAGGGCTCAGCACAGCAAGTGGCTGGGTGCTGATCTTAGATCAAGTATCACCAAGATGCTCCATGGGCACCAAATTGTCCTCTTTAAAAGTCACTACAACACTCTGGGCATCCACGTCAGGACCAGTTTCTCATGCAGTAGCTTTTTATGATATCTATAAACAAAATAAAACTGGTCCGTGAGGTAGCAGACACCTTTAATTCCAACAAAGTAGGCAGAGGGATGTATCCTAGTCTACATAGCAAGCTCAGATTGTGTCTCAAATTTCACAAGCAAAACAAATTGGCAACCCCCAGCTAATGATTTAATTGAAAGTGAAGAGAACAGAAAGTTTCCCCATTTTTTTTTTTTTTTTTTTTTTTTTTTTTTTTTTTTTTTTTTTTTGTGGTGCTGGGGATTGAACCCAGGGCCTTTTGAATTCTAAGAAAATGCTTCACCAGCCCTGGGTCTTGTCAACTTTAAATTCACTAGGCATGTGGTTTGATTATTTTTACTGACTTTGTGAAAGACTCTAAAAGGTTCCTGGGGGGTGGGGGAGAAAAGCCTCTTTTTGTTGTCCCGCTGCTGTAAGAGGAACTATAATCAAAGGGCATCTTCTGGGACTGAATTGTCAAGGAGCAGCAGGAAGCACATGTGACTTCCTTCACTGGTTTGATCTTCTGCAACCCCTAACATCCTGTTCCTTCTCCCAAAGGTCACCTAGAGTGAAAAATTAGCATATCCTCAGAAACCTCTTAGAAACAACCATCTAGTGGATACAGGTAATTCTGTGTACTGAAAAAAAATAAGATTCTTCCTGCTCCCTGAACTTTTTCTGGTATCATTTTGGGCACCTGATGCTCAACACCAGCTACCCAACTGCCCAAAGACACACCCAACTGCCCAAAGACACACCCAACTGCCCAGACACACACCCAACTGCCCAGAGAAACCCTAGATTTCCCAGAGTCTCCCCATCCCTGCACAGAGATATTCCTACATTTCCCAGAGACACTCTACAATATCCAGAGACACTGCTCAGAGACATTCCATGCAGTTCAGAGATGTCCCCACAGTTCCAAAGTCATGCTTGACCCAGCTACAACCTCATACTCAGACTTCACATGTGTCTTTCTTGTGATGTATGATTAAACCAACTCTTCTCTTTAATCCCTTCCACCTTAGATGAAGAACCTGATAGGGCAAGACAAAGAGCAGATCTGATGGACTTGGGTTTGCTTCAAATTGTGACTTCTCTGGCTTTGCAAATTTATAAAAGACATAAACCATTTCTTGGCATTAGCTTTCATAAACACACACACACACACTGGTACACACACATGCACACACACACAGCACGCATGCATGCACAATGATCCAGTTACACTGTAACTGAAATGCCAAGCGCTAACTGTGTAGTTTAAGGAAAGTTATGTGGCAGTTTGCTGACACATGATAATTGCTCAGAAATTCTCAGTTATCCTTTTCTCTATTTCTATGTATATGTTTCTGCCCATCAGAACCACAACCTCAGGCCCAAATCAAATCCTTGATACTTGACTGTTGTAATCCCCGTATCAACTATATTGAGTCATTCTGTTTATACAAAAACTCAGAAACTGCTGTCTTAATTGTCAATACTCCAATGCAACTAAAGGTTCTGGAGAAGGTGAAGCTATGGGGCAGCCACAAGGTGACCATTATCTTCAGTGGCAGCAAGAAGTGAGTCATCTGGCCCTGAAAGGTTCTGGAGGACACTTCACTTTGCATATCTGTGTAAAAGAGCCACCAGTGAAAGCTACAATGCCGTGTGACACAGTTGTAAAACATTCTGGTTGTAGCTAACACTGCACTAAAATAACTGGGGAGGGCTGAGAAGGGGCAATACAGGAGATGTTTGAGGACAGTGGAGCTGTAATGGGGGGATATACGTCATTATACATTAGTCACACCCACAGGACATAGAAAACACAATATCAAAAGCGAACCCTATAATAAAACAAAATCACTCCTGACTGATGATATCTTCAATGGCTATAATATTAAGATATTTTTGTGACCACTGGAAAATTATATTAACTTGCTGGTTTTCAGTTTCTTATCTGTGAAGTGGGGATAGAAAAAAAAACCGATTGTTTCAGAAGGCTGGTGTGGGGTTGAATGAGAGAATATGTGCAAACGGTTAAGCCCCAACTTGAAATATTTAAGGAATCAACAAATATCAGCCATTATTCTTTGACACCCAAAAAAACAAAATCCATGTAATTTTTTATAACTTTATCTACATAATACTGTATTTTATATGTGGAATTTTTTTAATTTAAAGAAAGAATAAATTAAAAAGCATATCAAAGCTACCAAAGCCCTTGAATCAAGTTCTCTGACTATCTGTAACCAGAGAAGACCTGGGCCTCATGAGAAATCAATCCAAAGACATTGGGTCTACCATGTAGTAAATATGAGTACAAAGAAGAGCAAAATCCCCCAGAGCATCTCTAGATACTAAAGAAAATGGGAGATGTCAAAGAGACAGAGGGTTCCCACATTACCACAGCTTACAGAGCCAAGTTTCTTTATTTGACAAAGTGTGAAGTCCTCTCATAAGTGAAGAGCAAAGTTGAGAATCAGTCAGCACTGAGCACAGCCTTAGGGTTTGAATAGGATTGTCTCAGAGTCACCAATGAATACAGAAGAAGTTATCTTTGTGTTAAAGATAATATCTCAAAGGAAGACACAAAAGACTATGAGAGTGAAGAGAAATAACTCCTTCCCTCAAGACTGCTGCCATGTTTTTATTGTATGATCCAGTGATGTTTTTCCTTTTTCCCCTTCCTTTAAGTTCCTAGAGATTGAATGCAAGGTCTTGCCATGTAAGGCAGGAGCTTTTCCACTGAGCTGCAACCCTGCTCTTTCTTTTTTAAGAGGTCTCACTAAGTTGCCCAGGCTGGCCTTAAGCTTATTTTCTATCCCATGATGTCCTTGAACTCTTGATCCTCCTGCCTCAGCCTCCTAACTGGAGACTATAGCTCTATGCCTCCAGACCTAACATCAGTATTCCTGAGCACACAAATATAAAAGGAAGAGAAACTGCCTCAAAGATTGCATTAATATCCCACTTCTGTGCTCTTGTATCCACTTCAACACCGTTCTTGGAGGAAACAAAAACGTTGGCACACAGAAGATTTGCAATGATCTCATCATGATAGCATCCAGGGAAAACCCAGAACTCATGCTTTCTCCCTGCGTGTCAGATATGCTACAGATAAAGAAAATAAGGAAGGAAGGAAGGAAGGAAGGAAGGAAGAAAGGAAGGAAGGAAGGAAGGAAGGAGGAACAGGCAAGTAAATGAACCCAGGAACAACTGAGTACCTAGGTGTCAAATACAAGGAATTTGACAACTGATGATGTCATTTGTATATGTAATGCCTGAAGACAGATAAGGACACTACAGAAAGATGTGTCTAGTGGCAGCAAAGTGGCAAAGGCAGGTGGATGTCTGTGAGTTTGAGGTCAGCCTGGTATGTGTGGCCATTTCCAAGCCACTCAGGACCTAATAGTGAGTCCCTGTCCCAAAGAAAAAGAGTGTGGGTGGAGCCAGAAGTATACAGGAACCCAGACTTTTGATTTTGAATGTGTTTGAAAATCATTGCACTAACCTGTCAATGTCTGAGGATTTTTCAGTAAACCCTGTGGCCGGGGCTAGTAGGGGATACTCAAGAAATGCTTGCTGTTCACTGAAAGCTATTCAATATAATAAGATTACCATATTATTTGGTAATTTGGCTAGAAGCAGTAGCAAGTTATTAGGTATTGCTTGACAGATAATGCCAGGTCACATCTGTTCTGAAAATAGCATAATTTTGCCTTTCTTTAAGCCTGAATAAAATTTCATTCTACACATGTTCTATGTTTCTTTAACTATTCACTTGCCGTTGTGTTAAATAAAATAAGCCAGGTCCACAAAGACAAATACTGCATGCTTTCTCTAATGATGTGGAGTCTGTATCTGTGTGTCACTTATTTAAAAAAAAAGAAAAGAAAAAGGGCCATGAGAGGGGAAGGAAAGTCTAAAAGACAGAGAGGAGAGCATGAAGGACTAAAGGAAAGATCTGTGACTTGAGAGAGGGAGGAACATTTGGGGGAATAACAGGACCAGAAAGGCATGGGGATGATTGACAGTGAAGTCCAGTGAGAAGGGCCAATAAGAACAGAGTGCAATAATGCAACTATTTAAAATAATGCTGCAATGAGGGGCTGGAGAGATGGCTCCGCAGTTAAGAGCACTGACTGATCTTCCAGCGGTCCTGGGTTTGATTCCCAGCACCCACATGGTGGTTCACAACAGTCTGTTACTCCACTTCCAGGGTATCTAACAGCTTCACACATACATACAAGCAAAACACCAATAAATAGATAGACAAATAGATAAATAAATAAATAAATAATCCCAAAAGAATCAACTAACCTGGACCCTTATGGCTTTCAGAGACTGAACCACAAACCAAAGAATACACATGGGCTGAATTAGGTCTCCCTGAGATGTGTCGCTTGGTCTTCATGTGGGTCCCAAACAACTGGAGTGGGGTTTATCCCAAAAGCTGTTGTCTGCACATGGGACATGTTCCTCTAGCTGGTCTGCCGTGTCTGGCCTCAGTTGGAGGATAAGTGCCAGCCTCACAGAGACCTGAAGTGCCAGGGTTGGGGGAGATCCCCACTAGCTCAGAGGAGAAAAAGAGGAAAGATGGGGAAAGGATTTGGGAGGGGGTGACCATAGGGGGCAGTGAGTGGGATGTAAAGTGAATAAAATAAATAAATAATAAAATTTTAAATGCTACAGTGAAACTCTTTACTTGTATATTAACTGAAACAAAGTGATAAAAAGTAAAAATGCTTTAAAACTAAATTTAAACATCTCTATGAGACAGCCATTAAACTCAACTCACAAAGTGAACACAAAGTTAGTCCATATACACTCCTTGGTCTTGCCAAACCTGTGTTCCATTCATAAAAGTGGTCTCTCTACACGAAGTCTTTAGGAACTGTCAACAAGCAGTGGGCTACATAAAATCCCAGAACATGGAAACAAAACCTATCTCATGGCTTTGTAGCATAAGGAGAAAGTACCTGGACATGGCTTTGAAAGAGGGAAGACTTGAAGCATCAAAAGACCTACAAATGAGGCCATTCTTTGTGTATTTAAGACAGGAAACAGAGAACTAGGAACTTCTAACAGTACCAAGCACCTAGGCAACCTTGTTGCAATCCATTTCTTCCCCTCCCTCTGCTTAAAATCACCATGCAGAAATTACCTGTGGTACTAGAAATAGGAACATGAGAACCAGTGCTGTTCAGAACTTGTTAGGGAGTAAAGGTACCAAGTTCAGAGTTACAGGAGTCACTCTCCTCTTGATTCCGGGATCCCTTAAAAATGCAGAAGTTCATTAAAAACATTTATTTGGAATATGAGACTGATTTGAATTATCTTCAATGTCATTAAGTGAGAACAAAATTTTGAACTTGATGGATAACTGTTAAAAATATTCAGATCTTAAAACATCCAGAAATTCTTCCTAAAGAACTCCTCAGACAGCCCTGAAGGTTCTCAGTATAAATCACTTTGACAGCATCACCATGTGGACTATGACTGGGGGTACCTGTCCTAACAGGGGGGTAGCAAACCCACAGACAAGCTCAAAGATGGAAGAGTTAAAATTAGATACTTTCCTGGACTGTCCAATAACATAAAAGAAAAATTCCAATGCCTAGTCCTTCTCCATCTGTTCATATCATGACTCTGAGAGGGTGATGATGTTTTAGGAGATCATCTTTGGAGAGTGTCGGCTTCTGGTTCTGACTCAGTAGTAGAATTATGTGACATAATTCTGTTGACCTTATAGTCATCTGGCATTTGTCTGGAAGAGGGCTATCTGTACCGGGAGCAAATGTTACTCATCAAATATGAAACCAGGAAGTAGGCTCTGCAGTCATATATGGAGCCCTGCTATATACCAGGGCACAATTTGAAGATCTCAGGGGAGCATATGAATGAGCTGTGAGTCACCTGAAGGCTGGGAAAACTCTGTGACAGTGTTCTTTTAATGCACCGTGCCACCTCCACTGTGCAGAGTTGATGTCCACACCTTGAGTTTTCCATCAAGATCTGAGAAGTCACAAAAGCACCACCTAATAAATTCTTAGGCTGGCTCTCAAAATAGCAGAGTGGGACTTTTCACATTTCCATACTACAGTGGACTGGAATACTGGATTTCTTTCCTTGGGGACTTACTGTGTAGTTCATAGAAGCAGCCTGCTGTATACAATGGACTCTCCTTCTGATCAAAAATGCTCAGAACCTTATTTGGAGAAAAAAATGGGAATAACTTGGCAAAGAAATCTTCAATATCCATAAAAACATGTCTCTAGATATATTTTTCTTAGAGACAAAGGTAGTGACTTTGATTTTTTAAAAAAGTTTATAGATTTTTGTGAACCCATAGAGAAGCTACATTAATTCTTTTCCAAAACATGTTCACCCAAAATATGTCAGTTAGCACATTTTTCTTGTAACCTCTCCTTAAATCAGTTTTGCCTTCTTCCCCACTACACTGCCTGATGATAACCTAGTGGTCTTCTATTTTACCATTTCTTCTCTTCTTGTAAAACTACTTAATGATGGTGTGTGTGGCTCCCTAGAGAAACCCATCACTTTGTATCCCAGAGAACATGGACTGTGGTTTCATTGTCTCTAGTTTCTAAGAGTCATCTCAGATATTCAACTAAACAACAAAAAACAGCTCGAAGTATGCATGCAACCTGAACAATAAAATGCATGAACAAGTATATGACTTACCTAACACACTAATTCTTTGAATATCTTCAAAATTAGGATGTTCTTTACTAGAATTTCTCACTCCAAATTAACTGCAGAATCCCTTGAAGAACACTGACAGGGGGATCTACTGAAACATTTCTCCCTTCCTCCCCTCAGTGATTTAGAGAGTATCCACTAAAATATTCTTGCACTGAGTGTCTTTGCAGCTGGAAAATTAAGTTGACAATGCACCCACCATGCCACCATACTTCCTGTCAGCTCTCAAACATAATGGCACTCAGTAATCAAAGATTTGCTGACCAAGATAGCCAATTTCAACAATCATGAGCAGTGCATAGTGACGTCAGCTTTTATGTGACCATATATAGCTGCTTGCCTAGGTCCAGTCATGGTTGTTAAAATTGTCTTGGTCATTTTTGAGTGTAAGAAAAGCATTTAAAGTTACCCAATTCTAGTCTCATTCACTATATAAGAAGAAGGGACCACCTGTAGGACAATTTTGGAATTTTGCTTTCTCTAAACAAAACACAGAAATATTATAAGACAATGTTTTCATTTTAATCCCAAGTATGGGAATATGTGCTTCAAATTGTCCACAGCACCTAATTATGATTTACCTTATGCTCTAGCATGGGCATTATTTTGCCAATGGCCCATAGTTCTGCGATTGTGTGATATTGGGAATTCTGGGAACTTTTCAGAGGATGTAAAAATTTAGGGCCTTGAGAGTCAGGATGGGTTGTTGGTTAGTTGTGTAGGTTGTTGGTTGGTTGTTGGTTGTTGTTGGTTATTGTTGGTTGTTGCTTCTCATGGCTTATTAAGTAGTCATGTATTAAAAATAGAAGAAGGAGGAGGAGGCGGAGGAGGAGAAGGGGAAGGGGAAGGAGAACAAGAAGAAGAAGAACAAGAAGAAGAAGAAGAAGAAGAAGAAGAAGAAGAAGAAGAAGAAGAAGAAGAAGAAGAAGAAGAAGAAGAAGACAAAGAAGAACAAGAACAAGAACAAGAACAAGAACAAGAAATTAGATATCCTGAGGGTGAAGACCAAACTTGTCTCAAGGAATTCAATGCCCCTAATCAGCAGGAGGTAGTCTAAGGATAATATCAACACCTTACTTTTCTATCCTTTTTTCTCTCCTACTAAGTGTTAGGGGGTGAGGAGGTGGAAAAACAGTAAAGAGAGGTGAGTAAAGAAGTAAAGGAGAACTCACAGAGTAGCTAACACACTACAACTACTGCCTTAAATGGCAACCTAGTCCAGTGGACTGGGCATCAGACTAACAGTGGGGTTTCCTGGTTCCTTTACTGAGCTAGAACAACCCTTTCACTTTCTGGCCTTTTACTATCCTCATCTTGATGTCCAACTTCAATTAAAATGACTGTACTGCGGTGCCTAATCATAACTCTATTGTAGAAGTTCATCAGATCACATCACAGAAGTCCAAAGAGTAATCAACAATCATAATGTGACAAGCAAACCTTCTGGACCACAGATCTTTACACAGACCCCTCTGATGAAAGAAAGCAGCAGGGCTTTTCCTCCCAAGGAGTTTCCTCTGCTCATTAAGGAGCACTCATGGTTGTGCCTGGTCCAGCAAGGCTCCTGGACTCATCTGCATGAGGCTGAACTCCCAGCATGTGCTCTGAGCATTGATGAGATTGGGGAGTGGTTGGAAAACTGTCACTGGTGTTGACAACAGCATTTTCAACTAAAACTGTTCAATCAATTAATAGAAAAACAACTGTGTAAGCAAGAGGAAAGGATCCTCAGCACTGTTCAAAACCCAACTGACAGCAGGCATGTGTAATTTCCTACCAATCTCTGGCATACTCGGTTACTGAGTGCTTGTGATATTCCCTACTGTTCTCCTTTAATTTCTTTCCCACTGGTTATAGACACTATCAGAACAGGAGGGTTATATCTGTCTCATTCACCATTTTCCCTAAATGCCTGGCAGGACCAGTGCTCCATGAACACTCTGTTTTTTTTGTTTTTTTTGTTTTTTTAAATGAATAAATGGTTTCACTCGGGTTGAATAGGATGCTCTTCAAATGCATGTGTGTCTAAAACTGAGAACGTGTCCTTATTTGGAAATAGATCTGCAGAGAGTTTTCACAAATATGAATAGTCAAAATGACATCAATAGGACTAGGGTGGGTCCTAAACCCAATATGACTGGTGACCTTCAAAGAAAAAGAGAGGCTCCATAGAGACAAGAAGGTTGTCATGTGATAATGGGGGCAGAGGCTGGTGTGAAACCAAAGAGCATGAAGACTTTTTAGGAACCACCCAAAACAAGAGAATAATCAGGAAGGATTCTTGCCTAAATTCAGTGGGAGCATGACCTTTCCAGTATCTCTCGCCTCCAGAGCAGCTGTGGGAATCAATTCCTGCTGTTTTAAGCCACCCTGATTGTGATAATTGACTACAGATGCCCTAGCAAACTACGGAACCATTGAATGTGTATTTGCAGGTAGTGTGTTTGCAGGTAGTGTAGAAATCACACAAGGTATCATCACCCTAATCACTTGAATTAGTGTCTAATAGAACTAGAAAGACACAATTATTCTGCCCAGTGTTCTCCTTCCTGTTTAAAAAGAAAAAGCGGAGGAGGAAGAAGAGGACTGGAAAAATGAATGCAAACCAACTTCCCTCTTGATCAGAACATGTCATGCAGGCAATGGTTTGCTTTCTGAAGGGGCCCTGTAAGGTAGCATGTGTTGTTCATGCTGCCTTAAGCACGTTATCTATTTTTTCATAAGTCTTTCTTCTGTGACACAGCATAAATCCTCCCATCTTTCTTCAAAGGCAACTAATGTCAGACAGGAAAGTTATAATTTTAAAACGGGAACATTCTTAAAGTTCCGAGTTCTGAGAGCACAGGCAAGTGTATCGGAAAGAGGCAAGATTGTGATTCTGACCTTCATTACCAGCCCTGATCTCTCAGTACAAGCCTTGTCAAGCCACTTGTTTCAGATTTCCCCAACATTAAATAGCACAACTATGTCGTTTCTACCTACCTCCAAGGACACAGTTAAAAAGAGAAGCCAGAAGCAGGAAAATAACTAAGCCAAATTGGTGGATGTTATCACAGGTGACATCAACACCCCCCCACCCCTGGTGGGCGTTATCACAGGTGACATCACTCAACGCCCCCAACCCCTGCATCATGTCCACTGGTCATTATACCACACACAGTAATATCTTCAGGGGTCTTAGACTCTGCGAGCATGAAGGACCTAACATGTAAACCATTGTGAATACATTTTCATTGCTAAACTGTACAACATGTATTGAAAGTTATTCTATACTGCAGATGGGCATTATTTCCCTCCCTTGCTGAGTATATTGATGTTTCTTTCACATTTATAACCTAAAATTTATAACACTAGGATCTTCATCTGACTACTTATCCTGGTTTCTATGCTCATGTTGTTGCTGGCTGCAGGAAGCTCAGACCTCAGAGCGCATCACTTAAACTCGCCAGAGCCCCCAATTTCCCACCTTCACAATGCTATACTTTGTAATGAAGGCTTCTTCCATAATGCTTATTAAACCATGTGGAAATAATTCAAGTGGGAGTCTCTTTTTCTATCTTTGTTAGTTCATGGACAGACTCTGAAATGTTATCAAAGTCAAATAACTTTGTACAAATGAACCCACTTATGAGACATTCCAGAATGAAGTCTTTTCCAAAAGGAGATCAATGACTCAAGTTATCTATGTTTCCAATATTATGAGTCAAAACACATGATTTTGTAAATATGATTTTCTGATGTCTAACACCCTGGTCTCTGGAGAATTGGAAGCCATAAATGAAGGTCAATAAAAACACAGATAGCCTGCTCTATGGATTTTAATCCTGTAATATTAATATTTTTAAAAATATTAACATAATTGTTCATTTATAAGGATGTGTCTGCCTGATTTTTTGTGCACCACAGTTATGTGCACATGCATGTGCCCACAGAAGCCAGAAGGTGTCAGATCCCTTGAAACCTGAATTACAGTGGCTGGGAGCCACTTGATATGGGTGGGAACCAAATGAGGTCCTCAGAATGGCCATAAGCACTTTTATCCACTAAGTCATCTCTCCTGCCCTGAATTCTAGATTTTTGAATCATTTTAAACCAGACACTAAACCTAATAACACTTCATGACTTCATAAATTTTCCCCTTCTGTTTTCTTATATTCTCTACTACAGCCATAAACAACTCAACTCTTAATTAGAAACTTGCATTTAAAAAATAAAAACAGAGCTCTTTTTAGGGTGGATTGTTTTAATTCCCAAATTTCCAATAGAAATCATGTCTATGACACCATAATTAATCTTAACATGGTATGCCTGCTGAGTTAAGAAGTATAGTTGCATGTCTGAATTTATTCAAGCACACACACACACACACACACACACACACACACACACACACACAAAACAAAGCAAAACTGATGGTGCCTCAGTGTGATTATGAAAATGTGCACATGAATAGCAATGATAACTTTGACATTTACAAAACTCAGTAGTTAAACCTGTGAACTTCCCACCTGAGTCCAAACTTCAAAAGTATTAAACCAACTGACACCCGGGGAATTTGCTCAGGATTGTGAATCTAACTGCCTGGAGCCATGTGGACCTCTGGCTCCTGGTCCCCTGTGTATTTATACTTCAAAATCTGACCCCAAAGTCTAAGACAATTGTCTGTATTTCCACATAACTTAATATTTTCATTCCTTTATTTGAAAATTGTCAAAACTAGCAAAGCACAGGGCATTAGAGGCTCCAGTTTCACAGTTATTCTTCTGTATTCTTTTGTCTAGTTCACCGGTGACGATGGAGAGACACTGTATGTTGTCATTGTCTTTCCATGTGTTAAATCCCAACGCTCCTCATGACTCCTCTGAATCACACGATCACAAAGGATTAACGCTCATTTTCCATGAACACAAAACCCACGGAATGAGGAGAAAGTGGCACCTTCTTGGACAGTGTAGAGCAGAGGTAATTGGCATCAAAAGGAAAAAGAAGAATTAAGAGTGTTGCTAGCCCCTTAGCAAGACTGGGTTTGCTCAGTGCTAGTAGCTGGGGGCAGCACTCAACAAAGATAAACAGGGAGATCATATCCATAGGTCAGGTGTGTATTTGTGTTTATATGTGTATTTGTGGGTAATTTTTTTTCAGCACAATTCCATTCCCACTATGCTATCCTATGGTAAAGATTCCAGTCAGAAAATACATATACCTAAATTGCTCATTTAGAAAATGTTCACTGTGTGAACAAGATTAATATTGACTTATAGTGCTCTTCCTCATCTATGTGAATGAGCACTCGGTTCCCAGGAAGTTGGTTTCCTTTTAGATCAACAAGTGGAAAAAGTGGGCAGACTGCCTTAAAGACACAAGGATGATTAGTTTTACAGTGGTGCCCCCTAGTGCCAGCTGAAATCAGGTTAATTTCGGTCCTGCCCATCTTTAGATCCCATGCAAGAAGGAAAATGTAGAGAAGCATCCTTGTTGGTAACCGCTGCCTCTATCACAGAACAGGATGAATAAAGTTTCCCAGAATGCTTCACAAGATCTTTGGCCATCCAGGCCTGCCTAGATCTTCAGCTTCATCTCCCACCCCTGTTCTCTATGACATTCGGTTTCAGCCATGTTGAATGCTCTATGCTATTCTGCCTACCCATCCCCATCCCTCCTGTCTCTGGAGGAAATTCCACTCTTATCTCTAGCATCAGCTGGAGCGTGCTATCTCTTCCCCCAGCCCCTCATTCTCCATGCATATGCTCAGACCTCGTAGGCAACCCCTTCCCCCTCCTTCCCTCATTCTGCTGTCTCCTGAGCAACTCTCCACATGCCTGTCATCTTTTTGCCTCACCTCAACTCTTAACCATTCATTCAAAGAGTTTTTAAAAAGAAACCTCCAGTGCAATTTTTATTCTGAAGCTTCAAACAATACCTTATACAAAAAAAAAAGCACTCAGAATGAGTGTAAATTTGCTTTAACTGATAAGATCAAGTATAGCAGTCAAAAGTATACATACAGTTAATTATGTAGGTAGGTGATCATGAGCAACTTACCTACCTTCTTTCAGTTTTGGTTTTCTCATAAAACACTATGGCTAATATCTACTCAGCAGTCTAGGCTCTCTGGACCATTTCATTAACATCCACTGTCAGATCCTCAAAATTCTTTATGATGAATTAATTCAACACTCCAAACGTTCCTTTCAGAAATCTCAAAGACTTGCTCAGAGAAAGCAAATTCTACTTGAAATTTGAAGTTATTTTATGTATATGATTGAATAATTTCTAAGAAAAAAAACATGGTAGATTACATGTAGACATGAAAATTAAGTTAATCGTAAACAAAGATTCCAAGCAGAGTCCTCTTCCCAGCATTTAACACCAACAACAACAACAGCAAAAGTTGGAGTCTTATAACACAAAACATCCCCCAAGAGCCTGAATTCTAACTCTGGCTCTGCTTGACACAGACCACGTCTGCTTTTCCTAACAGAAACAAGAGACAGAAAGTGGGATTTGCTAAGGAAACAGTCCTTAACCATACAGTGTCATGGTCAAGGTGACATGAAGACTTCAACATCCCCGGGACACAGAAATGTGACTTACAGCTGGGGAGATAGCTCAGATGATAAAGTACTTGCCTAGAAAACATGAGAACCTAAATTCAGCTCCCAGGACCCCCATTAAGATGCCAGACATAAGATTGTGCCCCTGGAATCCTAGTCCTGTGAAGGCAGAGACCAGAGGATCTCTTAGTCTCAAGCACTAAACAGTCTAGCCTAATTGGTGGACCCCAGACCAATGAGAGATGTCATCCTAAAAAGAGTGTGAGGTATTTCTGAGGATGATGCTAGAGATTGTTCTCTGACCTCCACACACGCTGGCACATACACATGCAGCCTTGTACACAAAAGCAAGTACCTGTACATAAACATAGACACGCCCACAAGCAGCACATTAAAAATAAATAATAATAATAATAATAATAATAATAATAATAATAATAATAATAGAGAGCTTCTCATCTCCTAGGCCAACTTTCCCTCTTCCTACTGCTTCGTCGTTAAAGTCCCAGGTAAGACTGGAAGCCTGGCACTTTAAATGGTACTCCAGTGTGATGTCCAATGCACAATGGGGCAGCGGTGGCGGCACTGGTGGCAGCAGCAGTGGCAGCATTCGGTTTTATAATTCGAATCAGTGATATTCTAGAGTGTTTGTGTCTTTCCTCATTTTAAACAAAGTACTTCCTGAACTACAGGGAGTATCGATTAGTATATAAAATATACACATGAAAATATGATTCTTCCAGGCCAGTCTTAAGAGCCAAGAAATCTGTACATTTCGGTACAAAAATCTGCTAACGTTCATTGTCTGCTCCTTCAGCCCCCCGGGCCTGTTCTTTAAGATGGCACACTCTTTAGCTGATGAGCAGAAAGAGACCTCAGTGTCTGTCTCACACAACCACCCTGTTACTGATGATAAAACCAAGTCCCAAAGGAAAACATGAACCATAAAAGATACAGGCTGTCTTCGGGTGGGAAGAGAAGGTGGGTACTGAAAAAACAAAAGCTGTTTCTCGTGTGCATCAATAAAATCTAACCCAGTGGTCATTGTTGCTAAATAAACGTTAAGGGAAGTTTGACTGCCTGGTAGAGTTTAGAAGCTGTAAATTTGGACTCTTGAATGTAGGAAACGAAGGCTAAAAAGGTAAAGCAACGACATAAGGGGCAAGGAAAGAAACACGATTCTTTTCAAAACACCTATTTCCTACAGCAGAAAAACCTAGTTTTCTTGGGTATAGACCTTAAAAGCGTCACAGTTCATTTCCCCCAACACCTCACTACAACATGTCTCCCAGGACATGTTTCCTAGCACAAATCTCATCAGGTGGTCCACCCCCAACCATAATGCCAAACATTAATGCTTCAAAGGTTACCAGTCACTTTGTCAAAGAGATTATCTTTCCCCTTCTCATCTCGTCCCCATCAATACAATTTGACCAAATTCCAGGAAAACATATATATGACCTACCTATCTATCTATCCCCTTAATACATGAGCTTAAATATAATGGTCCATTGCACTGCCCAGGTCTGAGAACAGGGTAAAACTTTGAGAGAGACAAGCCCCCAAATCTTCTCTATCAAGAACAGCCAGGTTATTATTTCATAAGCAATGAGCCTCAACATCCAATTTACATCTACATTTCTGAGCCAAGACCACAGAAAACAAATTCCCTCCTAGACGGCTGCTTACCTCAAGAACCTACATGACTTTGGCTTCACTTCCCACATCTGCCACAGAGCTTCTGGGTGACTTGAAGAAAGAACCCAAATTCTTACTGTGTCCTGGGTGAGACAGTCCACGGAGGTCCCAGACACCAGCGGTTTGCTCTCTCCTGCCCCTGCCTGATGCCTTTGTGTGCCTCCTTACCCGAGACTGGGGCCTCACATTCTTCTCATCCCACAGAGTGAGGAAACACTCAGCCCTGTAGCTGTTTGAAGTCTCAAGACTCCCAGACCTTTTCAAGACTCACAGCTGGTCTATTTTTGGTTACTCTGTTTGCTTTCTTAGAAAAGCCTAATTCCGGTCTGCGTCTTAGGCATCCTACCGTGAACAAATTACTCTACCCAAGCACCTACTCCCCAAAGTGCCTACAAAATTTTCATCCACAGTCCTACACAGCGAGCTATGTGGAGTGGAGGGAAGAGGACCAGGATGGTACTGCTTTAATTGGCCAAGCAGTCTTGAGCACCGTACCAGCCATATTCCTGGAGTTTGCCGGTCCAAAGGACAAACACAGTGCACAGTTCAGTCATCATGAACACATACACTCCCACCAGCTTCTATTTACCAAAACCTCACTTCCTGTGCACAGAGACAAGCCCAGGCATTTGCCTGGACTGCCCATCGTATCCTGGTTTCATGTCAGGTAGCTGTGTCTCTGATGTGGCCGTGAAAAAGTTCCATTCTGTCTGTCATCCACCAGGGAATGGTTTCCTGACATAAAGCAACCAATGAGGGAACAAGAATCATGAGGCCAGATCCAACATGGAATTCTAGGGAAACTGCAGTCACCTGCGGCTAACACTTAAAGAACGTGCGAGCAAACAAAACTATGAGACTAAGTCATTGCTATAAACGACTAGGCAAACAAAGATGTACACACACTGCTACAGCCTTTCAGATACCAGGTCAGTGACAGGAAAGGGCTTCATCCTGAAACCTTCAGAATTCTTGAAAAATCCAGATACCCTTGAATATCTGCAGATTCATGAATGTGGGGGGTGGGGGATAAAAATAGGTCTGTTATTTGTCTTTTCTTTGTACTTATTCCTTGATCAGACCCATTGCTACCAAGATGGATAGAGAAATCAGTAGCCCAAAGCTTCAGGGTGACAGCTCATTAAGATACACCAGAATTTTTGCCTTGCAAAAAAACCAAAAAACAAAAAAAAAAAAAACCCTAGAAGCAGGGCCCTTCTGCCTTTTGCTCCACCCCGGCATTGCTACTGTTGAAATAGGAAGGAAAGGAGACACCAAAGGATATTTGACCACACTTTACAATCACTTGGTAGCAGTTTCACCATTAGATGATTTACAGGTGACTGCAGCTGTTGCAGTTGGCACTCAGCCAGAGCTGGAGGAAAAGCAGCGTCCACTGGTGCATCTTACCGGAGATGAAAAGAGCTGCAGGCAGACATAGATGACGCACAGGACCAGCCCTGCATCCTTAATCCCAGAGACCACCAGCCGTAGCGACTTCTTCCACTTGAATCTTGGCCTCGATCCATCTTCCAGATTCTCATCCAGAGGTCGAACGCCTTCCCCTTCCATCTTTGCAGTTGGGGTGCAGAGAAGATACAGTTGTGGCAGAGGGGAGCCTGGGGAAGACTGATCTGTACCACAAAGGAGAAGATAAGGGCAAAGCCAAGCTGTGGGTCAGAAGATAAAGTCCCAGAACCGGAGACAAAAGGCAATTGGAGGAGCAGGGCAGACTCTCTGTTTTAACTCTGCAGATTTTGCAGGCGGGGAACTTCTATGTGACTAATCTGAATTTCCCCTTTACTTTCTTTCTTTTTGTTTCCCTCTGGGCTAACAGGGAGTTGTTTTTGTGGCATCCCAGTTATGAATTGAGTGACTTCGAAATGACAGTCACAAGCGTGTGCTCTGAAGTTTTTTATTGCACCGGTAAAGATAGATAAAGATCATCTGTTTTTTTTTCCAAGCAGCTTACTTACCAATCTGTCAAGATGTCTTAAACCATAGAAGAGATTTGAGGAACATGCTAGCCAGCCAGCCAAGCTTCTATTATGCAATTAATCTCCTAGCCCATTTTACAGACTCAGAATAAAATGCATGAAGGTTATTCTTGAGATGAAAAGGACAAAGAGAAAAATAGAAAGGTGGATTATGCACATAGATAGAAAGGAAGGGGTCTTGTAGTTACATAATGATCACATCAAACCAGATAAACTAATATTTATTGAGCACTGTGCTAAACGATCTTGCAGCTGTCATACTTTCTCATTTCAGGGAAATTCAGTAAACACATGATTAATTTTCTGAATATCAAAAAAGAAGCATAAAAGAATTCTGTCGTCCCCCACCTTCACTCCACTCTATATTTTTCCCCTACATAATTTTTGCATGAGTAATTTAAGTAACCTTTGCGGGTTGTTACTTTCTTTGAAGTATTGGCTGGACTCAGAGCCTGCTAAGTAAACATATCTTCCCAGGGTTGGAGAGATGACCCAGTGGTTAAGTGGCTGCTGCTCCAGAACACTGGGGTTCGATTTTCTCTCTATGTGGTGACTCAAAGCCATTGTAATTCTAACTCTAGAAGACCTGGTGCCTCTTTTCTAACCTTCATGGGCACCAAGCATGCAGGCAATGCATGCACGCAGGTATAAACCCATACCTTAGAAACAAAACCTTTAAAAATATGTTCTCTCAATAGCCAGCTGCTTACTGCTTGACCTTTGTCACTGAAATTCGTAGTGAAACTAAATAAATGTGAAATTTTAATGTCAGGTCCAAAATGGCATAATATTTATTGAATATATACAATGAAGTCAATACTGATCATAACTCTCTAATTTATGGGAAAATATGTCTCATGGTTTATCATGGAGCCATCAACATATTGAAAGAAAGAAGAAGTGAGAAAAAAAAACTAGTCTGAGTGCTGGAAGTATAAGAAGGTACATGAAACTTACAAATTTGTCACAATTAAAAATAGCACTGATATGAGGCATACGAGAGGAAAAAGGCGTTGCAGGGAAAGGAAGGTGCTTTGTCACCAGAGTCAACTATTGAAGTCAGTTGATGCCTACTCTGTAATAAGGAGGCTTTGCATTTGGATACTGTGCTGGGAGCTAAGGCATGCAGCTGAGTCTAACAGCAGGACTCATTTCACATAGGCTACTCTGCCACAATGATTTTCTCAGTAAAGCAGGGTATGAGGACAAAAGGTGGGAGAAAAATCAGGACGTGACTCCCCATTTGCTGAATGTGTAACAGATATAACCAGTCATTTTTACTAAAGGACCACCCAGAGCTCTCAGGGACTAAACCACAAACCAAAGAGCACACATGGAGGGACGCCTGGCTCCAGCCGCAGTAGCAGAGGATGGCATTGTCTGGCATCAGTGGAAGGGGAGGCCCTTGGTTCTGTGGAGGCCCGATGCCCCAGTGGAGGGAGATGCTAGAGGGGTGAGGCAGGAATGGGTGAGTGTGGGGGAGCACCCTCATAGATGCAAAGGGGAGGGGGTGCGATGGGGGTTGTGGAGGGGAAACCGGGAAGGGGGATTTCATTTGAAATGTAAACATATAAATGATTAATAACAATTTTTAAAAGACTGGAAAAGATGATAGGGGGAAAGCCCAAAACTCTAATAAAAGCTACAGACAAGCTGGGAGGAGGGGCAGAGAGAATAAAGCACATTCTACTGTGTAGGAAATCACAGGGAACAGTCTGGCTGGCTAGACGTGAGTAGTGGGTGTGGGTATCTGCATGCGTGCGCATGTAGTAGCTGAAGATTCATATCCATGTCTTCTTTAGTTACTCTCCAGCTTAGTTTGGAGGAAAGGTCTCTCACTGAAGCAGGAACTCACCATTTTACTAAACCAGCACGAGCCCCGAGAATCAGCCTGTTTCAGGGCCCACTGTGCTGGGGCTGTAAGCCTGCGTCACTGAAGCCAGCTGTTCTATAGCCGCAGTGGCTCAAACTCGGAGCCCCATGTTTGCATGGAAAGTGTGTTACTGACTGATTCCCTTTCCCCACGAGCCAAAAGTGCACAAAATAAACAAACGCGGATGAGCCCAAACCTGCGCAGCCCGAGCTTCGCTCATCTGAGCACTATGCCTCTCTGGAGAAATACTCTTTTTCCTCAGATACAGTAGAAACTGGAGAGCATTTGTTTGCTTGTGCCAAGGAAGCAGAGGCAGCCAGGCTGGTCCTGATCAATGCTGTGCTTCTCCCTCTTGACCTCCTAGTACAGGAATTTGCCTCCTGTGAGTTTTACTGAAGTTTAAGTGATATCTTGCACTTCCTTTCTTTCCTTTTTGGACTGCATTCTCTCATAGCTCTTGTGGAATGGAGAACACACACACACACACATGCACACACATGCACACACATACATGCACACACACATGCACACACACACATGCACACACACACATGGGCAGGGGAAAGAATTAGAAAATAAGTTGAAAATTCTAGGTGAGATTTTTTGATAGACTATGTTAGTTCTCAGAGCTCACTGTCTGACTGCTCTAGCATCTGAGCACCACTAATAAAGGCCACTGTCTGACGTCACTGGTATTTCTGTCTTGGGCAGATGGGCAGGGACCTCCATCTTGAAAGTGCTTTTTCCTAGAGCATGATTGAGATGTTTGTAAAGAACTCAGTGAGTTCCTAACTCTTTGGGCAGTGTGTTGTAAAATACCTTACGAAAATAAATATGTCTGCCAGAATAAACTTGCTTTGCGTGGTAACTCAGAAAATAAAATCAACCAAAATGGTTACTTCTCATGGACATTAACCTTCTACCAGAATAGCCGAAGCTATAGAGAAATATGGGGTGTAAAAATACTTCTAAAGCTGACAGAATACCTCATGTTCAGAGAGTAGCAAAACTTTTGGGGGCTTTTTCGGTTTGGGGGATTTTGTTGTTGTTTTGGGGGTTTTGGTATTTGGGGTTTTTTATTTGTTTGTTTGTTCATCTGAAATATCTATGTCTGTCACCATTTTCCACTCGGTAAGCCTGGACCAGGTGCCTAAATCCTGGGGCTTGTGGGAAAACACAAGAATAAAGCACAACCTTGGGAAGATTTGGTAGGAAAGATAGGACAGACATGGCTTGGAAGATGATGGAGCTGAGGTACCCACACAGGGAGGAAGGATGCAGAGGGAGGGTGCCGCTCTGCACTGAATCCTTTAAAGGGGTAGCTTCCATGAGTGGGTAAGTCTGGTTATCTAAGGAAGTAGGGACAGGCAGTGGGCAAGCAGGCAGCACTCTGGGTAAATCTCACCCGTGCCTTGGGCACTCCGGGAAGTACAACTGGAAGATGGATCATCGATGCTGAGTGTCTGGGAAGGTTCCCTAAAATAAATTTTGCTACAAGTCGAGGACTTCAGAATGTTCTTTGAAGGAGCTAGGGAAACCCTGACAGGTTTGAAGAGAAAGGTGACAAGATTACATTTTACTCATTTTGGTTTTAAGGACTCTGGGTAAGCCCAATAAAAATGGCAGGTGGGATTAAGGTGACCACCTGGGAGAAATTTTTGGAGGGTTCTGTGCCGACTAAAAATGTAAGCATGCTCCTCAATCTGATCGCTTTCCACTCTCCAAGTCCCTCACTGTGTTCCTACAATGGTCTGTCCTCTTTCCCCAACACCTTCACACAGGTCAGTGCTGGTTTTTCTAATTCATGAACCCAGAGGGAGTGCCTTCTTCCCATTCGCACAGCGTGAGGGAGGCTTGCAGCTCTTTGAGAGCAGGTAAGATTATAAACCCTCTGAGATGCCACAGTGACTCTTCAGGAACTGGATATTTTGAACCTTCACTGGGAGTTACAAGGGAGTCTGGGTGAGTCAAAGGTCTCAGGAAGTGACAGAATCGGGTGGATTCTCCAAATTCTCAGCTTGGCCTCTCTGTTTGTAACCAGCTGTGGATCTGGGGTGTCCTGACTTGGCTGCTCAGAAAGCTCTATGGCTCAGAATTGGCACTGACTTTTCTTCACCCTTGATCAGGCAAATTCTGCAGAGCTGTCTGTCCCCAAAGTGTGGCTCCTCGTATCATGTCCTCTTACTCTTTATTCCTACTGCTTTTGACCCAAACCCACATCCCTTCTCAGCTGAACTCCTAAATTAAATGTTCAGCCCCTCCCTCTACTCTCATTCTTGCTGATTTCCAAGCCATGTGCTTCTTACAGTCTCTTAGATCATAATCCCATGAGGAGTTGAAAGTCTTTGGGCTGGGAGATGACTCAACAAATAAAGGGACTTGCTGCCAAACGTGATGACCAAGCGTGACATACCACACACACACACATACACACACATGCACACACACAAACACACCCCACACACAAACACACACCCACACACACACATGCACACATACACAACATACAAACACACCCCACACACAAACACACACCCACACACACATACACACACATGCACACACACAAACACACCCCACACACAAACTCACACACCCACACACATACACACATATGCACACATACATACACACAAACACACCCCACACACAAACACACACCCCCACACACACATACACCAAAATTTTAAAACCAAAGAGCTGAAATTCTTTACCTTCACATTTGGTCACTCTAAGTTTCCCCTCTACACTTTTTCTGACTGTTTCTAATAATCCACTTTGTTTCAGATACCTTTGTCTTTTGTCTCTCCCTACCAAAACCCTAACTATTTCTCCAAGAAGGATCTAGTGAGGTAAGGGCCTTGAAAAATGAGCTAAACAAAAACTTTAGAAGAAGGGGATGGAGAGAGAGCTCAGCAGTTAAGAGCACTTCCTATTTTTCTAGAGGCCTCAAGTTTAGTTCCCAGTACATGTCAGTGCTTCTAATTCCAGCTCCAGGGAACCCAGCACCCTCTTCTGGTCACCAAAGGTATCTGCATTTAAGAACATATATGCCTACACAAACACACATACATATGCACAATTGAAAATATAATAAACCTTGCAAACAAAAACTTCGGAAGAATGTTGTGGCGGGAACGCTAAGTCTGAGCAGAGAGTTGGTAGCATTCATGGTTCACAAAGTTACTGACCATCAGGGCCATTAGAAGAGCTTTGGAAAGATTCAAAACCTCCATTTCTTTTTTCACTTCTGACCCAGCACACGCGGAGCAGGACACAATAAACAATATTTCTGCAAGATTTCTTCAGAGCTAGCTCAGGGGATCTCCCTAGAAGTAAACACAGGTCCCCTCCAGCTTTACCCCTCTGTGGTAAGAACTTCTCTCAGGGGTCCCAAAAAGAAAAGGCAAGTGTTTTCCCCCACGCAGAGAGCTTTGACTGCACTCTGGTTGCTCTTACAGCTTCCTGAAATTATTTCGGTCTTCCCCATGATGTTGTATATTTCTGGGGTAGGGATACTTTACTGAATTCTCACAAGGCCAGGATAAGCTTTCTATAAAGGTTTGCTGAATTCATCTGAGTTTGTCCCTTATAAGTCTGAAATATGGTGTTTACAGGAGCAGAGAAAACAGTATTGAAAGTGGCCCAGCTGAATACGGAAGTCTCCCAGTTGCTGGACTTAGAGCTGAGATTTGAGGTTAATATGCTTGCACTGAGTATTGCTCATTGAAACCGGTTGTAGAGCATCAGCGCAAATGCAAATGTGAACTCACTGAAAGATGTTCCACTTGGGTTTCAAAACTGCTGGCCCCCTTTCCTCAGGGGCCAAGTTTCCTTTACATTCTTCACATTGCTTGATGCTTCTTTGTCTAGCTCTGGCAGCTATTTTAGGGTATGATGATACATTATAGAACCCAGTGGTACCAAACAATCATGTGACTGGAAGAGCTATTCTGGAGCAAGAGTAAGGGGGAGACCAGCAAGTTGCAGTCCACATAAGCTTTACAACTCCAACCTCCACCACTCTGAGGTGATTATGTAGCCTGGTGGCCTGATTACAGGTTAAATAAACCACCTCCCTAAAAAGAATATGTCCAGCAAGCTCCTGGAATTCCACTTCATGCAAATGAAGCATTCCCAGCACCTGGGTCCCAGTCGGTGATACACACTCACCCTGAAAACTCTACCCATTCTCCAAGGTGTATGTGGCCCTTGCCCACCACCCCTGTTACTTTAGTCTCATTTACTCTCCCTAAAATTCATGAAAACACTCCTTACATCTATCTATCCTTACACCTCTTCTACGTGCCAAGCATTGAAGTTTTATTTCCTTCAGTGCTCTCAGGAACACTGAATGGTTATTAAAAACTAGACAGTTAACACAAAGAATGAGAGGAACTTAACCACAATAGGACTGGGATTGCAACTAGGTAATTAGGGCTTATTAGCTTCGTCGTACCAAACTACCCGATAGCTATGTGTGCTTCATGGAAGCACTCATTTCTAGTATGGCTGTAGTTTAAGGTGAGATTTGAAGCAGCAATCAGATAAAAAGGACAGGACCTGAGTCTGATGGAGTTTGTTGCCTTGTACGAAACAACCAGAAAACATGTCTGTTTCTCTCCAGCACATGGGGAAATTACATTGAAACCCTGCAAGGCAGCAAGGAAAGACCATGATCACCATGAGCATGTTTCTGCTCTCACCTTGATAACTACACACATTTTATGATATCCTTACAGCACCACAAAAACACTGACATCTGGATTATATTAAAAAAAAATTGTGCCAAAACAACATGATGTCTTCACAATACCTTCGCCCTATGATAGCAAGAGCATTATCCTGTCAGCTTCAATTTCTTTGTCAAAAAACAAAATCTTTTCTTAAATACTGCTCTTGTTTTGAGGATAGAATGAAATAACCTGTGTAATAAGCCAAGCAACATGTCTGAATTGGTCATGCAATTAACAGCAGTGTTGTGTGGGCTTGGGTGTTTTAACCTTGAAGGCCTTTCAATGCTGACTGCCTACACTAACTATCTTAAGACATTTTCTTTGGGTCCAGCCATGAGTCCCTGTTATCCTTATAAAAATCATTGCATCAGACAACAAACCTTGATCACTTTTAGTCTCCCCACTTTCAAAATGGAGACTGGGATTTCCTTCTAGGACGCTGTGAGATTTGCACACACCAATGACTATGCCTTGCACTTCGAGTATATAACATGTTCAGTCTCTTCCTGGGAAAATACAGGATCTCAGAGTCTGTGCTTCAAAAAAAAAAAGTATAACTATAGGAAATATGAAAAGCACTAGCCTGAAGCAGACAGACAGACAGACAGACAGTCAGTCAGTCACAGGGGGTGGGGAGGACAGAGAAATGTGTGAAGATTGAGGCAAATCCCTATCAGGCTGCTAGAAACTCCCTGAACAAAATCGTACATCTTACAACATAGTTTGTGGGTTTGACAAAACCCCACCTCCACCCTCATCATTAGGGACATAGATCCCCACTTCCTCGGGAATCTACCTTTATCTAAGCATCTTATCTTTATCTGAGTGGCCGGAAAACCTTACTCATCCAACATTTCCTTTCTTTTTTTAAATCACTACGTGTGTGTAATGCATGTGCATATGTGCATGTTTATGTGCACATATATGTTTATGGGTATGATTGCAGGTGCGTGTGTTGGTTTTTACCTTCTACTTGCTTGAGACACAGCTGTTAGTAACCACTGTGTTTGCCAGGCCGATGAGTCTCCGGGATTCTCCAGCCTCGGTCCTCCACCTCATCATAAGAGTTCTGAGATTACAGACACCTGCACTACCCCATCTGCTCTTATGTTGGTTCTGTGGATCTGAATCAAAAGTTGGGGAATCTTTTCTTTGGATGTTTTTTGTTATTGTTTTGGTTTTACAGTTTTGTGGGGTTTTTTGTTTTGTTTTGTATTGTTTTCTTGCACTTTCCTTCTCCCAAAGATCAGCTTATTGAGACCTGGAAGTAAAAGGAAACAATAGGAGGAATGTTAATTACCAGTTTTAAGTTGTTGACCTAGATCACCAAGAACAGCATGTAATGAGACATTGGCTCAGAGACTGAGCAGGATAAAAGGAAATGGAGAATAATGATCTGTACTTTTCCTTCTCTTTGAAATTAAATACCACTTATCTCTCACACAACATATTAATTTCTGTCTCTTGAAGTTGGTCCTAGAAGTCATTGGAATATAATTTATCTGCAAAAGTCACACACACACACACACACACATACACTACCACACTGCTTTATATAAATCAGCTGAGGGAGTTGTTACAGGCATTTCCTTTCTACTTTACACTATAATCCTTTGTGCTTTCTTAACCTTCCTATATTGACTCAAGTCCCCAACTTGTTCTGTTAAAACTTGGGAAAGATTTTACTCCACTGACCTAGAAGTCCTAAAGGATACCCTGCTAAATATCTCCCATGCCCCAGGTTCCTCACATCCTTGCACATGTTCTGCCTCATTTTCTACCACATTCTATTTCTTCTTCTGTAGACTTGGTCTGGGGGAGATACCTGAGGCCCCTCTTTCAGCACAGACCAGTCTGCTGTGTATCAGGGATATGTGGCTGCCTCCCCTTGCTAGAGAAGTTCTGAGCCCCATTCACCTCCATACACCCTGTGTACCTTAGTACCAACCTAAATTGTGTGCCCCTAGTATCAATCCCCCAGTACCAACCCCAAATGTGTGCCCCTAGTATCAATCCCCTAGTACGGCCAAGCTCAGTATTTGAACAAAATTAGATTACTTCACAGGCTACAGTTTCATTCTTATCTAGTCAGAGCTTCTGTGTTCTAGCCTCTGCACTCTCCGCACCATGGCTACCAGCCCTTTGTCAGCTCTTTATCTTGACACTTGGCAAAAGTCAGAGGATCTGTGTGCAAATGGGTTTCACAGTTTCTCATGGGACAAGTTAGTTGACTTTTGTTATATGCTATAAAAAGAAGAAAGTAAATAAGGGAAGAAGGAAGAAAGGAACAAAGGGAGAAGAGAGAAAGAATAGAGATATAGTTACAAATTTAGACCCCTCCTAATTAGAATTTAATAATTGTTATTTATAATCATCCCATCATTATCTTAGCTTAAAGTTGACTATGGTGGGTATGTTTATGTCATGAAAATAAGCAAAGACACAAATGTGAATTGTTTGGATTTTTTTTTTTTCCAGAGAGCTGTCTCATTAGCACATGGCTGGCTCCACATATAAAAATGTTAAGATTTGGGGTTTATTAAGGTAAACATAACACAATTAAATTAATTTCATATTTTTATGTGACTGCTAAAATCTTAAATTCCATTGTAATATTTGTATTGGATATTTTTGTTCTAATCCACAAAAACAGATCATCCCATTACACTCTGGGTAGTGTGGTCTCTAGGTATTTCTGAAAATTGAAGAAAGGGCTCACAAGCTCTCAATATAAGCTCAGGATAATGCTGATGTACTGGCTGGTTTTGTGTGTCAACTTGACACAATCTGGAGTTATCACAGAGAAAGGAGCCTCAGTTGAAGAAATGCCCCCATGAGATCCAGCTGTAAGGCATTTTCTCAACTAGTGATCAAGGGGGGAGGGCCCAGCCCATTGTGGGTGGTGCCATCCCTGGGCTGGTAGAACTGGGTTCTATAAGAAAGCAAGCTGAGCAATCCAGAGGAAGCAAGCCAGTAAGTGACATCCCTCCAAAGCCTCTGCATCAGCTCCTGCCTCCTGACTTGCTTGGGCTCCAGTCCTGACTTTCTTTGGTGATGAACATCTATATGGAAGTGTAAGATGAATAAACTCTTTCCTCCCCAACTTGCTTCTTGGTCATGATGTTTTGTGCAGAAATAGAAACCCTGACTAAGACAACTGGTCATCTATGTCACAAGTTTTCTCCGAATTATTGTTCTTGTTGAGTCCTCAGGCCCTTGCCTGGTCTAACTCCCTTGATATTCCACACTGATCTACTTCCTTGTTTGTATTCATTCTAAATTAGGTCCCCTGCCCCATATTGACTGGAAATGGCTGCTCAATAAGGCTAAACAGTGAGGTTTGAATTTTATAAAGTTAGCACAAGTGATAGTTTGCATATGCTTGGCCCAAGGAGTGGCACTATTAGAAGGTGTGGCCTTGTTGGAGGAAGTGTGTCACTCTGGGTGTGGGCTTAGAGACCCCCCCTCCTAGCTGCCTGAGGATGTTCAGTCTGTTCCTGGCTTCCTTTGGATGAAGATGTAGAACTCTCAGCTTCTTCTGCACCATGCCTGCCTAGATGTTGCCATGCTCTCACCTTGACGATAATGGACTGAACCTCTGAACCTATAAGCCAGCTCCAATTAAATGTTGTTCTTATAAGACTTGCCTTGGTCATGGTGTCTGTTCACAGCAATAAAACCCTAGCTAAAACAGCCCAGAATATATTATTTTTGTCATTTTCCAATAATATTTCACCTCTTTACTTATTGGTGAGAAGAGAAAAGGTGGTAAAAGTTAATTGATTTATTTTAGTACATATGGAGAAAAGGAACTCATGCTATAACATCAGCAGCAAGAAGCATTTAACAGGCCAAACAGACTACAATCTAAGCTGCAGAGTGGCCCAGTGATTATTACCTAGACCATATCTAACATCGTATCACTTTCTACAGAAACAAAAGAACCTGAGCTGCACCCTCTCAGCTGGGAGAAAGAGTTAGGCAGGGAACAGGAATTGACTGTCAGGTATAGCATGCCCACCTCCTCTATTACAACAAAAGGTATGAGTTATAAGAATGTAAGCAAAACCCAGAGGCCATTAAGAAATGTTTCCTTCTATATTCTTATTTAAATTTATATGTATGGGTGTTTTGCCTACATGTGGATTTTTGGTTTTGGTGCCCAAGGAAGTCAGAAGATAGAATCATATATATTAAAACTGGAGTTACCAATAGTTGTGAACCACCATATGGGTGCTAGGAATCAAATCTAGGTCCTCTGGGAGAGCACCCAGTGCTCTTAAAAGCTGAGATATTTTTATAGCCCCTAATAACATCTGGTTCAAATTCCCTAAGCAAAAGAGTTTGGCCCAAAATTGTTATTTGTGGTAGAAACTGCTAAGAAGTTTTATGTACTGTTTTATTAGTGCAAGAGGGTAAAAATGTAGTGAGATTTCTCCTAATACACTGGGCACTCAGATAAAACCCCTTTCCCTGGGTTGGAACCAACTACTTAAAATGTGTTGTCTTACAAAACTTGAGGAGCAAAAAAGATAGAGGACTTAACCTGCTTTAGACATATAATAGGATCTATATACAAGCTGTGAATCTTGTTTGTTCTCTCTCTCTCTCTCTCTCTCTCTCTCTCTCTCTCTCTGTGTGTGTGTGTGTGTGTGTGTGTGTGTGTGTGTGTGTGTTTTCACATATGTGCATAATACACATGGGTGTGCATGGATCTGGAAGGCAGAGATCAATCTTAGCTATTGTTCTTCGGGCACCAACCCCCTTGTTGGCTGAGACAGGGTCTCTGACTAGCCTGAGACTCACTGATTAGGCCAATAAGCCCCAGGGATCCACCCATCTCAGCCTCCCCATCCTGGGATTATACATTTAATCAACGTGCTGGGTTTTATTTATCACATTAATTCTAGGCATCAAGCTCAATCCTCATGCTAACTTGGCCTGTTCGTCACTGACTTAGCTCTCTCCAGCCCCATTTTCCCTTCCATTCTTAGTTTCTACTAAAGAATACAGTCTCTACCTTCTTAGAGCTCATCTTGTCAGAGAAAACAGACTGAAATGCATTTGTATATATACATGAAATAATTTTAGTGCTGAAAAATAAATATATGATTCCCCCCAAATGTAAACCTTGAAGCCATAATTTTTTAGTATGATGGTATTTTGTAACAGTATTTAGTAACAGATCATGAGGGTGCACCGTCAGCTAGGATTCCTCCTTATAAGAAGAAATCCAAGATAGGTATCTCTCACCCATGTGACACCATGAAAGTATCCAATTATGAACTAGGAACAGGGACCCTCTAATTTTCTGAACTTCAGACTTAATTCTATTTGATTTCAAAACTATAGAAATAATTCTTTGTTAACTCTGCCTTGTCTGTATATTATAGCATTCTGTCAGGGCAGCCCAAGCTAAGACATTTAGTTGGCAATTAATGTCACATACACACACACACACACACACACACACACACACACACACAGACACTCTCTCACACACTCATACACACACACTCATACACACACAAACTCACACACACACACACACACACACTCATACACACACACTCACACATATATACTCACACACACTTACACACACACTCATACATAGACTCACATAAACACACACACATGCACACTCACACACACTCATACATACACATACACACACTCATACATGCACACACACACACACTCACACACACACTCATACATACACATACATACACTCATACATGCACATGCTCACACACAATCACACACACACACTCATACATACATACTCTCATACACACTCACATACACACTCATACACACACACTAACACATACACACTTATACACACTCACACATACACACTCACACACACAGTCATACACCCTCACACACACACATACACATACTCACATACTCACACACATTCACACACACTCACACACATACATTCACACACACTCACAGACACACACACTCACACACACTCTCACACATACTCACACAGACACATACTCACACATACTCACACACCCACACACATTCACACACACACACATTCATTCACACACACTCACAGACACACATACTCACACACAATCTCACACACACTCACACACACATACACACACACTCACACACAATCTCACACACACTCATACACACATACACACACACTCACACACAATCTCACACACATACTCACACACACACACACACACACACACACACACACAGAGCACAGAGTACTAATGTAAGTAGTGATGAAAAGAAACAGCATTGCTTTGGTCATTATGTCACCAAAGGCCTAGCCAAAGAGATGAGAGTTTATCAAAGGCTTTGCATAAATCAGCTAAAGAAAGAGCAGGGGAAGTACATTCTAGGCAACCATACCAGTAATTCTAAGAACCCCAAGACAAAAAATAAGTACAAGATGTTTCAGGCCCACACATGTCACTCTGGGATGTATACCCTAAGGATGCTTCATTCTACCACAAGGACATTGGCTCAGCCATGGTCACTGCTGCTCTATTCATAATAGCCAGAAATCGGAAACAACCTAGATGTCCCTCGTCAGAAGAATGGAAAAGAATCAGTGTTGCATTGGGAGAAAGGAGTATTACTCAGCTGCTAAAAATATGACATCATAAGATTTTCAGGTAAATGTATGGAACTAGAAAAAAAATCCCGTGAAAAGTAACCCGAACTCGGAAAGATAAAGATGGTGTGGGTTTGCTTGTATGTAAATATTAAGCACTAAACAAATGGTAACCAAGCTACAATCCAAAGACCCAGAGAGGACAGGCATAAAGGAAGGAACATGGGTCTCCTAAGAAGGGAAATATACAAGAGATTTTATGAGTGGACTAGGGGCAGGGAGACAGAGCAGGAGGATGAAGTGGGGAGAAAGGAGGTGAGTTGGATGCCAGTGTGGTGAGAGACAGCTAGAACTGAGGGGTGGTAGGAAAACAGTGCAGCGGAAACATCCTAAAATATATGAAGGCAATCCTAATATAGTATCCAAATAATGAGGGAAACAGAATACCAATTGGCTAGCTTTTGTCACCAGATGAAGTTTCCAGTAACAAGAATCCAATTGAGTTGTTGGCCAAAGTGGTCCCTTGGGAATCCCCAAACAACCCAGGTATTTCCAAGACAATGGAGTTCTCTCCACCAACAGACAATAAGGCCCCATTGCTGAAGACAGCACCTATACCATTCATTGAACACGGAGAAATCAAGCTGGTGCCTACATAGAACCTTCACCCCCATCTTCTAGTTTCTTTTGTACAAAAAGTCGCTCTTCAGGCTACCAAAAGAGAAATGGTACCATCAACACAGCCACAAAACCTCTCACCTACAGTCTGTCCTGCCTGCAACATATGCTAGGGCAGTGGTGGCAAAAAGCGTGTGGGCGTAACCAGTCAATGTCTGATGGGACACATACCTGATACTACTGGGTGACTAAGAACCAGAAACCAGATAGCCCAGAAATCCAAGGGTAAAGCCAAAGAATACTGGTCAAGAAAAATGTAACAATACAATGACTCCTAATAATATTCTGCTATCCTTACAGATCAGTGACTTATTCAGCCATTATCAGAGAAGCTTCTCCTATAGCTACTATATGGCAGCAAATACAGAGATTGGCAACCAGACATTAAGCAGAGAAAGAAACCTTGGAACACTCTGCTTTAAATGAGATGTCACCATCAAAACCTACTCCTCAGAGCTCAGGAAACCCTGAAGGAGAGGAGGCAGAAAAGAGTGTAAGAGACAGAGAATGGAGGAGGACAGACACACACACACACACACACACACACACACACACACACACACACCAAAAGTGAACAAACAAAAAACCCACAAGGCCCTCTCAGTCAACTAAGCAAAACTCACAGAGACTGACACATCAAGCATAAGCCTATCTGGGTCTGTACCAGAGCCTAAGCATATGTATTGTAGCTTCTAGTTTAGTATTCTCATGGGATTCTTGTGAGAACAAGAGGGTCTCTGATTCTTGGGCCCCTTTCCTGCTATTGGTCTGCCCTGTCTGATTTCACTGTAAGGATCTTTGTTTTATCTTCTATTTGATTTTATTATGTTTTGCTGTTATCACTTAGAAAGTATTCTTTTCAAATGAGACACAGAGGGGAAATAGATCTGGTTGGGAAAGGAGGTGGGAAGAAACTGGGAGTAGGGAGAAGGGAAACTGTAATCAAGATGTACTGTAGGAGAAAAAGTGGGGGGAGATGCTTGGAGAAAAGAAAACGACCGCATAGTGTAAAAGGTAAGAGACAAGCATGATGTTAGGAGGCAAAGTCCACATCCAGGCCAGGCAAAGCCTGTTTATCACATAGTTTGTGGAAAGCCACTGGGGGCTTTCAGATAGGGACTGATTTCAAAAGAGAATCGGCTCGGATTTGGGCTTTGCCACGCCAGACAGCTGGCTTGTGTGCAGAAGGTAATCACAGCAAGACCAGAGCTCAGATAGGAAGAAGAGTGCCAAGTTCATCATAAGCTTACACAAGATGCGAAAGACCTTGAGTTCTGGGGTGTGACAACAGAGGACACAGACCGTGGAACCTGAGCAACAAGACCAACTGGACTTCCTATGAAAGGTGAAGGAAGCAGGGAGATTTCTAATTCACTGGAGCAGAAGAACTGTGAGCTGCTGCCGAAAGCCTAGATTAAACTGCACGGAGGACATGTAATTTGCAAACCCAGAGCTCAGATTTCTGCACCTCCTCATGTAAGCTCACCACGCTTTCCAGGAACTGCCCTCTTTTCCTCATCACACAGGCGAGGAAACAAAAGCAAAGAGTCTGTGTAACTTGGCTGGGGTTACTGGCACCCTCCGCTTATGTGACATGTTCCTTTATTGGGATCACTGAACTGGCTCTATGACCTTTCTCCCTACTTTCTCTAAGCCCTAATTTCTCTCCTTTTGAAACTGAACATGTTGCTGTTGTTGTTGTTGCTGCTGCTGCTTCTGTTGCTGCTGCTGCTGTTAAGGGTTTGCATGAGAGTTGAGTGGAACTACTACCTCAGCAGCATGCAAAAGGAGGTATATAATAAATGCTCAAAAGAAGTCCGTGAATACTCAGCAGCTGTGGTGACTTGCAGAAGATGAGGCCTGTGAACTTTCCGTTATGGATAGGGGAGGGCCCCTGAGGTCTTGTTGGCAGTGAGTGATGACTGAGGAAGAGGAGCCCTTTGCATCAGTGCCGGGACTACTGTTCCAGTCTCCACTCCTTGAAATAAGCTCAGCCATGTTCATGCAGGCGATTCTAGTTAAACTCAGTGGTCACAAGAAAGACAAAAAAAAAGACATGAAAAGAGGAGAGGGGTCTGGAGAGGAGAAGGGTTTGGCAGGAGAAGGAAGGAGATGAGAAAGGAAAATGGAAGGAAGGTGAAAATAACATACATGCACACATGCACACACATGTCCATAAACACATACACATTGAAGGTATTAGCATCCAGCAGTTCATCCCCAACGTAAAGACTATAAAAACAATATTATTCTAGAATCACTCTAAACAAAACCTAGATGTGCTTTCTTCATCCAGTCAGCCTTAGCCTTTGGTCCTGGTCTTCTTTCTCATTGTTATGACCAAAGATCAATATGAGAGTCTGACTATCCGGGATGAGCAGTCTCTCTGAGTAGGTACTGATTGAAACCTGAAATAAAGTCTGGGCAAGCAAAGGAAACATAAAAAACAAACAAGGAGATAGGAAAACACAACCACATAGGTCTGCAATGACCAACGGGGAAAAGTCCCGACTATACTCAGGAGCTGGTTGTATCAGTGAAAGAAGCTACATGCACTACAACCATCACACACGTCCTGTCATAAGAATCTTGAAATTGAACACCCAAAAGGAAAAAAGAAAACTTCTCCTATTCTCACATAGGAACAGCAACCTTCTCCATCATACCACAGTACAGCCTCCTCCATCATACCACAGTACAGCCTCCTCCATCATTCCACAGCACAGCCTCCTCCATCATACCACAGTACAGCCTCCTCCATCATACCATAGTACAGCCTCCTCCATCATACCACAACACAGCCTCCTCCATCATACCACAGTACAGCCTCCTCCATCATACCACAGTACAGCCTCCTCCATCATACCATAGTACAGCCTCCTCCATCATACCACAGTACAGCCTCCTCCATCATACCATAGTACAGCCTCCTCCATCATACCACAGTACAGCCTCCTCCATCATACCACAGCACAGCCTCCTCCATCATACCACAACACAGCCTCCTCCAACATACCACAGCACAGCCTCCTCCATCATACCACAGCACAACCTCCTCCATCATACCACAGCACAACCTCCTCCATCATACCACAGCACAGCCTCCTCCATCATACCACAACACAGCCTCCTCCAACATACCACAGCACAGCCTCCTCCATCATACCACAGCACAACCTCCTCCATCATACCACAACACAGCCTCCTCCAACATACCACAGCACAGCCTCCTCCATCATACCACAGCACAACCTCCTCCATCATACCACAACACAGCCTCCTCCAACATACCACAGCACAGCCTCCTCCATCATACCACAGCACAGCCTCCTCCATCATACCACAGCACAGCCTCCTCCATCATACCACAGTACAGCCTCCTCCATCATACCACAGCACAGCCTCCTCCATCATACCATAGTACAGCCTCCTCCATTATACCACAGCACAGCCTCCTCCATCATACCACAACACAGCCTCCTCCAACATACCACAGCACAGCCTCCTCCATCATAGCACAACACAGCCTCCTCCATCATAGCACAGCACAACCTCCTCCAACATACCACAGCACAGCCTCCTCCATCATACCACAGCACAGCCTCCTCCATCATACCACACAGTACAGCCTCCTCCATCATTCCACAGCACAGCCTCCTCCATCATACCACAGTACAGCCTCCTCCATCATACCACACAGTACAGCCTCCTCCATCATACCACAATACAGCCTCCTCCATCATACCACAATACAGCCTCCTCCATCATACCACAGTACAGCCTCCTCCATCATACCACAATACAGCCTCTTCCATTATACCACAACACAGCCTCCTCCATCATACCACAGCACAGCCTCCTCCATCATACCACAACACAGCCTCCTCCATCATTCCACAGCACAGCCTCCTCCAACATACCACAGTACAGCCTCCTCCATCATATCACAGTACAGCCTCCTCCAACATACCACAGCACAGCCTCCTTCATCATACCACAGTACAGCCTCTTCCATTATACCACAGTACAGCCTCCTCCATCATACCATAGTACAGCTTCCTCCATCATACCACAATACAGCCTCCTCCATCATACCACAGTACAGCCTCCTCCAACATACCATAGCGCATCCCAGCACAAGAAAGCCAAGTACAGTAACTCTGCTTCGATGTGGTACGTTCTTTAGCAAGAACAGTTAAGGAGGGTGATCCCTCAAGGCACTTAGTCATCAAAGCCACTTCTTTTCAATGACTTTTAAAGGTCAGATAAGAGTGGAAAGATTACAGTGGACATGGAAAACAAAAACCGGGCCTGTTGGTATGTACCTATAATCCCGGCCTTGTGGGTGCAAGAAGATGAAAGCTAGCGTTCAAGGCTAGCCTTAGCTACATAGTAAGTTGAGGGCCAGCCTGGGCTGCATGAGGCATTATCATAAAAATAGAAGAAACAACAAACAGCTGACATTGGAAAGTATCAGAAAGAATGTGGTAAAGGCAAGACTGTAGGTACACGCATGCACTGAGCTGTCACACTGTGTTTTGGAAAGATTCGACCTTTTCCACCACAGATCTCATGCTAGTCTCAGCAGGTTTTCGCCTGGTTTCAGCATGGTGTCTCTGGTCCCCTCAGTCAGAGGGACACTAACACATAGGATTGCCTTTGAACCTTGGCTGGCCATAGCTGTTCAGATGGAGGAATCGTTGGAGGAACTGGGTAAAAAAACTTAACCTTCTAAAAATTTCTCATCAGGGAATGTGGTAAAGAGTAAGATGACTCCCCCACCCGCCCTCTTCTTTGTGTACTACGGAAAAGCTATGTGAAGACACTTGCAAACCAAGAAAGAGTCTCCCAGGAGCAGATCCTGCGGGCACCTTGGTCTTGTTCCTCTTTTTTCCAGACCCAGAAGAAAATTAATTTCTGTCAGAGAGAGGGGAAGGAGGGAGAGGGAGAGGGAGAAAGAAATAGGAAGGGGGGGAACAAGTTCACTCTCTACCTAACCTCGCAGAGTTGCTAGAGGTTACAGTAATATGGCACCTATGAGTACCTGATACATAGCTTTTAATAAGCAGACTTGTTATATTACTATCTGCAGCTTCAGTCTGCCTGGAACAGGGTTTCTCTTTTAGTGGGAATGAAGCTTTAAAAAGGAGAAACAAAAACAAAACAAAATAACAACAAAAAAAAACAACTCTGGAAAGGTAACTCAGCAGTTAAGAGTGTTGTCTGTGTCACCAGTAGGTCATGGTCCCTGCACCCACTTGGCTGCTCACAACTGTCCGTTAACTACAGCTTCAGGGAATGTGATGCCCTCTTCAGGCCACTTCAGGAACTGCATCCATGTCATATACACACATGCTGGCTAGTTTTATATCAAGCTGACACATGTGGAGTTACTGGAGAGGAAAGAGTATCAATTGAGAAAATTCCCCCATAAGATTAGGCTACAGGCAAAGCGGTAGGGTATTTTCTTACTTAGTGATTCATGTGTAAGGGCCCAGTTCATTGAGGGTGGTGCTATCCCTGTTCTGACAGCCCTGGGTCCCTATAATAAAGCAAGCTGAGCAAACCATGAAGCCAGTAAGCAGCATCCCTCCATAGTCTCTGCATCAGCTTCTGCCTGTAGGTTCCAACGTTGCTTGAGTTCTTGCCTTAGTTTTTATCAAGTGGCTGTAATTTAGGATGTGTAAGTCAAATAAACTCTATCCTCCCTACGTTGGTTATGATGTTTTAACATAGCAGTAGAAACACTAAGGCGACATGCAAACACCTGGATACTTAAAATAATAAAATAAAATTTTAAATTAAAAAAAATCAGTGAGAACTTGGTTATAATTTATCCAGTTTCTATTGCTCACTATCAGTCTGGAAAAAAATACATTAAGCATTTGTGTGAGAAAAAAAATCTAAAGAAAACAATAAAGAAAACCAGTTTGTGGGAGAGGAGAAGGGAGGGAATGTAAAGGTGGATTCAGTAATTCATTGGGAAAATGATAATGGGAAAGGTTGGCTAAGAGAAACTAATCGTAGCTTAATCTGAGTATGAGGCTCAGGATTGTACCTCATTGTGGTTTCCTCATATATATTTTTTCTCCTTTTTTGCAAACATCCCCTAAAAACGTAAACAACCAGGGAAAAACCATGCATTGACAGGAAGCAAGAAAGGAGAGAGGAACTCTATTGTAAGTGCATCTTGCCTCAGCAAGTGTGCAGGGAGAAGATAGGAAATTGTGGTCGCAGGCACAAAGAGCAGACCAGGTGACCCCATAATGCTTCAGCAGAGGAAGAGGACATGAGAGAGGGGCTTGCCTGTGGGGATGCCCATCTACTTGGCAGAGACTGCAATGACATGACATAGCCCAAACCCCAGGGTGATTTCCTGTGACATGAGGACCTGATATAGATGAAAAATAAACCCTGAAGCCTCTGAAGCTAACCCCATCATCAATTTTTAGGATTTTATTCTATTTTTACTTATGAGGGGGGTGCACCAGTAGGAGGGTATGGGCCTGTGAGTACTGGTAAAGGCCAGAGATGTCTGCTCACCTGGAGCTACAGGCATTCATGAGTCTACTAATGTGGGTACTGGAAATCAAACTCAGTTCCTCTGGGAGAGCAGGAGTCCTTCCCTGCTGATTCATCTCTCCAATCCCCCATTTCGTCTTTTTTGACTCTTGCTATCACCCTGGTCTCAGCACTCATCCGCACACGGGTAGATCTTGGTGACAAGTGCTATTCTTCCTGAGTTCTTTGGAACTCCCGCTGAATACTTTGCATAGGGTAGTCCACTGAGTCATCAGGAGCATCAAAACAATGAGGGCTCACAAAAGCTAGACAGTGTTTTCAGAGTCACACACCAATTTGTGTAGCCAAAATTCAAGCTCTGCTTCTCACTGGCTACACTGCTTCTGTTGTCCCACACAAGTTGTAATGGAGAGTTCCAAGGCTGAGCATACAGGGGTGTGCTTACTGTATGGTGCAGTAGCAGGTAGAGAAGGAGCCCTGACCAGAAGCTTCCCCACTCAATCCTTGGTTCTAGACAGGCCTGTCTCCACTGCCTGTAAGCTTTGTATCCACCAGGTTCTTTGGCACCTTTTTTGCAATTAAGTGACTCAACCTTTCACCAGTCCCTGGTCCCCTCTTCCTGTCTCTGTCTTAGTCTTCCTGTCTGCCAGTGGGCTTTAACAGAACTGCTCTGGTTTCTGCCTGTTCTCACAGGCAGATGTCTCCTTGCATAGGAAGGCTAGGACACCTTCTGAACAATGTTTTGTCCCTGTCATTTTTTCTCCATGGTGACTGGGAAGTGAAGGTCCTGTGGTGGAAGGTGAAAGGTTAGCTAAATGCCAGTGGTTGTATTGATGTGGAGGTCTTCTCGCTCTGCCCTCACATTGAAAGAGGAATCTGCAAACTCATGTCTTTCTCTCACTCTTTTTGACATCCAAATACCACCAACACACTTTTTTCACAAGTTTAAAATAATAAAAAAAAATTACAAATTACTCCCCAGATCTCCATAGAAAGCTTCTATGTGGCAAAGAAAGTAATCAAGCGAGTTGTGGTTATCAGCTGTGCCTTCCGCTCAGTTAGTCTACGTTGTGTGGAACTGGCCTTTAGACTGTGCCTTGCCCCCAGTGACTTCATTTTACAAAGCAGAATTTGACATCTTATGGTGCATGTAAATAACACCACCTGCCCAGGACCAACTGAGATGCACTTGAAAGTAAAAGGCCTACAATGTGTAAAACTGGCCTTTAGTCTGCACCTTGCCCAGGGTCACTTCATTTTACAAAGCAGAATCTGACATCTTGTTTGTGCACCTAACTATCACCACCCACCTGCCACCAACCAACAGGTACTTAAAGGGAAGAATTTACCACCTATAAACTTAATCAAAGTAGACTGAGAACTTGTGGGCACACTGGGATATTAAAACCATTTCTCAGAAAAACCAGGGCCGACAACTTACTGAGCATACAAATGAAGGGCCCTACCAAAAGTTTGTGTGTTGAACACTTGATCCCTAGCTGTAGGTGTCACTGAGGGATCTTAGGATGCTACCTTCATAAATGGGCTAACCCACTGAAGAGCTCTTACTAATAGGCTATTGGTTGAAAAGGTTTGACTTGGAAAGTAAATCAACTGCCTATTTTTATGTATGACTAAGATTAGGTGGCTATTTGCCACTTGTTATCATAGCAATAGAACCTTGACATGCTATCTAACCCAGGGTTTTCCATTTAGAATATGTGGAGACTGAGGTCAAGACAGGTTTAAAGATGGAAGTCCATTTATGCTAGATTCAGAAGTAAAGGTTCAGGGTTCGAGGTATCTTTCTGAGAGGCTTGGAATCACTGGGATAAGATATTTGAGAGATGCAATTTAAGAGGAACACTTATGGATCATACTTTCAAAGTCTAAGTCAGCTGGTCTGGGGGCATTTGGCCTGTGGCAAAGCAGAAGCATCGTGACTGAAGATACGACAGAGACGGGCTTGTCCCTCCTTTCATCAAGGAGCCAGAAAGAAGGGTCCAGAGACAAATTATACCCTCCATTGTTGCGTGTAATTTTTAAAACTCGTGCTCTCTCCCGGTTTAGCTCTGAGATTGGCTGCTGTTGGTACCACTCCCGACATGGCCAGTCCTCCCAGCTTCGCTCTGCCAAAGGCCAGCCACTGCCTTTCCTGGGAGCTGCAATTGCACCCCCAGCCCTTCCCAGCTAGCTGCCAACTACCACCCGGGCTTCTCTTTTTCTGCTCTTCATTACTCCCCCGAAGAAAAACCTTGACAGCTTTATTATCTTAGAACTCGCCAGATCACACAATTTCTGGACACAGAATCTCCTGCCCTAACCTTATCAGCTAGCCCAAATCAGCTCGGGTCAGAGGCCACTGATTCTAGCTACTCCAAGACTTAACATAGTGCTCATTACAAAGCTCCCCTCGGAAAAGCCCTTTCTTCCTCGAATCTTTTCTGTTTCCCTGGGACCTGTTAAGTCCCACCCTTACCTTCCACCCAATTCGCTTCTGCCTTCTTTATTAACCAAATCAAGAACCAATTAGGAAATCAGCACCTCCCCCTCTGTCTTGGACACATCCTCAGCAGGTTAGGTGTATGAAATGCATTTTCACTCACAGTGTTTCCTGTTTGTGATGGGCTTTCTGGGTGGAATGCATGTCTTCAGTAGAGGAGCAACTATGAGAAATTATATCTAAAATCAATTCCATTTCTAATAAGACTATAACATATTTTAAAGCAAAGCATAATGCACTTGGCTTCTGTAATGCACCAGTACCCTTTTCTTTCTATATAACGTTTTCATTTTCACCTCGGCAAATTAAAAAGAAGAATTAAAGAAAGAAACAGATAAATGAAATGATAAAATAATGTGGGAATTAAAAAACGTAGTGTGGGATGAAAGGCATAAGAAAGACAAGAAGGCTGTGGGAGCAGGGAGGTCAGGAAGGGGACAAAAAAGGACCAGTAGAAGGAAAGCAGACAAGAGAGATTACCAAAGTTGCCCTGAGGAATGCCTGAAGCATCAGACAAAGGCAATTTGATAAAACATAGCATAGTGACTAGAGTTTTTAAATTAAAATTTTATTTATTTACTTGTCCTGTGTCTGTGGGGAAGGGTACATGCAGAGTTACTGCACTCCTTCTGTCAAATGGGTCCCCGAGAATAAATTCTGGTCTGCAAGCTAGGCAGCAGGTGTCTACCTACTGAACCATCTAGCTGTTAGCTCCAAGAGACTAGTGTGACAGCCAGGGTGTGGGGTTGTGTTGGGGTGTCTATAACCTTGCTAGAGAGCAGAGAAATGAGCTGCAGGGGGCAGAAGGGCAACTCAGCACAACAGCCAGTTTGGGTTCAAACTTTAGGACCAGGTCTCTGATTGATTTATTTTTAGGCTTTTAAACACAGCGAAATTTTGTAAAATCTATTTTTGTGATGATTAATTCAATCCCATGTGCAGGTCAAGGCATATTTAAGTCTCTTTGAGGAATGAAGCTAAATAAAGATCAGATGTAACAGATACTTTCTATAGAGACAGATCCCATCTTCATAGATAGAGCTGAGAAAAATGGGTGCAAAAGGAACACAGGAGAAGTCCAGTATGGTCTCTGGCCACACACACTGTATAAAGGTCACCATGCTAGGAAGCACATCCACTCCAACCTTCTGGACAGAAACAGGTTTTGTATTCCTTCCCTTGATGGAACAACCTTGTGTGCTTAAACTTCCTGGTTTCTCTACTGCATTTCTGTGAGCACAAAGACCTCCACGGCCCCTATAGAGTAGGTCTTTAAGAGATATGTGTTATGATTTCATCTCAAGTTAGTTGTGACCTAAAGTTTAATATATACTCTATTTTATTCTTTCTAGAAAGCTGATGTATAAGTCTAATTGTTTTAAATATAATAAAAATTTTATTATATAAAAAATCAGATATCTCAGTTTACTGATGTCTAAAATTTGAAATGGAGACTCTAAATCACACTGTTTTTTACATTACCTAGTTTATTTTCAATATAGTTTCCAGTCACATTAACGGACTTTTGTCATCTTTCCTCATTTATTTACTGTGGGTGGCACATTCACACTCAAGAACTCATTTGAAAAGGATCCCAAAGAGTTTCCAGCATTTTAGTGTGGTATTTTCATTTCCCCTCATTTTATGTTCACTCATTTCAGTTATTTTTCTACAAAATAATTTTAGAAACAAAAAAAAATGTTTATAAGAGATTATATAAGTTAATTAAAAGGAAAAGTAGAGGTCACAGGAAGTGGAGCTGCCTGGGAGCAGATACTTCCTGCCCAAGGCCAGATTCAGCCAGTTTCATCAGGACTGGCAGCCTGCCCGCAGGTTGCTGGGCACCCAGAAGAGCCGGAAGAGCTGCAACAGGGCTCTCACTCCTGAGCGCAAGGGTGAGTCAACACTCCCGCTTCACTGTCTATCCCAGGAGAGGCCGCCTGGAACTCTCAGGGCGCAGGTAGCTGAAAGCCAGGAGAACACCCGCAAACATGCTGAAGCCTTTAAAGAGGAAACAAAAAACACAAAAAATCACTTAAAGAGCTACAGGAAAGCACAACAAAACAGGTGAAGGAATTGAAAACAGAAATAGAAACAATGAAGAAATCACAAAAGGAGACAACCCTGAAGTGGGAAAACCTAGGAAAAACATTGAGAGTCATAGACACAAGCATCACCAACAGAATACAAGAGATGGAAGAGAGAATCTCAAGAGCAGCAGATACTATAGAAAACATTGACACGACAGTCAGAGAAAATGCTAAAATCAAAAAGATTTTAACCCAAAACATCCAGGAAATCTAGGACACAATGAGAAACCCAAACCTAAGAATAATAGATATAGAAGATAGCAAAGACTCCCAACTGAAAGGCCCAGTAAATATCTTCAACAAAATTATAGAAGAAAATTTCCCTAACCTAAAAAAAAAAAAAAAAAAGATGACCATGGACATGCAAGAAGTCTACAGAACCATAATAGGTTGGACCAAAAAAAAATTTTTTCCCAACACATAATAGTCAAAACAACAAATGTTCAAAACAAAGAAAGAATACTAAAAGCAGTAAGGGGAAAAGGACAGGTAACATATAAAGGCAGACTGATCAGACTTACACCAGACAACTCAACAGAGACATGAAAGCTAGAAGATTCAAGACTGATGTCATACAGACCCTAAGAGAACATAAATGCCAGCTCAGATTACTATATCCAGCAAAATTCTCGATTACCATAGATGAAGAAACCAAGATGTTCCAGGAAAAAAAGCAAATTTACCCAATATCTGTCCACAAATCCAGTCCTACAAAGAAAATAGATGGAAAACACCACCACAAAGAGGGAAATATCACCCTAGGAAAAGCAATAAATTGATCTTCTTGAAACAAACCCCAAAGAAGAAAGGCACATAAACATAAATTCAACCAAGTGGTCACAAGAAAAAACCTGGAATAGCCATCCTAATATCAAATGAAATAGATCTTCAACCAAAAGTCATCAAAAAAAAAAAAAAAAGGAAGGACACTGTTTACTCATCAAAGGAAAAATCTATAATGATGAACTCTCAAACCTGAACATCTATGTTCCAAATGCAAGTGCACCACATTCGTGAAAGAAAACCTACTAAGGCATATATTGCACCACACACACTAATAGTGGAAGATTTCAATATACACTGTCATCAATGGACAGATCATGGAAGCAGAAACTGAGCAGAGACACAGTGAAACTAACAGAAGTTATGAAACAAATGGATTTAACAGATATCTACAGAACGTTTCACCCTAAGACAATAGAATATACCTTCTTCTCAGCACCTCATGGCACCTTCTCCAAAATTGACCATATAGTCGGTCACAAAACAGGCCTCAATAGATACAAGAATATCAAAATAATCCCATGCATCCTATCAGATCACCATAGACTACGGCTGGTCTTCAGAAACAATGAAAACAACAAAAAGCCCACATACATATGGAAGCTGAACAAAGCCCTATTCAACAATAGCTTGGTCAAGAGAGAAATAAAGAAAGAAATCAAAGACTTTTTAGGATTTAACAAAGATAAAGGCACAGCATACCCAAACTTATGGGATACAATGAAAGCAAGGCTAAGAGGAAAACTCATAGCTCTGACCACCTCCAAAAAGAAACTGGAGAGAGCACAAGAGAACCTTGACAGCACAAGTTGATCTAGAAAGATCTAGAACAAAAAAACAGGTAGCCTGAAAGGAGTAGATGGCAGGAAATATTCAAACTAGAGCTGAAATCAACCAAAAAGAAACAAAAAGAACCATACAAAGAATCAACAAAACCGAGAGCTAGTTCTTCGAGAAAATCAAAAAGGTTGATAAACCCTTAGACAGACTAACTAGAGGGCACAGAGAGAGTATCAAAATTAACAAAATCAGAAATGAAAGGGGAGACATAACAAGAGAAACTAAGGAAATTCAAGAAATCATCAAATCCTACAATAAAAGCCTATACTCAACAAAACTGGAACATCTAGAAGAAATAGACAAATTTCTAGACAGATACCAGCTACCAAAGTTAAATTAGGATCAGATAAACCATCTGAACAGCCTCATAAACCCTAAAGAAATAGAAGCAGTCATCAAAAGCTTCCCAACCAAAAAAATCCCAGGACCTGATGGATTTAGTACAGAATTCTACTAGACCTCCACAGAAGACCTAATACCAATACTCTTCAAATTACTCCACAAAATAGAAACAGGGGGAACACTACTCAACTCAATCTTCAAAGCCACAATTATGCTCATTTCTAGATGAAACAAAGACCCTACACAGAAAGAGAACTTTAGACCAATTTCCTTCATGAACATTGATGCAAAAATACTCAATAAAATTCTAGTAAATCGAATCTAGGAACATATCAATAGAATAATTCATCATGATCAAGTAAGCTTCATCGCAGGGATACAGGAATTGCTCAATATACAGAAATTTATTAATGTAATTCACTATGAAAACAGGTCCAAAGGAAAAAGCCACATGACCATCTCTTTAGATGCTAAAAAGCATTAGACAAAATTTAACCCCCCTTCAAGTTAAAAGTCTTGGAAAGAACAAGAATTCAAGGCTCATACTTAAACATAGTAAAAGCAATATACAGCAAACCAATAGCTAACATCAAACTAAATGGTAAGACTTTGAAGCAACCCCACTAAAATCAGGACCTAGACAAGGCTGCCCACTTTCCCCCTGCCTATTCAATATAGTATTGGAATTACTAGCCAGAGCAATCAGACAGCAAAAAAAAAGGTCAAAGGGATACAAATTGGAAAGAAAGGAGTCAAAATACCGCTATTTGCAGAATATATGATAGTATACTTAAGTGACCCCAAAACTTCCACCAGAGAACTCCTACAGCTGATGAAAACTTCATCAAAGTGGCTTGTTATAAAATTAACTCAACCAAATTGGTAGCTTTTCTTTATCAAAATTATAAATAGGCTGAGAAAGAAATTAGAGAATCAACACCCTTAACAATAGTCACAAAGAATATAAAATACCTTGGGGTGACCCTAACCAAGCAAGTGAAGGATTTATATGAAAAGAACTTCAAATTGTAAACTGGTATAAGATCTCAAAAGGTGGAAAGGTCTCCCACACTCATGGACTAGAAGGATCAACATAGTAAAACTGGCCATCTCCATCAAAATTCCAACTCAATTTTTCATTGAGTTGGAAAGAGCAATTTTATTTGTAATAATAAAAAACTCAGAATAGCAAAAGCTATTTCCAACAATAATAAAAAACTTCCAGGGGAATCACCATCTCTGACCTCAAGCTGTATTTCAGATCAATTGTGATTTAAAAAAAAAAAAACTGCATGGCATTGGTACAGAGATAGGCAGGTAGATCAATGGAACAGAATTGAAGACACAGAAATAAACCCACACACCTATGGTCACTTGATCTTTGACAAAGGAGCTAAAAACATTCAATGGAAAAAGGTCCGCCTCTTCAACAAATGGTGTTGGTTCCACTGGCAGTCAACATGCATAAGAATGCAAATTGATCCTTTCTTGTCTCCTTATATAAAGCTCACATCCAAGTGGATCAAAGACCTCCACATAAAACCAGGTACACTGAAACTATTAGAAGAGAAAGTGGGGAAGAGCTTAGAACACATAGGCACAAGAGCAAACTTCCTGAATAGAACACCAATGGCTTATGCTCTAAGATCAAGAATCAACACATGGGACCTCATGGAATTGCAAAGCTTCTGTAGGCCAAGGACACTGTCATGACAAAACAGCAGCCAACAGTTTGAAGAAAGATCTTTACCAATCCTACATCGATAGAGGGCTAATTTCCAATATATACAAAGAACTCAAGAAATTAGAGTCCAGAGAATCAAATAATTCTATTTTTAAAAATGGGGTACAGAGCTAAATAAAGAATTCTCTACTGAGGAATATTGAATGGCTAAGCACTTAAAGAAATGCTCAACATCCCTAGTCATCAGGAAAATGCAATTCAAGATCACTCTAAGATTCTACCTTACACCAGTCAGAATGGCTAAGATCAAAAACTCAGGTGCCAGCAGATGCTGTTGAGAATGTGGAGAAAAAGGGACACCCATTCACTGTTAGTGGAATTGTAAAGTGGTACAACCACTCTGGAAATCAGTCAGGTGGTTCCTTAGAAAGTTGGACATAGTACTTCCTGAGGACCCACCTATAGAACTCCTGGATATATACCCAAAATATGTTTCAACATCTAACAAGGACACATGTTCTACCATGTTCATAGCAGCCTTCTTTATAATAGCCAGAAGCTGGAAAGAACCCAGAGGTCCTACAACAGAGGAATAGATACTGAAAACGTAGCACATTTACACAATGGGGGAAGGAGATAACATCTGAAATGTAAGTACTAAGAATATCCAATTTTTTTAAAAATGGAAGGTTGAGAGAAATCTTGATAGATAAAATGTCCATTCAATTTCAACAAAATATTTTTAATTATTTCTTTTATTTTTAAGATTATAATATAATGTTATCATTCCCCTTTTCCATTTCTCTCTCCAAAGCCTCCCATGCTTTGGAGACACTGTGCTCTTGGTGACTTTAATTGTATGTATCCTGTTTCTTGTGATGTCATTGATATAGTATGCCACATCCAGCATACCAGGGGGTGAAAGGGCACAACATCAGTGGGAGAACTTGAGCAGAGCACATGTGGTTAGAAGGGTGTGACCTGAACCTACCCACTCATTTGAAAGAACATCCTCTCCCCCGAAAAACAAGCCTAGACACTGTGACACCAAAGCTTTGTGCCCATCACAATGACACCACCACTCAACACCAACACTCTAGTATTCAGTCATTTCAAAGTTTTAGAAAATTGGAGAAGTAAAAATATAACATGCAATTCACCATAGGCACAGTACTTCCTGCTTAGCAAGTCCAATAGGCAGTGGTGATGATGCTATGCTAAAGGTCACACTGATAATTCATAACCACAATTCTATCCCAAAACTCTTAAGTAATCAGATACTCATATATATTCTCAAAAGCTGAATACTGAGCATTTCTCATAGCCTGAACATTTAAGAGTTGACCAATACATCCATAAATGGCTAATACCACATACTCATACAACCATATATGGACAGTTTATAACTACATGGTATCAAGCAGATCAACTAAGATTTCATTTCTGTCTTCTGATTGAGAGTTTTTATTTAGTTGTTCCCTGAAAACTTTTAAATTATCAAGATTATCATCATAGCCCATCAATAAAAATTTAGATGAATTTTTAATGTATAACTTTACCCATCATCCTGAAATAAATTTAGAGCATTATAATTTTTAAAAAGTTAGTAGATTATATCAACAATATGAAATAGCAGTTAAGAGCAGAAATTGTCTTATATATACAAAACCTCCAAGCACAAAGTCATTCATTTGAATATCTACAGTTTCTTAACAAAGCTCTCAAAAACTATTTTTGTAAGAACAGAAAGTGAGCAAGTAGATCTTGGGCTTTAAGATAAATAAAAAGTCTGAAGATAAAGTTTAATAAGGATTTCATTAGAAAGAATCTCTTTATAATGAGGAAGGCTTAAAATATGGACAGGGGACATGACAAGGTTCTGACATACAGTCCCACGGGTACTGTCCAGGTAACCTGGGAAGATGTCAGATGCATAAATCCTGAGGTTCCACCCAAGATCCCTTCAGAAACTGCTAGTAAATATCACCGCTCCACAGCTGGTCCTGACACACCTATGTTCTGAAAATCTTTGAGGAAGAGAGCATAACGTAAGCCCAGAGACTCATAGAGCCATGGAGTATTGAAAACATCACAAGTTAGGTACATGGGGAACAACTTTGCTCCCAGAATTCTGTATTCCCCTGAGACAGTTCCCACCACGTCACTGTATGTTCCATGTACACATCACAAGTTCCATTTTCTAGTTGCCCAACAAAGATTTGAAAGGAATTTCATTAAAGAGCAAAGTAAGGGAACTTGTATTGATCTATTTGAGTTCTTGAAGGTGGAGGATGACTTTATGTCTTCTTGAACTCCTTCCCCTTTCCTATTGATGGTACTCAATACCGTTTCATTGAATGAGTGGAAAGACTTAATCAGGCAGTCCCTCTAATAATCTGGTCTGAGTAATGATAAAATCTGATCTGAGCTTCAGCTTCAGCCATGGCAGAGTTTCACCTTCCACCAACTACTCTCGTCTAAGTTTCATTTTCCTTGGTAACAGTTTCTGAGCAACAGAACTACTCTGTGGATTAGAAGAGAAATATATAGAAAGGGCAAGGCAGAGTACCTGGAACATGTCATCTGTGGGTTATTACAGTAGTACCACTTTGGAGGATGCAGTGTTTAAGGCCTTCATGTCTTCCAATCTTATAAAGTTGTCTTACAAAGCACACTGGTGTGAGAGAAGGAACTAAACTGTTCATCACTGAAATTCTTGCTCCACTAACAAGGTCCAGTTAACTCTACCAAAGACCAATGTGTCCAGTTTCTACTCTGTGATAACTCCCGTTCTTAATTCTTATGATAGAAAGACAGGAAGATAGTAGAGTCAGAATCTTCCTAAAGTTACTTTGTCTCAGCTAAAGCCAGTAGTTAGAGGAGAGCCAGATTAAGATGTAATCGTTTCATTTCAAAAACAAAACATCTTCATACATTGTTACTTAGGTGAAACCTCAGCCAGAGTTGAGATTTTATAATTGTTGAAATTGTTGTATAGATTGTTTTGTTGTTGTTCATTAAGTTTAACACAAGTGATTACAGTGCCCTCTTATAGTTGGGTTTCTGATTTCTCCTTTGGAATAAGGTATTAAATGTCTGCTTGCTGTAGCCTTGTCTGGATTGGGGTGGTGTATATTTGTTTGGTTTGCATGGGGTGCTATCCCCTGCCCTGCCTCCTGCCCTGCCTTGCTCCATGGGGACCCAAAACAAATAACATAGAATAATAAAACTATTTAAATTGGCATTAATTAATTAATTAGTGTCAAGGACCTCATTTCAGCCCCTATAGTCCTTTGATTGGTGGTTCAGACTCTAAGAGCTCCCAGGGGATGACGTTTGTTGACTCATTTGGTCTTCTGTGGGATTCCATCTACTTCAGGACCTTCGACCCTTCTCCTATCGCTTCTATAAGTGTCCCCGACCTCCATTTCATGTTGGGCTGTGGGTCTCTGCATCTATTTTGTCAGCTCCTGGATTAAGCCTCTCAGAGGACACTTGTGCTAGGCTCCTGTCTGCAGGCATAACTGAGTATCATTAATTATGTCAGGGATTGGTGCTTGTCGATGGGATGGGTTTTCGAGCTGGGTCTGTTATGGTTGGCCATTCCTTCTGTCTCTGCTCCATCCCTGCATTTCTTTTAGACAAGTCTGTTTTAATTTCTTTTTGTTGGTGTCCTTATCCCACCACTAGGGTTCCTCCCTGGCAACAGGAGGTGACCTCTTCAGGTTCCAAGTCCCCACTGTTAGGCATTTCCAAGAGGTCACCCACATTGACTCCTGGTAGCCTCCCCTACCCCATGTCTCTGAGACTTCCCAGTGATCATCCCCTACCCCATGTCTCTGAGACTTCCCAGTGATCCTCCCCTCCCCCGCAACCCCAGCAGCTGCAGATTTCCACTCACTCTCCTGGTCCTCTGAGCCTCTCTCCTGTCTCTCTGTCATACCTGATCCTGCCCTTCCCTCACTCACCCATTTCCCAACCTCCCTCTTCCTCCAGTGACTATTTTGTTTCCCCTTCTATGTGTGTTCAAGAATCCTTGCTTGTGCCTTTCTTCTTGTTTAACTTCTTTAGATCTGTAAGTCGTATCATGGGTATTCTATACTTTATGGTTAATATCCAATTATCAGTGGGTACATACATGTATGTCCTTTTGGGTCTGGGTTACCTCAGGATGATATTTTAATCCATCTATTCACCTGCAAAATTCATGGTATCCTTGTTTATAATATCTAAATAGTATTCCATTGTGTAAATAAGCCACATTTTCAGTTTCCATTCTTCAGTTGAGGAACATCTGGGTTGTTTTCAGTTTCTGGTTGTTATGAATAAGGCTGCTAATAAACATATAGTAGAGCACTTGTCCTTGGGGTGTGGTGAGCATCTTTTGGGTATATGCCCAGGATTGGTATAGCTGGGTCTTCAGGTAGAACTATTTCCAATTTTCTAAGAAATTGCCAGATTGATTTCCAAGGTGTTGTGCAAGTTTACAATCCTGCTAGCAATAAAGGAGTGCTCTTCTTTCTCCACTTCCTCCCTATCATGTGCTTTCCCTTGAGCTTTTGATCTTAGCCATTCTGGCTGGTGTAAGGTGGAATCTCAGGGTCATTTTGATTTGCAATTCCCTGATGACTAAGGATGTTGAACATTTTTTAAGTGTTTTTCAGATATTCACTATTCTTCTGCTGAAAATTCTCTCTTTAGCTCTGTACCACATTTTTAATTGGGTTATTTGGTTGGGGGTTTTGTTTGTTTGTTTTTTGTTTTTTGTTTTTTTGGAGTCTAACTTCTTGAGTTCTTTGTGTATTTTGGATATTATCCCTCTGTCAGATGTAGGATTAGGGAAGAGCTTTTCCCATTCTGTAGGATGCCATTTTTGTCCTGTTGATAATGTCGTTGCCTTACAGAAGTTTTTTAGTTTCATGAGGTCCCATTTATCAACTGTTGATATTAGAGCCTGAGCCATTGGTGTTCTGTTCAGGAAGTTGTACTAATGTGTTCAAGGCTTTTCCCACTTTCTCTTCCATTAGATTCAGTGCATCCAGTTTTATGTTGAGGCCCTTGATCCACTTGAACTTGAGTTTCATGCAGGGTGGTAAATCTGTTTGCATGCTTCCACACACAAATATCCAGTTAGACCAGCACAATTTATTGAAGATGCTTTTTTTCCCTATTGTATGGTTTTGATTTCTTTAGCAAAAATCAACTGTCTGTAGGTGTGTGGGTTTAGTTCTCTGTCTTCAAATCTATTCCATTGATTAACCTGTCTGCTTTTGTACCAATACCATGCAGTTTTTATTACTATTGCTTTGAGGTCAAGGATGGTGATTCCTCCAGAGGTTCTTTTAATTATTTTTTTGAACAACGTTATTTTAAAAAACAAAGATAAAAGAACAAAATTTAAGCATTTTTGCATAGAAGTATACGAATACATTTTTTTGTCAGTGCTTGGCTTTTTTTCCAAAGGTTTGATAGTGTGCATTAAGGTCTTAGAGATACAATGAGCAAAAAGTACATGTAAAACAGGATGTAAAACAGAATTAGTCAAAGTTTTCTTAGTGTGTAAGGATTGAGCATAATGGTTTGTTTGTTTTTTTTTGTTTGTTTGTTTTTTGTTTTTTTCTTCCCTTGAACTTCATGCAGTCTGTGAGTTGTTTCTGGGGTGTTCAGAGCTTTCTGGGGTTAGTATCCCATTATCAGTGACTTCATATTATGTCTGTTCTTTTGTGACTGGGTTATCTCTCTCAGAATAATATTCTCTAGATGTAACCACTTTCTTAACAATTTTGTTAGGTCATTGTTTCTGATAGCTGAATAGTACTCCATTGTGTAAATGTACCACAATTTTTGTATCCATTCACCAACTGAAGGATATCTGGGTACTTTCTAGCTTCTGGCTATTATAAATAGAGCTGCTATGAAAATTGTGGTCCATGCGCGTCTTTATTGTATATTGGAGTGTCTCTGGGGTATATGCCAAGAAGTGGAATAGCTGGATCTTCAGGTAGTACTATGTCCAATTTTCTGAGGAATCACCAGACTGATTTCCAGAGTGGTTGTATCAGTTTACAACCCTACCAAGAGTGGAGAAGTGTTTCTCTTTCTCCACAACCTCGCCAGCATCTGCTGTCATCTGAGTTTTTGATCTTGGCCAGTCTGATTGGTGTGAGGTGGAATCTCAGGGTTGTTTTGGTTTGCATTCCCCTGATGGCTAAGGATGTCAAGCACTTCCTTAGATGTATCTCAGCCATTTGATAATCCTCAATTAAGAATGTTTTGTTTAGCTCTGTACACCATTTTTTAATAGGGTTGTTTGATTCTCTGGTGTCTAGCTTTTTGAGTTCTTTGTATACCTTGGATATTAGGCCTCTATCTGATGTGGGGTTGGTAAAGATCTTTTCCCACTCTGTTGGCTGCTGTTTTGTTTTCTTGACAATGTCCTTAGTCTTACAGAAACTTTGCAATCTCATTAAGTCCCATTTGTCAATATTTGACCTTAGAGCACGAGCCATTGTTGTTTTGTTCAGGAAATTTTCTCCTGTGCTTATGTGTTCTAAAATTTTCCCTACTTTCTCATCTAATAGTTTCAGTGTACCTGGTTTAATGTGGAGATCTTTGACCCACTTACACTTGAGCTTTGTATTAAGGATATAAGAAAGGGTATATTTTCATTCTTCTGCATGCTGAGTGCCAGTTGGACCAACACCATTTGTTGAAGAGGCTGTCCTTTTTCCATTGAATGTTTATAGCTCCTTTGTCAAAAATCAGGTGACCATATATGTAGGGGCTCATTTCTAGATCTTCTATTCTATTCAGTTGATCCATGTGCCTATTTCTGTACCGGTACCATGTGGTTTTTAGCACAATTGCCTTATAATATAGCTTGAGGTCAGGGATCATGATTCCCCCAGAAGTTTTCTTGTTGTTGAGGATGGAATTCACTATTCTAGGAATTTTGTTATTCCAGATGAAATTGCACATTGATCTTCCCAACTCAATGAAGAACTGGGTTGGAATTTTGTTGGGGATTACATTGAATCTGTAGATTGCTTTTGGTAAGATGGCCATTTTTAAAATGTTGATCCTTCCAATCTATGAGCATAGGAGCTCTTTCGATTTTCTGAGATCTTCCTCAATTTCCTTTTTTAGAGGTTTGAAGTTCTTGTCATACAGGTCCTTCACTTGCTTAGTTATAGTCACACCAAGATATTTCATATTGTTTGTGACTATTGTTAAGGGTATCTTTTCCCTAATTTCTTTCTCCACATGTTTGTCCTTTGAATATAGGAAGGCTACTGATTTGTTTGAGTTAATTTTATATCCAGCCACTTTGCTGAACTTGTTTATCAGCTGTAAGAGTTCTCTGGTGGAATTTGTGGGGTCGCTTAAGTACACTATTATGTCATCTGCAAACAGTGATGTATTTACTTCTTTTTTTCCAATTTTTATCCATTTGATTTCCGTTTGCTGTCTAATTGCTCCAGCCAGGACTTCCAGTACTATATTGAATAGGTAGGGGGAGAGTAGGCAGCCTTGTCGAGTCCCTGATTTTAGTGGGATTGCTTCAAGGTTCCCACCATTAAGTTTAATATCAGCTGTTGGTTTGCTGTATATTGCTTTTATTATGTTTAGGTATGGGCCTCGGATTCCTGTTCTTTCCAAGACTTTTAACAAGAAGGGGTGCTGAACTGTGTCAAATGCTTTCTCAGCATCTAGTGACATGACCATGTGGTTTTGTTCCTTGAGTTTGTTTATATGGTGGATAACGTTGATGGATTTCCATATATTAAATCATCTCTGCATCCCAGGGATGAAGCCTACTTGATCATGGTGAATGATGGTTTTGATGTGTTCTTGGATTCAGTTTGCAAGGATTTTGTTGAGTATTTTTACATCAATGTTTATAAGTGAGATTTGTCTAAAGTTCTCAATCCTTCTAGGGTCTTTGTGTGAAGTAGGAACGAGGGTTATTGTAGCCTGAAAACATGAGTTAGGTAGTGTTTCATCTGATTCTATATTGTGAAATAGTTTGGAGAGTATTGGTATTAGGTCGTCAATAAATGCCTGATAAAACTCTGCACTGAACCCATCTGGACCTGGGCTTTTTCTGGTTGGGAGGCTTTTGATGACTGCTTCTATGTCTTTAAGTGTTATGGGATTATTTAGAGGTTTACCTGGTCCTGGTTTAACTTTGGTATCTTGTATCTGTCTAGGAATTCATCCATTTCCTCCAGATTTTCCAGCTGTGTTGAGCATAGGATTTTGTAGTAGGATCTGATGATTTCTTGAATTTCCTCAGTTTCAGTCGTTATTTCTCCACTTTCCTTTCTGATTTTGTTATTTTGGATACTCTCTCTTTCCCTTCTAGTTAGTCTGGCTAAGGGTTTATCAATCTTGTTAATTTTCTCAAAGAACCAGCTCTTGGTTTTGTTGATTCTTTGCATGATTCTTTTTGTTTCTATTTGGTCTATTTCTGCCCTAAGTTTGATTATTTCTTGTCATATACTCCTCTTGGGTGTATCTGCCTCCTTTTGTTCTAGAACTTTCAATTGTGCTGTCAGGTTGCAAGAGTATGCTCTCTTCAGTTTCTCTTTGGAAGTGCTTAGGGCTATGAGTTTTCCTCTCAGTACTGCTTTCATTGTATCCCATAGGTTTGGGTATGTCGAGTTTTCATTTTCATTGAATTCTAGAAAATCTTTAATTTCTTTCTTTATTTCTTCTTTGTCGCTGCTATCGTTTAATAGAGCATTGTTTAGTTTCCATGTGTATATGGGCTTTTTGTTGCCTTTGTTGTTATTAAAGACCAGTCTTAGACCATGGTGATCTAAAAGGATGCATGAGAGTATTTCAATTTTCTTCTATCGATTGAGGCTCATTCTGTGTTTAATTATGTGGTCAATTTTTGAGAAGGTGCCGTGAGGTGCTGAGAAGACGGTATATTCTTTTACTTTATGATGATATGTTCTGTAGATATCTATTAATTCCAGTTGGTTCATAGTCTCTGCTAGTTACAGTGTCCTTGTTCAGTTTCTGTTTCCATGATCTGTCCATTGGAGAGAGTGGTGTATTAAAGTCTCCCACTATTATTGTGTGGGGTAATGTATTTTTGAGCTTTAGTAGGGTTTCTTTTATGAATATGGGTGCTTTTGTATTTGGAGCATATATGTTAAGGATTGAGAGTTCCTCCTGACAGATTTCCCCTGTAATGAGTAAAAAGTGTCCTTCCTTATCCTTTTTGATAACTTTTGGTTGGAAATTTACTTTATTCGATATTAGAATGGCCTCTCCAGCTTGCTTCTTTGGGCGGTTTTCTTGGAAGTTTTTTTCCCACCCTTTTACTCTGAGATAGTGTCTGTCTTTGTCTCTGAGATGAGTTTCCTGTATGCAGAAAATTGCTGGGTTTTGTTTATGTATCCAGTATGATAGCCTATATCTTTTTACTGGGGAGTTGAGTCCATTTATGTTAATAGATATCAAGGATTAATAGCTGTTTCCTGCTATTATTGCTTTTGTAGGTTTAATTGTGCCTGTGTCTCTTTCTCCTTTTGGTTTTCTTGCTTAGGAGTTTTCTTGTTTTTACTTAGAAAGTAGTTTCCCTCATTGTACTGGATTTTCCACCTATAATTTGTTGTAGTGCTGGGTTTGTGGTCAGATATTGTGTAAATTTACTTTTGTCTTGGAATATCTTCATCTCTCCATCTATGGTGATTGTTAGTTTTGCTGGGTATAGCAGCTTGGGCTGGCACTTGTGCTCTCTTAGGGTGTGCATGATGTCTGTCCAGGCTCTTCTAGCTTTCATAGTCTCTGTTGAGAAATCGGGTGTGATTCTGATTACTCTGCCTTTATATGTTACATGACCTTTTTCCCTTACTGCTTTTAGTATTCTTTCTTTGCTTTGGGAACTTAGTGTTTTGACTATTATGTGTCGGTAGGAATTTCATTTCTGGTCCAACATATTTGGAGTTCTGTAGGCTTCTTTTATGCTCATGGTCATCTCATTCTTAAGGGTAGGTAAGTTTTCTTCTACAATTTTGTTGAAGATATTTACTGTGCCTCTTAGTTGATAATCTTCTCCCTCTTCTATTCCTATTATCCTTAAGTTTGGTCTTCTTATTGTGTCCTGGATCTCCTGGACATTTGGGGTTAGGAGCTTTTTGGTTTTTTGCATCTTCTCTGACTGTTTTGTCTATGTTTTCAATGTTGTCTTTGTCCCCCTAGATTCTCTCTTCTATCTCTTGTAGTCTGTTTGAAGTTCTCACATCTGTGTCTCCTGATTTCTTTTTTAGGATTTCTACTTCTAGGGTTGTATCTTTTAGTGTTTTCTTTATTGTGTCCATTTCCATTTTGAAGTCCTTCTTTCATTCCTTCATCTCTTTGGTTCTGTTTTCTTCTAGCTCTTTGAGTTCTTTGAGGTTTTTTGTTTGTTTGTTTTGTTTTGTTTCTTCTTTAAAAGCTTCTAATTCTTTATGCTTTTCCTCCTGTTCTTGTTTAAGGATCTCTATCATCATCTTGAGGTAGGATTTCGTGTCTGAGTCTTCTTTTTCTGGAGTGTTTGGCATTCTGCTGTTTGCTGTGATGGGAGAGTTGGGTTCTAGTGTTGCCAGGTTGTCTTGACTTCCCTGGAGTATGCTCTCTTGCTTTCCTCTTACCATCTTGTTGTCAGTGATTGGTTCTTGCCTTTCCCTTGTACCTGGCCTGTGTCCCTGGATCTCGGCTGTTCCTAGTGGCAGATGGTTCGAGCCCTGTTCTGCACCTCAAAGCTTCTGGCTGGGAACAGAGGGCCCAATGCTGTGTTCCTGGTCCCTGGGTCAGGCAGGTTGGGAGCGCACTTTCCATGAGATTTCTCTGAGATTTCTCTGCCCCCTGGCTAGTCGGAACCCCTTCTCATCAGGCCTGTATATCTGGGTCTCTGCTGGTCCTGGTGGCTGATGGTCTGAGCCCTGTTCTGCCCAGAGGTTCTTTTATTGTTTAGGATTGTTTTGGCTAACCTGTGTGTTTTATTTTTCAATATGAAGTTGAGAATTGTTCTTTCAAGGTCTGTAAAAAAATGTGTTGGAATTTTGACAGGGATTGAATTAAATATGTAGATTGCGTTTGTCAGAATGACAATTTTCTCTATGTTAATCCTACCAATTCATGAGCATGGGAGATCTTCCCATTGTATAATGTATTCTTCTATTTCTTTCTTCAGGGACATAAACTTCTTATCATACAGCTATAGTTAGAGTTTCACCAAGATATTTTATATTATTTTGACTATTGTGAAAGGTGTTCTTTCCCTAATTTCTTTCTCTGTCAATTTATTTTTTGTATAAAGAAGGACTATGGATCTTTTGAGTTAATTTCATATCTAACCACTTCTCTGAATTTGTATATCAGCTGTAGAAGTCTCTGGTAGAACTTTGGGGTCACTTTTATACTATCATATTATCCATGAATATTGATAACTTGACTTCTTCCTTTCTAATTTGTATCCCCTTAATCTCCTTTTCTTGTCTTATTGCTCTAGCTAGAACTTAAAGTACTGTATTGGATAGATAGAGAGAAAGTGGGCAGTCTTGTCTTGTTCCTGATTTTATTAGTTTTACTTTAAGTTTCTCTCCATTTAATTTGATATTGGCTATTGGTTTGTGGCATATTGCTTTTATTATATTTAGGTATGTGCCTTGAATCCCTGATTTTTCCAAGACTTTTAACATGAATAGGTGTTGTATTTTTTCAACAGATTTTTCAGCATTTAATGAGATGATCATATGACTTCTATCTTTCAGTTTGCTTATATAATGGATTATATTGATAAGTTTTTGAATATTGATTCATCCTTGCATCCCTGGGATGAAACCTACTTTGTCATGATGAATGATATTTTTGATATGTTCTTGAATTTGGTTTGCAATAATTTTGTTGAAAACTTTTGCATCAATGTTCTTAGGTGAAATTGGTCTGAAGTTCTTTTTCTTTCTTAGATCTTTGTGTGGTTTAGGTATCAGAGTAATTGTGGATTCATAGAATGAATTAGTATTACCTCTGTTTTTATTTTGTGGAATAGTTAGAGGAATATTGGTAGTACCTCTTTTTTGAATGTCTGGCAGGATTCTGCACTAGAACCTTCTGGCATTGAGATTATTTTGATTGGAAGCCCCCTTCTCTGCCTTCATGAAGGGTTGTATGACTGGTGTCTAAGTTACAAAAGGTAGGTTAATAAGAGAAAGGCTTAACAAATTAATTTAATCATAGTTTTACTTGATATAAAAAAATCTAAAAACCTATAGAGTCAAGCTGTGCAAATCATGGTTTTCCATAGCTTATTAACCTACTCATAAAGTGAACTGCCCATTTTATGAACAGCTTAATGGGGTACAGACAAACATGTAGAAATATGAGATGGCTAGACAAAAAGAAACAATGTAATCATAACAGATGGAAAGCAAAGATTTTCTGTTTCAGTTCATGGTTTCTTTCTGTAGCCTTCCTTTCTTCTTGATATAGGGCAAGATTATAAAGTTGTTTGGGGAATGTGGGGGACACATTATGTGCAATTCCACAAGGCAATTCTGAAATTTTCTTTACTGCCAATTCTTTCACAGGATGGTAGGGGCAAAACTGTGTTATAATTTAGGGGAATAGGATTGCTGGTTTATCTATCCTGCTTTGGGGAAGAGAAATTCTTCTGCTTCTATGTCTTTTCTACACTCTTTTCTACACACACACACACACACAGAGAGAGAGAGAGAGAGAGAGAGAGAGAGAGAGAGAGAGAGAGAGAGAGAGAGAGAGATTTTGCTTCTGGAGCTTCCTTGAAAGCTTTCACTTTGGGGTTATCACCTCTATTCTCCCTTCCAAAAACTGAAAAATATGTCAACCAAAACTATTAGTAAGCAATTCACCAGATTCTGACCAAAATAGCATTATCTAAACCTAAGTCTACTTGAGATTCTGAAACGAAATACCATTGACTTAAGAACAAAAATTTGGCTTGGTATAGTGGCTTACACTTGTAATTTTAATACTGCAGGGGTGAGTATCGCTACAAATCTGAGGCCAGCTTATAATGCCTAATTCCAGAATAACTCAGGGTACAGTATAAGACTTTCTCTCAAAAGAAAAAAATAATAAGAACAGAAATTTATTTTCTCGGTTCCAGATGCTGGCAAATCCAAGTTCAAAGTGCCACTTAATTACCTAGTTTCCATCCTGAGCCCTCTTCCAGACTTACAGATGGTTGCCTTCTTGCTGTGTCTCAGCATTGTTTTTACCTCTTCTTCGAAAGGCAATTTCCTCCCCAAGGACCCATGTCAGAATACTCAAGTTTCCATCACACTGAGAGTTAGGACTTTAGTGCATGAATTTTGTTGAAAGTGGAGAGATACAACTCAATTCCTTCCAATTATAAAAAAGAGGGTCAAATTGAGTAGTCTAGTCTAAGCTCTAAAAGACAAGAGTAAACTTGAATAAAAGGGAAACTAGCATGAGACTTCCCATTTCCTTTTCCTGTGCTATCCTCTTACTTCTTCTTGGAAACATGACTCACAACAACCAAAACACAACCTATTGCAGAAGATCCTTAAGGCCAGATCACTCCTTCTGCTCCATCTCCTATCCACATACTTACCTCAAACACAGCTCTCAAACACTTGATCACATCCCTTCCTCTAGAACTCATAACCTTACAAAAGAAAAGAGTATCCAAATGACTTAAATATATTGATAGATCCCAACGATATCTGGGTCACAGCCAATCATTGGACTAAGAACAGGGTCCTTAATGAAGGAGTTAGAGAAAGAACTGAAGTAGCTAAAGGGGTTTACAACCCCATAAGAACAACAGTGCCAACCAACCAGAGCCCCCAGGGACTAAATAAATCACTATTCAAAGAGTACACATGAACGGAAACATGGCTTCAGCTGCACATGTAGCAGAGGATGGCCTTGTTGGGTATCAATAGGAGAAGCCCTTGGTCCTGCCAAGGCTTGATGCTGCAGTGAAGGGGAATGTCAGGGCAGGGAGGCAGGAGGGTGAGGGGGGTGGGTGGGTGAACACCCTCATAGAAGCAGGGGTGGATGATGAAAGGGAACCCGGGAAAGGGTATAACATTTGAAATGTAAATAAAATGTATTCAATAAAATCAGCAAATAAATAAATAAAATAAAGTTTTAAAAATTAAAAAATAGCAATTAAATAGAGAACTGTGCAGAGAGTTTTGGATCTGAAGCCTCTGCTGTCCTTCCCCAACACATTTGTCATCAGTCCACTCTCAGTTCATGTGTGGCAGCATGCAGAGAGGTAGCAATTATGAAGCCTATCCATGTGCCTTACTCCAGAGTTTTATTGTAATTTCAATACACGAACATCACAGATGGGAATAGTGCCCTGCCCACCTTTGATCCCAACTCCCTCCATTGCTTTTCAGAGGTCAGGCCAATATCACTGTGGCTCGAAGCCTCAATCCCTCTAATTATATGGCTGGCTTTTCTGAGTGACCAGATACATATCCTGGGTTCTTTCATTAATGTTAACTACCAAATATCCCAATGTGAGTCATTCTGTTATCAAAAAGTCACTGTCTTTATCACTCAGGAAAATCCAAGACAGAAACACTGTGCTCAGAGAAGACAAGCTCTTATCTGATGTATTTAGTGGCTATTCTAGCAAGGAAGAAATGCTACCTCTTTCTTGATAGAAGAAGCCAAGTAAAATAAACCTCAGAATAGCTTATTGGTCTCAGCTGCTGACAACAGTGGCTATACAGCCTTGGTGAGCAGAAGTCAGGTTACTGAGTTTATGAATAATCTCTATTCTGATATGAGGAGCATATTGCTCATGAGATCAAAGAGTTATTGGGGGGAAAGACTAACTGATACCCAAAGAATGACTTTTCCCATATACTTAATTGCTAAATTCTCTTCTGCTGAGGTAACTCTTTGGTGAACATTTATATAGACACAAATGGGCTGAAGAGATGGCTCAGCAGTTAAGAACACTGACTGCTCTTCCAGAGGTCCTGAGTTCAATTCCCAGCAACCACATGGTATCTCTCAACCATCTATGAGATCTTGTGCCCACCTCTGGTCTGTAGGTATACATGCTATATACATAATAAATAAATCTTCTAAACACAACAGAAACTGGACTGTTTTGTATAGAATACTGCTTCCAGCTAATAAACCATCACAAGTGCTTGGGAGTTGATATGTACATGATACTCTCAGAGGTAATAATGTATGACCCTGTTTTATAAACTCTTGAACTGTGTATTGCCATGTAAAATATATACAGTATTAATGTCAACCAACTCTTTATAAGTTAGTCTATAAATATTGTTAAATAATTTTTTTGGTTAGAAACATTTGACTAAGTCATGTCACCTGGGTCAGAATTTTCTTAAGTGCCATTTAGCAGACTGTCTTTAGTCTATTCAAATAGCAAAGACTTACAGAATACCACAGAAAGAAACCTCACAGTTAAATTTCATCTGAGGATTCCTCATTATTCTGGAATCCAGACTTGCAAGACTGTAAAGGAAAAGACCTAAGGCAGTTCAGCTTTTTGCAAGTCAATTGAATCTTCTAGAGATAATGTCTACCAGCCCCGGTGCCTGCAGCCTAGAGACTGCTGTTTGTGAGTATTTGTGCAGTCCCTGAACAAAATGAGGCAGCTTAATTCACCGGTTCCATGTGCCTCCTAAATTAAAAAAAAAAAAAAAAAAAAAAAAAAAGCAAAGCACCATGTTAGAACTGAGGTGTGGTGGTGTAAAGAAACAGCATCTTCCCCCCAGCACAGGCCATCCAGTTCTTCTGTCAATCACACTGTATGAAGCAGAAAAGGTGAAGGAGAGAAATGGCTGTGTGTGCAGGAATTGCTTTACATGGACATGTAAGGTGGTTGCATTTGAACAGTTATAAGAATTATAAGAATCTTAACTTTCTTTTTTTACATTTGGAAACATCAAATAAAAATGGAAACATAAAAAAAGACACAAATGTTTTCTTCTTTTTCCTGGTTCATAAAGCCTACTTGCACTCTGACTTCCCAAGCATCTCGTTCCATTCATTATACCTGCCTCCTCCCCCCAGTGACAATATCAGCTACAGCCCACAGAGTGGTTTGGACTCTTGTCTGTCTCAAATGCTGTGTGTGTCCAAAACCACGATGATGCTGAGAAGCAGAACAAGATTAACACCAGAATCTTCACCAATATAGAACCTACAACTTTGATGGCTATTCCTGTGGAAGTGCATAGGTATTCTTTCAAGCAACAAGGCTAAATTAAGCTTGAAGCTGCAGAATATATTGTCCAAAATAAAGTAAGCAACAAGCTTCCCTGCTCAAACCTGTGCCTACTGAGATTTCCTTTCACAATTATCCCTCAGACCGGCTGTAACACAACTGCAGTCCACTTGAAGGCAGTGTCTGTAAAACCAAGTTTTTTCTTACTCATTAAAGGGAATTCCCCTATGAGACTGAAGTAAAAGAGGAAGAGAAATATTGTAACACTAGAGAGCATGGACATTGGAGCTGCTTAATCCTGGTAGCCAGCTTTATGGCTTGTCAGGGCTAATAATAGTTCATGGTGGGAAACTTGGGTTGCCTGGTCACTTGGTGACCTACAATTAACCACTAGTTTCTTCTGAGGCCTGATTTAAAGCCAAGACCTATCTTGAAGGCCATTGTCTAGAGATAAAGTTTGGGTTTTGCTTATAAATCCTCAGCATCTGGGATGTAATGTATAAACAAGTAATAGTCAGAGGAGCCAAACAAGATTTGAACCTGTCACTGATAGAACAAGTCCCCCTGGATCTGCTACTCCATATAAGCCATTTCACAGAACATCTACAGCACCTAGATTTTTACAGTGTTTGGTTTTGCTGTGTGCTTCATTCAAAAGTGGCAGTATTTAAAGGGTAAGGGTGATTAAAGGCATGGGAGTAACACAACCAAATCAGGATCATATAACATCAAAATCCAGAAAAGACCAGTAGACACTCTGAATATTGGATGTAAGAGATGACACTTGCAATAACACTCCTCCATTGTGGAAGAAATATCTATTTTTTAGAGTACATAGGTTGCTTCCTTATTTTTATTACATCAGTACTCACAAGTCTGATGAGCAGACATTGCTACCTGAGCCCAGATAAAAGTTACGCTGAAATCAATAACAATCCCACAGGGAGAGAATGGAAGTATTAAAAATTAAATTAAATTAAATTCTCTTGAGTAATATGCTGGTTTGGTGAGTCATATATTTTTGATATTATCATTAGGAGACTATAAATTTACTCTTAAGGATTATTTTCTTTTGTAAAAATAATTTTATCAATATTTATTTTATTTTAAATGTCTATTTTTTATTTTAAATGTTTTAAATAAATGTTATTTTTTTCATTTAAGATCTTCATATGATGCTATTTAATTATATTTAGTCCTCTCCCCTAGCTCCTCAAGATCCACAATCTCAACTCTACCCACCTAACACTGTTTCAAAAAGAAAAAAAAAAAAACATACTATCAAATCCAATTGGAGCTCCCATATATTCTTGGATGTGTGGCTTTTCACTAGAGTGTGATCAACTTATGGGAGGCTAAACTCTTGAGAAAATGGACTCCCCCTCCATGGCCAATAGCTCCTTGACTAGGGGATGGGACTTTGTGACCATCTATTTTCCATGCTAATACTGAGACTGGCTTGGGCTTTCACAGGTCTTCTGCATGCTGTTATTACTGAGTTCACATGCACAGCTGCACTGCTGTGTTCAGAACATACTGTTGCTTGTAGTCATCCTTGACCTCTGGCTCTTAACGCTCTTCCTTCCCCCTCTTCTGCATGACTACTGAGACTTGGGAGTAAGGGATATGATACAGATGTCCCCTAAGCATTCCTCAGTCTCTTATCCCCTGCACTGTGACCAGTTGTGGGCCTCCGGGTTAACCACTATCCACTCCAATTGGAGCTTCTCTAATGAAGGTTGAGAGACATATTAATCTATTGATGTAATGACAAATCATTAGGAATCAGTTTAATATTATGTTCACTTAGCACAGTGGTTCTCAACCTGTGGGTTGCAACTCCTTTGGGCGGGTCAAATGACGCTTTCACAAGCGTGCCATATCAGATAATCCTACATATCAGAGAGGTATATCACAACTCATAACATTAGCAAACATACAGTCATGATGTGGCAACAAAATAATTTTATGATTGGAGTCATCACAACATGGCCGGTAATTAAGGGTCACACAGCATTAGAAAGACTGAGAACCACTGATTTAGGGAAATAAAGGTCTAGGTTTTCCCTAGTGCCTATGACCTATCTATCAACAAGTTCTTGGCATGATAATGATACCAGGTATGGGTTTAATTTTGTCAAATGGGACTTAAGTCCAATAAAAACTGTTTGGTTACCCCCATAATGTTCATGTTACTATTGCCCCAATGAGTGTGTGTATGAGGCCAGTCATTATTGTAGCTTTCAGAAATCATAGATGAGTAAGATTAATTATTCTTTATTTCCTCCATTACCATACAAACACATTCCAGCATGACGAAAGTTAGCCAACAGGATTGAAGCTTCCAGATCAGCATCAGTTTCACATCTCCATGTTCCATGACTCTAGCATATAATGTCTTCAGACAGGGTCTCACCATAAAGTTCTGGAAGATTACGAAGAGCACTGGAAAAAGCCTGTACTATTGTAAGGTCTATAGGACCTCACTGGCCAGCAACTCTAAAAACTGTAACCCATTTCATATATATCACGAAGGGAAATATGATGGATAGGTAAAGCTCAAAAGTGTTTAGATTTTAAAAGGGAAATTAAATGGAAACTTGCTTTTAAGGGGAAAAAACTGATGTAAAATTTCCAATCATGCAGCAAATACTTGTGTATTTTAAACAGTGAGTAGTAAACTTACTGAGTTTCTGACCCAACCATCAAACAAGAGTAAGAATTGTAGCTTTAGTTTTAAATGTATATATGTATATAATGTGTACATACATATATCATATGCCCATCCTTCTACAGTAGTAGATTTCCATGTGACTTTATTGAAAGAAATTTTGTGTTACTTTTCCCTCCCTAGATTATTTTCTCTACCTAGCTCTCCTACAACATTTAACCATCTGAAGAGATGAAATTATAAGAAAAAAATCTTTTTCCTTTCCTAAAATACTATACTGGGTTGAAAAATATGTCAAAATATTGTGGTGGAGAGAACAGAGGGGTCTGGATGATTATAAAATAATCTTATCTAGGTAATCTCTCAGCTGAGACTCCTCTCTCAGGTGATCCTCGGTTATGTCCAGGTAACAGTCAAATAAGACCATTGTAAATTATAAAAATCCAACTACATTATAAGTATTGGCTTTTAAACTAGGGCTGCAACTCTTACTCTTGTTTGATGGTTGGGTTAGTAACTCAGTAAGTTTACTTTTATTATCATCCACTGCTTAAAATATATGAGTATTTGCTCTATGATTGGAAATTTTACATCATTTCTTTTTCTTCTTAAAAGCACATTTCCATTCAATTTCCCCTAAAGTTTTTTTCTAATGCTTCTTAAATCTAAAACACTTTTGGTTTTTACCCACTCATATTTTTTTCCATGCTGACTACAATATCTTTTCTATTTTATTTCTTGTAACTATTGGACTGTAGATAGTTCTTAAATCTGTTTTGGATTACAAGACTAGAGAAATGGCTCTGCCGTGATGAGTATTTACTATTTTTGCATATGGCCCGGGTTTAATTTCTTAAGAAAGTCAGGTGGTTTATAACTGCTGCTGGCATATAACTCTTGCTCTGGGTGGTCTGAACCCTTTCCTGGTCTCCTGGTCTCTCTGGGCTCCTGCATTCACACACACATATTCATACAAAAAAAATGTTCATACACACACTTAAAAATAAAATAAATTTTTAAATAAATTTTTATGGATTGAATTATATAATTATATATATAGTTTTACATACATAATTATAATTATATTTGTATAATAATACATATATAATTATAATTTTATATATATAATGAGTATGCAACTCATTGAGTAATATACAAACCTTTTATTATAATTATACAACTTTGAGAGTGTGATTGATTTGGATTGCAATCCATTGAATAATGGATTCAATGAATAATACATTAAAATATATTTGTATTGTAACTGTACAATAGTATGGATAGTGTGGTGATTGATTTGGATTGTCTACTTGATTGAATTAATAGACACCTAAGCCATTAATGAGGTATGCTTTTTTGTGTGTGTCTACGAGAGTGTTTCCAGAGCCATTGAATTGAGGAGGAAAGACCCATGTGAGAGGCAAAATACCAGGGGCCAGGGGCCTAACATGAATAAAAAGGAAAAAGCCTAATAAATATCAACATTCATTTTCTTGTGCTTCCTGTCTGTGGATACAATGTAGCCTGATAAACATCAGCATTTATTTCCCTGTGCTTCCTGTCTATGGATACAATGTAGCCTAATATACATTAGCACTTATTTTCCCGTTCTTCCTATCTGTGGATATGATTTAGCCACCTGCTTCATATTCCTGCCAACATGTATTCTGCCAGGATACATGGACTGCATCTCCTTACCCTGTGAGCATAATAAATGCTTACCTGAAGTTTTTTTCTGTCAGGTATTTTGGTCATAAAGTTAGAAAGTTAACTAACACAAGTAGATAGAAATTTTTAAATATATTTCATTTGTTCTTTAGTGAATAATACTTTATGGTAAAATAGAACAAGCTTCATCATGAATTTTATTCCTATTTTAAATTTCATACATTAAACTGAATTATCATCAGAAATTCGTTTTAATATCTGTCACATGAAAACTCACTTTGATGCTCCTGAAATTTGTTAAAAGCAAAAATATGAAAACTACCTAACCTGATCAAAAGAATGTTATTTACTTTTTAAATATCTAGGAAATAACCCCAAAAGGCTTTCAACAGTGCTTAACAAATGCTCATTAGCTGGAGTTTTTACTCTCCTACAGCAGAGTAATCCACAGAGAGATCATACCTTAGGTTCCCACTGTTCTAGACAGCTTTGTTTTAAAGGCCTTGAAGAGAAAAATGTATGACACTCAAGTCACATATTTAAATATAAACAAGGCAATCGACCTAGATAGATACTTTCCAAAAGAAGACATACAAGTGAGCAGCAAAGATATAAGACATGTTCTACATACCTGATAATAATTACTCAAACACAACTAGCTGTCATGGCACTCCAGGAGGGATGGCTACTATCAGAATTACAGAGGACCAAGTGCTGGTTAGATAGTTAGAAAGGGGAATACTTACTGTAGATGGGGATATAAATTAGTCATTGAAGAAAGCAGTATGCTAGCATTCTCAAAAAGTTAAAAATGAGAGTTTGTATGGTGCAACAGTCCTACTACCAGAACATTTTCAGGAGAACACTAAATGTGTGTGTTGAAGGAGCACTTGTCCTACTATGTTTATCATAGCACTAGTCACAAGAACAGTAAGTGTGAAGAGCCTACGGGTTCAACTGATGACTCAGTAAAAAACAGTGTGCTGCATGCATACTATGAATATTGTTAATATAAAATTTTTAAAATAGAAGTGTGTCACTTGGAGAAAAGTTTAGAAAAGGGGGACTCAACAGGTGCTAAGATGGGAGAAATTCATTCCAGCATGTATTAGACAGTATGGCAAACATAGTGATTATAATGTACTATGTTTTCCAAAACAGGAGCCAGACAGGAGGGTTTGGAATATTTGTACAATAAGAAATGGTAAGTATTTGAAATTGTGAATATTTGATCCTTACCCTGATTTGAGAATCACACAATATACGCCTGTATCAAAATTCACATGGCATTCCAGAAACATGTACAATAATTATATATTAGTTAACTAATTGTACTAACAGAGTCCTAATTATAAGCAAATAACTATGCTTAAATATTTTACTTAATCTTAATATTTTCATATATTCTCTTCCAAATGTTGATGTTTCAGGTTAGGCAGGAGAGGCTATTTCTAGAGAAATGAATGAACACAGTGGGCTGTCATTATGAAACCCATCAATCAAACCAAGCATGCTTCTGACATTACTTTTTTCCACTTAACAAAAAAAGACATGTCAATACCCAGGCCTATGGTATCAGCCCACTTCTGAGAGCCTCATCTCAGAAAGAGTAAGAATGGGACTCAGACCACAGCCACCAATTTATTGCTAAATACACAAGGTTCAAGGTGCTTCCAGGATTTGTTCCAAGGTGAGTTTGTGATCACATGACTCTCCAGAAGCTTGTGTATTTGGCAGCAATCATTGTGGACAGAAAAACTGATAAGGTTTTTAAGTTTAAAAAAAAAGTCATGATAAAAAAAAAAAAAAAAAAAACATTTCTGAAACCTGCTTTGCTTTTAATGGGGGGAGGGAAGATGGAAAACAAAAGATGTTTAAAAAAAAATCAGTGTCCATTGCTTATCACAGACTATTCAAATTTTAAATTGCCCCTTTGTTCTGAACTCTCTGGGATTTTTACACCCCATAGAATGCATCACAGTAACATTCAGAATGGGTGAGAAGTTTGACTGCATTCTACACAAAAGCAAAGGAAGCTGAGAAGGAAATCCAGACTATCCCAGACCCAGGTGACAGAACATCACAGGTTAATTATTTTAAGGAAGAGAAATCATTTGAAAGTTGAGTGACCAAAAAAAGTCTGTCATGAACAACCCTGTGACCACCAGAGAGAAGGCCTTGGTTGTATTCTGAGGAAGGGTACCTGAGCTTCCACCTGAAACCATCAAGAAGGACAATCGGCTGTGTTCTGCAGAACCAAGAGGAGTTCGGTGTGTAAGGGAAGTCCTGAGGAGATGTTTTATGATCACAGTTGAGACAGGAGATAAGGGCCTTGAACATAAGTGCCAATGTCCCTTAAAAAGTCATTGCCACACACAAGCCTATGTGATCTTCTCTCCACCTGAATTACTCCAGCCATGAAAACAGGGCAAATGCTTTCAGTTCACCAAGAACAGCCCAAATCCAGTCATGTGGCTTCCTTCATTATCCCTGGCTTTGCACCTCCAATCCTCTGGGAATGAGAGGATTCTACACTTAAATTTTCTAGCTGACTGGCTTTGTTCCAATTCAACATTTCAATTCGGTCTGGAGGGAGATCCTTCCACCATCTCGTCCCACATCCTTGTACTCCATTTCTCCTGCCATACATAAATGTCGTACTTTCTGAATAGCAAATCTAAGATATCAAGCATCCCTCTTCTGTATGTTAATTCTTCTTTGCCTTGAGTATAAGAGAAAGGCAGCTTATCCTTCACTGCCTCCCTCTGCTGATGATTCTGGCTTTCTCTCTCCTGGGTTCACCGCTCTTCTCTCTCCCTGTTTCTGACTGAAATGTGTCTATGCTGGCCCTGTGGCCATCCATGTGTCCAGGACCTTTATACACACTTCTGTTCTTCCACCCAGTAAAGTGTTAATTCCACTTTTCAAAAGCACTTAAAGCTGGGTGGTGGTGGTGCAAGTCTTTAAGCTCAGCACTAAGGAGGCAGAGGCAAGTGGAACTCTGTGAGTTTGAGGCCAGCCTGGTCTACAGAATGAGTTCAAATACAACCTGGTCTACATAAAGAAATTCTGTCTCAAAAAACAAAACAAAAACAAAAATCAAATTATTTTTTGCCTAAAGCTCTCTCAACATATCCTACCACAAAAGAAAAAGATTTCTTTTGCAAAAATATATGTTTTTCTTCTGCTTTTAAACTGGGGAATTTTAAGAATAGTGACCAAACATCTTTGTTTTGTATTCTTAGCATCCAGTAGTGCTTTGTTCTGTAATAGGTTTTGGTGAAAATCTTTTTTTTTTTAAGTCACTGTGACAAAACACATAAACCAATCAAGTCATAATGATGCCTTGCTCATGTTGGTTTATGTTTTTGACTGTTTCAGGCTTGGCTCCATTGCTCATATGTCACTTGTGAGCCACCACATGATGGCGGTCCTACGACAGAGGAAACTAAGCCTCACAAAACCAGAGAAGACAAAAAATAGAAAGAGGATGCCAGGGTTCTACCTCCTAATGGTTCTACCACCTCCTTACAGTGCTGCAGGCTGAGTACCTTACAACGAAATAGGAGTTGTAAGGCAAATGCACTCAAATCCCAACCTTTAACAATATTAATAATTTCAATTATTGACTGGTTTAGGATTTGGGAGTTATTTAAATTTTTTGGTTGATTGGTTGGTCAGTCAGTTGCTTTTGTTGTTGCTGCTGCTATCTTTAAAAAAATAAATAAAAAATAAATAAAATAAATAAAAAAAACAGGGTCTGGAACTTAGTATGTAGACCAGGCTGGCCTCAAATTTGAATCAACCTTCCTGACTTGCCTTCCAAGTACTAGCATAAATTCCTAGTCATCTTTTAAATCAATGAAATAGATAATAAAACAAGATGGTCTTAATAGAACATAAGCTATGAAGCACATGTACAAAGATATTAATTAATAAAAGTATACAAAAAAAGAATAGAAGGAAAATAATTAGCCCAAACTAAAAGATCAGTTCTTCTAAAACAAGGTGATACAGGGTGAGCATTTAAAGAAAAGATGTGAGTTACTTCAATAGTAACTTTTGAAAAATATAATTAAAGAAAACTGAAAAAGACAGCTAAATTATGACAATTAGAATATATACATGTGGGCTGGAGAGATGGCTCAGTGGTTAAGAGCACTGACTGTTCTTCCAGAGGTCCTGAGTTCAAATCTATATATAATGAGTTCTGATGCCCTCTTCTGGTGTATCTGAAGACAGCTACAGTGTATATATATATATTTAGTTAAAAAGAATATATTTACACATCTTCACATCAAGGAAAAGTATAACCTCATTTTATAGAAAGAGTATTGCACAATTTTATAGAAAAAAAAGGGATTGCCTCCTATTTTGAAGAAAAAAATAGGGGGGGTGCATACTTATCTGATTTCTAAAGTGTATGGACACAGATTAGCCCCTCGGTCAATAACAGATTTGATTGACACTTGTCAGGTTCTGCTCAAGCATCATTCCTGCAGGAAATCTTCTTCCCAACCAGCTGACTGAAGCAGGTAACCTCCGTACTCTCTCTGAGCTCCTCCCTGCATAGCCATGCTTATCCACCACTCATGAGATTCATTTATGGGCCTGTCTCCCCTTCTAAACTTCAGCCATCTTCAAAAATGCATTGGCTTATATTTGCCTAGAATCCATAATAGTTTCAAATATTTGGAGAGCATTGAAAAACAATATGTATTTAAAACTTTTAGAGTAGAAATGATTTCCAAAATCACCGTTGAAAAATGAAGAAAGGGCTGAAGAGATGGCTCAGCAGTTAAGAGCACGCTCTTCAAAGGTCCTGAGTTCAATCTCAGCAACCACATGGTGGCTCACAACCATCTGAAATGAGATCTGATGCCCTCTTCTGGTGTGTCTGAAGACAGCAACAGAGTACTCACATACATAAAATAAATAAATCTTTAAGAGAGAGAGAGAGAGAGAGAGAGAGAGAGAGAGAGAGAGAGAGAGAAGAAAAATAAAGAAAATCTACCTGTGAGAGTAAGAAAGAGGAAGGTGGTCCAGTGAGATAGCTCAGATAATGAAGGCTGCCATGAAGCCTAGCAACCAGAGTTAAATCCCCAGCCCCACATGCTAGAAGGAGAACACTGACTCCTACAAGTTGTCCTCTGACCTCCACATATCACACACACACACACACACACACACACACACACACCATCTTTTTAAAAGGAATGGAAGAATAAATATTTGAAGAGAAGGAAGCAGGGGACAAAATAATCATCTCAGCATGGAGGAGGGTGATAGTCTAGGGAAAATAGTCAATTACTGGGCAGCATCATACTTAAGTTATTTTAAATTTAAATTGATTGTAGTTGGCATGCTTGAACATTTTTCCCCAGTACACTGAGCTATGCAGAGACAGAGAACACTGTGTATAAGGCTCTGACAGTGGTGTCAGTAGATTTATTTTCCCAAATACAAAGCAATATGAAAGTATGCTACAAAGCTAGAATATACTTTAAAGAAAAAAATAATGACAGAAATCTCAGTATATTGGATAACAACAGGATCGGAATTAAATATTTAGAAACAAATCTTTGTATGTATGTATGTATTATATAATAAAAGCAGCATTTATAAGCATTAGAAATATTGTTGGGATGGTTTTGTCTTAAGGTTTGATTGCTGTGAAGAGACACCATGACCACAGCAACTCTTATAAAGAGAAACATTTAACTGGAGATGGCTAACATTTTCAGTGGTTTAGTCCATTATTATCATGGCAGGAAGCATGGCAGTGCACAAGCAGACATGATGCTAAAAGAGCTGAGAGTTCTACATCTTGATTCACAGGGTGCAAAAGGAAACTGGGTGAAACACTGGATGAAGCTTGAGCATAGGAGATGCCAAAGCCCACCCACACAGTGACACATTTCCTCCAAAAGACCACACCTACTCCAACAAGACACATTTCCTAATAGTGTTACTCCCTATGGGCCAAGCACTCAAACAAATGAGTCTATGGGGGCCATTCCTATTTATACAACCACAGATGCCTAACCAGTTGCAAAAAGTGTAGCAAGTTAGATCCTCATTTCACTCCAGACCCTAAAGTAGGTTTCAGGAGAACTGATTTTTAAAATATTAACTAAATAGTAAGATTCCTGGAAGAAAATATTTATGAATAGGTATATAATGTTAGGATGATAGAGTACTAGGAATTCTAGACAGAGCCAAGAGGATAGATATAAATACACACACACCTAAACATATGAAGATAGATTTACTGAAAAAAAATGGCTCACATGATTATGGAGCCTAAGTCCCATGATGGAGCTTCTGCTGGCTAGAAATTCTGAGATGCCCATAGAACGGCTTAGTTTAACTCTGAAAGCCTCTACACAGGGAAGCTGAATTAAGTCTTTATCTGAAACTAGAACTATGAGAACTTAGGTTCCACCTAAGATATAAACCCTAGAGTCTGGATTTCTAATTCCTAAGGACACAAGAGTCCCAGTAAACTTGGAAGGGAACCAGATGGAAATCTTAGCCCAAGAAAATACTGATTTTAACCAATTGTGCTTCCAAAGAGAGCCTAGCTACTCCTTCCCTAGATTTCTGACCTATAGAAACACACACTTAATGTTACTTTGAGCCACTAGGTTTGCCATCATGTTACAACAGCAATAGCAATTTAATACAGTAAGAACTGACAAATCCAGGCAGAAGCTTAGAGAAGTTTCTATGGCAGTGGGAAGTACTCAATACAGAAACACACAGCAGGTCACATGCTGAGAAAAAAAGATTATGAGTGCCCTCCCCCCAATGAAACACCATTATCAATCTCCCTGTGCACCCTCTAGGACCTCCAATAAGGCCCAGGCAAAATCACAGAAGAGACAGAAGGAATGAATGAGATGAGGAAGAACACTGTGAAATTCTTTCTTCTGAACATGGCATGGCTTCTGCACTCATAAATTCACATCATCTGGGGTTACCTGCAGAAGACTGTCATAAAACCAAGCCTGCCAAATTTCTGTGATGGAAAACAGAGGTGCTCTCCAGACCCCATCCCTTATTGAGGAGTTTTGGTCATTAATAGCTCCTGAGAAAGAAGCACTTTCTTCTGAGAAGGTGGCCCATGCTCCTGTAGATAACCAAAACTCACTCACACCAAGAAAAACAAAAGACATGAAGTTGTGGCCATGTTGAAGGAAATACGAGAAGAATTGGAAGATAGAGGTGTGTGGATATTATGATTATACTCCTGAAAGAATAAAAACTTGAAATAATTCATCCTCCTCACAACCATGTACAATATGCCTATTTTCTTCATTTTTTTCACCAACTTGACTTTTTAATTGAGTCAAATTAGTGATTTAAAAGTAGCATATGTTATATTTTATTTCTAAGTAAAATAAAACTGAACATAGTTTTATATGACCTGTGTTTTCTGTTTTATGAGTTGTCTTTTACATACTTTGAAATTTTTCTATTGAGTCATTGGTCCATTTTTATTATGTGTTTATTTATTTGTTTGGGTGTGTGGGTGTGTATTTGGGTGGTTTTAATGGTGGTGGCAGTGGTAGTAGTAGTAGTAGTAGTAGTGTGTGTGTGTGTGTGTGTGTGTGTGTATGTGTGTTCTCATACATACATGTGTGTTCACACATTCATGCATATGTGCACAAAGCATGCCTGTTAAGGTCAGAAAACAACTTGTGAGAGCAGAATCTCTCTCTTTCCTTTTACCATCAATATTTTCATATAATTTAATATTTCACTAACCCCCCATTACTCCAACTTCTCCCAAAGACTTAAGCAATCTTTTTGTCTGTCTATTTTTTCAAAACAGGGTTTTTCTGTGTAGCCTTGACTGTCCTACAAAGTGAAACTCACTTGCCTTGAACCCAGAGATTTGCCTACCTCTGCCTCCCAACTTCTGGAATTAAGCAATCTTTAAGAAACTGCATAGATGTTAGGCTGCCATGCTACCCTTTCAGAATTTACTCAGAAAAAAAAAAAAAAAAACTTGGCTGAATGGATTTAGACAGCTTTACTGATGGCAAGGCAGCAGGTACAAACTCCGTGGCCATGTGTGTTCCCTTATCCCGTAAAGAAAAAGAGAGTAATTCTGCATTTGGTAAATCCACATCCCATCCCAGATGAGCAATGGTAAGCCTAGGAAATTTTCAATCTTTGAAAGAACAGTGATCTGAACTAGTAGTATTATTTTTTAAATAATAGGATCCTAATTAGGAGATGGCTGGGAGATGAGACATTAAAGAAGACAAGAAAGGTGAGATCCCAGGAGGTCTTGTATAATCTGATGACTCACACAAGCAAGTTTGTTAAGAAGTACAACACTGAGGGAGGTGGGGGGGAGAAAGTGAGCCAGTGACCACCATCAGGATTCAGGGCCTGCCCGCAGAATGCTGAGCACTCAGAAGAGCCTCAGAAGTGCTCTCCCACCCTAACCCACAGAGGCAGAGCCAAGTCACCATCAGAACTCACTGCCTGACTGCAAAGAGTCAAACACGCAGGAATAATCTCCCTCCTGAGTCCACGGGCCCTCAGACCCACAGGAGAGACAAGCTCTAGTCAGAGACAATCTAACATCACAGATAACAAGATGGCAAGAGGAAAGAGCAAGAACCTAAGCAATGGAAACCAAGACAACCTGGAAGCATCAGAAACCAGTTCTCCCACCACGGCAAGTAGTAGATTTTCCAACTCACCAGAAAAACAAGATATGGACTTAAAATCATACTTCAGGATAATGATGGGGGTCCTCAAGAAGCACATGAATTGTTTAACTCCCTTAAACAATTACAGGAGAACACACATAAACAAGTAGAAGCCCTTAACGAGAAAAACAAAAATTGCTCAAAGAGCTACAGGAAAACACAACCAAACAGGTAAAGGAATTAAAAATGAATACAGAAGCAATAAATAAATCACAAAAGAAGACAACCCTGGAGATAGAAAACCTAGGAAAGAAATCAGGAGTCACAGATGCAAGCATCACCAACAGACTACAAGAGATAGAATAGAGGCTCTCAGGGGCAGAAGATAACATAGAAAACATTGACAAAACAGTCAGAGAAAATGCAAAATTCAAAAAGCTCCTAACCCCAAACATCAAGGATATCTAGGACACCAATAAGAAGACCAAACCTAAGGATAATAGATGTAGAAGAGGGCAAAGACTCCCAACTCAGAGGACCAGTAAATATCTTCAACAAAATCATAGACGAAAACTTCCCTAACCTTAAGAACAAGATGACCATGAATATCCAAGAAGCCTACAAAAATGAAAATAAATTTGACCAGAAAAGAAACTCTTCCCAACACATAATAGTCAAAACACCAATTGTTCAAAAAAAAAAAAAAATACTAAAAGCAGTAAGGTAAAAAAGACAAGAAACGTATAAAGGCAGATTGATCGGAATTGCAGCAGACTTTTCAAAAGAGACTATGAAAACTTGAAGATCCTGGACAGACATAATCATACAGACCCTAAGAGAATACAAATGTCATCCCAGGTTACAATATACAACAAAACTCTCAATTACCATAGATGGAGACCAAGATATTTCAGGGCAAAACCAAATTTACAGAATATCTGTCCACAAATCTAGCCCTAAAAAGAATGATAAATGAAAAAATACAATAAAAGGAAGAAAGCTACACCAAGAAAAAAAGCAAAAAAAAAAAAAAAAAAAAAAAAAATCACACAAGGAAACCAAAAGAAGAAAAGCACACAAAGATAATTCTCCCTCTAAAAGCAAAAATAGCAGGAAACAACAACCACTATTTCTTAATATCTCTTAACATCAATGGTCTCAATTCCAAATAAAAAGACATAGACTATCAGGATTCAGCATTTTGCTGCATACAGGAAACTCATCTCAGAGACAAAGACAGACACTATCTCAAAGTAAAAGGCTGGGGAAAAAAACAAGCAAATGGTCCCAAGAAACAAGCTGGAATAGCCATTCTAATATTGAATTAAAAATTTTTTCAACCAAAACTTACAAAAAAAGATAATGAAGGACGCTTTTTACTCATCACGGGAAATATATCAAGACAAAAACTTGCAATTCTGAACATCTATGCTCTGAATAAAAGGGCACCCACATTCATAAAAGAAACCTTACTAAAGCTCAAAGCATATATTATACCATACACAATAATAGTGGGAGACTTAAACATCCCACTCTCATCAATAGTCAGATGATAGAAGCAGAAAATGAACAGAGACACAGCAAAACTAGCAGAGGTTGTGAACCAATTGAATTTAAGACATCTATAGAACATTTATTCTAAAACAAAAGAATATACTTTCTTCTCAGCACCTCACAGCGCCTTCTCCAAAATTAACCATATGGTCAGTCACAAAACAGGACTCAACAGATACAAAAACATCGGAATAATTCCATGCATCCTATCATATCTCCATAGACTAAGGCTGGCCTTCAGAAACAACAAAAACAACAAAAAGCACACATACACATGGAAGCTGAACTATGCCCTACTCAACAATAGCTTGGTCAAAGAAGAAATAAAAAAAAACAAAGACTTTTTTGAATTTAATGAAAATGAAGGCACAAAATATCCAAACATATGAGATACAATGAAAGTAGTGCTAAGAGGAAAACTCATAGCTCTGAGTGCCACCAAAAAGAAACTGTAGAGAGCATATACTAGCAACTTGACAACACACCTGAAAACTCTAGAACAAAATGAAGCAGATACTCTCAAGAGGAGTAGATGGCAGGAAATAATCAAACTCAGAGCTGAAATCAAGCAAATAGAAATAAAAAGAACCATACAAAGAATAAACAAAACCAGTAGCTGGTTCTTTGGGAAAATCAACAAGATCAATAAACCTTTAGCCAGAATAACTAGAGGCACAGAGAGAGTGTCCAAATTAACAAAATCAAAAATGAAAGAGGAGACATAAGAACAGAAAATGAAGAAATTCAAGAAGTCATCATAACCTACTACAAAAAGCCTATACTCAACAAAACTGGAAAACCTAGAGGAAATGGACAATTTTCTAGAAAGATACCAGGAACCAAAGTTAAATCAGGATCATATAAACCATCTAAACAGTCCCATAGCACCTAAAGAAATCGAAGCAGTCATCAAAATCCTCCCAACTAAAAAAAGAAAAAAGAAAGAAAGAATGAAAGAAAGAAAGAAAGAAAGAAAGAAAGAAAGAAAGAAAGAAAGAAAAAAAAGAAAGAAAAAAAGAAAGAAAGAAAGAAAGAAAAAGAAAGCCCAGGACTAGATGGGTTAAGTGCAGAATTCTATCAGACTTTCATAGAAGATCTAATACCAATACTCTCCAAACTATTCCACAAAATAGAAACAGAAGGAACACTACCTAACTCATTCTTCAAAGCCACATTTATGCTCATACCTAAAGCACACAAAGACCCTACAAAAAAACAGAACTTCAGACCAATTTTCCTCATGAGCATCTGTCTTAGTCAAGGTTTCTATTCCTGCACAAAACATCATGACCAAGAAGCAAGTTAAGAAGGAAAGGGTTTACTCAGCTTCCACTTCCATATCGCTGTTCATCACCGAAAAAAGTCAGGACTGGAACTCAAGCAGGTCAGGAAGCAGAGGCCATGGAGAGATGTTATTTAATGGCTAGCTTCCCATGGCTTTCTCAGCCTGCTTTCTTATAGAACCCAGGTCTACCCAGCCCAAGGAAGGCACCACCCAAATGGGCTGGGCCCTTTCCCCTTAATCACTAGCTGAGAAATTGCCTTACAGCTGGATCTCATGGAGACATTTTCTCAACTGAGGCTCCTTTCTCTGTGATAACTCCAGTTTGTGTCAAGTTGACAGCCAGTACAACATTAATGCAAAAATACTCAATAAAATTCTTGAAAACCGAATCCAAGAACAAAATGACCATTCACCATGATCAAGTAGACTTTATCCCAGAAATGCAGGGATGGTTCAATATATGGAAATTCATCAACATAATTCACTACATAAACAAACTCAAAGGAAAAAAACCCACGATCATCTCATTAGATGCTAAGAAAGCATTTGACAAAATTCAACATCTCTTCATGATAAAAGTCTTGGAAAGATCAGGAATTCAAGGCCCATAACTAAACATAGTACAAGCAATATACAGAAAACCAATTGCCAACATCAGACTAAATGGTGAGAAACTTGAAGTAATCCCACTAAAATCATGGACTAGACAAGGCTGCCCATTCTCCCCCTACCTATTCAGTATAGTACTAGAAGTCCTGGCCAGAGCAATTAGACAGCAAAAGGTAGTCAAAGGGATACAAGACAGAAAGAAAGAAGTCAAAATATCACTATTTGCTGATAATATGATAGTTTATTTAAGTGACCAGAAATATTCCATCTGAGAATGCCTACAGCTGATAAACAAGTTCAGCAAACTGGCTGGTTATAAAATTAACTCAAACAAATCAGTAACCTTTCTCTACTCAAAGGATAAACATGTTGAGAAAGAAATTAGGGAAAAGACACCCTTCACAATAGTTACAAACAATATGAAATACCTTGGTGTGACCCTAACTAAGCACGTGATTACAAGAACTTCAAATCTCTGAAGAAGGAAATTGAACAAGATCTCAAAAGGGAGAAAGATCTCCCATGCTCATGGATTGGCAGGGTCAACATTATTAAAAATGGCCATCTTGCCTAAAGCAATCTACAGATTCAATGCAATCCCCATCAAAATTCCAACTCAATTCTTCATAGAATTAGAAAGAGCAATTTGCAAATTCATTTAGAATAACAAAAAACCTAGAATAATGAAAACTATTCTCAATGATAAAAGAACTTTTGAGTAAATCACCATCCCTGAACTCAAGCTATATTACAGATCAATCGTGATTAAAAAAAGTGCATGGTATTGGTACAGTTATTAGTATTGGTATTGTTTAACAAGAAAAAGTCAAATTGCTTCTCCCTTGGGTCTGTGACCTCCCAGCTATAGAGTAAACACCTTCAGAACACTATACCAGAGACAAGTAACAGAGAAGGCTAACAGAGTGCTTTGATTTATGTTATTCTTAGTAATGGTTTTTTGACTATTGATGCTTGCTTCTTTATTTTGTTTTGCTGTTTAAGACAAGTTCAGCCTTGCCTTGAGCTCTCAACCCTCCTGCAGCAGCTCCTGGGTATTGAAATTATAAGCATGTGCCCTCAAGCCTGGACTGTCTTCTCAATACAATTCTTTTGAAAGAGTAATACATATCCACCCAACTCTTGTAACTGTCTTTTCAGTAAACTAAATATGCACATAGGAAAACAATCAGCAAGCTGAAGACCTCAGCCCTCAGTATCATCTGTTTTTCTTTCCGGTTACTTGGCAACCATGAGGACCTTCACAGCATCCACAGTTAATTCCAACTTCCCAGAATTGGGAACAACTCCTGAACACTATGTCAATCCAATCACTCATCAACTTGTTCAAGTAAAAAACACATCAACGTGGAAGTGAACAAGTCTTGTCTAGAAACAACAGATAGTAGCAGAGTCGGGAGACATCACTGATCTGAGTGCTTAAGACCATGGAAAAGGAGCTCTATGTGACCCTTCACTACCTCTGGCTGGATCTTTTCACCATCTTTGATTTATGAACTCAAGCTTGTTGGACATTTTCTATTTTCCACTTCAAATTTATAGATTTAATTGAATTTTGTTGAGAAAATTACCATGAATCCAATTTTTAAGAAAATAGATTAAATTAGGCCAGTGGAAAATTAGAAGCAATGTGTGATTTGAAAATGCTTGCCCCAGGCTAGAGAGATGGCTCAGAGGTTGAGAGCACTGACTGCTCTTCCAGAGGTCCTGAGTTAAATTCCCAGCAACCTCATGGTGTCTCAAAACCATCTGTAATAGGATCCAGGGCCCTCTTCTGGTGTGTCTGAAGACAGCTACACTGTACTCACATAAAATAAATAAATAAATCTTTTTTTTTTAATGAAAGAAAAGAAAATGCTTGCCCCATGCTCAGGCTCTACCCATTCACAAAAGAGACCTTCCTCCTAGCTGCCTGAGGATGACAGTCCTCTTCTGTAGAATCAAGATGCAGAATTCTCAGCTCCTTCTCCAACACCATGTCTGCCTACATGATGCCATCTTCCTGCAATGATGACAGTGAACTCTGAAACAGTATAAGAGTTGTCTTTGTCATGGTATCTCTTCATAGCAATGGAAACTCCAAGTCAAGAACTTTATGTCACTTTCCTCTTTCAATTCAAGAATCTGCATTTCAACCCAAAAAGTGAGGTCAATATTGATGAGGTTTTCACCTGCAGATGGTAGCTAACTGTAATATCCGAGAGTTGCACAATGATTGAACTGTACATCCAATGGCAGCATACCTCACTATAACAAAAACACATGATTATAGCTTGATTCATGACACACACTTATACTCCTGGTTATTCCAGTGGCGAGATGATCAACTGAACCCAGGAGTTCAGTGCCAGCCAAAGCAACTGAATGAGGTATCCCTACTCTAAAATGGACCAACAACAAAATTCACGATTAACGTGGCTAAAATAAGAAGCACCCTAGTTTTTCAGAATGTGCCTGCTAAAATAGTGCCTCAAAGGTTCCAGGTTTCTGTAAAGCCATCAGAGTGAAACCTTCTTTGAACTTATTCAACAAGAATGAAACTCTGCCTGTGGTAAAAAGAAAACTATGTATGGTTTCATGGTACTCATCTGCCACCTTCCATGGGTGAGAGACAGAAACCTAGATGGGGTGAAGACCGTGGGGAAATTTGAGGCTCTTGGAATCTTTTGTGAATGTGACCACTGTGGCATCTATTCTTTTCAACCAGCTACTGATGTATGTCCCCTCCAAAAACCATAGGGCAAAGCCTAAAAGCAAAGAGTCTACGGTACTGAAAACTTACGATGTCTCGTGTAGTCATTTTTATTTTCCCTAGATTTCCCAGACAACTCTAGTGTTAAGAAAATGCTTCTATACCTCCTTTTGTATGCATCTAGAGATCTTGTCTATTAATCAGCTATAACATCGGTACAAGTTTGCACAGTGCTTGGCACAAAATATATATTAAATTCATTCTCCAATGAGTAACTTAATCTACTTACAGTCACCCTCTGATCCTTTAAAATGATACAATTCTACTTATATTTCACCTCCTTAGGACAGGTAAGGAATATTTGCTTTTCTTCCCATAAGCCCACTTGTTTCCTTTTCCAGAGGAGATGGACTCCTTGAACAGCATAACGTTCCCACCATTACTGATGTATCATTTCAAGAAACAGCAGGAAAAAGCTTTGCAGTAAGCAGAGCTCAATGATGCTTTCATTTTGAAGGACAAAGTCATTCAAACCCACACTGGACAATCTAATAAATCAAATACGGCAGGTCACAGTCAGCATAAAAATAATGGCATTAACACAGAGAAACGATCCTTTCAAGAAAATACCACTATAATTCTAATCAGAAGGATAGAGTCATGGCAGACAGAGCAGGAGGAAGAGGGTTCCCGGATGCATATTCCAGCTAGCAGAAATACACTCATAATAAATTGGTATTATGCTAAGAGTTAAGAGGGACAGCAAGGCAAAGGTTGCATTTGTTATTAAAACCCAAATTTAAACCTATCTAATGAGCTCCAGCTTTATATCCAGTAACTCTGGGCATTTTGATTTCAAGGAGGAAAACAAACAACTCAAATACAATTGGTTCAGGACTAAACTCGCAGTAGCTTTATTCAGGTCTGTCCCACTATGTTTCCTAGCAGTGGTTATAAAAATAGCACCAGGCACAGAATCATCCACATCTTATCAATCATCCTAAATGCCTACATTGCAGCAAATTAGCCACTAAAATGGCACAGAATTTCTATACTCTAAGTATTTTCAATTCGTGTCTTTCCAAATTTCCATCACCACTAACAGATTTTTAGAGTTTTATCTTTATCAGGGTTCACTCCCTGGATTCTATTCTGTGCAATGTCAATAATGCATCTTTTATTTGAAAACAAATTCAAGATAATCACATTTGAAATTTTTATTATTCATTTATTTAGGACAAGTTACAAAACATTCTCCTGTATATGGAAGACTCCTATAGACTTCTTTGTGTTAACTCTTACCAAATTTCTTGTACTTCTTAGAAAATACCTTGCTTTTCATTCTACACTTTACACTTAAGTCTTAACTAGGGAACCCTATTATCTGCATACTAAACTTTTTTTCTGTACTTCTAAATTTAAACTGATCATATCTTCCCTCATACACAATCCCTCTATGACTTCTCTCACTGTAACCTAAACATCACCTTTTCCCATTTCTACTCCTCTCCAGTCCTTCAAGGGAGACTAGATACTACTCACATTTTTACCACCTTACCAATTACTATAAGTATAGTTCATATTCCTTTAGAATTATTAGTTATTTGACTTCCTCCTCCTTTAGGTTATACGTTCCTTGAAGTCAATATTTTAGATCTGAGTCCTGAGTTTCAATGGATGGATGGATGGATGGATGGATGGATGGATGGATGGATGGATGGATGGGTGGGTGGGTGGGTGGGTGGGTGGGTGTGTGGGTGGGTGGTTGGGTGGATGGATGGATGGATGGATGGATGAATGGATGGATGGATGGATGGATGGATGGATGGATGGACGGATGGATGGGTGGATTAATGAATAGGTGGATGAATAGGTGGGTTGGCAGATGAATGAGTAAGTAGATGGATGGGATGGATGTATGGAAGGAAAGATAGCACAAGGTCAAAACAAAGTAGTCTCAAAGGTTACTCAATTGAAGCCATCATTATGAGTCTTGAGAACAAATCCTTACTTCATAACTGGTTTCTATCCCCCCTATAGGAACCATTATTGTTTTTTCTCAGGCTCTCACTTTTTTAGTATTCCCCATGTCTTGCTCCTATGCTTCCAACACCTTTCTGAAGAGAGACTGGCATGATTCCGTGATTCTGTTATCTGTTGCAAATATCATCTTCCAGTTCTTCTTTGCTGATATTAGACTCAGATCTCACTGACTAGCATCTGGATGGTTTTGAAAACCATGACTCAGAAGATGATTATCAGTAAATGTCCTTGCCTAGTTTTACTAATCTCTCAACTGAGTGGATTTTTACCATTTTGGTTCTCACACAAGAAACCATGCTTTCTCACATACATCTCCATTGCCATGTTAAACTATGTGTAGCTCTTTAATATGTTCTCTTTCAGAGAAGACCAAAGGGGAAGCTTTGGGAGTTGAAGCATAGAATCAACATGAAGTCTTGAAAAATTAGAAAGTATGTTTTGCATGATGTGTTTTCAATATATGGAAGGCTCCATGTATACACATAATAGCCTTGGGATCACCACATGCATATATGACTCTCCTCTGTGCTGTTCATGCTGCAGCTAGCAGAATGAGATAACACTAGTATTTGTAGTCAACTTTTACTGAACCTATTATACAGAGACATTTATATGGTTTGTGAACATTTTCTTATTTAATAAAATATTGTTAGAGAGGTATTAAAGTAACCCCTATGTCCAAGTAAGTAAAGTAAGGCATGAATCATTAAGTAATAACACCCCAGGTGTATCTGGCCCAGATCTTTCTTTGTTCCCCAACAACACAGTCTCCTTATCAAAATCTCAGTCTTTTTTGTGAGTTTGTAGTCTGCTTTAATATTGGAGGCCAGGTATTTAAACTATTAAGTTATACATAATACATATTGAATATGTGTGTTGTATTTTTATAGTAAGTCATACTTGAGTGTAAATGGTGAGTAGTAATCTTTTTGAAATATAATATTTTTATTTATCCTTTTGGACATTTCATAAATGCATATGATATATTTTGACCACATCTGGACCTCCATTGTTCCTGTTCCTGCTGCTGCTTCTCCTTTGCTTTTGTCCTCATCTTTTTCCCCTTCTCTTCTCCTTCTGCTTGTTTATAACCCACTAAATCTAATTTGCAGTGATTATGTGCACAGGTTTTGGGAGCCATCCACTGAAGCATAGCCATCCTACCCAGAGGCTCATACCTGAAAGAAAAAACTAACTCTCCTGTGTGACCATGAAAGGCTGTTCCTGGTAGAGCTAAGGCTAGAAACCCTGGTGACCCTGAAGGGACAGTAGGTGTTTCACCTGATTCCCAGGGAACCATGCCTGTCACTAACCACAGTCCTTCATAGATTTGTAGCCCTCAGTCACATAAGAGCAATGCCCCAAGCCCCTCCACAGGTAGAGGACGTGACCACAAGTCACATAGGTTCAAGACAGATCTCCATTATAATGAGGTACCTAAAGGCCTGGAGGCTTAGCCAATAACCTTTCCTTCCCAGACACTCCTCCCTGCAAAAGCTATTTAATCTCAGGCCCACTCTGTGGGGGTATGGTTCTACACATCCACTGTCCACCATAACAATAAATGCCTTAAAACCATGGAATGCCTCTTTTCACCAGAATCCACCCTGGGGAGCCATGGAGAAGCCTTCACCTATACAGCCCCAGTAGCCATCAGCTCTCAATATCTCCTCATCTGAGAGGAAGTGCTCATGAGCTCTCCTGCACTGATACTAGGAGGCTGGATGGTTCAAGCTCCTACAGGCCTTATGGAAACAGCCACAGCTGTTCACTACAGCAACATTGAAACCCATTTCAAACACACTGTTTTATAGCACGCCTCTCTGTGGCCTCTCCACCCCCTTTCACAGTCTTCCCTGAGTCCTTGGGAAGATAATGATTTTAGTGTGTGTGTGTGTGTGTGTGTGTGTGTGTGTGTGTGTGTGTGTGTGTGTGTTTGGGTGTGTGTGTGTGTGTGTGTGTGTGTTTGGGTGTGTGTGTGTGTGTGTGTGTGTTTGGGTGTGTGTGTGTGTGTGTGTGTGTGTGTGTGTTTGGGTGTGTGTGTGTGTGTGTGTGTGTGTGTGTTTGGGTGTGTGTGTGTGTGTTTGGGTGTGTGTGTGTGTGTGTTTGGGTGTGTGTGTGTGTGTGTGTGTGTGTGTGTGTGTGTGTGTGTGTGTGTAACATATCCAGTCAGCTTTATATATATGTACATGTGTGTCCAGGGCCTGAACAAGTGGGTCAATGTGGAAACCTGTCCCTAGAGGAGACTGATTGATTCTCCCACTCAGCAGACAGTGACCATTTGTAACTCTTCCTCTAGGAGTGAAGTCATGTGGAATTTCCCACCCACACTGGGTTGTCAACTAGTGTTCTCATTACACTGGTCTTGTTCAGTGAACAATATCACTCATAGTTCATGGGTGCAGCTTTATTATTATAGACACTATCTGTCTCAGTCAGGGTTTCTATTCCTGCACAAAACATCATGACCAAGAAGCAAGTTGGGGAGGAAAGGGTTTATTCGGCTTATACTCCTCACATTGCTGTTCATCACCAAAGGAAGTCAGGACTGGAACTCAAGCAGGTCAGGAAGCAGAAGCTGATGTAGAGGCCATGGAGGGATGTTATTTACTGGCTTGCTTCCCCTGGCTTGCTCAGCTTGCTTCCTTATAGAACCAGAACTACCAGGCCAGGGATGGCACCACCCAAATGGGTGGGGTCCTCCCCCTTGATCACTAGTTGAGAAAATGCCTTACAGCTGGATCTCATGGAGGCATTTCCTCAACTGAGGCTTCTTTCTCTGGTAATTTCAGCTTTCTCTGTGATAAATCCAGTCTTCTAGCTCTGACATCCTTTTCTGCTGCCCTTCTCTTATTTTCCTTGAGCCTGGCTGCAGGAGTCTCAGTGCAGATGTATCAGTTGGGTCCCAGGCACCTCATTTATTCTCTACATTTTGCAAATCCAGTTGTAAATCTCCAGTAGTCTTCATTGGTTGCGAAAAGAAGCTTCCTTGTCTAGGGGCATGAGAAACACTTATTAGTGAGTATAAGGCTAAATGTTCAGAATACAGCTAGAATTTAAATTGGATTAGGAAAATAAAGTTCCCTCCTTGTGTCTATGACTTCGGCAGCTGTGTGTACTTGGCTAAGTTTACAGTCAGACAACTCACAATTGTAATTGGCATAAACCCCCTCCTGTTGACTGGGCCTTTAGTCCAATTAGACAGTTTTAACTACCCCAAGTTAAAAGTACAACTATCTTACCATTGTGGATATCATCTGGTTCAGGCATTGTTATGGCTTATAGGCTTACAGCTGAGTAAAACTAGCAATTGTGCCTCTTCCTTGGCAGCTTGAATAGCTCTTTCTGCTACTATAGGAAAAGTTTTCCAGGCCAGTCCCATCATGATTTCTCCAAGGCTAGTGGCCAAATATCTAGTGTTCTCAGGGACAGATTCCTACCTTCAGGTTCTGGGAGGCAGCCAAGGGGAACAGCAATAGCGTACGTTATTTGAGGAGTCTCTTGGATTCCCTTGACTTAAAGCTCAAAGGGAGCTTTTCTATAGCTTACATAGTCTATGGCTCTTGGGGAACGTATTGTTGCCCCACCAAGTGGCATAGTTTACTTTAACTTATTTATATATGTATACATATGTCCTTTTTTATATACTATAAATATAAAGTAGTGTTTTCATAATGATTTTCAATCACCATTAGTATCTTTCTCCTCCTCCATCCATCTCCCTGAGTGTCTCACCCTCCTCTTCCCAGATAGAGTCCCCCACATTTTCTGCATTTCCCTCTTCATAACACCTGTGTCCTATTCTCTGCCTATAGCTCTTTTTTATTCCAGGTTCTGTCCTTGCATTTTGAATACTTGGAGCTAAGAACAGCAAACAAAAGGAAAAACATGGCCTCCGTCTGTCTAGAACTGAGTCACCTCACTTTGTATAATGTGTCCTAGTTCCATCTATCTATCTACAACTGTGTAGTGGTATTTTTACAGCTAGATAGAATTCCATTGTTTATATGTACCACATTTTCAGTAGCCATTCACTGATAGGAGGAAATTAGGTTGTTCCTAGCTTTTGTGAATACAGTGGCAATGAACTTGGTTGAGCAAGTATCTGTAGATTAAAATGTCTATTCCTTTAGGCATATGTCAAGTAATGGTGTAGCAGGGCCATGTGGTAGATTTGTTTTTAGCTTTCTTACAATGCTCCACAATGATTTCCAGGATGATTGTACAAATTTGTAGTCCCATTAACAAGAATTTTTCTATAACCTTGCCAGCATTTGCTGCCAGTTGTTTTCTTGATCTTGTTCGTTCTAACTGGGTTAGGATGAAAATCTAAAGTAGTATCAATTTACATTTCTTTAATTGCTAAGGATGCTGACCACTTTCTCATATACTTCTTAGCCACTTTTATTCCTTCTTTCAAGATCACTCTTTTCAGAATCATAGCCTGTTCCCATTGCCACCCCATTTTTCAATGTAGTTACGTGATTTGCCTACATGCATGTCTGTGTATCATATGTATTCAATGCCCATGAAGGCCAAAAGAGGAAGCCAGATCCCCTGGAACTAGAGTTACAGATGGCTGTGAGGCACCCTGTAGGTGCTACGTTGCTTTTGGTGGGATGCCCATTTTCACAATAATAATCCTACCTATAAGCATAGAAGATCTTTTCATCTTATGGTGTATCCTTTAATGTGTTAAAGCTTTTATCTGTAAAGTTTGTATTTTCTGGGTTAGAGTTATCACAAATTTTTTTTGTTATTGTTGAGGCTATAAAAGATATTGTTTCCCTGATTTCTTTCTTAGTAGTTCTTCATTTGTATATAGGAAGGTCACTGGCTTTATGTTGTTGTTGTTGTTGTTGTTAATTTTGTATCCTGATACTTTGATGAAGGTGTGTATCAGCTGAAGAAGTATTCTGATGGTGTCCTATGTTTTATGTTTCTCTCCACTCATGTTGGCTGTGAACATGTAGGTGCCAGGATTTAATTCAGGTCCTCTGTAAGAGCAGCAAGTGTTCTTAACTATTCAGCTATCTCTCCAGCTTCATGGCCAACTGTGCCTTTTGTTTTGAGATGAAATGAGTTCTTAATATGTTCTTGATTTTAGTCTTCTACCAGACATATGTCTTGCCAAAATTCTCTCCCATTCTGTGGGTTCCTCTGCCGCCGGTTGATTGTTTGCTTTGCTGTATAAAAGTTTAGTTTTATGAGATATGTACCAGTATCAGGGCTTTGCCCATGATTTCTTACAGTAGTTTCTTTTTAAGATTTATTTATTTTATGTATATGAGTACACTGCAGTTGTCTTCACACACACCAGAAGAGGGCATCAGATTCCATTACAGATGGTTGTGAGTCACCATGTAGTTGTTGGGAATTGAACTCAAGAACTCTGGAAGGTCAGCCTCTTAACTACTGAGCCATCTCTCAGTAATTTCAATGCTTCAAGTTTCACACTGAAATCTGGAGCTAATGTTTGAGTGGGGCTAATAGATATGGATTTAATTAGATTCTTTTCCAAATGGACATCCGGGTTTCCTAATCACATTTGAGGATGCCATCTGTATTCTGGTGCATATCTTTGGCATCTTTGTCAAGACTTCAGATGGCTGTAACCACATGTACTCATATTTGGATCTTCTATTTGGCCCATTGATCTACAAGTTCATTTGGGGTCAGTGCCATGTTGGTTTGTTTGATTGTTTTGTCTTTTTTCTTTTTAACAATATCTCTGTAATATAGCTTAAAATCTGAAATGGGAATATTTCCAGCATTGTTCTTTATATTCAGCATTACTTTGGCTATTTGGGGTATTTTATGATTCCATATGAATCTTAGTATTTTTTTTCTTTTCCATGATGAATGTCATGGGTATTTTTATTGAAATTGTGTTGTATCTATAAATTGGTTTTGGGAGGGTGGCTATTTCAATCCCATCAATTGTTCCCATCCATGAGCATAGGAAGTCTTCTGTCTTGTGATGTCTCCCTTAGTCTTTCTTAAGAGACTTAAATTTTTCATTGACAATTTTATATCATAAGAGGATAAATCATGTGTTATTTTATGAGAATTACTTATGACAGCGAATAAACTATAACCCGGAGGTTGAACTGGGCTCACTGTTTTTTATTTTAGTTTTAGTTTATTAGGACATAGAAATGGCATTGGTTTACTTGCTAACTCTACAACAGCAAAAAGAATTGTGACAGAGATAATTGTCACTCTGTCACTTCATCAAAATAGACTTGCTGACTCTTGACCTAAAATCAAAAGACACGGACAAGTTAAAATTTTCCACACCTAACCAAGGAGTCTTAAAAGATAGTAAAACCTGCAGAGAGAAAAACTAAAGACATGATTTTATAGAAGAACATGGGCTTATATTATTAAGCTCAATATTGTGAAGATATTTCATTTTAAATCATTCTATACATTCAGTTGAATTGTGATTTAGACATTCAACAGAGGTTTGTTTGCCCTGGTTTAGTAAACACTTGTGCTAATTTTCAAGTTATCTGAAAAGAAGACTGATCTAGAGCATATTGATGAGCAGCTGAAACCTTCAGCTTAGAAGAAATGTCGAAAATTAAAAAGACAAATAAGTTGAGGCAAGAAAGAATTAGAATGAAATAATAGATGTAATGAAAGAACATACGTAAATAGAAAAGACACAGAGTATCAATAAAACCAAGTTTGTTTTATGGACAGAATAATAGAAACTGACTTCTAACAATGCACTCACTATTCAGTACAGTACCCATCAGTCACACGTGGCTTTTTACATTTAAATACAGGCTACTTAAAATCAAATGCAGTTAATATGGTTCCTCTTTCATAGTAACTACATTTCAAGTGTTCAGTAACTACATCTGGCTTGAAGTTACCTTGCAGAACAGGGCAGGATAAAGTATTGCAACCATCACAATGCAATAGCACTCCCAAGTTCAGTAAGACATCACATAGGAGAAGGTGCACATGACTTTCCTATTCCTACATCTTACACAAGGAATCAGAATGTGGTAAGACTACATTACATTGCTGTGATTTGCATTACCCAAGGGAGCCTTTTAGAAGCAAGGATTTTGAGGTAAGTGTAAGTTAACCACACAGAACTGAGAAGCCAACATACTTGGAGAGAACTATAACACCTTAGCAACAGGGTGACAGTGACAAGCTCATCCAACTATCCTATTCTGAATATCTGATTATATGAGTTTTGAACTACTGGACAACATTTCTGCTGTAGACAGCATTGTGTTGTAAATACTAGAGTCGGAGATAAAAGACTTGAGATGAGCCATGTCTTCATTTTCTTCATCTTCTTCAAGGATCTCACATTGGGGTACAGAGATAAAGTGAAAACACACAGAGACACAGACACAGAATTGCATGTGTCACATACACACACAAACACTGGGTTTTGCAGTGGTCCAAATCAACCTTAAAGGCTTCTTGAGCTACACACTAGTATAGTAATTATCATGTAAGATATATGAAGTATGATGGGTTTGTTAACTGGTAAGATATAGTACAGGAGAGAATCATCCTTGGCTACCAGGAACTATATCTGTCCAGTGGGAGACAATTTTGCCTAGCATGATTTCAGAGCAGGAAGATGGTGTGGATGAGTCAAAGTAGCAGAGAGTCAAAAATTAAAGAGCCAACTTACCTTCAGTATTGCATCTCAATGAGGCACAGAACCCTGGGTAAATGGTACTTCCCAAAGCTGGTTTTACTAACTTCTCTTTCTTCCCAGAAGACTTGAGAAGAGATTTCTCTACTTTACAAAGCTTAATTAGAGAATGGAAATGCATTAACATTTCTATGTTCCAGGTTGTAGAAATACAATAATGAGCCATAAAAGCCCGTCCCTGTGGTATCTGTTAGAAGAAAACAACCCAGAAAATATAGGGTGTGAAGCTTAATATGACACTGAAGAGCACAAAAAGGCTCCCCAACCTGCTTATGGAGGCTCGGAGCATATCCATAAACAAAATGTTTCCATTATAGTTCCATACCAACTAGAGACATGCTATTCCTTGATTACTTTAAGAGATCTTAGGAGCAGTGAGGAGTCAGTGGCTCAGATACATAGACTATAAATCATTGGTACAGAGACTAGATTTGTCAGGGATCAAGCAGAATCATATTTCCTAACCACTGTGTGTGTGCCTTATGATAATATTAATGTGCTGTTGACAAGGGCGTGGATGCTGAAATCACACAATCTACTCATTTTGAAGTAATAGAAAACATGAATCAGACTTGAGCTCCATCTGTCCTCCTGGTTTATTGGAATGATCTCAGCCAAGCATCTCAGAGATATATGGAGGTCAAAGAAGGGGGTGGAGGGAAGTGTGGCTCCAAGGAACAAGTGCTAAAGTTAAGGGTAGACCTGTCTAGATATGTGTCCTGTACAGGAAGGCTGCAAAGAAGATCATAAAATATGAGCTTCTTTTTCAGAAGATTTGGAGACAGGTGGGTGGATGGAAGACAGGGTGTATGTGAGCTTCAGACAGAAAAATAAAGAATAAAGGACTATGGGTAAGATATAGAACAAAAACCCTCTTGGGTAGAAAAAATTTAATCCCAGTGGAACCCAACTGCCAAATCATCCCCAGCTCAGAGTAAGCCATCCCATTACACTGCCCTGGGCTGACAGGGGCTTTTCTCCAGTTTTCTGATCAAAGCCAAGGTTATGGAATCAAAGTTAAAGAGGTTAAGCACTCCAAGGAGACCTTTCTTATGCTGCATATAGGGTCTGGGAAAATCCACACCAGCTCTACTCTGACATGAAGCATACTAACTTCTATTCAGAGCAAGGACAGAGAGAGTGCTGACACAGCCAAGGATTAAAGATGAGCTGGAAGCAACCACAACCACAACAAAAAGAGAGCACAAACAAGGAGATACTTAAAAATAATGCTGCTTGCTTCTGAATGAGTCACAGCGTTTCCCAGGAAGTGATAAATCTGAAATTTGGTCCAAAGACCCTTGGAAAATGTGAATAGTGTTGGTATTCCTTTCCTCTGGATGGCACGGCTTCTCTTTATCTGGAGGAAGGACCTGTCCAGGGAAAGTAATGGTTTTCTTGACATGTATAATTTTATTTCCCTGCCTGTTTTGTACTTCAACTGTTTTATTTTTAATTTACCTTGGTCAAGTGGGTCTTGCTGGCAACAGTGAAGCAGAAACAGCTCTTGTCACTGGAGGATAATTCCCACCCACTCTTGCTTTGGCAATCCCCTGCCCCATTCCTTCGGTTTGTGCCCCCTATATTTGCTCTGCCCTACCTTCAAGTCTGGAAGCAAATCACTCTGGTTAGCCACAGCTAGAGCTGCTCCCATCTGGCTTTTTAAAAAAGGCTTTGGTGGGCATCTCTTGTCAGTAAAGCCCTGGAAAGAAATGTTTAAAATGTCATCATCACTGTTTTACAGATAAGGAAATGAGAAGGAAGCCTTCTGTAATGACCCAGACAGGTCTTTAACTCGAAATCAGTTCACATGATAAAGACAGACCATATGCAGAATAAGACTCATGTAGAAATCTAGTAGCTATGTAACAAGTAGTAAACACCTGAAGTTGCTGCTTCTAAACTAGTAGCTGTACATGGCCTAGCCTTCCTTTGTTAAAATGTCCCACTCATATGAGAATTTTTTGAAAAGAGACACTCGGAAGAAACAGATGGCCTATGTTGTCATTTCCTTAATAATCCTTGTTGAGTGTTGCCATGGTTGCTATGGCATGTCACCCAGATCCCTCCCTGCACTCTCATGAGCACACATTATCTCACCCTGAACTCTTGGTGTGCTAGCAGCAGCTAGCACACTTGAGCTAAGCTGGAGTCTAAACCCTTCCCTCTCTCAGCCTGTGAAATCCACCTTACCCAAAGACATGGCTCCCTCCCAGAATAACCTAGATCCCATCTTCACTAGAAGAGGAAGAAAGGCCTTGTTTTCTTTCTGTAAAGTGGGAAGATTCTGGAGAGGCACCTACCAGATCATAAGATACCTTTACAGTTGCTGTTTTTATCCCAACTGTTCCCTCCATCCACTCAACTGCCTTCATTTTCCCACAGGTGAGGTTCTCCCTGCACACAAACCTGGGGTCTATACTGATTTTTCCAATGGTACCCTACCAAGATAAGGAAAAATAGTGAGACGGGTACCATGAGATACATTTATTTGTTTGTTTGTTTGTTTGTCTGTCTGTTTGTCTATGGGAAATAAATTCTTCTTTCATACATCACAATAAAAATTTCTCCCACCAGTTCCCCAACCCTCTCTTCCCCAGATCCACTCCCCTTCAGTTTCCTCAGGAGAAAAGAAGTCCTCCAAGAGACAACAACAAAACAGGACTAAACAAGATGCAATAAGACAAGGCAAAAACCTTGGTATCAAGGTGGGATGAGCCAACCCAATAGGAGGAAAATGGTCTCAAAAGCAGACAAAAAGAGGAGAGATCCACCCACTCCCATTTTTAGGAATCTCACAAAAACACCAAGCTAACAGTAAATATATCTATCTGCAGAGGACCTTGTTTAGACCCATTCAAGCCCCATGTGAGCCTATAATGAGCCCTTCCCAGCTGATTCAGTGGGCCATGTTCTCCTGTTGTCCTTCATTCCTTCTGACTCATAGAATCCTCCCTCTCCCTCCTCAGTGGGGTTCCTGATCTATGAGCAGAGGGACATGATGAAGACCTCCAAGTTAGACCACCTCCTTATACTGTCTAATTGTAGGCCTCTGTGCAGGCTTCTATCTGCTGCTGGAGGAAATCTGGCCTTTGGTGATGACTGGACAGGACAGGAATCATTTCATGATTTTTTTTCCTGGTGATGCTTGCTTCCACCCTAGATCTCTGAGCTATTCAGTCTGTGGTTCCTGGCCACGGGGCAATGGCAGTGTACACAAGCTGCCTTTAAAGACTGTTGTGGAGACAAGATGCAGAGAACCACAGTGTGATCACAGAACCTGGTAAGAGGTAAGAGGTCTACGGTGCGAGAGAGGGAACCGAGAAAGAGCCGAAATGGAGAATTAATTCAAGGCACAGAAAATAGCATATCAACAATATTTTTAGTTATAAACTATAGGTGGCCTTGGTATTTGTTTGTTTATTTACTTGTTTAACAGAGTAGGTTGCCAAAAAAAAGAAAATGCCAACAAATTCAATTAAGGAAAAACTTAAGATTTCCCATAACTTCAGAAAACTGAAATTCCTGTATTTTTCTTCAAGATATTTTTCTACTGCTTTCAAATAGCAAAGTTCAAATTTGTGCTGTGTTTTATCAAAAGATCCATAGCAGGTAATCCATATGCGCTTCTCATGTTGACTATTTGATTTAGGAGCCAGTGACTGAGACTCTTTTCTGAGATAATGTAGAACGGGGTACTTGTTGGCGATTTGCTTGTGGAAACCAGAAAAGGCATCTAATTCCTTAGAGGTGGAGTTGCAAGAATTTGTGCGATGCATCTCAGGATTGTACTGCATATACTCTCAACTTCTGAGTCGTCTTTCCAGGGAGGATGGAAGGAAGAAGGGAGGAAAAAGGGATGGAACAAGAGAGGAAGAGAGGGAAGACAGGACAGTGAGGCTGAACCTGGTCTTTAAACTCCCTGGGGGAATATCCAGAAGTTTCAAACAATTTTATATTCGGTCCACCCATGTTGGGGGGGGGGGGTTTCCAGCCAGGAACATCTTTGAGGACAAAGAGGGGATATCAGACACAGAAATCCTTAGTCATTCAGAGAAAGCATGAAAAGATGGTATCTGCCATTGATGCTTAGACTGCATTTATCGGTTCATAGAATCTCGGAGGTCCCTGGGGCACTTTGTTGTCATAAAGGAAGTTTCTTAGTTTAGGGATTTCCCCTAAGAGTCTCTGTTACAGTTTCATCTTTGGTCCGTTGTTAGCCCGCTAACTCTCTCCATCCAAATGGAACTGCTACTCATTGACCACTGAGTGCCTGGGGTTTGGGCATTCAAAAAGCCAATTACAAACATTTTCTATACACCCCACCCACCCACCCAATGAACTCATTTGGGTAAAAGTTTACACACACATACAGAAGTTCCAAAGATGATCATACTGACAATCACCTTCGTGGAAAAGCGGAGTTTGTGGATACTTTATATTCTTCACTGACAAGTCTGACACCCAAGTTTTAGCTCCCAGAAACTAAAAAGCTGGCTGGTGGCACACATCTATAATCCCCACACTTCTATGGCTAGGAGGGAGGTGAAGGCAGGCGAACCATCTAGACACACTCAGGCCAACTATCCTGGTGCTAGCAACAGAGACAAGAGAAATGCTTCCACAAGGTGGAAGGGAATAGCCTATCCTAAAAGTTGTTCTCTGGCTTCACAAGGACAACATGATGTGCACATACTAACATACATGCATGTATACATACATACATACACATAAAATAAATGCAATTTAAGTATAAAACATAAACTTTTAGAGTTTAAAAACTGTAACACTATAAAGATCAAGAATCAAATAAACCACATATATTAAAATAATACATATCCTTCCCTCGTCTCATGCATGCTCAAATTGTCCTGGAATGATGGGAGATCTGATGTAGAAGTTTAGTTACATCTTGAAACCATCTTCAGAGGCATATGGTCATCCCTTACACTGTATTGTCTAGCCGTTTGGTTTTCTATAAGTATTCAAGGTTAATAATTTAGAGCAAAATTTTTCTTTTCAACAGCCATAGAGTGGATATACTAAATAACTTTTTAAAGAACAGTAACATTCCAGAATAGGTTTATGTCACCCCATTAATAGTTTTTTTTTTTCTGTCTAGTTTTAACTGCCCAAAGAAGAAACATTATTCCAAGTCTCTAGCTATAAAAAACAGTCATTTCTTCCTCTCTTGGAGGCTTTGGACATTTAGTCCACTAATTCTATGCGTGTGAGAAAATCATGAGATAGTCATTTCTAGAACAAAGTCTCCAGGTTTAAAAAAAAAATGTGAAAGGTAAAATATTGCATGAGATTAAAAAAAATATTATTCTGTAGTCACAAAAATCATCACAATTGCACATCATGGCTTGGCTAAGATTTTTTATTAACTAATTAATCCATATTTTGTCAAAATTCCTAAGACCAGATATTATGTATAGAGGGCTACAATTCTGCTGGTTGGAAATCCCCAATAATTTGGCACCTGTTGATGACCTTCTGTCTGCATCACAATGCAGAGTCCTGAGGAATGGGGTAAGGCCACATGTAAAAGGGTCTAACAGCTGCTGGCTTTCTCTAAAGCTCATCCTGATAAACCTGCCTCAACCCAGGACAACAACCCTTGACTACTACTTTCCAGTCAGCCCCACCTCCTAAAGTTCCCTACAATGCCATACCATGAGCTAAACTTCCAGCATACAAACATTTGGGTTACATTTAAGAGGTATCCAAGCTATAGACTAGATAAAGGAGTTCAGATATCATTCTGAGGGGGATGGGTGAGGTGTGTATTAATTTCTTTTAACTGAAAAAAAATACGATCAGATAAACAATACAGAAAAAACTTACTGGATAAGACAATGGTTTAGAAAAGGGAAAATTCAGAGTAAAACATTCTACCTGCTCATGAAGGAAAAGTCCTTTAAACATTCGGTTTCATTAGGGGAGAATTACCTGGGGCCTTCACCATTGCTGGCAGGTATGAATACCAATTCTTATTCCTCCTTCTAAAATGTTCCTTACCTCAAAGCAACAAACGTCCACTTCTGTTTGCTAAAATGACATGGGTTCATCGCTGCTGACAAGGTTCTCAGCTTCTTACATAGGCTTGAATGTTCTCATGTCGTGAAAACTAACTTCTCCCAGTAAACAGTATTAGAAGAAGAAGGGTAAGAAGAAGGAAGCCACACTTCTCCTAACCTAGTCTCAGAAGCCACATGTTATTGCTGACATATTACTTACAATAGAAGGGAGTAATCTATCTGGTCCATACCACACTCAGGGAAAGAAGTTAAGTGCCATCTCTTGAACAGGCACCTTCATGCGCACATTTTAAAGTTATTCTTATTCATTGGGTAGGGGCAGTCAGACTGTGTGCACATGTGGAGGTCAAAGGACAACCTGTGAGACTTAGTTTTCTTCTACCACCATGGGGATTGTTGGGCACAACACGGTTTCAATTGCAAGCACCTTTTCTTGCTGAGCCACCTCACTGGCCCTATGGGCACATTTTAAAGCATAAGGGTCTAGTTTTAAGTCCATGTTTGATGAATGTAAGATGGAAAGCTTCATTTTCTATAAAACATATTGTTAGAAAATTTCATGAAAGCAATGAGGAGCTCTTCAGGGGCGCATGGGTCACAGACCTGGGAGGTCTGCTCTCTGAGAGGCAGAGAAGCCAGATGAAATATTTTGTAAACATACACATACTATCAAGCATGCTAATGAGGGCAAGAGATGTACAAAATTCAGAAGAATTGGAAATCTTGTTCTGAAAATCACAATTTTCTATTAGTCATCATAAATTGTGGGTATCCCTAAATATTTCAGTATTTCTCTATATCCCAACTTTTGCTTCGTTCCAAGAAAATCTAATATTCAGCCTTTCTGAACAACTTAGATGCCTGCACATTGAAGAAGGAGAACCTTGACTTGAGCCCTCAAGCAGCTTCTTTCTCTTCTGTGCACATTTGAAAAAGGCAGGTTTGGCTCCCACTACTTATTCATCTGACTGGAAGGCTGCAGTTCCTATCCAATTTATTGTATGAAGCCATCATAAGATGCCAGTAGGAACCCTCAGTCCTATTTTTATGGTCACTATGATCCTTTAAAGCATTTGTGTTAATTTATTTACTCTGCTCTGGAGGTAATTTCAGGCAAATCTTACTGTTTTCCCAATCATTCTCTGAAATAAAAAGAAGAGAAGAGAAGAGAAGAATGTCAGCTATTATGAGGTGAATTTGTTTTTATGTTTTAACACATCCTCTTCAAAATCTAAGCCCCAATGGCATCCGGCAATCATAAGTAGAAGGCTGGTTTTCATTTTTTATGGCAGGTAAAAATGATGACACATCTTATAAAATAGTGCTTGCACTAGATGAAATGAGGTGATCTCATTCTGTGAGTATTAAAGACTAGTCAAGTACAGTAATTAAAATTATTCTCATTAATCCAAAATTAGCATAAAACCAGGGATGGTGAGGGTGATAAAAGGCCAGTTCCTGTTCCACCTGCTCCCTCGCTCCCCGGCTGGTGCACTGGGCCTTCCCAGGACTGACTCATGCAATGAAAGAGAAATGAGTAAAGCCATTCTGCACAATATTCACACTCTGGTATAGGTATCTTCTCTTCAGTGAATGTTCTAAACGTCAGTTCTTGTTCTTTTTCTGGAGTAGTTTTGTGGGGGGTTTTCCAAAGATGACTTCCATCACTGGGTATCTCTCACTTCCATCCTCTCCAGACAACCACTTTCAATTTCCTTTATCTTGTAATCCCCCCACAAAAAGAAAAAAGAAAAACAGAATACAATTTCCTCCTGTTAGATCTTCAGGAGCACATGTAAATTCAAGCAACCATTTTGCCAAATATTAGAAATCGTGATAGATTCCCACAGAGCCACCTCCTTCATTCCGCCCAATCAGCATATGTCAGGCCACTGAGTGTAATCCTTAGAATTTAGAGGTATGAGGCAAATTTCAGTATACCCATTCCTCCAACTCCAGAGGGAAGACCAGAAACTATCTGAATGACTCAGAAATATCCTCATTGAATTTCAGAACACTACTCACTAATTTTTTCTTAAAATGATCAGTCTTTTTAAATTGAAGAACTCTATTTTAAAAAACAAAGATAAATGTACAGATTTTAAGCATTATTGCATAAAAGTATACAAATATATTTTTGTCAGTACTTGGTGTTTTTAAAGGTTTGATAGTGTGCATTAAGTTCTTACTAGTTACAATGAGCATAAAATACACATAAAACAAGATGTAAGCAGAAATTAGTCAGAGTTTGCTTGGTGTGTAAAGATTAAGCATAATAGTTTTTCTTTTTTTTTTTTTTTTCTTGAACTTCATATAAGCTGTGAGTTGTTTCTGCAGTGTTCAGAGCTTTCTCAGGTTAGTATCCAATTATCAGTGACTGCACATTATGTCTGTTCTTTTGTGACTGGGTTATCTCACTCAGGATGATATTCTCTAGATGAATCCATTTCGTAAGAATTTCATAAAGTGCTTGTTTCTAATAGCTGCGTAATACTCCATTGTGTAAATATATCACAATTCTTGTATCCATTCATCTACTGAAGGACATCTGGGTTCTTTCCAGCTTCTGGCTATTATAAATAGGGCTGCTATGAACATTGAGGTGCATGTGTCTTTGTTGTATGTTGGAGCTTCTCTGGGGTATATGCCCAGAAGTGGAATAACTGGGTCTGCAGGTAATACTATGTCCAATTTTCTGAGGAATCGCCAGACTATTTCCAGAGTGGTTGTACCAGTTTACAACCCCACCAACAGTGGGAAAGTGTTCCTTTTTCTCCACATACTTGCCAGCATCTGCAGTCATCTGAATTTTTGATCTTAGCCATCCTGACTGGTGTGAGGTGGAATCTCAGGGTTGTTTTGATCTGCATTTCCTTGATGGTTAATGATGCCGAGCACTTCCTTAGATGCGTCTCAGCCATTCGATATTCCTAAATTTAGAACTTTTTGTTTAGCTCGGTACCCCATTTTTTAATAGGGTTGTTTGATTATCTGGTGTCTAGCTTCTTGAGTTCTTTGTATACCTTGGATATTAGGCCATTATCTGATGTGGGGTTGGTAAAGAACTTTTCCCACTCTGTTGGCTGCCGTTTTTGTTTTCTTGACAGTGTCCTTAGCCTTACAGAAACTTTGCAATCTCATTAAGTCCCATTTGTCAATCTTTGACCTTAGAGCACGAGCCATTGGTGTTCTGTTCAGGAAATTTTCTCCCGTGCCTATGTGTTCTAAGGTTTTCCCTACTTTCTCATCTAATAGCTTTAGTGTACCTGGTTTAATGTGGAGATCTTTGATCCACTTGCACTTGAGCTTTGTACAAGAAGATAACACGGAGTATATTTTCATTCTTCTGCATGCATGAGTGCCAGTTGGACCAACACCATTTGTTAAATAGGCTGTTCTTTTTCCATTGAATGTTTACAACTCCTTTGTCAAAAATCAGGTGACCATATATGTGAGGGCTCATTTCTGGATCTTCTATTCTATTCCATTGATCCACATGCCTATCTCTGTACCAGTACCATGCAGTTTTCAGGACAGTTGCCTTATAATATAGCTTGAGGTCAGGGATAGTGATTCCTGCAGATGTTTTCTTGTTGAGGATGGATTTTGCTATTCTAGGTCTTTTGTTATTCCAGATGAAATTGCACATTGATCTTTCCAGCTCAATGAAGAATTGGGTTGGAATTTTGTTGGGGATTGCATTGAATCTGTAGATTGCTTTTGGTAAGATGGTCATTTTTACAATGTTGATCCTTCCAATCCATGAGCATGGGAGACCTTTCCATTTTCTGAGTTCTTCCTCGATTTCCTTTTTTTAGAGATTTGAAGTTCTTGTCATACAGGTCCTTCACTTGCTTAGTTAAAGTCACACCAAGGTATTTCATATTGTTTGTGACTATTGTAAAGGATATCTTTTCCATAATTTCATTTTCTGCATGTTTGTCCTTTAAGTAGAGGAAGACTACTGATTTGTTTGAGTTAATTTTATAACCAGACACTTTGCTGAACTTGTTTATTAGTTGTAGAAGTTCTCTGGTGGAATTTTTGGGGTCACTTAACTACACTATCAAGTCATCTGCAAACAGTGATTTTTTTTTACTTCTTCCTTTCCAATTTGTATCCCTTTGATTTCCTTTTGCTGTCTAATTGCTCTTGCCAGGACTTCCAGTACTATTTTGAATAGGTAGGAGGAGAGTGGGCAGCATTGTCGAGTCCCTGTTTTCAGTGGGATTGCTTCAAGTTTCCCACCATTAAGTTTAATGTTGGCTGTTTGTTTGCTGTATATTGCTTTTATTATGTTTAGGTATGGGCCTCGGATTCCTGTTCTTTCCAAGACTTTTAACATGAAGGGGTGTTGAATTGTGTCAAATGCTTTCTCAGCATCTAGTGAGATGACCATGTGGTTTTGTTCTTTGAGTTTGTTTATATGGTGGATAACGTTGATGGATTTCCATATATTAAACCATCCCTGCATCCCAGGGATAAAGCCTACTTGATCTTGGTGAATGATGGTTTTGATGTGTTCTTGGATTCGGTTTGCAAGGATTTTGTAAAGTATTTTTGCATCAATGTTCATAAGTGAGATTAGTCTGAAGTTCTCTTTCCTTGTAGGGTCTTTGCGTAGTCTAGGAACGAGGGTTATTGTGGCCTCAAATAAATGAGTTAGGTAGTGTTTCATCTGATTCTATTTTGTGGAATAGTTTGGAGAGTATTGGTATTAGGTTGTCAATAAATGTCTGATAAAGTTCTGCACTGAACCCATCTGGACCAGGGCTTTTTCTGGTTGGGAGGCTTTTGATGACTGCTTCTATTTCTTTAGGTGTTATGGAATTATTTAGATGGTTTCCCTGGTCCTGGTTTAACTTTAGTATCTTCTATCTGTCTAGGAATTCATCCATTTCCTCCAGATTTTCCAGCTTTGTTGAATATAGGCTTTTGTAGTAGGACCTGATGATCTCGTAAATTTCCTCAGTTTCAGTTATTATGTCTCCACTTTCATTTTTGATTTTGTTAACTTGGATACTCTCTCTTTGCCCTCTAGCTAGTCTGGCTAAGGGTTTATCAATCTTGTTAATTTTCTCAAAGAACCAGCTCTTGGTTTTGTTGATTCTTTGAATGGTTCTTTTTGTTTGTATTTGGTCAATTTCTGCTCTGAGTTTGATTATTTCTTGCTGTCTACTCCTCTTGGTGTATCTGCTTCCTTTTGTTCAAGAGCTTTCAACTGTGCTGTCAAGTTGCTAGTATATGCTCTCTCCAGTTTCTTTTTGGAAGCGCTCAGAGCTATGAGTTTTCCTCTCAGTGCTGCTTTCATTGTATCCCATAGGTTTGGGTATGTTGTGTTTTTGTTTTCATTAAATTCTAGAAAGTCCTTAATTTCTTTCTTCATTTCTTCTTTGACCATGCTGTCGTTTAATAGAGCATTGTTTAGTTTCCATGTGAATATGGGCTTTTTGTTGTCTTTGTTGTTATTAAAGACCAGCCTTAGACCATGGTGATCTGATAGGATGCATGGGAGTATCTCAACCTTCTTATTGAATCAAGTGAGACTTGTTTTTGACCAATTATATGGTCAGTTTTGGAGAAGGTGCCACGAGGTGCTGAGAAGAAGGTGTATTTTTTTGTTTTAGGATGATATGTTCTCTAGATATCTATTAATTCCAGTTGGTTCATAACCTCTGCTACTTTTACTGTGTCCTTGTTTAGTTTCTGTTTCCATGATCTGTCCATTGGTGAGAGTAGGGTACTGAGGTCTCCCACTATTATTGTGTGGGGTGCAATGTATTTTTTGAGCTTTTGTAGGATTTCTTTTATGAATATGGGTGCTCTTGTATTTGGAGCATATATGTTAAGGATTGAGAGTTCCTCCTGAAAATTTTTCCCTGTAATGAGTAAAAAGTGTCCTTCCTCATCTTTTCTAATAACTTTTGGTTGAAAATCTACTTTATTCGATATTAGAATGGCAACTCCAGCTTACTTCTTGGGGTCATTTTCTTGGAAGGTTTATTTCCCAACCTTTTACTCGGAGATAGTGTCTGTCTTTGTCTCTGACAAGCTGATTAGTTAACTCAGTATCAGGTGAGCAGACTTTAAAAGTCCCTTTGAGGGCTGGAGAGATGGCTCAGAGGTTAAGAACACTGACTGCTCTTCCAGAGGTCCTGAGTTCAATTCCCAGCAAACACATGGTGGCTCACAACCATCTGTAATGAGATATGATGCCCTCTTCTGGTGTGTCTGAAGACAGCTGCAGTGTATGCATTTACATAAAATAAACAAAATCTTTTTTTAAAAAGTCCCTTTAAAATGACTTGCTTTCATTTCACTAATAAATTCCACAGTAAGCTGCTCACATGCTGTTTGTGTAGGAGACTGAGTCTAAACAGCAGAGGATAAACAAAGTCTACAGGTTTTAGGGTCAAGATGGAAATGTTGTCTCTGATTGGTCCCAGGAGATGGGAACATTCGCTTACTGCTACTGAATCCTGTGTTTCACCAAAATCTGATTATTACTAGACATCAAATGTCAAAACACTTATGTTTGGTTTTCATGACAACTTCCCTTCCTGATTTATTCTGCCTAACTCTGTATTGCATGCATCCTTGTTTAAAAATAGCATTCATTCACTCACATTCATTGTTGCTTAAGGTCAATGCTGTAGCATACCAAAACGTACTTATCCACTCTAGCAGTGATTATTTGAACTGTTCTCTGCTGTTTGGAAACATCATGTTATTATGAGCAGTCTTTTTTTTTTTTAATATTCCAGGAAACATAAGAATTCAAATTCATACATAATAAACTCTCTGGTTGACAAGTCCTAGGCTCCAGCTACCACAGAGTGGGCAGAGAGAGTTTAATAACTAGAAGTGGTGGATGATTACAAGGAAACAATAGTTTCCAAATACAGAGGGCCAGTTTCACATGTGAACACGTGGCGATTGTGACACAGCATAAAAATCTAAGCAAGTTCAAGCAGGACAAAATCTCAGCATGGAGAGGGAAAATAGTCACAAAGTCCCACCTGTCCCTAAGGAGTTATTGGCACTTGATAGCTACTGGGATGAGTTTTCTTTAAGGGTGTGAGATCCCTGGTAGGTCAACTATACTCTAGGGGAACCCCATAAGCATAACCAAGAGTATTTGAGCTACACGAAGTGGACTCAATGAATGCACACAAGCGGGGGAGGGGGAGGGTGGCAGTATGTTGAGAATTGAATGTGATCAAAACATATTGTATCAAATTCTCAAAATAATACAAATAATATGTTTTTTTAAAAAATAATAATAGAATACTCTGTTCCAAAGAGAAGAGGACATGTTTCAGAAATTTAGAAAGGCAGCAATTAGACCGCTGAAAATTAACAGGAAAAAGATGAGCAACCACAGGAAAGAGGCCAAGCTGAACGAGGCTCTGACCATGAGAGTGGAAAAAGGAGGGGGTTCCAGAAACCACATCCCAAGGTCCTCCAGGGGGCCCCAATGACCCCATTGCAGGTTTTAATGAAAAGGTGGTTTCTCAGGTGAGTGGGTCAACAGTGGAGAGAAATCCTATTTTTTCACTCTGTGTGAATTGAGGGCGAAGCTGGGTGCCATCTTGAATGGGAGCTTACAGCTTAAAACTGAGCAACCCTGGAGTCAGAGAACAGAGAAGAATCAGGAATCAAGGAGCCTAACTTTGCATGCCACAAGCCAGTAGCAACGTATTACACCGCAGGGGAAGCTGTGAAAAGTGAGAGGGCCATGTGCTGAAAGAGTCAGAAGAACAGGCTACTAGAGACCCATCTCCAGCAGCTAAATACACATCCAGTTTTCAGGGACAGAGAGTAGATAATGTCAACTGAGAATAACCAGATTTGAGGAGCCAGAGCCTCAAGTCTATGGAGCGATTCACCACTGGAGAATTTATGCGCCATGCAGTACTACGTAGGCGGAGACCTCAAAGTATTTTCTCAACAGATAAATACTTAGGAGATTCTCCAAGTATGAAGACAAATTCTCTGTGGAGATCCATTTCATGGCTGTGTCTGACAGCTCTCCGCTAGAACACTAGCCAGCCTAGGGAGCATTCTCTGGAGAGTGTGTAAGAGGGAAGAAAACCTATCCATCTCGCAAAGTAAAGAACTGAATGTAGCCATCAGAGGCCCCTAGTACACAGATTAACAAAGCCACTAACGTGCAGGAAGCTGTGGAACCCACTGCGGATGCTTATCCAAAGACGGCTTGACGTCAGCGGGAACAGGGAAGACACGGGTTCAACCCACCCGCTACACTCCCATGCACGACTGTAACAGCCAGACTCTAGATTTCAAGGACCTAGAAGAAGCTGAACCAGCACGCCATCTTTTTATTTCCTATGTTTAGTAGAACTTTTACTTTGTCGTATTTTAAAACGTTTATATTTATTTTAAAACGTTTATATTTTATTTCTTTATTCCATTTTATACATATAGCATAGTTACTTAATTTTATTTCTACATTTTTCTTCATTATAGTGCGACCTCGTATTCTCTTTTTCTTTTAAGACTGTTTTCTCTTTTATATTTTCTCTACTGTAACTATAATCGTATCTTGATCTTACAACTCATGATTTATTTTTTACTCTTTATCTGACGTTTATCTAATTTGTATTTCAATCTTTTCTTAGCATTGGGGGAAATTGTGTTTCTTTTTAAATTTTTTTTTCTGACCTCTTGATCTTTTCTATTCCCCGCCACGCTGTTTTTCTGTTCCTTTATTTTTGTTCATTAAACCTTCCTTCTTTTTTCCTTTCCTTACTTTTTAATCTCATGTGTTTATTATCTATTAATGTGCAGAGCACAGCATGCTTTAATTGTTGAATTCTTTATTGCCCAATGATCATTGTTGATGCATTAGTAGGTTTACGTATTTCTAAATTTTCCCTTTTCTTTTTAAAAACTGTATTTCATTTTTAATTAAATGTATGTGTGCGTATGAGTACACGCACATGAATTTGGGTGCCCTAGGAATATCAAGTTGTTGAACTTCCTAAAGCCAGGGCTGCAGCCATGAACTGTGGAACATGGTCTAAGAACCAAACTCAGGTCTTCTGTAAGAGCAGTATGTGTTCTTAACCACTAGATTATCTCTCCAACCCAGTGTTTCTTTTGAAGCATTTCAGTATTTGACTTTCTGGTTCAATATGATTACAAGAAAGAGCCAGGTTTTTGTGGTCATCAATAACAAAACTGAACATCAGTATCAGATAACATCGAGAGGGAAGTGAAAAGGTGAGTAGCTTATATAAAACAGATTTTAGAAAGGAAATCATCCCAGCCAGGAGACTGAGTAAAAGTCAGATTTGTTTCATTTACTGACTCTGACTTTCTGTATCCTAGACACCGCAATAGTAAAGTAGCAAATCATACCGGTGTAGTGCAGCAAACCACATCAAAACCCCAAAGAGCAGTTCTGAATGTCAAAAACATTCACTTCCTTAAAAAACAACTTTCTTATCTGTGTGTGCTATAAATCCACATAGTAATTCCAGAACAGTGGAGAAAAGCTTGAATCAGTCTCTCTCTCTCTCTCTCTCTCTCTCTCTCTCTCTCTCTCTCTCTCTGCATCTCAAACACAAAGTGATGTCATGTCCAGCATATCCTACAGTTGTGTGTGTGTGTGTGTGTGTGTGTGTGTGTGTGTGTGTGTGTGTGTGGTGTCCCATTTAGGGCTAAGCACTCACAATCAATTAATTCTTAGTATTTTTTTCACTAGTTGTGATTCTCTAGTCGACTTCTGTCCACTCCACAAAGAAGTTTCTCTGACAAAGGTAGAGAGTGCCGCAGATCTGTGGGTATAAATAAAAATATTTAGAGACAGTTTTATACAAGTAAAAACCAAGGTAGTCCATGCCAACACTGCAGACGATGCTCAAAGGAGAAGAAAGCAGCACAGTTTCGTCCAGAAGAGCACCGGGGGCATTGAGGAGAGTGTGAGAGGATTAGATTAACAAGAGCTGGGAAAGGGTCCATCAGTCGAACACAGTAAATGAGCAGAACACCAATACATGGTAAGGAGAGAAAATAACAAATATGATGTAAGTAACCATAAAAACCACCAGCCAGATGACAGGAATCAGTAAGCCTTTCTCAATAATACCCTTAAAAGTAAACGGCTTCAACTCCTCTATAAAGACACATGTCCTGGATGACTGGCTGCCTTCAAAGGCAGGACTGAATTGTCTACTTTTTCTGGAAAACTCACCTAACTAGAAAAGACACCCACATAGTGGAGATCAAAGGATGGAAGTTACTTTATCAAGAAAATAGAAGCCCAAGCCAAGCTGGGTTGTAGTTATATAGTTTAAATCTGTTCTTTGATGAAGTAGAATTCAAGCCAAAATGAGGTAGAAGGGATAAAGGGACACTTTGCATATTAGTGTAGGGTATGTTTATTAAAAAGATATAACACTTGCAATTACATGCTCGTTAGAGCTCCCATCCTCTTAACATGAAAACAAATGGGCACAGCAGGTCAGACAGGCATAATACAAGTGGGCAGCTTCGATTTCCTGCTATAATCTTGAGGTAGGTCATCAAATTGTAAAATAAATAAATAAATAAATAAATAAATAAATAAATAAATAAATACACAGCAGAGATCCTGCAGTTAGACTACATTGTATGTTAAATGGACTTTGTGGATATGTATTAGTACTGTGCCTGACAGATACAGAACACACATTCTTATATTCTCTATAAAGCCATTTCTAAAACAAATCACATTCTAGGAAACAAAGGTATCCTTTTTGTTGTTTTTGTTTTTTGTTTGTTTGCTTGCTTCTGTTTTTATTTTTGTTTTTCAAGACAGGTTTTGTCTGTATAATAGGCTTGGTTGTCGTGGACTTGCTTTGTAGACCAGGCTGGCCTTGAATTCACACAGAACTGCCTCCAGACTGCTGGGGTTAAAGGTATGCACCACCATTCCTGGCTTAACAAAGAAATCTTAACAGATACAAAAGAATGAAAATTGCTATTTTATCATAACATGGTAGAATGATATTAGAAACCGACAGAAGACAAACTTCAGAAACTACCCAAATGCCCAGAGGCTTAAAGTTACTCTTTGAATTATTAACGTACCCTTAAAGATACCAGGGAGTAAACTTTTCAACATTTGAAAGCGAAACTCAGCATTAGAACCCTATATGTTTCTGCGGGGAAACACTCTGATGAGCTGTGAAAATGCAAAACAATTTGTGAAGTCAGTGACGTTATTTCTCCATTGGGTTTTCTTCAACATAACTGTGATGTTGGCACATAGATGCAGACATTTTCCTTCCACAATCTGTTCTTCTCTGTGCTGTCTTTAGAGTATTGATGTAACTGTTTGATGGTAAACGTATAACAATCATAGCTTTCTCTCTTTTTTATTACTTTTATTTTTTTTTACAATCCAGGCAGGTGGATGTCCCCACAAACCCACACCCCCACACCTTACCAGGCCTCCTCACTCCCTGGGGCCTCAAGTTTCTCAAGGGTTATGTGCTCTCACTGAGACCAAACAAGACAATCCTCTGCTGTATATGAGTCAGGGGCCTTGGACCAGCTCATGTATGCTGCCTAGCTGGTAGCTCAGCATCTGAGAGATCTCAGGAGTCTGGGTTAGTTGAGACTGCTGGTCTTCCTATGGGGATCACCCTCCTCCTCAGCTACTTCCAGCCTTTCCCTAATTCAACCACAAGGGTCTCCAACTTCAGTCCAGTGGTTGGGCTAAGTATCTGTGTCTGTCTCAGTCAGCTGCTTGTTGGGCCTCTCAGAGGACAGCCATGTTAGGCTCCTGTCTGTAAGCACACCATAGCATCAGTAATAGTGTCGGACATTGGAGCCTTCCCTTGAGATGGGTCCCAAGTTGTGTAGGTAACATTTACAGGCAAATGGATAGAACTAGAAAATATTATCCGAGTGAGGTAACTCAGACCCAAAAGAACATGCACTCACTAAGTGGATATTAGCCCAAAAAGTACAGAATACCTAGGATACAATCAATCCACAAAACTCAAGGAGGTTAGCAAGCAGAAGGGCCCAAGAGAGAATGCTTCAACCCCACTTGAGAGGGGGAAAAAAATCATGGGAGGCAGAGAGAGGGAGGGACCTAGGTGGGAGAGGAGAAGGGGAACATGATCAAATATGGGGGGAGAGACAGGAGAGAATCCCTAAGGGCCCGTAGAATGGACAGAAACATGCAACTGGGTGGTGGGAGTGGGAGGTGGGGTACCTTCTAGAATGTACCAGAGACCTGGGAGGTGAGAGACTCTCAGGACTCAAAGGGAGGGACCTTAGATGAAATGCCCAACACTGGGGAGAGGGAACTCTTAGAGTCCACCTCCAGTAGAAAGACAGGACATCAAGTGAGGGATGGGATTGCCATCCCACAGTCAAAAACTCTGACCCAGAATTGTTACTGTCTGAAAAAAACTGCAGAGACAAAAATGGAGACGAGACCAGGAAGTAATTTTTTTTTGACAGCCAGGAAATCTTCCAACAGTTTATTAAAAAGGATGTCAACATTTTTTTAAAAATCCCCACTGTTATGAACATGAATTGAGGTTTTCCAGTCAGGGCATAAGCTGAAATCAAAACAGGAAATAAAGAAATCCAATAGTGTATTAACATTTTCCACTCATTTGCCATGCTGACAGTGTAAATACGAATCTGGTCTAAAATGTACATATTCTCAAGCAACAATGTACAGCTTTCTTTGTCCTCCATGCTAAGAGATATAAGCACTTAAGGGCCAAACAATACCAAGTGTATAGACTTCAAAAACCATCTAAGTTAGGGCATCCACTAGTTTTAGCTAAAATACATCTGAACACTGACAAGTGATCATATCCAACAATGTAAAGTACATTGTTCGTGAAAAATTAACTTTAGTGGAGTAATTCTGAAAGGTATCCTGGAAGATTGGCAGGGTGTCAGTTTAAGATACTAGCCAATTTGTTTCTGCTTCCTTCAGGTCCACGGTCTAGGCTCTAAAACCTTTGTCTTTCCCTGAGCTGAGAGCTTTCCTAATGTGTAAGCAACTGTGTGATGAAGAAAGAAGACTTGGATGAAATGCATTATTCCTCAGAGCTGTTGTAGCAGTTGCCTAGGATCTCAACTGCTTCATAGAATCCTGGGAAATGTTCGTGCATATGAACTTAGCTGATTTAAATGTCCCACACACAATGGTACACAGTCAACCCTTGGTGAAGCCCTAGAAAAAGGCTGAAAATTGGTTAAAGGAGGCAAGTATAGCATATCTGCCTTTAGAGCTTTTTTCTCAACCATGAAATCATGCAGAAGTTATTTTTCTTTCTCAAAATCCAGGCGGTGACAACATTCCTTACTTCGATCTGGCATTTTTTTTCATCATCACTGTCTTGTGAATCATCATCTGCTCCACCTACTTCTGGTAAGTCTACATCCTCATCACCACGCATGTGATCCATCACCTCAGACAAACGGTCGAAGTTAGACAAGTCCTCATCTGAGTCATCCTCCCAGTCTTCCCAACTAGGCAATCAGGCTCTGCCCTTCCCTTTGTTAACCTAGGCCACGACTGACCGATTCCCCTTTTCACAGACAACATAAAATTGATCGGTCCGTTCTTTTATGCTTGGAATCATTTGGGCCAATACAGTGAAAAAGATCAATTTTATTTAAATGCTTAAAATGATCACTTCCCCAAGTTGCTGCAATCAAATGAAAATGAAATACAGCTTACCAAGACCTTTCAACCACAGAAAAAGCAGCTTTAAGAAGAAAATGTATGAGCTTTGAAATTGAAAAATTAGATAGTAAATAACTTAACAAGTCAGCTCAACATCAAGGCCAAGCTGGTCTTCAGAGCAAGTTCCAGGACAGACAGCCAGACCTACACAGAGAAAGCCTGCTTTGAAAACCAAAGGAAAGAAGGAAGGAAGGGAGGGAGGAAGGAAGGAAGGAAGGAAGGAAGGAAGGAAGGAAGGAAGGAAGGAAGGAGAATGAATGAATGATAGATTTCTGTATATTGCTATCTTGGTTGGAAGATACATACCTTCTGGGCTTACTATATATTATTTCATGTCTTCCCAACGTGTAGAGCTGGTGGTGAGCAATAAGATGTTGTTCTGCTATGCTTGGGTTTGTAAGTAATTTGGTGCTTTTTCTCTTACAGCTTCTTCCTCTGTATTTTTGTCATCTTCATTATCAGATGTTATGGGCATGTTTTTATCTGATCATGACTATTGGAGTCTGACTTTTATTTTTTAATATTTATTTAATTTATATATGTGAGTGCACTGTAGTTGTCTTGAGACACCAGAGGAGGGCACGATATCTCATTTCTGATGGTTGTGAGCCACCATATGAATTTGGGAAATGGAACTCAGGACCTCTTAACTGCTGAGCCATCTCTCCAGCCCTGTAAGTGCCTTTTATGTTTGGCTATTTCTTTCTTTCTCCAGATTTGGGAGATTTTTGCTATAATTTCACTGGACATTGTGTTGATCTGCCTTCTAAATATTTACATTTATACTCATAGATTAGCACTTCTCTTTAGTTCGGAAAGACTTTTGCAGTAGGCTGTGGTCAATGCAGATACAACTGCTCTAAGTTCTGAGAGTAAATGACTCTTGAGGGCTGAGCACTACACAAGGTATCTATTTCAACCCTTGAAGGCTCCGGGAATGTGAAGGAAGAAGGAGGGCAAGTAGGCAAAGCCTGGAGAACAGGGAAGGTGCTGTGAAGCATTTCTCTAAACATGTCAGCGAGGCTGCACTCATGACTTCATCTCTGAACATGTCAGCGAGGCTGCACTCACGACTTCATCTCTGAACATGACAGTGAGGCTGCACTCATGACCTCATCTCTGAACATGTCAGCGAGGCTGCACTCATGACCTCATCTCTGAACATGTCAGCGAGGCTGCACTCATGACCTCATCTCTGAACATGTCAGCGAGGCTGCACTCATGACCTCATCTCTGAACATGTCAGCGAGGCTGCACTCGTGAGCTCACCGTAGCTGGAGTTATCCACCGAGACTGGACCCATCAATATCCCATCAGGATGGGGAGGGCTCTGGAGGCATTACTCCCTTGACAATCTATTGGCAGTTAGTGGCTGCTGGGAAAGGAGGCACTAATAAGTTGTCCACACTCCAGTAAATAATCTTCTGCCCATGTTCACACAAACAATCCTTTATTTGTTTGTTTGCTTACTCTTTGAGAATTTATAATAATAATTGTTATTATTATCATCATTTTTGATCTTTAATCCTTTTTTACAGACCAGACTTCATCCTCCTCAACTGTTTCTCTTCACATACTTCTCCCCACTTAGTCTCTAAGAGGATGTCCCCATCCCCTACCCCCAATCACACCAGGCCTCCCCAGCCCCTGAGGCCTTGAGTCTCTCCAGGGTTAGGTGCATCTTCGCTCACTGAGGACAGACCAGGCAGTTCTCTGCTGTATATGTTTCAGGGGCCTCCTCTCAGTTGGTGTATGCTGCCTGGTTGGTAATTCAATGTCTGACAGATCACAGGGGTCCAGATCAATTGAGATTGTTGGTCTTCCCATGGGGCCCCCTACCTCCTCAGCTTCTCCCAACCTTCCCCAATTCAACCACAAGGTCCCTGGCTTCTGTCCTTTGTTTGGATGCTAGTATCTGCATCTGCTTCTTTCAACTGCTTGTTGGGCTTCTGAGAGGGCAGCCATGCTAGGCTCCTGACTGCAAGCACACTACAGCATCAGTAACAGTGTTGGGGCCCTTGACCTCCCCTTGAGCTTGGTCCCAATTTGAACCTCCTTTCTCTCAGGCTCTTCTCCATTTTTGTCCCTGCAGTTCTGGGACAGAGCTTTTGACTGTGGGGTGGTCGTAACCCCATCCCTCCACTTGATGCCCTGTCCCTCCCCTGGAGGTGGACTCTAAGAGTTTCCTTTCCCCACTTAGAACACTTCATCCAAGGTGAAGTCGTGAGAGTCTCTCACTTCCCAGGTCTCCGGTACATTCTAGAAGGTCCCCCCACCTTCTACCTTCTAGGGTTGCCTGTTCTGTTCTTTCTGGAGGACCTCGGGGCTTCAGTCCTGCCCCCGCCATACCTGAATTTCATATAGTATATTTTTATCCTATTCTTTCCCACTGCCCAGATCTTTCCCCCTGCCCACCCCACCCCCAACCCAACTTCATGGTCTTTCTTTCCCATAAAGAAAAGGGGGGGGGGGACACTAATAGCCATGGACCAAATTTGTGTTAGCCAACTCTTAAGCATGAGGACTGCCCAGAAGTGTGGTGGAGACGCGGACCGCCAGCCCCTAAAGGTTGAAAAACTGGTGAGTAGGAGATCTAGGCAGCCAGGGAGCAGAGAGATCTCTGCGGAGTGAGCACACAAAGCGCACCCTCCAACCTGCCTGATCCGGGGACCAGGAACAAAACTTTGGAACTTCTGTTTCCACCCGGCGGCGACTTCAGGGCGCAGAACAGAGCCCGGCCAATCTGACATGCGGACCGCCAGCCCCTAAAGTTTGAAAAACTGGTGAGTAGGAGATCTAGGCAGCCAGGGAGCAGAGAGATCTCTGCAGAGTGCGCACGCAAAGCGTACCCTCTGACCTGCCTGATCCAGGGACCAGGAACAGAACTTTGGAACTTCTGTTCCCACCCAGGGACTCTGAGGCATAAAACAGGGCTCGGCCCATCTGCCACCTGGACCAGTGGAGATCCAGGGACACAGACCAGATATAAGGGAAAGGCGAGAACATATCACTGACAACAAAATGGCAAGAGGAAAGCAAAAGAGTATATCCCAAGGAAAACAAGACAACCTGGCAACACCAGAACCCAGCTCTCCAATCACAGCAAACATCGGAATGCCAAACACTCCAGAAAAAGAAGACGCAGACCTGAAATCATACCTCAAGATGCTGATAGAGATACTTAAACAGGAACGAGAGGAAAAGCAAAAAGATTCAGAAGCTTTTAAAGAGGAAACAAGAAAAACACTCAAAGAACTCAAAGAACTAGAGGAAAACAGAACCAAAGAGACAAAGGAATGGAAGAGGGAATTTAAAATGGAAATTGACACAATAAAGAAAACACTAAAAGAGATAACCCTAGAGGTAGAACACCTAAAAAAGAAATCAGGAGTCACAGAAGCAAGCATTTCCAATAGATTACAAGAGATGGAAGAGAGAATCTCGGGGGCAGAAGACAACATTGTAAACATAGACAAAACAGCCAGAGAAGATGCAAAAAACAAAAAGCTCCTAACCCAAAATGTCCAAGAAATCCAGGACACAATGAGAAGACTGAACCTAAGGATAATAGGAATAGAAGAGGGAGAAGAGTATCAACTAAGAGGCACAGTAAATATCTTCAACAAAATCGTAGAAGAAAACTTCCCTACCCTTAAGAATGAGATGACCACGAGCATAAAAGAAGCCTTCAGAACTCCAAATAGGTTGGACCAGAAAAGAAATACCTCCTGACACATAATAGTAAAAACACCAAATGCCCAAAGCAAAGAAAGAATACTAAAAGCAGTAAGGGAAAATGGTCAGGTAACATATAAAGGCAGGCCAATCAGAATCACACCTGATTTCTCAACAGAGACTATGAAAGCTAGAAGAGCCTGGACAGACATCATGCTCACCCTAAGAGAGCACAAGTGCCAGCCCAAGCTGCTATACCCAGCAAAACTATCAATCACTATAGATGGAGAGATGAAGATATTTCAAGACAAATCAAAATTTATACAATATCTGACCACAAACCCAGCACTACAATGAATTATAGATGGAAAACCCAACACAATGAGGGAAAATACAGCCTAGTAAAAACAAGAAAACTCCTAAACAAGAAAACTAAAAGAAGAAAAAGACACAGACACAACTCAACCCACAAAAGCAATAATAGCAGGAAACAGAAACAACTATTCCTTGATATCTATTAACATAAGTGGACTCAACTCCCCAATAAAGAGACATAGGCTATCAGACTGGATACATAAACAAAATCCAGCCTTTTGCTGCATGCAGGAAACTCATCTCAGAGACAAAGACAGACACTATCTCAGAGTAAAAGGGTGGGAAAAAAACTTCCAAGCAAACAGCCCCAAGAAGCAAGCTGGAGTGGCTATTCTAACATTGAATAAAGTAAATTTCCAACCAAAAGTTATCAAAAAAGATAAGGAAGGACACTTTTTACTCATTATTGGGTAAATCTGTCAGGAGGAACTCTCAATCCTTAACATATATGCTCCAAATAAAAAAGCACCGATATTCATAAAAGAAACCCTACTAAAACTCAAAAAATACATTTCACCCCACACAATAATAGTGGGAGACTATTAAGTTTTCAATGCATACTATCAAACCTTTAAAAAAATCAAGTACTGACTAAAAAATATATTCATATAGTTTTATGTAAAAATTATTTTAAAATCTGAAAAAAGTACTGACAAAAATGTATTGTATAATTTTATGCAAAAAAATGCTTAAAATCTGTACATTTATCTTTGTTTTGTAAAATAAAGTTGTTTAAAAAAAAAGAAGTGTGGTTGATATACTCGGTGACACTCCACTGAAGAAAACTCATTTTCTCTCTCCTAACAGCTATTATTTGTGAATATCTTCCTAGCCAGCTAGGAATGAAACTTTGTGCTCACCTCCCCACTCCATGCTGGGATTTTGTCTGATTTGAGCTTGCGTAGGTCTGATGCATTTGTCACAGTCTCTGTGAGTTCATATGTGCGTCTGCCCCAACTGTATCTGGAAAAATGCTATCTTCTTAACATCATCCACCACTTCTATCTCTTATGATCTCTCTACACCATCTTCCATGTGGATGTGAAGGGAAGATGAGGGCTTGTCATGAGAAATTGATTCAATGGAAGTGAACAAAAGGGAATGGGTGTGATCAAAATACGTGGTGTACATGCATGAAATTGTCAGATAAACGGTTTAATGTTTTTTTAAAAAATAGAAGAGCTGGCCAACATTTACTTTTTTCCCTACCTTTTAGAATGTTTGTCAGAACATAGTTTCCAGGATTCAGAAATAAAGTAATATGTTTGAAATGAATTAGGAGCTGTAATCAAAATGTCTAATAAAAGACATGCAAGTATGCAGAGATTGTCCAGGAAGAGAACAGGGCTCAGAGGAAGGAGGTAACACGGAGGAAAGCAGAAGTGAACAGGATTGAGGTATGTGAGGTGCACATGAGACACTACCTCAATAAAAGCCATTATTTTTGTATAGTAAATTGATTCTAGAAAGAAAAATGTAGAAAAGCTTCTTAAATTATAATTTATCATCTTACTTCAGTGTGTGTGTGTGTGTGTGTGTGTGTGTGTGTGTGTGTGTGTGAAAACGTGTCCGCAGAGGCCAGATGTGTCAGATCCTTTAGAGCTAAAGCTACAGCTGGTTATGACCCATCTAACTTGGGTTCTAGGAACCAAGCTCAGATTTTCCGAAAGAGTAGCAAGTGCTCTTAACCACTGAGCCACCCCCAAAGAGATTCTTAACTCTTGACCCATTTTTCTCTTTTTCTCTCAACTCTGCATACACTGTGCTTCACACACACACACACACACACACACACACACACAAAATATATATATATATATATATATATATATATATATATATGTATCTATCTATCTATCTATGTATCTATGTATATATATATATATATATATCTTTTTTGATATTTTACTTAGTTACATTTCAAATATTATCATTCCCTTTCCCAGTTTCCCCTCCACAAACTTCCTCTCCTATCTCCCACCCCCTACTTCTAAGAGGGTGCTCCCCCACCTACCCACTCTCATCTCATAGCCCTGGCATTTCCCTACACTGGAGCATCGAACCTTCACAGGACCAAGGGCTTCTCCTCCCATTGATGCCAGCTCAGGTCATCCTTTGCTACATATGAAACTGAAGCTATGGGTCCTTTCTAAAGAGGCTCTGCCAGAGTCTGACAAATACAGACGTGGATGCCCACAGCCAACCATTAGACGGAGCAAGGGGACCCCAATGGAGGAGTTAGGGAAAGGACTGAGGAAATGAAGGGCTTTCTTTGGTTAGCAAGAAGCTAACAGAAGCCATAAACAAAAGCTCTTACTTTGTAACATGGTAAGCAGGCTCACTCAATACCTGTGTTGTGTGAGCAGGGGCTTAGATACAACTCCCATCTCAGAGACAGAATCTACATAAGACCTGCTACACAGTAACAGCTCCCAAACCTAAAAGTCTACTGGGCTAGGCCGTGAACTCAGCTCTGTGATGATGTAGAATATGAGACTGGAGGAGGAAGTGATGATTATTGCTGGTGGCCAACTACTTGCTTAAAGACATTTTCATTCAAAATTGATACTGATCCCTGGACTGACCAAAGGAATAAGAGCATCACAACTTATCAACTATAAGGCTTTAATCTCCAAGATTAGAGGCAAATAGAAACATTTTAGCTCTGTGCATTTTTTTAAGGAAAATGAGACAGAACCTGGCAATGACAGATGCTCAGAGCAAGAGAAGGAGGCCTGGCCTTTTAGCTCTAGGCATCCAGTGCAGGGCACTGCACATTAGTGTCTCTGCCAAGAATTTGAAGTGAGGAGCTTAATCTTGAAAAAGAAAAAAGGCCTACAGATGCTTCAGCCTTCTCTTGCAAACACAGACACTTCTATTGGACCTGTTCCTTCTGACCTATCCTCAGATGATTCCACAGACCCTGGACAATAAGGAAACAACCAACTCTAAAACTGGACAAACATTTCTACCCCCACTTTTCTAGACTCTCTAGAAACATCACCCCCAAACAAGCATGAATCAGTCAGAGATCACAACGACCCTATTCCTGGTCCACCATCACCTCTAATTTTCTTTATTAATTAAACCAAAATGGGGTAACATTGAGATTCTGTAAACCCCACCCCTCAGTTACCTGGCAATAGCTAGGTATGCTCTGCCCCAGTGACCTGACACTATAAAAGGGGCTACTTGCCCCCTCCTCTCTCTCTTGCTCTATTGATCTTCCCCCCCACCTTACCCCTCCTCTTCCCTTCCCCTTCCCCCCTGGTCACATGCTCATGGCCAGCCTCTACTCCTCTATTCCTCTCTTCTCTCTCTCTCTCTCTCTTCTCTCTCTCTCTCTCTCTCTCTCTCTCTCTCTCTCTCTCTCTCTCTCTCTCTCTCTCTCTCTCTCTCTCTGCCTCCACTCACTACCCTCTTAACTCCCCCATGACCTGAATAAACTTTATTCTGCACTGTAAAAAAAAGAAAGAAAGAAAAAAAGAAAAAAGGAAAAGGTATCTTTTCTGGTTTGTGGTTACAACATGAAGCAACCCCAAGTTCCATCTTGACGAGAAAAGCTATTATAATGAGAAGAAAAGATTAAATCTTCTATGGAAAATCTTACAACCCTAAAAATCGGGCACATCCAGGCAGACTCTGATTGAGTGCAACTGATTTAACAGAAAATTGCTCTTTCATTTTTTATAATGCCTTTCAGAAATCACTTGTCATAAACAGTATGACTGCTTGACTAGCTGAGGTTTTTCTGGTCTAGCACCTAACTTTGATCCTGGTGAGGAACTCAAGTCCAGCTGTTTGCTTTGTATACCAACTCCTTCAAGTCTAATGAAGTTCACAGTCTTCTGTGACACGACCTTTTTTCCATGACCCCAGCTACATGTGCTTAATGTTTAGCATGTACCCTCAGGAATATGCTTCACATTTCTGGTCATGTCTGTTTGAAACTTACTTTTAAAAGATTTGTTTCAAATGTATGGACCCAGAAGTAAAGAATAGGCTTAATTGCTATGCTGTCTGCTTATGGAAAGGTCAACCTAGCTCCTTCTCGAAATCAACATGGGCTTGGTTGTAAGAGAACACGTTTTATGTAAAATAATAGTTATAAATCTAAAAAGTGGTGTGTGGTTGATAGCTCCTAAGGTTCTGGTTATGGTGACAGAGCAATGCACTTCTGCAGAATATCCAGTTGAAAAGTTAACTACGTGGACGTTTGTCAGGTGTAATTCTCTTCATATTTTCAGAAGAATATCAGAACTATGTAAAATATGAGAATCATCAGATCTAGGCGAATTAAAATGTTTTTCTTTTCCAGGACTTCACTGCTACTTGGGAACAGCTCTGTGACTCTCCTGTGTGACAACTCCAAGTTAGTATTCTTCACACCATTCTGCCTCTCACCTGACACACATGAATAACTCACCCTAGACAGAAGGCAGGGCTATAACATGTATGTGGTAAGCTGAAAATAACCTTTATACTATCTGCATGAGGGAAGCCACACCAGATCCTTCACTAAGCCCTTAAGGTATCTCTAGAACCTATCTCTAGAACCATCTTCTTTGAAAACGTAACTTGTACTTTGAGTTGGGTGTCAATGTAATTGTGCCCCTTTGTGCATAGGAGATTACCAGGAAACATTTTTCCAGATTGTATTGTGCTTAAGTATGCTTACAATAAACTGCTCAGGTCAGACTCTAGAAGTTAAACCAACACCTGCTAAGTCATGCAGAACCAGTCTTCCTTCTTGCCTTTCATGAGTTGGTCCTGTGCAGACCCTAACGTTTGCCAGGACCCACACATTCTCATACAATTAAATTAAGTATGTTGATATAAAGAGAGCATCTCAAATTATTCTGGCAAGTCCAATGTAATCTCAGGAAACTAAGACGGTTAGCACCAGGAAATTGGTCTGTGATGACAGAGTGGAAGTTACAGTACCGTGAGGTTGGAAACTGAAGAGTGTGGGCCACTCCTGATAACAGAAAATATGACAAGGGAATGGAGTCTAGTTAGACCCAGACAGCATAGGCTTGCTGACAGCCTGACCCAGACACAGCACACACTCACTAATGCCTTGATTTAGTTCTTCAAAGCTCATTTTAAACTTCTGTCTTTTTTTCATAATTTTTTATTAGATACTCTGTATTTACATTTATGATGTTATCCCTTTTCCCTGACCAGCTCCCATCCTCCCTCCCCCTCCATTTGCCTATACAAAGGTGCACTCCCTCCTAATCACCCTCTCTACCCCATTGCCTTGGCATTCCCTTACATTGGAAAAACATGCCCTCCCTGGGTCGAAAGCCTCTTCTCACATTGATTCGAGACACTGTTATCTTCAGCTACATATGCAACTGGATCAATAGGTCTCTCAATGTGTGCACAAAGCTTGGTGTTTTAGTCCATGGGAGTTTTGGAGGGTTTGGTTGGTTGATAATGTTGTTCTTCCAATGAGGTTGCAACCCCTTTCAGCTCCTTAGATACTTTCTTTAGCACCCTCATTGGGGTCCCCAAGTTCAGTCCGATGATTAGCTGCGAGCATGCTCAGCTGTATCTACATGACTCTAGCATAGTCCCTGAAGGGGCATCTCTGTCTGCTTTGTGCCAGTAAGTACTTGGGATCAGCTATAGTGCTTGGGTTTGGTGGCTGCTTATGTGGTGGATCCCAAGATGAGGCGACTTCTGAGTGATCATTTTTTTTAATCCCTGTTCCTCTATTTGACGTTGCATTTCCACCTGTGAGTGTTTTGTTCTCCCTTCTAAGAAGGATGGAGAAATCTCTATTTTGGCCTTCCTTCTTCTGGAGCTTCATTAGGACTGTGAATTGCTTCTTGGGTATTCAGAGATTTCTGGGGCTAGTATCTGCTTATCAGTGATTGCATACCATGTGTGTTCTTTTGTGATTGGGTTACCTCACTCAAGATGATAGTCTCTAGTTCCATTTATTTGCCTATGAATTTCATGAAGTCATTGTTTCTAATATCTGAGTAGTACTCCATTGTGTAAATGTACCACACTTTCTGTATCCGTTCCTCTGTTGAAGAACATCTGGGTTCTTCCTAGCTTCTGGCTATTATAAATAAGGCTGCTATAAACATGGTGGAGCATGTGTCCTTGTTATACGTTGGAGCATCTTTGTGGTATATGCCCAGGAGTGGAATAGCTGGATTTTCAGGTAGTACTATGTCCAATTTTCTGAGGAACTGCCAGACTGATTTCCAGAGTAGTTGTACCAGCTTACAGCTCCACCAACAGTGGAGGAGTGTTCCTCTTTCTCCACATCCTCACCAGCATCGGCTGTCACCTGAGTTTTTGATCTTAGCCATTCTGACTAGTGTGAGGTGGAATCTCAGGGTTGTTTTGATTTGCATTTCCCTGATGACTAGGGATGTTGAGCATTTCTTTAGGTGCTTCTCAGACACTCAATATTTCTCAGCTGAGAATTCTTTGTTTAGCTCTGTATCCCATTTTTAACAGGATTATTTGATTCTCTAGAGTCTAACTTCTTGCGTTCTTTGAATACATTGGATACTAGCCCTCTATCGGATATAGGATTGGTAAAGATCCTTTTCCAATCTGTTGGCTTCCATTTTGCCTTCTTAACAGTGTCCTTAGCCTTACAGAAGCTCTGCAATTTCATGAGGTCCTATTTGTCAATTCCTGATCTTAGAGCATAAGCCATTGGTGTTCTGTTCAGGAAAATTTCCCCTGTGCCTGTGTTCTAAGCTCTTCCCCACTTTCTCTTCTATTAGTGTCAGTGTACCTGGTGTTATGTAGAGGTCTTTGATCCACGTGAACTTGAGCTTTGTACAAGGAGATAGGAAAGGATCGATTTGCATCCTTCTGCATACTGACTGCCAGTTGAACCAACACCATTTGTTGAAGAGGCTGTCCTTTTTCCATTGAATGTTTTTAGCTCCTTTGTCAAAAATCAAGTGACCATAGGTGTGTGGGTTCATTTCTGGGTCTTCAATTCTGGTCCATTGATCTACCTGCCTGTCTGTACCAATACCATGAAGTTTTTATCACAATTGCTTTGTAAAATAGCTTGAGATCAGGGATGGCGATTTGCCCAGAAGTGTTTTTATTCTTGAGAATAAATTTTGCTATTCTAGGTTTTATGTTATTCCAGATGAATTTGCAAATTGCTCTTTCCAATTTGATGGAAAAAAATTGAGTTCGAATTTTGATGGGGATTGCATTGAATCTATAGACTGCTTTTGGTAAGATGTCCATTTTTACAATGTTGATTCTTCCAATTCATGAGCACAGGAAATCTTTCTATCTTCTGAGATCTTGTCCAATTTCCTTCTTCAGAGATTTGAAGTTCTTGTCATACGGTTCTTTCACTTGCTTGGTTAGAGTCACCCCAAGGTATTTTATAGTCTTTGTGACTATTGTGAAGGGTGTTGATTCTCTAATTTCTTTCTCAGCCTGTTTATCCTTTGATTAGAGGAAGGCAGTTGATTTGTTTGAGTTAATTTTATATCCAGCCACTTTGCTGAAGTTGTTTATTAGCTATAAAAATTCTCTGGTGGAATTTTTGGGGAACATCTGTCTTTCAGAACTGCAGGATAATGCATTTGTGCTGTGTGAAGCCACCAAATTTACTGTAATAATGCATATATGTTATTCTAATCACTGATATCTACAATTTTTTGTAGCTTTTTATTTTGCAACCCACTACTAGTAATGGTATGCAAAGTATTTAGGACTACTGTCATATAAAGAATTTTCCATTATCTTTTTCTCATAGTGAACTTTGCATTTCAAGTCATATAAAATTTTTCTATAGTATCTAATAACTGCATTACTGTTCATCAAGATTGTGAATGGGTGATCTTTAACTAAGGCCATCGTTTCATGAGTGGTATTCTGTGATGTCACATACTTCTGCTGAAAACAATACAATATCATATATTGTGTATTCTGCCTTACAATAATATGCTTACTCTAAAGGTCCTGGCTGATAGGCATGAAAAATTTTTTTTGTCTGATTTGGGGAGTGGAGGTGATTTCAGCACAAATGGTTAAGAAAATTGTATCTTCCCATACAGACTCCCCCAGGCATGCCTCTCTTTCTATTGGAGAGCATTAGCCATAGCTTTGAGATCTGGATAACATCCAGTCCAATGTCTTGGAGGGAGAGAGGAAAAGGAAAACATTATACCATCCTTGCAAGTTTTCTTTCACTTTACAAAGTATTTTAAAATATAGGCAAAATTCAACTGAAAATTTCTGACTTCTCAGGTACATTCAAAGTGGACAGACTTGCACTGAGCTGCTTCCTGAATGTTCTCTGAAAGGCAATTGTTTTTAGTGGTTTAAAATATTTTGGTAAATTAAAGATGTTTTTAACATTAGAATATGGCTCCCCCATACAGAAATGATCTGTAGCATCAGCACGAGAAATGAAGACACTAGTTAAGCTGGTGGCTTCTAATCTGATGGGCACACATAAAAGTGGTACTTCTCCAAGTTCCTAGCGTTTGCAGCAAATTTGGTATGAATAACCCCAAGACATTTATGGAAGTCAACTGCCCCACCCCCTACTGACTGCATTTGTGATGTCTACCAGGAAATTGACCTGGCTTAGGATATCATTGACTTCATTGGCCACACTTTGGTGCTCTGCTACACTGATGACTTACCTGGACTAGCCTTGCCTATTAACTTCACCAAACTATATATCAAGTCTCTTGTCTGGTAATGGCAAGTGTGCAAATTTATATCCACACTATCATTTGAGTGAACTGCCCCAGAGATGTACAAGATTGAGTGCCATCTATAAGATGCTAAACAAACATATGAATGCCATAATAATGAAGAATGGCAACATGGTGAGCATGAACTAAAGGAAGACCTGAAATCCCAGCTATACCCCACACCATGTGCAGAAGGCTAACCAGGCTACTTACATCATCTGTGTTTTCAGCCGCCCCATCAAGAACACTGGTGATGTTCTGCTTACTCATCATGCCCCAGAATGTGGTTAACAGGAAGTCAGACATCTATGTATGTGTGCATGATCTCCTATGCATACAATATGGCCCCACAAGTACCTTGCCATTCCACCACAAGCACTACTGGTAGAGACTGAAGAACTGGACAAGGAGACTGAGCATTGAAATTGCCTCAGCACACTGACCAGAAGTTTGTAGCTGTGACTTGTTTGATCCCACTGATAATGGTTCTAAGAACCGTTTCCTTTTCCTGTCCTTACGATACTACCTCACACTAGCAGAAAACATACAATGACACCAAAGGTGTTTGCAGATGCACGGCCTTTGGTTCTGAGAACATGATGCCCACATAGAATGATGTCTTTGAAGAGGGTGATCAGTGAGTGCTGACCCCTCCTCCAGCCCCGCTGCCCTCTGCATCATCTGTCTGTCCTCTAAAGCTGAGGAGATGCTCCTGATGGACTCCCCTGCTTCCAGCATCGGCTGCTTCTCCACTACATTCCCATCATTCACCTACATTCCCATCGTGCACCTCAATGACTCACTGGACAAATCCTTAGCCTTGGGAACAGATGCAGAGAGGAGTGGGAAATGTCCTCTTCTTGGTCCTTCCTCATCCCAGGAAAAGAGAATTTCTCTCCTTGTGTGTCTCCCCAACCTCCACTCCAAATTCTACTCTGTTTCAGAAGTACAGGGGGAAAGCTGGTTTCTGCTCCTTTTGCTCTTACTCTCATCTCAGTGGCCTGAATTGTATTGTTAGTTGGTTGGTTTGGGGTTTTAAGACAGGGTTTCTCTATAAATGTAGCCCTGGCTGTCCTGGAACTCACTCTGTATGCCAGACTGCCTTTGAACTCAGAAATTCGCCTGCCTCTGCCTCCCAAGTGCTGAGATTAAAGGCATGAACCACCACTACCACACCCCCAGTTCTTAGTGGTCTTTGAAAATACAACCTGCCTTTCCTTCTTCCCTCTTTCATGTTAGAAAGAAGTGTCCCTACCAGCACAAAACTACACCCACTCCCCCCGTAGTGTATTCTAATTTATTCACTTTGGCTCAGCTTGCCCTCTAGTGTTGGCTGGGGCTATAAAATGAGCTGCCCCAGACCTGACAGAGAGGAAGAAGGGATTGGTTTGACTCCTTGGAAATTGCTCTGTCTTTACTCCTTGTCTCTACGTTCATGCTCCTTAGCATCTGGCAGGGGGAAATGTGAGCAAGGCAGAAAATGGGAAAACAGACGTGACCCCAGAGTACCCTTGCCTTGCTTTAGTGGTGGGAAAACCTTGTCTTACAAAATGAGTGTGTCCCCTATCTCAATCTCTGGTATGTTTCACAAGAAATGAATCCTTGCAATGAAACTTGAAAGATGGAGGCGGGGGGGGGGGGATGCACCTTTTTCTATTGTCTTAACTAGGAGGTGTTATATAACTGAGCAATGTTAATATATAGTATTTTATACAATGTATTAAGAGGTAATTCATAACAGAAGCCAGAACAATGGGGAAGAACCGTGAAGGAGATGTGATGGAGGCAATAACAGCTGGTATTGTTATCCAATACCAAAGCATGGCTTTGGCTTTACAGGCTCAATTCTTCACTGTATTTTTCACTTTACAGGTTCCTTTGCTCACCCTGTACACTACACTGTGAAAGACTTGCTATCCTTCCCTGTCTTATGGATGAGAAAACTGTAGGCCCGATAAGCAAACTATATGAGCAAGAAAATAGAATTGTGAAGAGGCAAGGCAGAGCCAAACTTAAACCCTGGTCTGCTCTAAGAGGCAAGCTGTGTTCTCAAAATCTTGCTTGCAATAAACAATGTGACTTTGTGAAGGAACAGATTCCCAGCTTCTTGCCAAAAGCTACAAAGGAGATTCTTACACAGCCTCTCACCACACCGCCCATCTGAATTCAGCAACGACTGCCAAATGTGCTCTCTTCCTTTTACAATGGGAGAGGATTTTCAAAGATGTATATTGTATAAAAAGACGTGGTCACTATGGAGACCCTGAGACTTCATTTATAGGAGTGTCCATAGTTCCCACAGCCTCCCTTTGTCACTGGTCTCCAGGCCTTCCTACAAATGTCTGTCATTTCCTACCTGCTGCCAGTGAGAAGACCCTGGTGTTCCTTGACCTGAGCCTGGATCCGGGACTTGATAGTGCATATCCATTATTAAAGTTCAGCTTCCCCAAAGTGACTCAAGATGTTGGTGTAAAGCCCAGGAGTACCAGCATAAATGGGTCTCAAGGTGAAGTGTTTGGAGATGTTTTATTTGTTTTGCTTTGATTTTTGCTGGTCCTTCAGAAGGTTTCTCATGCTTCTTTTGACAGGAAGTACTTGGGGAAATTCCTCTGATTTTCCCCTGTTGACCTTGGTCTTATTTGACCTTTGGCCAGTGTGGGCTTCTTGGTCTGTCCCCACAGGGCAGGATACTTCTCTTTGACCAGCATCAAAAGAAGAGAGAAAAACTGCCACCTTCCTACAGTCTTGAGGAGAGACAGGTGTCATCCCTCACCACTGCCCCTCCGTCTACTCTGTTCCCTTCTCTGGTAGCTAGAGGAGTGGGGCTCACTCCAGAAGACCTGGGTGTACTGTGGCAATGGTTCAGTTATGGCATATACTAGCCATGTGCTGGCAAACAAATTACTCGTCATTTCTGTTTTTAAAGTTTCCTATCGTGTTTTATTTATGTGCTTGTGTGTATATCTGTGCATGTGCCTCCTGTGTGCAGGTGGTCACAGAGGCCATAAGGGACTTAGATTCCCTGGAGCTGGAGTGACAATCAGGAACGTGGTTGTGAGTTACTGGACATAGGTGCTGAGAACCAAATTTGGGTGGTCTCCAAAAGCAACAAGTGCTCTTGATCACTGGGTGTTCTCTCTAGTATCTCATCATGGTTTCTTAATGTACAGTATTAAAGGGTCTTTTCAAGTAATTTTCAAAGTTCTGGAGAATTGAGTCATAAGAACAAACATTTGGTAAACACTTGACCAAAAGATATTGAAATGAATGTTCCCAGAGGTTAGCTGCCACGTGTCACATCCTCTTAGTCAGCTCACAATTGCCTTGCTGTGGCAGCAGCCCATCTCATAGCCAGCCCTGCAAATCTTTCTGCTGTATGACTTCATTTCTTTTCCCTGTTACATGTTTGTTATTCCTTTACTGTATATGTGCACACACATACAAACCACAATGCAAGTGCAGAAGTCAGAGGCTACCTTCAAGAATGGTTCTTTCCTCCCACCCTATGGGATGGAGGGATGAGTCTCAGGACTTCAGGGTTGGCAGCATACACCTTTATTCCTGAGCCATCTTTCTGGGCCTCTGCCTCCATTTCTGACTCAGCCTCACTACCTTGAAGCCTCTAATGCAACATAAAGAGGGAGCCATCTGCCTCTCTTTCAAAAGTCTTTAACTAGCTCATTATCTGAGTGACTAGAAATTTTTAAAATGGAACCACGTACAAACATTTCCCAAGCCTAGGTGTCATAGCTCACATCTTCCATTTCAGCACTCAGGAGGAAGAGGCTACCAGATTGCTGAGTTCAAGGTCAGTCTGGTCTACATAACAAGTTGTAGGCCAACCAGAACTGTACATTGAGTCAAAGACAAGGTCCTGATGAGTCCCTCAGGCAGGATGAGGATGTGTTTCAGGCAGAAGAGAAAAAAACAGATACTCTATAGCAGACAAACAGCTGTGTTTCTGCAGGGAAAACCAGAGGAGGCTGGGAAACAGCAGAGAGGCAGAAAGAAAGAGACCTGAAGATGCAGTAGGCCACTGCAGGCTTTCACACCTATGGCTAAGGCTCCACTTCTTGCAGGCCCTGGAAGATTCCCCTGAATCTGTTGGGGGAACTTATCCTTTTTGGCTGCCTGGCATTTTGAGTTGTCCCCTACCTCATGAATCTTAGTGGGAGACATTCAGCTCTCACTGTTGGTGTTGAATATTGATGTTCATCCCTCTCCTGCCTTCTCTGCATCATGGACACAGATGGATACAGATGTATACAGATGGACACAGATGGATACAGATGGATACAGGTGGATACAGATGGACACAGATGGACACAGATGGATACAGACCGATACCTGGGCTCTGCCAAGGAGCTGGTATTGCTCCAGACTCTTGTACCAAAGGAGCATTCATGGGGGATAATCCAACCCAATAATGCTCTCTCTCTCTCTCTCTCTCTCTCTCTCTCTCTCTCTCTCTCTCTCTCTCTCTCTCTCTCTCTCTCCCTCTCTCCCTCTCTCTCTCTCTCTCTCTCTCTCTCTCTCTCTCACACACACACACACACACACACACACAGAGAGAGAGAGAGAGAGAGAGAGAGAGAGAGAGAGAGAGAGAATATCAGAGGAGAAGATGACAGAGGGATGACCATTGCTGTAGCCTGCAGCCCTCATGCACCATTCTGTGATATTTGGACATCCGTGCTATGGCCAAATGATATCTGAGTTATGAAATCCTTGCCCTTAATCTCGGGCTGGCTGACAATCCTGTCCTTTATTCTATGTAAGTTCATGCTTTGCCACCCATGTCCAGGTTCCCCAAAATCAATGACTCTGAGACTTTTTATATAGGAAACTTTGGCCAATAGTTTGGTCCTTTTCCCCAAGTTAGGTGATTACTTAATGCCCCATATATTTTATTCTGTGAACGCCACATGGCTGGTTACCTGGTCCTCTGGTTCATGAAACCATCTCCTTCTATGTCTGAATTTCCTTTCCCCACTTCTCTCTCTCTCTCTCTCTCTCTCTCTCTCTCTCTCTCTCTCTCTCTCCCTCCCTCCCTCTCTCTCTCCCTCTCTCTCTCCCTCTCTCTCTTTCCCCACCCCCAAGAGATGTCCCACTTTCTAATCCTACCTCAGCTCATTGGCCATAGGCTTTTTTATTGACAGGTGAAGCTTCCATACATTGCACAAGAAAGTATCTCTAACAATTCTATACATTTTCAATAGTAGTCCTGTTTGAGCCTAAATTAACTAAAGTTAATTCGTGTGCTCAGTTCAGGCCCTCTAGCAAGTAACAGCACTGCTACCACTCAGCTCCTAAATGTGCCCACAAAGGCTCGTGCGCTGTCTTGCTCACCATCTTGAAGCTCTGGAAATGGGACAAACATTAAATGAGGCCTACTAGGAGGTCCTTTAGGTCATTGGAACTGTGCTCTGAGCCCACCCCTTTCTTTTCCTTCTGTTTCTCCTTCCCAGGCACCATGAGTTATTCAAGGGACTTGCTACTTTACCATAGGTCCAAAAGCAGTGGGTCTGCACAAGCAGGTCAGAAACCTACATAAATTTGACCAAAATAGACATTTCCTCTTTTTCACATTAATTATCTTGGGTGTTTGTTACAGTAACAGAAATTCATTGTGTTGGGTGTAGTTATGTCAACTTGGCACAGACCACTGTCTTCTGAGAGGAGCAAACCTCAATTAAGAAAACGCCTCCTTAAGATTGGGCTCTAGGGAACTTTGTAAGGCATTTTCTTAATTAGTGATCAAAGGGGAGGGCCCAATCCACTGTGGGTGGTGTCATCCCTAGGCTGGTGGTTTTGTGTTCTATAATAAAGCAGGCTGAGCAAACCATAGGGAGAAAGCCAGTAAGTAGCACCCCTTTATGGTCTCTCTATCAGCTCCTGCTTCCATGTTTCTGCCCTGTTTGAGCTCCTGTCCTGACTTTCTTCTCTGATGAGAAGTGATATGGAAAGGAAAACTAAATAAACCCTTTCATGGAAAGGAATTTTAATTCAGCAACATGACTGCTCTGGCAAGGGTTCACATCCAAAGACCTAGATCTATGTAATCTGGATGGGATACAGATACACCACACACCTTTAATCCTTCTAATTGGAATACAGACACACCCTAGTACACACCTTTAATCCCAAACAATGAAGATAAAGTTAGTTTGTAAAAGAAAGAAGCCCTGTTTTAAAATGATGTCTAATTGAGTGACAGACAATGTGATAAATCAGAAAACGATTTGACAGAATAGAATATGCCTGAATTTCACAAGAACAAACAGGAAAGAAAGAAGACTTAAGGGGGCTGGAGAGATGGCTCCGTGGTTAAGAGCACTGACTGCTCTTCCAGAGATCCTGAGTTCAATTCCCAGCAACTACATGGTGGCTCACAACCATCTGGGATGGGATGTACTCAGAGCAAAAATGTACTTATACATAGCATAAAAAAATCAATCTTTAAAAGTAAAAAGAAAGAAGACTTAAGAGGATGAGGTGGATGATCCAGGTTAGCTCATCTGCATTTGAAAAGGCTTGTTCCCCAAGCTTACCAGAGAACTAGGAACAGAACTCAAGCTGGTCCAGGAAAGGAGTTTCTTCTCCTTCCCACCTCCCAAGACCTCCAAATCGAGGCAAGTTTCTTGGTTCCATGTTATACTGATGCTTTAAACTTTTATTTTAATAACACTTCCCCACATTCCTATAAAATGAGCATAAAAACAAAAGTACCTGTCTTAAAATATGTTTAGATTTTATTTTATTTTTTCAAGGATTGTATATTTTCATTTTATTCTTGATCCTAACTCTGTGAGGCATTGACATGAGGAGGTTATTTATTGGATATTTAGATATCTATAACTCCACTGTTAAGAATCCATGTAACAGGTAGGAAGGGACCTACTGACTGAGCTTTTTGAAAGGTGTGTCCAAGAGTTTGTCCCCATCCTGCTGAAGGAGTTAGCATTTCCCTGCACAGTACTGTTAGCCTTTCAGCAATGCTCTATCTTTTTTGCATTTGTGAGTAGTAAATTTGTCTCTATTTTTTAGTTTAAAGAAAAAGAGGAAGGGGGTAGGGAGGCAAGCAGTTTTACCAGGTCAGTTTTACACAGGCAGGACACAGAAGAAGACAGAGTGAAGAACAAGCCAGAGAATGAGATGGAGCCAGAAGATTGATGTTGGGATCTGGGAACTGCACACAAACTATATGTACACCAATCTTAGTTAAGCAAGAATAGTTTATTGAATGCACACCATAATACTGAAGAACCAGAACCACAAGGAGGAAAAACATTATTGTGGCCCCACTCTGTCTTCAGGACAAGCTTCTAAAAAGCAGGTTCAAAAGTTCAAAGGCAAGCAGTGAAGTGGTACAACATTTTTTACTAACTATACAAAGTATTGTCGGCTACCCTTTAATCTGATTGGTCCGGATTGAGGTAAGAAGGGTTGTGGACAGGTGGTAAACAAGTGAATTTCAGAACATTGAGAAAACAGGGTGCACATGATTCAACCATAAATTTTTGTCTTATTAGTAGCATTCTTCAGTATCCGCTACTGATAATTACTTCTTGGAAGTAGTCTGAAAACCTGAACTTAATTTCACCTTATGAGTAAAATAAAGACTGAATACAAAATGGCTACAGTTATGTTAAAAGGAGCAGGCCACAACAATTAAACAGAGTTAGTTTGAAGCCAAGCACAGCAATTCAGTCAGAAGCCAAGGGAAGCCAGTTTGAATCAGTCAGCTTGGAGAGGACATTGATCCAGAACAGCTGAGTTGAACCAGCCAGCCAGAGTTCAGAAGAGCAAGAAAGGGTGAGCTTATTTAGCAGTAAGCCTCTGAGACACAATTAAATCTAGCAAATAAAAGTTACATTTACATTTCCCCTGCCTCAAGTTGGTTTTGGTCATGGTGTTTTATCACAGCAATGGTAACTCAAATTAAGCCAGTTGACTACTCAGTGATAATTCTCCTTTTTGGCTTATACTAGCTTGTGAAGACTCTGTTTTTTACAATAGGAAATAAAATATAAACACAGTAATTGTGTCATTGCTGTTTGAATTTTCTATATCATAATGTTTGACAACAAAGACATTGTATCCCCACAAATTACTGAAGATAAGAAAAAAATAAGCTAATTAAGTGTGTGAATTAGGGCTTGGAGTGTAGTTCAGTTGGTAGAGAGCTTTTCTGTCATGAAAAGCTCTTGGGCTGGAGAGATGGCTCAGTGGTTAAGAGCATTGACTGCTCTTCCAGTGGTCCTGAGTTCAAATCCCAGCAATCACATGGGGGCTCACAACCATCTGTAATGAGATTTGATGCCCTCTTCTGGTATGTCTGAAGACAGCTACAGTGTACTTATATATAATAAATAAATAAATCTTAAAAAAAAAAAAAAAAAAAAAAAAAAAAAAAAGCTCTTGATTGGATCCTCAGTACCACATAAACTGTAATGATGTTCTGGACTTTGCTCAGTCCCACACAGCATCTGAAGGAGTGCGGCTTCTGCCTCTTTCTGGCCTGCCTGCAGGAATTCAAGCTGGGAAGCATGGGAACAAATCCCAGCAGGGCGGGGCGCTGAGATTAAGTTCAACCCAAACTCTGGCGCTTGTAAAAACAGTGCTCAGTGGGATGATGAGATTAAAACCAGGCCAGCAGGGTGTGTTAACCAGGGCCTAAACTCTCAGGAACAATGTCAACCCAGCAAAAGACACTTAAGGAGGGCACTCCCTTGGAACAGAGGAACCCAGAATGAGAAAATAATTTCAACACGTGTGCTTTATTTATTTATTTATTTTTTTTTTTTTTTTTTTTTTTTTTTGCCCTGCTTCTCCCTTTGTCCTGTCTAACCACCCCGCTTTCCCATTGGTTTGCCTCTGAGATTGGGCAAAGCTAGTTTACATATTTTTAGGCGGTCCTATTCTGTCTAGGGCTTAAATGCAGTCAAGTCTGCATGCAGGGGCGGGGGTGGGGGGGAATTAGGGAATGGCTGATCTGACTAGAGTCTGTGGAGGCGGGACTTGGGACATGGCTAGTGCTTTGTGAAGCTGTGCCACCGTGATAGCATTAAGGCTGCGTGAGTTTCCAAATCTGAGAGTTCAGAAAGCACTTTCCATTTCGTATTTACGTTCGTATCTATATGTTCGGGGCTTCGACTGAGCTCAATCGGTTTGTTTTCCCAGCACCACCTACCTGCCCCACAATGATGCATAATTATAATCACAGAATTTTGAAGGTAGAACAAGAAGCTCAGAAGTTCAAGGTAACATCTGGCTACACAGTGAATTTGAGAACCACTTGGGCTACATGAAAACATGTCTCTAAAACAACAACAAAATGTGTAAATTGCTTTTCAGATCCTCAAGAAACGGTATTTTCCACCCCTTAACTTGTGGAGGCATACATTTTTAAGACTCCCAGTAAAGGCTTGAAATTCCAGCTAGTACTGAACCAATATGGTAGATTTCTTCCTATTTATTTATGACTGCCATAAAGTTTCCTTATAAATGAAACACAGTTGCTCTTCTGCGGCTGTGACAAACCCATGATCAAGTTAACTTACAAAAGAAAGCATTTAATTTGGGGCATGTAGTTCCAGAGAATTAGCATCCATGTCCGTCATGACAGGGAACACAGCAGCAGGCAGGCAGGAAGGCATGGTGCTAGAGCAGGAGCTGAGAGCCCACACCTGAACCACATTATTTCTAGGAAGATTAAAGCATTCACGGTGAGATATATCATCATCCTTTTAATTAACAGAAGGGAAGCACTTTTAAAGGAAATGTTGGTCATTTGGTAGGGGGAAAAAACGGATGTGAGGTATTTTATATTCCTTATTGTAAAAGGAATCTTCTCATACACATAATTAATATCTTAGTACATACACAGTTAGTGGCTTGCTTGCCACTACATTCCAGACAGCCTGAAGGAGAGCAAAATTCATACAGACACACGAACTGCATGGTGTTTCAAGCAGTGCCTGGGATCAGACATCCAGAGAATGGGAGAGAAGGCAGCCCAAGCTCCAGCACTGAAAGTACAATGCTGAGCTCCAGGAAGCCTTCCCTGTCTGTAAAAACTTGTTACTCTTCATCTGAATTCATGGAGCATCTACAGCTCAACACTCTGACGAAGACAGGCATTGTCTAAGAATCTGTGTCTGTTTCCTTCCCAAGCACCTAGCTCCAGGTTTACCAAGACCCTGATTTTTTTCATCTGAATGTCCTCAGCACCACATCAGCAATAGGCAGACTCTAGGGCTTTTCTCACTGGTCTGACCCTGGTACCAGTGAAATTAGGCCTGAAGCATCTTCCTAGGAAAAATTCTTGCTCAAAAGGGGACATGGAGGACTCTAATGAGCTGTTCCTGCCCTGTAGAACAGACACTCATACAGTGCATTGACGGAGGTTCAAAACAGCATTCTTACTATAACCTAAAAGTCATCCTGCCTGGGGGCTGGTGGATTGACATCCTGTAGGTAAATTCCAAGTTTGGGTCTTGCTGACCTTCAACACACGGTGCCACAGTATTGGCTATGGGAGTTCCACTGAAATCAGAGGTCTCCCGTGAGTCATTCCATACATGGCTATAAAGAATCTTGTTTGCTTTGGCTCAGCACTTTCCGGTTGTAGGTGTCTTGAAAACTTTAGAGTCAGAAAAATAATTATAAGAAAGAAAGTAGTGTAAATCGAGAGTCAAATCTTGAAGGTCATAGGTTAGGGTAGCAAATATTCCAGAGGGAGTATCCTGGTCTGGAATTCTAAGACTTTTCTTCTACTTGTGCTCTCTACCGCTTCTAACAGGGTGTGAGGCCCTTGGGCAAGTCGGCCTTTCTCTCAGCTCCTCACCTGTTAAAGAATCCTAAGGAAGTGTGAAGGAAGCCTGGACAGACTGCTAACCCAGAGCTCTGGTATGTTCTAGAGCTGGAGAGAAGCGGTGAAGAGCACTTGCTGCTCTTCCCAGGGACTGGAGTTCAGCTCCCAGCACCCTTGCAGTAACAGCAGATCCAAGGACTCTCACCGCTCTGATTTCTAAGGGGACCCGCACTCGAGTTTCCTGAGCCACGGGCGCACATACTCATGTACCTACACGTATTTAAAAATAATGAAAAGAAAACCTTTAAAAAAGATTACTGGCATGCCTGTGCTGCGGAAGAGGGAATAATAGAAGGGGGAGTTAGGGAAGAGGTGTTTGCAGAGCCAGCACCCCTACTCCATCTCTGTGGGGTTTGAAAACAACAGAAGACAAGGCACAGCAAAAGGCTTGGGGGGGGGGGCACTCACAGCAGCCAGGCTAGAACCAGACTCCCCTTACATTTATGTTGCAGTAGAGGCAGGGCTTTGTGACAAGTTTACTATTTTTCATGGAAACTTAATATAAACTCAACTGGTGACTGTACCCTGGACCCACCCTGCCCTGACTTTGCAGAGCTGGGTTAGAACCCAGAGCCTGACATAACTACACAGAAGCTCTGCTGAGGAGCCACATGCCTAACCCTCTGCTTCCCTGATCTCAGCCTTATTTGTTTCACGTATAAAAGGAGATGCTGCGGTTCAAATGCACTTCAAAATGTTATTTTTGACAACTCCTGCTCTCTACCCTGACGTTGGTCTGAGTCTATATTTATATATTTTAAACATGTCTGCCGAACAAGCTGCGTATGACAGGATAAAACCCAAATCTTATTTTAAATCTTTCTTTTGTTTGTCTCTTGAGCCCCATTTTCTGAATTTGCCTTGTCCCAGCACATTGGATAAAATCTAAGCAATACCACAGATATCCTAGCCACTCTTGGCCGCTAACAAAAAAATCCTTGTCTTGGCCTTTAATAGCTCAGGAGGAGGGCATGGCGAACGTGTTCTGCCTGCTACAGTTCCTTAGCCAGCTGCAAGTCCTCAAGCCTTGAGCTTAAAAGAGAAAGATACCTGATAAAGACATAATGATCACTGGTTTTGTCTTATCCGGCTCTCCTCTTGTTCATGCTGCAATAAAGTTCACGGACACCAGGGGGCAGTAAAGGCCCTTTCCTTTGACAGACTCTACTACCTGTTTTAACAAAACATTTCCTTTTTTTTAAAACCAGTTTTATTCATCAACAATTTCATGTTATCAATGACCCACTTCCAGATCTAAATCCACAAGCAGGTGGCCCCAATAGACCAGAAACAAACAAACAAAAAATAATAATAATAACCAATAAAATACTCCCAAAGCTACTCTCAGCTGTCCTTCTGATCAAGGGGACCCAGGGTATAGGAGGTCAGAGAACTTGAAAATGCCTCCATCTTGTCTGTACCTCGCTTCAGGTGTGATTGAAGGTATCAACATTTCCTTGGGATATAGTAAAATTTCCCTCACTTCAAAACAAAGAAAATAAACACCTAAGCCACAAACATGTCAACATTAACTACAGTTCACCTTCCCCTAGTCTACACTCAGACACTTTCCCCCAGGACTTCTGTATAGCAAATTGCCATTTAAAGACCTTTATTAATATTACCCTGTCTTAGCTGTGCTATGTCAGAAACAGACAGACATGCTTGTGTATTTCCAACATATAGAAATTTTGTTGAATAAAATAAATTATAAGCTATGTCAACTGCAACTTGATTAGTTCCAGTTCCCCTTTGTAGCTAGCCATTGGCAATTTTTTTCCTTTCATTCTGATCTTAATTACTAATAATAACTCTTGGATCTTACACATTACACGGCCCTGTGTGTGTGTGCACGCGCGGTGCGTGTATGTTATAGGGTGACTACTAAAAGATTAAAGAGGCCAGGATGCATGACATCCAGGAGTCTTACTGGAGGCAGAGGCAAAGGGTTGGCACAGGCACAAACAGAGTCACTACAGGGTATAAGATGCTTATGAACCCAGTTGAAGACCCAGCCTCAGTGTTGGCTAAGCTACAAAGGCACAGAATAGTGTAAGCAAGGTGCAGAACCAGCACCGACAGACAAACAGATGCACTGATAGAGTCGGAATGGATGAAGCAAGAAGTGGGGTCTGAGCTGAGCTGAGCTGAGGGCTCCAAGACAGTAAAAAGTTCTCCACAATCCTCCTGGATACATGCACTGTGTGGTCAGATTCAACAGCATCCTCCACAGTGTGCTCTGCTCTCTTCGAGGATGTGGCATCGGTCTGGAGGTTTTGATAACGTCTTTTCTGGCATGGTTTTAATGTTCCCAGGTGCTCGGATGCCCCGATCTAACTTTAGCAAGTTTACAGATGACTGTTTTCTACTTTGTGGAGTAAGCTTATGATTTGTGCGCCACGGCTGGTGGTGGCCAGAGCTTGTGTCTGTGTTCATGAAGTGCACTGTCATTCTGCATCTGTGTCTGCACCCAAGACAAAGCCAAAAGCGAATCACGGGGCAAGGCAAAAACAAAACAGAGCAACTGTGTTTCACTGCTATAAGGATGTTGGATACTAAGTGGGCTTTATAGTTGTCAACTTAGTTTCGTTAAAGGATTTAGTGTACTAAGAAGAGACTGTAGGGGGTAGCCTTCCTTTCTCCTGGGGTTAAGGTTAGTCCCTAGCAGGAAAGAAGGAAGATAAGAAGGAAGAAGAAAGAAACATAGAAACATAACAGTGTTCTCCATAAGCAGTGCAGAATAGAGTTAGAGCCCAGAGATAAAGAGATAAGACTGGGAAGCAGTGGAGAAAATCTGCACAGTCATTCACAATCACATCCAGAGCAAGTACTATCCATTAGTTCTGAAGGTCTGGGGAGTCTAATGTAGTGCAACAATTCTGTGATGCAGAAACAATGCCTAAGCCAGTCAGAGAAACTTCTAGAATAATATTCCAGCTGATGCTCACTGAGACAGTAGCTACTGAGCAGGCTGAGATGGCACCTTCCAGATAGAAGAAGAGCCCCTTAAAAGCAACAGTGCAGGAATAGGAGGCCGTAGTGTGTGTGGAGATGGAAACGATTCACTAGCTCTCTCTTGGAAACCCAAGGCTGAGAAATCTACAGTGTTAGTAATAATGGACCACCATCTGTAGCACCCAGCAGAAGGAAGACCAAAGGGAAAAGTTCTTCCATCTTCAAATGACGAGATGACATCACAAGACAGGAAACACGGAGAGAGTTCTTGGAATGATGACCACTGATGCTGTAACAGCCTAACTAACATCAGTAGCAGCCCTGCAATGAATGCAGTACATGAGCTTTCATAGTAGTCATACCTGTGTACCACACAGGTCTCGTCAGGTCCTTGTCATGTATAAGGAAGCTGATTTGCAAGGCAACTGAATGATTTTTCTCGAGGTGCCATGTGCAATAACAAGAAACGTAAGAACCAACCTATTTGGGCTGGAGAGATGGTCAGTGGTTAAAAGCATGGACTGCTCTTCCAAAAGTCCTGAGTTCAATTCCCAGCAACCACGTGGTGACTCACAACCACCTGTAATAGGATCTGATGCCCTCTTCTGGTGTGTCTGAAGACAGCTACAGTGTACTCACATGAAATAAATAAAACTTTTTTAAAAAAGAATCAACCTTTTTGTCAAGAGTTATTTTATCCTCTCTTCCTTCCCTCCACTTTAATCAAAGTAAACCTTTTATCTGATATTCCATTACACCAATACCCTGAATTCCACACTTCTGCAAAGCTTTTCCAAGAGTCCCCACAGTACAAAGTATGGAGTCTTTGATTAACCAGGTACTAAGTGACACCTTGATGCTAAGTAATGGCAGCCAGTTATGAACCTTTGTGGGCACCTGTGTCCACAGCATAAAGGAGTCACAGTCATCTAGACCCATAAGGACAACCTCTAGGAAAGACTAGACATTGATCCATGTCTTGAAGATATTGGCAGCCCTTAACTGATGGAAACATGGGCTAGGAAAGGAAAATAGTTCATGCACAGTAAAGAAGAAACAATTTGTACAAAGGCTTGCTTACCTCCCTTCCCTGTCTTCAGCTTTCAATTGGGTGTGTGTCACTTGAAGAACAGGAGATGCTCTAAGAACTTTATTATTGGGCAGTTCTCTTGTGTAAACATCACATATTGTACCTTCCTAAACCTAGAGGGCATGGGTCACTCACTGACATGGCCTCTTGATGCAGTCAAGAGAAGTGGTAAGCATGGATAGACGAGGCTGCTCCCATTGTACCAGGCACATTGTTTCATAATAACCCTTTCTTTATAGATAGGTGTGTCTCTGAAATTATGAAAAAAAGTATAGCACAGTAAAAATGTAATCTAGTAACAAGATTTGGCATCATTTACAAGTACATATAATATATATATATATAGAATAGGTTATTTACATTACAGTCATTACAGACACATGACTAACATGCTTTGTCTCTGATTTCATGATTGCCACTATTAAAGGATGAAGGCTTCTCAGCACCACTATAATCTTATGGGAGGGACAATTGTGGTATGTATGGTCTATCATTAACCAAAACATTGCTGTATGGTGTTTACCAAAACCATTATGGCAACCACCATTTATAAAGTGTTTAGTCCATTTTTTGCCACTATAGCAAAATATCTAAGCCTAAGTAATTATAAACAAGAAAAATTTATTTCTTGAAATTTGGGGGACTGATAAAGACCATAATGGTTTGTTTATGCTCTCAGCCTAGGGAGTGACATTATTAGAGGGCATGGCCCTATTGGAGTAGGTGTGTCACTATGGGCATGGGCTTTATCCTAGCTTCCTGAAAGTCAGTCTTCCATTAACAATCTTTAGATGAGGATGTAGAACTCTCAGCTCTGTCTGCAAGACAGTAAACACAAATAGTCAAGGAACAAGCAAGGTAATACACAAAGTCCCATGATCACTGTTTCTAGGGGCTTATGAGAACTGCCAAGATACTGAGCCTACTTCCCTGTCCAAAGTCAAACTCTTGCCTGAATCCCACTTCTCTGTTCCGGCCCCAAATCAGACTCCTGCCTGAGCTTTCTTACTTGTCAGGCTCAATGTCAAATTCCTGCCAAGTTTCTAGAAGTGACCCCAAAAGCTCCCCACAGCTGACAGTTGGGAAACATCAGGGATCACTAAATAAAGTCAAATTTGCCTTCAGAAACAGTGTGTGTTCCCAAAGATGTCTCAAGGGAAAAAAAAACTTAAAGAAAATAAACTGTGATCCATAATTCTGCTCTCAGCATTTCTCCTTCCTTCTACACCTCAAACGGTATGTCCTTTACAAACTCTGTGCTGCTTCATACTGGCTCAAACCTGACATCCTTTTAGTTTTGGTTTTTAACAGTAAATCCAAAAATCCTGACTTTTGCCTAAATAAAAATCCCTGAAGAGGAGGAGGATGCCTCCTACTGCAGCTGCTGTGGCACCTATTCCTGCTGTGGTTGACAAAATCCAGAGCTAACCCTTCATTGTATGCCCTTCTGTTAAACCATGTCCACTTGATTCAGTTTCCACACTTTATGACTTTTACTTATTTTAGAATGGTAACCAGAAGAACACTTAAAAGATAAAAGACACCCACATCCAAACCCTGCAACTTGTGAATGGGCTTCTCTATTCCCCTATGGTGTGTTTTTAAAAAGGATAAAGGGGGTATGCTCTATGAAGTTGTGGTGAAGTGTGGGGGAATGGGATGCCTCTGGCTGGCCCATTTTGAAGCATCCCTTCCCCCTGAGGGACCAGCCACACAACAGTATAGTATTGAAGAGTTTATTTAGGGCATGGGGAGGGGAGTTAAGAGGATAGTAAAGAGGCAGAGAGAGAGAGGAGTAGAAAAGTAGAGAAGTAGAGGCAGGCCATGAGCATGTGGAGGGGGGAGGGAATGGGGAGAGAGTGCTGACAGAAAGGCAAGAGCAAGAGAGGAGCAAGAGAGTAAGGAGGGGGCAAGCAGCTCCTTTTATAGTGTCAGGAATACCTAGCTGTTGCCAGGTAACTGTGGGGGGGGAGCTTAGACAGAATGCTAACATTCTGATTCTTGGGAACAAGACCCCAAAGAGAAATATCCTCTGCCAATTCCAAAACCAAGTGCAGGTACCACATCCAGCAGCTGTGAGGAAGATCAACCATGTCTTTACCTAGTGATGGTAATCACAGTACCTCAAGCTGTGCCTGGTGCTTGATTAGCACAATGTAAATATTTAAGAACAGAAGGAAGAAGTGAACTCGATGGGTTTTTTTATTCTTTATTGCCATAAATGAAAGATTGTATAGAATTTTCCTGGTAGCCTCTGATCCCCCTTGTATTCTTCTGGAAGAAGAAAAACTTCTTCTTTAAGAAGGTTGTTGCCAGGGAACCTAACACAGCAGAAAGAACAGCCACGAGGTGTTTCCATGATCTGTATTTATCTCAACAGGCATCAATGTGCACAGATGTATACGCCTTTTTAAGGTCTGAATTAAGAATTCAAAGCTATTTTGTTAGATGGATCTGCAGCTCATAAAGTTTTTTCTTAAATTTTGGTGATTAACTCGAATAACTTCTATGAAGTCTCCCACTTTCTCTATGGCAAATTCAGTGTAATGGTTAGTCCCATTGTCAACTTGACTACATCTAGGATGAACTCCTTACAGTCCAGAAATAAAGGGCACACTTCTTTGCCTGCTAGCTCTTACTTATAGACCAATGGTTGGAACTAATTTCTTCAGGACTGCAGCTTATACAGAAGACCCGCTGAAACAACTAGCTTAATGGGACTGAGCAACTACTGGACTCTTGGACTTCCCATTCACAGATGCCCATTGTTGGGTTAGTTGAGTGACAGACTGTAAGTCATTCCAATAAGTTTTTTAATATATAGAGACATTTCATAAGTTCTGTAACTCTAAAGAGCCTTGACTAGTACATGCAGATACTATAAACAGATATTGTAAACTAAACTTGTTATCCTAGATGTGAAAAATACTTAACAAGCGAGTAGGTTAAGCAGGGTCATGATCTGGGGGACAGGAGAGATGGGGAGGGGACTGAGAGTAGTAGAGGGAGGAGAGGCTGTAGCTGCGATGTATTGTATGAGAGAAGAATAAATAAAAAGGAAAGTTTAATGCCTTCTTTTGTATCTACCATGCCCCAATAATTAAACCTCTTCGCCTCTGAAGATCCAACTTATGAGTCCAAACAGGTTGCTTGAATTGTGTGGTAGTTTGAATTAAAATGGTCAGATGGGCTCAAAGGAAGTGACACTACTTGGAGGTGTGACCTTGCTGGAGGAAGTGTCTCACTTGGGGTGGACTTTGAGGTCTAAGATGCTCAAGACAGTCCTAGAGTGACTTTCTCCTCCTTTGCCTGCTGATCTGGATGAAAAACTCTCCGCTCCTTCTCCAGCACCCCTGGCTGTCTGTGTGCCACCATGCTTCCCACCATGACAATGATGGACTAAACCTCTAAAAGTGTAAGCCAGCCCCAATTAAATGTTTGCCTTTGTAAGAGCTGCCATGGTCAACTGTTTTATCCCAAGGATTTAGAGAAGATCCCCATTTATTTGGACCAGCCTTAGCTTGAGATCTTGATTGGTCAAGCACACACACCTTTCTCCTCCAATATGTAGAAGGTTACTTTGTAGATGAACAGAAGAGGAAGTCTCCCAGAAAACCAAGTCCCTTCTTAACATCCTAACCATAAGAAGCTATAAGGTTTCTTTCAAAAATACCAACTATACCAACCTTGAGTCACATATCTAGAGATGGCAATAGATCAGGAAAAACATAGCCTGAATGAATGTTCTAACATAGTCTAACCTGTTCTGGTCCTCTCTCTCTCTCTCTCTCTCTTTCTCTCTCTCTCTCTCTCTCTCAAGAGAGAGCCCTTCTCAGGGAGTGCCTGTCACTTTCCCAATGACCTATGGAGCCACCCCCTTAGGCCCTGCTTTGGGATTGACTAGCCAGCCCTGATTTTCCCTGCATGTTCTGAAAGGAAGGAAATTACTTTGAGGGTCCAAATGTAACTAATGGACATGTACCTCTCTGCCAGTGGGACACTAGTAAAGGACAGAACTCTCCAGCATGTTTAAGTGTAGTCACAGATGTAGAACTCATGTTATATTAGGTGATGTGCAGAACTCCAACAGTTATGTGATTTATTTTATGCATGTCTTATGTAACTCAGAGCCTACATTTGAATCCTAGGAAAATCTAAGATAATACACTTGCTCAGCACCCAAAGGTCCTGAAGCACTTTCTAATGTTTTCAAAGCCCTGCTGGGATCATGATATTTTTTACTCAAGGCTAGCCTTATCCAGAAGCTTTTTGTATAATAAAGAATCAATTTGCAGTGTAAACATAATTCCAAGGAGGCAAATTTGAATTTTGAATGTTTTTAGTCTATTATTATTTCTTAGGCCATGGTTTCAGCAACTATTTGCTGTCTTTTTTTTTTTTTTCTATTTTTCCCACACCCATCCTTTAAAAATAAGAGTACATCATCCATATTTCTAAATTAATGTTTTGTTTTTACCAACATAAAATGAATGGATCAAAATAGTTAAATCTCCAGTTCTCTTTGGAAAATCCTCTTTCACTGTGAACATCCTCTAAAACAATCATTTCTTTAAGAAAATATGTCCTTTTCTTTAAATAATAACCATCAGATTGGGTTTGTAAATGAATGTCCTGCAGTTCCTTTCAGGTCAAGGACTTTAAGAGTCTTTGCCACCCATTCTTTCATAAGTTGCTGGGCAGTGGCCTGTGCTTTGAGTTTACTGGGGCCACTGCTGGTAACCATTGCCTGAAAGGGGAGCTCCTCCCAGGGAAGAAACACTGCTTCCTTGTGCCTTTCCTGGGCCTCAGCTACAAGAGGTACATTCATCTGCCTTAATTACTTGGCCCCCTCTTGGGATTGTCTGCTCAGTCCCAGTTTTCCCCTTATTGTTTTTGTGGCAGTATTAAGTAACTAGATAATTGGTTCTGCCGATGCGTAATTTCTCCATATTTAATTGATCCCATTTGATCAGTTAAATGCTGTTTAGGTTTTATTTTTAAGTCCATTCTTCTTACTATTTCCCAGGATATCAAACAATCCAATATCATCTTTTAAATATTTCTTTTCTTTATTTCTATCACAAACCAAATTCTCATATACATACTAAGTTTCACTTTCTGTCCCATCTGAATATTCCATCTTGAACCGTGTGTGTGTGTGTGTGTGTGTGTGTGTGTGTGTGTGTGTGTACACATGTGTTAATAATACAAATTAATGTTCCACTGTATGCATATTTCTTACCTGTTGCTTCTATTTCAATTTTATGCAACTCAAGAAGTTTCTTAACTCAGAACATAATGAGATGCCAAATTTTTTGATTTCAGACTCCATTTTAGAGAACCCAACCTAAGTTTGAATTCAAGTAAACTAACAGGCCAGTATCTAGCATTAGTTTTCAAGTTACCCACCCTCAACAAAAACCCAGACTTTAGGTTAATCCCCAACAAGACCAGCATTTCAGGTTACACCCTCAACAAGGCCAGTGTCTCCAGGTTATTCCCCCAACAAATCTGCACCTCCCAGGTTACAAGTCCACCCCTTGTCTAATGACTACCAATGCAGAGGGGAACAGAAATTAAGTTTACAGCATGACTCCCAACACCAGCTAATATTTGAAAGGCCAAAGTAACTTTCCAATTAGATGCTTGCACACATATGTTCTGCTTGCTGCTTACTATAAAGCCTTGTCCAATAGATATTCGGGCCTCCCCACCACCAAAACCATCCTGTGTGATACCAGTGCATTACAGGAGACAAGCTATCTCCGATAGAATAAACCCTACTGTGAGTTGCACTAGATTGGCTCCTGTCTGTGTTTTGGGGAATCACCTAACATTTCCCTGGTACTACAATTGAAGGAAAGTTTAAATCAGTTGTCAATGTTCTTGAGATTATATTAAGCAAAAATTCTATTTGGGGAAAGTATGTTTAAAATAAATTTGTTTAAAATAAATTTTTCCATGAAGGAGCATGGTATGCCCCATGGCCTAAGAAGAAAAACAAACATTTTAATAGTTCATATTCTTCATATAGGTCCAGCTAAGCTCGAGGAAATAAACATTCTTTAATCTCCAGAAAATTTTTCTTTCCACCAGCATCATATGACATTAAGTTTGCCCCAACCAGTCTGAGCAGGTAAGAAAGTATCCCTGTAAGTTTTATCTGCATGTTTGGTGCTATTTCCAAGTGTCCTTATCAGAATTTTGCATTCCTTTTCTTGTGAACTGTATCTTTTGCATAGAGCTGGAGATGAGTGGTTAAGAGTGATTGCTACAGGGCTGGAGAGCTGGCTCAGCAGTTAAGAGAACACTGGCTGCTCTTCCCGAGGTCTGAGTTCAATTCCCAGCAACCTCACGGTTGTTCACAACCATCTGTGATGGGATCTGATGCCCTCTTCTGGTGTCTGAAGATAGCAACAGTGTACTCATATACATAAAATAAATAAACTCTTTTAAAAAATAGTGATTGCTACACAGTCTTAGGGAGCAGAGTTTGGATTCCAGCATCTGCAGAGAAACCCAAGCATCTCACAGACACATATAATGTTAGCTCCAAGCAATCAGATGCCCTCTTCTGGCTTCTGTGTGCCAAAACACACACACACACACACACACACACACACACACACACACATACACACACACACACACACATGCACACACACATGCATGTATGAATACTTACCATACCCATATACTCACATAGATACATACATAAATACATTAAATAAGCATTGAAAAACAGAGTTATAAGTTGGGTATGGTGGCATGCTGAGTCTGGCATGGTTTTGGTGGGGGTGGGGATGACATGTCTTCTGCCCCTGGGACAGGGACAACAGGACATAGACCTCCATGAGTGTCAATGGCTACTGTGGGCGTAAGGTTTGTGTATATAATAATGTACATATTTTCACATTCCTCTGAGGAATGCCCTGCCTGTTAGAGACAGCATGAGTCTGGGAGGTGGAGGTGTGGCTAATGCCTCAGCAAAATGGTAAACACTGGGGCCTTCGGGACAGCCATTAAGACTGTGGGAAACAACTCTAAAAGCATGAGTCCAAAAATATATATATTTTTAACTACGAAAAAAATATAAGGATGCGATATGAATTGTATAAGGCGCTTCACAGATCTGAAGGAACAGAGGCAGATACACTATGAGCCAGCCTGTCAGAAAGATACAAAGACAGGCAGATTCCTGAGTTCAGGGTCAGCTTATGACAGAGCCAATTTAGGTAGAGGTGTGGTTGGGATGGTAATTCCGGGGTGAAGCTATCTTATTGTGTGTGGTTTTGCTTGCTATCTCTTCCTGAAAGTCAAGGGACTAAGATCTCTGAATGCTGACTCATGGGATGGACAAGAAGGAACCTGGAATAAATAACAGAATTGATGTGTAAATAAAACTCTGGGTTTCTGGTCTGCATGAGGCAAGCTAGCAGAAAGAGATAGTTCTTCTTTAGAATTTTTCTTCCTAGCTAGAGCTGAGTTATCTAGAGACCTCTGGAGATTGAACACAGCTCTTCACGGATTTTTTTCTAACAGGATTTCTGACCTTGGTCGGAAATCCCAAGAGTCACTTGGAGAGCTGACTCACCTCTTTCAGGATGTTTTCTAAAAGCTATCCAGAGAAGGTTGTCTGAAGAGTCAATGTGGCTCTTTTTGTATTTTTTTTTTCTGGCTTTCTGATTTTGATCGAAAAACCCAAGCACTACTTTTAGAATTTTTCTAACAGGATTTCTGATTTGGTCAGAAGATCCAAGAATTTTTTTTTTATATTAGCTTTTCTGACAAAAGTCAGAGAGCTTTTAGAATTTTTACTAGCAGAGAGAGAGCTGTCTCGAGCAGAAAGCTGGCTTTCTCAACCAGAGATTTTAGAATAGCAAGAAAAAGCTGTCTCGAGCGGAGCAGAACAGAGAGGGAGAGGAGTCGGAAACCCTATCTTGAACAGAGAGGGAGAGCTGTCTGAAAAGCTGTCTCAGGCAGAGAGAGAGCTGTCTGAAAAGCTGTCTCAGGCAGAGAGGGAGAGCTGTCTGAAAAGCTGTCTCAGGCAGAGAGAGAGCTGTCTGAAAAGCTGTCTCAAGCAGACTACAGACCCAACAGCTATCTGCAGAGAGCTGTCTAGGGAGCCTTCTCAAGCAGAACATAGACTGCCTGGTTGGACCCATGATTTTTCTACATTCCCAAACATCTCTTCTCTCAGAACCCCTGAGTCTGGAAGAAGTCTCCAAGCTAGGCTGGTTCTGCCGAACTTTAAATTCCATCACTTTGGAAGCAGAGACAGGAGGATCCCTGTAGACCAAGGCTAGCCTGGTGTATCTAGTAAATTCCAGACCACCCATGGCTTCACAGTGAGACCTGGTCTGAAGCAAAAGAGTGACATTTTACTATAGTTATATTTGCTCCCTATATTACTTGTATATTAATTTTATTTATGCTTTCTGATATGCAGGTTTAAATTTTTTCTTACTTTAAAATCTGTTCCTTGTGGTTTTTTTAATGGTCTTTATACTTAGGAAGACTACCAAAATATCAAATAATTTTCTAATGTGCTTTCTTCTATTGATTTGTGTTTTTCTATTTGTTTTATATCTTACATCTAATTCTGATTCCCTAAATTCTGTGGGATTTATAGGTTTAGTCTCTTAAATTTATAGGTTTATTGTCTTAAAAAGTTGAATTTGTTGCAAATGTTAAAAGTTGCCTGATTTGTCTCTCTGTTGAACCCTGGTCACCTGTCTGGCAATTTTTCTATGCCAAGACCATTTATTTGGTTTATTAAGCAGCTTCTTGGCACATAGTGTTAAGCGGAGTAACAGAATGTTCTCATTCTGTTAAGTAACTACAGATGAAGACCTCTTACTAGTTGCTGTAGTTAAGATCTGGAATGTCCTTTAAAGACCCATGTGATAAAGCTTATTCACCAGCTTGGCACTGCTGGGAGAGGTGGAATCTTTAAGAGGGAATGAGAAATGTTAGGCCCATGAAAACTTCTCTGAGAGAAGGCTGCCTTCTTCTCGTCTTTCTTTTATGTCCAGACACAAAGTGAACAACTTGGTTATTCTATACTTTCCTGCCACATGATACTGCCTCATCACATACAAAAACTACACAATCAGTTGGTTACCCACCTCCCAAACTAAAACTGCTTTTTTTTTATTTTTTTCTAAAAAGGACTGAGGCTTTCACTTTTTGGCCTTTGTTTTTTGTTGGTTTTTTGTTTGTTTGTTTGTTTGTTTGTTTGTTTGTTTTGTTTTTGAGCTTCATATGGCCTATGAGTTGTTTCTTGGGTATTCAGAGCTTTCTGGGGTTAGTATCCAATTATCATTAACTGTATATTATGTCTATTCTTTTGTGAGTGGGTTACCTCACTCAGAATGATATTCTCTAGATTCATCCATTTGCCTAGGAATTTCATAAAGTCATTGTTTCTAATAGCTGAGTAGTACTCCATTGTGTAAATATACAACAATTTTTGTATTCATTCATCTACTGAAGGACATCTGGGTTCTTTCCAGCTTCTGGCTATTATAAACGGGGCTGCTATGAACATGGTGGTACATGTGTTCTTATTGTATGTTGGAGCATCTCTGGGGTATATGCCCAGAAGTGGAATAACTGGATCTTCAGGTAGGACTATGTCCAATTTTCTGAGGAACTGCCAGGCTGATTTCCAGAGTGGTTGTACCAGTTTACAACCCCACCAACAGTGGAGGAGTGTTCCTCTTTCTCTGAATCCTCACCAGTATCTGCTGTCATCTGAGTTTTTGATCTTAGCCATTCTGACTGGTGTGAGATAGAAACTCAGGGTTTTTTTGATTTGCATTTCCCTGATGACTATGGGTATCACAAGCACTTCCTTAGATGTTTCTCAGCCATTCAATATTCCTCAACTGAGAATTTTTTGTTTAACTCTGTACCCCATTTTTTAATAGGATTGTTTGATTCTCTGGCGTCTAACTTCTTGAGTTCTTTGTATATATTGGATATTAGACCTCTATCAGATGTGAGATTGGTAAAGATCTTTTCTCAATCTGTTGGTTGCTGTTTTGTTTTCTTGACAGTGTCCTTAGCGGGGACCAGCACAACATGGAAGCATTAAGTGCATAGCTACTCCTGGGCAGAGTTAAGCAGGGGTGGGGGAGGATATTGCATGTAACTGGGTGGAGTCAATGGAATTCTTGCGCAATAATTCAAAGGTTTCACTGACTCAAGCTCTGTTTGTGCAATCCATCAGATGTTCACATTCTTTAGATGACAAAAAAAATGCATTTGGTCTCTTTGTTCTCCTAGGGTACCCTTTCATTTCTCCCTCATTTTTGCCAGGCATATCACTCTGTTAAATCCCAAAAGCAGAAGACAAATATGCTTACAAAATTACCTTAATCTTAATCATCACCTATATTTGTATATATTTCAAATATACATTTGTATCTATTTCAAATTAAAACCATGTGTAATACACAATATTTGGAAACATTTTAAATTAAAAATCACAACTCAATACCATTAACATAAAAACTTTTAAAACTTCATCAATAGTTAACAAAACACACTTTTTTCCTAATTTAGTACAAAATGTAAATGGCAACAACTAATGATGCTTCATCATCCCTACATTGGCTGCTGTAGTTTGGATCTTTTTGTGGGGAGATGCAGCAGAACTTTATTGATTTATTATTTATTATTTATTCAAGAGAGTAGGAAGAGCTCCCTAGGCCCCTCCTATTATTATGAGGGTCTGGGATGAAAATTGTGAGGGAGATGCTCAGTGTTGGAGGCGGAGTTGGGATGGGACTCCTCAGAAACTGAGGAGCCTATTTCTTTCTCTCAGTGTCCTTGCTGGGGTTGGGTAGTCCAGGGTTTCTTACTCCTTAGAGGCCATGTAGGCCATGAGGTCCACCACCCTGTTGCAGTAGCTGTATTTGTTGTCATACTAGGAAATGAGCTGTACAAAGTTGTCACTGAGAGCAATGCCAGCTCCAGCATCAAAGGTAGAAGAGTGGGAGTTGCTGTTGAAGTCACAGAAGACAATCTGGTCCTCAGTGTAGCCCAGGATGCCCTTTAGTGGGCCCTCAGCCACCTGCTTCACCACCTTCTTGATGTCTTCATACTTGGCAGGCTTCTCCAGGTGGCATGTCAGATCCACAACAGATACATTGGGGGTAGGACCATGCCAGTGAGTTTCCCATTCGGCTCTGGGATGACCACAGCCTTGGCAGCACCAGTGGATGCAGGGATGATGTTCTGGGCTGCCCCACTGCCATCACACCTCAGCTTTCCACAGGTGCCATCCATAGTCTTCTGAGTGGCAGTGATGGCATGAACTGTGGTCATGAGCCCTTCTACAATGCCAAAGTTGTCATGGATGATTTTATCCAGAGGGGTTAAAAAGTTCGTGGTGCAGGATGCAGTGCTCACAATCTTGAGGGAGTTGTCATATTTCTCATGGTTCACACCCATCACAAACATGAGGGCATCATCAGAGATGATGACCCTTTTGGTTCCACCCTTCAAGTGGGCCCTGGCCTTCTCCATAGTGGTGAAGATGCCAGTAGACTCCACAACATACTCAGCACCTGTGCCACCCCATTTGATGTTAGCAGGATCTTGCTCCTAGAAGAAAGTGATGGGCTTCCCTTTGATGACAAGCTTCCCATTCTCAGCCTTGACTGTACCATTGAATTTGCCATAGGTAGAGTCATCCTAGAACATGTAGACCATGTAGTTGAGGTCAATGAAAGGGTTGTTGATGGCGACAATCTCCACTTTGCCATATCCTGAGCAAAAGGTAGCCACACACCCAATATGGCCAAATCTGTTCACACCGACCTTCAGCATCTTGTCTACGGGATGAGGCTGGCACTGCACGAGAAGATACAGCTGTCTCTGGAACCGGGAGGAGCAGGGGGCTGTAGTTTGGATCCTAAGTGTCATCTAAATGTCTACCCATTTTGATGCTAAGAGATGATGGAAGTTTCAGAGTGCATCTGAGTGAGAAGTGTTTGGGCTATTGGAAACATGCTATCAACTGTGGGAACCAGTTTCTTTTGTCTCTTTTCCACTTGCTTCCCAACCATGAAGTGAGCAGTTCTGTTTCCAGGGACTCCTTTCTGTTGCCATCTGTCCCTCCCAAGAACCCTGCCTGATCATGGAGTCAGATTTCCAAAACTGTAATACAAAGTAAACCCTTTCTCTTAGAAGCTGGTTGTCCCAGGTGTTTGTGGAAGTACTGGAAAGCTGGTATACACACCCAGAGTTGCAAAGGAGCTCATTTGCCTTCCTAGGCGTTGTTCAATCAAACCCTTAAGACTAAGAGTTGTCTGTGAATTTGGGCTTTAGTCCAAAATTCTCAACAAGTTCCTAGACCAAAGATCACCTGACATTCCATGATGTCTCTACCCAGCTCACAATGAAGTCAAAAGTCAAACCAGCACATAGGGTACTGAGGATGGAAGTTCCAAACACAGCTCATGGCTGTCCTCGGAGAAACTCTACCAGCAGCTGATTGAGACAAATGCAGTTACTTAAAGCTGACCATTAAACTGAGGTCAGAAACCCCTATGGAAGAGTTAGGGGAAGGGCTGAAGAAGCTGAAGGAAATGGCAACCCCACAGAAAGACCTGCAGTCTCAATTAACCTGGACCCTGGGAGCTCCCTGAGACTAAGCCATGAACCATACATGGGCTGGCCCATGGCACATATGTAGCAGAGGACTGCCTTGTTTGGCCTCAGCAGGAGAAGATGAGCCTAATCCTGTAGAGACAATGCCACAGAGAAGGGGTATGAGGGGGATTAATATGGGGATGGGTAGGTAGGTAAGGTGGTGGGGTGGGGCAGAAGCAGCACACTCTTAGAGGCAAAGGAGAGGAAGGGGGTAAAGAACTCTTGGAAGGAATATGGGGAAGGGGGCAACATTTGGAATGTTAATAAATAAAACAATTTTTTGAAAATAACATTTAACAAAATACTGTTAGAAAAAATTCTGCATCCTTCAACTATAGAAAAATTCAAATCTTTGTTACCAAAAAATTTAATAGATATTTCTAAGTTTTTAATCTATTAAAAAAGTATTACCTGAAAACCCAGCTATTCCACTCCTGGGAATATACCCCAAAGATGCTCCAACATATAACAAGGACACATGCTTCACCATGTTTATAGCAGCCTTATTTATAATAGCCAGAAACTGGAAAGAACTCAGATGTCCATCAACAGAGGAATGGATATAGAAAGTGTGGTACATTTACACGATGAAGTACTACTTGGCTATTAGAAACAATGACTTCATGATATTTGTAGGCAAATGGATGGGACTCGAGACTATCATCCTGAGTGAGGTAACCAGGTCAGAAAAGATCACACATGGTATGCTCGCACTGATAAGCAAATACTAGCCCCCAAAACTCTGAATACCAATACCCAAGAAACAATTCACAGACATTATGAAGTTCAAAAAGAAGGAAGGCCAAAATGGGGATGCCTCAGTCCTTCTTAGAAAAGAGAACAAAACTCTTATGGGAGGAAATGCAAGGTCAAATAGAGGAACAGGAATTGAAGAAAAGGTCACTCAGAAGCCACCTCACCTGTGGATCCACCACATATGCAGTCACCAAACCCAAGCACTATAGCTGATCCCAAAAAGTACTTACTGGCAGTAACCAGACAGAGATGTCCCCTTAGAGATTATGCTAGTCGTGTAGATACATCTGAGCATGTTTGCAGCTAACCATCAGACTTAACTCCGGGACCCCAATGAGGATGCTAAAGAAAGAACCTAAGGAACAGAAAGGGGTTGCAACCTCATGGGAAGAACAACATTATCAACCAACCAAACCCTCCAAAACTCCCATGGAGTAAAACACCAACCTTTGTGCACTCTTTGAGAGACCTATTGATCCAGTTGTGTATGTAGCTGAAGATAGTGTCTGGCATCAATGTGAGAAGAGACTTTTGTTCCAGAGAGGGCATGTTGTCCCAATGTAGGGGAATGCCAAGGCAATGGGGTGGACACGGGGATCAGGAGGGAGTGCACCTTTGTGAAGGCAACTGGAGGGGGAGGAGGATGGGAGCGGGGCAGGGTAAAGGGATAACATCTCAAATGTAAATACATAGTATCTAATAAAAAAGAGAAAAAATATTTGAGATAATAAAGTATTGTTCTGGGTATGTACTAGAAGAAACACCAGGCACACTAGGTAGTGGCATATTGTCATCAGTTTGTTAGGGTATCAGAAAGCCAACTTGTAAATATCTTTTTGATGCCATGTTTAACAGCACCATATTGGTAAACAGATACACCAGGATATGCATAGTGATACCAAGGAAACTAGCAAGCAGTACTAGACGTTCCCCAACGTGATCACCATGAGGGCTTTTACCAGCTACACATACAGCTTCTACAGTATCTAGGGCAAGGGGACAATGGCTTTTTCCATGGTGACAACAATGAGATTGAATGAATGGATTTACAAATAAAGTGGTTCCGGTAGGCTAGTGGTATTTGTTGACTAGATATAAAGTGTAGTATTTAGGTAGATGAAAGAGATGAGGCTATCTCCCATGTTTTGATGAGAGAGTCAAATCTTCTGAGGTAATATTTTGACTTTGAAACAGACAGTGAGGTGATTATTGAATTTCCACACACTACAGCTTTCAGTCCTGGCTTCAGTCCACCCTTCCTAACTCTCCTGGAACACTGTCATCTCCATTGTCATCACCTTTCAGCTCACTACTAGGAAAGTTCCTTGAGCCCTAGGACCTTCCCACAACCTTCTCTATGCCTAGAAAGTTCTTATCTCAGATCTCTGCATGACTAGCTTTTCTCAGGTCTCTGTTAATGGAAGCCTCAAACTGCCCAAAGTAAGTCTCCCACCCACCCGATCTTCCATCACAACTGATTTGTATCAGTCCTAGCACTTATCACTACTTAAAATCAGTCTACCGCGTGCGCGCGCACGTGCGCACATGTGTGTGTGTGTGTGTGTGTGTGTGTGTGTGTGTGTGTGTGTTCTATTTCCTTTGCCAGATGGAAGCTTTTTAAAAAACACAATTTCTGATTCTTTAGCATCTAACACAATTCTCTGAAAAAATAAACATATCAAAAGAAGTAGCTAGCAGAGGTCAATGCTCTATGCCCTTTAGCATACAGATCTCTCAAAGCCTGTCATAAAAATCTGTACTGAGAAAAACAGGCAAGACTCTGCTTGTATCTCCTGTGCAGAATAGGGTGGTGACACAGCAAAGGCAGGTCCAGGCTTGGTCCCTAGTCACACTGCCTAGGTTTTCTCCTGACCTCAAGTCTGACCCAGGTGAAGAATGGGGAAGTTCCTTGTATAAGTGGCAAAGGTGTAAACACCTTTAGGTCAAGTGTATTCCATTTCTACAGTTACAGCTCACAAAGGGTAGTTTACATTGTCCATGAATTCCTAAATTGACCCAATAAAGAGGGATTACTCTCTGTTTTCTGGGTGGATATGAGGAAGCTGAAAGGTCATACTTTTGTTCAAGCTCTCAGTCTTAACAGGTACAGAACAGGATTCAAATTTAGGTCACTTGCCTCCAGGTTCTCGGCTCCATGTACTGTGTGATAGAACCATCACACCAGTTAGTATGCAGACATGTGCAAGACCTCAGTACTATTCTCAGTGCTGCAAGAACACATCCACTAAAATGACCCACTAAGCATGTATTTTTGTGCAAACAAGTAGGAATTTTAAAGGAAATCTATAATGCAATCCTTGAGCTAACAGACAAGTATATCCACAAAACAGTCTGAGACTGTTCTAGCCAGTCAGAGCAAGGTGAGTGACCAACTGAGAGGAAAAATGTGAAGACCCACGAGGCAGCCTGTGACAGAAGAGGAACCTGAGCTCTTTGGGCTCTGACTTGAGACCTTTCCATACAGATCAATACAGACTGTGTTCACTGTGTCCCAGGAAAACACATCTTGACGTTCACTGTGAAGACAGTTTCAGAACAAAGAACCCCTTTCTCAGCAACAACAGGATGTCTATGTGGTTGAACAGAACGTGTCCATAGTCAGTGTTGTTTCCTCTTGGTTCTATTCTGCCAGTTTCTGCCTACAAAGTTCAATTCCCAGTGACCTGACAGCTTCTTCTCCCCTGAATGTTCTCAGTACAATCCTGTGGCCACTCACCAAACATATGAGTCAGGTGAGAAGGAGCAATAGAAAGAAAGAAGAGAATAAAGTTGTGTGCTATGAGAAGTTAAAGATCGTCATGTAATCATCATGTAATCCTGGAGGTACCATCCTGTTAGTGGCTTTAATTTAACAGAAGGCTTCATGATTGGATTGGTATAGGCTCCATCAAACAGAAAAGCTACTAAATGATATATCCTTTGGCTTATGACATATATATCATATATATAACATTCCACCATAAAATGTGTAACTTCTATCCATGATATTAGCCCTCTTTCTGGGTAAGGAACAAAGTGTGTCTGTTCTTGATTCCATCTTGTTTGAAGATGATATCATCCTCAGGGACTACAACAGAAAACACTGTCCAACAGCACAAGCTTCAAACCGGATGTAATTGTCTTCCTCTTAGACCACTAGGTCTTGTGCCCTTCCTCTGAGATGTAATAGCCAGGCATGTTATTCAGAGTTCTTTTATAAATAACACATACAAATCTTCTTCTGAAGTGATCGTTCTCACATTATTTTCTTACACCTTGTGCTTTTATATCTGGTGCTAAAAATCTGAAAACACATTTATTTTCATAAAACATTGTCTTCAAGTGAAATCTATAAAACATTGTGAAATGCAGCATCCTCAGATGAGTTTTTGAGATAATTAAGCTTAGTTGGCAGAATGCCTACCCTGAATAAAAGCCCCCAAGTATCATCTCCAAAGCTGCACAAAATAACTCATTGCACATGACTGTAATCTCAGCAAGGAGGTAGAGGTAGGAGGATCACACATTCAAAGTCATTCTTGACTATCAAGATTGATATCAACCTGGTCTTGGGATAATAAAAATAATAATAATATAAGTAGATCAGATTTTAAGTCTACCAAAGCAAAACACAGTTTATATTTATATAATCTAATAAAATTACTAAATCTTCTAATTGTGTCAAAGATGAAGATGTTCAAAACCCCATAAGAAAATTCACTGATTATCAAAAACAAATGATAAAGATGGAAAATAAAAGCTGCTTCTCAAACTGAAAGTTTCATAGAGTCCTAATGTGAACAGAAGTGACCCCCTTTCCTTCACTTTTCCACAGAGGAATTCGAGCCGCCACGTCACCCTCTACCCAGCAGGCTCCTCACTACTCAGTCCACACTGCAGATCTTTCTTCCCTGGGTATTTCTTGTATTCATAACCCTTTTCCTCTTTCTCATCTGCCTCAGTTAGGATTCCTATCACTGTGAAACGACACCATAACCGCAGCAACTCTAGTAAAGGAAAGACTTTAATTGGGACTGTCTTACTGTTCAAAGGTTTAGTGTATTATCTTTATGCCAGGAAGCGTAGTGGAACGCAGGCAGACGTAGTGCTGGACAGGTAGCAGAGAGTTCTACATTTGAGTCATCAGGCAGCAGAAAGACAATGCCATATTGGGCCTGGCTTGAGCATCTGAGACCTCAAAACACTTCCCTGGTGACTTCCTTCAACAAAGCCACACCCACTTCAACAAAGCCACATCCACTCCAACAAAGCCACACCCACTCCAACAAGGCCACACCTCCTAATAGTGCCATTCCCTATTAGCCCATGGGTAGGGGGGGAACATTTTATTCAAATCACCCCATAGTTCCTTTTCCTCTCCCATCTCTGTCTTTCCTCATTTTTCATCACTTTCTCACTCCCTCTACTGCTTTATGCCTTCTCATTAGCATTAAAAACCAGCCCCCATATTGCTATTCTATGCTTTAAGAACCTTAAGCTTTCGTTTTAGATACCAGTGCTTTGAGTGTTTTCTGGTCTTCCACTCTTCTGAAAAGTACATGGAGCCAGATGTGGTGGTGCACATCTTTAATCCCAACCTTTGGGAGGCAGAGACAGGTGGATATCTGTGAGTTTGAGAGTTTGTGAGTCTGGTCTATACCATGAGTTTTAAGTGTGGCTATGTAGGGAGACCCAGTCTCAAAAAACAAAGAAACAGCAAATAAAAAGTACATGATTGTGGGCATCCAAAGATGCATGTTGGTGCCTACATTATTCCTGATGGTCCCCTAAAGGTTACCAGACTCTAAACAACAAAGAGTGCTTTCCACTCTAGAATTGTATTACTTTGGCCTAACCAGCTGAAACCTGTTGAAACTGAATTTCTGTACAAAGATTGCCCCTTTACCATTGGAAAAATGATTCTTTTGGTGTCTGAGACACACTGAAGACCCTGTTTACCATCCTTTACCTCCCTGGGCTGTCGCTCTGGACACAGAGAACAGCCTACAACTCCACCACTTATTTCTGCTTTATCCAGGGTGACTCAAGCCTTGTTCCCAAGTATAATTCATCTTCTCTCCATTTTCTCAAGACACTCCTCCCTAGAGAAATACCCATTTGCCTTCCACCCTCCCGTGTTCCAGGAGCTACCTTCACTCTTATTTGTTTCCTGTACCCCTCTCTGCGGGTTCTTTTCTACCCTCAGGATCAGGGGTTCCAGGGCTGAAATTTAGCCATATGTATGTTAACTTGCATTCTGTATGTAACATGTTTTCTTTCTTTCCAGATTATTGTTCTGTTTGGGAAGGATCATAGTAGCTTACTGTCAGTATGAAGAAGGGAAAACAAAACCCGAGAAAAATTATAAAGAGGAAGGTTTGTTTTGGCTCACAGTTCTGAAGGGTTCGGTCCACAATGGCTGTGGTCTGGCTGGGGTGAGGGCAGCGCATATTATAAGGCAGGATGATCAGAGAAGCAAAATTGTTCACTTGGTGGCCAAAAGAGAAAAAGCCTAGAGTAACACTGCCTCTTTGATCTCTATAAGATTTGAACACCTCCCGGCAATATTGTCCTGGGGACTAAGGCTTTACCACACAGGTCTTTGGAAAGTTGGGGGGGTACCTTCAAGATCCAAATATAGCATGGGTTTACAACTTCTACTGCTCCCATATGTTGTTTATATGCACCTAATTCTAGCCCCGGTTCTTTTGGTCTTAGACACTAATTGCTCAGTGAACACCTTCTGGTATAAAAGATGTCTCTTCTCTGAGAAAGGAAATATGACAAAGGTCTTGGCAGCTTGTATTCCTAGCTTTTTATTCTGAGCTAATTATCAGTTTCTCAACTGGTCACAAATAAAGAAAAGGATTATGACAAGGCTGATTTTCATCCAGTATTTATCCCTTCATTCCTACTGGATCCTCAGTGTCTAAGCCCCTATCCCGTGTCTCCTTCCCTTAATGCTCCTCTGTCAGCTTTATGTTTCTCACCAAAGAGCCAACTAGATGAATTTCTTCATGTACCTAGGATTTTGTCTTTATTCAAATTAGAGTGTGACAAGCCAGTGATTGGCAATGAAGATGCTTTCAGCTCCCAAGTAAAGAGAGTACATGCAGGTTCGTATGGGGAGATACCAGGAGCAGGCAGGGACCAGAAGGCTCCAGGGAAAGGTGCCCTGTAGTGTTTCAGGAAGGTGTGGATGAGCAGGGAATATAGCAGGGTACACTGAGTTCAATCCGCAGGACCACATTTAACACACACACACACACACACACACACACACACACACACACACAGACACAGCCACACTCTGTCATCTTAGCATGGAGAAAACTCACAAAGTTCAAAGTCAAGTTCACCCACACCATGCGTTTGAAAGCAGACTAGTCTACATGAGACCCTGTCTCAAAAAATAAAAAATAAAGAAAGGATGAAAAAAAAAATAAAGTGCAAAAAGAAATTTCACTGTGCTAGCCAAGTACAGACCAATAAATGGATTCTGGTAGAAGAGGAATAGCCAGCTGAAAATACAATTGGAACACATCCTTTCCAGAAAAGCAGCTGTAAAAAGGAGCAACCTTGAGTAAATCACAAAACATGTGCTTCTTGTATATATATGCTTTATGTATAAAATATATTAGTCTTAACAGAAATGGAAAAGCTCTAAAAAGTTTGCTGTTTAAAGTACCCTAAGCCTTCCTCTGAATCAATTGAGGAAAAAGTCAATGAGATTCTGATATTAATCTTGTTGGTTTGGGTTTTGGTTGTTGGTTCTGTGATTAATAGCAAAGATATATGGATGAGAATAAATCTAAGATAGAACACGGGAGCAATGAACCATTTTTAGAAATTTCCTTCAGTCAGGCTGCTCCCTACTAAACACCAAAACTTCCTGTAAGTTCTGCTAGTGCTGTGGCACTGAGGGGGGGGGGGTAGAAAAGAGAAACAAACAGAAAGGAGGGTCTGAAAGCATTTCTAAGTTTTGGAGAAACTGCATATGGCTTAGCAATGGAGGGTACTGGCTGCTCTCCCAGAGTTCCAAGGTTCAGTGGATTCCCAGGACCTGCATGACAGCTCAGAACTGTCTGTACCTGAAAGGCACCAGGCACCTGTGCGTGAACAAATATGAAGGCATTCACAAATATTCATAAAATAAGTAAGTAAATAAATACAACTTTAAGAGGGAGGTGCTGCTCAGTGGTTACAAGCGCTGGCTGTTCTTCCGGAGGACCCAGGTTCAATTCCCCAGCACCAACATGGCAACTGAAAACTGTCAGTAACCACCAGTCAGGTCTAAAGAATCAGGTGCCCTTTTCAAGACTCTGAGTACCAGACACACTAACAGTGCAAAAACAAACATGTAGGCAAAATTCTCACATACATAAAATAATACATAAAACCACCCCAAACATTTTAATGTGTCCCGGTAGCTGGAGGTGGCCATGAGCCCTTGGGTATAACTCCAGATGTGACTCTTATTCCAGGGAGTTTCTACTTGCTCTGCAGAGGGAATGTGGTCCAAAACAGCCATAAGGTTTTATCTTTCCCAAATTCCTCCTATGAAGCTATCCAATGTGTACCTAAATGTCCCATCGCTGTCCTTTTTCACTCACCCTCCTTAGATCCTGGCTCTGGTTCAGCACCAAAGGCTGAAATACAAAAGCTCTAGCTTGGGGAGAAAACTAGGAAAGTGAGAATTATTTGCTCATGCAGAGTATACCATCTGGTCACTTAATACTCAGCCTAGCTTCTTGGGTTTCCCTCATTAGTATCAGTAAATATTAAGATTAAGAGAGCATGACTGAGCATGTTGAGCAAATAAGAGAGATCACATGGAAGGCATCTATGAGAAACACAGAGCCTGGGTCCTCTGGTGCTCTGGGTCTGTTCTAGGTTAACAATAAGCACACGCCTTTGCATTTTCACAGACTGGCCTCACTAGAGAAGTTCTAAGCTTTTTTCTTTTGGTTGACACGACTCCATGTTACTAGACTTTTTAGACGCTGTGTGGGAATGGTTACTGGACAGAGACGACCCTAAAGCCAAGGCTGTTTCAGAAGAAAGAATGGCCTTTTGTACTGAAAGGGGATCAAAGCAGACTCTGAAAGAGCAGACTGTGAGAACGTAAATCCAACACAGCTGAACTCATCAGATTAGGAAACCTAGCATTCCTTATGTTAGCCCCACACCTCCACCCTCCCACTGACATACCTGGCCTAGTAGGTTGTGTTAGTTGCAAAAGTAAAGAGCAGACACATACCCTGTCTTCACCACCAAGACCACTCAAAACCCGAACTTTCCTGAGTTGGGTAAATTAAACTTTGCAGACAGATTCTTGAATATGGAAAGCAGGAAGAGAGAGGGGGAGGGGGAAAGGGAGAGAGGAAAGGAACTAAGGAGGGAGGGAGGGGGGAGGAAGAGAAAGAGAGAGAAATAAGAATGTAAAGGAAGAGAAATAGCAGAATAAAAAGATGAAGGGCTGAAATGAGAGTAGAGAACCGTTTAGCTACAAGTTTGGCGAGGCCTTGTACCTCATAAGCCGAGGTCTCTGGTTACTGGATAGATACATAGATAAATTTGTAAATAAATTATTTGAATAATTTAGTTCTGTAAATAGTCTTCATATCAAATTATCCAGAAACTCTGCTGAAATATTAAGCAAGTCTATCTGTATATAAGAAGCCAATACCACTGGCATTCCCTCTCAGGCCTTTAAATAGAAGCATGTACCATCACTCTGCATCCTTCTCTAGAGATGTTTGTCTATGAACCAAATACCTACCCTACCCAGTTACCTTTCTGCAAGGATATTGATCACAGAGATGAGCCTGTCATACAGCAGGGCAAAATCTATGTGTGCATGAGGGAGGCCTGCAACTTTGCTTTGGTTTTCAGAACCCAGGATTGGTTGGTTGGTTGGTTGGTTGGTTGGTTGACTGGTTGGTTGGTTGGTTGGTTGGTTGGTTGGTTGGTTGGTTGGTTGGCTGGCTGGCTGGCTGGTTGGTTGGTTGGTTGGTTGGTTGGTTGGTTGGCTGGCTGGCTGGTTGGTTGGTTGGTTGATTGGCTGGTTGGTTGGTTTCTCAGCTAAGATGAGATGAAAATGAAGACTGGATGCTTACTGATGAGAACCAACCACACACTTAAATACACAAAAGTAGAACCCAAGAAGAATAAATTAAATTCTGAGGTATCAATACACAAGTCAAAATCTTACAAAGAATTTATTTTTTTAAGATTTATTTATTTATTATATATAAGCACACTGTAGCTGTCTTCAGACACACCAGAAGAGGACATCAGATCTCATTACAAATGGTTGTGAGCCACTATGAGGTTGCTGGGATTTGAACTCAGGTCCTCTGGAAAAGCAGTCCATGTTCTAACCACAGAGCCAACTCTCCAGCTCAGAATTTATATTGTTGATTGTGAAACAACTCTACCTGTCCGTGTGGACTCTTGGGAAAGAGTGTTGATGATGAATAGCATACTTAAGTACTCTGCTTACACAATTCTAATTGTTTATCCCTCTGTAAAATAAGAAAACTTGTGTTAGCAGTGCTTATATTCAATAGTCAAGGGCTAGAGCAAACCCACACTTCTCAGAACAAAAGCTTGATCTCAGGTGACTCGGCAATCAGAGCACTGAGAACAAATCTCAGAGATAAAGAGACTGCCTCTGCCAAATGTCCTGCTTCTTCTGCCCAAGTTTTTCATAACACTGAAGTACCAGAGTACCAGGGATGTAACCAGAAGGCTACAAGTGTTTTACTTGACATTAGCAATGCACAGGGACAGTGTTGACAAGCTTTGAGTTGAGCAACTGTCACCATGGATATGTTTCATTTAAAAATGAAGTATTCTATTTAAGAATCATAATGTTACCTGTTGAAATTAAGTACAGAACACACTTAAGTACATTCTTAAACAAAACCATGTGTTTAAGAATCTGGAGCCTGTTGTTTAGTCAAGTTGTCTTGGCTGGCACTCCCCTGCAGGGAAGGCAAGAGACCATTTAAAGAACAAGAGTAACATTCATTGAAACTTGGGCCTTGTTGTGCACATAATGATAATAAGAAGCTTGAAGGTTGCTTTGAAGGAAACTATGCAACCTTTCTTTTTGTGGGGAGCCCACCCCAGGCTCTTTAAGGAAAGACAAGCTCTTTCCACTAGCAGAAGAGATTCAGGGTAACTTGGGGATTCAAGTCGTCCATTCATTTCTGCCCAACTTTAGGACCTATTTTAAGTTTGAGGTCCTTCTTTCCAGGATCAAAGACTTAACTTCCATATGAGAAACTCGACCAAGCTGTGATTTCCGGTGATGTTGTAGTATTGGCAACCAGACAGCTCAACTTTTATTTTTAACAGTATCAAATCTGTGGGAGGAAAAAAAATTCGTGTTAGGACTATGTTAGGGCTACCCCGAAAGCTCTCTCCTCATTAGGCAAAGAATTGAACCACGACTTTAAAGACCTTAGCTTTTCCTTTTGTCTGTAAACATTCCATTCCACTAGAAATATGCTATCACGCCACATTCCTTACCCAGACTATTGCTGCCTTCAGGGTCAAGCACAGCAGCTGCTTGAGTCCCCAGGCCTGTACATTCCATCACAATCACCGCACGTGATCATTTCGGTTTGATGACATTGAGTGCCATGGATTACTAGGCTTATGTTTTCCATTGCCAATGGGCTCAGGCCTAACCAGTAAAGGTGTATCTATTAGAGAAGAGAGTGTCTCTCCCAGGACTACTTCTAGTACGCATTTTGTCAATCAGGGAGCATGCAGGCAAGAGACAGAAACCACACGCTCAATGAAGGAAGACTACTGCAACTCTAAAGACCTATTAACCATGGCAATGTGTAGTTTATTGCTAAGAAAAAAAAATTAATATTTATTTACTTTATGTATATGTGTACACTGTTGCTGTCTTCAGACACACCAGAAGAGGGCGTTGGATTCCATTACAGATGGTTGTGAGCCACCATGTGGTTACTAGGTATTGAACTCAGGACTTCTGGAAGAGCAGCCAGTACTCTTAACCACTGAGCCATCTCTCCAGCCCCAGAAAGGAATTTTTAAAAGTATGATATAAAAATAGGGTACTCACAAACTATGGACAACACTTTTTAGACTAAGGAACAAGCAAACAGAGGCATGCTTAGGAATGTAGGAAAAGAGCCAAGACAAGATTCAGGCCTCTTAGGAAGTGCCTCAGTTGCATAAAATGTCACCCCACTAGGATAAAACCACAACTTCTATGTCCTTGATGGGGCCATGGGAGCAATCTATTGCCTAGAGGATACTGGCAGAGAAACACACACACACACACACAGAGAGAGAGAGAGAGAGAGAGAGAGAGAGAGAGAGAGAGAGACAGACAGACAGACAGACAGACAGACAGACAGACAGACAGTGTTCATTTTCTCTATTCAGGTTGAAATCGTAAATAGGCAATGAGCAATGTTGTGAGTCCAGTGTCCAACGGGTTTTCATCTCTGAGGCTTATAGCTCTAGACCCTGAGAATCAGAGACTTGTGGGTTTATTGCTCTGAGCTTTCAGAGCCTGAAGCTCTCAGCAGCAGGCCTTGAGAAGTAGAAGCTTAAGGCCCTAGACTTTCAAAGCCAGAGACTTGCAGTACTGAGGCTTGATTCAAGAGAATCGAGTACCAGGCTTGATTCTCTGGGCTTTCAGTGTGAGTGGCCTTGTACTGCAGAGAGCTTCTGGTGCTCCTTACAGAAATTTTGGCAAATACTTGTCACTGGGCTAGGAGGAGGAACTAGGATCAGATATGAGTATTTGCATCTGGGCTAATGCAGGGATCAAGGTAAGCACAGCCAAGGAACAAGTGACTTCCCTTCTTGTCTTGATAATCCTGTTAGACCCCCAGACCAGTGACTCCGGGGACTTTGTTCTTTGCCTTGATCATTGCTTATTGCTTCGTTTGATTGCTACCTGGTGTGATCTCTTCGTTCTTTTCCTCGTTTGATCACTTTGTCTTTGATCTGAGACCTGACTGCATTCTTTGAATGTGCCTAGATTGATAGAAAGGCAGACTGAGAACAAAATAAAGCCATTTCTGCCTCAACACTGGCCGGAGTCATGTTACAATGTTGTCCAATTGTCTTTTTCTTTTCGGTCCTCATTCCCTTCCTTGAGACCCTGGACTGACTGAGCTGCCTTTGTCATTATACCTAAAAGTGAGTATGATTAACTCAAGACCCACAGCACTTCACCTTTGGAGGCTTTCTAGATCTTTCTCAACAGCCGGGGTCTGCACTCCCTTCACCTGGCTCTTTGCAGTCTTTAACCTTCCACCCCCTCAGCTCTCCTCATACTGTTCCCTTCCAGCTTTTCACTCACCGTCTCAGTTCCCAACTCTTCTCTGGAGCTCTTCAGTGACTTCCTAGCTTCAAAGTTAGCCAAGAGTGTGCAGCCTCAGGAGTTCCCCAGGGCCTACAGACTCTCACATCAGCCTCACCACCTTGTAAGTGATGCTTTGAAATACCAACCAAGTGCCTAGTCTGGAAACCCCAAGGTTTTGTCTGCTCTAAGTGCAACCAGCTCAGCTACTCTGCTTGTAATAAAGACAATAAGCAACCAGTAGAGAGCTACTGGGATGCTGTATTGGGGCCTTTTGTTACCAGACAGATGGTACAAGGAGGCCTGATCTGAGGAGAGAAGTAGCATGCTCATTTGTTCAGAAAAAGGGAATGGTATGCTTGGATCCTGCTTCCAGTTTTACCAGCCACAAGCTTTTAATATGCAGTTTCCTCCTACCAATCACAGCCTTTTTGCTGAGTCTTAGGGAAACTTTTTTTCCTCTTCCACTGTCCTGAATAATAACAGGAGGATGGGTGTGGCTGGTGAACAACTGTAAGAAGATCATGGTCAAAAGAAATCTCTAGACATTGTTGGGTGTTGTCTACAGCAGTCATGACCGGGGCAAGTCCCCTAAAGCACTAGTGGCTGGCTCTTCATGGTTTTCATGGCTGGTGTGGATTTTTCTCAGGGCATCCAAGAGGGGTTCTAAGCATCCATGATGACCATTGGGCTGATGGTCAAATAAAGTCTTCTTGATTGACAGGCCATTGCTTAAGGTGGCTGGGCACAAGGGAAAGATCCCACAGCTGTCAACCAAAAAGTCAAATGTCACTCCTGACAGCATATTCAAAAACTGTTCCCAATAAAGACCCCTCGTGACACAAACACTCTGGGCAATTATTAACAGTGTTTCACTCCCATCCAGATGACAAGAGGGAAACCAGGCTCATTATCTGTCTCAGCAAGGCCAGCTGTGGGCTGATCTGTTCTCTGCAACAGGAAGGGAGGAAAACAGACAGAAAAAGATAAAAAAGAAAGAAAGAAAGAAAGAAAGAAAGAAAGAAAAACAAAGGAAGGAAGGAAGGAAGGAAGGAAAGAAAGAAAGAAAGAAAGAAAGAAAGAAAGAAAGAAAGAGCAAGCTCTGGGAAGAATCAACACTTGGAAGAAAGAGAAGAAGGAAAGAACTATTCATAAGAAAGGAGAGAAAGCAGAAGAGTTTGTTGCTGTGGAAACTAAAAAAAAAAAAAAAAAAAAAAAAAGATTCCAAAATAAAAATAAAGTAGTCACATAGAAAGTGAAGAAAAACATCCATTGGATTTAACAAGATGTGTTTCAAGGTATGGAAGAAAAGAGAGATGAGCAGAAAAGAGCAGAAGAACTTTTAAATATAAAAAAGCATTAAGAGTTGTTAACAATGGCTATTGAGTCCTGAGGATGCAAAACATTCCTGTTATAAACAGGGCATAACAGGAGAAAGCACCTCAGAGGCCCTGCCAAGGTGTCTGCTGAACAATAAAGCCATGTGACAGGACTAGTACAAAAGGAAGTTTACTGGGGGAAGGGAGCCAAGGAGTAGAGCAGGAACCTGGAAAGGGGTGGGGGCAGGGAAAGAGGGGCAGAAAAGGACAGAAAGAGAGGAAAGAGGAAGAGAAGAGGCCACTGGAAACGTGTGGGTAAGGGGGGGGGAGGAGAGGAGAGAGAGACTCAGAGAGAGAGAGAGAGAGAGAGAGAGAGAGAGAGAGAGAGAGAGACTCAGAGAGAGAGCCATTATGGACACCTTTGCCCTTCCGTGAATCTTTGTGAAGCAGTTAGGACAGGACAGGCCGAGTGAATCAGACAACAGCCCACTGGCAAGTTCTGCACTTCCTTGTTTAGCCCTCAGGTGATAATTCTAAGGACAGCGATGTTCTCTCCAACCATTAGATTGTTTGAAAGCATTTCCTCCTGATACCAGAATCTTCAGTCCTTCATACCAAATGGTTCCCTTAGCCTGGTTCTTTTCCATGTTCTAGCCTCTCCCATAATGAGTCCCTCCCTCCTTTCCCATGTGCTTCTCACTTGTCCTTGAGAAAATGTCTTAACTGTCCTCCTGCAAATTCCTGGTTTCATACACTTAAGTCAAGGTCAAACTCACTCACCTACAAGGGCAAAACAACACAGCGGGCACATAACTTCATTCACATACTAAATACATGAGAACATTCTTTGTTTTCACAAGAACCTATACTATACCAGGTTTTTGCCTTGAATAAAATTGCCTTTATCTTTCATTTTCTTAATATGACAAACAGAATGAAGAAACAGTAATAAAGAAAAGACAAAAGTCATGAAAAGAAGACAAGGCTACTTTGTAACCACTCTTTCCAAGTGGGCCTGTAGCCTTCTGTTGCTAGATCTGTAGACCTCTCAGAAGACAGAAATTCAGATGTTTTGTGAAATAAACTATGTTGTCAAAAATGTTAATCTCAACTGGGCAGTGGCATACACCTTTGATCACAGAGGGAGGCAGATCTCTGTGAGCTGGAGACCAGCCTGATTTACAGAGCATGTTCCAGAACAGCCAGTGATGCACAAAGAAACCCTGTCTTAAAAAACAGTCAAGGGCTGGAGAGATGGCTCAGTAGATAAGAGCACTGACTGCAATTCCAGAGGTCCTGAGTTCAAATCCTACCAACCACATGGTGGTTCACAACCATCTGTAATGAGATCTGATGTCCTCTTCTGGTATATTCAAAGATAGCTACAGTGTACTTACATATAATAAATAAATCTTCAAAAAAAAAAAAAGAAAGAAAAACAATCAAACAAAAAGACACTTTAATCTCTACAAGAATTCCAATTTTTGCCAAGGCTAAAACACAGCTACTAAATCACCACCAGTATGCTACTTCCAGCACCATAAATTGAAATAAGTGTTTATCTTAAGATACTTGCTTCTTTTAAAGTGGTGGCTATGTAATTATGCCTTTGACAGAGATCAGTCACTTTGTTTCTGCACCCATTCTTGGTATTGTGATGTATCTGATTTTTAGCCCATCTTTGCAACACTGCTTATAGTACTCGAAGGTCAAGTTACTTTTCTTCCCAACTATGAAAGTAAGTAAATAAACAATGTGAAGATATGTGCATCCAAAACAGAAAGGTGGAGTGAAGCTAGAAATTAAGTTATCAGATGGCTCAGCAGTTAAGGGCACTGACTGCTCTTCCAGAGGTCCTGAGTTCAATTCTCAGCAACCACATGGTGGCTCACAACCATCTGTAATGAGATCTGATGCCCTCTTCTGGTGTGTCTGAAGACAGCTACAGTGTACTTATATATAATAAATAATACATCTAAAAAAAATAAAATGTATGGCAGTAATCTCACTGTCAGTCTGCGTACAATAAAGCAGGTACAACCAGCATTCATGCAGACAAAAAGTGAGGGCTCATCACCACAATGAAAACACAGGTCATACTGGGTCACTGCACTCAGCACTGCCACGACGTTCCTTTAAGTCTGTTGAGTCTATTCCAGAGGATTCCTCACACCGAACCCCAAATAATCACAACTCCCCTGTCCTTATCATCTTACATGATATCATCATTGCATGCGCTTTTCCTTGTGAGGGCTGGGACTGTGTCTCACGTCTGGCCTCCCACAGTGTAACTAGCAATAAGTAAAGTTAAGAGTTACTGCATGAATCGTATCATCTAAATAATAGCTGCCACTCTCAGAGCACTTGCCATGTATATACTGTCCTGCAGGCTTTCCCAAGCTGGACAGCACAATCTGAAGCCAACCTTCAGGTAGCCTCACTTAACTTAGGCTCTCCAGCTAGGACTCTAGAGCTTTCTGACCACGCCCTAGCACTGGCGATTGGACCTAGGTCCTCCCACACTCCAGGCAAGCATTCCCGGAAGGCTGAACTTCCTCTGTAGCTCCTTTACAATCCTCCTTTTCCCGGTGTAGTTGGGGGTTTCAGGTTGTCGATCACCAGGCTGAGCTAACAGATTCTGGTTTTAGTGCAGAATGTTTACCATCTGTCGCTAATAAGGGCAGGCATCTGCTCTTCTTTGCGCTTGGAAAAGAGAAAATAAGTGGATCAAAATCTCCCACTTCTTCCTGTGGAGATTAACTTGCATACACTCAATTTCAAGAAGCCTGATGTGAAACCTGTATTTAAATTTTAGGATTAATATTTTGAGCATTTTATAGTTCATAGGCAACTCCAGGAATGGGGAGGAAAAACGAAAAAGGTTGTTTCCATTGCCCTTGTATAGAATTTTTGGTGCAACAAGAAAGCCACTTCCTCTGACTTCGTTCCCACCACAAGTCTGGTTCTTGCCACATCCTGAGAAACTTCTGCAGCCTAGGTTGGCTGAGTAGTCATTCATTCAGCCAACTAGTAGATGCTCACAGTAAAAGAGGGGTGTACCACCAGACCTCTAAATTTTAAGTCCCACAGGGGTGGGAATGCCAGAAGGTCTACGCTAATTCCGTCTTCGCAAAAGAGCATCTTTGCAGAGCCGCCAGACCTACAAGCCCCCCGCAATTCTCGGCCTTACGCTTCCTTCCTATTGCACGTGGCCTCCTTTAGCTCCAGAATCTCACCTACCTGCAATCTCCACGTGAAGAACCGCAGCGGCAAGACTCGCAATCGCCCCGCCCCGCCCAGCCTAGCCCCGCCCCCGGCCCGCCCATTCGGCCAGCGCTGATCTAGGTCTCCGCAGGAGCCCGCCCGCTGCTCACTGCTGCGGCTGCGCCTCCTTGTTCCCAGCGTCACCACTGCCGCCATGCCCGGAGGGCTGCTTCTCGGGGACGAAGCCCCCAACTTTGAGGCCAATACTACCATTGGCCGCATCCGCTTCCACGATTTCCTGGGAGATTCGTAAGTGGCCACCGTGTTGCCCTGCCTTGTGACGGGTCCCCAGATCTACCTGCCCCGCTTCTTTCTGTGCTGCGCTCGGCCGCGCCACGCTGCTGGCTTAGCCCCTCACCGGTTCCCGCACGTGCCCGCCGCCGGGGTCCTGCGGAACATCACCGGGTGTTGCTGGGGACCTGCGACCTCTGACCTGCCCTGCGCCGATCAGCAGATCCTTCCCTGACCCAGCATGGCTGGGCTGGCCTGGGGAAGGAGGACTTTGCCAAGGACGGTTTTTTGTCCATTTAACGTGGCTTTGTATACAGTGCTGGGTTTGTGTCATGGTCGATCCGAAAGCCCAGGGGAGGTTGTGGAGGGTCTTTTGTTGTTTGAGGTCACTTCCCTGGCCGCTCGCCCAGGGTCGCACTGCTGGTCCTCCCGCCGCTCTAGAATTTGCACCCTGCGGAAGGTGGGTGCCTAAGGCCAAAGTTAGAGCACACGGGCACAAATTAAGGGCTGTCCCGACGTTATCTGAAGTCCTGCTTAACTTCGGGGCGGGTTATTTGCGGACTTCTGGGTTCTTTTTTAAAACTACCGTACCAAGTAAGTAGCCAAAAGTTTTTGTTCAAAGCCTCCTTCAGTGGTCAAAAACAAGATTATTTGTAACAGCTTTGGGAGGAACCAGGAACACTCTGCCGTGATTCTAGAAGAAGCAATGCTTTGAGGGAAAGGCTGATAAGCTCCAGGGACCATTTTGCCACCGTAGGCCATTCCAAGGCTAGGACACTGTACCTCCCACTTTTGAAACTCTTTTGTTTCCCAGTGGTCCCCTCCCCCTCTGCCTTGCATCAGCCCTGGCCTTGTTGCTGATAGCAACTGTGGTGGCCATAATGGCTAGGAGTACACCGGTATTGTCTTAGTTTTACAGCTCCTGAGTGCACACATTGTAAGATGCTTAGTTTCAGTCTGAGTTTTGCATACGTGTCAGGCTACACTGAGGTTCTGGAGTTTCAGCGCCCAACTACTTCATATCTAGTATGTATGAGAGGACAGAGCAGTATATGAAACTCCTCAGTGACCAGGCAGGGAAGTAAGCATTAGAGAATCAGTCTTTTCAAAGAGGTAGACTAGAAAAAGTAGCAAATGGGACCTTCAGACCTTGCAGGGGAAAAGTCTAGAACTCAGCATGACTGCCAGTCTCGGAGCTCAAAACCTAGTGTTAATATTTATCCAAGACGGCCCACGATTTACGCAGTGTTCCTTCCAATCCGTCTGCAGCCCACACCCCCCAGGACATGTGAGATCTTGCTGGAACCCTTCATTGGTATGAACTAGAGATAAATATGAATCTGGAGCACATGAACTGTGAAGACAGCCACACTGGAGTGGGGGGGGGGGTCTGAGATTATTTATTGATCTAGATCTGATTTAAAACGTTAAGTTTTCCTGCTTCGTCCAAAGAACTGTTTTGTTCCAGCCACTAAGGAGATTGTTGGGAAGATTCTAACTTCAAGGCTAAGCCAATTTAGTGAGGCTCTGTCTCTAACAGCTGAATAAGCCAATGAAGTGGTATCTTAAGATGAGGTAAATGTATAAAGAAGCATAACAGTGTGCTTAGCACCAGGGAGTCATGATACACCTTCGATAACCAAGACAGACATTTACACCTGTGTGACATACATGGAATTTGCCTAGTTTTTCTAAACTCCATTCTGTAGATGATCTCAAATCAGTTTGCCACTTACAGACTCAAATGTCCTTTGGAGGAGAAAAATAAAAAGAACTTTAAGCATTACTTTACCCATGACCATTAGGAACAGCCAATGTGGGAGCTGTGTGGTCTGAGGATGTAGAAAAACATCTTATGTATCCCAGGGTTCCTCACTAATCAAAACAACTGCACCACAAGTTTTCTGGTAGACACCATTCGGGTAAAGGGAGGAAACCTTTGGTCTTTAGAAAATGAGGAAGGAAGGGGTATAATGTAATTGAATTTCTCCAAAGATTAGTGAAAGCGGGCCAGGGAAGCCGTTCCTGGAAGACCCTGAGATACACTGAGGTGTGTGAAGGGGTGGTGCACAAATGTAATTCACCAGCATGACTCAGCAAAATGCGTTGCCTCGAACTTTTAACAAGTTCTAATTTTCCTATAACAGTACATAAAGAAATGCTCTGTCCCTTTTTTTATTTTTACTTTTCCTGCAACTTATAGAGCCTTTGTCTTAAGTCTCATCTGTCCTTTTCAATAGAACCTAAGGCCTAAATGTGACAGCTAGATTAAGTCTTGAAAGATGTGTGTTGCTTTCACTGCCCCATATTAAAGAGGAGAGGAACCAAAAAAAGAAAAAACTAAACATCACACATCCGTCTTCAAGATAACTCTTTTCCACCAGAGGGTTTCCCATCCTTTTAGGCCTTGTGAGTTGAGTGGCAGGTACAGGGGAGGGCAGGAGCTTCGTCTGCTTTGCTCAGTGAGGCCAGATTGTGTAATCTTCTAGTTTGGGACCTTGGCCCTGGATGGCTCAAGCAGTTTCCTCTGAGCTTGAAAGAGCTGTCACCAAGGAGAGGAAAATGGACTCTGTACTCTGAAGTTTCTCAGGAACTCAGTTTGAATCATCCTCAAAATCTGTACAATGTTAACCTTAGACATGGATTAGATTGTAATTTTTACCTAAGAACTAACTGTTGATGGGGAACTCTACATTGTAGGATATCTGTATTTTCTGCTTAAGAAAGAAACTGCAACTGTTAAGTAGTATTTTGTCTTGGTACAAATATGGGCTCGTTGTTCAACAGGTTAGATCAGCCTAGTGGCTTTATGAAAGATTTTATATCTGCTTGCTTCCAGAAAGCCAAGTGCCAAGCTGAATTTTATTTACCTACAAGTCTGAGTCTGGAGCTCTCTGCTCTGGGTTACATAATCTGTTTATTATTATAATCAGTTTGGATTTGGGGCATAGTAGGAGATGAATTTCAAGGACTGTGCTAGGGAAAAAAAGGCTTAAGGCATATTTCAATAGGGTGCTTGACTTGAATAGCACAAATTTTATTGACTGAAAAGGCTGGGGTGTGGTGGTCCACACCTTTATCCCAAGCTCTCTGGAAGGCGAAGGTCAACCTGTCTCTGAGTTCAAGGCCAGCCTAATCTAGGTTTGTTTTTTTTTTTTAAGTGACACCCTAAATGAATCCTTTTGAACCATTTATTTTGATTGAGATGTGTGTGTGTGTGTGTGTGTGTGTGTGTGTGTGTGTGTGTGTGTGTGTGTTGATATTGGAGCTGTCCACTTGGGCTTCTCTAGAGACAGGGTTGGGACTAAAAGGTTTAAATGTCTTCATTATGCAGACATTTTAAGTGCAAATACTGAGTGTTTCATTCCGAGTGGTGATGCTGACTTTCCATTCAGTTGTGACCTTCTTCTTCATTCCAGATGGGGCATTCTCTTTTCCCACCCACGGGACTTTACCCCAGTGTGCACCACAGAACTTGGCAGAGCAGCAAAGCTGGCGCCAGAGTTTGCCAAGAGGAAGGTTAAGTTGATTGCTCTTTCAGTCGACAATGTTGAGGACCATCTTGCCTGGAGCAAGGTATAGTTCTATGATCTGAGGTATATATGTGTGTGTGTAATATATATTTCTCCTTTCTTGTTGCCTCCCACACGTTCCTACTAGCCTTTGTCTTCTGAGATGCACTGTCTTTCTATATGCTAATGATAATGGGTAGCCACAGCGCCCTCCACAGCTTTGAACAGAACCAGGCAGGACTAGGGGGAGAAGCAGCTGAAGGTTGAACTGTGCATCAGTAGTTGATGATTTGATGCCTATGCAGTGAAAATCCCGTAAGAATCCTAATAGAGTCCCATGATCTGGTTTGCTAAACGAGTGGGCTTTCCTGGAAGGTTAGGTATTCCTGGGGCATAGAAGCTCCATCCTGAATTTGTACATCTATTCATCTGCCTCCTTTGTAAATGCATTTCTCTAATTTTGTAAATTCCAACAAGTGAACCAGTCCCACAGAAAGGATCCTAAGTGTCCCAGTTTTTTAGTCAGCTTGGAACTTGTGATTGGTATCAAAAATTGGGATAATCTTCTTGATCTGATGCTTCTGTGGAATCTGCTATCTCTGCAGGTAGATAATGTCCAAGTTGAGTTGAAGAGTTGGTAATGGTATACATTGTAGAGCTGATTGGTTGTTGGAGGGAGAAATGCCTGTACACTTGCTGAATGACCAGAGAGGTCAGGGAAGTCTTTGTGTTTGTTAGTAAGAAAACAGAAAAAGTCACTTTGCTTTCCCCTCTTCTGTATGAGAAGTATTGATTGACATGTGTTATGAGTCTGAAGTTTCATAGAATGTAACTTGGTTTCTGAGATAAAAGTTTATATAAACCTCGGATTCAGAATTCACTGGTTAACTGGAAGTCAGACTTCTACTTTGTGGTGATCTCTGTGTTGTTAGGTCCAATGATAGCTTCTCAGTCACCATCTTCTCTGGTTTATCAGTAGGATTCAGCCCAATTGATCTCTCCAAACCTCTGCTCTGGCTTTTCAGGATGCTGACCAGGCTTAGAATTGTTCTTCATTGTCTCCCAGTTCCTAATTGGTGCTAAAGTTGGCCCAGGCTTACTTCATTCATGGACCACTTCTCTCTGGTGAGCTCTTCCACTCACCAAGATAAACTAAAGATAAGAGAGTCCCATCTGTCAGGACTCTCCTGGCCCCCAGGTAGTAAAACATGGTCTCCTTGGCACCTCCCTGGCCATACAGACATGTTGAATCTAGCATGTATAAAAGTGGACACCATGATCTATTTCATTCCAGCTAATAGCTGCCACACTTTGGAGTTTCTAAGTTGGAGCTCCAGGGCTATTCTTAACTCCTCGTGTTTTCACAACCCTGACCCTGTCTGGTTTATCCACACACTCATTTGATACAGACACCCTGTTTTAAATACATCCACCCACCTTACCTGGACTATACTGCTTTGCTGTTTTCCCTCAAATGACACCTCATTATAACCCTTCTTTCTGTCTTTATCTAAAATTATAACACCTGATCGTACTTCATATCTCCTCTTTAGCCCTTGTCTAAGTCTCTACATATTGCTTGTCTGGCCATTATTATTTTTCTCCCTTGGGAGTGGGGGGTCCAACAGGAGTAAATTAATTACTGCTCCAAAAGTTCTCAGTAGAACCACTGAGGGCTGGAGAGATGGCTCAGTGGTTAAGAGCACTAGCTGTTCTTCCAGAGGACCCAGGTTCAATTCCCAGCAACTACATGGCAGCTCACAACTGTCTCTAACTCCAGTTCCAGGGAGTCTGACACCCTCACGAAGATGACGCAGTCAAATCACCAATATACATAAAATAAATATGTTACTAAAAAAAGTTCTTAGTATAGGTGAAAGGATTTGTTGAATAAATGAATAGAAATGGTCTGTTTTGGGCAGAAGTATTACTTGGACTGGATGTTTTAAAATGGCTTTGCTACAATATACCACATAATACCTCCCATTTCTATGTATGTACTGAGCACTGTCAGTCATATGAAATTGAATAAAAGGTAGCACTTTGGTGTGTGCATTGGGCTACATTCCATGGTCCTTTCACACCAATTAATCCTAAATGTCTAGGATCAAAAGGGTGATGCGTAGGAGATTAAACAGGGTTGTCATCTTCCCTGAGGTGGATTTTTTTCATTCTATATACCTTGGCAACCGGTAACTGGCTTTTCCACCACTTCCTCATGGGCAGTTTCTCAGTAGATTCTGTCGAAGCCCTTTACCATAAGCCAAGGGGTATTGGAATGACTTGCTCAAGCTCACACAGTTGAAAAGGATCTGAACCTCAAGGTTCTTTCCGTGCTATATGGTAAAGAGGGAAATTGTCCAGACTTAGGGTAAATAATGTGGTTCTCTGGTGTCTGTGAGTGTAATGTCCTTTCAATTAAACAAGTGACGAGGTCAGGAATTGATGTATCAATACTCAGTAATGTCTATCAATATCAAAATATAAATAAATCACAGAAGAATTCAAAGTTTGTCGTTACATAACACGCCTAGATAGGACCATGCCCTGGGTCATTTCTTCTGCCTCCTTAGAAGTTTCCAAACTTGTGTTGTTCTGGAATAGAAAATAAATCCAATTGTGCAAAACCGGTGCCTGCTTCGATCTAGACCTGATGACTTAGGAAGGCTCCAGGTGTGCTGGCAGGAAACTGCTTTGGTTCTAATTTGGCTGGTAACAAAATAAGGGAGCCAGTGACCCACAACAAAAGGCCACTTCAGGCAATAAAATGAATGAATGTGTTAGCCATTTCAGAGAGATTTGTGTCTCCTCTCATCTCCAAAGAAATGCAAACCAATCCCAACAGCTTTAAATCTGCCATTCTGTCGATCTGGGATCCACTCTGAGCTTCACTAAATAATAAACTCACCTTTTTCTAATTTTAAATCCCCTTCCCTGTTGCTTCCTAAACTCCTAGTTACCTTCCACACTTTCCTACAGTAGATTCTGCATAGACTTACCCACATGGTCTCCTTAATATCCCTCTTCTCCCCAAAAGGCCTTGCTCTTCCTAGTGAAAACCTTTACCTGTCTTTCAGAGCCCAGGTAGAGATTATGCTCCTTTCTTGAAGCCTCCCCTTCCTCCTCAGTCCTATCCATTTTCAAGGGAGCTCAATGTGGGAAAGGCCTTGGCCTATGCATATCACGCTCTGCTAATATTCTTTTGAGTAAATAATTGCTTGCCATGAGAAGTATCTGTTCATGCATCTTATTAAAATTCCTTAGAGAACATGACTATGATGTCGGGTCCTTGGCTTGCAAAGTGATGACTCTTAGCCTGATGAGATGCCGAGAGCCAAGAACCGAGGTAGGTTTAAGAGTCTCGCTCCCCTTTCTCTTGTTTCAGGACATCAACGCTTACAATGGTGAAGCACCCACAGAGAAGCTGCCATTTCCCATCATCGATGATAAGGACAGGGACCTTGCCATCCTGTTGGGCATGTTGGATCCAGCAGAGAAGGATAGTAAAGGCATGCCTGTGACGGCCCGTGTGGTGAGTCATAACGCCATGTAAATGCTGAGCCAATCCAACAAGAAGATGTACAGTTGTGAGACAGCTGTATGCTAGTGACTGTGCCCTTTATTATGTGCTGGTGCAGAGCGGCTGCGATATTCAGCTAAAATTTCTGTTTAATTCGTAGCTGTTGGATATCTATGCATAAGTAAGTGGTATATCCAAAACTTTTCTAGAGCTAGAAAATCTTATCTGTACGTCTCCTACTGGCTGTCCTTAAAGCAGTTCTGACAGGACAATCCAGAACTTTCTTGTAGGTCATTTGCTCGCTGGGGAACAAGCCTAATCTCCAACTAATACACAGCCCGTGTTACTAATGTACTAATGTATTTATTTATATAATGAATTGCAGCTCACATTCGTAATAAATACGTTCACAATAGCCCTCTTAAGTGAACTAGTACTAGGTCAAGCCTGAGGCTCGACCCTGAAAAGTTTACATTGCAATGTTTTTCTATCTGGGACAGTAAGCTAGAAAGCGTCCTGCGACCCAGACAGAACCTTGTTCTCTCACTCACTCCTTCGTTCTGTTTCCAGTCGCTTAGTGACTCCAGCTCTTTCTGGGGGCTTTGCATCAGGCTTTAAAACAAGGTACCCCAAAACTGTTACACAGGAGCAAGGTAGTTAGCCCGTGAGAGTGTTTGCTGCCAGCCCTGAGGATCTGATTGGATTTCTGGAACCCACATGGTGCCCGAGAGAACCAACTCCTACAATCTGACCTATGACCTCCTTTCTCACATTGGCACAGTTGTACACCCACACCCTCACACAAAAATAAATAAGATTTATTTAAATTTTTTTAATCATACAACTGTTAGAGCAGTGGTTCTCAAACAACCCTTTCACAGAGGTCACATCATATTCTGAATATCAGTATTTACATTATGATTCATAATTAGCAAAATTACAGTTATGGAGTAGCAACAAAATAACTCTGTGGTTGGGGGTCACATGAGGAAGTATACCAAAGGGTCACAGCATTGGGAAGGTTGCGAACCCCTGTGTTAGAGGAAGGGTGTTAGGACTAGGAGGACTCTTTCCCTCCCTAGTTTGGCTACGTTATAACTAATGAGCTCCGTTTTCCTTTGCGGGTTCTGTTTTCTGACTGGGGAGAACTCAGGAACCTGAGTGTCCAGAAGCAGTTTTACTGTCGTGTACTAAAGAATGCCCATGTGTGTGCTTTCCAGGTGTTCATTTTTGGCCCTGACAAGAAATTAAAGCTGTCTATCCTCTACCCAGCCACCACGGGCAGGAACTTCGATGAGATTCTCAGAGTGGTCGACTCTCTCCAGCTGACAGCCTCAAAGCCAGTTGCCACCCCAGTTGATTGGAAGGTAAAGCTGCCTAAGAACTGGATACCCAGCTTGTCCAAAAGATCCAAAGGACAGTCTTGTGGCCACTTTCAGGGTCTGGGTTTCTTGGGGCTTTTTTTATTGTCCCAGTATAGTGTACCAGGGATTTGTTTTAAGAGATTATTCACACTGTTTGTATATAACACAAACTGTGGTTTTTTGCTAACCCTTTAAAATTCCAACATATAGGTCACAATGATCCTTTTTTCATCTGGAAGTTAAACATTCCTAATCCAAAAATCTCAGCTCCACAATACTCCAAAAAAATCCAGGACTTCTTGAGGATATGATGCATTTCATATTTCGATGTTTGGAGGTTAGGGATGTTCAGCTGGGAAGTGCACATACTCCATATTCAAAAACGCCCAAATATAAAACATTTCCTTTTCAGATACAGGATACTTAACACAGACAAATTTTTTAAAGCCTTACATCTACTACCTGATGAGCAAACTATTGCTAGTTGGGGTGGGACTTGATGGAGCTTATGGTCCCTGCGTTCTAGAGACCACGGCTGGAGGATCGTAAGCTCAGCCTAAGCTAATAGCAAGGTCCTGTCTCAAAAATCAGGAGGGATGCAAAGCTTGATTGGCTGCCTCACCTCTCGCAGTGGCTGTGTAACTTGATGTACTGATATAGCATCTGTCTCTTAAGCCCCAACCTTTTAAACATATAAGTCTTTGAAACTTGCTTAGAAACATGCTGGGGGTAGGGGGAGTGTCTCATGTAACCCAGGCTGGCTCACAACCATTTTGCCGAGAATGACCTTCAGGTTCTGATCATCTTACTTCTGGCCCAAGTGCTAGGATCTCAAGGATGTGTCCCCATGCCCAGTTATAAATGCAAATGGTCCTGGGAACTAAGCCTAGGGCTTTGTGCACACCAGGCAAGCACTCTGCCTTCAGAATCAATCCCCACCGCCACCCCGTTTAAAACAGGAGTTTAGAGTTTATCTTAATCTGCCTCAGGCTCCAGTGTGCTGAGATTACAGACATGTACTACCACCCCCAGATTGTGCACAAACTTGTCTCATACCTAAGAGAGATCTCTGCAGGTAATAGGACAAGAGAGTCTTGGTGTTGCTTTCTCCTCTGTGTGGTGACTTGAATATTGGGTTTTGGCTTATCTGACAGGCAAGTCATCTACATTTCCAGCAAGTGGTGTGGGGCACAGGAGGTGAGGGAATCTAGCCTGATCCAGTCCAGTAGGATCTGTAAACTGGGGATGGGAGTAGGTTTTGAGTTAAACTTCGAGTAGTGGCCAGCTATGGTAGAATTTAAAACAGGACTGTTCCTACTTAAGATGGAGAAACACTCTCCTAACGTCATGTAAGACAAGTTCCTCACGAAGAGAGTAAGGAGTGCGCACATTGACTGCTTTTCCAGACCTTTAAATATTACTGTGAGATTGAATTGCACCATTCTTAATGTCCCCCAACAGAATGGAGAAAGCGTGATGGTCGTTCCCACCCTCCCTGAAGAGGAAGCCAAACAACTTTTCCCTAAAGGAGTCTTCACCAAAGAGCTCCCGTCGGGCAAAAAATACCTCCGTTATACACCCCAGCCTTAAGTCTTTTCGGGAATTGGGGCTGCGGCTGCGCCCAGCACTGGAACCTGAGGAAGGCAGCTCACCAGCCGTGGGTCCTTGCAGTTCCATAGAAAGATTGTGGCGTGGTCACAGCCGAAGTCGTGTAGGTCGCTCGCTATACTAGTGGCTCATTAAACGAAAATGGCACCAAACCTTCTCAGGATTCTTCACTCTGTGCCTGCGCCAGCATTCCTCCCCTCCGCCCATCACAGCGCCCAGATGACCAGCTTTCTTTGAAATGAATTATGTGTTGGTGACTCCTTAGGTCCCTGCAGGGTCTGTAATCAGCAAGGTAGTGTCAATGTGGGCTCCATGCTAGAATGAGAAACACCTTTTTAGCTTTTGGAAGGGAATCTTCTATTACCCATTTTGGTGAGCGCTAAAATGGGGAGAAACTTTCAATTCTGGACTTTTCAGTAAATAAAGTGGGAGCAGCCCAGGAGAGTTTTCTTTAAGAAATTCATGGTGAGTTTCTGTCAAAGTGGGCCCAGAAAGCCTTTTGCCTCCCAAAGAGCGAGCAAGACAGCCCATGTACCTCCTGTAGTTCCCATGGCTGCTCTCGGATCTGTGCGAGTGAACACACACAGTGACAGCATTAAATGTCCTAGGAGTGGGCTGCCATTTCTGAATTCTGCTTTGTGAGGTTCAACAAATAAAATCCCAATCAGAAAACTGTTGTCATGTTTTAAAGTACTATATCTTAGAATGACACTATGACAGGCAGGCATGCTTCCTTGCTGGGATTGGCGTGGGTACCTTTCTCTAACAACACAAAGGCAGGTAAATCTTTGTAAACCAGGAGCCACTGAAGGACAGTATTCTTAGATGTATGTTAAACCAGTTCCCTGGTTCCTGTTTCCCTAAGTTTTGTAAGTAGGTATGCAGATCACAGGTTCTCAACCTGTGGGTCATAACCCCTTTGGGGTTCCAGCATCCCTTTCACTGGGGTCGTCAGTAACCAATGGAAAACATTTACATTACAGTTCATAACAATAGCAAATTTACAGTTATGAAATAGGAACAAAAATAATTTTTTTTGTTATAGAAATGGTATTTGTTTTTTGTTGTTGTTGTTGTTTGATTTTCCTTTTTTTATTGGAAATTTTTTCCATTTACATTTCAGATGTTATTCCCTTTCCCACCATCCAATCCCCCTCCCTTTGCCTCCATGAAGGTGCTCCCTCTCCCAACCACCCTTTCCCACCTCAGCACCTTGGCATTCCCCTACACTGGGAAAATGATCTTTCGCTGGACCAAAGGCCTCTCCTCCCATTGATGTCAGAAAATGCCATCCTCTGCTTCCTATATGTACCTCGGGCCACGGGTTTTTCCATGTGAACTCATTGGTTGGTGTTTTAGTCCCTGGAAGCTGTGGGTTTGGATAGTTGATAATTTTGTTCTTCCCTTGGAATTGCCAATCCTTTCAGCTCCTTCAGTCCTTTCTCTAGCTCCTTCATTGTGGTCATTATATTCAGTCTGATGGTTAACTGCAAGCATCCTCCTCTGTATCAGTATGGCTCTAGCAGAGCCTCTGAGGAGGCATCCATATCAGGTTTTTGCCAGTAAGCACTACTTGGCATCAGCAATAGTGCTTGGGCTTATTGGGCACATACAGGGTGTATCCCCAGGTGAGGCAGTCACTGGATGATCTTTTCTCCTATCCCTGTTCCTCTATTTGACCCTTTATTTTCCCCCTTGAACATTTTGTTCTTCTAAAACGGGCATCCACTTTCTGGCCTGCCTTCTCTTTGAACTTCATAAGTTCTGTGGATGGTTCCTTGGGTATTCCAAGCTTTTTGGGCTAGTATCCACTTATAAGTGAGTACATACTATGAGTGTTTTTTTTGTGACTGGGTTACCTCCCTCAGGATGATAGCTTCAAGTTCCATCCATTTGCCTAGGAATCTGATGAAGTCATTGTTTTTAATAGCTGAGTAGTACTTCATTCTGTAAATGTCCCACAATTTCTGTATCCATTGCTCTATTGAAGGACATCTAGGTTCTTTCCAGCTTCTCCCTATTATAAATAAGGCTGCTATGAACATGGTTGTGCATATGTCCGTGTTAGATGTTGGAGCTTCTTTTGGGTATATGCCCAAAAGTGGTATAACTGGGTCCTCAGGTAGTACTATCTCCAATTTTCTGAGGAACCATCAGACTAATTTCCAGAGTGATTGTACCAGTTTACAGTTCCACCAGCAGTGGAGAAGTGTTCCTCTTTCTCCACATCCACCAGCGTCTGCTGTCACCTGAGTTTTTTAACTTAGCTATTCTGACTAGTGTGAGGTGAAATCTCAGGGTTGTTTTAATTTGCATTTCCCTGATGACTAGGGATGTTGAGAATTTCTTTAAGTATTTCTCAGCCATTCAATATTTCTCAGTTGAGAATTCTTTAATTAGCTCTATCCCATTTTTAACAGGATTATTTGATTCTTTAGAGCCTAACTTCTTGAGTTCTTTGTATATATTGGATACTAGCCCTCTATCAGATGTAGGATTGGTAAAGATCTTTTCCTAATCTGTTGGCTGCCATTTTGTCCTTTTGTCAGTGTCCTTTACCTTACAGAAGCTTTGCAATTTCATGAGGTCTCATTTGTCAATTCTTGATCTTAGAGCATAAGCCATTGGTGCTCTGTTCAGGAAATCTCACCTGTGCCGATGTGTTCTAAGATCTTCCCCACTTTCTGTTCTATTAGTTTCAGTGTACCTGGTGTTATGTGGAGATCTTTGATCCACTTCAACTTGAGCTAAGAAAAATAATTTTATGTTTAGGGGTCGCCACATGTTGCAGCATTAGGAAGGTTGAGAACCACACTTCTAATGGTTAGTCTAACCTAATTGATGTCTTAGTATAAAGTATGCTTTGAGATAGTGGCTTGTTTTGTTTTTCTACTCTGAACTGAATGGTTTCTTTCCAACTTATATACAATATTACTAGTCAGTAGAAAGGCATTGAGGGTCTTAGTCTAGGTTGTAAGACAGATAGATACTATGGCTTGAGCATTGGATGTTCATTTCTAGGTGTCCCATTGGAGAGTTAAAATCAAGGCAATGGTGAGACCTGGGTCATCTCCCTTCTAGTTTGCCACCTCACTGCTCCTGTCCCTTACACACTTGACTACTTGGGTCCTTGCTTTCAGTGGGAAGTCTGGCTTCCAGTTCCTGTTGAGGCCGTTTTGCTCTTTGTGTTTAGGATACTGCACTTCTGTAGCCCAGACTAGACCTGAAATTATCCCTGATACCACAGCTCCCCAGAGGCTCAGATTGCAAAAGTCACCCACTATGCCCTATGTAATCAACTTTTATGACAAAATTCAAAATCTGAACTGCCATTGTTGGTCACTCAAATGTGAGTTTTTGTTTGATTGACCAATGGAATGTCTGCCATTGAATTAGCAAACTCATCTTTTTTTCCTTCATCCCTATAAGCATGTTGTTCCTCCTCACTCAAACTCCCGAATCTTGGTATTTTGCCCGCATTAATGGTGTCAGTATAAAAAGGCCTTTTTTTTCCTATTGAAATCTAGTACTTTTCACTAAACAGTTTTGAGAATGAGACTTGGCCCAAGTAAACTTTGTCAAACACAAAATACCCAAATAGTGTTTGACACATACTGGGCAGGAGTGATCCTGAACACTTTTTTTAAGTGCATTATTGAGTAGGGAGGGTAAATTTTGGCCTGAACTTTTTCTTTTAGAATGAATTCCATTATTTTGGTTTTTTTTTTAACTGAATTATGACTGTAAGAATTAGGTTTTTTTTAAAAATGGGAATTTACTATGTAGCCCAAACTAGCCTTAAACTCTCAGAGGCTCACTTGCCTCTGCCTCCCAACAGCTGCGATTAAAGGTGTGTGCGCCACTGGCCCTAGAAACAGGAAATTAAAGAGGTAGTTCATAGAATTCCAGAATTAAATGCCTCAGGTAGAGCAGAGCCTTCTAAGATCACAGTGATCAGCTGAACTCCAGTCTTATCAAAGCTGCTCTCATCTCCATCTTCAGAGGTGCCTGTCGAGATGACCAAGTTGAGCTGTCAGCTGCTACATGTTGTCAGTCAGCTCTGACATGCTGTCAGTCAGCTCCTACATACTGTCTGTCAGTCACCCAGTATGTGGCCTCCCTCATTATCCTTGTTTTGTTTAAAGCCATGCAGGGTGTGAAGTGTCTGCCATACACTCCCCAGTGCCTGCAGAAAAAGCCAAAAGCTTCGTGTGGTGTGGGCGTGCTTGTGATCCCACCACTGAGAAGTCAGGTGTATCTCTGGGTCTCCCCATCCAACCAACCCAACCTAAGTCTGGGTCCCACTGAAATACCCTGTTTGAAGATAAGGTGGTCAGCTCCTGAAGAACCCAAGGCTGTCCTCTGCCGGTTCAGAAGCCAGTATAAGATTACTTCTTTCCTGTGAGACGCAATTAGAAGATTCCCACGAGTGTCTTAGAATTTACTTTTGTCCCTTCTTTTTGAGACAATGCTGTGTGGACTGGCCTTGAACTTTTGACTTACTTTTACTTTCCCAGTGCTAGGCATGGGGGCTGGGGTTCTAAAGTAATTCTTTAGCTAAAACATAATAAGTAGGGTTTGGGAAATTTGGTTGCAGGTTTTCTTTTGGGGGAAGGTGGGACTTTTTTTTTTTCTTATGTGATTTAAACACACACACACACACACACACAACCACAGACTAAGGCTGAACAAGTGAGTAAGAGAACAGAGAGAGAAAAACTAGTCTTTGATCATTTTTACCCTCAGAAAACTCCTATTTGGGGTTGTTTTCTAGTCACCTGAAGCACAATGCATTCTGTATACAGAGTGAAGTACCGTCTTCTAATCATTTCAAGTACATGCTAATATGCCTCCTAAGCAAGGCCATAACGCTTACGCCTTTTCTAGTCTTGTGTACCACCTCCACTTGAGTGCAAGGTTAAACATGCACTAAATATCCTGAGCAGTCCATTAAAATAAGGACTAAGAGACTGGGACCATAGAGCCACCGAGAGAGTCCAGGTACTGGTGACAGGCAGGACAATACTGTTGTCACACACCAGTGTCTGTCCCCCTCTCAAAGGCCAAGAGGTACCTGTTCTTGTTTCTCTACAGTAAAACAACCTGACCAGGAGTTAACAAGGGGAGAAGGGCTTATCTCATTTATGGTTCTAGGTTCCAGGCCATTATTTTGGGGAAGTCAAGGCAGAAACTGGTCACGTCACATTCACAATCAAGAGCAAAGAAGAGTAAATGTCTTTGTTTGATGCTTATAGTTTTCCACCCTTAAGCAGTTGAGTCCCACCCATGAAATGGGGCCACCCTAAGAGGCTAGTTTGTCCTACTTCAGTCAACAGACAAGATAATCCCCACCCCAAAATTGCCCATGGACCCACTCCATCTATGCAATTCCTCAACTGAGTCTCTCTCAAGTAACTACTCTCTGTTTTGGCAAGACGACAACCAAAACTAAGCAGCCCTCCACATAGTTTGTAAGCTCTTCACACCACTTTTGAAAAGCAAGTGGACAACCCGGTGACACCGGTGTTTCACAGACATGAGAGACCAAGGCCAAGATGAGTGTGGGTGAGGCACAAGAGGGGACTTGGTCCATGACACCCTTAAGCGACAGCACCAGAAGTATCAATCAGCTCAGAAGAATGAAGCTCTGTGGTCAAGTATGTTCAAGTTTCTGCAGTGTGCAGCCACACCTGGTAATCCTGACACACCTAAGGCCACCCAGGACCTGCCCTAAGAAGGAAAGCTTCAATGTTTTCTCCTTTTTATTTAATTATTTGTTTATTAGTTTATTTGTTTACCTCTATCCTTTACCTATATCCTCAAAACTATCATACATTCCCAGTCGGGTTGAAATGAGAAGGAATAATAAATTCTGAAGTTATTCAGTAATCGTAATATCCTTTATTTGACGTTGAAAAAAATAAAGCAGAAAATTCCATCAGACAGGACTGTACAATGTGAGAATGCAGACTCCTCCCAAACTCTGTTGTCAGTAACCAAGACTGTGGAGCATTTTCCCAGTGTCATCACATTAAGCTAGAGAGGGAGGATACAGAATATCAAAGAGGTACAAGTAAAATCTAGTAGGTGACTGAGACTACTACACTAACTGTACAACTGATTCGCCAACCTACTCTGTTACAGCTTGTGCCCCAGGGGAAGAAGCCCATCACTAAGGTGTAAAGGATTTTATAGTATCCTGAAGAATTTTGAGCATCTCGGGGATGATGCAACTACTCAAGATCTGAAGTGTCCGTGGTGGCCCATTAATTGCTTATAAAATAAATGCGGCAGTAAACAGTTGGAACAGTTCCTAAGCCGGCGTCATTTGTGCTGAGCTGTCAGATCTGCCTTTACCTGATGCCACACATCATAGCCGTCTCTTAATATGTCTTTCTAAAGAGATGTCCACCTTCAAGCTGCAGAAGAAAGTAAAAAATATTAGACTGCGAACACTTCAAAAAAAAGTTTCTTACCAATTAAATGAAATCAAAAATTAAGGAAAAGTTTCTATTTTATTATCTGGCATATTTTCCCTTACAAGAACTTACATACTAAGGGCTCTGGGTTACATGTACTGTGTGTGTGTGTGCACACACACATTGCCTGTAGTGCCTGGGCTCCCCTGGAATTAGAATTGGAGTTGGTTATGAGCTACCAATGGTGGTGCTGAGAACCAAACTTGGTTCCTCCTCAAGGTAGAATGATCTGTTAACCATTGAGCCATCTCTCCAGCCCCATGTTTGTATTTCTAAACTATAAAGAGAAACTACATTAATCTTTTTCTTTTAAATATTGGTTTATTTATTTTATGAGTACAGTGTAGCTATCATCAGATACACCAGAAGAAGGCATCGAATCCCATTACAGATGGTTGTGAGCCACTATGTGGTTGCTGGGATTTGAACTCAGGACCTCTGGAAGAGCAGTCAGTGCTCTTAACCGCTGAATCATCTTTTTGTCTTTGTTTTTTGAGACAGTTTCTCTGTGTAACATCTCTGACTGTCCTGGAACTCGTGTAGGCCAGGCTGGCCTCCCGCTCACAAAGGTCCACCCGTTTTTGCCTCCCACGTGGATGGATCAAAGGTTTGTGCCACTCCCGCCTGGCAAGAGCATTTAATTAGCAATTGGAAACTACATAAATTCAACTATCAAAGGTGTGCCTTAGATGAAGAGCCATGCCAAGAAATTTAAATTCTAGTTAGCTTTGTGAGTGACTACGAAGTACCTGGAAACTTTTCCCATAAATCAAGCAAGCGACATGTTTTTAGAAAATAATGGGGCCTGTGGGCTGGGAATATGACTCATTGATACTCTGCTCCCCTAGCTGCTTGAGGCCCCAGGTTCAGTTCTCCAGCCCTACAAATAATAGTGTTAATGATGAGTCCTGAAAGAGAGAGTAGGAAGCAAGAAGAAGCTCAGCTGTTCAATTACGAAATGAGGTTCCTGTAAGAGTGAGGACAGGATGACCCTAGAAGAGCTTCCTAAAAAGAGCTGAGCTGGTCATTCTACTGGGGGCTGGAGAGATGGCTCAGCCGTTAAGAACACAGAAGTCCTGGGTTTAATTCCTAGCAGCCACATGGTGGCTCAATCATCTGTAATAGGATCCAGGATGTCCTCTTCTGGTGTGTCTAAAGACAGCAACAGCAATAGTGTACTCACATATGACCATGATGGGTGCAGCTGCCATTTCTTCAGACAAGTGCACTGCATATCACTTTCATCATAAATGTAGATGATAGGACTAAATCTTCTCTTAAGAGAGCATTATTGTGGACATCTCCCTGAGGATGTGATGTCGTGTGTGTGTGTGTGTGTGTGTGTGTGTGTGTGTGTGTCTGTGTGTGTCCATGTGTGTGTGTCTATGTATGTGTGTATCTATGTGTGTGTGTCTGTGTGTCTATGTGTGTGTGTCTATGTGTGTGTGTCTGTGTGTGTGTGTGTCTATGTGTGTATGTGTGTGTGTCTATGTGTGTGTGTCTGTGTGTGTGTCTATGTGTGTGTGTGTGTGTGTCTGTGTGTATGTCTATGTGTGTGTGTGTGTGTACTTTTACTTAGAGGGCATCTAGCCATTAGAAATCAAAATGAGGTAGGCTGTGGAGGCCCCTAGGGCCTATCCTTAGCACCCCTCACTCCTATACCCAGTTAACGTGTCAGATCTGTCTGCTCATCCACCCAACCCAGAGGTAGGTGTTGCTATTGAGAGCTATTGAGAGACTAAACAGAGACCTACCATCCTGAGAGTTGCAAACAGTCCCACTACCTGAGCTCTCTCCATTCTGTTCTGACCCAGGGTAACAAGTGCCTTGCCTTCACAAATGTAGGTGTGACCTCTAGCACTGCTCAGATTTCTCCACATCAGCTCGGTCAGCTGAAGAGATCAAGGAAAGTGAAAGCAAAACTATACAAAGCTTGAAAGACAGGTTTCAGAATTTCTGCTGTTTGTTGTGGTGTCTGTGACCTACAGCAGTGATCAGCCCCTCAGAGTAACCCTGAAAGGTGTAATAATGGCACGTATGCCTCAGTGGCAACTAATGGCTATCTAACTGGACTTATGACCTATTCAACAGGAAAGAAACCATGCCTGCCTGGTGGTGTAAACTTAGGCAACTCCACCTGGCTAGTGACAAATCTTTGAGAAGAGCCTGCTGCTGCATTTCCTAAACAGGTGAAATGCCGAACTCCATTCTTTATCTTTATCCCCACAGGTAACTGTAGCTCTTGCCCTTCATCAAAGGAGCTTCTTTTGCAGCAGATAGAGACCTTTACAGTAAGTCACAGCTAGTCAAACTGTAAAACAACCGACTCTGAGGTACAACCCCCACCCTCACCCCCAAGTGGATACATCTGTAACACAGTCCTTTCTGCCTAAGGCTTGCGGAACATCACAGAAGAGGGCTACAAAGATTGCTATAACCAGGGGAACAGAAATGAAATCTCAACAATACGGCAGCCTAAGCAAGACCTGAACATTGACACCAGTTGGCATGCCAACCTGATTGGTAGAGTCACCCCTAGATGTGATATAGGCAATTACAAACTGCTGAGTCAGGGAGAATCAATCTTCCCCAGAGATGAACCCTAAATAAGTAGTTATCTAATCCCAAGTGCCCGCCCCCCCCCCCAGTATCCAGGTAAGCAGCACCAAATGGAGTCAGCAACAAAACTTGCATTTATTTACACACACACACACACACAACAACAACAACAACAACAACTATAATAACAACAATAATTAAAAAATAAGAGGACATGAATTTGAAAAAGAGGAGTTAGAGAGCCAAGAGGGAGGGAGAAATGATATAATGATATTTTAATTAAATAAACTAATACTTCTTTAAAGTTTCTGGCTTTATCTTTAAAACTCCAAATAAGTTTGCCATCCCACTCAATAACGTTTAATATAAAACTATTAGTTTAAGGAAACTAACAGTTCATCTGGATGATACTCTAGGAAGATGTCCATGATCAGTGTGTGGCTTCACAGCCCCAGCTTTAGAGGCCCAGCTGCACAGCCCGCCCACCCCCAGTAGCCAGTAGCACACTCCAAAGAGGAGAAACATGAACGCTTAGACTGCTGTGCTTAAATCTCAGTCTGAGGGTGTCCATCCTCTTCCCACAGATCCTTACTTTCTGAACTAAGGATCAGGGAATGAGGAGAGAAAACCTGGGTGCGTCGGCCACACATGTCTATGTTGTACATATGTATGTGTGTACGCATGTGCATGCTCCCACGCCTGTGCCTAGAAGGGGGACAGAAGACAATGTACTCAGACAATGCCCCGGTGTGTCTCCAGTTTTTATATTGATTGATTGATTGATTGAGACAAGGTCTTTTCCTGAGCCTGAAACAGTTTTTAAACTGGCTGGCTAGTCGGCCCCACAGACCACCTCTCATTCACCACTTATTCACAAGTCACAGCCATGTGCTCCCATGCCGTTTGAAGCACGGGATGTCCAAACTTAGGGTCCGCAAAGCTTGTAGAGGCATACATTAGCCACCCAGCCATTGCCCCAGCCCTCAAAGTTACACGATTCAAATCAATGTTTGCTGTTTTTAGTTTTTAAGTAATACATATTAGCTTTGTCTCAATTGGGCCAATGCAGTGAGTTGTAACTGCCTGCACTTTGTTCCCTCATCCCATTATTTATGTATTTATTTAGAAACAGGGTCTCGGACAGCTTAGGCCTCCCTCAAATGTGCTAGGTAGCTAAGGGTGACCTTAAACCCCAGGCCCTCCAGCTCCATCTCCCAAGTGCTGGGATTATGCAAATTATCCAAACCTGACTTGTGTGATTTATTTTTAGCTATGTAGATTAACAATCACAATAAGGAAAACCTATCCCAAGTGCCTGGTTTGTTACCTCATCTTTTCTCTTCCAGTAATAGTCTCTCTTGGTTGTTCGAAGACCAGTGTTGACTGAGGTGAAGAGGGAAAAAGAAGAAATATTTGAGTAAAGGTAGCAGGAGGTTTGGAACACCAGTCTGTTCTCTCCACGTCAGTCTTCAATCTTCCCTTTTCCAAACAGACTCTACTCTCTTCCCTTGGAGTTTTGTAAATAAGCTCCTAAGGTCTACCATATAGTCCAGCAAGCAGGTCCCACAAACAAGGCAGGCTGTGTCCAGGCAAGAGGGTACAGTGTGGACTACAGAGCAGGTACCAGCTCCCGTTACCCGAGGTGGTTGGCATCTTACTAATCGTTGCCATATAGGGAATGAGGGCTGCACACTGCCAGACCATCTCACTTTTCTATATTTTTTTCCCAAGGCAACTTAATGAAACTTTTCAAAGCAAAGTATGTATCAGGGTCCAAACTCAAGGAACTAGTCCTACCATGTGTGAATTTCGTCTCAAGCCCACCAAAGAATACGAACGCTTCCTTTGGTCTAGTATCTTGCCAGGGGCCTGATGAAAGAAAGGTCTCCTCTCAAACTAGCAACTCATTAAGGATTGCACGGTTGTTGCTGGAGAGATTGCTCAGTGATCAAGAGCACTGCTTGCTCTTCCAGAGGTAACTGCACGGTGGCTCAGAACCATGTATAATGGGAGCTGATGCCTTCTTCTGGTGTGCAGCCATATGGAAAGACAGAGCACTCATAAATAAGACAAAACAACACATTTAAAAAGCAATTGCATGTTCTCATGCACCATAACACCCAAGCCGACTCTGACGTCAAGCTGGGACAGGTGGGATGGTGTTGTGATTGAACCCAGCAAGGCAAGGACAGTGAGCACAGAATGAAGTCCCCAGGTATATTTTCTCCAGATCAAAGCCGTCCTACTTACCTACTGATCTCTGTATACTCAGTGCTTGGCGGCGTGATTGACATCTACTGACTGCAGTTACTTAGTGACCTCCAACGGCTAACTATGGAAACCATTGGACTTGTGCCTGTGACTGCAGCTTATAATAATACTCAAGCAGGGTGGCTCAGGCTCCAGATTCCCTCCAGTTACCAGGAAACACATCTGCTTGACCCTACACCACTCCCCTGCCCCATGTCAACAGCAGCCCAATATCTCTTTGTGGCTCAGCTTACCAGGACTTGTCAGCGATCAAGAGTATAGAGGTAGGGACAGAGGAGATTTTAGAGTCTTTGATAGGTGACCTCAAGAAAGCAAAGTGACATTCAGTGTGGGTCCCAGAATAGGGATCACCTCCAGTTGCCTTCCATAATTAAAAGAAGTTTGCATTTGTTGAACTGCTTCGCAAAATCCTCATCACTGAAAGGTTATCATCCCTTACCCATGGCATGGGAGGTTGCATCGGTTTTGACAGGATCGGATGTCGGGATTATGAGAAGCTTGCTTACATCTGCAATTCCCTGGATCTAAAGGTAAAAGAAATAAAAATTGGTCCGAAGAGCAGACACCTGATCCCTAAGTGGCTACTTCCCCATCTTCTTTGTAAAGGCTGCAGGAAACATCCCTGAAGTTTAGCAAGAGGTTTCCATTCCAACCACAGCCATGTGCGCATGCATGTGCGCATGCGTGTCTGCCTGTCTGCTTTCTTGTGTTCTGAGGCAGGGACTCGTGGTTTAGCCCAGGCTGGCCTCCAACTTGCTAATATCTCTCCCCAACAAACTGCTGGAACTCCAGCCCTCACCACACAAATCCAGTCAGACCCTGTCTTTTTACCTTGAAATCCTCTTCCATGTTGTGTCAAAGAAATCTTAGGCCAGAAAAATTGTCTATTGCATATTTACGGAAGCCAAAGTAAAAAACTTCTACCCCTTACTTATAACTGGACTAGAATACCCCCATTTGGAAAGAAGGGAAGGGCTAGCAGGTCATGGCTTACTTTTACACCTACACTGAAGATTAACTACTCAAGACCTTCCTGCTGGCCTCCTGGGATGCAAGGAGCAGAAGAACCGTGATTAAGCTAGCATCCCTGACTATGAATTGTTTCATTAGTAACAGCAGGGCTGCTGCCAGCATCATCCTTGCAATACTTCGCAAACTAAAGGTCAGAACAGCTAAGCTGCTTGCTTGATTCCTGCATCCAGTAGGTGCCAGTCAGCTGTTAGATCCAGACCCCAAATTTAAATGAAATACACAATTAGCTGTGGTCGGCTGAGCTTTAAAACTGCTTACGGAGCACCATGCAAAGCAAATGGCTCTTTAGAAACTGTGCCCCTTACCTGCTCACAAGACTTGGGAATAATGAAGGGTGCCACATATGCTTCTTCCGTCTTGCTATTGATCACATTCCCGTACACAAGAATAACAAACTTCATTGTCACGTGATTAAGAATCAATTCATTATAGCTTGACAGAGTCTCCACATAGGCATGGTTAAACATCACACACTTCTGAAACTTTAAATCCTACAAGGAAATGTCACTGTTTATCTAAGTCTAAGAAATGAATACATAACAAGAAGGAAACAGAAGCCTACTCCGGGTTCCTTGAGGATGTCAGAATGCCTGTAGCTCAGGGAATCCACAGAAATTAAGAGTTTAGCCTGGCTTCTACAAACGACTTTGAATTTGGCTGCCCTGCCTGATGAAGGAGCCATCAGCTTTACCATGTGATCAGCTATGTGCTATTGGAGTTCTAGGCTTAACCAGGCTTAAGACGCACAGGTTTCCCCTGGCAGTAAGCAAATGCCCCATGTGACAACTGAACAAGCAATGACAACAAAACAGGGGAAAGCAGAGCAAGCAAGGCACTTCATCTGGGCCATACATGATGGCTCTGAATCACAGAGTTTGGAACTGAACAGAAACTTAGTGGGTGGAACTGAGGCCCCTCTCCTAAAGGTCTTACTTGATGTTCTGACCTTTAGCATCTCAGAATATGACTTCATTTGGAAGTAGGGCTGCAAAGATGCAGTTGGTGACGAGGGTCGTGGGAGTGGGAGAAATCTGTACACAAACTTGGATACGGGGAGGGTACTATGGGAAGATGAAGGCATCCAGAGACAACCCTAGAGCAGACGTTCCCTGTTGGCAGGAACTAGCATCCATTTCAGGGCAGCCCTTGGTTGTCTGTCACTGGCAACTGCGGTTATTTTCCCCCGGGCACCAGCACAGCCAGGGCACCAACAAGCATGAGAAAATTAGCAAACATTTTACCTACGATTTTGCAACAAGGGGGTGGAAACTAAAGTGTGATGTTTAGGTTTGAGAATGCATGCATATTGACTGACGTAGAGGAGGATGGACGATTATCTAATGCATGTCTGGGATGCTAAAAGTTATTGATCATCTCTTTCATGGGATTATCAGAGGAAATAATTCCTAAACCCTCCCTATTGCACTATCTTTCTGTTGTTGCTGCCGTGAGTATTTTAAAACAAATCCTACTTTCCTCTCATTTCAGTTTTTCGTGCCTAAAAATAGTTGTGTTTACTTTTGGTTTTGTTTGAAGACAGAGTCTCAGTCTGTAATTGGGGTTGGCCTGTTGCTCTTGATCCTCTTGGCTAATGTCCCTTCCCTCGGTTGAAATGAGGTCTTTAAAGCATTGCTTACCTAACCATGATGTCATTGAATACCTAATGAGTAATTATGGACTCCTTAGTGTCATCTAGTAGTCAGACTACAATCAAGTTTCTCAAGTAGTATAAAATATGATTTAAGAGCCAAAGTGCTACATTTTTTTTTATGTATTTACATTCTTTGATCTGGAGCATTCTTTCCTCCCCTTCACTGGATTATTGGGGGTTGAGGGGGATGAAATGAGTTGTTGCTAGGCAGAATAAACTAGATTCTGAACTTATCTGGTGGGGTAGGGAGGTCCTAGTAGATCTTCCCCAGGAGTAAGACTGGGGAGGTAAAGGTTAGTGTTGTCAAGTGGAAAGAATCTAGGGAGACGGCCCCCTAGGCATGCCTTCCAGGGATTGTCTTGATTGTGTTAATTAATGTAATCATTGTAGGCAGGGGTCCCGGGGGCACCGAGTCGAAAAGGGAAGCTGAGCACTAATTTGCTCTCATTTCTGTGACCCACCTGTGGACTCGTGTGTCCGTGTGTCTGGCTGCTTCAAGTTGATGCTGCCTTGACTCCCTTGCCATGATGGGCTTGACTTTGAACCGTGAGCTAACCTTTCGGTTGCTTATGTCAGAGTGACTTATCTCAGCAATAGCAGAATTACGGGCATTGTGGATAAACATTATTGCCCTTAACATTTTATCTCTGATTTTGCATCAGTTTGCAGGGCTTGTGAATCAAAGCACTGATTAGGAAAGACAGTCGCCCTGCTGTGAGAAAGTCCAATGCCCTGGCCCCACCTTTCCTCTCTGGAAGCTCATTCTAGACTAGCAAGTGTCTTACTCCTCGTGGAGAGACAAGATAAAAGGCAATGAATCTTAGTCTCCTTACTCCAAAATTTCCCCGAGAGTTATTACTGTCGCATTGTAAATGAAACCTGGCTGGCTTGGAGGACATAGTCTTTCCAACCCAAGTTAACCAGTAAAAACTGTTGGACTTTGGGTCTGTCACGTCTTCAGCTTCTGAGTCACAGAGAGGATTCGTGTAAATACCACGTGACATACAAATATGGGACTGCAAATGCTGGCCTGGGCACGGACTCAAACCACTACTCTTTGAAGGAAAAGTTTATAACCAGGACTTAGTCATCTCAACAAAGTTTTTGAAAGAACTAAGAGATGTGTGTTCAGGGCTGTTCATTAATCATATGCTTTGCTTTGGAGGATCTTCCTAATTAATATTTTCCAATTTGGTTTTTTAAAAGGCTCTTTCAGCCTGGAAAAAATTAACTGTGACAAGGCTGTTAATGGCCCAGGGACTCAGGATGAGACAGTAGTTATAATTCTAATACTTGAAACTCATTTTTAAGAATCAGACATTATCTGTGGGTTTGGGTATGTTTGGCCCAAGAAGTGGCACTATTAAGAGGTGTGGCCTTGTTGGAGGGAGTGTGTCACTGTGTGCTTGGGCTTTAAGATCCTTACCCTAGCTGCCTGGATGTCAGTCTTCCGTTTGTCCTCAGAATAAGATGTAGAACTCTCAGCTCTGCCTGTGCCATGGCTACCTAGATGCCGCCATGTTCCTGCCTTGATGATAATGAACCTGTAAGCCGGCTCCAATTAAATGTAGTTCTTTGTAAGAGTTGCCTTGGTCATGGTGTCTGTTCACAGCAGTAAAACCCTAACTAAGGTACCACCTTCCTTTCTATCTTTGTCTGAAAAATATGGGATCTACAGTACCAAAAATTTGGTACATAACAATTCATTTATATTCTCTTCATTTAACTTACCTCACCAGCAATAATTGATTCAAAATACTGATTTGCAATACCAAGAGCAAGCTTGAGCCACATTTTATATTCTAGAGATGGCCAGAAGACATCAAAACCTTCATATAAATCCTCCAAGGAGATGAAAAAGGCCTGAAATAACAAGGTACCAGGGTACAGACAGCTAAGTTACAACCCATCATTTAACAAAGATGGTCACCATCTCTCAGAAAACCAACTTCCAACCCTATGATACTCTAGTACTAATATAATAATACTCTAATATTTTAAAAAATTAGCATTATGGAAAAATTATACAAGAGGATAAAAATCTGCAGTCCAGTGAAAGCTATAAACTTTAAAAATATAGCCCCAGAGTGACTGTAGAGATAGCTCAAAGGTTAAGAGCACTGGCTTTTCTCCAGAGAACCCAGGTTTGGTTCTCAGCACCCATGTCAGGTGGTTCACAATCATCTGTAACCCCAGCTCCTAAGGATCTAATGCCTCTGGCCTCTCCTGTCATAAATACCTACATGCACACAGGCATGCATGCACACACACACACACACACACACACACACACCTACACATAATTAAAATTAAATTTTCAAAATTTCAAATTAAAATTTCAAAAAAAAAAAAAAACAAAAAACAAAAAAAACAAAGCCTTTAAAAAAAAAACTACCCAGGTTGTTTATTATTCAACAGTTCTGTTGAGGTTTGGCTCACAAGGCTGAGATTCAGGAACTGAGCTCTCCTTAACAAGGACTAACTGATATCCTACAACAGAGCTAGTCCGTACCTGCAACGTAGTTTCACAGATGGCTGTATATTCAATTTCACGCTTAAGCAAACAGCTTAGCTCACCGAGTACGTCCCCGCTGGTACAGTACTCTGTAAACATAGTCTTGTACTGTCGTTCAGTCTTGTGGCTTGAGTCTATCCCAAAGGTGGGAGATGAGCTGTGTAACTGTTGGAGAAATTATGACAAGGGGAGATAAAAATTGTTAAATTCTTTGAATATAGCAATGGTTTTTACTCTCTTATGATTGTCCCAGGGGAAGAAAAGACGCTTTAGTGACACGTGTCTGGAAAGCATTAACTTTTCACAAAAGTCATGGTTTATTTTGTATTTCAGCACCCCAAGGCAAAGGGTTTGCTTATATAAAATGTAAGACTCTTGGGCAAGGAGGGGAGCACAATGACGATACAGCATTTGCCTAGCTTGAGGCCGTAAAGTTCATCCTTAGCACCAAGAAAACAAAACAGTAACACAACAAAAGAAACAAAAGCCTCAAGACTCTTATAAGGATTAAATGACAAAAACACACTGCCTTGCTTGAGCACTTTTAGAAAAATTAAAACTAAGTTCTTTACTCCTGCATTACCTTTTTACATACCACTGGCCGGAGGGCCCTAATCTAAGTAGCTGATATCCAAAACGCTCCAAACTCTGAAATTTTCCGGGGGCTGAAACAGCACCACTGGTAGAAAAATCCCACCACACTCTTACAGGATGGATCACAGTCAAAATGTAGGTGCAATAAAAATACTGTATAAAATTGTCTTTAGGATAAACACAAGGCATACAAGAAACAAAAATGAATTTGGTGTTTAGACTCAAACAAGACTCCAAAGAGATCTCGTTATAGACCAAAAGCTGCTTGCAGGTATCAAAGGGACATCTGATGAGTTCTGCTGCAACAGGGGGTTAGAAATTGGGATTTCCATACTGAGAGTAAGGAAGATCCCTGATGTCAGAAGGCTCACTTTGCGAGGGAAATGCTGCTACCATGTGCATATTCCATAGCCTTTCTTTAAGTTCTGTTCATTTTTATGAGAAATGACTAGACAGATTAAGAATTTTCCTCTCCCTATTTATGAACAGAACTGTAAATAAATTAACTTTCCCATTCTTTATGCTATGTTGTCTTCTTCACAGGCGGTGAGAGGCACCAATACTATGAAAGGAGAGAGAGAGGTGCATGCCTTTAATCCCATCACTCAAGAGGCAGAGTTTCAGCCTGGTCTACAGAGCAAGTTCCAGAACATCCAGAGCTGCACACAGAAACACTGTCTCAAGAAACAAAACAAATTCCTCAGGACCGGATAGCCACAGGTGAAATTCTGGGAGTGCCGTAGCCAAAGAACTCAAAATATTGTCCCTTCATGACCACTAGTTTTGTTACCAGAGCCTCTACCCACAGAAAGCCTGACTCTGGATTGAAATGACAACTTGTCACAACTTGTCACAAAGAGTCACCTGAGATGAGTCTCAATTGAGAAATTATCTAAATCAGGCTCATCTGTGGACATGTGTGAGGGATTATCTTGATTGTTTATTGACCAAGCAGGTATGGGTAGCACCATTCCCTAAGTCAAACCCTGAATGATGCAAGAGTGAAAAAAGCTAGTTGAACATAAGCAAGGAATGGTGTGTTTGTTGACTCTTTGCATCGGAGGTCCTATGGGTGGCACACCTTCATTCCAAGAATAAAGATTTTCTAGAGACTTCTAATTCCCAAGACACCCCTTTTACTACACTAAATGTATGATAGAGGAATTTTAATCCAGCAACATAGTGCTCTAATAAGAGACCATATCCAGAGACCTTCTATGGGATCCAGCTGGAATACAGTCTGGATTACAGTATGATCTGGCCGGAATACAGAAACACCTTTAGTATATACCTTTAATCCTCAATAATAAAGGTAAATTTAGTTTGTAGAAGAAATAAGCCATGCTTGAAATACACTTTGATGACAAATGACAAAGAGGAAGATTTTACAGAATAGGTCAGAGATAGGATACATCCAACTCTCAAGAGAACAGCAGAGGAAAAAGAGGCTACTTAAGAGAACAACCCAAGAAAGAGGCAAGTTAAGAGAGCAACACACATATACTGAAAGAGAGAGAAGAAGGGAGAGAGAGAGGAAGGGAGGGAGGAAAGGAAGGAGAAAGGGAGGGAGTGAGGGAAGGAGAGAGGGAGGGAGTGAGGGAAGTGGGAGAGAGGGAGGGAGGGAGGGAAGGAGAGAGGGGGAGGAAAGGAAGGAGAGAGGGAAGGAGAGAGAGGCAGAGAGAGAATGAGAGAGAGAGAGAAAGAGAAAGAGAGGCAGTTTTACAGAGACAGGACAAGGACACTGGTAGAGACAGAACGAGACAGAGAATGCAAAGGAGCCAGGAGATTAGAACACATTGTCAAAGTTAGTATGAGGCCAAGCAGTGCAATTCAGTGAGAAACTGAGAGAAGCCAGGTTGAATCAGTCAGCTTGGAAAAGAGTTTGAGCTGAAACAGCTGACTTGAACAAGCCAGAGTTCAGAAAGAACTAGAAAGGGTGAGTTTATTTAGCAGTAAGCCTCCAAGACAATAATTACATCCTGCAAATAAAGTTACATTTACAGTGTATACATTTAACCTATTTTTGTTCCTTCTGCTTTTATCCTTCCACTGGAAAATGAGTTCCAAATGAGCCAGTTTTGTCAGAATGGCCAGTGCTTGTTCATGAGAGTAAAAAGTACATATGTGTTTACTCAATGAACAAAACTCTCTAGATTCAGATACTTGGTATTACATTGTCTTCACACTATATTCATCACAGTAGTTTATTTTCTCAATAGTAAGAGGTCTGAAATACTCAATTTAAAAATTGGAAGTCAAATATATATATTTTCCCCCCGAGAACAGAGCTTTGTCACATAAGAGCATCAGCAGGGAATTAGGAATTGGTCAGTGTCTAGGCTGAGCTGACCACTGTAGTCAGCTGCTGAAGCGAGGTATAATGAGGCAGAGGATTCTTGCCCATTCTCACTGCTGAATTCACATTTCCTTTCTCACTCCTCTCTTCCCCCTCACCCTTTAAACAGAAGCCTCGCATTGATCAACTGCCAAATTGTATCTTAATCTTCATCCAACTTGACCTCTGTGAGGCTCTGAGTTGCAGCCAATCTCTCTTTGCCTGAACTCTCCTTTAGGTAAATGAGTTCAAATACTTCCTGGCTCCCAGGTCTGAACATCTTCAGACCACTAACTCCTCTACGTTGTCATGGAGAGTGAGTAACTCTGAGAGCACTGTGTAAAATGAGAAGCACAGACAAGTCTGAAGTGTGGCAGAAGTGTGACCTGCTTCGGTGGCCACACTTACCTCTGCAGACATGGCTTCACGTGGTAGAAACTCGAAACACTAAACTTCTCAGCTCCCAGACTTACCCCTAGTGTTCAGAATGCATTAAAGATTTTTAAAAGCCAGTGGCTCTTACACTCGCCATTCCTGAAATAATTAGGAAGATCCCTTGTGTCATTTCGCCTTCTCTGCAAATGATATCCCCATAGTCAAAGTAGGTGAGTTTGGTTCTTTCCTGCATGAAAAGAATTAAACAAAAAAGGGGGAGAGAGTTGAACCCTAAAATGTCATAGACCTCTTGTCTAAACAGAAATAAGATTTTAAAACTAAAAATACTTTTCAAGTCACATAAACATAGAAAACATATTCTTTGGTTGCTAGTTATCCGATACAGACATAACACATCAACTTTGAGAAATGAAAGTAACTACAGGCTAGCAAAGACTTTGTAATCGGTCCCTGCACAATAAATAATGCTAACACCTTGTAAATGTTTTGCTGATGACTGAGCAAATGGGCAAATAAGAAAGTGTGTAGCGCTCGCTGGGGCTTGGGCTGTGAAAGCAACCTCAATTCTTCAGAACACTTTCTCTTTGTTTAAGTTAGGTTTCTGAAGTCTTCCACCCATAAAAAAGAAAAAAAGTTGAATTTAACGACATTTCTGTTTTTGCTATGTTTTTATTTAGTCGTTGGTTGGGGCAGGGGAAAATGTCCACCACAAGCCTGAGCTAGAACAGAAGATAGTACCTTGAAGAACTCAATGAGAACATCTTTGTTTTCCATCCAGACGATGTTGGGAAGGTATTTGTCAGGGGTGGGAGGTGGGACCGCCATGGGAAAGTTATTCAAGGCTTTTATTTTTGTAAGAAGTACCTAAAAATGAACATTCAAAATTATGGTGATTGTTTCTGTGATAGAACATGGACATGAAGCCAAAACCAAAGAAACCCAAATAAGTTTCTGTTGTGACTCAGTTTCTCCCCTCATGTATATTAGACTTTTTGTTTCTATTGTCTTCTTCCTGTTTTCACTTATTAACTCAGATCAAACTTGCTGTCTTTATAATTCAATAATGACATTTTACACACGAGTGAGTGCACGCTCACACATGCAAACACACACACACACACACACACACACACACACACACATGCAATTGGTCTCCTCCCTTTACTATGTTACTGTCTCTGTGGATGCCCCAGCCAGGGAACTAGGCAGTAAAAACTCCACCAGTAGATAAAGCAGCAGAAAAATAAATAAATACATCTACTGAGTCCAGAAAGCAAGCCAGAGGAGGATTTCACAGACTTTCACAATCCTGATAGGAACTAAGGAATCTGAAAACTTTCTAGATCTTTCTTTAAGTCTCTTCTAAAGGCCTGACCACACACCCCAACAAGTCCGTCCTGCATCCTTTCGATTAAACTGCCAGGCTGACTTCTTGGCTGCAGCTGGCTTCTGTCCTTTGCCGACAGGTTGTTCTAACTGCTGGAGCAGGGTGATGCGCTGGCTTTGATGGCCACAGACATTACAAACGCTGCAGGGAATTACACAGGACCTGTGGCTACACACGCCCCTCAGCTTTTCTCATTACACCCTGGGGCTATCTGAGCTGATGGAGCCAAACAGGATGGGAACAGCTTTATCACCTTGTTCATCTCGATGCCCTCATGCTTGTCGATGATGCCTCTTGACCAAAGAAAGGTGAGGTTTTTCAGGGCTTTGGCAATCACGTTGCGGATTGTCTGCTTTGTCTTCAGAGCTATGACAACATCACGGCCTTCATGCTCTATGAGTCCTGGGAAAATCAAACTTGATGAGCAACCTATGCAATGGCCATGATAATAACTAATATTGCATATGAATATCCAAAGTATGTGTAGAACAACCTTTTGTTCTAGCTTCACATAGAAGCCATAAGACTGGTAGAATGAATTTGCATCCCCATTATATGGATGAGAAAAATAAAAAAACTAGCTTCCCCCACAGCTAACACATTCTGCCTTATTTCATGGCATCTCCGTCTATGTGTACACCCAAACTCATTTCTCTAGGGTGTGGTTGTGATGTCTCTGCCTCATCCTCTATATATCTTTTGTTGGTTGGATGACAAAAAGACTTTCATCAGAAAGAGCATCTGGACTTAGGTGGGTGGGTCTTGTGAGATTCCCTTTTAATAAATGCAGGAAGTCAGAAATTAGATGCACGCTGTCATCTTTACTGAGCAGAATGTCTGATGTATGTGTGGAAGGCACTTACACCCTTTTTCACTAAGATGAATTGATCGGTACAATAAAGGGTAGCTATGCCTAGAACATAGGTTTCAGTACCAGATCTACCAACACTAGAGATCTGACTGCTACTTCTTAAATCATGTGACCTCAGGCAAGATAACCACACTAAGCACCAGTTTCAAACACTGGTAATGAAGACCATATGAGTAGTGATTATAAGAATTAAATGAGGTGATATATAAAATCACTCTCTGGCTCCTGCTGACTTTCCCATTCTATTGCTACTCAGAAACAGACACTCCATTCATCAGAACAAAACTGAGGAAACTTCATAATACTCCATATCATCTAAGACACAGCATCATGCTACACAGATCCTAGAGCCCTGCACTTTAAGAACATAGAAATAAAAGCCTTTCTGCTACGTAAATGGCAACAATGAGTTTTCGGCTTCTTGAAGCAGCACCAGAATCTTTTGGTTTATCCCGTCCGAGCACAGGCAGCCATTAGACTGCTCTTTCCACGTGATCTGGAAAGCATGTTACCGTACGTCCAAATGTCACTTTACAGTGTGACTATGTGTTGAGGGCCGATGGCTGCGCCCTTACAAGATGGCGCTGGTTTCAGGTGCCATGAATCAGCTAAAGTGTGGTAAATAACCACTGGGCACATGTGCAAAGAGTGGTTCGAGCCAAGTCACCGCCCATCTCAGGGCATCACAATCAGACCACTGGCAGGCAGCCAATCACACAGCGACACACCACCCTTGGGGGTAAAAGTTAGGGTGCCTTTTCCTGCCAGGTGTCTTCCTCTTCAAGATGCAATAAAGGTTTTGCTGCAGAAGGATCCTGGTGTTCCGAGTGCGTTCTTGCTGGCGAGACAGTGGCGCGGAACAACTATGAGTTGAAAGGGACCTTTATTTCTTTTCTAGTGACTTTCATTTATTAATGGTCTATCTTAGGCTGGAGCCATGGCCCGATGCTTTGATGCCCACGAAAACATGGTCATATGAGGCAAGCACACCCAAGATGTACAGCATAAGTTCCCTGAGCTCCTATTCTCTCCTTCAGGCAAAGTAAACTGACTGTAGATGATCAAACAGAAATAGCGTTTTCCACAATACCACACTCCAGGACAGTCTTACCAAAGACCGTCTGAGGGTAGAGTAGGGTTGGAGTCCCTCCTTTCTGGAGTCTGCTGGATAAAAACGAGGCAAAGCAACTTCTTGTCAAAGGTAACAACCTTCATGTACCCGTTCCTAAACATCTTAAGGACTCTGGCCTGGCCATCTAAACACACCCCTGCTTCCAGCCTGCACTCTTAACTATCTTAACAGGCACCCCTGCGTCGAACCTTTCCTACAGGGACAGGACTCCTCCGAGTTCTGCAGGGATGTCCTTTGGTGTGCTCAGACACTCCACCAGAATGCCCATTTTGTTTTGAAGAATCTGTATCTACCCAATACTGAGGTTCCATCTTTGGACCTTACTTGTGGCCAGTAAATACTGGCCAGAAAAAAGGAATGAATGAAACCATAAAGCCAAAGACTTCACACCCTGGGGTGCCCTCTGTGTGGCTCCAGCCCTGACTGAAAAACCAGAGCTCTCCTGCCACATCCCTGTACTTACTCTAAGCAGAGTGTGGAGCTTGTGGTGGGAATAAGTCATCCCCAGAGCAACAGAGCCCCGAGGAACATCTGTCAGGAAAAGGCACCCACAGGGAGACAGGTGTTTGCCACTCAGCGCAAATGACCCAGTCACAAAAGAACAAATGCTCGCTGTAGAGAGTCGAAGAACTTAAATCATGGGGTGTGTACACACATATGAAGGAGAAAATGCCCATGTGTGGTTGGGTTCTCCAGATACTTCTATGGACTGGGGGCACTTTTTCCTTCCCAGATCTTCTCCCTCTATCATGGACTGAATTATAGCCTGTCAATGTCACACGCTGAAACTCAAATCCACGGTGACCATATTTAGAGAAAGGGCCTTTACAGAGGAGATGGGCTTGAATGGTGTCATAAGGGCGGGGCCCCACCTTGTGAGGATGGCCCTCACTAGAGAAGTTGGCACTGGAGTCCCTCTGTGTGTTCAGGGAAAGTCAGATGGGGGCACAATAATCAAGCAGTTATGTTTGCTCAGCAAGAAGCCAACCTGGCCAGCACCATCATCTAGGATTCTGGCTGTCAGAGCTTCAAGAGAACCAAACCAATGGATTATGCAAAACAAAGCAGGAAGCCAGATGATCTGACCACTTACCTAGTTCTCTAATAGCCTCTCGTTTGTTTCTTTCTAAAATGTCATACAATTTCTGTAAGAGATTAAGAAATGGTTCTTGTTACACCAAGTACAATCCTGGCTTTATCACCTGATTAAAAGCTGGAGAAGCAGGAATACACAGGAACTCTCACTGTGATCTAGGGGAGTGTTTGTCTTCTGGGGAGTTTCAGTGAAATACCCTGGGGCTCAAATTGCACTGTGTTGCATGGCTGATATTTTGCATAAATGCTATGCTTTGTTGTGACTGTTATTGGTCAGAAAGGAAGGAAGGAAGGGAGGGAGGGAGGGAGGGAGGGAGGGAGGGAGGAAGGAAGGAAGGAAGGAAGGGAGGGAGGGAGGAAGGAAGGAAGGAAGAGAACATACAAAGGAAGGAACAGTACATGGCACCACACTGCACCACTGAGAATTCTCATAGGCAGACACCAGTTTGGAGCTGTGCAGAGGAAAGAGCTATTTGGGGATCTGTTCTGCAGAGAGCACAGAAACAAATGGAAGGAAGTGAGCAGGCCCTGCCGTGAGCTCATGTTCCCCGAAAGCCACTCCTTAAACAGTTGAGAAAGTAGCTCCACACTGAAGCAAACAGATTGTGTTGTTGCTTTTTGCCAATCACATGACAGATACTGTGGGACGTTTACTATGTCCCAGGAACTTCCTCATAAAGCTCACTCTGACTTCAAGTCTTCCAGAAGAGGGCATCAGATCCCATTACAGATGGTTGTGAGCCACCATGTAGTTGCTGGGAATTGAACTCAGGACCTCAGGAAGAGCAGCCAGTGCTCTTAACCGCTGAATCATCTCTTTAGCCCTCTAGAGCATATTCTTAGCCATGCCAATAACTCTGAGGCAGCACTGAACATTTCTTTGGGTTGTCAGACACTGCACACCACCGGACTACTTATAGGGAACAAGTCTAAAGTCTGCTGTCTAAAGCTTGAGCAAAACAATTTTTTTTTAGTTTTTTTTTTTTTTTCCCTCTCTTTGGGCTTTTTAAATTACATGTAGTAGGGCCCTAGCTTTGAATGTGCAAATGAGATATGTACTTTTATAAAAACAGTTCAATATTAATAAGTCATAGGACTTCTGACACCAATATACTCACATCTAGCCCTTATTGCTAAGCCACTTTCATGCAGAACTGGATTTATATTTACATGGAGACTCTGGGCAGCAGTCGCTCCTGCCTGCTGCTAGGAAGGCAATGTCTGTTACTTCGCTGCAGGTGAACTACCATGGGCCAGTTTCCAGAAGCACCAACTCCCTTCTGAAGAAGCACCTATCTAATGCACATCTCAAAAAAAAGCCATACAAGCCCTTACTGAACTTCTCTGTTTCTTGATTTTTATTTTCTCTAACGTGTAGGGGTGTTTTGTCTGAATGTACGTCTGTACCGTATGCATGCCTGGTGCCTGTGGAGCTAAATGCGGAGCGGGCACACAATCCCCTGAAGCTGGAGTTACAGACAGTTGTAAACTGCCATGTGGGTGCTGATACTTGAACCTGGGTCCCCTGAAAGAACAGCCAATCTCTCCAGCTCCCTGGAGTCTTCCCTCCCCCTCTATTTAAAGTGCCACTGAAGGTTTGTTTTATACCTGCCACTAAGGCAACCGCTTCCAGATCTCTCTACGCTCTCCTAAATCTCTAACTGTTCTCAGCTCACTCCTCAGGCCCTGTTTGTCTTCTCTCTTTTTTTCTTCTAAAATCTTCTCTCCTATGAACTTCTCCGTGTTGCCGGTTTTATTTGGTTTTGTTGTGGGAGGGCTGTAGTGGAGGAAGACCAGGTTTTTATTGTGTGTCCTTGGCTGGCCCGAAGCTCACTATGTAGTCTAGCCTGGCCTAAAACAACTTCAACCTCTCGTCTGTTGAAGTTACAGGCATGAACCACAACACTGACTTCTCTATTGTCTTTCTAAACTAAATCAGCTAGCTTTTCAGTATCCCTTAATTTCGTTCTCCATTTGTAATAATAATCAACAGAATATGATTCTATTGCATGTTGATATTGATCCCATAAAGAAGGTTGATAGCTTCATAATCTCCTTCCTAGCCACAGACCTGAGGCCACTAACAGTCGCTGCTCAAGGCATGCACCACAAGCAGAAGGCATAACTTACAGAGTCCATCAAAACTGCTGCGTTAGGGATTTAATGCCTTAGGATTTAAACTCATTGTTATGTCTAAATCAGAAGTGTTATTTGAGCTGAGAACATGCCTCCCAACTATTACACCATTTAGTTCAGACCTTGATTTACGCTGAAATCAAGAAGCTTTGGGGTGAGAGAGGAGAAAAAGAATGAAAGATAAGAAACAAACACAACATATATGGAATGGGACTTCAAGAGCAGAATTCATACAGGAAATGAAACTTTTAAAATAAGAGGTTCAAGAGACTATTCATTTTCTAAGAACGAAATTATTGCTTGAAGAAAGGCCTTGACACAGTCTCTGATGAAGCCTGAAGGAGCAAGCTGAGTCACACAGGGAACATTTTATTTGTCAAATCTTAGATAGTGACTCGTCTTTGACTCAGTCACCTTTTGTGCCTATCTCACCGCCAGTGACCACAACCATGAACTTCCCCAGGAGGCTCCACCAGGGCCCAGTCAAATATGGCTTTCTTTGGAGTTAATTCTCTTCCTGGTGTTTTTTTGTTTGATTTTAGTTGTTGTTGTTGTTGTTTTCTTTTGTTGTTGTTCTTTTGCCTTGTTTTGTTTCAGATAGAATCTCATACAGCACACCCAAATTCATCCACACACATACAACCATGCACACACACACACACACACACACACACACACACAAAGTTCAGGCTGTTTTCTGAAGCACCTTGTATAACAAATATTAGAACCCATTTAACTACCTAAATCTGTACGTTGGTCAAATGCATGACAAGTTGATCTTACAAGGTATGAATACACGTAAGCAAGGTCATTCCCATCCTCACAAAATGGCCACTGCCTGTTTCTTACCCGGTAGATTGATTCACGCCCAGAAATTTGCCTTACTAGAAGCTTGGCATCTTCCTGACTTTTGACATAGCCTTTTGTGATACTGTACATCAAGCTGAGGCTCTTTTTGATCTGTACGTCGGCCATATTTATTAATATTGGTATTATAATCTGGAAAGACAGGGGCAGGGAAATCATACATTTCGTTAAGTGCTTTCTCTCTTCTAAGGATCTAGTTTAAAATGGTTATGTGTATGCACATAAATAGGGGCCAGTGTGGGTACAGGCTACAAAACAAGGATGGAGACCATAGAAGGGAATAAAAGGCATTGAACAAAGCAGGGAGGGCAGCAGCACATGGGATGTGAAAATGGAAACAAGGCTGGTGCAGGGGAACGGGGTGTGTTACAAGAAGGGGCAGTAGGACGAGAGAAGAAGGGAAGAGAGAATTGATTTAAAAAAATCTATTTCAAATTTCATTTGAAAACCCCATAGTGAAGCCTAATTAGCGTATGTTAATTTATTTTTCAACAAAAGAAAGAAAGAAGGAGGGGAGAGAAAGAGAGAAGAGAGGAAAGGAAAGGAAATAAAAGAAAGAAGAAAAGCATTATCCCCAGCAGAGGTTCTCTTAGTGTCATCTATAGGCCACTGAAAAGATGTCCAGGAATATTCCTGAAATGTAGAGTTGGAGTCTGTCCCAGAAGTACAATGTCAGACACTGTGGGGTGTGATCCAGCAGGGCCTGTTTCCAAAAAGGCCTCTGACTGATTCCACACACACATTTGGGTTTGCAATCACACCCTAAAGATGTTAAAGCTTTGAAACAATGGCTTCATGAAACTCTTAGGCAAATGGATGGATCTAGAAAATATCATTCTGAGTGAGGTAACCTGATCGTGATAAGACGATATTAGCCCAAAAGCTCAGGTTACCCAAGATACAATTCACAGACCTCATGAAGCTCAAGAGGAAGGAAGACCAAAGTGCAGATGATTTAGTCCTTCTTAGAAGGGGGAACAAAAATATTCACAGGAGGAAATATGGAGACAAAGTTTGAAGCAGAGACTGAAGCAAAGGTCATCCAGAGACTGCCCCACCTGGAGATCCAGCCCATATACAGCCACCAAACCCAGACAATATTGGTGAGGCCAAGAAGTACATGCTGACAGGAGCCTGATATAGCTGTTTCCTGAAAGGTTCTGCCAGATCATGACAAATACAGAAGTTGATGCTCACAGCCAGCTGTGAACGGAGAACAGGGTCCCCAATGGAGGAGTTAGAGAAAGAACTCAAGGAGCTGAAGGGGTTTGTAACTCCATTAGAATAACAGCAACCAGAGCTCCCAGGGACTAAACCACTTTCCAAAATGTACACATGGAGAGACCCATGGCTCCAGCTGCATATGTAGCAGATGAGGGCCTTATTGGGCATCAATGGGAAGAGAAGCCTGTGGTCCCCAGTGTAGGGGAATGTCAGGGCAGGGAAGCAGGTGTGGGTGAGGGGGTGGGGGAGCACCATCATAGAAGCAGGGGGAGGGAGGACAGGATAAGGGGATTATGAAGGGGAACCCAGGAAAGGGGATAACATTTGAAATGCAAATAAAATATATCCAATAAAAGAAACCCTGAAAAAAAAAGAAGTTAAAGCTTTATGAATTAATGATTCTGTAGCTTTAGGTCTCTAGAGTGCCCCTGTCCTTCAGTCTCTCTACACTTTAATTTCAGAAAGCAAAAGTTGTGCCCATGAACCCTGAGTAACAGCTGTGAAGAATATTTGGCTCTGTGTACCTTGCAGGCACATTTCATTCAGGTTCTACGTTTATCTACTTTAGGCTGAGGCCAACAAATCAGTGTGGGGCCTGAAGAGAATGAGGTCTCTTATCCCAGCTCTCCAGGCACCAGCTTTGTGACCTTCAGCAGGTCACCTGTGACTCTACTTCCATTTCCTCCTGTACACAATTAGTATATTACGTAAGGCCCGGAAATCCCATGGAGCCACGGCTCCAAAGCACACTGTCAATCACATGGCCAGGAGACTCCCACATCGACCATGCTGGGTCAGAGCACAGTGGTGCCTGGGGAAAGCCCATATGAAGAGAAGAGAACGTAACAAGAAAATAGTATCCTAGTGAGGGATTAAAGGGACAGAGTAAGACTTTATTAGCAAGCCATTTGTGGGTAGAAAGATCTTATTTAGAGAAAATGTTTTCAAAAGCTTCCTGTGTGATACACTGAGCTAAACATTGGCTCCTAAGGCATCTAAAATAAAGATCTCCAATATTCTCACAGTTTTCGATGAAGCAGGTAAGTTTCCTTTCAAAGTCACATTGGGCTGAGTCTAATTTTTAGGGCACCAAACTTTGTGTAGAAGTCACATCTACCTCACAAGGCCATTTTGAGAGCTTACCTGGATAAGTTATATAAAGTGCTTTCCCCAGTTCCTGGCAAAGAGGAAATGCTCAATTTAAAAAATCCAAATATGTAATAATAATATTAATTTCTTAAATACTCTTTATTAAGATTTTGGTGAGGCAGTCTAAGACACAGGGCTAACTCATTGAGAATTAATGAGCACATTCTCAATATATTTGTGTTATTTAACAATCTCCCCTAAAGTTAAACATTCTATTCTAGAGGAAGTTCTATTTAAGACTCAGGAAGTAAACCACTTACAAGAATCAGAAAGTCCCTGAAACTTACAAGGGTCACAAGGCCTATTCCCAAAATTATATAACAGTAAGGAGTGCTAGGAAAAGAAAACCAACCTGTCTCCTCTGACTCACCATATCTCTGTAAGAAACCCTTCACCCATATTCCTTTTAAGTAAACCCCAAAACACTCATAGGTTTGCCAAGGTGAACTTGAAATCACTACTTTGGCCTGTCATTGATTTCTGATCTGAAAGGTACAAACAATTCCTTTTTTAAATCTCTCCCAAAAACATCACACAACTATTTGGCTTACACAAAAATACACTGCCAAGGGGCTGAAGAGGTGGTTCAGCGGTTAAGAGCATTGGCTGCTTTTCCAGCGCTCAATTCCCAGCAATCACATGGTGGCTCACAACCATCTATAATGTAATCTGGTGCCCTCTTCTGGCATGCAGGTGTATATGCAGATAGAACACTCACATTAAATAAATAAAATTTTAAAACAAACAAAGCACCGTTAAAACCTTTTTTATCTTTAAATTTTTTTCATAAAGTATTAATTCTAAAATAATTATCATGCACTGGGCATGGTAGCTCACGCCTTTAATTCAGCACTTGGGAAGCAGAGGCAGTGGAATCTCCAAGTTCAAAGCCAGCCTGGTCTCCAGAGCAAGTTCCAGTACAGTCAGGGCTACACAAAGAAACCATCTCTTGTGCATTTGTGTGCACAAGACATCTACATAAAAAGCGATTGCCCTGATAAAGTTCTTCTGTGCTTTATGTCTAGTAGTTGGGATAATGCAGTAACATCTATGTGAGCTCTTAGCTCAACTCCTAAGGCAAGTACCACAGAATCAAAATTATTCCTTTAAGTGGCTTTTACATATACAACTCTGCAGAGCAATTCTTATGCAGACTAAATGTGCATCACTAATAAATAGAAGGAAAAAAAAAACTAGGCTGATGGAGAAGAGCAGAAAGGATGAGGCATAAAGCTGGGGCCCGGGTCTCTGCTCCTGTCTGCAGTGACTGGAAAACCCTCTGTGAAGGCAAGATGTTAGCAATGGCAAGAGAGGGTGTGAGGCCTTCTGGAAGAAGCAACTCCCCCCCGCCCCCATGTCTTCAAAGCAGGGAAGCTTAGTAAATCACTTAGTACACCATGCAGGAAAACAGCATCTTCGCATAAGAAACCTTACCTTGAAGATGGGGAGAAACCTAATCACTCTTAAATAGCCTATCACTACCGTAATCTGAATGAGAAGCAAGCTGTCTGGTCTCAGCTTGACGAAATACAAGCACAATATATCAACGATTCCGATGACTATGATGAAAAAGTCCAAAGTATTCCAATTCTGAAGAAAATATTTCCTTTTTAAAATTAGTATCTGTTTAAAAAAACAAATAGAATATTTATTTCTCTATCACAACTAGATATTGACATAGGGGAGAGGGAAAAACTTCAAATTTTAAGTCAACTAGAAATGAGCTGTTTTCTAAATGTTACTTTCTTTGTGTGTGCATGTGTGTTCACCTGAGTGTGTGTTTGTGTGTACCATGTCTGTCCAGGTGCCCAGAGAACTAGAAGAGAGCATCAGATGTACTGGATCTGGAGTTACAGTTAGAAGTAAGTGTGAGTCACTCAATGTGGATTCTGGGAACTGAACCTGGACCTTCTGCAAGAGTAGTACCCAGTCTTAACCACTGAGCCACCTCTCCAGCCCCATGAGTTGTATTCTAAAAGCTGAATTTCAAGCTACTTGTCTGGAATTCTCCTAAACTACTATTTTTATACGTCAAAATGTTTAATGTGATTCAAAAAATGCAAGAGTAATAAGCAAGCTTGCTGGAAGACTATAAGGACGCGTGGTAAACTATGGTCGCTGAGCTATCTGCTCGGACATGTGGCTCTTCGGCCAGTTCATCTGCATTTGTTCATACAACGTATTATGGAAATGTTCTGCATTATTTCAGGAAGAAATTAAGGGAGGCATCTATGTCTGAAATTTTCAGGGTTGTTGTCCACCTAATCCTTGGGAGTCTCTCTACTTTTATGAGACTTAGCTGATGCCCAAGGCTCAGACTAGGAGTGTTAACACTCCAGGATCCTGTCAGGTGTAATAACAAATAGCTTCTAGTATCAAGTATAATAAAGTATCAAAAGTAGATTCGAAATATCTGAACTATTCTTTTTCTACAACATATTCCTATTTCCCACAGTACCTTCAGTGCTGATTCTAATGTGTATAAAAACATGAAATAGTAGTTTATGGATATCAGTGCCGATACATTTAACTCTCTTGCAACTGGCCACAAATGCATTATCATAGGGAAAATATACATCACTGTTACAACATGTGTTGCATATTCAAATTCTTCTGAAGTTATAATGTGATAGACAAAAATCAGAAATTTATTATTCCTGGAAAAAAAAGAGACCAAAATCAAATATCAGATCATTTAAAAGTATAACCAGTAAGCAGGGAAATCCAATATCTGTCTAAACAAATGAAACTAGGAATGATATGAAGAAGATAAGCTAAAGTAGCAAACATTCAGCAGGGTGAGCTAGTGCATCCCTTTAGTCCCAGCACTCAGGAGGCAGAGGCGCTCGCTCAGATCACTGGGCTCAAGTCCAACCTGGTCTGTACCATGAGTTCCCAGGCAGCCAGGGCGACCCAGAATAACCCTGTCTCAAAATAACTGACACAATACCATCAACAGGCAGACTTTATATAGACATTATAATAGAGGAGCACAAGAGGATGGCTCCATTAATGTATATAATAAATCAAAAGCAACAGATGCACTTAGGGGAGAGTGTGTTATTCGTCCGCATTGTTTAAAAATTTTAAATAGGAAAGATATTCAATATTTATCATATTCATTTCTTACAACTTTCTAATCCAATGGAAACAGAACTGAGCAAAGGAGGTTCCCTGATATGAACGCTATGTTACTTGGCCAACTTGACTGGGTTAAGAAACGCCTTGTATGTGGGATTCCCTACTTATGAGCTGTTGCCCAGGTAGCTCTCAGAGGCTTCCAAAACAGGCTACTGCCATTGCTCTTGCTTACCCAGTAGAAGTAGATATTCTAAGTCCTTATCGCCGAAGACAACACACCGAGGAAAGAAGCTGAGCCTGAACTGGAAGCTTCCTCCCTGCTGACTCACATTCATAGTGGTGGAAGGCGCTATCTACACAGGCTGTCAACAGAGGCACATCATCAACCACCACAGTCAGCTGAGACTGTGAACGTTCCAGTGCTCTACTGCCTGCCAAGATATGCCCACTGGTTCACTATTGGCATAAATGTTCTGAAAGAAACAACCACAGCTCAAGGATATCTAAGGCACACTCCCCTGGGTGGATGGAATATATGTCTGCCACAGTAGAGTCCGGCCAAAAGCTCATGGCTGAGGAGTGCGCAGTCCTTGTGGTGGAATTGCTGCTGAAGCTTTGTCAAATGGACAGTAAATCTGACTTCCAGATATAGGGGTGTGTGTATGTATACCCATAGGCGCTCAGCGTCCATCAGAGGAACAGCGGGCCACAGGTAAAGCAGGGACTCATAACTGGTCACAATGATGAGATTAAGGCACTGCTGAGTGTTTGCACCAAACAGGAAATTTATGTCACTGCCTCTGAGGCCCAGCAAGCATCTTGGAAGAAGGGTGCAAAGATTGTGGGAACCAAAGGAAGAAGAATGTGGTAGAAAGTTATCTTCAGGATATGATGTGGCTGTTGCAATCATAAACACAGAATAGGTGTGAGTGCAGGAAGGGGGGGAAAGAAGGGAAGGAGGAAGGGGAGGGAGGGAGAGACGGACGGACAGACGAACGAACAGTCATCTCTACCTAGGTCTGAGTAAGTAGACTTATTCTCCCAGTGCCATTTCCCCTCTGTCATGGTGACCTATGCTTCCTCAAACTTTGACCCAAAATTATTCTTCTTGAGTTGCATTATGTCAAGCATCCCCTCACAGAGACGAGAAGAGACATGTGCCCCTGAACATGTGTCAGGATGCCAGGAGTTTAACTTCTTTATGTTTTCTTTCAATGTATGCAGTGGAAGAAAGCAAAAACTATTCCTGGTATGTTCTCGCTTTGACATTTACTGTTGGAGGGGAAAAGGTTGTTTTCCTGTTCTAAAAATCATATATAAGTTCACAGTGTATATAGAAAAGAGAAGAATCTATCCAAGCTAAGCAAAATGTGTATTTTATAATATTTTGGAAAATCGGTGGTAGGCATTTTTAAGGTAGTATTAATGATTCCTTAATTTTAGACATTAGTACTATATTATTAAAACAGACTATACTATTCCACAAATAAAGTTATACAGAGCTACATTTGGCCCATTGTGGACGTGGCACACCCTTGCTCAGTCCTCTAACCAGATGAATACTACAAGCAACATGGTATGTAAGCTAGCCCTAAGATGCTATCATTTTCTTTAACAAGGGTATTGATGAAGTTGCTAAGACAGAATAGAAAAGGCAAACACACTGTTCAGTCAACACTCAACCTGTAAATATTCGATATAAAATTTGTTCGAAGGGAGGGGTAATCTAAAGTGTTGAGATGATGATATTCTGTGTATACCACTATTAAAGATTTATAATACTTACCCAGGTACAGTAAAAAGTACCCTTTCTTTGTGATATTCCAAGTAAGTTAACATGTTTTTAAACTTTATAAGCCAACTTCTAGCTCTCACATAAGTTGAAACATCAGAAATACTCATGAATCTAAGAAGAATGAACATACATATTATTAAAAATAATGTCTCGGTTGGGACAAAAAAATATGCTTGCTCAGCCCTTAGCTCCTGCACCTATTCGCCTGTTGAGTACGGTCACATTTCAGTGACAATGTAAGTCTGAAACCCCTGTGTCCTAGTTCCTAGATCTATCTTGACCTGAGATACAACCTAATTAAAGCCTCTCCAAGACTGTCCCCTTTGGAGTTCTGGAATTAAGCTTCTTTTTGTTTCATGTTGCCCAACCCAAAAGGCAACTAACTGAATGTCCCCACTTTTCCAAATGCAATCCCTGGGCCAATGATAGGTCTCCCTCAGAGCTCACCATACTGTTGAAATAGTAATGTCCCCGGCTGGTAGCATTACAACTGCCTCCCAGGTTTGTCTCAGAGTGTCCATTCACCAGTGCTTGTCAGGATGGTGACCAGATATTAATACATCCCTAAGACACTGAACCTTTCCCACCAGACTGCACTGTATCTAACAATAGCATCATTTAGGCCAAGAGCTCACTCCATACCCAGAGAACAGTCTATGAACAAGATTTAGGCTTCTGTACCTTTTCCAATAACGTGAGTATGATATAGAAGCAAAATAATTCTAAGAGCAATTAAATCCATGTAGGTTCTCATCCACGGATTCCCCTGTCTCTTACTTAAGCTCGAGTCATCTCCAAAGTTATAAAAATAATGAAGGCAGGAGGCAGGACAGAGAGAGCCATTCGAACAAGACAAATAGAGGGTAGGGATACAGACAGTGATGAGAGTTTGCCCAGATGTTCAAGGCCCTGGGTTCAAGACCCAGCATAAAAAAGGGGGAGGGAGAGAGGAATGGACAGAGGAAGGTAGGGAGGGGCAGAGGGAGGGAAGGTGTAAAGAAGAAGGGAAGGAAAAGAAGCAGGAGGGAGAAGTAGAAAAATTGTGTTTGGATAGATGAATGGATGGGCAGGTGAACAGAAGTTCAAACAGAAGGACACAGCAGAAATGACAGACTGGTTAATCCAGATATTCAGTTCTCAATTTGTCCATACTGACATTCATTCCATTTGGGAAACATCAATTAAAGAAGTGTCTCACTTACTTTCCGTGGATGGGGCAGTAGCTTTTGGTGGCACCGATTAGTATCCGGGCGGCCTCCACTCCAAGGATGCCGTCGTTACACTGCTTCTCAAAGCTACTCTAAAACACGTTTTCTCTTTTAACACTTTGTATTTATACACATTAACACATATTTATATATTTACATTTAGATAGAGATTACAAAGGATCAAGACAAATGGAATGGCCGAGAGCTAGGCTCACGCCTATAATCCCAGCACTTGGGAGGCAGGAGGATTGTCACGAGTTCTAGGCCTGCCTGGGCTGCCTCAAAAGAAAAAAAAAAACCAAAGCTTACATATAACTTAGGCTTCTTTTTACTTAGTTATTTTCACATTTATTCATTGTTTGTGTGAGCACAAGGAGGTCAGAGGACAACTGTGGGAATTGGTTCTCTCTTTCCACTACGTGAACCAGGAACAAGAACTCAGGTCTCCCAGCTAAGTGACAAGTGCTGGTAGTACCCACTGAGCAGCTAGCTTGCCAGCGCCCATCCCGGTCAAAACAGTGAGCTCGGATTCAGTAAGAGACACTGTCTCTGGGGCTGGAGAGATGGCTCAGAGGTTAAGAGCACTGTCTACTCTTCCAGAGGTCCCGAGTTCAATTCCCAGCAACTACATGGTGGCTCACAACCATCTGTAATGGGATCTGATGCCCTATTCTGGTGTGTCAAACACAGTGTGCTCACATATATAAAATAAACAAATCTTAAAAAAAAAAAAAAAAAAGGAGAGAGAGAGACACTGTCTCTAAAAGGTTGAAGAGCAACTGAAAAAGACGACCATTATCAACTTCTGGCCTACACACACACACACACAGACACAGACACACACACACAAACACGCACACACACACACACACGCACACACTCAAATAAATAAATACATTTCTGTAGCTCAAACACTAATTGTGTCAATAGACTATATAAGGAAACAAAAGGGTTTTCTAATCCCCTCAAACCAGTAAAGATTAAAGGCATGTAAGACAGAAAATATATAATTAAGATCATTTAAATAATACCAACCATTTGTATTATGGCTACATGCAATCTGGCCTCTTCTATTAAAACATCATCGGTTGGGGACTCCTCTTTTGGACCATGGGGGGTATGGGAAACATGGAAAGTGTGACTCTGTTTTAAAATCTGAAGAAACAAAGTCCAAAATAAGTAAAACTGGTAAAGATGGGGCAAACACTGTACTTAGCAAAATGTTCAGGAACCACTGCGGTGGTGAGCTGTGTGTAACTTGGGTCATGTGCTTCTCTGAGAGACTGTTGTTTTCAGTATTCCACGTGTCGTCCAGACCCATCCGTACTCCACTACTCTATACAGTGGCCTGTGTTTTCTGCTTTTTATAACACACAGGGAAGTTCTCTCAGGAGCTCAACCTGTTGGAAGTATCATCTTGGCCAAAATCATTGTTTGCAATTCATTTTAAGGAAGATCTACTCTCCTTGGATCTAATAGAAAGGCCAATCAGGCAACGTGTGTGTGTGTGTGTGTGTGTGTGTGTGCTCATATATGTGGAGGCTAGAGCTCAACCTCAGATGTCCTTCCTCAGAATAGCCATTCAACTTCTTTAAGTTTTTTTTCTTTTCAAGAGAATTTTTACCAATTAAATTTGTTCTTGACAATAATACATTCACCTCTTGAGGCAGAGTCTATCTATCAATGTAAACAGGAACTCACAGACTAGGCTAGGTGGCTGTCCTGTGAAGCCCAGAGCATGCACTGTCACATCAGGCTTCTCTGTGGTCTGAGAATCAAACTCAGGTCCTGATGCTTGTGGTACGAGCACTCTATCCACTGAGCTCTTGCCCCAGTCCCAGAATCATGCTCTTAACATTGAGTCATAACAGACAGGAAGACCCGGAGAGAGAGCGTGAGACTGTCAACTCACAGAACTGTATTCAATCTTTGCCTTTTCTTCTACCACATTCCAGTTAACGTTTGTCAAAATTTTTTCTGTCTTAAATAAAGTTATTGTATTCTGTATAATCTCCTGTATGTGTTCTATGGCATTTTGAACAGCCATTTGTCTTGGGAGGGAGAGAGCACACAAACCTGTGGGTTGTTTAAAAAAATAATAATAATGAAGGCTTTAGCAGAGTACCCACCTCAGCTTCTGCCCTGTCCCCTCAACCCTGTGCTACCAGTGGTCTTATTCTGGATTTCCTACCTGACATGTTTATTATTTTACTGTTCCTATGTACTGCATTATAAAATGTTTTAAATTCCTCTTAGACATTATTAAATGTTCCCATCTATGATTTTATCCTATGTATATGTTTGTCTGCAGATTCAATTCTTCTGGAGTTAAGCAGCTATAGCAGAACTTGTGCAGTATCTCCCAATACCATTCTCCCCTTTATTTTTCTGCTGATAGAATCCCTGACACTGACTAAAAACCTGCCAGACTGTTGTTACTCCTGCGCCTCACGTAATTAGGCTCCAGCCGCTGGAGTGTGCCCAGAGATAAGTCTGTCCTCAAAGGCTGCCTGCCCTTCAGTCCCCACATCCCGTTACTCTAGATCTTTTGGTAGAAGGAGAGCCCTGTCTTTTTTTTTTTTTTTTTAAGTCTCTATCTACTAGATTTCTACTAAATTACATGAACCAATATTACAATTAATGAATAATCTATATACAATCCACTAATGAAAATAAGTCATTTCTAAGCCAATTCCTGACATCTCTAAGAAATGTCTATGCACCCCTCCATTAATACTCCAGTAAACCTCTGAATAATACATATACTTTACCTAATGTCTTGGCCGACCGGAGCATCATATGTGAATTTATTCCTGTTGTCAATAATGATAGTGCTTGTATGTAGAATATAAACTACAAACAAAACATATGATATTACAACCAAAATATCAAGTACTCTTTCCAGGGAAGAACAATGTTCATTTAGCCACCTGCAAAATTCTAACTCAATCCATATTACTAAATTCTGTATCTAATAAGCTAAAGTAATGGGGTGCTTTTGTGGACACTGTTTGGTCATAGTTCTGGGGCAAAAATTAGCCTTCCGTTTGAAAGGAGAGAAAAAAGAAAAACAATGCATGATCTAGAAAAAGGACGATAGTCAGCAGGGTTGCGGCCACCTGTATGGTGGGGGAAAAAATGCACAGCAACCAAACAAAAGACAAACACATCTGTCGGCTTTGACTTTGTCATCTATTATCCGTGAGCCCTGGAGCCAGATAACCCTATGAGCACAGGACTCTTCACTAGGAAATAAAGTTGATAACGATATCTCCTCCAAAACATTTTTCCCAAACTGATGAAACATCTGAGGTGCCTGTCAAACACTCTGACTCCCAGGCCCCGGCCCAGACATTGTGACTCTAGGCTTAGAGTGCAACCCAGGGAAGCCCTAATACCATGTGGACAGAGGAAACACTGTAAAGATGATAAACAGTTCACTCTAGGCCAATCCATTGCACAGAGGAGGACCCAGAAGGATGAGTTTTTGCTTATTATACTTTGCCTTTGGGACACAGAAGAACCTTTAATATCTTTGTGAAACCACAGACTTTCTTCAACACCAAATTAATTCCCAGACCAACACCACTGATCAAAGTCTTACAAAAGATGGAGTGGAGGGGGACGTATGTGTACTCTGTGGGCCTCGGGCAGCAATCAGACATCAGGGACTGTGGATTCTTCCAGATCCCTCAGCAGATGAGAAGGTGGCTTTTGTGGTGGTTTGCTTCCTCCAAGAAAAATCTGAGGTGTATATTATGGGTAGATTGTAGAAAGTTGTTCCTGGAGGTTTCTAAGAACTTTTCTCCTTCATTCCACACTGTCATATATACTGAGGTCCAGAGACTAGGGGTCTGGTAATATATTTGCTTAGTGTGCACGAGGCTCCAGGTTTGAGCCACAGCACTGCAGAAGCCAATGAACAAGCAATAAAGTGTTCTCAGGCAGCCAGCACGCATCTGGGGTGTCTGCTACAGCACTATATCACCAGACTGCTAGAACCGTCTACTCTTCCAAGAGTCGGAAAAAGGAAGGAAGCCAAGAATTGTTTTCCACTGCAGATCACAAGGTCTTCAGCCAGACTTGTTCTGTTTTGATTTGGTTTTGTTTTGACACGGTCTCTCTACCAGGCTATGGCTGTCATGGAGCTTGCTATGTAAACCAGCCTAGCCTGGAGCTCACAGAGATCTGCCTGTCTCTGATTCCCAAGTGCTGGGATCAGAGGTGTGTACCACCATACCTGCTTACAGTTAAACGTTTTGCAATGAGTCTGCAGACTAAAGGACATCGTTTATGCAACAATGTATGGGCTCCTGCTTCCCTTGGTATGCTTAACTAGCTCCCCGGGGTTTGTTCTAGCAGCTACACAGAGATTTGAATGTTCTCAGTGAAGGCATTTTAGTATCACACTTTCTGAGAGCTATTGGGGGAAAACTGGCATTTGCGTGTCAGTAAAACTTACGTGGCATTTATTAGGCGTCAGCTGTTTTACAGAGCATCGTCTCAACCCTCAATTAGAACCTGAGGCTCAGTGAGGTCGGGGTTGAAAATCAAGTCTCCAAGTAGCCCTAATAATAATTACTATGTGGACAATGGCCCCTTGTCACTGTCAACATAAACATTTTTCTGACAATGTCCTTATGTAATGAAAAAAATGTATTTTTTAATCTAACTCAAAATTGGTTAATTTTAAGATTAGGTATAATATGCTACAACTAAGTAATAGTGAGTAAATAAAAATAATCATAACACGTGATTATTTTCCATACCATATGTGGCGCTGCTAATTTAAATTCAGAAAAATTGTAGATATCAGGAGCCAGGAGTAAGCTAAAAACGCCTCTGATTCCAGACCACGCAATAACGACTCCCCATCGCCAGTCATACTCATAACTTGAATGCATCAAAATAGGGCTTACTAAAATGATAGTAAGCAGCCTGTGGGCAGGAAAGAAGTATAAACAAACGTACTCCATACAGGAATGTCATTCGTGGTTAAAATCACTGCTAAATGTCATTTAAAAGTTTCCAGGAATGAGAAAATAGCACTGTTATCAATAAGCCACTGAGCTAACTTCAGCTTTGTGTATATTATAGGTTATGCACAGTGGGAGAAACCCCACACACTTACAGGGATTTATCACTAATATTAGGATGTATAATTTACAGTTGGGAAGTAAGTTCCTATATGGACATCTCTTCAGAGTATATTTACAAGTTTATCTATTCTGTGCCAAATAATAATGGCTGAGAAACTGAAACTGGAAGAGAGGCTGACCAGACCGAAAAAATACAAAATTAGTATAGACATGTTAGTAAGCTTAACCAAACAAAAAATTTCTTTAGCTCCTACAAGAATCACACACTGGGTCTGGGGGAATGGTTCAGTGGTGAGATTACCTGCCAAATAAGTATGAGAACTGGAGTTCAGATGCCCTAAAATCAGGTAAATGTCTGGTGGGTGTGGTGGGCCACCAGTAATTCCAGCCTCGGGAGACAGAGACAGGAAATTCCCAAGGTAAGCTGTGGGAATGGCTGTACCAGTGAGCCCTGGCCTTCATTCAAAGACCGCTTCAGTGAGCAAGGTGGAAGGGCACTCAGATGAGTCTCAAAATCAACCTCAGCCCTCCCACACATGTGTGTGTGCAATGTATACCCCATACCCATACACCCACACACATGTAAAACATACGTACATACATACATACATACATACATACACACACACATATATATAACATACATATGTGTACTACACACATACACACACACACATACACACACACACACACACACACACACACACACACACACACACACACGAGGGGCCAGAAAACAATTCTATATTTACTTCAATATGTTTCTGTTTATTTTAAGGTCAGTTTTCAATAGGATCTTATGACAAAATTCAGACTCTAACTTTTTTTTTCATTATTTAATATTTGTATGGATGCTTTGCCTGCATGTATGTCTGTGTATCATATGCATTCTCAGTGACCTCAGAGGCCAGGAAAGGTGTTGGATTTCCTGGAACTGGAGTTACTGTCTGTTATGAGTTGTCTTATAGGTACTGGGAAATATATCCAGGTCCTCTGGAAGAGCAGCCAATGCTCTGCACCCGAAGACCATCCCCCCAGCCCCTCAGAATTTGTCTTCAGGAGATCTGTACCAGCAGAATGTATATATTGTGTTTCAGATGATCTGTGACAAATGAGCCTTCAGCAAAATAAAATCAAACATACACAAACACACACACAGAGAGAGAGAGAAAGAGAGAGAGAATTGGGGGACTGAATATATGCATGCACATATACACAAAAAATAACCTACGCCCAGCAAAAGAAACTTTACCTTACAAAATTCACTGTTACAAATAAAGTCACAGTGAAAACCAGGGAGTGAAATCTGAAATACTTAATTTCTCCACAGCCAATAACAATGCCAAAGAAAGCATATATTAAGTGTTCATATACAGATGAACACATTATTAAGAACCTAGGAAGGAGGAAAAGGAAAGATATTTTAATCAATGCACTTTTAAGATGTATTCTTTTTCACACAAAAGCACCCATTCTGTGCCTGTGGCTGTTATCTCAGTGGAAGCCGTGGCCTCCCTAATAGTTAGAGTCGTTGTGAAAAGGGTCGGGCTAAGACACTGGGTCGTTATCTTTATTATACCAAAACCCATGGGACGCCTCTTGAAACACAACAGAAAGAGCAAAGCAGAGAAATAAAGCCCCCTGCCCCAAGCTGGTGATGTGCCGGCTTCTCTGGGATTAGCCAGCGGTATAGGTAGTCCTGGGGCTGCCACTGCACAGTCCAGAGCAAGGGTGGTTGCAAAGAGGCACCTGGGTACCTTCAGCTGGCAGGTGTTAAAGACACATCGCTTCCTTGCCACTCTCCGGCTGTGACTTGCACATGCTCCTCTACCTACTTTGGAAAGTCTCTTGTCTGCTTTCCAACCTGCTGACTGCCTGCATTTCTTGGAAACTTGGTTCTTTTCCTATGTTCCCCATCCGACACCTTCTGGTGACACATGACCTCTTCTGTGTCCCCACAATGCTGCACCAGCACAGTAAAGCAAGGAAAACAATACATTTTTCTTGGGTTGCCTCTGGGAAAATCTATGATGACTTACACGATCCTTTCTTCATCTACAGGCAGATCTCAAGTCCCGCCTTTTCTTGACTCCCTCTTGTAGGCTGTTCTGCCCCAAAACCTGTCACCTCAAAAGCAGCTCTCAAAACCTATGCTAGGAAGAAGCATTAAAAGCCCCACTTTAGCTGGGATAAAGCATTATCTGATATAATCAGCACATGGTGTGACTTTCCGAGTGATTTCCAGATTCAAGCCCCTCAGCTCCTGTGGAGAAGGGGAGGAATAAAGGGCCCTGAGGTCCCAACCCTGACCTCTCAACTGTCACAGACTAACTGAGGAATTGAAGGCTTTTAAAACATCTCCATAGTCTCTAACAATCCCCTTGCAAATAGTAGAATCCAAAAAAAACCCCATAATTTTAGAATACTTATTAGGTCTTTCTTTTAAATATAAGCAGGCATACCACTTAACAATAGCATGTTTGGGGGTTTTGTTTTTGGAAATGTCTTATTCTCATTGCCTTGGGCTTCAAATTCAACAGCCAGGCCATAGCAGGCAGGAAAAAAATGGTGGCTTAAGTGAAAGGCCAAAAAACTGAGTGGAGTGGGTAATTCCACCAAGCAGTGAGTAACTACAGAAAGGCAGGCTACCAACAGCCAAGTGCAGTTGCTACACTAGTCCTGCTACACTAATCCTGCTACACTAGTCCTGCTACACTAGTCCTGCTACACTAGTCCTGCTACACTAGTCCTGCTACACTAGTCCTGCTACACTAATCCTGCTACACTAGTCCTGCTACACTAGTCCTGCTACACTAGTCCTGCTACACTAGTCCTGCTACACTAATCCTGCTACACTAGTCCTGCTACACTAATCCTGCTACACTAGTCCTGCTACACTAATCCTGCTACACTAATCCTGCTACACTAGTCCTGCTACACTAATCCTGCTACACTAGTCCTGCTACACTAATCCTGCTACACTAGTCCTGCTACACTAATCCTGCTACACTAATCCGTAACCCTTAAGAACCAGTTAGCCCCAAACTTCATTCACAAATGCAACAAAGGATCAAGTGATAGGTGGCAATTTTGTTTCATTTTGCAAAACAACAAAATATTTCTATCCTCCATCAGTATGTGTTCTTTACGGGATGATTTAAAGGCTTAAAACAATGCAGGAAGGACATCAGTTCAGAGCAGCCTTCACACTGAATGAATTTCCATGGGAACAGTCAGAGCGAAGGCTTACTGTCCACATCTGCTTTCATTACTTTGGCAGATTTCAACTTAGTGTCTGCAATTTTGCATGGTTTCTGAGAAGAGGCCTAATCCACTTGTCTGAGAAGACTCTGGTCCACCACCCACCCCCACCCCAACACCCACACCCACACCCTCACCCACACCTACCCCACCCCACCCCCATCCACATGATGTCTTTTAAACACCGGGTGAGAAGGGTAGGAAAGAGTTTTGTTAGAGATGCATCTCACTCTGACCTCCTTCCTTCTTCCTTCCTTCACGTGTTACGATGGTGTTACCCAAGTGTGGATGTGAAGAGGAAAAAAACCACCAACAACTCATAGTTTGAGTCTATCAGAGTGATGTAGAGAAGGCATTACCATCTCTGAACCACTGACCCTTTCCTCAGAATGACAAAAGCGATAATGCTGATCACTGACAGCACAGTGAAACTCTAAACATGTGTGTAAATAAATAGAATTGCATTGGCCTCCTCAAAGACAAGACTGGCTAAGTACTGAAGTTCCCTGAAATCTATACTGAATACACATCAGGAAACTCACTTAGTAATTATGAACTCCATCCTCGGTTTAAAACTTAAAGAATCCAAATTCAGGCCTACGGTGACCAAGGCAACAATGCCAGACATCCCAAAATATTCCACTGGGGAGAGAAGAAAGTGAAATAAAGTTAAATGTCATTAAATCTGCACACTGGTTTGCTCTGAGTAAAGAATCAGCAGGAAAGTTGAAAGTAGTGTTTCTAATTTAGAAAGATGCTTCAGGGGATTAGCCTAAAACCAGAGATTAGCAATGCTTCTTCCCAAGTTGGCAATATGATAAATATCTCGCCTTTGTGAGTCACAGAACCTTTCCCAGCTCCTCTCAGCTATTATTCTGCAAGAAGCCAGGGATAACAAGCAAACAATTGGCTAGCCAATAAAATGCTACCGACTTTAGACTTCATATAATCTTCATCTCTGTGGGGCATTAGCCTTCATTCTGCTCTTCTCATAAAGCTGTTTTTAGCTAAGAGCAGATTTAACCCAGTTTGCCAACCCTACATCATCACTGAGGCAAGGGCAAGCGGGAAAAGAAGTTCCGTAGGCTCTGCTCATCACCTCCGGGGACGTGTGCTGCCTGGGTCAGGGCTTGCTGACAATTTGAACTCACTGCTGCCTGGAGCTTTTGCCCTCCCCTCTCTGAATAAAGTGGCTCTAAATGTTGAAACATGGTCTAGGGAGAATGTTTGAACACAGAAACACTGAAGGTGCCAGGCTGCAGAGTCTCCAAAGAGCCCAGGGTAACAGTAGACAGAAAGGAAGAGAAAGAAAACCCAAGCAGGCAGGGGAAGAGCTTTCAAACAGGGCACGGCAAGCTGCTTATGGGCTGTGACCTCCCCTTTCTCCATTACTGTCCCTGCGTCTGCAAAGCAGGTGTGACCTGGGGTGGAAAGCACCTCACATACTTACTGCAAACAGTAAATTAGAGGATATACCACTTGGCACACGTGCTTGGCAATCTGTGGCCACTGTGGTCGCAACGGTATTGATTTTAATCCACTGGTTCTACTGCTTAGAAATACTTGTTAATATTCCGGAAAGAAGATTTCCTAATTCTTTTCATTTTTTTATTCACTTAACTTCACTTTGGACTTTTTAAAATCTGCTTACCTAACGAATTTTACTTAAATAATCAAGTCAAGTAGAGCTAGTAGTTCTGGAAAATGTTTTGATAGGGGACAACCATCAAACTCTTATTTCCAGTTTCTTTTTATAATGAGTACACGTAGTTCTTATTTTTGTCTGAAATGTGTGTGTGTGTGTGTGTGATCTTAATTTATATATATTATATATACTCTTGCTGGGTTTCAAACACATTTTCGTCAAATGTTCGTTTCAATGACTTGAGCCGAACTGATGGAACATTTTGGTTATATTGATAAATGAAAATAAGGAACTTGTATTGTTAATTATGTGACAACCCCCATCCCTACTTGAAAACTTGTGTATCTGGTCTGGGAATCTTCTAATGTGAAAATGAGGCTAAAATGCTTTCTGCAATCCGGACTTGCCACTGTGCCCTCAGCTCTCTTTCATTCAATCTGTTTAAGGGAGGCTGCAAACACCTCCATTCCTAGAAGAAAGAAGAAACAAACCAGCATTTATGAACCACACTATCTTGAGCCTAGTGGTGAGCTGGCAAACGCTTAAAAACAATTCTCTGGGAGCGGGGAGAAAGGCTTACTATGCATGGCATAAAGACACACACACCCTCCAGGAACAACTGTCACTCAGAAGGAGGTGGGAGGCTCTGTGTACTTTAAGGCGCTCTTGCCAGCCTAGGATCCTTATGGCTCCCAAGTATAGCAAATCCCGTCGTGTCATTAGAGCCTGCAGCACCTTACACAAATGGGGCATTATTAGACCGTTTATATAGAAGAAGAGACAAGCTTAGAGAGACGAAGTATTCCCCAACGTCGCTGATTGATGGTGTATCTGGATTCTGCCTACTCAAAACAACTTTGAGAAGGAATGTTGGTTCATTCGCTCATCGCGTATTTAAATTACTGTCAGGCATTTGACAAACTCTAAGCTTGGCTGAAAAGAGGAAAACCAGATCGAGTGAAGAGATGGCTATGAGCACCACTCGTCCTTAAGAGGCTCCCAGTCTGATAGGGAGGTGAAAAGACTGAAGTTAGGCATCCACAAAACTTTCACGAAGGAGAAACGAAATAAAGCTTAAGGAAATGAGCTTTCTGGGAATGTTTTCTCTAGTTTGACTGGGTCGGGGCAGGAAGCAACCACTAGGTGGCGATATATCTATAGGAAAAAAAATAGTGCCTTTCCATAACTAGCGGTGTAAAAGAGCTGAGATCGTCACTGGCTGAAGTTGCTCCACTGTATGAGATGGGAGCAAAAGCAGTTTGGTCGTAGTTAATATGGTTCCTGGGAACTGTAACACCTCAAGTCCCAATTTTACAAGACTGAACTAACGGAAAGCCCACCGGGGCTGGCTACCATTACTCCTGCAATTGCCCGATTCCCCCAGCTTCTCGTCCGGATACAAGCACCCCTGATCTCCCCATTCCCATTTCCCTCCTTCTATTTCCAAGGCCTTTGTACTTTAGTAAGTGCAGGCTGACGAGCTTGGAAAGCTCCCGGGAACGTCTCCGCCAACTTTTCCCATTTTACAGGTGAGCTGCTCAAGAGTCAGAACAGAGACAACTCCATGTTGGCGCCACTTCCAGGCACTGCCAGGAACTTACTATAGGGTTAGAGAACCAAGCACAAAGAGGTAAGAGTACCCGGGATAGGAGCGCAAAGATGAGGAACATAGGGTTAAAATGACAGAGCAGGAGAGAACTAGAAATGACAGAGAGGTGATGTGATAACACAAAGTGTCCGGAGAAAGCAGCAGAGCCAAACCATGGTTCCCGGGCTCTCCGGTAGGATAGGAGTTCTTGCGTTTGTTTGCCTTACCGAGGTAAAAAGTCATGTACACCAGTGAGAAACAGAGAATCACGTTGGTCAGTGTGTTGCTAAAGAGGTCGGTCAATATAATCTGAATGACTCGCGTACACCAATAGCCACATATTGTGCTTCCAAAAATATCGAAGCTGAGTCCGATGATCACATGTAACTCTAAACATAAAAGAAAGGAGAGAAAGCCAGACAGAAAAACTTGAGTTAGCCGGCTGGGGTTTGGCTTGTTTGTTTTGTTTGTTTTCTACTGATTGCGCTTTGGTTTGCTCCTGAGGTCTGTAAACAGGGAGCCTGTTCTTCGGCAGGCAGAGTGCCCAGTGAGAGTCTGAAAAAGGAATCTATTTAATGTAGACTTGTCCAGGGAGGTAAACACACAAAAGGCATTATAGAGAAGAGGCTAGTTGAAAGGGGGGCTCATGAGCGTGGGAAAAGAGACGGGAGAGAAGAACGGGAGTGGGTACAATTGAAATAGATCATGAAGGCATAACGAAGCCCATTACGTAATGAAGTGTGCTAATAACCCACTTTTAAAATTATCTACCCAGTTTCCACCAAAGCTTCTTTCTGCTGCCAGTCCTCCACACCCCCACTTGCAGCTACCACAAACGTGCCCCAGGAGCTCAAGTCTCCCTCCTGCTGTGCTCCAATCTCCCCATTTCTTCTCTAGGTACTAATGAAACATGTAGAAAGCTGTTGGAGGGACATATCCCCCAGCCCAGTGACTATTAGCCACACAAATCTGCTGTTGTCACTCTTAGGGTTGTTTTACCAATGCTACATCAATTGTCTGCTTTCACCATCAGGACCTAGGACCAAGTCAACTCTTGGCATCCACCAACTGAGAAACGTGTTGAGCTAGAGCTCACGGTATAACCTGAGCTGGACGATGGGATTGTGTGTGTGTGTGTGTGTGTGTGTGTGTGTGTGTGTGTGTGTGTGTGCTCATGCTGAGGGACAGGCCTTTGTAATTATTTCTTTTCAGTTTTTGAGATTATGAAAGGATATCATTTCCCTCTTCCCTTTCCTCTTTCCAGACTTCCCATATATCCCAGCTTGCCTATTACAGGTCAATTCAACACACACTTTGTATTTTAGTGATTGGTAAAATGCAAATATGGTAGTTATACTTTCGTTACCTCACTTACCATTTTAGTTGGCCCAAGAGCAACATATAGAGAAAGATGCAGAGACAAATGCACTTTCACTTCAATCAGAGTAATCTTAGGAAGTATACAGAGAGAACACAACAGTCTTACCCCGGAACATGGAAAGATCAGTTGTGTGGCCTCGAAAAATCCCAAAGAAGATGCATGTGAAACTGCAAATGATCAGCGACTCTCCTCTGATGATATCTGTGTACATCTTAGAAATGCCTGGGAAAGGAAACAGGGGATGTAATTTAACATGGTGCATGGAAACGACACTCTTGCATAGAAAGAACAGAAGGGGTAGAACATGATTGGGGAAAAGAGAAAGACACCAGGCATTTAGAACAGCTAGTTACTTCACATACATTATCAAAGGCAGAGAGAAATCTGTGCATTCAGACTTACTCGTACTCAGCCCTCTCTCTACACTTACACAGTCCAAGATTCCCAGCCTAGGGAATAGTGCCACCCTCAGTGGCACTATTATAGTGGGTCAGCACTATATAGCTTTGCTAAATCAATTAACTCATACTTTATGTAAGCAATCTCTCATTGAGACTCTTCTCAGGTGACTCTAGGTTGTAACGAGTTGGCAATTAAAGCCAACCTTTTGATGTCCACTGCTTCAAATGTTTGTTCCTTTCCTTTTACTTTATGTTTGCAAATTCACGTGTCTGGTTGCCTGTATGTATTCACACATGTGAGGCCTGAAGTTGACATTAACTACCTTCCTCAATCACTCACCCCATCATATATTACAGCAAGGTCTCTCTCACTGACCTTCTCTGTTTGGGCTAGTCTGTCTTGTCAACTTGCTCCAGGGAGTCTTTGTCTCTGCTTTCCCCATTCTAGGATTATAGGTAACCTACCACACCTACCTGGCTTTGAAGTGGGTGCTGGAGGATCAGAACTACTGTCCTTACAAAAATGCTTTACCTGCTGAGCCATCCATCCACCCTGCCATAAACACTGTAAAGCTGCTGAATGAGACAAATCTTAAGACACCATATTTAGCTTGAATAAACAGCAAAGTCCGGAAGAAGCTCACTTTAGAAAAGTGCAAAATAGCCAGACACTGGGGCCTATACCTTTAATCCCAGAACTGGGAAAGAAAGTCAGAGGCAGGAGGATCTCTGTGAGTTTGAGGTAAGCCTGGTCTACATAGTGAGTTCCAGAATAGTCAGGACTACATAGAGAAACCATATGGAAGGAGAAGGGGGAGGGGCAGAGACACAGAGACACAGAAAGATGTAAATTTAACCCGTGAATACACATACATGGATGTTTGTACATGAATGAATGTTCAGAGTTAATTACATTTCACAGCTTGTCAGCTAATGAGTACATGAATGTAGGAGGCTACTCTCCTCTAGCAGGACACTGTCCCCCCACAGAAAGAAATTAAATGCTGCTCCAATTACAGCACAATGAACCTTGAAAACCTTGTAAGTGGAAGATGCCAGAGATAAAAGCCGTGCATACTGCCCTGTGGCACCTGTGACCCCACTCTCCATCAGTTCGGTCCGCTGAGGCCAACTGTGGTCCCAAAGTAGAAAAAGTGCAGAAATGAACAACTCATGAGATTTAAATAACTAATTATAACATATTGCTATACTTTTCTTATTCATTGTTAGATACTGTTGTTATCTCCTTAATGAGGCTAAGTTATGAATTAAGTTTTATCATAGATGGGGATATATGAGACAAAACAGTGTATCTGGGGCTCCAAAATATTTGTAGTTTCAGACAAGTGCTGAGGGTTTTGGAACCAACCATGGATAAAGAATGACTACCACACTGTATGGCTTGACTTATGTGATGTCCAGAACAGGCAAACCCACAGACATAGACATCATAAATAAATTAGTGGTTGTCAGGGGCTTTGGTAGATCAAATTCCACATCCAAACTTTCATCTGATACAACTGTCTTTCTGCCCAGAGGCTTCTTTTAACATTTTATATGGTACATGTCGGCAGAGGAGAAATCCATTCTGCTCCCAAGTATTTGAGAAAGGCTGTGTCTCATCTTCTAACCTAACAGGTTTCTGGTTTTGTTGTTTTTCTTCTGATGCTCTAAACAATGTTGCTCCACTGCCTTCAGGGTTGCATCTTTATGTTTCTAAAGAGCTTTCTCTAATCGTTACAATCACATTATATAGTAAATATCAGTGCCATTTCCTCTGGATGCCTTTGAGGATGGTTGGTTTGTTTGTTTTTACTGGACAGTTTATTTAAAGGATTCTATTTTGATTTGCTGTGGTGTAGTTTTGTTGTCCTTGGGATTTTTTTTTTTTTTTTTTTTTTTTTTTTTGAGATATTTGAACCTTTGGGTTTTTACAAAATTTAGAATGTTCTTTCAAATGCACATCCCCTTTGCTCTGTCTGCCACCTTTAGGGACTCATGTATTGGGTCCCTGTGTTTGTCCAACAGCTTTTTAAAGCTTGGTTTTCCAGTCTCTTTCTTTCATTCCTGTTGGATAGTTCCCTTGTGTCTTCAAGCATGTTGGCTCCATCTTTGCACTAACCCTGTGGGTTGCATCAAGTTTGAATTGAGCCTCTTGCATCCCCATGTCCAGTGGTATGTTAAAACGCCAGCTCTCCAGAATGAAAAAGGACCTCATCTGGGCTGGGGCTGTGGATTAGCAATAGAGCTCTTTTCTGGCATGTTAGGGCTAGGTTTCTAGGTCCTCATTTTAAAAAGCAGAAAAAGAAAAAAAAAAAAAAAAAAAACTACTTTGCAGGGTTTGCCCTGTGTAAACACGCTGATTTAAAGCAACCATCCAGGTCTGACTTCTATTGCTGTCACAAGCAATCTGGGGAGAGGCGGTTCCTCTGGCTTACACTTCAGTATCACAACTCATCATGGAGGGTCAGGAACCCGGTTAGGACCTAAGGCACAGGCCATGGAAGCTGACTCTTTCTGCTTGCGCCCCTAGCTTGCTCAACTTTCCTTTCCTTTTATTTGTTTTCCCATATATCCCAGGATCACCTGCCCAAGGATGGGCTCTTCCACACCAGTCATCAGTCAAGAAAATGCCCCGTGGGATGGCCGCCAGGCCACTCTGATGGGAGCATTTTTCTAACTGAGGTCCCCTCTTCTTTTCTAACTGAGGTCCCCTCTTCTTTTCTAACTGAGGTCTCCTCTTCTTAGATAACCCAAGTCTGTGTCAAGTTTAAAAAAAAAAAAAAAGCCAGTACAGTCATCAGTGGCTTAACAATGGGCTTAGACTCATCATTTATTACACTTGCTATAATAAAAATGCACAGACATAAGGTAACAAATGCAATTGAAGGTAACCAAGCCTCTACTGGGAAACGTGCATGAGGCCGACTGCTCTCCTTACAGCAAGGCCCAAGGGGTTGGAATATCCCTGCAGGATCCTCTGGCCTTTCCTGGGGGAATGCTTTGTTGGCTTTTGTGTTGCATTCACATTGTTTTGACTTTGCTATTGGAGGTCTTTACTTTCACAGTTTGTGACAGACATTTCCCTAGAGCCAGAAAAAGAAAGCTCAGACTGTAATGCATTCCTGTGTGTCTCTGAGGACCCTGGGAACAGGGCAGATCATCCTCCTTTGTTAGTCATGGTGATGTGATTGAGTCAACACAAGGTCCTGGTCTGGGGGCTAATGTCCAGTTGTTCTTTCTCAATGGGGGGCTTGGCTCTAGCAAAACACTGCCCACCAACCTGTTCCAAACATCAATTAGTTGGTTATTAAAATGTTCAAAAGGTCTGGCTGGATCATTGGTCCCAAGACCGAGGGGAATATTCAGAGACAAGCAAGGATGAGGGACAGATTCAGGTTACTAATTTGTTGAAAGCCCTGAGAAACGGATGAATTATGTCTCCTGATCAGGATGTGGGGAGATACTAGGGACCAATAATTAAATCAGAATTTCCTGGCTATGTAGACTATCGCCTCTCTTTATTGTCGCCGAAAAGTGCCACCAACCCCAGTCACATGGTTACGTAGCGGTGTGCTGGGCTGGATGTTAACTGCTTGCTGAAGTTTCTTGATACAGTTCCTGGGTTAGCAGGAAACCACGGGGATTGGGGAGGAGGAGATGGGGAAAGTATAGTGCACACTTTATTGTTGAGTGTAGGAAGTTCTCATAAGGGACTATACATGAAAAAAGAAATGACCGTCAAACGGCTTCAGCTGTGAAAAACTAGATGTATAAATAAAGGTGGCTCGAGTGTGTGAACAGCACCTCTTAGTCAAAGTCTATTTTTACCTGCTCCATACATCTTCCTTCGGGTTCTGAACCCCACTGGGGCTGGACTCCAACAAATAATGTCCTGAGGGAAACGGCTATGCAAGTTGGTTTGTCAAGCAGTACACAGAACTTACAGTAGACCCAGTCTTTTTGGGGGGGGGGGGGAACGGCAATAAAATGGAATTTTTACTCCCCCCTCCCACCATTTTTATTGGAAATTCTCTGCATTTACATTTCAGATGTTCTCCCTTCCTCACAATCCCATCTCCCCACCTCGTCCCATGGCCTCCATGTGCTCCTTCTCCCAACTGTCCTCTCCCACCTCAGCACCTTGGCATTCCCCTACACTGGGAAAATGAGCTTTCGCTGAACCAAAGGCCTCTTCTCCCATTGATGTCAGACAATGCCATCCTCTGCTGCATAGGCACCTCGGGCCATAGGTCTTTCCATGTGAACTCATTGGTTGGTGTTTTAGTCCCTGGGATCTGTGGTGGGTTTGGATAGTTGATAATTTTGTTCTTTCCATGGGGTTTCAGACCCTTTTGGCTCCTTCAGTCCTTTCTCTAGCTTCTTCATTGGGGTCCTCATGTTCAGTCTGATGGTTAGCTGCAAGCATCCTCCTCTGTATCAGTATGGCTCTGGCAGAGCCTCTGAGGAGGCATCCATAGCAGATTCCTGCCAGTAAGCACTACTTGGCATTAGCAATAGTGCTTGGGTTTAGTGACTGCATATGGGGTGTATCCCCAGGTGAGGCAGTCTCTGGATGATCTTTGGTAGACCCAGTCTTAGTGAGTTAATTTAGCTGAAAAAAAAAAAAAAAGAGAGAGTAGGTAGGGCTCGACTCAGATGCAATTCGTTTAAAAAGCAGAAATTTCTTAGTGGAAAGTATTTCTCTGGTGTGTCTAGATTTTCATTTTAGGTATGACTTTGCCTTCTTCACTAGGAACCACAGTATTATAATTGGATCTGCTTTATTTAGAGCCATTGTGTATGATTGTCTCTGAGAAGAGGCGTGGTGTGTGTTAAATTGCTGTTGGACTTTGGCAATAAATGAATTTTTGTTGCTGATATTTTCCATTAATTTATTTATTCACTTTACATCTCAGTTGCAGTCCCCCCTCCTTTAGTCCCCACTCACACAGCCCTTCCTCCCATCACCTTCATCTCTGAGAAGGGGGAGGTCTCCCTTGGATACCTCAAGTTACTACAGGACTAGGTACATCCTCTCCCACTGGAGCCAAACTAGACAGTCCAGTTAGAGGAACAGGATCCACAGACAGGCAACAGAGTCACGGACAGCCCCTGCTCCAGTTGTTGAGGGATCTGCACAAAGACCAAGCTATATATCTGCCACATACATGCAGAGAGCCTAGGTCCAGCCCTTGTATGCTTTTTGTTTGGTGATCTCTCGGAGCTCCTAAGGCTCCCGGTTAGTTGACTCTGTGGGTCTACTTGTGGAGTCCCTGTCTCCTCCTGGTTCCTCAACCCTTCCTCCAACTCTTCCGCAAGACTTCCTGAGTTCCTTTTAATGTTTGTCTGTGGGGCTCTGCATCTGTTTCAGTGGGCTGCTGTGTGGAGCCTGTCAGAGGACCACTACGCTAGACTCCTGTCTGCGAGCCTAACAGTATCACTAATAGTGCCAGGCATGGATGGCTCTCAAGATGCACCTCTCGAATGCAGGACAAATTTGGGGTTCAGGGTTTTGTGGGTGGATTAGTGTCCTTATCCCTCCAATGGGGGGTCCCTGCCTGGCTATGCAGCCACTTCAGGCTCCATATCCCCCACTGCTAGCAGTCTCAGCTAGAGCCACCTCACAGACTCCCTGGAGCCTCCCCATTCCAGGTCTCTGGCACATCCTAGAGACGCCCCCCATTTTCATTCACTTTCCTTGTCCTTTCTCCCCAGTTCTCCCTACACCTAACCCATCTCCCATTCCCCTCCCCACCTCCTCTCCCCACCCCAGTTCACTCCCTCCATACACCTTCAATGACAGTTTTATTTCCCCTTCTAAGTGAGATCAAAATATCCTCCTGTGGACCCTCCTTGTTACTTAGCTTCTTTGGGTCTGTGGGTTGTAGCATGGGTATCCTGTACAAGCTACATGGTTAATATCTACTTATCAGTTGTCATTTAGAGTCTGGGTCACCTCACTCAGGATGACATTTTCTAGTTCCATCCAGTTGCCTGCAAATGTCATGATGTCCTCGTGTTTAACAGCTTGAGTAGTGTTCCATTGTGTAAATGAACCACATTTTCCTTATCCATTGTTTGGTTAAGGTGGATCGGGGTTGTCTCCAGCTTCTGGCTATTATAAATAAGGCCTCTATGAACATAGTAGACTACATGTCTTTGGGGTACGGTGGAACATCTTTTGGGCATATGCCCTGGAGTGGTATAGCTGGGTCTTTGAATTTTCTCAGTGTCTGTTGTTATGTCCCTTTTTTCATTTCCGATTTTGTTCATTTAGATACTGTCTATGCCTTTTAGTTAATTTGGCTAAGGGTTTGTCTATCTTGTTGATTTTCTCAAAGAGCCAACTCTCACTTTCATTGGTTCTGTGAATTGTTCTCTTTGTTTCTGATTTATTAATTCCAGCTCTGAGTTTGGTTATTTTCAGTCATCTACTCCTCTTGGGTGTATTTCCTTCCTTTTGTTCCAGAGCTTTCAGGTGTGCTGCTAAGTTGCTAATGTGAGATTTCTCCAGTTTCTGTCTCAGTGACCTGACGTTTGATGAGAGTAGGGTGTTGAAGTCTCCCCCTACTAATGTGGTTTAAGCTTTAGTAATGTTTCTTTTATGAATGTTGGTGCCCTTGCATTTGGGGCATAGATGCCCAGAATTAAGATGTCATCTTGGTGGATTTTTCCTTTGATGAGTATGAAGTGTCCTTCTGAATATCTTTTGATTAATTTTAGCTGAAAGTCTATTTTATTAGATATTAGAATGGCCACTCCAGCTTGTTTCTTGGGTCCATTTGCTTGGAAAATCTTTTTCCAGCTCTTTACTCTGAGGAAATGTCTAGCTTTGTTGCTGAGGTGTATTTCTTGTATGCAGCAGAAAGATGGATCCTGTTTACATTTCCACTCTGTTAGCCTATGTCTTTTTATTGGGGAATTAAGTCCATTGATGGTGAGAGATATTTATGACCAATGTTGTTAGTTCCTGTTATCCTGACGTTGGTGGTAGGACTGTGTGTGTGTGTGTGTGTGTGTGTGTGTGTGTGTGTGTTCGTGCGCGTGCACGTGCGCATGCACATATGTGTGTGTGTTTCTCTTCTTTTGGTTTTGCTGGCATAGACTTATCTATTTCTTTCTTGTGTTTTCTTGGTGTGATTACCCTCCTTTTATTGGAGTTTTCCTTCTAGTATCCTCTGTAGGATTGTACTAGTGCAAAGATATTGTTTAAATTTAGTTTTGTCATTGGATATCTTGTTTTTTCTGTCTATGGTAATTGAAGGTTTTGCTAGCTACTAACTAGCTTAAGCTTGCATCTGTGGTCTCTTAAGAGACTGAAAGACACCTGCTCGAGTCCTTCTGGATTTTAAAGTTTCTACTGAGAAGCCAGGTATAATTTAATAGTTCTGCCTTTATATAAACTTGACCTTTTCCCCCTGTATCTTTTAACATCCTTTCTTTGTTCTATACATTTAGTGTTTTGATTATTATATGGCTAGAGGATTTTCTTTTCTGGTTCAATCTATTTGGTGTTCTGTAAGCTTCTTTTATGTTTATAGGCATCTCTTTCTTTAAGTTGGGGAAATTTATTCTATGATTTTTTTTTTTTTTTTTTTTTTGTTAAAGACATTTCCTAGGGCTTTTGAGCTGGAAATTTTCTCCTATTTTTATTATTCTTAGGTTTGGCCTTTTCATAGTGTTCCAATTTCCTGGATGTTTTATGCCATGAACTTTTTATATTTTCATTTTCTTTGACCTACATATCAATTATTTCTATGGCATGTCCTATGCCGGAGGTTCTCTCTTCCATCCTCCATATTCTGTTGGTGATGCTTGAGCTGTAGTTTCTGTTCTCTTTCCTAGGTTTTCTATTTCCAGGATTGCCTCAATTTGTGTCTCTTTATTATTTATATTTCTATTTTCAGTTCTTAGACAATTTTATTCATTTTCTTCACCTGTTTGATTGTATTTTCTTGTATTTCTTTAAGGAATGCATTAGTTAAAGGTTTCTATCATCTTGATTGAATTTAAGGTCGTCTTCTTGTGCTTTGGCTGTGTTAGTATACCCAGAGCTTGCTGTAGCAGGATAGCTGGGCTCTGGTGGTGCCCTGAATCTTGTGGATTGTGTTCTTAAACTGTCCTGTAGCCATCTGGTTGGCCCTGGTGTTGGCTGGATGACCGTGGTGCCATCGGGACTTCTTGGAAAGGCATGATCGAGACAATAGAATGGAGCACTCAGCTTACCTCTGCTGGCTGTAGCCCAGGTGAACCTGACTGGCAAGGGGATTGGTGGGGGTGGGTTCCAAGCTGGTTTCTCCTGGTGCCCCGTGAAGGCCTTCACAGAGAGGCAGGGCACTCTTGAGGTTCCATAATGCTTCTTTGGATGGCAGGACAAGCCCAGAGCCAAACAAAGGAGCACTTTTAATTAATTTGAATAGTTACTTTTCTCATTGCTAGAAAATACCTGACAAGAAACAACTTAAGGGGACTGGAGAGATGGCTCAGTGGTTAAGAGCACTGACTGCTCACCCAGAGGACCTGGGTTCAAAATGCACCCACATGGCAGCTCACAGCTGTCTATAGCTCTCTGGATTTGCTTTCCAACACCCAAATTGGATAGCTCACAATTACCTATAGCTGTAGCTTCAAGGTTTCTGAGGCCTTCTCTTAACCTCTTAGGGCACTTGCTGCATATACACACAATCACACATTCCAACACACATTTTTAAAAAAGAGAGGAAAGAAAGGTTAATGTGGTTCACAGTTTGAGGATAGTGTTCATCACAATGAGGAATTCATAGCAGGGCTATACGGGGCTTCCTGTTCTGAGTCAAGAAGCAGAGAAAAACAAATGCTAACATTCAACTGGCTTTCTCCTTCCCCCATTTCTAGTCACTCTGTAGCTTTGTTACTATTCTATTGATGTGAAAAGACAGCATGACCAAAGCAATTTATAGAAGAAAGAGTTTATCTTGGGTTGACAGCTTCAGAGGGTTAGAGTCTATAACCATCATAGTAGGAAGCATGGCAGCAGGCAAGCAGGCATGGGGCTGGAGCAGTAGCTAAGAGCTTACACCTGACCCTCAACTACAAGGCAGACAGATGATTGGGAAAGGCATGCACTTTTGAAATCTCAAAGCCCTCCTCTCGGCAACTCACCTTTTGCAATAAGGCCACGCCTCCTAATCTTTTTCAAACTATCCAACTAACTGAGGACCAAGAATTCAAATAAATGAGCCTAAAGGGCATTTCTCATTTAAACTACCACATTCTACTCCCTGACCCTCATATACTATGGCTATTCCAAATTTTCTTTAAAAAGTGCTTTTGGTCCAACTTCAAAAGTCCCCACAGTCTTTTGCAGTCTCAACCTGAGATGCAAGGCAATCTCTTAATTTAACCCCCTGTGAAATAAAAAACGCAAATTGTGTACTTCTAACACACAAGGTCACCGACTATATATACATTACCATTCCCAAAGGGCAGAAAGTAGGCATAGTGTAGAAATTCTGGACCAATTGCATACCAAACCTTGGCAGGGAAAACTCCAAAACCTTGTAGCTCCACACTTGATGTCAAAGGACTTAGACGGCGCCACCATTGCTGACTGCAACACACTCCCTCTGGCACCTCTCACAGTGTGGGGACTCCAACAACCCAGGTCTCTCAGGGCCTTGAAGCAGGGAGTCCCTTGCCACGTGCCTGTCCTCGATGGCTTTCCTTAACCTTGGAGGAAGATTCCAGAACCCATTTATTCATGTATCCTTCATGGCTCTGGAGTCAAAGAACCACATGGCCAATACTGCCAAGTTCAGCTGCCTGCTTGGAATAGAGTCTGGCTTCCTGTTGCTGCAAATTTTAAAAAGATAACCTTGTATGCCTCCCCCACCCCTTTGCCACAGTCTCACTGTATGGACACCACCTAGGGCGGAGCCGAGCACACAGACCCTCTCTACAAAGGTTCCCTTCCCAGGCGGTTCACTCCTCCCACCCTGTTGCTTCTGTCCCAGGTGGATATGACCTACCTGGCGTGTTCCATTCCCCTACCACCCAGCACAAACAAGACTCCAACCAGGTCTATATATTAAATTCTCAATCCACAAACTCTCTACACAATAAGCTTACATCCAATGGACAAAGATACCAACTGCCCTTCTATATGAGATAAAAAGACCTATGGAAACCCTTTAAATATTCATATCTACCTATTGCCAATTAAGATCACCTGGATCTAGATCCTCCTCCTCCAGCTCCATCTTGGAATCTCCACTCTTCCCCCTGCCTCCACCTCCGGTTTCCTAGCCTTTTCCCCCACCAACCTCTCCACTGTCCAATATATATCACCTTAACATGAACCCACAGTTTCCTCCTTGAATTACATCTGCTTAAGCTTTGTTTCGTTGTTGCTTCTTAGGACCAGAAAATGCCTCTAACTTTTTACTTTCTCAAACTGCAGGATTAGCTGGGTAGGGGTCTTACCCTGGGGTCTCCTCCACTCCCTTTTCTCCCCAGGCCTCTCCTTCAGCACAAGCCTGGACTCCTAGCGCTCCTTCCTCTAAACTGTACATTTTTTATTTCCTTTTGCTCTGCTTGTTCTCTTTCATTTAGGCCCTCAAAAGAGTGATTATTAGCGACCATGTGACAGAGCTAACGTTAGACTGTCTGCAAATCTCTCTGCCCAACCCTCAGTCCTAAATGGAATATCTCCATCAAATTCTACGGATTCAGGAAACTCTGTAGAAGAAGAAGCAGAAAGAGTGTAAGAGTTGGGGAGTGGGGGTCTGGAGAAATGGCTCAAGCAGTTAAGAGCACTGACTGCTCTTCCTCTTCCAGAGGTCCTGAGTTCAATTTCCAGCAACCACATGATGGCTTACAACCATCTGTAATGGTATCCAATGCTTTCTTCTGGTGTGTCTGGAGACAGCTACTGTGTACTCATAACAAATAAATAAATCTCAAAAAAATCTAACATTCACTATTTCCATTAAAAAAAAAAAAAAAGGAGTCAGTGGGGGATGGGAGACACCAAGCAAACAAGGCCTTCTAAACACAACAAGGCTAGCACACCTATGTCTCACAGAGACTATGGCAACATTCACAGGGCCTCCCCAGGAGGAGCCCCAGTAGTGAGAGGGGAAGTAGACACAATCCCCACTCTGAACCTTTCCTTTGAAAACTAGTTCCAAATGACAATTATTTTCAAAGGAAAAAAAATCTGTTTTCTCCAAAGGAGTTTCACTGGGTATACAAACTATACTTAAGGACAGACCCCATACACAGCAGTAGATAACCAACACAAAGAGAACCCAATGGTATTTTTGGAGATTTTTTTAACCATACCAGTCTTTTGATCATATAGTATAGTTTCTAGTTTTGCATTTTAATGTGATTTCTATGTGAATGTGTGTGTGTGTGTGTGTGTGTGTGTGTGTGTGTTTTCTTTGGCTTTGCTTTTTTCCCCTTGTTTGTTTTGTCCTAGGGGTTTTTGTTTTGTTTTCTAATGAGAAAAAAAGAATGGGCAGGAAAGGGAGAGAGAATCTGGGAGGATTTGGGGGAGGAGAAACTGTGAATAGATCAATATTTAATATCAGAATATATTGTTCGTAAAAATTTATTTTCAACTAATGAACAGAAAGAGATATTAAGAAAGAGAGATTAAGACAGACAGAAACAGAGGTAAGGAGAGACAGACAGGCAGAGAGATGGGGCATGGTGTGCACACCTTTAGTCTCACCACTTGGGAAGCAGAAGCAGACAGATCTCTGAATTGGGGGCCAGTCTCATCTGTAGAGTAAGTTCTAGGGCAGCCAGAGCTACACAGAGAAACCCTGTCTCAAAGGAAGAAAGAAAGGAAGGAAGGAAGGAAGGAAGGAAGGAAGGAAGGAAGGAAGGAGAGGGAGGGAGGGAGGGAGGGAGGAAGGAAGGAAGGAAGGAAGGAAGGAAGGAAGGAAGGAAGGAGAGGGAGGGAGGGAGGGAGGGAGAGAGGAAGGAAGGAAGGAAGGAAGGAAGGAAGGAAGGAAGGAAGGAAAGGAAAGGAAAGGAAAGGAAAGGAAAGGAAAAAAGAAAGGAGGGAGGGAGGGAAGGAGAGAGGAAGGAAGGAAGGAAGGAAGGAAGGAAGGAAGGAAAGGAAAGGAAAAGAAAGGAAAGGAAAAAAGAAAGGAGGGAGGGAGGGAAGGAGGGAGAGGGAAGGAAGGAAGGAGGGAAGGGGAGGAGAAATGGAGAAAGGAAAAAAAGGAGAAAGAAAAGAAGAAAGAAAAAGTTTAGTTTAACTTCATAAAGTCAAGGACAAGGACATAAGGTAGCTGCATTCTTTGCCCAAACATCACAAGAATGGTCCATAACCCAGTTAGATTACTTGGAGCTAGCGTCTCTCTATAGAAAACCCTGGCTGGTCCGGATCGTGCTATGTAATCACAGAGATCCATCTGCCTTCTGCCTCCTGAGTGCTGAGATTAAAAGTGTGCACCACCACACCCAGTTTGTGAGTCTTGCTTTCAGCTTCCCTGTGTAACACCAGAACAGCCTTTAATCTAACTAAGGCTGAGACTGTGACTTAGCAAGTGGGGGAAGCCCTGGGCAATCGCAGTCTTGGGTGAATGTGTGGGTGTTGTGACGTGGGCTCAGCCATATCAAGGACATTGGCAAAGCTTACCCATATAGCCCAGGTTAAAGAGACACAGCAAAGCTTCCCTCTGGAGTTAGAGTTTAAGTGTTTATGGATGATTGATTGGTTTGTGCAGAGTAGCAACTGCAGCTACCTACCAAAGACCACCTACCAAACTAGCTAACCCTCCCCCTGTGCTGAGAAAACAACCCACCAGATCCTGGTTTATTCTATGTGTGTGCATGTGTATGTGTGTTTGCATGTGAGTGAGTGTGTGTGAGTGTGTGTGTGTGTGTGTGTGTGTGTCCTTTCTTCATTCCCTGGTCTTCCAGTCAGGGTTTTAGGAGAATCTGGCAGCTTGGCCCACAGCACTGCAGCCTCCTGAGACAGTAATATTCCGAGCATTCTATCTGATGTGCCGTGAACTATGAGGTTGCTTTCCACGAAGAATGTAGAGAGTCTGAAGGAAATTAGTTCTTTTACTCTTTCATGTATTTTTTTCTCCAGCCTTGGCCACTGTACACGCATGCAGAAATGGATTCCTATCCAAATGCAGACCTCTGCCCTGCTTCCTTCAGGCAGCTTCCATCTCTGCAGCAACTTCCTGTGAACTCTGGCTGTCTTAGCCCTGAGAGTCCCAACCCTGGAACTGCTCAACAATAAGGAACCTCCAGGCTCCACCTTAATTTTTCTCTCTCCATCCCAGGACAGAAAAGCTCTCCAGATGGGAAGCTAAAGCAAGAGCTATTCTGTCTGTCTGTCTTTCTCTCTCTCTCTCTCTCTCTCTCTCTCTCTCTCTCTCTGTGTGTGTGTGTGTGTGTGTGTGTGTGTGTGTCTGTCTGTCTGTCTGTCTGTCTGTCTCTCCCTCCCCCCTGCTCCCTCTCCTCCCTCGCCCCCATCTCTCAAACCCCATTGGCCTCACTCTCTGATATCCAATATTAGGTAACTCTCCTTTTTCGTGTATTTTGTTCTCTGTCAGGTTTTGTTTTTTAGTTATTTCAGAAGGTAACGCCAACTCCTGCTACTCTAGAGAGAGGGCCTTGATGAGTTTGGAGGATGCCTACCAGCCCTAGGCTCCTTTCACGTAGACACATAGCCCCAGACTTAAGAAGCTCTGACCTATGTATGGTTGTATACTATGCAGCAAACACAAACTGATAGACAGGATTTCATAACCCTACATGTAAAAGCAACTGTTAGGCCACATTCAGAAAGCAAAATCAGACAGATTTCTGAGATCAAGACTAGCCTGGTCTATGTAGTGAGCTTCAGGTAAGCCAAAGCAACATGGGGAAACCCTGTCTCAAGAAAAAAAAAAATAAACGTGGCTGCTTAATATAAACCATTGGGGAAAACCCCAGACTGATAACATTAAGTGACATCATTATCATCATCAACATCATTAAAAACCTGGACCTGGCTAATCCTCACCTTGGGGTCTTGAACCAATATAATAATTGAAAATATACAGTTGAGATATTATCACCATCACTATTGTCATCCCTAAGGTAGTATATTTACAGTTTTTGTTTCAAGGGGAATTGTTTTCCCAGTTCTTAATCTGGATGTAAGGTACTAGACGCCTCCCCGTGAGCTCTGAGTGACAGGGTTAAATTCCAGGTTACTCAGAATCTGCTTCTCCGTGAGAAAATAAAGCACTGAGCCCTTCTCTACTGCATCTGCAAACCACGCAAGAAGAGTGTAACCCAGGGGAAATACTTGACCCCTGTGTCTTCGGAGTGAGAGGGGGGCCTGGTGTACCGATGGTCTTTAGTGAGTTGACGGAGTGGAGAGGGTCGATCATACACAGGGTGATGCTGAAGAGCATGCAGCACTGCAGATCCCACGAGTCCTCATGGAACTTCAGAACCACGTATGAAATTATGGCAAGCGCTGTGCCAAAACTAATCAAACCTGTCAGCAAGACCTGTGAACCAATTCACCACACAGCATTACAGCCAACCAAGGAGAGCTTGACTGCTTTTACATTCAAGACCTGCCTGCATCTGGGGTTACGGGTTATTTACTATAATATTTTTAATTACATAATATTTTTAATTTATCCTTTGAGAATTTTGTGTCTATACACAATGTATTTTGGTCATAGCCATCATTTTGTTCTTTTTAACTTTTTTTCCTTCTATGTTACAGTGTGGGCATATGTGGGTGTATCTACCTGTGTGTATATGTGCCATTTATACTGCCCGCATACCCGGTCCCCATGGAGGTCAGAAATGGCTATTGGACCCCCTGGAACTGAAGTTACAGAGGATTGTGAGCTACCATGTGTGTGCTGGGAACCCAGCCCAGGTCCTCTGAAGGAACAGCCAGTGTCTAACTGACTGGGCCATGTCTCCTGCCATTACTTTATTATTTTTAACAGGCATAGAAAGCACCCAAAGGACTCTAAATCAACATACCACAGGTAACTTGCACATCTCTGCTTACTGCAACATTACCCGTACCCTGCAGGCATAGTAGTCCACACTTGTAACCCCAACAGGCAGAGCCTTGTATACTCAAGGTCAGCTTGGTCTAGGTAGCAAGTTCAAGGCCAGCCTAGGCTACATAACTAAAAAATAATTTATCCCAGACCCCCAAAAGCTTTTAAAAATTGGAATTTAGTAATAATGAAAACACTAAAAGACAAAACATGAGGTCAGGTAAAAGGAGAAAAATTACATCCTTCATATGCAAAATACCATTAAAATGCTACAATTCAATTCATTTTAATTCAAGATGCTAGAAAGCACAGAGTTAAACTAAAACCGGGGACATGTTCTCTGAAAACAGAAATAAAATAGTGCAGTTTTAAAGTGTAATCAAGGAAAAAGAGAAAAGATAAAAACAATTCCAGCAACAAAAAGAAGACACAGTCGAGATGAAATTGGATTAGACAAGAACCCAGACCCAAGTATAAACCGACCCTTTGTGAACTCTCCCTCTGTGGCCCACAGGCAAAACTGACATGTTGTTTATTGGATCCTAACTTGGCAGTGCCTGGGCAAACGTTAATCCCATCCCCACCATGCCCACCCTGCAGCTCTTGTAAATTAGTAGTTCTACAGAGCAGAGATGGTTAGCTGTTTTAAAATGTTTTCTTACCTGCCAAAACACGTTCTTGACTATGTAAAAGTCCACATCCAAAGCAGCAACAAACACAATTAAAGGTAAGAAATAACAATACAGTGAAAAGCTTGGTGTTTTTAGAAGAGGGTAGACAATTTGGTGCACCTAAGGTAACAGATGCAAGGAAATATTAGCCCGTTACTGTGGTGGTTTAGAAGCGCGGGCCCTGCCCCCAGCCCTGCCCCCTCCCCCGCACCCGCACTGGCTCTCCAGTGAAAAGGTTTGAGGACTTGGTTTGTCTTTCTAGCTCTCTCTGTCATGAGGTGAGCAGCCTTGCTCTGCCCCATTCTCTGACACGATGATGCTCATCTCCCTACAAACCACAGCCATGGAGCCGAACAACCAAGAACTGAAAAGTGTGAAGCCTGGAGCCCAAATACATCTTTTCTCCTTTTGAAGAATAATTTGTAAATGTCTTGGCTGCGTTTGTGCATATGCACTACATGACTTCAGTACAACAGGAGGCCAGGTTCAAGTGTCAGGTCCTCTAGAACTGGAGTTACAAAGGGTTGTGAATCACCACCGTCTTGGTGCTGGGAACTGAACCTAAACCCTCTTCGAGAGTAGCAAGTGCTCTTAACCACTGAGCCATCTCTCCAGCCCCTCCTTTTCCATCCTTTCCTCCTTGTAAACTGATCTTCTCATGTTATTTTACATGAACATTTGAACATTGCATATATATGATGTACATAGAAATATATATTATGACCTATACTTGGCATTTATAGAAATGATATCCCTTACCGTTGGTGTCACCTGAGATAATGCTATGCAATCCACAGAAAAGTATTTTGATTAGGCTATTAGATATTTAGTTTAATATACCTATTATGTATTCTTGCACAGATTATTTGTGAATCCGTGGAGATTTGCTTAAACTGAAAATAAATCTCAGTCAGTCAGTAGAGAAATATGATGCTTAGACGGTGATATGCTCTGTATGGGGCATGGATGGTGAACAATGATATGCTCTGTATCACACCAGAGCATGGATGGTGAACAATGTACATAAAGTAATAGAAAACAGTGGTGGTTGACGTGCTGTAATTATTCTCCTCTAAAAGTGTTTTCTAGAACATTCCAATTTAACAACAGCATTATCAAACTTCTCAGTGCCTCAGTTCCTTGTCTGTGAAGTGGTTAGTGAGTACTACCGTCACATCCCAGCAAGAAGGAATGGCTGCATCCAAGGGTGATTGAGGTGGTAAGTTCATAAGTACAGAGCACTTAAAATGTGTGTGGAGCATAAAACACTCAAATGATGCTAGCTAGTGGGAGTGGAGGGACAGCCCTAGATAAATATCCTGCAGGAATGATTTCCCGTCTTAAAAACCTGAAACACTGGACCGAGACAAATTGTGAATGCACATTGCACTGCTGTTAAGACCAGGCTGAAACAATGAAGGAGTATTTTCTTGTGGTTATGCTGTATGTGGTGAATATTTCATATTTAATCTGAGAGAAAAGAGAGAGCGAGCTTTATCATAAGAACTGCTATAGGGGCTGGAGAGATGGTCTAGTAGTTAGAGCACTTCCTGCTCTTGCTGAGAACCAGGTGAAGTTCCCTGCACCTACATAAAGGCTAAAACTGTCTGCAACTCCCGTTCCAGGGGATCTGGCACCCTCTTCTCGCTTCCATGGGTACTAGGAAAGCACACAATGCACTCACAGAAGGCAAAGCAACCCATACACATACAATAAATCTTAAAAGAGCTGCTGCTTTTTGTATGAAGTCTCTGCATGTTTAAAGTGAACATCAGGGAATAAACCAGTGTACCCACAAAGGAAAGAAACAGGAACTCAGGAGTAACAAGACGGGAAGGCTCAGGCTCAGAGAAGAATGACAAAGAACCTGCCAGTGCACATGAATTGTCCTCACTTCCAATCTGCAGCTTCATTTGAAGCTTTCCTAACTTACAACTCTCTTGTATTCTTTTATGTGCCTTTCTTTGCAAAAATGCTCAGCGCTGTATGAAATTATCTTAATATCTACTCCCGTGTTTTTAATACCATAGGGTTGGGGGTGCACAAAATTGATAGGGTGCTTCTGCCTGGCATGTGTGTGGTTCTGAGTTTGATCTCCTGGAGTAAAGAAAAAGAAAAACTTGCACATTAGGAGTGGACCCTGTTTGAAGTGTTTGACCTGTGATTTGCTCTCTAACTTATTTTGAATACAGTACCTCAACAAAATGGTAAGCCAGTCGTCCTGTCACAAATCCCGACAGAGAGAGAATCATCAAGACAAAGACCTCAGAATTCTTTAAAACCATCCTTGAAAACCCTGAAAAATAAAAATATAATTTATAGTTTCAAAATAGTAATTATCCCAGTCAGTAAGTATACATTGTATTATATGCCCATGTCAACCTGTACTGTAACCCATGACACGTGTGTGTGCGTGTATCACTAAAAATAAACCTTACTGAAAGAGATAGATGTTTATATTTTCAATAGAGTGTCATTGATATTCAGCCTCGTTATTTAATTTTCAACTTTTTCTGAGTCATGGTGTGTATGAAGAGTTAATACTTATTACAAATGTATTTGGATTTGGGTTGTATATGGTATGGGAGGGGAGTCTGGAAATTTAACTCATGTGGACAGGCTGTGTGATGTGTGCTTTCACTTCCTGAAACTCACTGGCCCATAAATGCAATTGGCATCCCACACAGGAGACCATGGAAAATATTGAGGCCTCACCAGCCTCACACTTGCTGGCCCTGGGACACATTAGGACCATTCTAAAGGCATCCTACCAATGGCAGAAAACAAGGTTCACTGGTGGCCTAGATTCGGTACTTCCCGCCTCTCAGTCTGAGGTTGACCAAAGCAGTAAGAAATTGTTGAATATTTCTTATGCTTACGTCTGGGTAAAGAGATGGTTTTCACACTATTTCTGCAATTCCCTTTGCTCCTGGCCACTTTTTATGTCCTCAGGGTGTATCTAGAGTTATCAAAGCTCATGGTCATCCTATTGTTGTGGGTACTGAAAGGAACCAAAGTCATTAGTGAGTGTATTAAAAGCCTGCAGGCAAAGCAATTTCACTCCCTGATGAATACTAAAATGAAGATATTCTTTACATATATTTGTTTTATTATTTGGTCCTTGGTAATCTTCCTAAGTCCAGAAAAGTTTTTGGAGCAGCTGGTATTTTTCCCAAGTAAATTTTCTATTACAGAGACCTAGAAACTCTCATCATAGGAATGTATTAACCAGGCTACTTTTTCTCTGTGAATACCATTCAGTGCACCTGCTGAGTTTGTAATCAATGTTCAGGAGGCCTTTTAAGATTTATTTCTTTATTTTATGTATAGGAATACACTGTAGCTGTTTTCAGACACACCAGAAGAGGGCATCGGATCTCATTACAGATGGCTGTAAACCACCATGTAGTTGCTGGAAATTGAACTCAGGGCCTCTGGAAGAACAGTCAGTGCTCTTAACCTCTGAGCCATCTCTCCAGCCCCTCAGGAGGTCTTCATTTACAAAGCCCTCTCCAATTTTTTTTTCTATGCAGGCAAAGTGGGTGGAGTAAAGAAAAATCTCATCAAATGCCTTAATGGAGTGGAGAGATACTTGTGGTTAAGCATACTTGCTGATTTTCCAGAGGGCCCGGGTCCAGTTCCCAGCACTAGTATTCATGGCAGCTCAGAAGCAGCCATAACTAAACAGTTCTAGAGGCTCTAATGCCCTCTCCTGGCACTGTGGGCACTGCACATGGTACACAGACATATATACAGAGAAACATTCCTCTACATATAATAAAATGGAATCTTTTGTTGTTGGTTTTGAGACAGAATTTTTTCTGTATAACCCTGGGTGTCCTGGAACTCACTCTGTCTGGCCTCGAACTCAGAGATCTGCCTGCCTCTGGTTCCCAAATTAAAGAACAAAATCTAAAGAAGCCATAGTAGACAAGATTACTAACATCAGTTATGCAAATTGTGGATTATTTGTGTTCTTTGTCTGTTTGACAAGCTGTCGCCTCTCATCTCAGATAATTTGATTAGGGTAGGCCTGGTCATCTAAGCAGTTCAGGATCTCCCTTCTCCTCTTTACTAGAGAATCCTGACATTATCTCTGTGTGCACCTAGCGCATTGCCTCATGATTATTTTTTTGCCTGCTCTCTTGATGTGTCTGTAATCCTTTACAATGAGAAAAGGTTTGAAGGACAGAGGGGAGTCTCACACAGTCACTTACCTCCCAACACAATAGTGGCGCATATAAGAATTGTGAAATGCTTCTGGACCACAAAGTAATCAGCTGGCCTCCCACAGAGTATATCGGGCTTGTTGTCATTTTTGGCTGCCCAGAAAGAAAAGTTGTTGTTCGGCATTGCTTTTCCGGGACTAACTTGCGCTATGGCCGACTATCCTGTTGTAACATGGGAGGAAAGGACAAAAAGACAATGAGGCCTGCCGCGATCTGCTTCGTCCACACTCCACCTAGCTAAGGTGGGCAGCACACTCAGCTCCGAGCACAGTAACGCCCCTCATGCTCCCGGAATTTTGCAGAACACTGGTGTTGGCGTCTTATCCACATGGTGCTACCCACAGCAGACCACGGCTGTACTGCTATTGTGGTGGTCTGATCACGTGTGTGCCTGGAGTAGCGAGTCTCCCAAAGGCCGAGGCTGAGATTTTGATTTTCATTAAGGTTGTAAACACAGTCTGCAGCACGAGACAGGTGCATCATACACATCTGATGGAGCGGAGTTTTGAGGAGGAAAGGACCGAAGACAAACATCACACTCCTCATTTCCCACAAGTATAAATCACTCTGGGATTCCACTTCGCTACTTAGACTTCAAATTTTATTCATTTTCCCTCTCTCGGAGACTAAGAAACAAGGTAAATCATCGCATTATATCAGTCAAGGTTTGGAGTGAGGGCAAGTAAATGCTAATTTTTTAAAGACTTGAAAAGATTTGAGGTTTGATTGTGTGATGCCTTTGATTGAATTAGGAAAAAGTACCACTTCCTTGGGGCTATGAAGCCTGACAACAGGCACGTGGGTTGTCATATCAACAACAGGCTGGATTTCATTCCTGATGCCGCCACTGAATTGGTGTGTGAGACGTAGCCTACGTAAATGTATGGGATGGTCCTGAGAAAGGCTTGGGTTATTTTGCTCTTCCTTAAAGCTAGCCTTAACCTAAGACTTCCTACAGGGTCCTGAAGTAGCCACAGGAACAGACTTCATCCTTTGCCCGTCTTATACTTGTTTGCTACCAGTCACACAGATTCTTAGAGAAGGAGGTGGCCACTGCAGCTTCAAGTTACTCCCCACCCTCAAGCAGACCTTCGGGTCCTTATCTTCAAGCCCTTATCCCCATGTTAATGACCTTAAAACCAAGTTCTTTCCCAGAGGTGTGTTCTTCCGAGCCTGCAGTGGCTCGGAGTAGAAATCAAAATGCAGCCTTTCAAAATCCCAAAGAACCGGGCTCAGCTCTGCGGAGCTGTGGTTTGCCAGGATCAGCGCCACCAACTGATAACCAAAGCGAAAGCTGTTTCCATACTGACTTCCCATTGGCTTCTTGCCAGCCTGCTTTTGTTCTGATTGGCTGCACTCATTATTCCCACCTCCAATCCAAACGGAGTTATTGAGTTGCAAAGAAACATGCTCTTCTTAATGGCCACACTCTGCCTGTGCCTACAACTGATTTTAACTGATTTCCTTTGCCTGTCGTAACACATGAAAGGCTCAAAGATTATCCACATAGACAGAACCCTCGGGGTTTTGAAAACCATACATAATGCCTTTCTTATGCCGGTTCTATCCAGTTCAGCCCTAACTTCCTTAACACCGGCTCGGTTTTTTTTTTTTTTAATTAAATTTTAGTTGGCATAAAAAATAGGTTTCACTATAACATCTTATAAGTATATATTATTATGGTTGCTCACATTTATGCCGTCCACCATCCTTCCGCGCCCCTTCCATCCTCTCAGTCCCTTTGGACTTCTTCCCTGATTCCTGGTTTTCCTTTTCTTTCTTTCTTTCTTTCTTTCTTTCTTTCTTTCTTTCTTTCTTTCTTTCTTTCTTTTTCTTTCTTTCTTTTCTTTCTTTCTTTCTTTCTTTCTTCTTCTTTCTTCTTTCTTCTTCTTCTTCTTCTTCTTCTTTTTCTTCTTCTTCTTCTTCTTTTCTTCTTCTTTCTTCTTCTTCTTCCTTCTTCTTCCTTCTTCTTCTTCCTTCTTCTTCTTTCTTCTTTCTTCTTCTTCTTTCTTCTTCTTTCTTCTTCTTTCTTCTTCTTCTTCTTCCTTCTTCTTCCTTCTTCTTCTTCCTTCTTCTTCTTCCTTCTTTCTTCTTCTTCTTTCTTCTTTCTTCTTTCTTCTTCTTCTTCTTCTTCTTCTTCTTCTTCTTCTTCTTCTTCTTCTTCTTCTTCTTCTTCTTCTTCCTTCTTCTTCTTCTTCTTCTTCTTCTTCTTTTTCTTCTTCTTCTTTTCTTCTCTCTCTCTCTCTCTCTCTCTCTCTCTCTCTCTCTCCCTCCCTCCCTCCCTCCCTCCCTCCTTTTTCTCCTCCTTCCTTTTCAATATTCAAGGTTATCATTTTCCTCCATTCAACTCATCATTGAATTTTAGTTCTTTGTTTGAAGGTACAATGTCATCCACTGTCCTCAGGACATAGTCATCAACTAATTTTTGATGCCTAGCATGTGACTTGGAGGGATCCAATCTAATTACTGGAAACAAATACATTTTCTTCAGCCAACACTAATCATCAGTTTGTAGTGTACTGCCATGTGTAGGGAATTACACTCTTCCTATGCTGCATGCTGTTCATTCTGCATGTTTCTGCATGTGCTCTTTCATAGGACACCAAGGGGACATCCCATTCCCAGAGACTGAATTTCTACCAACAGCTCTATGTATGCCTCTGATACATCCTAAAATATCGTCTGCAACTTCATTTTTATAGATGTAGAGTTCTTCAAAACCACAGGACCAGAGAACGTTTGCTCTCCTGCCTCGGTTTACCTCACCTGATACCTAGCTCACAAGGTTTTTCTTTGACCTGCATTTTTGCATAGACTGCCAGTTGTCACCTTGACTGTTCAGAGGCATTGCCTCTGATCGCCTAAAAGAAGCCTTTCCCAGCTGTGTTCCGCTCCCATCCCACTGTTTTCCTTCCAAGCTCTCATGGTGCCACCAAACCTTGTGAGTACAACACTCACAGTTTTAAATTTCAAGATTCAGGTTCTCCAAGTCCACACACCTCAGGAAAACTTGGACAAAATTCATACTCCGCTCTGGCTTAGATGAGGTACTGAAAGCCAGAGGCAGTGCTGCAGAGATGGCCCGGCTATTCATTACAATCTCTCCTGTGGAGATCTTCCGTTAAAGCCAGAACAAATATGTTTCATCATTTTGAGCAAAGCCAGCAGAAGGAACCATTGATAGCCTCAGGGAACAGAGAGGCCAAAGTGTGCTCTGCCCAAATCCTGTCTTCCGATGACAGACTATACCATGTGACTGAGATAGGTATGTAGGACAGGTGAGTTAGTCATAATTGTCCATCTTCCTATATGCTGATATGGTCAAGAGAGGACATTAGACCTAAGAAAGGTGTATCAGACAGCTCTTATGCTGGCATGTGCCACTGCTAGGAAGAAGATGTGGCTGTTCTGTTGCCATCAGGATGCAGCAGTGAGGCATCCTAGGGTACATCCTTGAACACACAGAAAACCATCTACCCAGCCACATGAAAAATGCCCAAATCTGAGAGTCCCAGTGCCTCTTAAATGAGGGCCATCTTAAATGTTTCTGATTTCTTAACATACTCCATAGTTCTGTCCTGCATTTTATCTTTTCCCAGAACTCATTTCTTGGATTAATAACTTTTGTCATCTACAGAGGAGGGGAAATGAAGAGACATTCCATTTCAAACTACTGGCACATTTCTGTTTCTTCCCAATTTTACTTGAAAGTTGGTGTGTTCCTTTCTTGAGCTCAGTTCCTTTCTTCCTTTCACACCTCAGGAAAGGTTGGGTGGCACTGAGGCAGAGCTGGGATAGTTACTCAATCATTCGGTTTTTTACTTAAGCATCATGGAAAACCTCCTAACAAGAGCCTTTCTCTCTAGTTTGCAGGGACACCTCCCTCCTCCCTCTAGAAACCTCTTAGAAGATCTGAAGGCTCCTGCTCAGCTGTACTTGAGGCCTGGGAGCCATCACTCACATTTCCCCACTAGACCTTCGCAGCTTCGACCCACCAGCCGGTTTCAGAACTAAGCCACATATTCCGGGCTCTGTTGTACCACTTCATATTTCTGAGTGCTAACATGAGCATGTTATATTTTTGTGTAACCAATAAATACAAACCGTGTAGCTTAAAACAAAAACATTTCTTTATCTCAGAAGTTCATGGTTTTGGTAGAACTCGGCAGAGAAAGTGTGTCTCCATTCCACATAGCATCCAGCAGGGGCTTGATTGGAGAATCCGTTTCCAAGATGTCTCCTTCCTAATCTGGGCAGGTTGAGAGCAATGGCTAGATGGGCGGAGCACAGTCAGAGCTGCGGGCTTGAGCCTCAGTTCCTTCCCTTGTTGCTTTCCTCACAGACTAGTTTCTAAGGCAGTATCTTAAAAGACTGAGGCAGAAGCCAAATCAACCTCTTATAACCTAGCATCGAAAATGACCCAGAACCATTTTCAACTATAGTCACTGGCTCCCTGGATTCAAGAGAGACCAGAAACTGGTATTGCTACATTAGAAATGATAGGACCACACAGTAACAGGAGTGTGTGAAATGGAGATTAGGCTAGCCTGTACAATATAATCTACTGCATATTAGACGAACACTAGAGTCACTGACAGCCTTTTACCATGTTTAATGTCGAAACAAATGTCAATTTGACATCTAGAGCAGTAGATGTCAAAAGTTAGACACTAGGTCAGTTCTGGTGTGTCATAAAAGTTCTGTCATGCAAGGCCAAATGAGGAGAGCACATCCAACATCAAGTTCTATATGAAGCTTAATTTATTCAGTTCATAGTGCCATCACATAGCCCTACTTTTTGGAGTTAAAATGTCTTTTGTTACATGACAGTGATAACAGGCAGCAGTTGTTATTTTAATAATGTTATATTAATATTATACCTTTGCATTTTTACTTTTATAACAAATAAAACACAAAACCTAAAGAACTACCACCTAGAACTGATCATAACATTAATTTGCCTACCTTTTGATACTGTGGAAGCATTCCTGAACTGTTAGCATGTGCTTTTAAAGAGTAACTAGTCTGTGCAAGGTCAGAAAACACTATGCAGCTAATGAAATAATATCAAACTCATAGCATAAGGGCATCTAAATCTATTGATCTACCTATAAGTCAGTGCAACAATATGTAATAATTGACACCACCTCTTGCAAAACAGAAGGTACACATGCACAGATGTAAGATCCCACCTCAAGGGAGTCTTTAAAATAAGATCCAAGGATCCCATGGGAATCACCATGTTTGTGACATTCAAGACCAAAGTTTAAGGAACACACAGTTGGGGGAGGGCAGACAGAGAGCCACACTGTTTTCGCTGCACATGGCTTTTCTGTTGGAGGAGCAGGTACTGCAGTGGTGACTGACATAGGCAAGACATACGCTAGGGTTGGTAGCATTTCTATAATGGAAATCAAGCTCTACAAATGAGTGAAGAGGGGATGAGTTCTAGGAGAACTAGGTAGTACTAAGCAGTGCTAGGTACTGGGAGTAAGGTAGTACTAAGTGAGTCAATTCAACTTTTCTCTACCGACTTACTATTTTACAGGCTCTTTAGGTATGAGGAAGCCCCCCCCAAATGTTTTCCTTTCATTCACATGGAGAGAGAAGTGTGTGAGTAATTACACAGGACACAGAATGAGGGAGGCTTCACTATAAGGGACTCAGGAGGAGGCTTCCGGCACTGTAAATGTCCTAAAGAAGGAAAGGTTAGGTCTTTGTAATATTGGAGACAGAGATGGTCAGGGGTGAAGAACCACCATTGTCCCACCAAGAGTCAGAATTGAATCCTGAGAGGTTCTGACAGTGAGGGTCAAGAAGAAAAGAAGCTGGTAGGGAGTTAGAAAAGGAGATTATAAGAAAGTTGGTTAAAAAGTGCCAATTCAAGGAACTGTACAAATACTGTGTTAGCAAGTGTATCAAAGACTATATAAAACGTCTGAGGACAAAGATTGTGAAGCAAAGAGGGAGAGAGAAGTGATTTTAGCAGATTGTTCAAAATGCTTCTGTCTTACCTGGGAAGAAAAATGAGTTTTCAGACCCTTCCTATTTACCGGAAGCACAGACCTGGAAAATACTGCTTTATTTTATTTATTCTGATCCAGGCTCAGAAAATATGGTTTAGAATGAAAATACAAACAACCCCACACTCACAATGGCACCTGTGCTCCTCCTAATGATCTCATGCTGATGTGCACCAAGTATTTTGAAAGATGCTGGCCTAAAAGGGCCAAGCACAGATCTCTGCCTACAAGAGCAGTGAATGGCACAGAGACAGGCTGGTGTTCATGCTTCTGCTGAAGGAAGCCAAGTGGCAGTTGCTCATATAGAGAAAAGATATCAAAAGTGAAAATTTGGGGAAACATTTAAAATAGGTGACCTCAATACCATGACCAAGAGAACATCACCTGACAAGTATGATGGAATGACCCCTTGTTTTCTTTCTCCTTTAAAGTGAAAAATAGTTTGCATAGCAAGACAAATAGGAGAAAGTGATAAAATGATTCTTTCCATATATATATGTTATGTTACATTTCCCCACAAAGTAATAGGAAGTTTGGGTCCTGCTTGACTAGCAAAGTACTTTCTGACCCATCCCATAACATGGCCTTTAAAACACAGGCAATGTAAAAGAGGTCAGTGGCACTTACAGTAGACCACCAAACCCCGAGAGGGGAAAACAGACAGATTTGTGGGCTTTCCTCAGAAACTACATCCCATCTTCTAGGTGAACTTGAGTTCAGACAGCTAACACCAGAGGACCCCACCCCAAACAATTCTTAGTATTTGCTTTTGAAAGAGAGGGAACAAGTGCTTTTCTTTTACAAATGGCTTAATGCATCTTTTAAAAATAGAATTCCCCAGTCAAGTAGAAACTTATTGCTTCAGTTACACAGAAAACTCTTAGTGTCTCTGTGTGAAGGAACATGGGAGCTCTCAAAGAGCTGTGCTTGGAGGATTCGGGAGGGAAGATGCTTGGAGGAGCAGAGCCCAGCCCCTTTGCCAGGTGTGAGTATTCTCAATAGTCTAACACAAAGCCAGGTGACTGCATTTGTACCCAGGTATTTCTGCAAAACGCTGGATCCATTTCTGGAATTTGGCCAGAACAGGTTTGTCTTATTCAATACTGAAACGTAAGATAGCCTTCTACACCATGTGCCATCTGTAGAAGGTACATCCTTGACTTTTCTGCTGACCACGGTTTAGATCATTGATCTGGCACTCTTCACTTGACCTGAAAGAAGCAGATTTTTAAATGACATTCAATTAGCTTGAGATATAAAACATGACATATGTTTTCCAACAATGGGCATAGAATACATCAGTATATCCTAGCCTGAGTCAGCCAATCACACCCTGACACTTGGGTACACAGGTTCCACTAGCCTCTGCATTTCCTGAGTGTGCAAAGCAGAGGACACACTTCACACAAGCTTGCTATTCCTGGTACTCGTTGGACCACTGCTGAGAGGCACTGTCACTAAGATGCTGGCCTCTCCCGTCTTCGTTTCATTGTCGTGAACTTAAAGATCATTTCAGAGGCTCCATCAAGAGCCAGCATAGCATTTTATGATATGAAGGAGCCTAGAAGGCTGGAATGTAAGGGACCTGAGGAGAGAGGCAATTCCTCTGCAGAGGTGAGGATGAGGGAGGGAGGGCGGGCTATTGGATCAGCTCAGTGCTTGTGGTGGAATGGGTAGGAAATGTACCATCTAACCAGTAATTAAAGTCTAATCATGTCGCTTCAGGACTGCAGGGCTTGACTTTGACTACTTTCTTCTCCCTCCAAACCATTTCATAAACAGAGCCAGATTATTCTCCCCTGCTTAAGCCCACTTCTATACTGCCTTAAAGGTTTGTTTCTTTGTGTGTTTGAGACAGGGTCTTGCTATTTAGCCCAGGCTAGCCCAGGCTAGCCTCAAATGCATGATCCTCTTGCTCCAGCTCAGAGTCGTATTTCTGATCACAGATTTGTATCCAGAATATATAAAGAACTTTTGTAATGAGATATGTAAAAGACACTTTAAACTTAAATTTTAAATAATCAAAATGAGTAGCTCTCCTAAGTAATTAGACAAATGACCCATAAACACATGAAAAGACACTTATAATATAGTGATCAGGGAAATTCACATCAGAGTGCAACGTCACTTCATATCCACTGAGTGTGGGTAAAAAAAAAGGGCAATAACAAACATCAATAAGGCATGAAGAAATTGGAATCTTCAGATACCATTGATGAGAATGGAAAATGGAAAACAGCTTTAGCAGTTTCCCAGAAGGCTAGACATAGAGTTACCTGCTACAAAGCAATTCCTCTCCTGTTTACATACCAAGGAAAAGTGAAAGCATATGGCAATATACACAGCTCATGCCAGCAATCTGTACAGTGGCCCAGGAGTGAGAACAAAAGTGTGCTCCAGTTGATGAGTCGATTAAGTTTGTACCATACAATGGGATGCTGTTCGTCCATACATATAACAAAATATGCCCAGGGATAGAACCCAATCAAAGGGCAATGCATACGTTATGATTCTATCTGTGAAGAGTGCAGAGCAGGCAGATCCAAGCTGGGCATATCTCACATCTGTCATCCTGGCACTCAACAGGCCAAGGCAGAAGAATCACAGCAAATTTGAGGCCAGCCTGGTCTACACAACAAGTCTCAGTCCGTGTGGGACTACATAGCAGGACCCTGACTCAAACAAACAGACCAACCAACCCATAAGGATAGAAAGGAAAGGAAAGATTGCCAGGGCTTGGGGGAGGACGGTAGAAAGTGCCTGTTGATAAGTGTAGGGTCTCTTTATGAGGCAACAAAATGATCTAAAATTAAGAATGGTGATAATTATACAACTTTGTGGATATGCTGAAACACACTGATTGGAGCTTTTAAGGGATGAATTTCATGAAAACAGTATGACGATAAATAAGGCTGCCATTTTAAACATCTTAGATATAAAGATGCCCATGTGTGCACTTCTAGTCTCATGATATTTCCACAGTTGTTTTCCCCAACCGAAACCAGAATTATAATACTGAAAATCTGTTTCCTTGTCTCCTTTCCTGGGTGACAGTCTCTGGTCGAAATCAATGGCATAAAAGCCAGGCAAGGTGGTGACCTGCAATCCAAGTATTCAGAGGACACAGGCCACCGGGGCCACATAGCAAGGTACAATTTCAAAGACCTCAAAGGCAGGCATAGGGAGATCATTCAGCAGCTAAGAGGACTGGACGCTCTTGCACAGGACCTGGAATCAGTTCCCAACACACACATGATACCTCACAACCATCTGTAATTCCAGTTCTGAGGAATCTGACACCCTCTGACTTCCCAAGGCTCCAGGCATGCATGAGGGTGAACATACATGCATGCAGGAAAAACACTCATAAAATAAAGTAAATGAATCTTTAAAAGAGAAATTATGAACATATACTTTAACAACTAATAATGTAATATCAAGACTAGAATCAGGCATATCTTATGAATTCAGTTATTATTAGTAAAGTGGAGGTAGTTAAAATCATAGTGTATCAGAAAAAAACATTGAACTAAACTATTTCCTGATATTCAACACAAACTTACGTGGTGTAGACATTTTTGCTAGGATGGGGGACACAATATCTTCCAACTGTTGTTTCTGCTCAAAAAGCTCACTGATGGATGCTTCTGGATGGCTTTCTAGCCAGTCGTTTTTCATGCGGCACGCATTGAGGATGGCATTCTGGGGACAGGAGTGTGAGTTTACTTCCACTTATTGACTGAAAACTAAGATTGTAGAATCTCTAGGATGCTTAGAAGCTTAGTGGCTACAGGTGTTTACATCAATGCCGAGTTTGATACCTGAAGCCCACACGGTGTTAAGGGAGAAGAGATTTGCCCAAGCTGTCCTCTGACCTCAACATGTGTGAATGCCTTGCCAAGGCATTCACACGCACACATATGCATGCACACACATACACAGTCACACAGTCACACACAAACACACACATACACACACACACACACAATAAGTCAATGTCACATTGTTTTTATGAACTGGAGTTTCTCTAAAGCTACACTATCTGACAGAAGCTCACCAGATCTATACAGCAACCCTTAGGGACATTTAGCTGTTGAGTATTTGGAGTCTAGCTAATGCGACTGGAGAACTAAATTTTAGAATATATTTAATTTTAGATAACTAAATTTGAAATAGCATATGGCTTCTGGCTACTGAACCATCTAACAGTGGTAGAAGGAGCTCATGAAACTCACCACTGAGACTCCAGAAGCCTTAATCCACTCTATCCTTTCTCCCTGGTTCTGTTTTTATTGAGGTCTCTTGATGAGAGAAGTGTATGCAAGAGTTGAAAAGGAATAGGTGGGGAGTAGGGCTGGAGAGGTGGCTCAGCAATTAGGAGCACAGGCTGTTCTTGAAGAGAATGAGAGTTCAGTTGCTAGAACTCACATGGCATTCACAACCACCTATAACCAGTTCCAGGAGATCCTATGCCCTCTTCTGGCCTCTACAGGTAGTGCACACACGTGGTACACACATAGACATGCTGACAAAACACTCATGTAATACAATAAAAACAAATAAAGCTTTGGAAAAATAGTGCATTGTATGAGTTGCAAGAGACTCAGTAAGAACGGTATTTACTTTCTCTTAATGGTGTCTGGAGGAGGAAGTTCCAAAAAAAAATCCCCATCTGATTACACATTGGCAGCACATTCCTGATGTCTGCTTAAAGATAGTTCTCATGTGTGCCTTATACCTACAGACAGAATGTGCCAACCAAAAACTTTTTAAAGTAGAAAAGAAAAAGATGTTTGGGAAGGCTTGTAATAGTGAACACAAGTTAACAACCTGCTGATGTGTTCTTTCCGTAGTGCTGAATAATATGCAGCTGATACAGATGTATGTGAGAAAAACAGATTTGTGGACGTGTCCATTAGATACCAGGGGAGGGAAAAGCAAGCTAATAATAGTAACCGATATAGTAAGATACCACTTTTATAGACAAAGATCTCCCTGACAGACCTGTATCTGTATTTATATAAGTAAAAGGGGAAAGATGATGAAATCTCAATACTGTTATCAGAACTCCAGGGGCAATAACACCAAAAGTGAAAGGGCATTAAGTTTGTTCTAGATGGTTTTATTTTCTTCTAATTGATGGTGTGTGCCTATGACATTTTTTATTGATATTTAAAGGCTTTTCTAGTATCAATTGACAGCATCACTCCTTCATGGTGAGAACCCCATAAACTGCAGCTCAACAGCCCGAATGCCTGCTCTAATTGAATGTGTTCTGTTTTCTTTCTTTTACAAGAAATTTTGTAAAGTTGTTTATAAAGATACTAATCCAATGTATACCTTAGTGAGATTTACTGGTGCCCGTTAAAGAGCAGCTAACTGGATTTCATCAAATAATGTCAGAATAAATTCTCAGGGATCTTACACTGCACACAGAGAACAATTTAAAGCCAGTGCACATATCTAATACCTGGAACATATTTAGTTTTTAAATACAGGGTCATGTTATGTAGCCCTGGCTGGCCTGGCTCTCAGAGTGTAGCCAGACCTGCCTAGAACTAAAAGTAATCCTGTCTCTTCTTCCCAAACACTGGAACAGGCATATGCCACTATGCCCAGTTTAGTGGGCACAATTTTAATGTCTATCCAATCAATTATTTTAACATTACAATTTTGTTTACTTTTCATCATGGAAGATTTGTACATGTAATTGTATATATACTAGAGTATACTGAGCATATTATATAGTATATACAAGTGCATACATACAGAAATGTATCATGTATGTTTTAAGGTGTGAAGTCAGCTGCAGAACTGTATCAGAGGAGCAGACTACTCCAACAGAAGAACAGAGAGTTAACAGATCCTCATCCCCACTCACCTCTAGAACGTGCCCCATGCTTTGTCTTTGTAGTTTTACTGTTAGAACGGGTGTTTAACAATATGCTTTGGGAGAGGCTTTATAAAAATCTTTGCAGGCTTCGGTTTTGTTTGTTTTTCCAAATTTTCACTCAACACAGCATTTCTGACTTTCATCTACAATGGTCAGGTGTGATATTTTGAATACCAATATCATTTACTTTTTATCATTTCCTCTCTTATCAGAGCTTACTAAAGAAGGGAAGGAAAGGAAGGAGAAAGGAGAACCATCTGCCTCTAGAGCATCAGAACAGGAAATAATCACAACAGGGTACCTTGTCTTCCTTGAGGAGTTTCCCTGGCCCCTTTTCTGGGTCAGTAATGATGAGAGAGGACTTTGTAATAATTTTTTTCAGCATCAGCCTTGCATCTGAAAGGACAGGACAGAAAAACATGAAATAAGACAAAAGCAAAGGGCAAGTTGGCCTGCTTGTGAAGCCCATCTGATGAGGTTTATGTAGAAGGCTCACTGGCTACTGTCAGTGTCTGAAGAACTCAGGAAAACAGCACTCCGGTGTGGTTCCGAATTCCAATTCCTCCCTCAGGGTATCCAGGCACCAAACTCCACATTGGCCTGTAATAGGTGGGGTCTGCAGGATCCAGTTCATCTGAGAGTGTGGGAGATCAGGAGTTTGGGGGAAGGCCTTCTCCACGGATTGTAGTGTTACGCTCTTTTAGACGTCACTCAGTGAAACAGCTTGTGCACATACTTTATTTGGGGTGAACAAGGGCACTATATGAACCTTGGAGTGTGGAAAGAAATTTTCAGGGTGAATGTAACCCATTGGCTGGGGCTTAACATACTAGGAATGCCTCATTTGCATGAAGAGGCATTCCAGGGGTCCCAGGCACTTGCTGGGCAGATTCTTGATGGGAAAAGAGAAAGTTGAACCTATAGGTTTGCCAGGGACCATGTGACCTTCCTCAGGCAGAGGATGTTGTGGGGTCGGACTCCCCAGATAAGGTCAAGCAGAGAAGAGGAAAGCCTGCTGGAAAGGGGAGTCCTCCGTTTTGTGCTGAGCTCAGAGAAGCTGTCTAGACATTGTAGACTGTGACCTTAGATAGCAGGGTGTCCCAACACTCGGGGACACATCACTTCTTCAGCATGCCCAGTATGTTCCTAAAATTATGAAAGGATTTTTGAAGAACCAAAGAAACACAAAACATGACACCAGATCTCATCAACCACATCTGTCTAAATGTTCACTCTGGGGAAAAGAGCAACAACAGAGAAACAGTTCCAGTAGACAGATTGTCACATGCATTTTTTTTCTGAGCTTTCAAACACACACACACACACACACTTAAAAGTACACTTTGCTGAGAGAAATTAGTCCCAAATTACACTGACATGATAAAGCACTTTCCCTCAATGTGTCACTGTCCTGTCCCATCTCACTATAGACAGCAAGGAAAAGACCAGCTATGCCTTCAACATTTTGCTTGGAAATGTTATTTAAGTGCCCGAGTTCTCTGCCTACGTCTGCTTTTCACATGATGGCAGTCAATCTTCTCCTGTCCCACTGCAAGACACCACTACCTTTTAGGGTTTGTTTTATTTTAGATTTTTGTTTTTTATTGGGGCTTCATTTTTATGATTGCATACCTACTGCTAGACACTCCTTGGCAAAATGGCAAATAGTTCATTTTCAAGAAACCTAGGGTGATTAGCTGGTACCTTTTCATCCCAGTGCACTTTTTTAGTGATGTCACTGAACTTACTCTGAGTCACTATGACTGTCGATGTAACAATGACCATCACTGTGTATTTGCTGGTGGAAGAGGCTGACTTAGCTGTTTATTTGAAAGGCTTTGATGGGGGCACCAGTTTAGTGCTTGAGGCATCTTTCGCTCTGTCTGACCAAATTTTTAGCTCAAGATTTTCTTCTCAGTTAAGACAAGAAAAGATGTCTAACCAGAGACTATCTGTGCTTTCTCCCCTTCTCCTCTTCTGCTTCTTCAGAGAGAGTTTCTGCATTTGTGACGGAACAACCTGGACAAAGGTCGGATGGGAGATTTTTCCAGAGGAAGTGCACTACCTGAAAGTTAAGGTTCCCCCATCCCACTGCCTACCTTTCCCTCTGGACAAACTCTGCTGCAACTTTGCTAACATGGACCTATTACAGAGTTCCTTACACCTCACTTATATCTTAGCGCAAGCTCTCTTCTTAATCCTGTTTGCTTTATCAGTGCATTACCTATGGATGAAATGGACAAGACACCAAAAAAAGGTGAATTTGTGATGCCAATAGGAGGATTTATAGAATCTCAAAGAGTAAGCAGCCCGAGGTTATCCATATCTTTGAAGCTGTCCACCTCTTCTGCCTTTCCGGCTCCCCACTCACCCCACCATCATCATCCAGCAGCGACATGTACATGGTTAAGAGTTCCACAGATGAATGTTTAATCAGAAGATCTTAGAATCATCTCCTCCAACTCCTACTTCAACTTCCAAAACACTACAAAACATTAAGATACGGTGGGTAGGGTTATAGGAGTGAGGTCAGCTGTGCGCTCTTTCTCAGCCTTCCCAGAAAATAATCTGAAACAAGGGGTCTCTTGGAGAACCTGTGAGTCTATCAAAGCTCACTGCAAAAGTTATCATGAGCTTCCCAAGCAGGCCATAAACTGGTTCTTAAAAGTTAGGACTTAGTGGGAAACAGGACACTTAGTTCCACATTTTGCCAACAGACTGTGCTATAATTTGAGACAGTTAAGAACTCTACTAAACACGTGAGCACTCACACCTCCTTGACCATCAGAATGACCTAGATATATAAATGTGTTCTTGTTTTTAAAATATGTACTTATTATATAGTGATGTATAATAAATTTCTTCTATTTCTTTCTTTGGTTCTGGGAATCAAACCCAGGGCCTCCTCCATACTAGGCAAGTCCTCTATAACTCATTGAACTAATCCCCAACCCCTAACCACTGTCTTAAGGGCTCATTTTATGCTCCAGGTACTGCTGAGTGCTTTTAATCAGGTTAACCTGCCAGGAACCTCCCCTTTTCCCCAAGTTGTCAATTATGCAAAACTACTCATTTAGGGGTAGGGGCTTCTGAGCCCCTTCCCACACCACACCAGCACGAAACTGACTTGATCTTGTATAGATTGTGTACAGGCGATCACAAGTGCTGTTAAGTTCATGAGTGCAGAATTCCTGTCATAATCAGAAGATGCTGGTTTTTGCTCTGGTCCTCTCTGACCTCTGTCCCACTTGTGTCTGGGCACGCCCACAATCTCTGCTCTTTGACTAGATGCAAGTTTCTGCATGAACCATTGTCTACTGCACCACAGGCCATCTTTGCTGAGGTCAGAGAGTTGAACTAATATCTTAGAATAGAGAGACACAAATTTAGAGGGCAGTTTGACATTGTGCCCATTTAGCGAAATAACGTTAGTAGGTTTACCAATGAGACCTGTGAGCCCCCAACCGTGAGTTCTTGGCCAGATCTGCAGTATCAAGCACGTGTTTCTTCTTCTTGTGGAGCAGGTCTTGAACCCAGTCAGAAGGCAGTTGGTTACCCTTGTGATATTCGTGCCATGATTGTACCCATGGATATATCATTACTAGTCATTACTGCAGTTCACCGGGTTCGCAGCTCAGTAGGACCAGGGCAGCACTCTCTAATATGTGAGAGCTAGCCAGCAGGGAGGACATCGTCTGTCCATACTGATTCAATTTTCCCATGTCCTGAAGGAAAACATTTTGTTTGCACCCTAATTTCTCTTGGCAAAATGCTCTCTAACCTTAGAAAATGCCCGTGATGACAGTGATCCAGTCTAGTCTTGTACATTAAAGAAGAGCATGTCTTCTGCACGTGGGCCTTCTAAAATACCTTCTTTTTTTTTGCGTTAATATGTGATATGTACATCTTAGTAGCAGATAAGTTTGCTTATCCAGAATGTGAGTTCGGTCATTTGTTTTGCTTTTAGCTGAAAATGCAAGCCTCTTTAGAGAAGCACGCTAACGAACAAGACCTGAGCCCATCCATCTATGACATCGAGCAAATACTCTGCAGACTACTGGCCACGACATCAATGATGACCAAGTTCCTGAAGCAGGTGTCTCACCATTCTTCTGTTAAGAAAGTTAAGCAGCACCGTAAATTAAGGAGGAAGAAGAGTAACGGAGAGGAGCAAATGAACACTACTAACCCTAAGCACAAGCAAATATAGCTTGGTCAAGTGCGAAGTGCACAAAAGTCTATTACAAGGACATCTGAGGATACAAAGGTTTCTTTGGGGGCTTTTTTTTTTTTTTTTTTTTTTTTTTTGCCACAATCATTACTGAAAAATTTTCAGAGGAGTATGGGTTTCCATTCAACTGCAAAAGAATCCACACTTATTAATGTGGTTCCCAGAATAAACTTAAAACACCTTAACTGACACTTCAGGGTATAATCTGGTGGTAATTATAGCAACAGCATTTTTTTTTTCAGCCTGACCACATGATAGGTGGTTGCTATGTGCTTTGCACTATGTCGTTCAGTTTTCACACTTCTCGAGAGGAAGGAGCTATTATAGGCTCCGCTTATCAGAAAGGAAATCGGGGTACAAAGAGTGCTCTGCTGGAGCTTGTACAGGATTCAAACCCAGGCATCACCTAGGTGTCCAGAGACCCCCGCGCCTAACCTTTTCTTGTGGAAGCCAGAGCATGGGTTCTAGTAAGAGGGTCTTGTCACTGTCCCCTAACATGTTCCTTTCATTCTCAGACTTAATGTTTTTCTTATGCACATTGCTCTGTTCATTTTGCAAGGCCCAGCTGAACCCCAATAAGCGTTTTTCCTGATTTCTATCCATCCCAGGGGATGAACTAATTTCTTGCTAATTATTACCTTTGCCCTTTCTCTTAATACTCACATTTTTCTGATACTGTTGCCAATTGATTTCTAGATGATGGCTTCTCCTAGAAAGAAATGTCCACAAGGAAGAAACAACCACTGCTGTATGCCATGCCTACAGTAATATTAGTATACTCAGTGGTGGGCATTCCATAAAAGGCTGCCAAGTATGGCAGTGCAAACAGCCATATAACATGATTTAATCTTAAATTCTATAAGCACACACAGAAAGTCACACAGTTACATATCCCTAAAGTCTCTTCAAGCTATATGCTACAGGCCTGAGGAATGAGAGCAAAATGTTAACAAAATTCAAGGTAGCACAACTCTTTTTGGATTCTGTTGAAATACAGTGTTCATAAAAGACATGAAAACTTTTAAGTGTACGTCTCAATGAACTTCCATAAATAAAACACCCATGTAACCAGCAGCCAAAATGAGAGAAAAGTGACAGCTCTCAGAAGTCCTGCCATGCTATAGGGTAATTATGATTTGGGTTACTAATACCATAGGTTAAGTTTTCCTAGGAAAATATTTTTATTTTTAATAATAAATTTTCTTTCTGGGGGATCAAATGTATTACTGGAATATGCTAATATTTAGATAAGTAAGAAATAGTGTACTTTGCTTGGGTCTTTCAAAAGACAACCTTGAACATAATATTGTATGTAGAGTCCCATGGAAATTTGTTGCTTAAATTGTTAGAAATTGGTAAATCAACAAGATATATACATACATATACATACATACATATATACATACATACACACAGAGAGAGAGACAGAGACAGAAAGAATTATAATTAAGAACAATGCTTTATGGTCAATAGCAAAGTAAAAGAGAAAAGAAAAAGGAGGACACTTTCTATACTATTGACAATAGAAAGCACGTCATCTGGCTGGAAGGCGGAAATGTTGCTCGTAGCACTCCATGGCCCCAGTCACCTTCGTTCCACGTGTGCTCCTTACCTGCCCAGTCCAGAAACTGAACACATTCAGTCTGAGAATAGCGAGCAGCCACGTCTCGAGCTCTCTCTCCCCGAAAGTTCAGAGCCTCTATGTCAACATCCAGTTCCACCAGGGCCTTCAAAGTTTCCAGCCGGCCCCAGGCTGCAGCGCAGTGTAAGAGTGTGTACCCTGACGACAGCAAAGAAGCCAGGGTCAAACAGACTTGGGATGACTGGACGGGAGTTTCAAAACACACTTGAAAGTCTTTCCCAAGGCTAGTAATATGTGTTCCAATACTGTCATGATGCAGAGCAGCAGCAGTGGGCAACGGCTCCCGGGCAGCCATGGAGCCGCTGGGATGAACTCTCCCTGGTGTGCTCTCTGGTCTGGTGTACAGTGTTGCTAAGCTATGATGAGCCGGCCAGCTATGTTAAATGCATGTTTCCACTTACAGTACTTTATGATGGGTCCACGGGGTCATACCTTCATCATAAGTCAAGGTACATCTGTGTGTTACTCAGGACTATTTTATGTAGCAGATCATAAACACAATCAAGTACTGAATGACTGCTAAGAGGCAGGCACTCAGTGTTCTACGTAGTCAACTCATTGAATTTTACAAACCCTATAGCATCAGAATTATTAAAATCCTCATCTTACAGACAAGGAAACTAAAACTCAGAGACGCTAAGAAACTTGGCTCAAGGAACACAGCCAGTAACGATGGATGCAAGATACCAACACGGGCAGCCTGACGCCTGAGCCCCCCCACATCCGCTGAAAATGACGGCCACCTGAACTTCGGAACAGTCAGCCTATGATTTTAAGGAAGTTTCATCAAACTCTAATTACCCTACCCTTATTGTTAACACAATAATCAAAATCGATATAGCTGTGTATGCTCTCGTTTGGAAACTAATCTTTTGAATTAAAGCTGAAGTCTGATTCACCACATTAGAAAGTCATTTCTTAGACTTCCTGAGATGTAACTGTAGAGGTGGACACATGGGATGCGTTGTCAAGCGTTTTTCCACACTGAGTTTTACAAAAATTAAAGGTCATAGTTTTATTGTTTGGAAAGGCCTCCGTTAAACTGGGGAGCCAGGGCTGAGGGCACAGGTCCATGGCATAGCTTTTGGCTAACATGTACAAGGTCCTGGGTTCAAGAAAGTAATTAAAAATATCTAAAATGGGGTTCCAACACCAAAAATTCTAGCAGCCCTTACCAGAAGACCTTAGGAGTGGGGCTCATCATGTGCCTTTTCAAGTCCCATGCCTTACCATGCACAACCAGGAGGTCCCTCACATAGGAAACATGCATATGGGAGCTGACCTGGGGGCTCTCATCTGACTCATATCCAGTGTCTACCTAGCCCACACTTGTCTTAAGAATCCAACCTTGCAATTGTGGTACATTTACACAATGGAGTACTACTCAGCTATCAGAAACAATGACTTTATGAAATTCCTAGGCAAATGGATGCATCTAGAGAATATCATCCTGAGTGAGGTAACCCAGTCACAGAAGAACAGACATAATATGCAGTCACTGATAATTGGAAACTAACCCCAGAAAGCTCTGAACATCCCAGAAACAACTCACAGACTATATGAAGTTCAAGAAAAACAAAGGCCAAAAACAAAAATGAAAACTCATTATGTTTAATCTTTACACACCAAGAAAACTTTGACTATTTCCAGGTTACATCTTGTTTTACATGTACTTTATGCTCATTGTAACTAGTAAGGTTTTAAGGCATACTATCAAACCTTTAAAAAAAAATCAAGTACTGAAAAAAATGTATTCATATACTTTTATGCAAAAATGCTTTTAAAATCTGTACATTTATCTGTTTTTTAAAATAAAGTTGTTCAATTAAAAAAATAAAAAGAATCCAACCTTGCTTTCTCAATGCTACCAGGAAATCCCTGGCTTTAGGTAGCCACTGGTTTATCAGCTAGAAGCTGCAGATTCAAGGCACCTGTACATTAATGAGGAAATGATTAAACCTCTAGATCCTGGCTGAGGGAAACACTCAAAGGAGAAAGAAAGTGTGGCAGCTATGCCATATACAGGAAATAGATCATAACTTTACATTTGTGGCAAATTCCACATGGTCCAAAAACTGTGAGAATGCACATGCACTCACATATATGCACACACACACACACACACACACACACACACACACACACACACACACACCGCTGGTAGAGGAGATAAGATGCGGCTAAGTTCTTATCTCTGACCGAAAGCCTGGGCGATTTGGATGTGGTGTAGACCTGGTATCAAAGGTGACTGAGCTATGTTTTTGGTATGAGAAACTTCAAGAAATGCTGAGTCAATATAAATTGTATTAATTCACTACATGTACTCCTAAGAATTATGGGTACTTATAACTCCCTCAAACATCCAGAGAGACAAAAAGAACTGAGCAAGAATTACCATGTTAAAACTATTATGTAGCGGGATTTGTCTTTCATTTAATTACTGCAATAGCCCGAGGAGGAAGGTATTAGCCTCATTACAGTATTTAACAGAAAGTGAAGGTCAGCGAGTCCATACCTTTCCCAAGGTCACACTGGTTGTATGTAGCCAAAGTAAGATTAAAACCTAGAAATGTTTCTATAAAGAGTTTATGAAGAAAACACTTATGTGCTAATCTCTGGCTGACCTGGGAAAAAGAAGACACAATTCATCTCGACTTGTTCTAGAAACCTCTTTGCTTCCTGACCACCACAGTGCCACAGCCCTGGGCCTACCTAAGATCAGCTTGTAAGCCATATGAGCAGAAGGGATCCAAAGTGATCTGGTCTATATCATGAGTTTCAGGACTTTAAATAAATAAAAGTTTCAAAAATAAAATGTTGACTAAAAGTCACTCCGTAATTTTAAAACCTATAATTGTTGATGGCAGCCTATTAAAAGATTCATTATATTCCTATCTCCCTAAAAATTTACATCATAAATTTTTTAAACGACCTTTTTACATTTGTTAACATGCTCACATTTTGCTTACTTAAAAAAAAAATTTTGAGACAAGTTCTCATGTAGTCTAGGCTAGTCCCAACTCCTTAAGTAGCTTAGCCAGTGACCTTGAACTTCCCATCCTCTTGCCTTCCCCCACTTTGTACTGTAATTACAGGCATGGAGCACCACATCTGCCTTTTGCAGCTCTGGGGCTCACACCCAGAGCCTTTTACAAGCTGTACCAACTGAGCTGCGTCCCAAACCCGGCTTGCTTAATCTTTTAATATGGGGAATTAAACTAGTCTTTTCTAACATAGTCAGGGCATAAACACAGCTGACAGAGAAGTTCGGCCTTGAGCTTAACTGTTTTAATTTAAAAAAACAAAATGTTTTTTAAATGGTTGTGTAAAGTATAAAGCAGGTACATCAAAGTTATCCAGCTGTAAAGACAGTGAGGAACATCTTTAGGTGGTCACAGTAATACTGAAAGAAGAGGTACCTCGAGCAGTTTTCTCGTTCAGGTTCACCCCATACTTTGCCAAGGCTCGAATGACATCACTTTTGCCAGCCATGCAAGCTGCATACAACAGATTTCTGCCAACAATGTCTTCTTCCAAAAGCAGCTGCACTGCATGCTCGTGGTGAGGACTTTCAGGATCCTCAAAAATCTTCTGCAAACCTTCTACATCCCCCGTGAGAGTGGGCTGCAGAAGGGGGTTCTCGGTGCCTGTTTCGTCTGCTTCTTGGGATTCTTCATATTCTTGCTGTGAGGAAAATGGGGACTTTTCTGAACACTCTGACTGAGTTTCTTCTGACTCCATTAACTCCAAAATTACCTAGCACCAAAGCAAAAAAAAAAAAAAAAAAAAAAAAAAAGAAAGAAAGAAAAAAGAAAGAAAAAAGAAAAGAAAGGAAAAAAGAAAGTGATTCAAACTTTTAGTGATTATTGACTTGTTTGCTGGGAGCCTGCCCTGGGCTGGGTCCTCTCAGAGCATGGGGGTGGGGGAAAACTTGTCTTGTTTTATTTGTTTGTTTGTTTAGTGTAACAGTTGCTTAGTATTAATAATATTCATTCTCTTTGATTCTTTTTTTAATACTGGGGCCAGAATTCCATGGCTTCAGAGGAATTATCAACTTTTGCTTAATGGGTGGGGGAGGGGTAGGTAAGGGATTTATTGTAAATGCTCTCTTTTCTAGCTAGGCAGCCAAAAGCCTTTCCCTGGCTAGGCTGGTTAACTCTTTGTGAACCAGAGAGGAAGGACAGGAAAATAATTAAGCTCCTTTTACACAGGTGAATTTGTACAGATACATATACATCCATACACCCAGGGTCTAGCTTGGTCTGACCATCTGTCTTAACTCCACAAGTATTCATGCACACTGTGTGTGTTTGTGTGTGTGTGTGTGTGTGTGTGTGTGTGTGTGTGTGTGTGTGTACATCTAAAGAAACACACATATACGTAAGTACATTTGGATGACGGGGCAGAACCCCTCAAGCCATCACACCATACCATATCACACCATCTTTATTTCTTCCTCTGGCATTTTTATACCTTCTTAGACAAAAGTTTAGAAAACTCCTTCATAGATAAAATATTACACAAAAGGAGAGTTACACAAGGGTGTGGCATTAACTTTGAAGCAGTGTTTCACTCCATAGGCTCATTGTAAGTTCAGAGCAACAGATTCTCGTGGCCTTGTCTCATCATAGTGCACACCTGTAACTTTATCCTTGGACCTGGATGTTTTTCCTTGATCATGAATTTGTCCCAAACCCATTTCTCTGAAAGCTCATTGTATTTCTATTATGCAGCCTTTACTCACTATTTTATGAGGAGGGGACACATTCTATTCTTGATTCTAACTGTATTGGATCCTTCTAGTAAAACAACTAAAACCATTTCTTAAAATTTTTCTTCCTAAGGTTATTTGAATCAAATCAGGGATTTTATAAAATTATTAATTCATCTAAACAGCATTAATTCGTGAAAGTTTCATCTTTATGTTGATCTGCAGGAAATCTTTGCAATAGGGATAGCTGATATTTAGGAATTATTAATTTAATAGTAACAGGAAAGACATATCAGCTGCAAGAAGCAATCCTGAGGTGAACTTGGGACCTTGCTTCATAGAGCTCACCCAATTGCAACCATACAAAAAGTGGTGGGCCACCTCCAGGAGGTCCACCTGGTGGCCTTAGCCTATCCTAGATGGCTCCTGGCACTAGTTTAGTTTAGACTAGTTTAGACAGGGTCTCAGTATGTAGTTCTGGCTGGCCTGACTTGCTGTATAAGCTGGCTTTGAACTCATCGAGATCCACCTATTTCTGCCTCTGACCTTCACTGAGCTCCACCTGCCTCTGCTTCCCAAGTGCTGAGATTAAAGGCAGCATGCACCACCTCACTGGGCTATTTATCTTCAGTCCAAACACTGACAATATGAATGAAATAAAAATATGTACTTAGAGACAATTATGTTCATTAAATAAGCTACTTTAGCCATTCAATCAATAAAATCTGCAATGAGTAAACACATGGCCTCAGTATATGACAAAATACTAAATATATAATATGAGTAGTAAACTCAATAGGGACAGACAAAAGATCAAAGTGAACTAAATTCATTAGGAAAGAATCAAAAGAGAATTTATCTGCCTAAAAATGACTCTTGTTAGGGAGAATTAAGAAATGTAGTTAGATCATTGGCACTAAATTATGAAGACCTTAAGAATTAGGCACTAGTTTTTAAACAGAATCCATTCAAACAGAATTTATTATTGTTTATTAAAAGATTATTAGTGTGCTACTTAAATGTTTATATAAATTACAAACACATATGTAGATTTATGTTAAGTGATTGGACAAGGAGAGGAGGTTGGAAAAAGGAGAGGAAACAGAAGAGGAGGAGTCAGGGAGTGAAGGAGGAGAGGGAGCGGGAACAGGGGGCCTGGAAAATCGGCAAGTGAGAAGGGATCTCCTAGGAGGGGAATAGAGAGTGTGGTGGTAAATCTGCCAAATATAGACGCACAGCTTGTGTTCCTAATTACTAAACTGTGTTTTCATTGAATGGGTTTATTAGGGTTGAAGAGGATATTGCAACACACATGTTTTGGTTTTGTTTTAAGAATGAATCTTGCTAGATAGCCCTGGCTGGCCTAAAACTTGCCTTGAATTTGCAGTGATCCTCCTGCCTCCACACCTCTAGTGCTGGGATTACAGGTGTAAGCTACTGTACCTAGCTTAAAACTAACAAGTTTATCTTCTGCCCTCAACAATATACTCCATAGGAGAAAATATGAGATAAACAGAATATATGTACTAAAAAGTGACATGCAGTGAGTACTTTAACATAAAAAATTCTATAAAATTTTAGAAAGGCAAAATTAATTACAGATGATTATGGAAGTCTTGCCACTGCTCACGCTGATAAAATACATATCAAATAGGGAATGGCTCGGGGAAGAGCACCGTAGTCCCTGCCCACACACACCAAATGTTATGACATCACTATGTACTTACAACAGCAAAATCCTTAAGGGAAAAACCATGCTCAGGGACAGAAGAGATGACTCAGAAGTCAGGAGTGCTCACTGCATTTGCAGAGACCCCAGATTTGGTTCCCAGCATCCACACAGCAGCTCATAACTACCTATGATTCCAGTACCCAGAATCTAAAACATTCTTCTGGCTGGCATGCACATGGTGTGTGTGTGTGTGTGTGTGTGTGTGTGTGTGTGTGTATGTGTGTGTGTGTGTATATATATATTTATGCAGGCTCACATATACACACATAAATAAAACAACTATTTTTAAAAGGAAAAAAAAACTATAGATAGTAGTTGAATAGCATGAATTAGGGCAATATACCAATATACCAATTGACAAGTTGCTTCTGCTGTGGCTCACAACACCCCTTTCCTTGCCTCCAGATGCTCATAACTTTGTTAATCCCATCTCCAACCAGCATGGGCCCCACTTAGCGACTTGCTTCTAATGAAGAGACACAGCAACCAGAATTGTATGCTAATGGTGTGATGCTTCCATAATTGAACTTCAATAGACCATGGTTTATCTTTTCATCCTGGCTCTCCTCACACAGTGGAGACAGCCACCTTTCAAGAAAATGAGGGCAGACTGTAGTAACAGCTAGCAAGAGAGGAGGACCTCATCCAGCAGTCTATGAGGGGTCTTTAAGTCTGCCAAAAACCACTGAATGGATCTGAAAGCAGCCCTCTCTTGGGTGAACCTTGCCTGGCCTGCAGTCCTCTGAGAGGCACTTAAGTAGCAGGTCCAGTTAAGCTGTACCCAGACCCCTGACATGCAAAACTATGAGATAATCTATATGTTTGAAACATACCAAGCTTGGCTAATTTGTTAGTTGGCATTAAATAACTAAGATTACAACAATGTGGATGACTCAATATTCTGCTGAAAAAGCAAATTCAGTGACACATAGAGACCAGGGAATATCTTTGACAAGTTAAAAATAAAGTTAAAGTGACTTTCTAAGCATGCAACAGGTGCAGTTACACCAGTAGTGGTTTGAATAAGAATGTCCCCACAGGCTTATATATGTGAATATGTGGTGGAACTGTTTGGGAAGGATTAGAAGTGTAGCCTTATTGCAGGAGGTGGATCACTGAGGTTTTGAGGTTTCAAAAACCCATGCCACTCCCAATTAGCTCTCTCTGCTCTGTGTTTGTTTCTCAAAAGCTGAGATCTCAGCCACTGCACCAGCATCACGCCTGCCTGCCTGCTGAAATGCTCCCTGCCACAGTAGCCATGGACTCTGAAATTATATGCTCCAAATAAGTTCTTTCCTCTGCTAGTTGCCTCAGTCATGGCAACTTAGCATAGTAATAGAAAAGTAGCTAAGAAACATTGTTTAAGACAGAAGACAGCAGATGAACCACACCTGTAATCCCTGGGTTTGAGAGGGTGCGCATGCAGATTGCAAAATGAAGGCCAATCTGGGTTAGGCAACAAGACCGTACTTTTGCAAATGAAATATTTGCACGCAGATTAAAAACCCACAGGCCATAGCTCTCCCATCCTATTCTTGAGACAATACAAATTGTGTTTTCTTTGCCCATATACATATGAAGCACATGTTTCACAGACTGCGCAGGCAGAGAGAAAAGAGATGAGACCTCTGAAGGCAGGATGCCTCTGACTTCATCCTCTTTATTATTATGTCTCAAAAAGAAGGAGGAGGAGGAAGAGGGAGAAAAGGAAGAGGAAGAAGAGGAGGGAGGGGAACGGAAGGAAAGATAAGCAAAGCCAGATTGTTCACAAGACTCAGGATGTTTACTGAAAAATGCTGAACAACAAAGAATAAACCAGGAACTGGATGATTTCAATATAATTGAGCCAATGAGCCTCGATACACATCCAACAAATCAGAGAGGAGAGGCAAAAAAGAATGGCCGACTGAACCAGCACTGTGAACGTGCCGAATAACCAGACAAGGACGGTAATTATTCACTCACCAACGTCTACGCCTACTGAGTGTCTTCCAGTACAAGGTTTCCTCCGATCTTGGTGCTTATGGATATGGGCAAGAAACAAGGAGAAGAAGAAATGAGGCCACTTTAGATTTCGATGTGGTAACAAACTTGATGAAGAGATAGGAAACAGGAAAGGGAAGAGGAGGGGAACTTTAAACAGGAGGGATAAGGAGAGGATGCTGACACAGAACTACAGAGGCTAAGACTAACAAAGGCCTCGGGAAAACAGTACGTTCCAAATGGCACACTTGTAGGCTTTTGGGAACCTAGTGTTCATCATGTGAGTACTCCCTCTGTAGCAGGAGAGTAATCTCCGGCGTCACACAAATAAATGGGTGTGTCTGTGGCTAAAATATTTGTAAAATGGATAGCTGGTTAGGCAATCCCCGGGCCATAGCTTTCCAATCCCATTCTTAAGGACACAAAACAAATTATGTTTTCTACGCCCACATCCATAATAATATGAAACACAACATAGACTGCACAAGGGTAGAGGGGGAGAGGGGAGCCTGGACCCATGAAGGCAGAATGTCAGTGATTTAATCCTTATTTAATTTTCCGAGATGAGGATCTACTGCTCTGACTTACTAAATGGCTACGGGAGGTCTAGAAACTTCCCGACTACACAACGGGAACATTTAGAGGCTGCAAAATACTAAAAATAGAAAATTACAACAGGCCTGGTTGCCAACCCACAGTCTAATCAGCAACCGCAGAGATAAAGGATGCAAGGGCTACAGGCTGAGCTTATATGGAGGAAGGGCAGCGACAGCAAACTGGAAGTCGAAGGTCCCAGAAGGGCTTTCCCAGAGGGGTGACACTTCAGTAACAGTGTAGAAGGAGGTTTAATGGCCATGATATCCGAATCCTATAAACAAAGAGCAATGACGCAGATGAAGCTTCCCGAAGTGTAGTGGAGTCGACCCCAAAGGCTCTTTTAGCTAGTGAAGGCTTTCTTAAAAAAAAAAAAAAAAAAAAAAAAAAAGATAAATGGAGATTTCTAAGTCTCAGTTTACAGAGGGGCCGGATTCTCACTTGGCAAAAGTCAGCTCTAAGCACCCTGGATTCAACGAAGAGCGAAGGCCTGGGGACCCTCACACGGAGTGCCAGCGTTTCCCGGGTCTCGTGGAAAGAGCATGTTCCCTGTGGTGGTTCCCTGAGGGGCTTCAGAGTTCTCTCTGCTGCCAGAATCGCCGCCAACTTTCTGCGCTGCCCTTTGGCTGTGGCGGGATAATCAAAACCCGGGTAGGATGCGCAAAACCCACCGGACGTAGAAAAGCTATGGATACCTTGGATGACGCCCACCACGACAGCTCCTGCCGCCAGCATCCCGTAGGGATGATGCGGGTCTGTTCTGCCCCATCACCCCTGATCGCCCACCCAGGACCTCCGCTCCAAGACTCCTACTCACCTCACCCTGGGCCCAGGCATTCGCGGTTACCATGGCGACGGCGCACTTTGCGCAGCCGCGCCTCACCGGGCGCCCAGGTTCTGGCTGGGCTGGGCAGGAAGGTCAGGCAGGGTACATACAGGATGTTAGAGTGAAAAAGCTAAAGGATTTCTTCTGAGTAACAAAAATCAGTGTTCTGGTGTTAGTATGAATGTGTTCTGTTTTGTAAAAATTTCTGTAATAGGTCTGAATTTAACTACTTTAAAACTTTAATGAAAAACGAACTGTGCATGTTCCTTGATGATCCCTTCTGCCTTTAAGTGAATGTTTGTGTATGTGTGGAAATATGAGGTGAATTCTGTATAAAAAATGCGACTAAACATCTTGCTTAATTTTCTAGTTATTTGGGGGAACTCATATAATTAAACTTAGTGTCACCTAGACTGTTCCTGACAACTCATAAATGCCAACTAGGTAGGGGCAGAAGGAACTTAGGAATTATATGTGTTAGATTCTTTTTTTTAATTTGGAAATGTAAAATCCGAAAACAGCTCTGAGGGTGGGTAGGACGGGGGTGAAAACTGGAGAAAACAGCAGAGACGTACCTACCACCTTATTTGTTAAGCAATATACATATTCACGTGGTTTGGCAGAAGAATCCAGGAAGTTTTTTGTTCCGAAGTCAAGTGTGAAGGGAAATATCATGTTCCTACAATGAAATCGTTAAAGAAGGAGGCAATGCTCCCAAAGGGCTCAGCGTTTGCACTGAAGATGAATACCTGTTTTAAAATCAGTGTTGGAAGTCTGGAGAAACGGCTTAGTGGTCAAGAGAACATATTCTTGTAGTTGGAACCCAGCACCCGCAGCAGGCAGCTCACAACTGCCTCAGACTCCAGCTTTAGGGAACCTACACTCTGTGGCCTCCATGGGCAAATATACATATACACACACAGGCATACACAAAAAATAAATCATAGAATGTTTTAAAAAAGTAAATTAAAAAAGTCAATGAACTCAATTATATCTTTAAAAACAAAAGTGAATGTTTTCAGGTTATAGTAGCACAGAACTTTAGTCCCAGCACTGGGGAAGCAGAGGCAAAGACAGATCTTTGTGAGTTTGAGGCTAGCCAGAGCTGTTCAGCGATGGCCTGTCTCAAAAACAAACAAAATAAAATAAAATTAAAAAATGAATGCATGCCTTAAGGCCCAGGCAAAATATCAAGCATTACCAAGCTGAAGTCCTAGAATGTAAAAAAAAAAAAAAAAAAAAAAAAAAGATGAAATCTCAAATTTCTTTTTGGTTTGTTCTTCAAGACAGTCTGTATAGCCTTGGCTGTTCTAGAACTTTCTCTGTAGACTAGGCTGGCCTCAAACTCACAGAAGTCCATCTGCCTCTGCCTCTCAAGTACTGAGACTAAAGGCATGTGCCACCACCACTGGCTGAAATCTTAATTTTTAAATGTGAAGAATATTTTAGTCCAAAAAAGGTACAGTGACCAGAATGTTAGACTGTGACGTTCTAGGCAGAAATGCGAGCCAGACGCTCTGTGAGCTGCAGCTTTATTCCACACCCACCACATAGCACATCTGATAGACTGGAGACCATTTCCTACAGAGGTTGGTGGTGAGAAGCCAGTATGCCTTTGGTTTGAACACATAATTTAATATGCTCTGCTTTCACTGTAGCCTTTTTCTGAGGGAGGTCCGTTTGCTTTTAAAATCTGGATAAAATATGACATACATAATCACGTGCAATTTTATTTTTAATTAATTTTTTAGAGGCTGCAAATCATTTACAAGTAAAAATACTTCTTAAAAGCTTTAAGCAAAGGCTTGAGAGATGGCTCAGCGGTTAAGAGTTCTGACTGCTCTTTCAAAGTTCCTGAGTTCAATTCCCAGCAACCACATGGTGGCTCACAACCATCTATAACAGGACTGATGCCCTCTTCTGGTGTGTCTGAAGACAATTACAGTGTACTCTCACAATAAAATAAATAAATAAATCTTTTTTAAAAAAGCTTTAAGTGGAAAGCCAGAGTTTTTCACTGTTGCTGTTTGCTTCAAATTGTTTTTTTATACATTTATTGGAACAGGGGGCACCTGCAGACAGGTTCTCTCCACCTCCTGGCAAAGATCAAACTCAGGTCATCAGGCCCCGCAGCAAGTGTCGTTTTACCTTGCCAGCCCTGGTTTGGGTTTTTGAAACAGGCTCTTCCTTTCTAGCCCAGACTATGCCTAGAACTCACTATGAAAACCTAGCTGGGCATCAAAGGGGCAGTAATCTTGCTTTGATCACCTGGGATTACAGATATACAGTTGGCTCTAAATAGACTTTTTAAAAGATTTGTTTTTATTTTTGATTAAGTGTATTTGTGTGTCTGGAGGTGAGGGTTGGGGTGCATATGAGTGCATCTGACACCATGGGAGGCAGGGTGAGGGTGTCAGATCCCCCAAAGCTGGGGTTCCTGGCACAGCTCGGCTTTTCTCCCAATGCAGTATATGCTGAGCAATCTCTCCAGCCCGTTTCTCAAGATTGTTTTTAATGCTCTGGATGCTACTACTATATAGGAGACCAGAGACGAATAGATTTGAGAACTTTAAAGCAACTGGACCCTGGTCTCTGGTTGAGCAACTGTCAGTAGCAACTGTGTGGTGCTTTTAGGCAGATAGAGTCAGAAATGGATTACAAAGGAGATCTGTGGCTCACCTACGGCAGACTCGCTCCTATGTGGTGTACTCAAAACGCCCAAATGTTAAAGACTTGGTCCGAGGCTGGTGGGCAAAGCAGTACAAAGTGACTGATTGTTGGGGCTCTGACCCTCAATGGGCTTGTCATCTGATGTCAGTGATGGAGGCCTGTGGAACAGAGATGAAGTAGGTCACTGGGAGGGGGCACCCTGGAAGGTTTTAAGTTGTTCATAGCCCCTTTCTGTCTGTCTGTCCATCTGCCTCTTGACTGCCATTAGATGCACAACCTCTTTCAGCACACTGCTATGACAACCTGTCTTGCTCAGGTTCAGAAAAAGATGGACATAGAAACCTTGAAAACCAGGAACCAAAATATTTTTTCTTCCCTTAAGTTGCCTTTCTCAGCAACTTAACCAGTCCGATGAGCTGGTTCAAGAAAGATACTCCCAATGTAACATAATGTACTAATTAATAAAAGGGTCTGTAATAGGTTACCAATAGACCCTGACAAAATTTCCACAGAAATCTCCTTATCATTACTGCTGTGTGTGCGTGTGATGCACGTGTTCATCCATGTTTAAATAGAGGACAGAGCTTAGTGTAAGATGTCTTCCTCCATTGCACCCACCTGACACCTTTTTTTTTAAGCTCAAAGATGGTTTTATTAGAGTTTAAGAGAAAAACAAAAGGACGGGAAAGCTGCTGGGAAGAGGGAGATGAAGAGGAGAAGAAAGTCATGCTCTTTTGAATTAGAGTTCAAGAAGACCAATAAACGCAAGGATGGAGGGGTGGCTCGGCAGTTAAGAGCACTGTCATCAGAAGACCCGGGTTTGATTCCCAGTGCCCACATGGCAGCTCGAAACCATCTGGGACTCCAGTCCCAGGTGATCTGACACCCTCTTCTGGCCCCAGCAGCACTGCATACACACGGCACACAGGCATAACACGTACACACCAACAATAAACTTTAAGTTTTAGAAAAGTTTAAAAGCTGGAAAATTCAGCAATGGAGGTTAGCAAACAGGTTGGCAAACTATTGCATGGTGGAAGTTGGGAAGCTTCAAAGAAAAACCCAGAGGGGTAAGGAAGGTATGGTTGGAATAAAGAGAGGGGGTGAAATGTTGTGTTTCAGGTTAAAACTCAGAAAAGAGAGCAAGCCTACCAGTACTTCATCACAGAATCTCTGTAAGTGGCTGTCATGACTTTATTTCTTGAACAGCATCTCTCGCTGAACCTAGAGCTCAATGGCTGACGAGATTGGATGCAGCAAGCCTTCAGAACTCTCCTCTCTCTGTCTCCCAGTGCTGACCATAGGTGAACACCACCATGTCTGGCTTTTTCTGTGGGTAGCAGGGATCTTACAATAGGTCCTGCAATGCACAAGCACTTTACCAGTGGGCCGTCTCGGCAGCTCTCACCACTGGCATTTCCAGTACCAAAGGATGTCTTGGATTATATGGTACCCCAACAAAGCCCTCCTGTTCTGTGCTGAACTTGAAAAAAATAGTGTTAAGCCTTTAAGTCACTCAACTAAGGAGTAGAAGCAGCTCCTAGATAATAAGGCATGCCAGGTTTGTGGGAGGTAGAAAAGTTGTCCTGTTCTATAAAATGAGATGTCTTAACGTCCTTCAGATCAGCCAGACCCTAATATTATACAGATGTAGCAAGGTTCTCTAATACCCACAGGCCTAACTTACCTGTTGATGCATACTTCTTTTTTGTTTTTTGTTTGTTTGTTTTTGTTTTTCAACTTTATTTTTAAAAAACAGAAATACATGTACAGATTTTAAAAGCATTTTTGCATAAAACTATATGAATATATTTTTGTCAGTACTTAATATTTTTTAAAGGTTTGATAGTATGCATTGAAATCCTACTAGTTACAATGAGCATAAAGTACATGTAAAACAAAACGTAACATGGAAATAGTCAAAGTTTTCTTGGTGTATAAAGATTAAACATAATGACTTTTAAATATCAAGAATTGCCACAAGGCTACATTCTTAGCTCTTGAATTATTGATGATTTTAGGTCTAGGTGTACCACACTCTGAGGGGGTGCTATACACTTCTTTTTTTTCTAAGAAGGACTGAGGCTTCCACTTTTTGGCCTTTCTTTTTTTATGAACTTCATATGGTCTGTGAGTTGTTTCTTGGGTACTCAGAGCTTTCTGGGGCGAATATCCAATTATCAGTGAGTGCATATTATGTTTGTTCTTTTGTGACTAGGTTACCTCACTCAGGATGATATTCTGTAGATCTATCCATTTGCCTAGGAATTTCATAAAGTCATTGTTTCTGATAGCTGAGTAGTACTCCATTGTGTAAATGTACCACACTTTCTGTATCCATTCATCTATTGAAGGACATCTGGGTTCTTTCCAGCTTCTGGCTATTATAAATAAGGCTTCTGTGAACATGGTGGAGCATGTGTCCTTATTATATGTTGGAGCGTCTTTGGGGTAAATGCTCAGAAGTGGAATAACTGGGTCCTCAGGTAGTACTATGTCCAATTTTCTGAGGAACTGCCAGACTGATTTCCAGAGTGGTTGTACCAGCTTACAGCTCCACCAGCAATGGAAGAGTGTTCCTCTTTCTCCGCATCCTCACCAGTGATTCATACTTTTTATTAATACATCAATATGTCATCCACATCTCACTTTGGGAGCCTTATCAGTGCTATGTCAGTGACAGAAAGCATCAATGTGCTACTTTATGGAATTTCTAGCTGGTTCAGATCTATTCAAACTGTGTTGTGTCAGAAGCTGTAAGACTGTAAAGATGTGTGCTTGTCCATTCCAAATGAATCTAAACTGCTCTGATCTTTCTCCAGTGAAGAAATAGCTCTTCGATGATAGCTGCATGCCATGTTCCTGAGATTGTGCTAATATTCTATAACCGAATACCACTTTGCAATAAGAGCTACAGAGTTTATTGCATGGATGAGTTTACACAGTACACATACATCTTCCAGAATCCATTTGCCTACTGAAAGGTCTGGATAGTAAACCCAGCAGGTGAGATGAGACCATAAGACCCATGTATCCACTGGGTCTTTATGTGATAGAAATTTCTATCATTTTCCCCTCCTCTGGATGCAATATTGCTTTAGTTTTACTTCTTTGCTTTGGGAAGGAATTCTACTTGGCTTTCCCAGCTATGATCATTCTTAACCGGATGCCCAAGGAACTAATGTGAGATCACACCAAATGCTGAAGTATGTCTACTCCAATTATACAGTCAACTATGAGGGAAATGGTATTGGGAAAATCTCATGTATCTAGTGGATCCTCTACAAACCAGACCTTGGGCAAAGTTCTATTGATTGACACCTTGTTCCATACAGGAAATGATCCACAATAAGTAAATAAGAACCTGAGTTTTTAATAAGTGGGTTTATTACTAATGTAGCAAGCCAAAGTAAAAAAAAAAAAATTAACAGCAAGTAGCAGCAAGAAGTGCTAGCATACTAAAGGCTCTGAGGGAAGGACCCATCCCGGGTGGTAGATGGCATCATCTCCCAGTGTCTGCATGTCACCTCTAGGTCTATGTCTTTGTTCAGAATTCCTCTGCAAGTCAGCACACCAGTCACACTACATCGGAGCCTGCCTCCAAACATAATCCCGAGGTACCCAAAGCTAAAGACGCCAACAGACAGATTGTTTCGTTGCAGACAATTCAGTCTATAATAGAGATTGCTTCCAGACAAGCCAGGGATCTAGAAATATTATACATGACAGGGGTGCTGGATTAAGAGGGACAGAATATAACATTGAATAAGAGTTTAATTACTCTGGAGGCTTTCTCTTGGGATGTGGGATCTAATCACAATGCAAATGCACCACTAGAATTGCTTCTATAAACATAAGAAAGTGGTGGTTTGAGTGCGGGAGAGGTGTGTGCAGGGTTGCTACGGAAATAGAAGGAAGCATTTAAAGGCTCAAAGAATTAAGTTTTTTAAATAAAGGAATATTTTTATTGGGTGTTTTATTTATTTGCATTTCAAATGTTATCCCCTTTCCCCGGTTTCCCCTCCGCAAACCCCCTATCCCATTATCTTTCCCCCTGCTTCTATGAGGGTGCTTTCCCACCCACCCACCCATTCCTACCTCATGCCCTAGCATTCCCCTACACTGGGACATTGAGCCGTCACAGGACCCAGAGGCTCCCTTCCCATTGGTGCTAGATAAGGCCATCCTCTGCTACACGTGCAACAGGAGCCATGGGTCCCTCCATGTGTACTCTTTGGTTGGTGGTTTAGTCTCTGGGAGCTCTGAGGGGTCTGGTTGATTGATATTGTTGTTCTTCCTATGGGCCTGCAAACCCCTTCAGCTCCTTCAGTCCTTCCCCTAACACCTCCATTGGGGTCCCCAGGAACAGTCCAATGGTTGGCTGTGAGCATCCACATATGTGTTTCTCAGGCTCTGGCAAAGCCTCTCAGGAGACAGCTACATCAGGCTCCTGCCAGCAAGCACTTCTTGGCATCAGCAATAGTGTCTGGGTTTGGTGACTGCATATGGAATGGATCCCCAGGTAGTGCAGTCTCTAGATGCCCTTTGCTTCAGTCTCTGCTCCACATTTTGTCCCTGCATTTCCTTTAGACAGGAGCCATTCTGTGTTAAAGATTTGGAGATGAGTGGGGGGCCACATCCCCCAAACAGGGCAGTGCCTAACCTCTGGATATGATCTCTACAGGTTCTCCCTCCCTTTGTTGCATATTTCAGCTAATGTCATCCCTGTTGGGTCTTGGGAACCTCTTGCTTCCCTAGCATCTGGGACTTGATGGTGGCTACCCCTAGTACCCCATCACTACACACCTGTTCAATTTCCTGACCCTCTGTATATCACCATGGAGTCCTCCCATACCTGACCCTGCCCCCTTTTTCCCATTCCTGTCCTTTCTTCCTCCTAAGACCCTCCCACCTTCTGCCTCCTGTGAGTATTTTGTTGCCCCTTCTAAGGACTAAAGCATCCACACTTTGGTCTTCTTTCTTCTTGAATTCTGTACTGTCTGTAAGTTGTATCATGGGTATTCCGAGCTTTTTGCCTAATATCCACTTATCAGTGAGTGCATAACATGTGTGTTCTTTTGTGACTGGGTTACCTCACTCAAGATGATATTTTTTAGTTCCATCCATTTTCCTTCAAATTTTATAAAGTCATTGTTTTAATTTCTGAGACTCCAGAGAACCAAATAATCCTATTAAAAATGGGGTACTAGGATTTATCAACTAAGAAATCTCAAATGGCCAAGAAGCACCTAAAGAAATGTTCAACATAGTAGTGGCTATTTCTGGTTGTCAACTAGACTATATCTGGAATTAACCACAATCCAGAATTGTGGCCCACCTTTGATCCTGATCTCGAGGTATAGAAACTAAGAATCTTAGGAAACTAAGGCAAGGAGATCACTGAGCTCAAGGTCATCTGGGACAAGCAAGTCCCAGATCCAGGTGTGGTGGCACACACCTTTAATCTGGGACACACCTTCAGTTGGAGACATACAGAAGGACATTGGAACAAGGAAGGCTCCCTCTCCGCCTGCTTGCCTTGTGTGGCTTTGCCTGCTTGCATTGTGGGACTGAGTGTCTGATAGATCCTTGGACTTCACAGCTGCTGCTGGCCATTGTTAAGGAATTGGACAACATACTATAAGTCACCAACAAATACCTTGCTATATATATAAACTATTAATAAGTTCTGTGACTCTAGAGAACCCTGACTAATACAAATATCCTTAGTCATGGGGAAATGCAAATCAAAACAACCCTGAGATTCTACCTTACACAAGTCAGAATGGCTAAGATCAAAAACTCGGGTGACAGCAGATGCTGGCAAGGATGTGGAGAAAGAGGAACACGCCTCCATTGTTGGTGTGATTGCAGGCTGGTACAATCACTCTGAAATTCAATCTGGTGGTTCCTCAGAAAATTGGACACAGTACTACCTGAGGACCCAACCTATACCACTCCTGGGCATATACCCAAAAGATGTTCCAACATATAACAAGGATACATGCTCCACCATGTTCATAGCAGCCTTATTTATAATAGTCAGGAGCTGAAAAGAACCCAGATGTCCTTCAACAGAGAAATGGATACAGAAAATGTGGTACATTTACACAATGGAGTTTACTAATTATAATGGGGATGATTAGGGCATGGAGTCATACTCCTGAAGGGGATATTCTGCTTGCTCAGACTTGCTGATTGTTTTCCAGCCATAAGGTGAGAAGTGTCACAACTATCAACTGCTCCCACCATGATAGGCTTCTTCATTCCAGGCTGCAAAATGAGGTTAATTGAGCACAGAGGTGTTTGGTTTTCACAATACACCTGAAAGAGTGTTAATAGGTCTTTCCTTTTTCTTATTTTATGGTACATGAACATTATAGAGATATCCCACAGTTTATTTACTCAGTCCCCTATTGAGAGGTTGCTCATTTTTGCTGTTTCTGCTGCTATTTCTTAGAGTTCTACAGTGAATAACCTTGTGCCTAACTTTTATTACCACTTTTTTCACATTTACCTTTTCTTTTCTTTCTGAAACTAACTCCATGGTGAAACAGAATCATGAAATCAAAAGGAAAGCAAATGTAATTTTGCTAGGCTTTGCCAAATTTCTTTCCATAGACATTTTAACATTTTCCATTCTCTCTCTCTCTCTCTCTCTCTCTCTCTCTCTCTCTCTCTCTCTCTCTCTCTCTCTCTCTCTCTCTCTCTCACCAGCCCTTCCTTCCCCAGTTTTGTCAGCAAAGCAAGTTGCCCAGTTCCAGATGCTTGCCTATTTGATAGATGCTCAGTAGGTACCAATATAGCTATAATCATTTAATTTATCAGAAACAAGACTGAGAAGCCAGTAAGCAGAGAACAGACAGCTGGATGAGGCTCCAAAACTATGCCTGGGTAAGTTGGGAGCCCAGAAGCACACAGCTCAAAATTCAGAAACAAACTGGGAGTCACTAAAACAAAGGGAATATTCACCACTGCCATGCTTCTGTGGCAGAGAGGTTCCACACACTTGAGCGTCCTCTAGGCTTGGATATAGAATCTGGATTATAGCTGGTTGTTAGTTAGAGTTTTCATCTCTGTGAAGAGACACCATGATTGAGGCAATTCTTATAAAGGACAGCATTTAATTGGGGATGGCTTACAGGCTCTGAGGTTCAGTTCATTATCATCATAGCAGGATGTATGGCAGCATCTAGGCAGGCATGGTGCTGGAGGAGCTGAGAGTTCTACATCTTGATATGAAGGCCAACAGAAGACTGTCCTTCGGGCAGCTAGGAGGAAGGTCTCAAAGCCCATCCCAACAGTGACATACTTTCTCCAACAAGACCACAACTCCTAATAGTGTCATTCCCTAAGCCAAGCATATACAAACCACCACACTAGTAAAATAAGTGCACTACCTACAAATTCAATGAAGGAAATTTTCTTGGTCAATCTGATGCTAGCAAGTGAGAGGCCATCACTCAGGAGATTTGTGTACACCTGATAGATTCTCATTTGAGATTTCGCTTTGGGGGTCATTGGATCTTCATTGTGGAGTTCTATCTGGAGTCCTCAGAGACACATGGCATGAAGGATTTATGTGTCAGCTAATTAGTCACAAAATAATATGCTGCCTTGGCTTTCTGCTTTTCTAGAGGATCTGGGAACAGCCTGCTCTGTTCATGTCCAGCATTCCAATAGACAGCATAAGAGAGCTACCTAGATAATAATATACACTGGTCCCTTGGCTTAGAACTAGGCTAAGCTTTAGGGGAAAAAAATCAGACAAAAGTCTAACTTTCCTTAAAGATCACTGCTTTTAAAAATTCATCCAGAGTGATGAATTTAGGAATAAGTACAGCCAAGGCCAGTTCTGAAACCCTGGACAGGAGACACAGAGTCTGTTCATGTAATGTGTGTTGCTTTAGCCACACGTAGAGGCGCACAAGATCCCTGCACTGTCCTCATGAACAGATGAGCACTTGTGTATATAGCATATAAAACCCTGTGGTGCTTAAGACTGCCCATATGCGCAATGTCAAGGGCTTCCTGACAGTTTGGACAGTATGATAGTGACGTCATAATGAATGTGCTTTAGTGGACTGCTCCTCTGTTTGCTAACCCTCTGATTTGGCCTCTCTGATACAAGGAAAATCAGATGAGAGATAGAGGCTAACATACCAATTCCTAGTTGAACTCAGTAGGAAGCTCAGTGCCTTTATTTGCAAGAAGAGTTCAAAACCACTTCTTTTCTAAAGGTCCTACATTTGCAGTGGTTTCAGCAGCTGCTGGTCAATGCCTAGGTCTTGAACAAGGTCCTCTTTTTTTCCCCTCCCACCTGGTATCAGAGGTTTGGAAAAGGATAACCTAGTTTGTCCAGGCATGCTGTGGATTCTGTGTTGATTTGTGTTGATGAATGAGGAGGAAGTAACTGAAACTATGGATTGGACCCCTGCAACTTCTAGAACTGGAAGATTCTGTCAGGATAAATTATACTGTAGACATCAAGTTGGTAGGACAGTCCTTTCTCTTGAGTTACTGCCCAGGGGTCTGATGTGGTCATTATAACCAAATCTCTATCTGCTTCCTACTTTGTAATATATATTCATTTTTATTACTCCCGTTCCTTAGAGAACCCTGACTAATGCAGACTGTGTTATCATTGGCATTTCCACCTCTTAATTCCTGGACCTATGAATCCTGACTATGGGAGGAAAAGTACCATATATTGGATGCTGACTTGGTATATATACGGCCTTCTAGACAATACTGCCCCCTCTGCTCCCAGGCTACTGCTATCATATAGTCACTGTGTGTTTTTAAAGGGCAATTCCATCACCTTATTAAGCCTGTTGCTTCAGAATGGTGGAGTAGGAGTAACAACAGTGAATTTGATGCATACACTGCTATACTTCTTTGTCAAGTGGAGTCCTTGGTAAGAAGTAATTCTAGGTGGAATACTATGATGCTGGGTAAAGCACTTTGCATGACCATGGACGGGAGTTTTGGCAGCAACATTGTGTCCAGGAAAGGTTAATTCATACCTAGAGTAAGTATCCATTCCAGTAACTTAGATTTTCATGCTTGTACCATGAACACTTTACCCACTGATCCATCTCTCCACTCTCCAAGCCTTTTTTAAAAAGTCAGTTATGGCTAAGGAAGTGTTTTTCTAGTCAAGAAATGTACCCATCTTTTCTTATTCTATTTGTACACTTCCATTATTTATATTCCAAAGTGTTTGATGTTGTAGGGTATAATGACCTAGCCTTAGTATGTCAATCTGAGACCTATAAAGGTTCATTACAACCTGTTGTGTCAGTTTCCTCCAGGATTGAAACATCCCATCCTGAAGAGAAGCTCCTTAATCAGGAAAGAAAACAATTCAAAGTAGATTGAGGAAGTCCCTAAAACTGACTAGATTCACTAGGGCCCTCATTGCCAGAGGAAGGGGGAAAAGCTGAGAGTTCTGCTCAGACTGAAGAGCACAGAACTGCAAAGACCCTTAGATGAATCCAGCTGCCAAGAAGACTTAGACAAGCTAAGCTGCAAAGAGAACTCTCAGAGGAGTAAAGCTATAAAGTGCTTCAAACCAGACCAGCTGTCTGGAAGCAGCAGAAACCAACCCACCTGCCTGGAAAGGGTTTAGATCAACTGAAGCACCTAGGAAAGGATACTCTCCAACCTGGTGAGCTGCCTGTGGGCTGTGCAGTGTGCTCTGCTCTAGGTTCCCAAATTTGTGAGCTGTCACTCATGTACTACACACTGGTATAGATCTCAGTGGTGCAGCTGTCATTTCTGCTCCTGTAAGTAACCCCTTACCCATATTCCTGTAAGTAATCCCAATAAAATTCATTGGTTCACCAAGTTGAACTTCGGTGGTACCTGTCTGTTGTGGGTTCCCTATCTAGGGTGATTAGATAAAGTGTGTTACATCTCCTCAGGAACTTCCAATCAGACTTTGCTGGGGATTGAAACCAGGGATGCATGTATGCAAGGTGAGCACTTTAAAAATTGAGTTATATTCCCAGCCTCTACAACAACTCTTGACTCAGAAAGTTGTAAGGAGTTAAATATAGAAGTGCAGATGAGAAAACCGAAGTTAGAACAAAGCATTTGCTTGAGATCATGAAGTTAGCACCAAGACAAAGATCTTCTATTTTTCCATCATAGAGATCTATGTGTTATTAAAACAAAACAGTTATGACTAGATACTTTATAAAAAATAAATTTATTGAGCTCATTCTGGTGACTGGAATGTCCAAACAACATAGCATCTCATGTTGGAAAACCACACACCCTATCCTCTAAATATACTATAATACATCACATTGGCAGAAAAGGAGATGGCTACGTGCATAAGGTGCCAATTACTGAGGACAAAGAACACTGAGGAATATCTTAAGTGCTGCCAACCATACTTTCCCCTATCACTGAGACCAGATATGGGTTCCTTGCTACATATTTTCTTAATGCTAATCTTGTACGTTACTTTCAGTTATACTAATATTGTAATTAAACCATCATGTAATTTGTAGTTTAATTGTATAATGTCTATTTCTCAAAAATGAAGATTTGACAAAACAAAAAGAATCTTGTGGGTCTTGTTTACAACTAAACCTTGGATTCTATGTATTTTATACATGACAAACAGAACAGTATTTCTAATTGAAAGTCCAATAGTTAATCTCATTGGCCCCTAGAGTATTGTTTATTGCTTCGGTAACTCACATTATAAAAACCAATCTTAAGTATATTCTTAACTAGAAATTCAGGATCCCCTAAGATGAAAACTTAGTGGGGTTGTAGGACTTCTATAATAATTGGAAAAGCCAGGTTTTCCATCTGTTTACATTTATGTATATAGTTTGATAGGTTTTGGCATAAATATGAAGAACTGATTCACATTAAACTCCTCTCCTTAAAAAGAAATAAGAGTAGTTGAAGCACAAGCCAGATTACAGTGAGTAGCAGGTTAAGAATGAATCAATGGATTGGTAAGATTAGGAAATATTACTTTTACTCTAGCTAAAGGCTTAAAAGCCCATCTTTAGTTACTAGCATTCCTTAATGTTTTTATAACTCCCTTCTTGTTGATATATAGCTATAAAGAATTAAAATCATAAGTCATATTTTGGAAGAATCTGAGTCACTTGGAAGATAGACACTCCACACAAAAGAAACCTGAGAGGTGCACATAGAAGATACCATTTCAATGGATCAGAGAACTGTGCATCTAAACCATTTTATACCCATAAGATTGGCAAAAAAATTAAAGTTGAAAGTACCAATAATATAGACCAATAAGAATTCTTGAACCTCTCTGGAGGAAGACACAACATAATTGTGGCCAGAATCTAGAACCATTGTACATGGCATCAAGTCATGGCTCTAACCCTTATATGCTATGCATCCTAAAAAGGTGCTCTGCAGGTGTCCCTGCCCTTTTGCAAGGTACATAATGCCTTGGTACCAACTGGAATGGTACTATTTGAAATATAATGCTTTGGTACCACCACTTGAAAAAAATGGTAATAAATCTTTCTTCAATAGGAGTGATATCAGAACTGAAAAAAAAGAATACACAATGTTATATATTATGTATTTGGTAATAAATGTAATGTCCATAGCTGTTACTAATACACATATTACTTATAGATCACAGGCACAAATTCAGAAAAAAAAAATGGTCAAATTGACAAAGTTCACCATAGAACCAGAATTAAATATTGGATTTAGGGGCTGGAGAGATGGCTCAGTGGTTAAGAGTACCGTTGGCTCTTCAGAGATCCTGAGTTCAATACCCAGCAACCACATGGTGGCTCACAACCATCTGTAATGAGATCCGATGCCCTCTTCTGGTGTTTCTGAAGACATCGACATAAAATATACATAAAATAAAGAAATCTTTAAAAAAAGAAATTGGATTTAAAGACCAATCATCTCCCACTACAAGTTTATTAATAAGAGGTATATTTCCTATCAGAAACAACTGCACAGTCTGTAGACGTCAAGTAAAGATCAGGTAAAGAAATTTTGGTTAATGATGAGCCTAGTCGTTTTCAATAAACCAGCAACAGACTTTTACTGATATGCTCAAAATGTAACCCTAACCTCATACATATTTAATTTGGTTGCTTTCTAAATATATTGCAAAAATAAGTTAAACTAATGGTACCAGTCCTGGGAAACGCTCAGCGAAAGGCGCAGCTACTTCCGGAACCACACCGGAACCACTTGCCCGAACATATGCAGTTCCGTGAGGAGGATTTAGCGATAGGACCACTTCCTATTTCTGGATAAGGGGGCGGGTGCAGGGAAAGGAAATAGCTGCGGGAGCCGCATCCTGCCTGCGCTAGCGGCTCCAGAGGTGGAGGCAGAGAGGGCGGAGAAGGCAGAGAAAGGTTCCGCAGAGAAAAGTGTCAAAGCCAGTAAGTCAGAGCCTTAGAACGGGGGATGGAGAGCAGAGCCCCAGGTCTCGCTTTGCAGATCTATGATCTCAACTTGCCGAACTGCCCAGCGGGGTCAGGGCAGTGCTTTCTAGGTTGACTGTCAGTCAGCGGCTCGAAGGGACTGTGGGGCTCCGTGGTCCGGCCTTGCAGGGCTCCAGACTGTGCTACTGCCGGCCCGCCGAGGTGTCTTGAAGCCTGGGGAAGCCTGTGCCAGCTTTCTGGGGATACTAGGGCTTCGCATCCTGGACTGTTTCACTTGGAATTCTAAGGAAGTGAGCACTATGCCTCCCATTTTACCTTTGGAAGCCAGCAAGATCCTGGTGGTGAACAATATTTCAGCGACTAAGACGAGCGCTTGGGAGAGTTGTAGTCTAGAACTACTTTCCCCGACCTTGTTCAAGCTGCCCGGGCTGGTAGGAAGTGCAGTTGTTTTTAAAGGCAAATACCTCCGGCCTGTTTGTCACTTCAGAATAAGTTAACAACCTTCAGATCCAGTGCTAAAACAATGCGTTTTCTATCCGAGTCATTAAATTAGCACTGCTGTGGGTATCAAGTGATTACTCTGCAAATATACTTGATGGCGAAGTTAAAAAATAAAACAACAAAAAAATCTCCCAAATGCATCTTGAACAGACAACACCGACTACGGATCATGACTATTTTGATCCTGACTGCTTTTCCACTTACCCTCACATTCACATATAATCTATCACCTTAACATCTTTAGCCAATGATAGACATCTTAAAGGCATTAAATTATGATTGTGCATCCACGCAAAAATTATATTAGGATGTAAGATTCTTGATTATAGGGGAAATGAGTGGAATGATTATACAAGTTGCTGGAGAAATGGAACAGGTTTTAGTAAGATACTACTTTTCTCTTGTTGAAGGTACGGCTTTAGAATACGGTGAAGGATACTTTTCATGGTGCATGGAAGGAAAACCAATGCGCAGGTAAGCCCTTTAAGAATAAGATACCTTGATTTCAGTGATTGAAATTTAGTGTCTACGGACAGTGCATTGTTTAAAACTATTTATTCACAAATCTTAACAAATCCTACTTGGAATTAGTCATTCTTGTTTTAAGTAAATCAAAACTAATAATGTCAGAAATTAGCAACTTCTTTTGTTTGGTTGGTTGTGTTGTTTTGGTTTTTGGGTTTGTTTGCTTGTTTGTTTTAAAACAAGAACTTACTAGGTAGTCTTAGCTGTTTTGAATGTGCTATGTAGACCAAGCTGTCCTCGAACTCACAGAAATCCACCTGCCTCTGTCTTCCGAGTGCTGAATGAAAGGTGTATACCACCATATTCCTCAGCTTCATAATGAAATGTAGGAGTTATATTTCTAAAGAGTTGGAATTTTCTGATTCTTAATATTTAAATCTGCTTTTTTGCACAGTAATTTTTTGTTACACATAATCATCAATTGTACTATATTATGTGAGCTTACTATAAATTTAATACCCTGTACAATCTAGAAGATTCTGTTGCCAAGTAAAAGTAATATTTGTAAGACACTATACTGCATTCCTAGTTATGGTTTGACTATTTTTACTGGTGTTCAATAATATGTTTACTAAAATAGCTGCATTACAGTGAAGATTAAGGACTAAAATAGATGTAGAAAGACAGAAGTGTGGAAAAAGTATGTAGGCTCCCTTGGCTCTAGAATTTACTAACGCCTTTTCTCAATCTGTCTAAGGAATTGTACTAGAATCTCTGGTGAAACAAGTGAATTCTATTTATTCATTGTTTAAACTTGTATTATGGTTATCAAACTCTATTTTGTCATATGTTACTTCACATCAACGGTTAACAACACAGAGACCCTTATAGAAAAGAGGCATTTCATCATAAGGACGGTAGAAGAGCTGGACATGGGCACACAAACCTGTAAGTCCCCAGCACCTTACATGCAGAGGCAGCGATATCTCAAGAGCAAGTTCAAGTAAAGAGTGAGAATCTGTGTCCTTTTTCAGATTTGTTATTGATACATCAACTGACTTTGAACTGTTCTACTTTCTCTTGTCCTGTTAACTTTTCTGGTGAATGTGTCCATGATACACCATTAATAAATATACAATAATGCTTTAAGGTGTTCAAATGAAAAGACATTATAGAGGTGACTCATTCTGTTACCTTATTTATGTGTTACCCTATAGTAAGAAAGTATTAGATTGTAACATACTAGAAGAAACTAACCACACATATATTAAATGCTTTACAACTTCATTTTCTAGCATGATTATAAAAAACACTGATTTCATCTCATCCTTAATCACAAATGCCATGTCTTATATAATTGCTAAAATAAGAACTTAATATTTTTTAAATTATTCTTTCCTTCCCCCAACTCCTCCCAGATTTTCCCTTCTTCCTACCCATGCAAGTTCATGTTCTTTCTCCCTTTTAAAACAACAAAAACATGGAGTATGTTTTGTGCTGCAGCCACTCCTGAGCATGGGGCCTCTCCTGGACTGTGGTTGATGTACTCAGTAAAACCTGAATTTTTCACTCTCATCAGCTATCAGTTGCAAATAGCTTCTTGGTTGGAGCGAGTTCCCCTTCTCAGTACTGGGATTTTATAAAGGAAAGTCAGATTGTTGTGATGTTTTTAGTTTGTTGATAATTTCTGTATAAAATATTCACTCTATCTGAGGAGCTTTTTTTCTTTATTTTTATTACATAATGCAGTCAGCTTTTAAAAATGATGTTAATAATTCTAATGCCATCAGTTGTTGAATTATAGTTTCTTGTTATCATACTTTGCAAGAAGCCAGCCTATCCAGTATTCTTTGGTCTTACTTTGCCTTAATGCTGCCTACATTAAGCTATGGTCACATTTCCCTATCCATTCCTTCTGCTGCTAAAACCCTAGAAGTAAACTCTCCAAGGCTCATCCTGCCCCTCATTGGCTGCAGCACTTGGGGGAGCATCACCTAGGCAAGGGAGAGCCAGTTCTGAAGGTGGGAGAGCAGGAGAGCTGTCCCAGCCCCTTGCCTGCTGCAGCCCATCAGGAGAGTGAGCCCCACACCTTGGCTGGGCAGCACAGTAGAGCTGGGCCTGGTGGCAGGACTCAGGGGAGCCAGCTCTGAGGGCATGGGAGCAGGAGAGCTGCCCCTGCCAGCTGCAGCATTGGGTGAAGCACCTGGGGTGGTGCGGGGAGTTGCCTTGTGGTATAGGTGTGGGACCAACTCAGCTATCACCCAGGCCCAGATCCTATGAACTGCCAGAGCATGTAAAAGGGCTGGTCCTGCAGATCCAAAGCTGCAGGATCTCCCTGACAAAGGGCAACAACAGGATATCCTAGGGGAGTCTGGTGAGGTGTTGATGGTGTAGCAGAAGCTAGATTCTTCAACTAGACCAATGACTCATTGCAGTGAACATGACAAAGATGTGTGGACAAAAGGGTAGACTGCGGGGCATACTACAGCTTCCATGAAGCTTTGTTTTGTTTTGTTTGGGGTGGGGGTAGTTTGCCAAGGCAAAGACCGATACATGGGGATAGGAAGATGAATAAAATTGGGGTATATGATGTGAAAGTCACAAAGAATCAACAAAAAGTTTAAAAAACAAAACTATATATTCTCAGATGTAGAAACTAAGCAAAACTGATTTCAAGTAAATAGAAGATAGAATGTTGACTAGAAAAAACAAGAGGATATGGGGTAAGGAAGCTGAATAATAGGTTGCCAAATACAGTTTAGATAAGAAAAATAAGTTCTGATGTTTTACAGCACAATAGGTTAACTAACATTTATACAATTATATATTTTATAAAAACCAGAAAAGAGGAATTCAAAGGTTTCTAGCACAGAGAAATGATAAGTATAAATATTTAGGGTATTGTAATGCATAATTACAGTTTTATAAAATCAACTGGTATTTTATTAGCAAAAGATTTTATTTATCTGTGTGTGTATATGAGACATTACATTTAAAATAAACAATAGCATATTCAAAGTTGGGCATAGCAGTGCATGCCTGTAATCTCAGCATGTGAGAAGTGGAGGTAGAAAGATCAGAAAGTCAAGGTCCACCCTTCGCTAGACTAGACTGGGCTAGACAAGATCTTGACTCAAAACAACAAAAGCGGTGAAAAATGAGTCTCCCAGGACAGGTCCCAGGTCCCAGTGGTTCCCAAAGCACACACAGTTTCTTCTGCATTATTTACAAGGTCTTGCAATTCATGTACAAGCATATATGTACAGTATGTTCTCTTAAAAGGATATATAACATTATATATAATACAATATAGTGTATATAATTAAATACATATTAGGGATGAGATATTGGCTCAGTTGGTGAAATTCTTACCTATCATGCTTGATAGGTAAGCCCTGTTTAGTCCAAAGCACTAAATAAACCAGTTTGGGTGGCACATGATTATAAAATGACTCAACTGTATAGCAAAGTTGAAGCCTGTGCCATATGAGATACTGCCTCAAAAAAAATAAACAAAAAAAACCAAAACAAAACAAAAAAAAAAACCTAAGCTTCCTCCTCCTTTAGCTGCAGAGCAAACAAAGGTGGGAATAAGACTGTATTCATGAAATTGTTTGGCCAGTGTACAGGACATACAGAACAGACTCTTAAGAGCTTGCTGTCCAGCATGGGCTAGAGATGAAGGTAGATTCTAGATAGTTCTAAAAGGAAGAATTTTAGTTTTAAAAAAGTCAACATATCACACATACTATTATAATTCTTTGCCACTTTACAAATTAACTTGTGAGACACTATGATAACACACTTCCTATAATCCTTCCTCAGGAGCTGAGGCAAGAAGATTCTGAGTTTGAGGCTAACCTGGGCTGTATAGCAAGACCTTGTTTCTGTTTCTTTTTAGGTGACCAGTACATATAAACCTCTTTTTCATATAGTTCATACACATTCATACACATCATTTGAATAAATTCCATAGTGAACATCCATGTGAGTAATCTGCTCAAATGTATAAGTATACCATGTACTTTTTCCACTTTTACATGGGTTCCCAGGATCAAACTCAAATTTCTAGACTTATACAAAAGAACTTTTCCCAGTGAACCAGGTTTGGCGGCACATGGGGAACCATCCAGCTGCCCCAAGACCTCTAAAGAAGGGATTGGGGACAGGCAAAATGGTCGGTCAGTCGGTAAAAGTGCTTACTCTGTACAACCTGACATCTTGAATTTAATCCTCAGAACCCACTTTAAAAGCCAGATGCTGTGACACACATTCTTTGACTCCAGATTCCTACCTAGATGGTAAGCAGATGGGAGAATCTTGACATCTTACCATATACAGCAAGGCAGAAACTAGAGACCCTTCCTAGAGGTAGAAGGAGGCAAGAACAAACTCCCAAAAGTTATCCTCTTACTTCTACGTATGCACTATGGCACCACACATATAGACACAGACAAACAGACAGACAGACACACACACACACACACACACACACACAAGTACATTTTTAAATTGTAAAAAGGGATTTAGAACTGGAGATGTAGCTTAGCTCAGTGGTACAGCATGTGTCTTGCATATGTGAGGCCCTTGGTTCAATCCTAGCCTTGCAGACAAAGGGTTAGGGTTACAAATGGTGGGAATGTGCAGGTAATTAAGGACACTGTAATGAGGGAGAAATGCAGAAGAAAAAGCTTGTGGGGAGGGAGATAGTAAGATTCAAGTTCTGAGTACATCTTAAACTTAAGTGTGTGGTATATGAAGGAAGAAGGAAGAAGGGCAAACAAAAATTATGGAAATTGAGACTTCATTCTATTACTTTAGGAGCCAGCTCTGGCCTACACATCTGATTTGTTGGGCTGATTTTTAGGCACGAAGTAGATAGGTAGGAAAAAGGAGCAAATAAAGCAATGAACATGAAAGAGTTCTGGTGGTTTATCTGAAAGATTACCTGGGGTAGATCTATGTTGAGGAGAATCCAACAGCCCCAAAGGTCAGCTTAGAAAGTTGAGTGCTGCCCTGATAGGATAAAATGTACAGATATGTGAGCATTCACTTATGGTAGCAGATAGATTGTCATTAGACTGGTCCCAGTGGGGCATGCATATTCTGGACAATAGTTTGTTCAGACATCTCTTCCCTTTCTGGAACACAAGAAGATTGGATATTTGCTTCATTTCTTACTCTTATTTTCCATTGGAGATTGCTCTGTTACCCAGATGGACTCTGATCTTTTTCCCAACTCTCTATTAATCCAGGAATTTATATTCTCTGATCTAGGGTAGTGAGTATTGTCAAATAAGAACAGCCACAGAAAGTCCATGCTACTGTTTGTGATATATACTGTCAGTTAGCTGACAGTGTTATCCAACCATAGTTCTGTAAATCCTTTGTCATTGCTTCATCATTCTACACAGCAAATATTTCACTCCTTATCCATTCCTCCATGATCTGCCCACAAGTGTTATGCAAATTAATCTCCAAAGGAAATTCTTCCCTCTGCCCATTTCTTCTGTATTTTAATTCTACACCTTATCTCTCCAGTGGGCCACCTTACCTCTCAGATGTTTAGAACATTTATCCCACCAGACAAAGAAACCATGGGCATAACTGAGCAAGGTAGAAACATGATCTATTTCCAGGTCTCTTCTAATTTCTCATCACAGGTACCTAAGAAAACAAAATATACAGAAAAAATGCTTTCTTCCATAAAACTCTTTGGAGAAAATTAGACTAGGGAAGGATATTGGATTTTTAAATACATTTAGAAAAACAAATAGGAGAAACAGATCTACTATCTAAAACTAAATTCAATTTCTAGAGCTAAACACTTGTACAGTTTAATACAACTTTCCAGGATACTTAAAAGTAATATATCAGCCTACCAGAACTCCTGTTCTTATGCCCTCCTATTCTAGAAGAACAAGATAATACAGTCGTGTAGCTATATGCTTGGTTTTTTTCTCCTAAGAATAATTGGCAGGCACAGAGCAGATTTCCAAAATCACTTCTGTTTTAAGCACTTGGCCTGGTTGTCCAAGGCAGCTTGTGATGATGATGCTCTGTATTTGGAGTCAGAGAACCTAATTCAGACAGATTTCAACAGCATCAGTCTTTATGAGCACAGTTGTCTCCACTCACACATGATGGACATAGAGATGAGACATCCACTAGCTGCTTTTATGTCAACTTAATAGAAGCTGTCCTCATCTGAGAGAAGGGAACCTCAATTAACAAATTGCCTTCATAAAATCAGGCTGTAGACAAGCCTGTAGGGCATTTTCTTAATTAGTGATTGATAGGGGAGGTATCAGCCTATGGAGGATGATGCTATCCCTGGGCTGGTGGTCCTAGAGTCTATAGGAAAGCAGGCTGAGGAAGCCATGGGGAGCAAACTAGTAGGCAGCACCCCTCCATGGCCTGTGCATCAGCTCCTGCCTCCAGGTTCTTGCCCTGTTTGAGTTCCTGTCCTGGCTTCCTTCAGTGATGGGCTACAATGTAGAAGTGTAAGCCAACTAAACCCTTTCCTTCCCAAGTCACTTAGGTCACGCTGTTTCATTACAGCAACAGAAACTCTGTTCCCCACACCCTTTTTAAGTGGCACAATACCTTTGGAGTACCAAAGAACAGCTAAAAGCATATAGTGTCAGAAAAGAAATGCTGTGATCTAATTCGCTTAAAGTATGGGAAACCCCAATGTAATAATGTCCCTATTATACAGCAAAACAAATCCTTAAAGTAATTAAATAGTTTATATATACCACATCTAAACCTCTATGACTGATGGGAAACAAATACTTCAATATATTGCTTTTGCAAACTCTAAGATTTATTTATATATAACATACAAGCATTCTACATATTTAATGTGTACATTTTGATGAATTTGGACATATGAACACACCCATTGTATTAGTTTCTTTCTTTGTTGATATGACAAAAATCCCTGCACATGAAATCTAAGGGGGTTATTTGGTTCATGGTTGAAGGTGAGTTTATCACCAAGCCAGGGGAGTCATGGAAAGAACTTGAGAAAGCTGGTCACATTGCATTCAAAGACATAGACCAAAGAACGCTGATCCTCAGCTTTCTTTCTCCTTTTAATTCAGCCCAGGACACACACCCCCACCCAGGGACTGGCATTGCCCACCTTTAAGAGGGATCTTCCCACCTTAGTTAACCTATTCCAGGTGATTGTTCACAGATGGGCCTAAGTTGAGAGTTCAGCCACAACACCTGTGTTACCATCACCACATTATATATGTCCATCACCTCCAAAAGATACTGTTCATGATAGAGCATTTGCTTATCCCTCAGAAAACAAATAATAAAATAATAACTCATTAAGCTAAAGTGCTTTTGTCTGGGCCACATTTCTACCTGGGTTTATTCCTTTTTCCCTTCTTGCTGGTGTTATGTTTATTTTGTTGATGGCTGTTGAATGTTTTTGGTTTGGAGTTTTTGTTTGCTTGTTTTGAAATCAGTGCTTTGGCTTCAAACTCAGTTTGCTACCTCAGCCTTGTAAGTGCTGGGAAACAGCACAAACCTACCAACCCCCTTGGTAACCCCTCTCCTGGTTATTCATGCATTCCCACTCTAAATAATTAAGTTCCTCAGTTGCTTCTTAATATACATTTGAATTTACTTCAGTTCACACAAAAAGCTTTGTGTATTATATAACTGATACACATAGATTCTCTTTTCTGTGTGTTCACAATATAATGATTGTGAAATCCAAATTTTTAATTCTATTTGTTTGCCAGTTATTTAAATTACTGTTTATCTACCAGGCTCTTACCTCCATTCTAGGTCATAAGATGTAAATTGCTTCTCATATATTAATGGAAATAACCTTTTTAAAGATTAAAAAACTCTAACTATATTTCAGAAAACAAGCGATAATATTGAAATGTGGGGGCTGGCAAGATAGCTTAGCAGGTTATGCCTTTGATACTCAAGCCTGAGGGTCTAAGTGTATTCCTCAGAGTCCGCTGTGGAAGAAGAAAGCCAGCTTCAGAAAGTTATCCCCTGATCTACAGGCACAAGTACACACAGATAACACTAATGATAAAAGATAAAATAAATCATGTATCATCTTACTTCCTTTTATCGGGGAAGGGGGAATTTAGTTGGTTTTGTTATGCTGAGTCTAAAATCCATTTCGTAGGCCTCTCTCTCCAACTTACTTGACTCTTGACTTACTAGTGAAGGTCTTCGTGATTGGATCAATCATATTTGGTACAATTTCCTGAGCTTTTAAAAAGAGTGGTAAGGAAATCTGCATAACAAATAACAATACCTTTATTTTGAATTGTAAAATACCCTGCGGACTTGGCCATTCCTGTAGCACTCTCTTGAACTGACTCCAGGAGGAAACTGTGCATTATTCTGAAGCAGCAGGAGACCTGCTCAGAAAGAATCAGGGTTTTGAGAAAGTCACCAGTAATCAAAGTGGCTTCTGTAGAAGGAGGATATTGTTCTACGTGAGTCTATGATACATTTTATTTCAAATGCTGAAATATTTGAACCACTCCACTTAGGTTGTGGGATTTGGGGTGGGATTTTGTTGTTTTGCTTTTGCTTTTTCAGATTTTAAAAGTAGTTTTTGTAGCCTTGAGCTTGTCTCTCTCTTTTTTTTTTTTTTTAAGATTTATTTATTTTTATTTTATGTGTATGGGTATTTTGCTTGTATATACACTGTGTGTGCAGTCTCCTCAGATGCAGAAGACCATGTCAGATGCCCCTGAATTACAGCTTGGACCATACATATATACAGGAAATACCTAGCTGACAGACCTCAGCAGTGGTTATTTATATACAAGTACAGTTCCCAAGTTCCAGCTGTCACCTCATCCTAACATCTTGACCAGAACCAATAGCAACAAGTTGCAGAATAACTTGTGAAAAGAGGTCTCCTTTCCCTTCACTTTGTACCCACATTCCTGACTAAGCAGAATAGGTGTAACTCTTTTCTTGTCTGTTGTTTTGTTTTTTAGTTGCTTGGGAGGCACTCTGCATTGTACAGTTAAATCTAATCCTGTGTATAACACTCTTGTTATAGAAAAATCCAGACCTCCAAATAGCTATGTAAAATTAAACTTTCAGAAGCTTATTTTTAAAGTAAAGAATGCCTGTGGACCAATACATTTTCTTCTATAACCATAGTATAGGCTGGCTGAGTCAAACTGATAGGACACATGTGGTGCTTTTAAATAAGGCTTGTTATTTTAGAATTCCTGGACCCAAAATAATCTAATCTAATGATAGCCTAGAAGCTTTTAAGAGTGGTTCCATTCTTAGCACCCACATTTGGGCAGATCACAACCACCTGCAACTCCGGTTCCAGAGGATCTGATGCCCTATTATGGATTTTATGAGTACCCACGCATATGTGGCTCATATGAAGACACCCAGGCACACACATATACATGTAAAATAATAAGTATTTTTTGAAAATTTGAGTCTAATTTTTTTCTTTTTAGAGAAGTTGGTTTTTTTTGTTTTGTTTTGTTTTGTTTTGTTTTTTTGAGACAAGATCTTGAACTTCTGATCTTCTTGCTTCCATGTTCCTAGTGCAAGGATTATAGTCCTGCTCATGATGCCCAACTTTTTATGTAATCTGATTAGGGAGTAGAGCATTGCTAGGAAATCAAACCCAGCACTTTGCATATCCTAGGCAAATTGTCCACCATTAATCTGCATGGTGACATACAGACAGACATGGTTCTGGCGAGGTAACTGAGTCTACATCTGGGTCAGCAGGCAGCAGCAAGAGACATTGCAGCACTGGCTTGAGCATATGAGATCTCCGGCAGACACGCCTCCTAATAGTGCCACTCCCTATTTTATTCAAATTATTACATCCAACTAGAAATTTAATTTTTAATATGAGTAAGTATAACTAATTTATTTAAAAGAAATTTAGCCCAGAAGCCAGGTGTGGTGCCTCGTGTCTGTAATTCCTATATTTGGGAGGTTAGAGCAGGGAGGTTACCAGGAGTTCAAGCTAGCTTGGACTATATCATGAGTTCCAAGCCAGCCTGAATTGTAGAGTGACTTCCAGACAAGTCTTGGATATAGAAACCCAGTTTCAATAACCCAATTTCAAGACAGAACAAAATAGCTAAAATGATTAATTATAGCTAACACTTTTAGATAAATAAATAGGAAATTTATAGCAGAATAGCCTTAATGCTCAAGTATTAGTTTTGATGAGGTGAGAAAAGAAATCTTAAAATACAGTAAAATATAATAGTAATGGTTTCTTTTTTATTTTTATTTTTTTTCAATTTTATTGGATATTCTCTGTACTTAGATTTCAAATGTTATATCCTCCACCCCCAACTTCCCTCCCTCCTCCTCCTCAACTTGCTTTCATGAAGTTGCTCCCTCTCCCAATCACCCTCTCCACCTCAGTGCCTTGGCTGATTAATGATGTTCTTCCCATGAGGTTTCGAACCTTTCAGTTCCTTCAGTCCTTTCTCTAGCTCTTTCATTGTGGTCCCCGTGTTCAGTCTGATGGTTGGCTGCAAGCATCCTCATCTGTATCTGTATGACTCTGGCAGAGCCTCTGAGGAGACATCCATATCTAGTTCCTGCCAGTAAATACTTCCTGGCATTAGCAGTAGTGCTTAGGTTTGGTGCCTGCATATGGGGTGGTTCTCCGGGTGAGGCAGACTCTGTAGATCTTTTCTTCAATCCCTGCTCCTCTATTTGAGCTTGTATTTCCTCCCTTGAGTGTTTTGTTCTCCCTTCTAAGAAGGACTGAGCCATCTACATTCTGGTCTTCCTTCTTTTTGAGCTTCATAAGTTCTGTGGATGGTTTCTTGGGTATTCAGAGCTTTTGGGGGCTAGTATCCATTTATAAGTGAGTACATGCCTAGAGTGTTCTTTTATGATGGGGTTACATCACTCAGGATGATAGCTTCAAGTTCCATCCATTTGCCTAGGAATTTCATGAACTCATTGTTTTTAATAGCCGAGTAGTACTCTATTGTGTATATGTGCCACAATTTCTGTATCTATTCCTCTGTTGAAGGGCATCTGGGTTCTTTCCAACTTCTGGCTATTATAAATAAGGATGCTATGAACATGGGTGAGCAAGTGTCCTTGTTAGATGTTGGAGCTACTTTTGGGTATATGCTCAAGAGTGGTATAGCTGGGTCCTCATAGTACTATGTCCAATTTTCTGAGGAACCGCCAGACTAATTTCCAGAGTGGTTGTACTAGCTTGCAGTCCCACCAACAGTGGAGGAGTGTTCATCTTTCTCTACATCCTCGCCAGCATCTGCTGTCACCTGAGTTTTTGATCTTAGCCATTCTGACTGGTGTGAGGTGGAATCTCAGGGTTGTTTTGATTTGTATTTCCCTGGTGACTAGAGATGAATGTTGAGCACTTCTTTAAGTGCTTCTCAGCCATTTGATATTCTTCAACTGAGAATTCTTTGTTTAGCTCTGCACCCCATTTTTAATAGTATTATTTGATTCTCTAGAGTCTAACTTCTTGAGTTCTTTGTATATATTGGATACTAGCCCTCTATTAGATATAGGATTGGTAAAGATTCTTTCCCAATCTGTTGGTTGCCATTTTGTCCTTTTGACAGTGTCCTTGACCTTACAGATGCTTTGCAGTTTCATAAGGTTCCATTTATTGATTGATTCTTGATCTTAGAGCATAAGCCATTGGTGTTCTGTTCAGGAAATTTTCCCCTGTGCCGATGTGTTCCCCTATGCTCTTCCCCACTTTCTCTTCTTAGGTTTAGTGTACCTAGTTTTATGTGAAGGTCTTAGATCCATTTGGACTTGAGCTTTGTACAAGGATTTGAGAAGGGATCAATTTGCATTCTTCTGCATGCTGACTGCCAGTTGAACCAGCACCATTTGTTGAAGATACTGTCCTTTTTCCATTGAATGTTTTTAGCTCCTTTGTCAAAGATCAACTGACCATATGTTCATTTCTGGGTCTTCGATTCTATTCCATTGTCTCTGTACCAATTCCAGGCAATTTTTATCACAACTGATCTGTAATACAGCTTGAGTTCAGGGATGGTTATTCCCCTGGAAGTTTTTTTTTTATTGTTGAGGATGATTTTTGCTATCCTGGGTTTTTTATTATTCCAAATGAATTTGCAAATTGCTTTTTCTAACTCTACAAAGAATTGAGTTGAAATATTGATGGGGATTGCATTGAATTTGTAGATTGCCTTAGGCAAGATGGCCATTTTTACTATGTTGATCCTTCCAATCCATGAGCATGGGAGATCTTTTCATCTTCTGAGGTCTTCTTCAATTTCCTTCTTCAGAGACTCAAAAATTCTTGTCATACAGATCCTTCACTTGCTTGGTTAGGGTCACACCAAGGTATTTTAGGAATGAGCATAATTGTGGCTCTGAAAAATGAGTTTTGATGACTCCTTCTATTTCTTTAGGTGTTATGTGACTGTTTTGATGATTTATCTGATCCTGATTTAACTTTGGTATCTGGTATCTGGCTAGAAATTTGTCCATTTCTTTCAGATTTTTCAGTTTTGTTGACTATAGGCTTTTGTAGTAGGAGCTGATGATTTCCTGAGTTTCCTCAGTTTCTATTGTATGTCTCCCCTTTCATTTCTGATTTTGTTAATTTGGATACTCCCTCTTTGTACCCTCTAGTTAGTCTGGCTAAGGGTTTATCAATCTTGTTAATTTTCTCAAAGAACTACCTCTTTGTTTAGTTGACTCTTTGTATAGGTTTTTTTTTTTGTTTGTTTGTTTGTTTTTGTCTCTATTTGGTTAATTCCTGCTCTGAGTTTGATTATTTCCTGCCATCTACTCCTCTTGGCTGTATCTGCTTCTTTTTGTTCTAGAACTTTCAAGTGTGCTGTCAAATTGCTAGTGTTTGCTCTTGCCAGTTTTTGTTGTTGTTGTTTGTTTCATCTTTTTAGACACTCAGAGCTATGAGTTTTCTTCTTAGTACTGCTTTCATTGCATCCCGTAAGTTTGGGTATGTTGTGCTTTCATTTTCGTTAAATTCTAAAAAAATCCTTAATTTCTTTATTTCTTCCTTGACCATGTTATCATTGAGCAGAGCATTGTTCAGCTTCCATGTGTTTGTGGGTTTTTTGTTGGTTTTGTTGTTATTAAAGACAAGCCTTAGTCAATGGTGATCTGATAGGATGCATGGGAGTATTTCAATCTTCTTGTATCTGTTGAGGCCTGTTTTGTGACCGACTATGTGGTCAGTTTTGGAGAAGGTACCATGAGGTGTTGAAAAGAAAATATATTCCTTTGTTTTAGGATGAAATGTCCTATAGATTTCTGTTAATTCCAATTGGTTTATAACCTCTGCTAGTTTCACTATATCTCTTTTCAGTTTCTGCCTCCATGATCTGTCCCTTGATTAGAGTGGGGTGTTGAAGTGTCCCACTATTACTGTGTGTGGTGCAATGTATGTTTTGAGCTTTAGTAGGGTTTCTTTTATGAATGTGGATGCCCTTGTATTTGGAGTATAGAGTTTCAAGATTAAGAGTTCATCTTGATAGATTTTTCCTGTGATGAGTAAAGTGTCCTTCCTTATCTTTTTTGATAACTTTTGGTTGAAAAATCTATTTTATTTGATATTATTATAGCTACTTCAATTTGTTTCATGGGACCATTTGCTTGGAAGGTTTTTATCCAGCCTTTTATTCTTAGATAGTGTCTGTCTTTGTCTCTGAGATGAGTTTCCTGTAGGCAGCAAAATGCTGGATCCTGATTATGTAGCCAGTCTGATAGTCTATGTCTTTTTATTGGGGAATTGAGTCCATTGATATTAAGAGATATTATTGAATAGTTATTGTTGTTTCCTGTTATTTTGTTGTTAGAGGTAGACTTATGTTTATATGCTTTTCTTCTTTTGGTTTCCTTGCATGATTATTTTTTTTTTGCTTTTCCTTGGGTGTAGTTTCCTTCCTTGTGTTAGATTTTTCCATCTATTATCCTTTGTAGGGCTAGATTTGTAGACAGATATTGTATAAATTTGGATTTGTCCTGGAATATCTTGATTTCTCCATCTATGGTGATTGAGAGTTTTGCTGGATATAGTAACCTGGGCTGGCATTTGTGTTCTCTTAGGGTCTGTATGACGTCTGTCCAGGATCTTCTAGCTTTCATAGTCTCTGTTGAGATATCTAAGGTAATTCTGATTGGCCTGCCTTTATTTGTTACTTGTCCTTTTTCCCTTACAGCTTTAAGGATTCTTTCTTTGTTTTGAATATTCAGTGTTTTGACTATTGTGTGTTAGGAGGAGTTTCTTTTCTGGTCCAGCCTATTTGGAGCTCTGTAAGCTTCTTGTATGTTCATCGTCATCATGTTCTTAAGGGTAGGGAAGTTTTCTTCTATGATTTTGTTGAAGATATTTACTGGGCCTTTTAGTTGGGAGTCTTCGCCCTCTCCTATACCTATTATCCTTAGGTTTGGTCTTTTCATTGTGTCCTGGATATCCTGGATATTTTATGTTAGGAGCTTTTTGGTTTTTGTATTTTCTCTGACTATTGTGTCAGTTTCTATTTCCGTTTGCAATTCCTTCATCTGTTTGGTTGTGTTTTCCTGTAGTTCTTTGAGTGATTTTTATGTTTCCTCTTTAAAGGCTTCTATTTGTTTATATGTGTTGTCCTGTAAATGTTTAAGGGAGTTATCCACATGCTTCTCGAAGATTTCCATCATCATTATGAAGTATGATTTAAAGTCTAAGTCTTATTTTTCTGGTGTGTTTGGCAATCTACTACTTGCTGTGGTGGGAGAGCTGGGTTCTGATGTTGCCAGATTGTCTTGTTTTCCATTGCTTAGGTTGTTTCACTTTCCTCTTGTCATCTTGTTGTCTGCAATTATAGGTGATCTCATTGTCTCTGATTGGAGCCTGTCTCTCCTGTGGGTCTGAGGGCCCGTGGGCTCAGGAAGGAGATTGCTTCTGGGTGTCTGGCTTTTTATGGGCAGGCAGTGAGTTCTTATGGCAGAGACTCTTTTCTTTCTCCGTGGGCTCAGGTAGAAGAGCTCTTGTGAGGCTGTTCTGGGAGCTCAGCCGTTTGCAGACGAGTCCTGAGTCTTGATGGTGGTCACATGGTCCTCCTAATGAGCTGGAGAGGACCCAATCCCAGAGTGCACCACACTATCTGTCTTCCAAGAGCTCCAGGTGTTCCTTTCCAGGACAGCCTGTAGGGTGTGTGGCAAGCTCCCTGTGGGCTCAGATGGAAGAGAGGAAGGAAAAGGAATCTTAATGCTTCACTGTTCATCTCTCTCTGAGACTGTGTGCTTGTTCAGTTGATTCTTTCACTTTGGATGAACAAGCTACACTAGTTTATTTACCATCTCCCTGTTCATTAGATATGTTGATTTAATAACATTAGAAATATAAGTACTGTACTAAAGTTGCTCAGAGCTTTCCTTACTAGAGGAAAACCTAGCACTTATTAAAGTTAACATTTATTTTTCATTATTAGTCAAAGCTTTATTTTAAGCTTTCCTTTCATTTAGAGATTGTAGAATCCTCTGAATTATATCTGGCTCTCAGCAGTGACCCAGCATCGGCACCATGCTGTTCTTCACAGACCTTGTGCTTTTGATTTTGTGATTTTGGATGTGTATGTGGGGAGATATGTGCTGAAGTTTTTTTAGTTCTTTAGAACCATTATAATTGACTGTATATTTTGGACACATACTTTATTAGATTAAATAAAACTATCTTTGAGACAAGAGTTTGCTATGTAGACAAGACTGTCCTTGATCTACTTAATTCAGCTTCTTAAGTACTAGGATTACTAGCATTCCTTGCCATGCCTGACTGATTACACTTCTTAAAATGAATTACATGTCATTTGGAGTAATATGTCATCCCTTGAAAGTTAGAATCAAAGAAATTGAGTATTAAATGTAAGTTTAATTTTGAAAGTTGTTAGCTATCTTTTCTTCCTGTTCATTCATGTTGCATAAATTCTGTATTAGACTTCATGCCGAAATATTAAAGCAGCACCAAATGAAAAGGAGAATCAGTAATAGTGTCAGCCTTGAAGCCTCCCCTTAAGATGGACCCCAAGTAGGGCTGGTCACTGGACCTCCTTTCCCTCAGTCTCTTCTGCATTTTTGTCCTTGCAGTTCTTTTAGACAGGAACAATTCTGGGTCAGAATTTTTGACTGTGGGATGGCAACTCCATCCCTCCACTTGATGCCCTGTCTGTCTACTGGAAGTGGACTCTCCCCACTGTTGGGCATTTCATCTAAGGTCCCTCCCTTTGAATCCTGACAGTCTCTCACCTCCCAGGTCTCCAGTACTCTCTAGAGGTCCCCCACCTCCCACCCCCAGAGGTTGCATATTCCATTCATTCTGCTGGCCCTCAGGACTTCTCTTCTATCTCTCCCCATCCCATACTCAATTATGTTTCCCTTTTCCTCTCCCCTTCCCCTCTCTCACCCAGATCCCTCCCTCCTTCCCATTCTCTGCCTCCCATGATTATTTTCTTCTCCATCCCAAGTGGGATTGAAGCGTCCTCATTTGGGCCCTTTGGCTTGTTAACCTTGAGTTCTATGGATTGTATTGTAGGTATTCTGTACTTTTTGGCCGGTATCCACTGATTAATGAGTACACACCATGCATGTCCTTTTTAAACACACACACAGTTTTTAAACAAATACAGAAGAACAAGCTCATTTTAAAACATGAAAAACAAGCTGGCGGTGTTACACACCTTTAATCTTAGTAGTTGGGAGGTAGAGGCAGGTAGGTCTCTGAGTTCAAGGCCCAGTCTGATCTACAGATTGAATTCTAGGGTAGCTAGGGCTACACTGAGAAACCTTGTCTTGAGAAAATAAAGCACTTTGAAATGGTAGAAGATAGTACCCATAGGCAGCTATTCCACTTCAACGAGACGTGTCATCCTCATGTAATTGGTTTCAAAGTTGCTAAGGTACCTTAATTATCCAGATTTATAGCTTCATTCCTCCACTAAGGACCAAAGAAGAAAATTTCGATAATCTAGCAAAGAAGCAAGTATTCCCAGCTAACATCCCAGTTTGGCCCCAGAATTTAGCACTTGAGATGATGCTGAGTTTTTTGTTGCTAGTGGTCCTCAGATTGTTTTCCCACATGAACTTCTGTCATGCTGTAAAATTAAATCTAAACTTTCTTCAAAAAGAAGATGATATTTGGAAATAAGCTCTGAGATTTAAAATCATGGGTCCCTATGAGAAAGAACTTCCAGTGAGAGTGCCCCATGGAAGAAACTCTGTCTTGATGCCATAAGAGGTAAGAGGGTAACTGAACAAAAGTCAGACAAGACAAACTCAGACAGCTCACAGATGGTCTGCCTAGACACAACTCAAAACTGGGGAGCAAGTCATCCACATAAGGTCTTCCTCTGTTTGGACATGGAACCAGAATTTCCAACATTCTATAAAGAAATTTCCATCTCCTCCCCCACCCCACCCCCAGGCCCCAGGCCTCAAAGTACCTGGAGCCCTCTCAGAACCTCTGGTAATTTCATGTTTTCTTACCTCTTACAAACGCTTTAGAGCAAGAAAAGAAGTAATAACATTTCCTCTCATTCCTGTAGGTGTACCAACATTCGACCAGGAGAGACTGGAATGGATGTAACAAGCCGCTGTACCCTTGGAGACCCCAACAAATTGCCAGAAGGGGTTCCCCAACCTGCTCGCATGCCCTATATTTCAGACAAGCACCCTCGGCAAACCTTGGAAGTGATTAACCTTCTGAGAAAGCACCGAGAGCTATGTGATGTGGTGCTAGTTGTGGGCGCTAAGAAGATATATGCCCACCGCGTCATTCTGTCAGCCTGCAGCCCCTACTTCAGAGCAATGTTTACAGGAGAGCTGGCAGAAAGCCGGCAGACAGAAGTAGTGATCCGAGACATAGATGAGAGGGCAATGGAGCTACTGATTGACTTTGCATATACCTCCCAGATAACTGTGGAAGAGGGCAATGTTCAGACCCTCTTGCCTGCTGCTTGTCTCCTCCAGCTGGCAGAAATACAGGAAGCCTGCTGTGAATTCTTAAAGAGACAGTTAGATCCTTCTAATTGTCTGGGCATTCGGGCTTTCGCCGACACACATTCTTGCCGGGAGTTACTAAGGATTGCAGACAAGTTCACACAACATAACTTTCAAGAGGTGAGTTGTGGGTTAGGGAGATATCTCATTTGGTAAAATACTGAGTTCAGCTCCTGACAGCCAATTATAGGAGCCTCCATGGCAGGAGGCATCTGTAACCTCAACAAAGACAGAAAGATCCTGGGGCTTCAGTCTATCTGAAACAGTTTCAGGCTCAATAAAAAACCTTGTCTGTCTAAAAAAAAAAAAAAGTAAAGAATGATAGAAAAAGAAACCCAACATTGACCTTTGTCCTCTGCGTGGGGAAAGTGTATGCGTGTGCATGCATGCACACAACATGAATACACACACAAGTTGTACTAAGTGGTTCGAATATGTTTATAACTGTATAAATGGTGAAAGAACAGTAGGAGACCAGTGAGGTAGTTCAGTTGGTAAACCTGAGTTCCATCCCCAGAACATTGTCCTCTGACCACCACACTCATGTCACAGGGTGCACACACATACAGTAGTAGTGTTAGTAAATGCTTTCTAATTTAAGAGAATCATATGGATTTAATGCTCTCCTAATACCTGCCTTATATCAAATAAATAGATTGCTATAAATTCTAAGCCTGTTAGTGAGTTTAAAAAAAAAAAAAACAGCAAAGATTGTTTTTTTCTAATCATCTTCATGAAGAACTGATAATTAAGCCAAAACATGGTTTATATGTGCACCATAGAAGTGATTTCCTACAGCATTTCCCTCAAGATTAGATGGATTACTTAACAGGATAAGTTATGCACCATACTACTTGGTAAATTAAGAGTTTTTTAAAAAAACAAAACAAAACAAAAAAACCAAGTTTAGATAGTACCAAAAGTTTTCATTAAACTCACTGTTTTCCACTTACTCAGAATGGCATGAGACAGTAACATTAAACAATTCCTTTATGACCTTGAAATTAAAAAATATTTCTAAGTGACTAATTTAGAAAGGCTAAACATTAAAACATATTAATTTTATCACATACAGAATATTTCTGTAATACTAAGACAAAAGCCAAACATAAATTGAGTTAAATATTTGCAATTTGTATCACCATCAAAAGGTTAATGTACTTAATACATCATGAGTACCAGTAGATCCTACCCTTGAGTAGCAGAAAACTAGACAATATCTGAAAGTTTCCTTGTTTGTTCAAGATAACAGAAAGACAAATTAAAACTGCACTAAATTACTTTTTCTCCAGCTTTGTTTTTTGAGACCGTGTCTTACTTTTGAGCCCAGGCTAGCCTTAAACTCAACACCATTTATCCTCAGCCTCTTAAATGCTAGGATTATGAACACATGCACCATATATGGTTAAAGAACCACTTTCAGGTTACAGATATTCTTAAATGTAATCCTATACCCTCTTAGTGAGGCTATGGACACATAGGTATATTGCTGGTGTGAATAGTATGGGGAAATTTAACAGACTCTTATCAAAATTACTTTTTTTTTTTTTTTTTTTTTTTTTGGTGGCTTTGAACTCATAAAGATTTCTCCACCTCTTCCTCCTAAGTGCTGGGGTTAAAGGTATGTGCCACCACCTGGCTTCAAAATTATTCCTTACACCCACTTTTAAACTCAGTATTCTCTGGAAGTTATATTACACATACTGAAGAATTTGAGAACATATATTGGAATTCTGTGTTTAATATTGAACAGGAAACTCTTTCTATGGATATCTGCTCCTTGAGGTTAGGCTGAGATTAAAATTTAATTTAACAATGTAAGTAGGCTGTGTTCTAGTCCCTTTTAAAGGAAGAAATTGGTAGATTTATCTTTTTAAATATTTGAATCTTTTTAATATTTAAAACAGCTTCTTAAATGTAGTCAAATAATCTATACCAGTGAGAACTCCTGAAGTGAAGAGGGCCTTGCAGCCTTGCAGCCTTGTAGCTGTCCCTGTACTGAATGGTGGTTAGCATTTTAAGAAGACTCCCATAGAGCTGGAGCACTGAGTCAGCACTGAAGAGCAATGGTTGCATAAAGTCATTGTTTCTGATAGCTGGGTAGTGCTCCATTGTGCAAATATACCACAATTTCTGTATCCATTCATCTACTGTTTCCTAGGAAAATGGATGTATCTAGAGAATATCATCCTGAGTGAGATAACCCAGTCACAAAAGAACAGACATAATATGCAGTCACTGATAATTGGATACTAGCCCCAGAAAGCTCTGAACACCCCAGAAACAACTCACAGGCCATATGAAGTTCAAGAAGAAAGAAAGAAGGAAGGAAGGAAGGAAGGAAGGAAGTAAGGAAGGAAGGAAGGAAGGAAGGAAGGAAGAAAGGCCAAAAAGTGGAAGCCTCAGTTCTTAGGAGAAGAGAAAAAAAAACAATAAGTATAGCACCCTCTCAGAGTGGGGTAAACCTAGACCTTAAATCATTAGTAAACTCAAGAGCTGTGAAGATAACCTTGTGGCAATTTTTAGTGGTTAAAAATCATTGTTTAATCTTTACACACCAAGAAAATTTTGACTATGTCCGTGTTATGTTTTGCTTTACATACACTTTATGATCATTGTAAATAGTAAGATTTCAATCATACTATCAAACCTTTAAAAAAATCAAGTACTAACAAAAATATATTCATAAAGTTGTAAGAAGAAAAAAAAAGAGCAATGGTTGCTCTGGTAGAAGACTTGGGTATAATTCCCAGCACCTACATGGCAGCTCACAACTGCTTATAAATAACTCCAGCTGCAGGGTTCTGACACCTGACCTCTGTAGACACCAGGCATGCACATGATACACACATGCAGGCAAAACACATCATACACTTTTTAAAGGAAAGCTTAATATATATTGCATATATTTCCTACATATGTGTAGATCGTATGACCAGGAAGCTTCTAAAAATTAATATTAAGGTCATTGGCCTTAAGTAAGTAGAAGCATTTTGGAACTAGAAAATAATCAGATTAGTAATGCTGAGGAACCCAAGTTGAGCATGAACTGAAGCAGTGCTGCTTCAGCCTCCCAAGTGCTGAGATTCCTGGCATAAGCCACTGTAAGCACCTAATTTTGTACTTTATGACGAAAAAATGTTCCATTGTTTTTGCCATACTTTCTTTCTTTGTTCATTGATAGACACCTAGCCTGTCAGTAACTTGGCTGCTCTGAGTGCTGCAGTGAAAATAAATGTATAGGTGTGCTGTCTCCTGACTGATTCCTTTGGTTATGTATCTAAGTCGTGTAGCAGATCCTTCTCTTTATTTCTGAGAACTTGCATACCAGTTTCATAGATAAATGAATGGACATTCTTAGTAACCATGCATAAGAGGTCTTTCCTACCCTCATTTTTTCCCAGCATTTAGTTTTGTTTGTTTTCTTTATTATAGCCATTCTGACTATAGCAAGAGAAAAATCTCAGTGTAGACTTTGTGGTGGTTTGTAGTGCTGGGTATAAAACCCAGGGCCCTGCAAATGATCAGCAAGGTCTGTACCACTGGGCTACATTCCCCAGCCTGTTTTTAATATATGTATTAGAGGGGAAAAGTTATCTTCTGATGAAACTTTGAAAAAATGTTAAGGCCTTAAAGATACACAATACCAGCATTGTACTTAAAAGAAGAACCTGAGAACTACACAAGCCACAGTCAGGTACAACCATCCCTGAAGTCTTGCAGGCCACGGAGGCCAGAACTCTTGTTAGAATTAGGCCTGGACATTGGAGGACCACAGCACCCAAATAAAATACATTGCTTCCAGTTGCATATAAATTCTACAGCACAATTTGATGTGTAGATAGGTCCTGGTTTATGGGATACCCCCCTAAATCTGGCAACTCTTCCACAGAAAGTGAAGTGCAACCATGTTCATTTCTAGTTATCTGGCTAACTAATTACTAAGCTGAAGTGTAAAGGTTACCTCTTGACTATACTGGACCCTAAAAGTCAGATCATTTAAGTCTTGTGTTATGAAAAGATTATAAATAAGTATAGCCTCTGACTGCATCATTCTGTCAGTTGCATTTTTCCTGATGTTTTAAAGGAAAACATTCTAAATCAAATATTTAAAATATTATTAAGTCCTATCATATCCTGCTTTTTGATGAACAAGAAAAATAGCCCTGTCCCCAAAACAATCCATCGTGCTCATTAAAGGCAGCAGCAGGGAATCTGAACTTTTAACAGTATCCCTCCTGTGCTACCAGACATCACATGTAGTGTCAGAGAGAAACCACCTAGAGGGTAGCAATAGCTGCTTTCCTTCCTTACATTTTACCCTGCCTGTTACATCACGACAAACAGACTTACAAGACCTTAACTGTCCTGGCCACCTGTATAAGGAAGTCACCTGGTTGCCACGTTGTCTCCATTCTGATAGTTCTCTGCACTTGGGTAAAAGTAAGCATGGGTGTATTTCTGATTTCTCACTCAGTGTGGTCAAAGTAATTTTGTCCTTAATAGTTGCACTTGGTCTAATTTTTTCTTCATTATATCCATGCTTGCAGAGTTGGATAAAAGATCTTCATTCTTTTTAGAACTGAGTTCAAGATGTTTCTTCCCTTTTAGCAGCTAATCTTTTTCTGGAAGCTTTTCCTGGCATTTTCAATGTCTCTTATCATTCTGAAACTTTTACTTTAGTACGGTTATTCAGCTTATTTTGAATATGAATTTTTATTTTATTCATTAATTTCTTAAAGGGAAAAACACTTAAACCAAATAACAGTTTTGGAAGCTGTTTGTGTGTTTTCTTTGGAACTGTTTTTTTCCTCCTTGTTGTAAGCACCAATCCCATTGTGGTGCATGTTATTGACCTGTGACTTAAAAAAAAAAATAGAGAGAGGCAAAAATTGTGCTCATAGGTTTGTGTCCTTTTTTTCTTACCTAAATCTGAGCAGGTAATGGAGAGTGAAGAATTCATGTTACTTCCGGCCAACCAACTCATTGATATAATATCTAGTGATGAGCTCAATGTTCGGAGTGAAGAGCAAGTGTTCAATGCAGTGATGGCCTGGGTCAAATACAGTATTCAGGAAAGACGTCCTCAGTTACCCCAGGTAAGAAGCGGATGCTTCTCCAAGACATGCTTTTCTTCCGGAAGAAAAAGTATGTTCTTGTCTTACAGAAACAAAACAGGTCATGGCTCTCCTTATAAGCCTTTGATTTATTTGATTGCTCATGGTTTTGAACTCATTGCTTCTTTGCCTCCTGTCTGTTTTGGATTCATTCTGTTTGAAAAGCAAGAATGCCTCTGCTCCCATAGCTTGGAAGTCCTACGATACTTTGAACAGGAAGTGGATGAACTGAGGCTGAGTGATCACTAAGTGACGTGTTTAAGATTCATTCTGGTCATGACTGCAAATCGTCTCCTTATCCAGAGGAGATGCGTCCCAAGACACTTAAGAGATGCTTAAAACCTTCAAAGACTCTGTACTATGTTTTATTCAGTATATATATTCTGTGATAAAGTTTTATTTACAAATTAGGTCCAGTAAAGATTAACAGTAATTAATTATAAGCTGAATATTTATAGCAGTATACTGTAGTAAATGTTACTTAAAACTTACTTGTTTTTATTTCTGAAATTTTCATTTATTATTGTCTGACTAAAGTTGATGATCAGCAAGTGACAACACAGAAAGCAAAATTAAATATAAGGGAAAGTATTTTGCTTATGCTTATTTATTTTATTATTTTCTATGTACATCACGTGTGTGCCCGGTGTCGACAAAGGTCAGATTAGGGCTTTGGATTCCCTGGGATTGGATTTACAGGCAGTTGCGAGCATCTTGTACTTTAACTCCTAAGCCATCTCTCTAGCCCTGGAAAGTATATCCTTGAGCAATCTAACAGGATATACTAGTTAATGAACTTGCGTCCAATTATAGAAGAGCTCATAACGTTGTAAGCTAAAAGCCACATTTTAAAGTGATAGGAGCATGCTTTAGTTCTGTAACTAGTCTATGTAACGGAATTGATTTACTCTTTATGCTTTTCACCTTTCTTTACTTATGTCTTACTTACAAAGCACTTGGCTCCACAAGTCAGTAAGCATGAGTCATTACTCTCCCAACACAGTGTAATGGGAGCTCATGCCTTGATTGTATTTATTATCTCCTAGGTGCTGCAACATGTCCGCCTGCCTTTGCTTAGTCCCAAGTTCCTGGTGGGCACCGTAGGCTCTGACCCCCTCATTAAAAGTGATGAAGAATGCAGGTATGAGAGGGTGAGAAAAAGCAGCAACTAAGCATTCCCTAGTTCTGCTACTATGCTTACTGGTATTGGTGCTAAAATACTGTATTGCTTTTGCCAAAACCAGGGTTTTCTTGTGGGCTAGGGTCAAAAGGAGAAAGAGAGGACTGGATTCCCAGTATTTTGTTCTACTAGTTTTCCTGGTTGTTTTTTAATGTGTGGTGGTTATTGGAGTAGAGTTCTAAGTTTTGATGCAAGTTTCCCTTTCCAGAGTAAATCCTCTACAATTGTTTTTCTCGAGATAAATCTGTCCGCGAGTCTTTCTCAGTGATATACAATGTCTCACTAAGGACACTGTTTTACTTTGAAGATTGTGGATAGAGTTAAAGCCCTGCCTCTCCACAGGAGCTTTGGGAGTGTCATTGATAGAGCTAAATGAAAGCATTTCTAAATAGTCTTAGAAAGAAAATATGGCTGATTTAAAGAGCCAGTTCTACTCTGAACTACTCAAATTACACTGTTCTTTGTGCTGCCCCTTGACAAAAGGAAAATTGGAATTAACCCACATTCTACTATACAGGTAGGGATAGAAATCCATTGCGTTTTTTTCTGTGACCTCAATCTGGCCATTAATGAGAAATGCAACATTTGAGATTATGTTCGTCTTTCTAGTGTGAAAGGTATGGGTTCGGCAGGGAGTGGTAGCAAGATGGCCCAGTGGATGAAGTAGCTTGCCACCATGCCTGGTGGCTTGTGTTCAATCCAAAAACCCACATGGTAGAAGGGAACTGACTCCTACAGGTCCATGCTGTGACATTCAAATCTTACACACATCAGTAAATGTTAAATACAAAAAATAAAAAAAATAAAAAAGCCTCTAAATTGGTGAAAAGCAGGACAGAATAGACCACTAGCAATCCATTCTCCTTTGTGAATACATGTAAATTATACAGGCTGAAATATGAAGAAACAATACAGGGCTGCCCCTCCCCTAATTAAGCATACATCAGACTATATTAATGATCCTGCCATGGAAAGTAAAGTACTTGTGAAGTTACTTTTGAACAAAGTAGACTCCACCCTGCCTCAGAAAAGGGCTGTGTGCTCTCCTTCCGTCATCTGTACAATGGAGATAAAGTTGGAACCCATTTAGCAGGGCTAGTAATTACATAAATGTATATGTTGCAAGCTTAAAACAGAAACCAGAAGGTAGTAGTATTGTTGCTGTTACTTTGTGTTGGATGCTAAGTGTTCTTTGTGCTGCAGTCTGGCTAGGCACCCTTGATGGAGTAGAAGCTGACTGGTAGGAAACCGGCCTTTCAAGTTTGAAGAACCAGAAAAAGACTCTTGATCTTTAGTTTGACATTCTTTTATTAATTTCTGTTTTATTTTCTGTTGTAGGGTAAATAAATTAGGAGAAAAATACATTTTGGGGTGATGCTTAGCATTGTATGAGTAAATTACTCAGTGTAGTATAAATAGTGAGAAATTAGAGCAGTTGAGTGTGCATCTGCAATTGATGTATAAAGTATGAAGGAAGTATTAATCAGGCTCTGACTTTCCAAAAAGGTTCATATACAAAGTACCATGTATAATCTCTAGGCTGTTCTCGTAAAGGAACATTGGAAAATTTTTTTGTTCATGTCAGTAGTCTAGTTATATTAAGCCATTCATACGATACTAGATAGTTACCTTAGTATCAGCGACCTCAAGTATTATTTGGCACAGTTACCTACAACCCTTTCCTGATATTGTAGAACCTCATAAAAACTCACTAGAAACTTGTACTGACTGTACAAGCTGGTAATCAGGTGAGAACGCTGGGGGTGGGGGTTAAGATATTGCCTGCGCTACAGTTGTTGAGCTTTAATTTGTACTCAGGGTAGAAATGCCAATCAACTCAGAATTCATAGTGTGGTTTCTGTCATGATTTTCATGTTTGTGCCAATTTTCATACTGACTGGCATCAAAGATTTGGTTTGATCAGGCTTGTTTCCTTTTGCCAACATTTTTTTCTTAAACCATGGAGGGACTTGCAATGTTTTCCCACCATTTGGAATAAGTACAATGTTTCTTTCCTACAGAGATTTGGTAGATGAGGCTAAAAACTACCTCCTGTTGCCTCAAGAACGACCTCTAATGCAAGGACCAAGGACAAGACCACGAAAACCTATCCGATGTGGAGAAGTACTCTTTGCAGGTTTCAACCTTTCTTACTTGTTTTATTTAGGTTTTTGTTTGTTTGTTTGTTTGTTTGTATTATGGGTCTTTTGGTTTTGTTTTGTTTTTTGCTGTTAGTTTGTTTTTTGGTTTTTTTGGGTTTTTTGTTTTTTGTTTTTTTGCTTTGTTTTGTTTTTTTTGAGATGGAATGTCACTGTGTAGCCCAAGTTGTCTTGGAATTGTCTATGCTGACATAGTCCTCCCATTTCAGCCTTCTAGCACTAAGATTTTAAGTGTAATATACTAAATGTTCCAGATAGGCTTGAATTTTAGTTATACTGTGATCAAATATCTTCTTAATATCTGAATGATCATTTAGATAGTTATGATATCTGCTGTCATAAGAGTCACATAGTCACTCAACAGTGCTATTCTTCAAAAATAGTACTCTGAAAATCCCACCTAAAAACATTACACAATGTATGTTTGTAGTATGCATTCACCTGTATAGTTAATCACTATATAGGTTATATAAACCTATATAGCAAGTTACTTTGAATTACATGGAGTTGCCAAAAACATTATCTTACATAAAAAGACTTTACTTGGCTCTTTTGAAGTTGTTTGAGCTCAAGACAACCTGACATATTGGTTTACTACTACTGTTGCCCCAGCCTAGGGCCATTTTAGAATATAAGGTGTTTACTCTGATATTGAAATTCTTTGTATATGCCCAATTATGGAATTCACACTTAAGCAAATTACTATACACACATTTGCTGTGCTCTAGTACCAGGTGACTCTTCTGACTTAAACAATAATAAAATAAAATCATATCACATTGGGATTTGAAATAAAGTGAACGTTTAGGTCTGTCTAGAAGATGATTAATATTATTCCACTTTTAATGTGGTTCAGGAATCATTTAACACCATGTAGAAACTAGTATTAAAGTGTTTTAAGCTTAAAATAACCTTGGAGTTTTTTGTTTGTTTGTTTGTTTGTTTGTTTTTTAAGCTTTAGAGTCACTCATATTTGACTTGAAGTGGACATGATTTTGAAAGAAAACAAATTTCACATTATCGGCCATTACCACATATTCCCCCTTCCCCTGTGGTCACTTAGGAAAGGATGATGAAACTTGGCTTGGCAGTTTTCTAAATGTTACTCTCTGTATTAGCCTACCCAGGCTGCCAGAACAGAAGACTACAAACTGGGTAGTTCAGACAAAAGAAATGCATGTTCTCATAGTTCTGCAGACTAGGAGCCAAGATCCAGGTACAGCTCAGGGACCATTGCAGACTTTTGGTGACTTTAACTTGTCCTTGACCTGCTTCTGCATATACTTGTTTAAGCAGAACATGAAGTCATAAGGGGTTCTCTTAACCATTTCTGTTGCTCCCAGTTGGTGGTTGGTGCAGTGGCGATGCTATTTCCAGTGTTGAACGCTATGATCCCCAGACCAATGAGTGGCGAATGGTGGCTTCAATGAGTAAAAGGCGATGTGGAGTCGGGGTCAGTGTTCTTGATGACCTGTTATATGCAGTAGGCGGCCATGATGGATCCTCATATCTCAATAGTGTTGAAAGGTAAGGTTAATTTTTTAAAAATCCCTATTGTCCCAATGATTTTGTTTGAGGTATTAATTAAGAAACATGTGACTAATTTAGTGTATACATCTGTGATACCAATTAACAGTCTAGGGGCTGGAGAGATGGCTCAGTGGTTAAGAGCACTGTCTGCTCTTCCAGAGATCCTGATTTTGATTCCCAGCAACCATATGGTGGCTCACAACCATCTGTAATGGGATCTGATGCCCTCTTCTGGTGTGTCTGAAGACAGGGACAGTGTACTCATATATAATAAATAAATAAATCTTTACAAAAACAAAACAGTCTAGACTCCTTAGCATGACTCCTTTATGTTATGAACTGATCTTTCCCAGTTTCTCTGGTCTCTTCCCCACTGGACTCAGTCTCTCTAAGCATGCTGCTGCAGGTACAGCAAACTGCCTGCAGCTCCTTCAGCACACTGTCTTCTTTCCTCCTCCCACCCCCGCATGTACGCCCGCTCTTCTTCCCACTCTGGGATAGCTGTGCCCTTCAGACTTACAGCATTTCAATGTTACTTCCTGGCCAGAGACAAGCACTCGTCCCTCTGCTCCGACACACGTGGTTAAACTGCACACGGTACAATTGAGGTCCTGCCACACTGCAAGATACAGTGAGGGATTTTTCTTTTTATGTTTCTTTTTCTTTTTTAAATTCATCTGAATAGCCAGGAAGCTTCCACTTATTTTATTTAGGTTTCTTTCTTTCTTTTTTTTTTTTTTTTTCAAATTCCAACAGAAGCTAAATACACATGGAAACCAGTAAGCACTAGTTTTACACCAAAAGATAGGATCATTCCGATTTACTCCAATAAAAGTATGCAACCCTTAAGCAAAGCTTTTCTTCATTTAAAAGAAAAACAAAACAAAGTAAAAGCTATACAGTAGTCTTTTATTTGTTCATTGCACAAACAAGTTCTGCTTTCAGAACTCTTCACTCTGTAGGCATTTTTACAATGTAAGATCCCCACTTTTGTTTTCTATCCCAAACACTCAGCTTCTTTAAGATGCTGTAGAAACCAGTATTTCTGCAAAATACACTGGCTTTTTTATTTGTAATTAAAATTTCTAACACCAAAAACAAAACAAAAACCAAAAAGTCCTCTACTTATGATGGTTTTTGCAGCTGAGACTATCCCTTGGTTTTGTAGCTGCTTTAAAGCAGACTGCAGATCTGTCTTAATGTGTATAAATGCACACAGCAGAGTACTCTATATCAGCAACTTGGGGAAAGAGATTTGGGAAAAAATACATGTGCTGATGAGTTCCAAGGAAACAAACATGGCCCAGTGCACATGAGGCTGAAATACCTCAATGAGATACTTTTTTTCATTAAGATTTCTTTCTCATGGTTGTAAATTTTTTTGTAACAACCATCTGGTTATTAGAATAAGTCTGACAGTGCTCTGGAACAACAGTGACTATAGCAAAGCTAAGTTTTAAGTGTTATTTATACCTGTTACATTCACTCTCACCCTCCATACTGATGACAGATGTCAGAGGCAAAACCCAGCACACACACAAAGACCACACTGAGCCTCACCCGTGGTTCCGAGTCAGTAAGCGTTTGAGTGCCCAGTGTCCTTCCTTCACATCTCAGTAAGATGCTGGTGCAGTGTAGCAATCTGCAAAACACCTTCTTTCACTCAGTCTGCAGAAGACATCTCTTTTTTTTTTTTAAGTTCTAGGATACAAATGATTAAAATAAATCCAGGATGAACAAGTTTCAAAATGCACAGTGTTCTTTGCATGAGTCCATTTCTTTAAACTCTGAAAGAGTGGTAAAACAAGAAAAGAAAATAGCTGCTGCATTCTCTGGTCTTCTCCATTTTGCTGGTCTCTGCTCTTATTACTCTGACCTGTAAGGACGGAGGTGATCCTGCCGTGGGTGAGCTGTTCCTGCAGGTGCTGCATAACTTGAAGATGGTGGCTTTGTTCTTTGGAGTCTACAAATGACTAAATATTTGTAGCTTAACAATTAAGCCAATATATATCAAAATATCTTAAAATAACTAAGGTGTACATAGAAGCAAACATATGAACAACCAACGTTAGACGAATTTAAAAATAAGAAAAAAGAAAGTCAGAGAGGTGAGTGGGGTGTACACACCTGTGATCCCAACACTCGGGAGGCAGAAGCAGAAGAGTGGAGGGTCACTGGTTAAGGCCATTCCAAGCTACACAGTGAAACCCTGTCTCTAAGAGGAAAAAAAGAAAATTGTGCTTTTAAATCAAGAAGTTATAAAGAGTGGTACATTTACACAATGGAGTACTACTCAGCTATCAGAAACAATGACTTAACCAAATTCTTTAGAATTTCCATCTAGAGAATATCATCCTGAGTGAGATAACCCAGTCACAAAAGAACAGACATAATATGCAGTCACTGATAGTGGGATGCTAACCCCAGAGGCTCGCACTGCCCCAGAAACAACTCACAGACTGTGTGAAGTTCAAGAAAAAAAGAAAACAACAACAACAAAAAAAAACAAAACATTATGCTCAATCCTTACACACCAAGAAAACGTTGACTAATTCCGGGTTACATCCTGTTTTACATGTACTTTTTGCTCATTGTAACTAGTAAGACCTTAATGCAGAGTATCAAACCTTAAAAAAAAAGAAAAAAAAAAAAAAAAGCCAAGCACTGACAAAAATATATTTGTATACATTTATGCAAAAATGTTTAAAATTTTTTTCTTTTATCTTTGTTTTTTAAAATAAAGTTTAAAAAAAAAAGAAGTTATAAAGAGCAACAAAAAAAATCTAGATAAAAAAACAGGAAAAAACTGTAAGGAAAGAAAAAGTAATTAAATTTTAAAAGGTAAAAATGGATATAGCTACAAAGTGAGGGTAACGTGGTTGTTGTCTTTTTGGTTTTTCAGTGGTTAAGGGGTCCTGTACATGCTAGATAAGCACTCTGCTGTTGGCTATATGCTCAGCCTTGTAATTCCTGTTTCTAATTATCAAGGTATCAGAAAAAACCTAAGAATTCATGAGAATGTGGTTAAGGGACTGGAATGATATGGCTCAGTGGTTAAAGACACTGTTGCCCTTCCAGAGGACCCATGCTAAGAACTCTCTCACCCTCACAACTATCTCTTAATTCTAGGTTTGGGAGCTCCAGCACCCTCTCCTGGCCTCTGTGGGTACTGCACCCATAAGCACATATACAGATATGTGTGTGCACGCACACACATAAATGTATGCAATATATGTGTGTATATATATATATATATATATATATACATACACATAAAATTATTAAAAAAGATCAAACAGTGTATGGTACATTACAATGTAACAAAATAGCTCAAAGAAAAAAGAATCTACAGTTGTATTAATGAAAAGAGATCTCAAAATACATCAAAGGAGAAAACTACATGGTATTATTTATGTAAATAAAACATTTTTGCATTTAAATAAATACAGATGTGATTTACATTTTATTGCAAAGGCTTAAGGTATACGTGCCAAATTCAAATGGGAAGAGACTAGAGTTGAAGTGGGATTCTGTAGCATTCTGATTTTTTTAAAGGGAAAAAAATATATTCAAAATAAAGGTTAAAAATAAATGTAAAAGGATAAATTAGGCAGGGATGTAGGTCTGTAGCACACTTACTATCATAAGGTCCCTAAGTTCAGTCCCCATTTAAATGCTTTGATTGTTAAAATAACCTGTGTTTGAGGGAAAGAACAGTCCTAAAATAGAAATATATGCGTATATGTTTGAAATATTATAAGCACAGCCAAGCTCTACTATGTAACACAAACTCTTAATGTGTTCTTTGCAGATATGACCCTAAGACAAACCAATGGAGCAGTGACGTGGCCCCTACAAGCACCTGCAGGACAAGTGTTGGCGTGGCAGTCCTTGGGGGTTTTCTATATGCTGTGGGTGGACAGGATGGTGTCTCCTGCCTCAATATAGTTGAGAGGTGATTTCTTTTTAATCATAGTCATTTTAAATTCTTTGTAATGGAAATACGGTGTTCTTTTTGCATTTTTAGTCCTAAATGTCCTAGAACTTACAATGAGAGAGAGGGAGGGGTCAGAAGATGACTTTGTGGAATTGGTTCTCTTCTACTATTTTATAGCCCCCACACATATCTCTTCTTTAATTGATAAAAATACATTAGTGGTGAACATGACTATTTAACTATTTAAACCACATAGAATGGCTAAGGCAAGCTAATTAGCTGATGTATTACCCTACATACTTCAGGAGTTTTGCTGAAAACAGTTTTTACCAAATTTTCAAATACATAACATAATAGCTACTCACCGTGTTGTACTTTAGATTTCTTGAACGTATTTTTGACTAGCATCTCTCTGATCCTGCCAACCCCTCACCCAGCCCACTGAGAGTGGAACCCTCTACTGTTTGCTTCTATAAATTAGACTGATTTTCGATTCCATCTTCAAGATCAAGTGGAATTTTTCTTCCTGTGTCTGATTTATTTCGTTTAACAAAATGTCCCCCCACATTCTAAATGACAAATTTGTGGCTTTTTAAAAAGCTGAATAGTAGATATGTATGGCTGTGTGTGTGTGTACTTTTTTTATGTTAAGCTATGACAAATGGTTGTACCCATTTTATCTCTTGTGATTTCAGACCTGTAGAAGTTGCTTGGGCAATAGGAGTATGTTTTCCCTCTGCAGGTATGATCCAAAGGAGAACAAGTGGACTCGGGTGGCTTCTATGAGTACTAGAAGGCTAGGAGTTGCTGTGGCTGTGTTGGGAGGGTTCTTATACGCTGTAGGTGGCTCTGATGGGACATCTCCACTCAACACAGGTTAGTCCCTCAAAGGCAGTCTGTGTTCCAAACAGCACATTTTCCTGAGGGTGGGGGAAATTACCTCTATACTAAGTATTAAAAGCTATATTCATTCTCCCACTCCTCTCTGATCCATCCCCAGCTCCTCATTTAGTTCCAACTTTATTTTGTCTTCTTTCTCTTTGTTTTTGTTTTTTAGTAACCCATTGACTCTAATTTGTGCTGCTCATATACTCATAAATGTATTCTATATCTTTTGAAAGAAAATTTTAATTTTCTCTGTAGGAAAATGTAGTGTATAACTTCTAATATGTTCCCCCCCCCCAAAGTTTTCTTTCTGTACATACCTTATAAGCTGCTAGAAACTTATAGTGAATTTTTAAAAAGTCTGGGCCTGCAGAGATGGCTCAGTGGTTAAGATCACTTGGATAAGAACAGTTCTTCTTGCAGAGGACCCAGGTTCACTTCCTAGTACCCACATGGTGACTTACAACTGTCTGTAACTCCAGCCCCAGCGGTTCTACTGAATACACCAGGCACGCGCATAGTGCATATGCAGACATGAGGACAAGGCACTTAGACTTAAATAGATAAATAAATAAATAGGCCACAACTTAAAAAACAAAACTCTACTTTCTAAATAGAGTGAGTTCCCTACCTCTCATAATCACCACTTCCCCTCAGTAAAAGAATTCTTTTCATATAAGAATAAGTAGAACCTTAGAACTACAAGCTTTGCCTTTTCTGTCTAGATCAGTGGTTCTCAAACTCCCTAATACAGCAATCCTTTAACACAGCTCCTCATGTTGTGCTGACTCCCAACCATAAAGTTAATTAGTTACTACTTCACAACTATTATGAATCTGACTGTAAATATCTGATATGTGATTCCCCACCCCCAAAAAGGGGTTGTGATCCACAGGTTGAGATCACTGGTCTAGACATGATCAGTATTTTAATCTAAGGATATTGTCGGTGGCGCACCGTGAGACTCACTGTCATGTACTTCAGTGGATCACTAGGCAAGCTAGGCAAGCTAGGCATGGGGAAGTATGGCAGTAATCCCAGCACTTCGGATACAGGGACAGAGAATCATGAGTTTGAGGCTGGGATACATAGTGAGTTCTAGGCTAGCACCATATAGTAAGACTCCACCAAAAAAAAAAAAAAAAAAGGCAAAACATGAATAAATAATTGAGTAAATTATATCAGGATTATAAGAGTACAAAAGCTATCTAATTATAACAATAAATTTTTAATACTAAACTTTTTTTAAGTCATAATGAAGTTCCACCCTATTAGAAGATAAAGAGAGTGCATGTAATTTGTTATGTGGCCACAACTAGAAGTTAATAAATGCCCTATCCTCAGAAGATGACTGTAAGAAACTGGTTCCTGATCAGATGGTTTACTGAAAATAAGTGTTCTTGCAGTTTTAGTGGCTGTGAAAAAGGAAGCTGGTGCATGCTCACCCCCTGATCTTTCTTTTCACTGCAGTGGAACGCTACAACCCTCAGGAAAACAGGTGGCACACCATAGCGCCTATGGGGACCCGAAGGAAACACCTAGGTTGTGCAGTGTACCAGGACATGATCTATGCTGTGGGAGGGAGAGATGACACTACAGAGCTTAGCAGTGCTGAGAGATACAACCCCAGAACTAACCAGTGGTCTCCCGTGGTGGCCATGACATCCCGCAGGAGTGGGGTAAGTGCCAGCTACTGGGAGCTGTGAACTTTGCAAGCAAGCACTGAGTGAGAGGGAGTGTGTAAAAGAAATTCCCTAAACAGTAAGCTTGTAGGACACTGCGAGGTGAAGTGCTGATGTCCATGTGTGGTAATTCCAGTGTCTCAGCTGTCAAGGTGCTTTTAGGCAAAACAAGAAGAAAAAAAAAAAAAAAAAACAAAGAGCTTGTATTTCTTAAGATTGCTTTTAATTCCAGTAGCTAAATATTTTCTATCCATTCATATATATATATATATATATATATATATATATATATATATATATATATATATATATATATAATTGTATAGCTATTTTTTTTTATTTATCTTTCACCAGCTATTTCTCTGGATGGTATCTTTCCTATATCATCCCCTATTTAACTTCTGTATTATAGCACTAACTATTCCTGTGCCATATTTCTAGCTAATTTTTTCAAGTAGACTTTGTATACTGATACAAACAATAAACCATATCTGGCCCTTCTACAAATCTTCCAAAGGTGGTTTGGTTCTGCCCCATCTATAATGTAGGCCACATCTGACTGACCTCTTGTCATAGTCTCAGCTACAAGTGAATGACTGATCACTAAGAGATGTCCAAAATGGAAGATAAAATTCACCTTCAGGAGTGTTTGTCTCGGTGAAACCTAACCAGCAAACGTTAATTGTGGCAGGAGTCCATCAGTGTAGGACACATACTTGACAGGAAAAAGAAGCAAACTGCACCTAGAGATTCCCTAATCTGAGGATAAAAAGGAGCAAACTCTGATTTTCATACATTAAGGGGTCTCATTGAAAGACACCGTCAAGTCTCGATTTATTACTGGGAGCGAACAGGCTTTTAGATATATTCCTGTTACTCTCACTGTCCATCTTGATTACATTTTCACTCGTTTAGAAGGCAAACTGTTTACAGGATTCTTCTCCTGGAGCTCTCAGTGTCTTCAGTGAGGATGTGCTGTGGCAGTGCTATGTGACGGAAGCACGAGGGAGAATGGGCTTAATGCACATAGTTACTGAGCCCCATATACTGTTCAGAGGCTAACAGTTTCTCCAGTATTACAAGAGCCTAGAGGACATTCATTAGGAGATGGGGAAATGTAAAGGTAATGCCAAACTTGGTGGCCAGATTTCTGAAAACCTGAGTATCATCACAGACCTAAAACCTGTCTTAGGCAGAATGGAGGCTTAGAAGTTTCTGAACAGGAATGATATGTTTATGTTTGTGTTTTTAATATTTTAGTAGCAATGTAGAAGATGGATTAGAGTGGGAAAACCAGAAGTGAGAGCAGTTTGGAGGTGCTTGTTCATACCGAGTGAATAGTTTTCTGCATTTTACAAGTGCATCTGACTCTTGTGCACTTCTAATGGCTCCCATCATTTCAGAGATTGCTGCTTTTCTCCCTGAAGTCATGTAAAGTAGAGTCTAAGAGACTTGAGTAATCTACCTAGAAACAGTGAAGTCCCCAGTGTTTTCCCACTTCTCCGGCAGCCTCTGTGCTTTGCTCCTACAGGTCGGCCTGGCCGTGGTCAATGGACAGCTCATGGCAGTAGGGGGTTTTGATGGCACAACATACTTGAAGACCATTGAAGTTTTTGACCCAGATGCCAATACATGGAGGTAACCTTTAGACTTTTCCAAGTCTTTTCATTCCTAACTTAAAGTCATAGGCTTGGGAAAGATCATGGCCACCAAAAATGGGATACCAACATACTGACATCCTCATGTGGTTTCCTGAAGGGAGCTGAAGTAACCCAGATATGATGATGATTTTAACTTGGTTGTTCTAAAGTATCTGATAAAAATATTCTTAAGTTCTTCTAATAACCATCTCATTTTATGTAAGTAGAGGTGAGAAAAGCAATGAGGAATATCCTTTCTATTCCCATCATATCCTGCTGGGGAAACCAACACATCAAAGAATAAAAGTATGTATAAATAAGCTGGTGCCGTCATGAGACTCGGAGCCAGGATCTGCAGTTCGCAGCCTGGGTATGCAGGCTCTTGTATTTTGAGAAGCCTTCTTTGTAGGGAATAAAATGTAGTTACTTTCAAAACACTATTTTGAAACCTATTCCTCCTTTAGCTTTTAAAAGTATATTGATATAGGTTTGAAATCTGTTTTGAAGTTCATTTTTAGATAGGAAGCTGCATCTTATTTTTGATAGGTTAACTATGTTAAACTTCCTTTTATAGATTTAGTTTTATGCTGTTTGTAAGTCCTCAGGGACAGGGCTGGGCACAGTGGTAGAGTCCATGCCAAGCTGGATGAGAACCTGGGTTCAGTAGTGCTTTTTGCTCCAACATTACATTTTTCAGGATGATGCTTATGTTCTGGTCCCTGAGGAAACAAAAGTGAAGACAGATTCCTGGCAGTGCCAGTGTTGGCACTGTAGTGTCATACTAGGTGAAGTGCTGTGTGACTAGCAAACAAAGGCGGGTGAGGAAGACAGGGAGGCCTGTCTGCAGTGCGCCACAGAAGCCTTGCTAGATCAATAAGAGGGTAAGGACCGAGAAGAGCAGATTTGCACAAGGAAGAGCCTCCCGTTCATGGAATGTTTACTTCTTTATACAGTTTCGTTCTGGTTTGTTTTGGTTTTGGTAGAAATTTATAGCACGCATAATTAAAGAAATAGCTATAACTACTTCTGTCTCATAATCACTGTAATTTGTATGTGGAGTTTTGTCAGTAACCATCATTAAAATTAGTAATGTGTGATGAATAATGTTCATGAAGGTCTTAAAAATTATCTATAGATTGATAATGTAATCTGTGATATATGTGTACACCTATAATCTAAAAACATTTGTTGGTTTGGGTTTTTTTTTTTTTTTTTTGTTTATTTTGTTTCATTTTTTGAGACAGGGTTTCTCTGTGCAGCCCTGGCTGTCCTGAAACTCTTTAGACCAAGCTGGCCTCAAACTCAGATCCACCTGCCTCTGCCTCCTCAGTGCTGGGTTAAAGGTGTGGGTTCTATTCCCAGCCTAAACTTATTAATTTTGTTTTTGTTGTTGGCTTTTTGAAGCAGGGTTTCACTATACACCAAGCTAACTTTGAACTACTCTGCAGCCCAGGCTGCCCTCGAACTCACAGCAGTCCTCCTCCTCAGTCTCCTGAGTGCTGGGATTATGAGCACGGGCCACCATGTTTGGTTTGTTGTTGTTGTTTGGTTTTGGGTTGTTTGTTTTGCTTTTTAAGAAAGTATCCCTCTATAGCCTGGGTTGGCTTAGAACTCTATAGGTCAAGGCTAGTTTTAAGCTGAAATAATCATCCTGCCTCATCCTTCCATGTTTGATGACTATGTGTATGTATTACCATACCTGGTGCATATTCCAAATCAATTTTATTTCATTGCTAAATAAGGAGCTAGTATTTTCCCCTAAAAGTCTTTAACTTTGAAGATGATCTTGTTCACATATCACAAACTAAATGCTACTTTATAGATGATACTATATAAATGATATTATATAGACAAGGGAATAAAAACAAATAACTGGTGGGTTGGGAAGAAAAAGCAGTTTGTAAAGCTTCTGTAAGCATAAAGACTTGATTTTAACCCACAGAACCCACACAAAAAGCCAAACGTGGTGGTATGCATCTGTAATAGCAAAGCTGGGGAGGCAGGTTCAAAACAGATCCCAGGGCTCCCTGACCAGTCAGCCAAGCCTACATGATGAGTTCCAGGCCACCAAAAGACCCTGTCTCAAAAACCAAACAAAATGATGTCTTCTGAAGAATGACATCTAAGGTGACCTCTGGTCTCCAGTCATATGTGCACCTGCACACAATATATTATTGATACACAAAAAGAAAGGAAAGGAGAGGGGGGGAGAGAGGGACGAGGGAAGAGAGAAAGGAAGGGAGGAGGAGAGAAGAGGAATGGAAGAAAAAATTGAACAGCTTGGCTTGATGCTCATACCTATAATCCCAGCCCTGTGGAAGCTAAGGCAGGAGGATTGCGATGAATTTGAAGCAACCAGGGCTGGAATGAGAACAGCTCAAAAATGAAATAGAAAAATCAGAAATAATAAAGGCAATTCAGTGGTGCACACCTGCAATACCAGCGCTTCCACAGCTGTGGGCCTGGGGAGAGCATAGCAAGAGAGAGAAGACAGTAATTAACTAATTAATAATTGAGAGGTTTTAGGCAAGGAGAAAATGTAACTGGGAAAATAGATAGCTGTGCATAAAATTAGACACAACAATGTAGAACATAATGATTTGTGTTTTGGAAGCCAGTCTAGGGGCAAATCTCTAGTGCAAAAGGGCGGGCCAGCCTCATACATCTGAGAGCTTTTCAGTCATAGTCTGAGTTCCTTCTGTTACTTGCCTGTGTTCAGTTTGCTTCTAACTATGGCAGAGATGTATGAAGCTGAAAATGGTGTGACTGATGTCTTCATTTAGAAGGAGCAGTGCTTTTTCCAGTTAGAAAGTATGCCTTTGTTTTTCTCTTTGCAGGTTATATGGAGGGATGAATTACCGTCGGCTAGGAGGTGGTGTAGGAGTTATTAAAATGACACACTGTGAATCCCATATATGGTGAACACAGAAAAAAACTTGCATACGCTTCTTTATATTTGGAAGAGCCTTGACTTCGAAGCTTGTACAGCTCGAGAAACAATAGAACAAACTTTATTCTTTGCCGGTGCCTCAACATTCAGAGAAACCAGTCTAACGACGGACTCACCTGCAAAATGCCACCTTTGCACAATGCCTCTCCGCTCTGTGCAGAAGAGTATTTATTTTGGCTTTAATTTATCATGGAGTTTTGATGGAGATTCATTTGTTTTGTTGGTTTGGGTCTTTTGGGCTTTTGTTGTTGTTACGTTGTTTTTAATTTTTTTTTTTAACTTATCCTTCCTACCATGAAAAAAAGGAGAGGGGAAAAAAGGCAAATGTTCCAAGCTGCAAAATTTACTTTGCTTTCCAGGTTTGGGGTTGATTTCTAAAAGTACTGATAAGGGCAGAAGGGCTCTGTGTGACCTGATGTTATTTCTATTAGACACTGTCCATCTACAAAGATCGACAGCGATGAAGGTAAAGTGTTAGTATATGCGCTAGTTACCATTTTGCGCTCAATATTAGGGCACTCCAAATGTAAAGGGGGCTGCAGATGGCAAGAGCGTGTGCTGCTTTTGCAGAGGACCCAAGTTCAGTTCCCAGCACTTATATCTGGCAGCTCACAACTGTGTGTAATTCCATCTAGAGCAGTGCTTCCCACCCTTCCTGATGCTGCGACCCTTTAATACAGTTTCTGTCATGGTGCCCCCAACCCTAAAATTATTTTTGTTGCTACTTCATAACTGTAATTTTGCTACTGTTATGAATCATGATGTAAACATCTGATTGCAGGATATTTGATACTCGACCTATGTGAAAGGGTTCTTCAGCACACACCCCACATACACACACACACAGAGGTCACGACCCACAGGTTGAAAACTGCTAAGCTAGCTTATTCGGGTTTTTTTTTTTCCCCGTCTGTAAGTACCCATATTTCTTACATTCATATACATACAAACAAACATATAACCATCAAATGTAAGTAATTAAAAATGAAATTTATTTTAAATGTAAAAGAAAAACAGAATAAGAAGACATCTCACTAATAGGACAACTAGGAAGGAATATTAAATCTATAAAAGCAGGACTCAGATGCTGTGACCTGCACTCACTGGTGAGCATTTATATCTGTCTAGCCCAACTTTCTTTCTACCCCATTTCCCATTTTTCCTGTAATTCATTGTTTCGGCCAGATGTACCTGGGTCTCCGATTACTGCCTCAGAAACCCGGTGAGTTGTGCTGACTGTCACCACCTTGCAGCTTTCTTTCCTGTCGCCTTTTTGCCACCAAGGAGCAGTGGCCTCTCTCCAGCAGTGAATTCTGTTTTTCACTTCACACTGGATGTTTCAGCCTGGTGACTCTGAGGTGACTCTTAGTAACACCAAAGGAAGATCTTCATGTTAGCAGCACCTGTGTAGGAACTACAAGCCAGCCAGACGAAGCACAGGCAGAGCTGACGTCCTTCATCTCAGAAGGCCACTGTTATTCTGTCTCTTAAGCTGCACTTTCTGATGAAAGGTTGAAAATTTTAGGGAAAAATGAAAATTTTAGTGCCTAAGGTTCCCCCCCCCATTATAGTCATAGACAGACTTTTTCTCCATCAATGTATTTTGCAGGAAAACTTTTGAATGAGACTTTAGCCACAACCAAAAGGAATAACCTTTACCTTCTCCCTCTCCCCTGGCACCTTTTGTGTTTACATTTAAACATCATTTGCACCTTTTCCAAGGAAAAAAATAAGTATTTGGTAAACAATTGTTTACATGTATCATTTATGCTTTTTTCTAGCATGTATAACTTTTTAAAATAAAGGTAGTATTTACCATAAATGTTTTAATTTTTAACATTTTTCTGGAGTTTTTTGTTTTGTTTTACTCTGTGTGTGTGTGTGTGTGTGTGTGTGTGTATAAGGGATAGTGTGGAGCATGCCATGGCACCAGAGGACAACCTTTAGAAGTCGGTCCTCTCCTTCCATTATGTGGATTTCAGGAACCAAACTCAGTCCATCAGGCTCAGCAGCCGTCTCCTTGAAGCTGTCTCTCCAGTCCTAGTTACTGCTGTTTGGTACTTCTGACATCACTGATTATGTGGGTCTTTGTTTTTGTATCTTATATTACTTGTATATAAAATTGCAGTGCTTCATCCTGACAGTGACACAATTAAGACTTCTCACTATGTATCTGTAACCAAATCTGTAAACGTATCTTTTTGTCTGTAAGAGTCTTACGGTTTTGGACTGAAATGACTTATCATCTAGTCCAAACCCATTTCATACAGTCACTTACATATAAATGCCAAGGAAGTCTGCTGACATATTTAATAATAGAAATGCTATTACACCCCATTTTACCAAAGTCCTACTCTTTTTTTATGCCAGACCACCACTAGAGTTATCTGAAACACGGCCTACAATAAATACAGTAAGGCTGATACAGTTCAAATCAAGAATATCTCTCAGAGGCCCATATTAAAACAAAAGAAAAGGATGTTTCTCTAAGTCCGAATTCATAGGAAAAGAGAACACAGTTCCCGGAAGGATTGAGATGAGGCCCTGCACATGCTGCTGTGAGTTCACATGAGCTTGGATCATGTTGATTTAGGTGATGATCTTCAGCATTAGCTACGACCCTTTAATACAGTTCTTCATGTTGTGACCCCCAATCATAAAATTATTTTTGTTGCTTCTTTATAACTATAATCTTGCTACTGTTATGAATTGTAATATCTGTGTTTTCTGAGGTCTTAGGCAACCCCTGTTAAAGGATCCTTCAAACCCCAAAAGGGTCAGAACCCACTGGTTAAGAACCACTGATTTAGGGCTGGCTGGAGAGATGGCTCAGAGGTTAAGAGCACTGACTGCTCTTCCTGAGGTCCTGAGTTCAATTCCCAGCAACCACATGGTGGCTCACAACCATCTGTAATGGGATCTGATGCCCTCTAATGGTGTATCTGAAGACAGCTACAGTGTACTTATATATAATAAATAAATCTTGAAAAAATAAAAAAGAACCACTGATTTAGAGGGTCTTCTTTTCTTAGATCCTCCATCCCCTCTGACTCTTACACTCTTCTCCTCAGCAGGGTTCCTGAGCCATAAGGGTAGAGGTAGGAATGAACCCTGATGGAGAGAGCCATCCCATTTAAAGCTAGGTGTTCAAGGTCTCTCGTCCTCTGTGTAATAGATGACTGTGGGTCTCTGTATTTGTTGCCATCTGCTACAGAAGGAAGCTCCTCCTTTGTGAACTCTCCTGATGACTGCACAAGACATACTGATCTGTGACTATAGCAGAATGTCATTAGTCGTTATATTGCTACTTTTTAAAAATAAACAGTAGTATTTGGTTTTAGCCTAGGTCCCTGGTCTATCTAGTCTGGAGGTAGATCGATTCCAATCTTCCTGGGAACCTGCCACACTATTTTCATAGTGGCTGTGCAAGTTTGCACTCCTAGCAGCAGTGGAGGATTGTTCCCCTTGCTCCACATCCTTGCCAGCATGATTCATCTACTTGAAGCTGTCCAATTTGATCAATGTCATTTGTTGAAGATGCTGCCTCTTCAATGTGTATTTCTGACTTCTTTATAAATCATGTTTGATCTTAGCCTTTGAAGGTATGAGGGGAAATCCCAAAATAGTTTTAAATTTGTACTTCCCTGGTAATAAGGATATGAACATTTAAGTGTTTTTCAGTCATCTGAGCTTCCTCTTGACAATTGTCTATATAGATCTTGCCCCACTATATTGGGTTGCTTTCTTGATATCTCGTCTTTTGAATTTCTAAAATATTTTAGATATTACTCCTCCATCAGATGTGTAGTTGGTAAAAATCTTTTACCATTCTGTAGGCTACTACTTTTGTCCAGGTGACAGTCTTTTGCTGTGCAAAGGCTTTTCAGTGTCATGAGGTCCCATTTGTTGATCTTAGCACCCAAGCTAAGGGTAACAGTGTTCTGTTCAGAAAGTTGTCTCCTGTGTCAATTTGTTCAAGGCTATTTCCCAGTTTCTCTTCTGTCGGGTTCAGTATATCTGGTTTTATGTTGAGGCTTTAGAGTTGTGTTTTGTGCAGGATGATAAAGATGGATCTATCTGGATTCTTCTACATGCAGCTGTCCAATTTGACCAGCACCATTTGTTGAAGATGCTGTCTATTTCCAGTGTGTATGTCTTACTTCTTTATAAAAATTCAGATGCCCATAAGTGTATGGATTTATGTCTGGGTCTCCAATCATTCGATTCCATTGATCAGCATGTCTGGGTTTTGTGCCAATGCTATGCTGTTCTTATTATTATCTTATGCTGTTATTATGACAATTCTGTAGTACAACTTGAAATAGGAGATGGTGATACCTCCTGTGGTTCTTTTATTATTCAGAATTGTTTTAGCTATCCTGGGATTACTTCCATATAAAGCTAAAAAAATTTCCTTCCAAGATCCGTTAATTCTAACCATCCATGAGAATGGGAGATCTTCCTTCCCATCTTACAATATTTTCTTCAGCTTCTTTCTTCAGTGTCTTAAAGTTTTTTATCATACAAAATTTTACTTGCTTAGAGTTGCAGCAAGATATTTTCTACTGTTTGAGGCTATTATGAAGGGTGTTATCTCCTTGACATATCTCTCAGTTCATTTGTCATTTGAATTAATAAGGCTACTGATTTTTGTGAGTTAATTTTATATCCAACTACTTTGCTGAAAGTGTTTATCAGCTATAGGAGTTTCCCCAGTGGAATTTTAGGACTATGTGACATACTATCATGTCATCTGCAAAGAATGATACTTTTCCTTTTTCCTTTCCAATTTGTATTGCCTCTAGTCCCAGTACTCAGGAGTCAGAGGCCAGCCTGGTCTACAAAGCAAGTTCCAGGACAGCCAGAGCTATACAGAGAAACTCTACCTGGAAAAAACATGTTTGTATTCCCTTGATCTTAAGTATCTTAAAATGATCTACTTAAGACTTCAAGTACTATATTGAATAGGTATGGAGAGCACAGACAACCTTGTTTTTTTTTCCAATTTAAGTGAAATTGTTTTGAGTCTTTCTTGATTTAAGTTGATGTAGGCTATGGGTTTGCTGTACGGGTTGAGATATGTTCCTTGTATCCCTAATATCTTTAGGACCAAGCATTCAAATCTAGGAGCCTGTGGGGGCTATTCATCTTCAAACCACCAGTCTGTAATTCTTTTTCTTTATTGGATTTTTATGTGCTTGGAGTATCAGGGTATCTGTGGTCTCATAAAATGAACTGCACAATGTTCCTTGTTTCTATTTTGTGGAATAATTTGAGGAATAACTTCTCTTTGGAAGTCTAGAATTCTGTGCTGAAACCATCTGGTTCTGAACATTTTTTGACTTTTAATGACTGCTTCTATTTCATTGTTGTTATAGGTCTGGTTTTATGTTGTTTTTTTTTTTAAAAGAATTGTTTATGTATGGGAATATAGTGTAGCTGTCTTCAGACACACCAGAAGAGGGCATCAGATCCCATTACAGATGGTTGTGAGCCACCATGTGGTTGCTGGGAATTGAACTCAGGATGTCTGGTCAGCTCTTAACCACTGAGCCACCTCTCCAGCTCTTATAGCCCTGTTTAAATTGCTTATCTGATCTTAATTTAACTCTGGTAAGTGGTATATATCAAGAAAATTATCTGGTTTTTTAGACTTTACAATTTGGTGAGGAAAGGGTTTTAAAAGTATGTCCTTATAACTGGATTTCCTCAGTGCCTATTGCTATGTCCCCCTTTTCATTTCTAATTTTGTTAATTTGGATTTTTTTTCCTCTTTGCCTTTTAGTTAATTTGGATAGAGATTTGTCAATCTTACTGATTTTTCTCAAGAACCAACCCTTTGTTTCATTGATTATTTATGTTGGTTTCTATTTTACTGATTTCAGCCCTGATTTTATTTTTTGCTTTCTATTTCTTTTGGGTGGAACCATACTTATTGCTCTAGAATTTTGAGGTGTGTTATGATGAGATCCCCCACCAAAACCCCTTTTTTAATATACACAGTACTATAAACGTGTCTCTTGGAACCACATTCACTGGGTCCCATAAGTTTGGGTATGTTGTATATTCATTACTGGGAGCTCCCAATGGTCACACCTATCAGGATCCCAGATTTTCCTACCATGCTCCACACAGCCACCACTCTCTCTTAAGAACCAGAGAGGGCAACAGAAACTAAGGAGCAAAACATCCACTCAACAAAGACAAGACCAGCATTATGAATATCAACATCATGAATTACAATCTTCCCAAACCCAAATGCCATCATAAAAATATAATCAGTAAGTCAGGACAATATGTCTCCACTATAGCCCAGCAACCTACCATAGTAGGCCCTGAGAATTATAACATAGCTGAAGCATAAGACAAAGACCTTAAGATATATATAGCCTTTGTGAGTATGGTAGAGGCCTTTAGAAAGGGAATTAATAAAGCTTTAAAGGAATCTATGAAAAACACAAATAGAAGGAAATGAATAAAACAGTTCAAGACTTTAAAGTAGAAGGAAAAATCAAAAACAAAAACCTGAGGGAAATCTGGAGGTGAAAAATTAAGGAATTCAATAGGAACCTCAGAGGCAAGGCTCACCAACAGAATAACCTAAATCAGAAACACCAGATTTTAAATAAGTTTATGTGACTAAATTATATCCTTTTACATTAACAATTCAACATCTTTTATAACATGACAGTGCCAGTGACATGCTGAGTACACAAACCATGAATGCTGTTTACCTCCTACCACTACTGTGTTCTAGATCCATCTGGGCAACTCCAAAGGCCCCTGAGAAAACAAGTGCTCCATTTCTTCCACTGTCCCACTGGGCATAGCAATTCAGCAAATGATCAGAAGGGTTTATAGTGCATCATTTAGTCCATACAAGAATTCATTCAATTTTAAAAATTGCCAGTTCTGTCATATATGCCAACACACCAATAAGGTATTTATGACACAGAATCTGTAAAAGAAAAAAAAAGTGAATTTAAAATTAAGACATGATGACAAGCAATTTGATATTTGTGGACTTTGCCATGTTTCTTCTTGATTCTACTTTATTTTTAATTATATAGTTGTGTGTGTAGATATGTATATGTAGATGCATGCAGGTGCCCCAAGAGGCCAGAGACATCTGCACTTGGAGCTAGAGTTTCAGGGAGTTGTGAACTACCTGATGTGGGTGCTGGAAACCCAAATCAAGATTCCCTACAAGAGCAGTGCAGTTCTCAACCAGCTGAGCCTGTTTAAACCAAATTTTAAAAGGCCAGAAGAGTGGGTTGGTCCTCTGGAACTGATGTTACAGTGGTTGTGACCTGGCCAGAAATGCGTACTAGGAATTGGACTCTCAGGTTCTCTGCAAGAGCAGTAAGTGCTATTAATCACTAAGCCATTCTCTCTCCAGTTCTCATTTTTTTGAGACAGGATTTTGAGTAGCCCATGCTGGCTTTGAACTCCCTATATTGCCAGAGATGACTTTGGACTATTGATCCTCCTGCCTCTACCTCCCAAGTGCCTTTTGTTTTTAATGCTTAGTACTTCTCATCAAAATTTGAGCTCCAGTTTGAAAACATGTTTTATATAGTATTCATGGAACCTAAGACATAAAAACCCTCAAATATTGACTTTTTCTTTTTATAAAAATTGACTTACTTTGTGTCTTATGCATGTATGTGCATGCCACAGCATGTATGGAAGTCAGAGGATAAGTTTCAGGAGTTAGATCTCTTCTTGCACCATGTGGGAGATACAGGGATCACATTCAGGTCATCCTGCTTGGCAGCAAGTGCCCTTGCCCACTGAGCCTTCTTGCCAGCACCTTACATGCTTTTCTTCATGAGCTATGTTTAATGTACCACTTAAATTTATTCTGGCCTTGATTTTCTTCTTTTAAAATAAAATATATATAAAATACAGCATTGTTCTAAAAATTAAAATTAATATCTACTAGGCACAGAGGAACTATAGCATATGGTCATTCATTTGTGAAAGCTGAAAACATCAGTCTTGGGGAGTAATGGAGCACACCTATAATCTCACTACTTTGGAAGGGAGGCAGAGGGTTGGGAATTCAATATCATCCTTACCTATATAACGAGTTCAAGGCTAGCTTGAGCTATATGAAATCCTTCCTTAAAACAAAACAAATCTCATAGAAGAAAATAAAGGTCACCAACAGCTAAGAGATAGAAAGAGGTTACATGATAGGTAATAAAATACCAACCAGATAGGAGAAATTAATTCTAATGTTTTTATAGCACAATTGTGTAACTAGAGTCTACAATTTATTATCTGAATCTGAAGGATTCAGGAGAATATAAAGACTCTTATTAATATAAACAGAGAAATAGAGATGGAAATACTAATTACTGTGCCTTTCTTGAGTCATAAGTATTTACAAATAAGAAAGAAAAGGTATAGCTCAGTGGCCAAGTACTTGTCCAGTGTGTGCACAGCATGATGTTGATTGAATTCCTACCACACACACAGAAAAGGACAAATACACGAAAAATTTAAAAACAGAAAAAGTAGAATTAATCTCTTTTAAGAGTCTTAGCAATGGCAAAATAATAAGCATTCACTGAATAAATAAATTTTATATATATATATATATATATATATATATATATATATATATATATATATATATATATGTATGTATTTAAAATACCACAAGGGAACTAGAGAGATGGCTTAGTGGATAAGAGCACTGGCTGCGCTTCCAGAGGACCTAGTTTCAATTCCCAATATCCAAATGACATCTCACAACAAAACTCCAGTTTTAGTGGATCTAAAGTTTCCCTCTGCTGGCCTCCATGAACACTAGACATAGTACACACATGGTGCATGGACATACATGCAGGCAAAACACCCATATACATAAATAAAATTAAAATATGTCTTAGGAGCTATTTGTTTCTTTATAGAACATGAAAACCATGTGTCTGTGTCTTCCTTTCTAATGGCAACAGAAAGGTACTCATGGGCAAAACTTATTCTGTTGCTGGCTATAATTTTATCATACACACACACACACAAAATGCTGTTATTTAATAATTATTTCAAAATTTGGCAATTTAGAAATTTTTAGTTGCTCCAAGGTAATTCATATTATTCAGCTCTACAGTGTACAACACATAGTGGCCTTCCACTTAGAGACCAGCTCTAGGTGGCTAAAGACATTGGTAAGTCATTCATAAAGCAGAAAATAAGTCTTTCTCTTGTCTTGAACTATGCATTTAAGTATGTTTCTCCATGTAACCACACATTTGGAAAAATGTAATTAAATATGTTTAAACTTACCTTTATTTTTCCATCTGTGTGTGCTGAAGCTACAGAAGTTGAGACACGAACCAATCTTGTGGCTGATAAGTGAATTTTGAAATGCCTATGGAAATGTGAATAAAGGCAGTTCATAAATAAGTCAACTTCCTCCTGGGTAACCTCCCCAGGTGTTTTGTGGATACTGTCCCATAAAGCTTTTGCATCCTCTGGATGTATTGCATAAGAAATATCTAAGTTCTGTGGGCTACAGGGCACAGACCAAATGAATTCAGTAGTAGCCACATAATGGTCCATCTTGCATGCAGTCCACAAAGCAGCCATCCAGGAAAGATTAAACGCGCTGATCGCTAAAGGACTGAAGGAACAGTCGAAGGTTTTCTGAAACCAGCCTCCGATTAAGGATGTACTGGATTCTGCTCCATTTGCAAGGAATAAGGGTAGACAGGTGAAGTCTTCTGAGACAGTCTCCTGAAGACTCTCTCCAAATACACAACAGAACCAACCAGTCCACAACACTTTATCTTCTCTGTGTTCCCGTGATGACTGAGATTTTGAGAGAATCTACAAAGAACAGTAAAAACATATTCATTAAATTTGAAAGACCATTTACTTCTAAATTTTATCTTCTTAAAATTAATGAGTATATTAAAAGGCCAAGCATGGTGGCACATGCTCAAAATCTCAGGCTGAATCAAGAAGACAAGGAGTTCAAGGTGAGCCTTGGCTACATAGCAAGTTTGAAGTTAGCTGGTCTATGAGATACCAGTTGGATGGATGGATGGATGGATGGATGGATGGATGGATGGATGGACAGACGGACAGACAGACAGAAGGTAAATGTACTGCAATGGTGGCATACCCATTTTCTTATTAGATTTGAGGCCTGCTATACAGGAAGTAATTCATGCCTAAAACTATAAACCTAGGCTCTAATAGGCAAGGTTCTCCTGTTTTATTGCTAAATAGACATAATGTTGCTTTCAAATCCCTTTCTAAAAATATTATGTTGTGCTCATGGATAAATACTGCTATCAGTTTTGGTCAGGAAAGTTTCTTTTTGCTGTGGGCCACAGAAACCTATTAACTGGCCAGTGCTGAGGGTTAAGTGGTGGTTAAATAGATCTACACTATTCCCTCTAATGCTTACAGAATAGCATCCTTGGAAGAGTAGATGGAAAAAAGAGAGCCAGAGGAAGAGCTGCAAGTGTTACGGATGCTGTCTTCTGGCATGAGCTGGCCACTGTACTCTTCAACTCTCAGCAGTTAATTCCTGCAGAAGACTGGGCTCATCAACATTCTTGAAGATCTGTCATCCTTCTAAAGTTGAGATTTCTTTTTCTTCCCCATGATACTGTATACTTAATATGCCATCATTTTTAATGAAGTGAAGTTGGAGTTTATTAAGAATGAGTTTTAATACATATTTAATTACAAGTACTAGTGGAGAGTGGTATATAAGAACAAAAATATTTAAAAACAAACAAACAAATGAAGAAGAAGAAGAAAAAAAAAACACCAGGAGCTGAAAAGATGGCTCAGTAGTGAAGAGCATTTGTTGATCTTACAGAGGATGTGGGTTCAATTCCCAGCATCCATATGACAGTTCAGAACCATCCATAATTCTAGTTCCCAATGACCTCATGCCCCCTTCTGACCTTCAAGGACACTAAGCACACATGCAGTAAGACATGCATACAGGCAAAACACACAAAAAAATAAGATGAACAAATCTAATTTTAAAAAAGATAAAAAGCCTAATACATTTACCTTTGCTATTATATGTAAAATGTAGATCTCCCCTCAACCTAGACCAAGGCAGTAAAGTCACTTCTACTACAACTGACAAGTCCTTCAATTTGTTCCATTGTGCTCATCTGCTCAAGGTGACTCAAAATCTTAATTATACTCCCACAACAAACCCCTCAAATTTCCCACTGTTATTACAAAGTAAACACACCTTCAAAACACTGAGAATAATTTTTGTTAAAGTACTGACCAGGGTAACATTTAAATCATTGCCCCATATTTCTTAATAAAGGATCATTTAAACAGTTTCTTATATCTTTTTATTCAAGAGATTATAAGGGACTGAAACATCTCTGAGACCAAATATACTATATGTATCACACTGTCATCACTGTCATGATCCAAGAAATGACATTTTGAAATCCATTCCTTTCAAAGTGACTACTGAAATTTCGTGTTCCCACCAGCAATGCACAAAGGTTCCAAGTTCTCCAGACGTTCAGCCACATTTATTGTTGTTGTTTTGTTTTGTTTTTAAAGACAAGGTCTCTCTGCATTAGCCATGGCTGTCCTAGAAGTCACTCTGTAGACTCATCGGCTTGACTCCGCCACTCAAGTGCTGGGACTAAAGGCAGGCACCACCATGTCCAGCTCTGTTATTACATTTTTAACTTAGAGTCTGTGGTAGTGATCATGCTAGTGAAAGGCTTCGATTTGCACTAATGGGAAAAATAATTTTTTCATGTACTCACTAGCAGTTTGTGAGGATGGCTTTGTGCTATGCTTATAAGCTAAATTCACCAAAACAAGTGGAGATTTAAAATCCTTAAAATAATGCTCTGGTTAAAATTGTGTTCTATGTTTTTCTTCTAACTCCTTGAACTGCATTGTCTTCATTCTCTTCATCTTCATTGCACTTTAACTTTTTATAAGATTCTTCTTTTGGGTTTAGAATCATTTGGAACTTGTCTAATAATTCGAAAAATCCTTGAGCTATATGGTATCGCCATCTGGAGGTAACAGTGAAGCAGCCATGTCCACCAAATTAGACATCCCTCTAGAGCCCCATCCTGCACAAAGTGGACGTTTTCTTAACAAACCAGATAGTGCCAGGTGTGGCGGTGTACTGTAATCCTAGCATCTGAGAGACGAAGGCAGGGGATCTAGGCCAACAGCAAGGTTTAGTTTAAGATTCATTTATTATATATACAGCATTCTGTTTGCATGCGTGCCTTCAAGCCAGAAGAGGTCATCTGATCTCATTACAGGTGGTTGTGAGCCACCATGTAGTTACTGGGAATTGAACTCAGGACCTGTGAGAGAGCAGTCAGTGCTCTTAACCGCTGAGCCAACTCTCCAGCCCAACAACAGCAAGGTTTAAAACCACGGTAAGTCCAAGGTCACCCAAGGTTCCAGGAGACCCTATCTCAAAAAAAATAAATAAACAAGTAAAACCAAATAAAGGACAGGTAAAAGAGACCAGATTTTAAATGTTCTTACTTTTGCAGGATATATGGTCCCTGTGACAACTAACTACTCAACTCCCCTGTTATAGCCCAAAGGTGGCCACTGACAATACTGAAGCAAATAACAGGCTGTGTTCCAAGAAAAATCTTATTTATAAAAATAAGGGAAGAGTTGGAGCAGGACTGCCCCCGAGCCTGAGTATCAGGTCAGCCAGGGCTATGCAACAAGACTGTCTTTGGGGGAGGGAAAGAAAGAGATAGTCAGCTTACACATTAGTTTGCTGACCTCTAAGTTATACAAATGAATCCAGTCTTTCTCTACAGCTTGAAAATTTAATTTCCTTTTTAAAGATTAAGACTAGTTCATCTGGACTGGGCACAGTCACACAAGCTTTTAATCCCAAGAATTGGAAGGCAGAGGAAGTCAGATCTGTGTGAGTTCTAGGTCATCCAGGACTACTTAGTAAGACCCTGTATCAAGAAAAAAGGGGGGGGAGAGGAAGAAAAGAGCGCAGTTCCCAGTAACCACATGGTGGCTCACAACCATTTGTAATGGGATCCGATGCTCTCTTCTGGTGTGACTGAAGACAGTGGCAATATATTCATATACATACAATAAATAAATAAATGGCAGGGTGTGGCAGCACACACTTATATCTACACTCAGGAAACGGAGTAGGATCTCAATGAGTTCAAGGCCCTTCTAACCAACAGAGCAAGTTCCCTGTCTCAAAAACCATAAGTTAATCTCTTAACCAATTGAAAGATAGACTTGCTACCTTTATTGTACTACTCATCGGAAGAATTATGAAAAACTGCATTCCTGAGAGTAACATGGCATCATACAGCATATAGAATAATAATAAATGCACAAGCTTTTACTAAAATTCTGCTTCTAAGAACTAAGACCTAAAAATATCCACTAAATTACTTACATTGGTTAGTTTTTAGTTACCATGACACAGCTACAGTCAGCCAGGAAGAGGGACCATCAACTGAGGAATTTCTACACCTAATTGGGCTCATAGACAGGTCTGGGGGACATTTTCTTGACCTTTGATTGATGTGGGAGAGCCCGACTCACTGTGCCACCCTAGGCAGCTGGGCCTAGATATAAGAGAGCAAACTGAACAAGCCACGGAAAGAATGCCTATAAGCACTGTTCCTTCTGGTCTCCATAGAGTGCCTGCCTTGGCTTATGACATGGAACTATAAGGCAATTTAAAATCTCCTTCCTCCCCAAGTTGCTTTTGTCAGTGTTTTATCACAATAGGAAAGAAGCTATAACTACAAGAATGCAGAATTCCTGATTCTGAGTGTTGTCTACAGCACTGACTAGCCAAAATGCTGGGATGCAAAGTATGGACAGTGAGACCCCAATAAAGACTACACTGATTCAGATAAACAAATATCAAAATCTTCAGTTCTGAGGCTGGAGAGATGGCTCAGTGGTCAAGAGCACTGACTTCTAGAGGTCCTGAGTTCAGTTCCCAGCAGCCACATGGTGGCTCACAACCATCTGTAATGGGATCTGATGCTCTCTTCTGAAGAAAGCAACAGTGTACTCACATACATAAAATAAATATTTTTTAAAAAGCATTAAATTCTGATTTTTAAAAAATTATTATTGTATGTATGTGAATGCATGATTGGGGGTCCTTGTGCCAGAGTGGAGTGTAACATCAGAAAATGCCTCTGTACAATCGGTTCTTTCCTTCCACCTTTGGTTCTAGGCATCAAACTCAGACCACCAGCCTTGCCCAAGTGTTTTGACCTGCTGAGACATCTTGCCAGCACACGTTTCTTAAATTTCATTCATACTTCTGTATGTTTTCTGAAATCAATATCATATTACATCCACAAAAAATTTCCTACACAGTAGGAAATAAAATTAAGTTGACCATATACATTATAATATATTATAGTTATCATTTGTTATATAATATTAATTATGGTATATAATTATATATAATATTAATATATCATTACATATTTATATAAAATATTATATGTATTATAATATAAGGGCTGGGTATTGGTGGTGCATGCTTTACCCACAGTACTTGGGAGGCAGAGGCAAGTAGATCTCTATGAGTTTGAGGCCGGTCTGGTCTACAGAATAAGTTCCAGGATAGCCAGAACTACACAGAAAAATCCCGTCTTGACAAAAACCAAACAAACTAATGAACAAAAAGTAAAATAAAAAACAAAATAAAACCCCACAAGCTTTGGGCCAGCAAGATGGCTCAGCAAATTAAAGCATTTGGTGCCATGCCTAAGAATATGACTTTGATCCCCAGGATCCTACATTAGAGAGAACATTAGAGAGATCCTACATTAACTCCAGTAGCTTCTCCAAATTCCACAAGGATGCTGTGGCACAGACACACACACACATAGACACATAGATACACACACACACACACACACACACACACACACACACACACACACACACCAAAATGTTTGTAAGTCAAATAAAAAGAAAAGAACAAATAAGAAAATACCATAATTCCCACTGTACCCCTTTGGAAGCAAAGGCTGCAAATGTACTACTATACCTGGACAAGAAATGATTCAGGGTCACTTTGTGTCCCTTTCACTCCAAGTAGAGTGGAGAAAATCACTTTGATGTTGAAGTCTTCTCCCACTTCCACAGCAAGTCCCTTTTGCTTTTCAGCAGCAATAAATGAACTTAGAAGTCTAGAATAGTCTTTGAGATTAGAATAGGAGAATTTATACAGGGGAGTTAAACTATATACAGTCCACTGTTTGTGGAGGAGAAATGCAACCTTCTGAGGATCGATATTTTCCTAAAACAAACAAAAAATCAGACAAAGGTTTTAAAAGTAAAAAGCATAATAAGAATTTTCTCATAGCAATTTACATTTTTTTAAAGATTTATTTATTTATGTACACTGTTGCTATCTTCAGATACCAGAAGAGGGCATGGGATCCCATTACAGATAGTTGTGAGCCACCATGTGGTTGCTGGGAACTGAACTCAGAACCTTTGGAAGAGCAGTCAGTGCTCTTAACTGCTGAGCCATCTCTCCAGCCCACAATTTACATATTTAATATACATCTACTACATGGTACATGATCTTGTATTCCTAAAATTAATCTCAAATGGAGTTTACAGGTCACTCTCTCCTTATTTCTCATCCAAGAGGCTGCTCTAAAGAGAACGCATCACTCCAAGTCTATTGCTATCTCCTAACCCTTTCTCCATAGCACTTACTGTGATCTGAATATATGTCTTACTTTTCTTGTCTCCCTTTCCAGTCAGAGTAGAAGCTTGCTGGGGACAGGCTCTTGTCTATGTCATTTACTCTAGCTGTTAGAACATAAATAATGCACTTCACAGGATTTCATGGATGAACATTTACATTTTACTTTTTACATCTTGCAAATAGTGGTGCTGGCACTTTAATGACAGTGTGACTGCCAAGCAGGGCACAGCCCTGGGATTGCACTATACACACAAAAGTATTTCTGAAGAATCCAGCTTGATTAGCCTTAAGTAACTTAAAAAATATTTAACAAGTCCATTTTATGCAACAAAGCTGTGATGGCTCGAATATGCTTGGCACAGGGTGTGTGTGGCCTTGCTGGAGGTAGTGTGTCACTGTGGGCATGGGCTTTAAGACTCTCTCTCACCCTAATCCTGTGGGAGCAAGTCTGCTAACAGCCTTCAAGTGAAGATGGAGAACACTCAGCTCCTCCTGAACCATGCCTGCCTGGAAGCTGCCATGTTCCTGCCTTGATGATAATGGACTGAACCTATGAACTGTAAACCAGCCCCAATTAAATGTTGTCCTTATAAAAGTTGCCTTGATCATGGTGTCTGTTCACAGCAGTAAAACCCTAACTAAAACAAAAGCCTAATTAGGTATAATAAATAAAAGGACTAGGAAATGCTTGTCTACACTCTGTTAGAGTCACAAGTGTCATCACCAACAAACACTTGGGCAGAGATGTCAAGCAGTGCACACTGTGAACTCAGTGTAGAGGAGGATCCTTACAACACTGAAATAGTCCCTGGTGAGACTACTATAAAGACATGTGCTCAACTCATGTGCACACTGAATAAAGAAAATGGGCCCACTTTTAATCCCAGCACTCAGAAGGCAGAGGCTGGTGGATTTCTATGAGTTCAAGGCCAGCCTGGTCTACATAGTGAGTTCCAAGACAGCCAATGCTCTATAAAGAGACCCTGTCTCAAATAAATAAATACATACATACATACATACATACATACATAAAGGAAGGAAGGAAGGAAGGAAGGAAGGAAGGAAGGAAGGAAAAAAGGGAGGGAGGGAGGGAGGAAGGGATGGAGAGAGAGAGAGAAAATATGATAGGCATACACATATATCAGACACAATAGAATTTTTTTTAAGCTGTAAAGAAAATATGAAACTGTGACATTTGCAAGAAAAATGGTTAGACTCTTAGATGTTAGGTAAAGTAAGCCAGACTCAGAAAGACAAGTACCTCATGTTTTCTCTAATATTCAGAATTTAGATGTGTATATATGTGTGCATGGTCATAAAAGCAGAAAGTGACCATGAGCAGAAAGGAAGAGCCTATAAGGATAGGGACAATAAAAAGAAAGCAGAAAGGAAAACTCCTTGGGAGGAGAAATAGGATCAGGTTGGAGAAAATGAGGAAGTATAGCATATATATGAACATGCCATAGGGAAACCAGTCATTTTGTATGTTCACTTAAAAAATTAATTTAAAAGACAAATATGAGCGAGGCATGGTGGTGTATGACTGTAACCCCAGCTCTCCTGAGGCTCAGAGAGACTACACACAAGTACAAGGCCAAACTATGAGTTCTAAGCTAAGAAACAAAACCAAATGTAAACAAACAGGAAAACAAAAAGCCTTATTTGTATTGGCTTTGTAACAGCACTAAAATCAATTAACTGAACTATTCCTCAAATGAGGAATGGTTTTATTCATTAGCTAAGGGGTTAAAAACAGTATAAAAGTACTGACTGTCTAAAAGCCCCTGGCTTCCTTCTGAGAAACTTCTAAAGTCCACATTTTCTGACACGGTCAGATGTGTGTGTGTGTGTGTGTGTGTGTGTGTGTGTGTGTGTGTGTGATTTGAGAACAGTGTCATAGTTACAGCAGTGAAGCAGTCAAATACTCTTTCTTATTAAATATACAGGAAGATAATAAAAAACACTAAACTAGACATTTCTATCTTTATATAAAATGTCTTGGAGGGCTTGGAGAGATGGCAGAGGACCAGGGTCTGGTTCTTAGCATCCACATGATGGTTCACGATCATGTCACTCCAATTCCAGGGAATCCATGCCCTCATCTGACTTCCTCAGACATGCATAGTACACATACACACATATGCAGGCAAAACACTATACACTTGGAAATCATATAGGTGCACATATGTCATCTCAGCTATCCAGTGAAAGAAAGAATGAACAAGGAAATAAATAAAGTCTCCCGGGTTGGGAACAAAGTTCAGTGGTAGATCTAAACTTAACATATGCAAGGTATTAAAACCCAGTAGCTTTCTGGCCAAGAATATTACTTTCTTGAATATTCATGCACCTGCATGAGCAATTCTTCATAAGAAGCCAACTTGTCTCCTATCCTAAAAGGCTCTAGATGCATACCACAGACAAGAGAAGACTACACTGAAGGTGTCAAAGAACACAATAGAACCTATGTAACCTGCTAAACAAGAATTCAAGTTTCAAGCATTGAGAAACATCATATAAATATAAAAATGAGAAATATTCCAGTCAAACAGGGAAAAGCAAGAGTCTGTATTCCTCAAAAATGCCAATATCATAAAAGAAAAATATTGAAGAAATTATGTGGACTAAAGGAAATTAGAAAAAACAAAAGATATTGTGGTTAAAGTAATTATTTACTTAGATATTCCTCATTTATCTATTGAGAGATTAAGATACTAAAAGTATTAGTTATATAAGCTGATATATTCTTATTCATATATTCTCCATCACTGACTAGCTCAAAGGTGTTACAGGATATCTGATCATACTGTGAACAATCAGACTGTGTTGTTTACTGGAAAAAACTGGTTCTAGTTGTGGTATGGCTCAGTCCTAGCTCACACCTTTGATCCAAGAGCTTTCTGGTTATTATAAACAGGATTAAAATAGAATCAACTATAGGTCAAGAAGCAGAACAAACACCCAATTGACAGAGAGTGAACATCAGAAAGAACCAGAGAGTAAAAGGAAGTCAGAGACAGAGAGACACACAGGAAACAGAAGGAAGGGACATTCAGTTTGAGGGGTTTTTGAGATAGCATAGAGAAAGAGAATTTGCTTTTTAGACACTGGCTATAGAGGAAGGTAACCTGGGTGCTTTCTCTGCCTCCCTGAGCTAGCAGGCTTTCACCCCAGCATCTGGCTCCCCAGTCTTCATTGATAAAATCAAATGATTGAGATTTTGTTAAAAACAACACAAATAGACACAAATCATACCTGCAACTGTGAACATTGAGGAATTTTCCTTCGAGATGGACTGGGAAAAAATGAACTCTGCCTCCTGACCAATTCCAGTCGTTTCTGCAGAGGGGTGGCACCTACAAAGTAGCCCTTAAGGTTCGAGGTCCTTTGTCTAGAAGTCGATATTCGAGAATCATAAAGATCCATGGTCTGCATTAAAAAAAAAAAAAAAAGTAACTAGAACTCTAACCACTAAAAAGTTAACTCGCGCACATGGTTCTCTTACATGCACATTCTTACTCTCTTCCCTTCCCACTCCCACCTTTCCTACATCCTTTTGGTTCTTGTCTTAGCCACTGTTCTATTACTATGAAGAGAAATGTCAAAACAAGAAACCTTTCAGTATGAACTCTAAAATAAGTCAAATAATGTGATATACATGTTACAAAGGAGACTTTCGAGACCAATGAAGGCTGAGCACAGCAGGGGCTTCACAATGACCCTAAAAGGCTGTTTCTAATCTGGCTTACCAATTTCAAAAACTGGGGAAAGACAAAATGACTTTACGTGAGCAGATGGAAAGACAATCATGACAACTGGCGTGGTGGGTGTACATCAGTTAGGCCCCTGTGGGGGATTCGGAAATAAACCTAGCAGAGGAAAACGTGGGAAGGAGAGTGAAGCACCATAAGCCCCTGCGACGAGTCCTGATCTACTTACTGTACACAGTGTATGATCCGACATGGCTCCCTGCACACAGGTGAGACAACACAAAGGACCCGAAGCCAGAGCAGTAGCTGCTTCCCCTTTCTTCAAAGAAATCTCCACTGGGATGGTGTGTGTATGTTGGACTCATGGACGGGGTAGTCAGACTTGGCCAAACAACACAGGTTGTACCCCAATTTACCCATGAATACATAAACATACCCTAATTGGCTAAAAAGCAATACATAAGCGTATGTAATAAACAATAGTTAGGTCTGCACTCTGATGCTAGTCTCCAGAGTGAATCCAGAGCATCTTTGTGGGCTCCATCTCCACTTCCCTCTTCCCACACCCCGCTTTCCTCAAATAGGCTGCAAAGCAACAGCAACAGAATGACCAATCACTAGACTGGCCCCAGATCACCAGTGAAAAAGAAAACCATGCTCCCAGGCTGGAGCACTGCTTACCCCTGCTAGCTCTGCCACTTAACAATACCAGCAGCCAGAAAGATATGAGATCTCTACTCTGAAAACTGGAGGGTATCTTTATAGACACACCAGACCAGCAATATCCTGTAACTAGTACTTAATCCGCAGAGGAAATGCCTCGGCTGCTGCCTCCCAAACCTACCTAAGTACGTAAGGGATTTTCTTTCCTACCAACCCTCCTCCAGCCAGAAAAGTGACAAAACTGAGCCAGCTGAATGGGATAGAAAGTAAAGAGAATGCAGCCTTCAATGGATTTGTTGATGGAGGAACTGGGAATAGATAGAGTGGTTCCTGCATCAATGATCTGGAAAGAAAGATCTCTCTCTGTTTCTGTCTGTCTCTCTCTGACTCTTTGTCTCTGTCTCTCTCTCTCTGTGTGTGTGTGTCTAACACACACACACACACACACACACACACACACACACACACACACACACATTCCTGAGGGGGCATGGCCATTTCCTCCTCCTTAGGAATGGTGTGCAGAGGAGGGGTGGTGACAACATTCTCTATAGAGGGTAAATCACCTGGAAGAGCCAGTTGTCTATATTAGGGGAGCAGTTCTCCTACCATTAATCCCTCCTCAGTGGGCTTTGGTACCTTCTTAGCTTTATCTGGATTCTCAAAACTCCAGGACTGGTGAGATGGCTCAGCCAATAAAGGAACTTGCAGCCAAGTTAGACAACCTGAATTCAAATCCTGGAATCTGTACAGTAGGAGAACTGACTCCTGCAATTTGTCCTCTGACCACTGTACCCACACCACAGTACATGGACATACACAGATAGAAGTATTAAGAAAATAAAATAAAAAGCACCACAGACAGGGATGCAACATTTACATAAGCATTTTCATTTTCCCACAGGCATAAATAAAGTATTCCCATGATGTGAAAGCCTTTGTCACACTCCTAATGAGCCTCCCATTAATGTGCACTTCAGTGGATTTAGATTAATGGCCCTATCTTGTCCTCTCTCATTGCTTTTCAGGCCCACCTCTTGTCTTGCCTGCTTCCAGGACTTACAGAAAGAACTTCATTGGGGAGTCAGGATAAACCAAGAACTGGAGCTGCTGCTACCAGGAAAAGCTGAGGCTTCTTTGACTCATGCCTGTGGAGGTCCCAGGCCAACTTCTAGAAGGCTTGTCTTTAAAGACACCTTTGGCCTTCTCATCAGAGCAGTCATGGGTTTGATAGAAGAATTCCTTGTCTTTTTTATTATTTTTGACTCTTTACAAGCTCTTCTTGTCCACAGCAGCCATGCAGATCCCCTCTGGTAAAAATGGTCCATCAATTGAACTTTACTTCAGAAAGCAGCATCTTCCTGCTGCCACCACCTCCTCCACTCTCTTCCCGGCTTGTTTACTATTTAGATCTGAGTCTTCATCAGTTCTGTTTACTCAGAATTATTCTCTAAAGTATGCTAATTGGTACAATAATTGCTAAGTATACATTACTTTCCAGGCATGTTTGTAAGCACTAAACAAATATTAAGCCTTTAATGAATATTCTCTTTTTGTTTGGGGGTGTTTTGTTTATATCGAGTGACAGTTTCTCTGTGTAGCCCAGGTTAGCCCAGAAATCACAGCAATTCTCTTGCCTCAGCCTCCCTAGTGCTGGTACTACTGTTCACTCCTCAAAGGACCCCCATTATATAAGCTACTATGTTGCCAGTTGACTGGAAGGAAAGGTTTTAAGTTTTTCTCAAGTCTGCACCTTCTTTAAATCTTATGCCTGTGGCAAACGATCCCTATCTGCAGCTTTCTAGTATCCACAGAACTGCATCTCCCGTCCAATTCTCTTGTACTCTGTTCCTAACACACAACTAAACCTCCGTAGTTTTTCTTGTAGTTAGACCACGGAGAAAGTCCCTGAGTTAACCACTGCAATATCGCCACAAAAGTCAATCCACTGCCCCCTACCAACGCTCACTTGAACTTTCGTTAACTTCGTTTGTACCCATCTAAACACACAAAAGCATTGCAAAGACAACAGCCACTCAACAGAAATATATGAAATACATGGCCAGTCGAGGACCCACACAAAACCTCTTACCAAAATTATGTGGTAATAACAGTGTCGTCCATTCCGGATTCAAGAATCATTCTTCAAGTCTGGCTCCAAGACTACGTCGAGGCAAAAGATTTGTTTTGTTTTTAAGAAAAAGAAAGAACACGGACAAAATGACTGCTAAGAGTGAAGCGAAGCAATGCCGGGTGAGTTCAGAAGAGACATCAGGATCCCTGGAGGGAACCTAGCTTCCCTCAGGCGGGAGCAACTTCTGCAACTTCACCCCGGGAGAGACAGCTCCGCTTCCCAAGCAGCCCGGCTCTGCGACCCTCACTCTTCGGAAGCTGGCGTCGGCCCACAAAAAACAGGAAGTCCCAAAGACCCTTCTCTGGAGCGCTCCTGTGATCAAAGGCAGACTTGAACCCCCTGTTCGCGAAGGCGCAACTCCACACACGCCACGCCCTCCAGTTTAAAATCGTTTCCCGACTTGCCCTGCGGCCGACGCGGAAAGCCTCTCCTGTGGCCCGCCGATATCACGTAAATCAGCAACTGAAGTCGCCATTTTAACTGAGGGCAAGGCTTGCAGGCCTTGACCAATAGCCTCAAATTCCCTATTGCGCCGCGTTGCTCTTCCGTTTTCCAACCGGTGCGAAACTTTCTCGCAAACTTCCGCCCACAGTAAACAAGTCGGAGGAACCCTCTCTCTGATTGACCGAAATCCTTGCGTAACTTTGGCGCTCGCAGGGCGTCAGAGGGACGGGCTTCTGGATGTGATCTGTGTGAGGGTTCGAACCTCAGAGCTCTTTGGATGTGTTCGCCTTCATCTTTCAGAAAACTTCAAAGATGCGCCGCCAGGTTTGGGAGAGTTGAAACACGAAGCTGTACCTCCTTATGTTTCTGCGTATGCCCTGGTCACCTTCGAGAAACGTGGGAATAAAGGGAGGAAGTGCGCCTGGTGACCGGCCTTCCGGCTGGGGTCGCTCTGGTGCTGGCGCTGCTGTTTGGGATCCTTTGGGATCTTCCAGGGGGGAACTGATGCACTAACGAAGGTTTGCCCTACCCACTCACTCAAGAGCTCTAGAGACCTTGCAGATCAATCTACTTTGTAGATACTTGAACGTTCTGCTGAGGAGGGTCTGGATGCATTTGCTTGGGAACTAGAATTTTAAGGGTTCCCTGGTATTCCGAAAACCGGGTTTTGAGCATCACCACACCTGCAGCGTGGGATTCGGGAGTGTCTCTCCAGATCTCAGGACTTCAACATGTATCTTGGTTCTTGGTTAAGTCATCTATGCAGGGGTTTATCCAGACCCATCGGAATGACCATGCAGCCAATCTGGGGTTCTCTTTCCAGAAATATGACATTGAGTTCACAAAGAATTCCAGGTGAAGGCAGCTATGAGCTTCAGCCTGTTTTTGACAGCTTGTTTCCCCATCCTATTTGCATTTTAATAGCAAGTCATTAATTCTCTTATTACTTATAATCAAGGTTTTTTTTTCTCTTGATTATAAAAAAGGCAGATAGGACCGTCTGTTTAGTGTATACTATTAATAGAAAAACTAAAATAATAAATAAAATCTTTTCCACACTTTTAATAGTTTACTGATGTACAAATGATTGTTATAAACTATATTTGTTCTAGAGCTAAATAATAACTGTAGTGTCAAACAGGTAATTTCTAAAATTGCATTTCACTTAGCAAAGTGGATAGTTAACAATTTTACATCCATTCAAGCGCTAGGTCGTGTAAAGGGCTTATATTTCTAAACAGAATGCACATTTTTACCTTGGGGGAGTTATTTGCTTGGGCCTTGGCACTTTTGCAGGTAAACACAATAGAGATGTTGTAAAATTCTGGCTATCTTATAAACATCATCAGGCCATCAGTGGCTGCAGGCACTTGCTGCCAAGTCTGGGTACCAGAATGCACTCCCAAGACCCACATTGTGAATGGAAGAAGAGAACAGAATCCAACAAGTTGTTTTCTGACTTCCAAGGGGCCACCTTGGCATGTGGGCCCCACACCTGTGGGTAGACATAAAAATGCATATATAATTTAAAATTTTTATTAACTTCACCCAATGACCTGAAACAGCTAATATATCATGAATGGAGAGTATTTTAAAGAAACTACAGATATTCTCACTGTTGCCTTTTAAATTGCTTTTTTCTTCTCTTTTTAAAGAATTCAGTAGCTTTGTTGCTCGAACCAACACATGTGGAGAACTGCGTTCTTCCCACTTAGGCCAAGAAGTCACTCTGTGTGGATGGATACAGTACCGAAGGTAAACTGAAGAAAATGGTTTAGGAATACATGGAGGTCATTTTTCCCAAACAGTTCCAACCTTTACCAGTTTTTAATCCATTCAGAAAATTATATTTGCCATTTTTGTAATTTCCCAGAATTCACTGAATTTTCTGTTCTGTTTGAAAAATATTGTCATTCTCGATAAATACTAATATCATTGGTTAAAGGGTATAATGATAAAACCTGACCCACCAGAGGACTGAAATAATCCTCAACTCACTTTAAAAAGCTCTTCTAACCAGTTAGTGGGAATAGACTAGAATTCTGTAAGCCAGCTGTGAGGCAGCAACAGCATAGAACAAGCTTACCTCATTCAAAATGCAAGTAAAGAAACGGCTGAAGAACATGAGCAGTGAGTCCCTAGGTAGCTGTCTGTCTTCAGACACGCTAGAAGAGGGCATCAGAACCCATTACATATGGTTGTGAGCCACCGTGTGGTTGCTGGGAATTGAACTCAGGACTTCAGGAAGAGTAGTCAGTGCTCTTAACCACTGAGCCATCTCTCCAGCCAGTCAAAACCCATTTGTTGTGTTTGTTGCTCATCTCTTATGTTCTGAAACACATTAACTCTTTGAAGAAGTTCAAAATGTGGTTAGATGTTTGTCACTTAAGAAAAATTACCATGGCTCTTAGAGTGTTCAGCATGCTCAGTGCAAACATTAGTTGTCTTAGCAAGAATCTTGTTCTTAACCTGCTTGTATGTCACTGTCAACACTGTGCTGAGTGACAGTGTAGATTCTTACAGCTTTGCCATAACATTCTTGGAGCATTTTTAACTGCATTCTTTCCCTTGATGTCTGCAATATCACCCCTGTAGAGTCACATGCATGTGGACAAAGGAATACCTCCTTGCTTTCCAAAAAGGCCTAGAGAACGTATATTGGTTGTCACTTCTCTTTCCCTTCGTATTTGCTTTTTGATGAATTGCTGGAAGATGGCTGTTCCATTGCTTTGCCTTTCTTTCTTTCTTCTTTTTATTTATTTATTTATTTATTTTTATTTTATATGTATGGATAATTTGCCTGTATGTATATTTGGGTGTGTACATATTGGGTGTCTAAAGAGGCCTGAGAAGGGTGTCTGATTCATGAAACTAGAGTTATAGACAATTGTGAACTGCCATCTGGGTGCTGGGAATTAAACCTGGGACCTCTGGAAGAGCAGGAAGCACTCTAAGCCTCTGAGCCCCCTTTCTAGCCCTTGTTTTCCCTTTATAAATAAACTATTTAAAATGAAGAAGGAAAATGTATATTATCTCTTTCAACTGGGGGGGGGTGCCCAATCAAATTTTCTAATTGTTTAAAATATTATTTTTGGATTTTAATATGTGAAAGAAGAGTTTACAAAGTTAACAAATTTTTATTGTGAGGAGTTAAGCCAGTGAAAAATGTTTTTATTCTCTTAAATAATGAATAACTTACTAATAGAATGTATTCCATTTTTGTGATTACAGACATAGGAAAGGATAGGCAAATAAAAATAAGTTCTTGCTCCCATTCAGCCCGATACAGCTTTTGCTCTTTTCCTTTTTGGATTTATTTTATGTATATAAGTACACTGTCTCTGTCTTCAGACACACCAGGTTGGTTGTCACACACAGATGGTTGAGAGCTACCATGTGGTTGCTGGGAATTGAACTCAGGTTCTCTAGAAGAGCAGTCAGTGCTCTAACCACTGAGCCATCTCTCCAGCCCTGGTTTTGTTCTTTTTTATGATGAAATGATTAATGTAGCTCACTGACTTGGGTTGAAACCTTGTCAATTAGACCTCCACAAGTGCTCCACGTACTCCATACAACAGCAGCCTTTTGTTTTGTTTTGTTTGGTGACAGAGCCTTACAGTGTTTGGCCTGAAACTCACTATGTAGACCAGACTGGCCTAGAACCCACAGAAATCTACCTGCCTCTGCCACCTGAGTGCTGGGATTAAAGACATGTGTCTATATATCTAGTTTCTAGAAATTTGACTGTTATTATATAGAAATAAAACCATACCCCTAAGTTGACTAAAACTGTTGTGCCCAGATTCCTTCTTGGAACAAACACTTGTTCCCTCAGAAAAGACTTTAGAACCATCTGTTTTCAAGAACAGTGACCCCAGGACAGTGGAGCCGCTGTTCTTTGCAGCAAAAATTAAGAAGTCAGGCAGTGCTAACCATCATAATTAGCAAATAATTGTTTGCACACAGGGTATAATTAAAGCTGATTCCAGACCATGTATTACAACCGTAAATCCCAAGGTTTATTTGATTTTAGTGCATTGAGTTCCTGTAAGAAAGATAGTTTATCATCTTCTCTATGTAGGAAGAAAGGCATCAGGAAAATATAAAACTCTTCTGCAGAACCTATCAAGTCTCATGACCGTTTCATCATAGCCTTGGTTGACAAAATCCATAGTCTTCGATTCCCTTTTATGAGAAATTCATTCTCAAGGTTGCAGGCAAGCTCAAGAAACGTTTTCAGAGGCTGGAGCGATGGCTCGGAGTTAAGGATGAACACTCCCCTTGCAGGACCCAGAATTGGGTTCCCCCATCTACATCAAGCTCACAGCTACCTGTACCTCCAGCTCCCAGGGCATTTCAAGCCACTGGCCTTCCAAGAACCCTGCATTCACATGTACACACCCATGAGCACACACATGCTCGAAATTAGAATGAATCTCTAAAGTTAAGTAGTCTTCGGGCTTTTTGTCATGATTCCAGCTTCTGGTTGAATAGAGACCTTTACTGTTTTCTCAACATGCTACTAAGTGCTTGAAGAGCCTGGAGCACAGGTCTGAACAGCTCCTCTAGGAATTTCTCTTCAAACAAGTAGTTGCATGCTTCCCTGACACTTCAAAAAGACATTGGCAACAACCAGACTGAAAAACTTTAAATCTAGACAGGCATGGGTGTGCATACCTTTAATCCCAGAACTGAAAGTCCTGAGGCAAACACATCTGTGAATTTGAAGCATGAATTCCAGGCCACCCACAACTAAACAGTGAAACCTTGTCTCAAAAAAAAAAAAAATAAATAAATTTAAATCTACTTTGTCATTAATGAGTGGCATATAGCAAATTAGTAGCTATATGAATAATTAATAGAAATCCAAGCTGAAAAGAACAACTTGTCCAGGTGTGGCAATAATGCCTATAATCTCAGCTACTGAAACTGAAGAAGAAGATGTCAGGTTTATGGACAACAAGGCCAGACCTTTTCTCAAAAAAAAAAAAAAAATTGCATGAATGCAGTTTATAAAAGTATATAATCATAAAAATGGAGAAATTACATGAATTTTTTTCATTACTGGTTTTGTCTTTAATTTTGAGCTGAGAGACTTTATCCTAAAATATTCTCTTTTTTTCTTTCCCATTATTCAGGCAAAACACCTTCTTAGTCCTAAGAGACTGCCACGGTCTTGTTCAGATTCTCATTCCCCAGGATGAGGTAATGCAAGACTTCCTACCATCATTATCTCATAGCTGCTTTGCTAAGATGGCAGTTTAAGCTAAATGTTTGATCAAAGTGTTTCATTTCAGGAATTAGCCATTAATAAAAACTGAAAACAACATTAATACATGATAAATTATTATGATAAATTACATCAGTGGGAAGCAAATGCAAGAATACCAAGAATTCAAGATCAGCTTCAGCATAAAAAGTCAGTCAAGACCAGCCTGGACTACATGAGACCTTATCATTCATACACACACACATGCACACACACACACACACACACACACACGCACACACACACATATGAAAGTATGCCAAAGGCAGAGATGTAATTAAGGCTGTGGTGGTGGCACAGTGGATAAACGTTCTTGCCATCAAGCTGACAACCCTGGAACCCATGAGGTGGAAAGAGAGAATCAACTCCTCAAGTTGTCCTCTCACCTCCACATGCAACCTAAGGTGTGTGCACAGATACATGTAAACACACACTAAAGCCAACCTGGCAATTTAGAACTGGTAAACTGGGAATAGTGGCATATGCCTTTAATCACAGTATTTAGGCAGAAGCAGGTGGAACTCTGAATTTGAGGCAGGACAGCAGTCTATATATCGAGTTCCAGGACAGCCAGACCTACATAGTAAAACCCTGTCTCAAAAATTAATTATTTAAAATTAAAAATAGCTGGTGGACATGGTAGTGCATACAATCCTGGTATTGGGGAAGCTGAGGCAGGAAGGTTGAGTTTCTGGCCAGTGTGGGCTCTACTGAGGCCCTATCTAAAGAAAGGAGAGAGGGAGGGTTTTTGGTGGTCTTACTGGCTGTATTATATGGAGCTAACATGACAATAGAATTTACCAACTCTTGTAATAACATCAATACAACTCCAATATTACAGCACATACGCTGTGAATATCATTTTTATAAGCTGTAGACTTACTGAAGTTTTGAAAGTTCATTTATTCTTGGAACTGCCCCCACCCACCCCTTATTTTGCAGTCAGGTGCGTCTGTGAGGAGGATTTTGTGTGAAGCCCCTGTGGAGTCTGTGGTGAGAGTATCTGGGACAGTTATCTCCCGTCCTCCAGGACAAGAGAATCCGGTTAGTAGTCTAAGGAATGGAACTTTTCCTTTGTACATTTACGGTGTCTGCATATACATTAACAATATAGATTGAGTCCCTTGTGGATACTTTGCATTGAAGTTCCTCGGATTCACAGATGTCACAATATTTAAGTGTGCACAAAAAGATGTCTGTCAACGTTGACAAATACATAATGATATTTGCTGATAAAGGGTCTTATGGGCCACAGATACAAACAATAATGTAAAGATTATATAGACTTTTATTATTTATAATCTACAATATATTTGACCCATTTTACATACATATACAAATGCATGTGTTTTACAAATGTATATTGAATACCTGTCCTGAAAAATGACTTTTTAAAATAGCTTTTTTTTTCTGTCTAAGAAAATGCCAACAGGTGACATTGAAATCAAAGTTAAAACAGCTGAGCTCCTGAATGCCTGCAAAAAGCTGCCCTTTGAAATTAAAGACTTTGTGAAGGTGAGGTGTCTTATTGACAAAATCCAATATCTAGAAAGTGATCAACAGTTACCAGAATGTTTAAAGTAAAAGTTTACCTTCTACAAAATGAGTATGTTTTAATCAGTTACTCTATAGTACTGAGAGCTCATCATGTCCTTGAGGTGCAGACAGATTGAAATGTGATTCTTTAAGATTTGAAGTATCCTATTGTTCAGGATTTTCCCATTGCCATTAAATAAAGTGTTGAAAGGAAATTTATATTGGGAATGGCAAAGTTGCATAGGGTAATCTTTTTTCCTATTAAGTTGAAACTTGTAACTGTAATAAAATGTGTACTTAGTGCAATTCTTAACTTACCAATCATAGAATTATGGATTTAGGATGATCTTAGCCAAGCGTTTGAGAGCTTGTCAGAGGTAGCCAGCACCAAGTATAACCAGATTTAAAGATGAATAAAAGGAAAAATCTATACCCAGATAATTTTTAAGTTTGTCACAATTACAGACTTGTATATACCTAATTTTTTAATTTGTTTTGTTGAGATAGAGTCTAACTGTCCTGGAATTTACTCTGTAGACCAGGCTAGCCTCAAACTCAGCCTCTCTGCCTCCCAAGTGCTGGGACTAAAGTCATGCGGTGCCACCGGCGCCACCTGGTGAGGGGAATCCTTAATAGAATTAACTGATGTGAGAAAACAAACCCTGAATGTAGGAGGCAACAAACATTTCACGGCCTGGGCTCTGGACTGAGTGAGAAGGAGTAAGCTAAGCACTGGAGGGTAGCATTCCTTCCTTGCTTTCTGCTCTTGACTGTAGGTGGACTGTTCCTGCTGCCTTGACGTTCCTGCAGTAATTGGCTGTAACCTAGAACTGGGAGCCAAATTTGCCCTTTCTCCCTTAAATTGCTTTTGTTAGCATATTTTACTAAAGCGACAGGAAGTGGAACTAAACACCAACTGAGTCATTTCCCCAGTCCTATTAGATTTTTAATTAAATGACCATTAAGGCCTATATTTAAGTTCATTGATTGCAAAAGTTAATATAATTACAAAGTTGACCTTATTTTAGAAAATAAATTTCCTAAGGTAAACATTCAGATAACGAAGTTATAGACATTTCTTACTATTTCTACTTCTGGTATAAAATAATTGAGCTACCCACATTAAAGCACTTTTTTTTTTTAAGTTCTAGCACAAAAATGAATATAAGGATTTACAGCCTTGAAAATAAAGCTGAGCTGGAGAGATGACTCAGTTGTAAGAATGTGCACAGATCATAGGAAGGACCTGAGTTTGTTTCTCAAGTGGCTCACAATGCCCTTGACTCCAGCTCCTGAGGATGCCTCTAGCTCCAGGGGCCCAAGGGCATCTGCTCTCATTTGCACAGACACACACCTACACATACCCCACCACTACCATTAAATAAATGTAAATTAGGAAAAATAAAGATAACTACCTTCTTCATGTTCAAAAATATTTAAGCATGAAACTCTTCATTTGTGTAGAAAACAGAGGCACTTCGTTTGCAGTATCGGTACTTAGATCTGCGCAGCTTCCAAATGCAGTACAATCTGCGGCTGAGGTCACAGATGGTCATGAAAATGCGGGAATATCTCTGTAATCTGCACGGTAAGGGAAACCTGAGTGTGTACTGTGTTTTACTGTATATTCCCTCCACTGTTAGGTCACATGTTCCCAAAGTCTGTAATCAATCACTGTGATGACAGACATAGTCTTTTAAAGGTAATAATGTCTATTACAGTACTTAGTATTTCTCACCACTACTGAGGACAGTCTTTGGTTGTTTCTGTCATAAGTGTCCCTCCCCAGCACCCTCTCCTGCATCTCTTGAATTGTGGGGTTGCAGGTGTAGACTAGAGTGCCTAGCCAAGTTTGCCTAATTCTTTATCATTCTCGTACAGCATGGGAAGTCTGACATTTCCCTTGAGTCAAACAGAGCACTGCTTGGTGCTGCTCTCATTTCGTCCTGGCTCTGCCGGCAGGACATTTCTAATGCAGAGCACTGCAGTAGACCAGAATCCATCAGATATCCAGATCACTAACTGCCACAGATGCCACAGATGAACAGAGTTAGTTTGTAAAGCCTTAGCTTTCTTGGGTTTGTGGAAACTAACTTGCATCTGTCTTTCTTACTTCAGACATCTTCCTAATTAAAGGGAGCCTCTGATTTCTATTTCACTATTGACATTGTACTTGGAAAATTCCTAATTATTACTAATTTTTCTCTCTTTTTAGGGTTTGTGGATATAGAAACCCCAACATTGTTTAAGAGGACTCCTGGAGTATGTATATACTTATCATTTTACTATTGATATCCCCTTCCTTATAAAAGCAATCACTTTGCTTTTATATTTACTTGGCCCATTTTTATTTACTTTGTTTACTACCTCAGGGGTCTTATTTAAGAACTGAGAAAATTATGTGAGTCAGCGTTTTGAGTCAGGATGTTTTTATTCTGTATGACTTTTCTGTAAGTTTTCTAGATGCAAACCATTAATGAATGTTTTATTAAAACCTTGTTTATTAAGAGCTGTCTGAACTAGACTGAAGGGATGGGCCAGCAGTGAAAAGCAAGTACTTAAACTCGAGTTCAAGGGGATCAGACACCTTTTTCTGGCCTGTAGACACTGCATTCATACAACACATACCCACATACCAACAGAAACATAAGTAAAATAAAGTCCTTGGCTGGAGAGATAACTCAGCCAATAAAAGCTAAGGCTCACAACTGAAAAGATGAAAATTAAATCTTAAAAAAAAATTGTCTCAACTAAAAAAATACAAAAATGTTAAAGAGGCAATTTCTGTGTGCACTAAAAGCAACTGTTCTGCTCTAATCCCTTCCATTCTAAAAACCTAAACCTGCTCCAAATTCACTTCCACCTTCTCTCTGAATGACTGACAAAGAACTCGTTAACTTATGGTGGCTTCGTTCTCCTTGGGCTCATTTGTCCCTAGCCAGAGCTTTCTAGCCAGCACCTGCTCCAGGAATATCGTTCCTACTGCTGTGTTTACTGAGGCTAGGATTGCCATGGTTTGTAGCTCAAGGGGTGGGGTCGCCACTATGGGAGCCTCATTGCTTATGGCAGGATCCACTCATCTGCTGGGCCAGTTGGCCTTGGTCACCTTGAAGCTGAAGGGCCTTTTGCCTAAGGATAGGTCAATCTCATTCTCTATCAGGGAAGGATCTGTCTCCACTGTGGTTCTCCCTATATATTCTTCTTCCTGCACTTTTTCAGGAAGTCAGCAAAAATGGTTGGCTTGGATTTGATACAAAGAAAAAATGCTATATTAATAAGAAAAAGAACCAGGCGAGGTGATGCATGCCTATAGGACCAGTAATTGGGAAGCTAAGGCAGGAGGATCACAACTTTCAGACCAACTGTGTCTACATAATAAGATCCTGTTAAAAAGAAAACTGAGATTAAAAAAAAAAAGCCCTGATAATTAATAACTCTTTATTCAGTCTGTAGATTTAGACAAAAAAAAAAAAAAAAAAAAAAGCAGTTTAAGGACTACATATACAGCTCAGTAACATAGTGTTTAATGTAGAAAAGCAGTTAAGAATGACCTGCATAGCAAATGATGCACAAAGTTTGTTGTGCTAATAATAAAATTGAGACTGTTTAAACACACTTCATAACTGTTATATACAAGCAGTATTTAAGACGTATTCTAAGAACTACAGAGTTGGCTCAGCAGTTAACTCTTTCAGAGAACTTTATTCTGTTTTCTGATGGCTTCTTCTAGCATGTATGTGTTCCAACCCCCACACACAAACACATAACAAACATGTAAAGCTGGTCTTTGCTGAGCATGGCACATGTCTAAATTCCAGTACTCAAGTAGACAGGGGCAGGTGGATCTCCGTGAGTTTCTGTCCAGCCAGAGCTGTCTCTAAATACATTTTATTGTATGTAAATTATTTTGGGAACTATAAGATGAACAAGAGCTGTAAGTCCCTAGGAACTTTGCTCTGTAAGTTCCTTGGTGTGCTTAAGCATTCAACTTGTACTAGTCACTTATACCTTGAGTTGTTTTGTTGTTAATTTTATTTCAGGTTTTGTTGTTGTTGTTTTATGGAGACAGGGCCTTACTATGTGGGTCAGTGCCATTGAACTTACTATTCCTCTGTGTCAGCCTCCCGAGTGCTGCTAAAATTGCAGGCATTTGCCATACCTGGCTTGGGTTTTTTGTTTGTTTATTTTTCAATAATGTCTCTCTCTCTCTCTCACTCTCTCTCTCTCTCTCTCTCTCTCTCTGTTACCTCTCCCCCCCTCCCTTGAAAAGGGTGCCAAGGAGTTTTTAGTACCATCCAGGGAACCTGGAAAGTTTTATTCTCTGCCTCAAAGTCCTCAGCAATTTAAGCAGCTTCTGATGGTTGGTGGTTTAGACAGGTAAACAGACTCTTGTTTTTTGGTAATGCTATTACTCCTCCAAAAAAGGAAGAGGAAAGACTATGGGGGAGAGAAGGGACCAAACTTACCTGATCCGGGACTGGTGAGATGGGTCAGTGGGTAAATGTTCTTACCACACAAGGCTGGAAATGTGAGTCAATCCCTGAACCTACTTACAGGTCGAAAGAGGAAACTGAACCCACAACGTTGTCCTCTGACTTCCACACATGTACCCTCACACCTGCACATGCCCCCCACCCCCGATAATAATAAAACAATTTTAAAGCTGTCTGATTTGAAGAGGTTACATTTTTATGTGAGTTTTAATATTGCCCATCCCCTAGAAATTATAGAAGTCACTATTTATTTAAGATTTATTAGGCGGCATTAGGCACAAAGCTAGTAGTTCTGACAGGACATTAAAAATAAGGTTCTGCTCTCACGTGAATAAGACTAGTAAAAAAAATGGGATAATAAATAAAAACAACTTTGAAACTAACCAAAATAAACATTGAAAATATATTGAAAATTATAAAATAAATACTGATTGTTTGAAATTATGTTGTTTAGGGAAATATGGTAGTCAGGCCAGAAAAATGTTTTGGGGCTTAAGAGCATGTACTGCTCCTGCAGGGGACCTGAGTGCCGTTCTCAGGACCCAGGGCAGGTACCTCACAACCATCTGTAGCTCCAGTTCCAGGGTGATCTGATACCTTGGGCCTCTGTGGACTTCTGTGTGGACACACACACATACACACAGAATTTTATTACTTTTTTTTTTATGTATGAGTCACTGTCACTGATTTTAGACACAACAGAAGAGGGCATCAGATCCCATTACAGATGGTTGTGAGCCACCATGTGGCTGCTGGGAATTAAATTCAGGGCCTCTAGAAGAGCAGTCAGTGCTCTTAACCACTGAGCCATCTCTCCAGCCCCAATTTCATTAATTTTTAAATTTAGCTTTAAAAAGAAGAGTGTTATTTGCTAGACTTGCAGAGGCAGGGAGAGCTCCATCTCTGAGGGTGAGGGTGAGAGCTAGCATGGATGGCACAGGGAGGCTCAGAGCTCCTCAAGCAGTATTACAGCTTGTGAAAATACATCTTAAAGAAACAGTAAACTGGGTTGCATGCCCATCTAACATGCAAGTATCCAAAGGTGTTACATTTAGAAAGACATCTATAAAATACTCGCCTCTCATGGATCAGCTATATTTCTGATTAGATTTGAGCATAATAAAGTTTCTGAGTCTGGGAAATGGCTTCATAGTAGAATCCTTGCTAAGCATGCACAAGGGCCTGGGTTTGAGCCTTAGCACCACAAATAAACTGAAAAAGTAAAGTTCTCTTAAGGATAGTTATTAATTGCATAGTTTCATAGCCTATACTGCCAACACTTTGGGGAAAACTGTTTAGATCATTTAAAATGAAGACTAGGTTAACTCTAGTTTTCTATTACAGGTATTTTCAGGTCGCCCGGTGTTATCGAGATGAAGGCTCAAGACCAGATAGACAGCCAGAGTTTACTCAGGTATCTGAGTATTACTTTACTAGGCTCTTAAGATTAATGTTACTATAACCCAGGATGTTTCAATACCAGGACAGTAATTTTACACGTTTGTAGAAATGAACATAAGAGGGAGTGGGTGTCTGGGTCTCATCTACAGTGCACTTCACTTTGTTGAGCCTCTCTCAACTCCTTTCCGTCCCCCTGCCTCTGCATGGATCTGCTTTCTCCCATTGCCCTCTTTCCGCTTTTATATCATATGCATCCTACCTTGCTTTTTATGCCTTTCCCTTAAGGTCTCTTCTTTCCCCTCTTACAGTTCCCTGATCTATACCTAAACATGTATATGCACATATAAAAATGAAAATCCAAACCGAGAACGGGGTCCTTAATGGAGGAGTTAGAAAAAGGACTGAAGGACCTGAAGGGGTTTGTAACCCCTTTAAGAACAACAATACCAACCAACCAGAGCTCCCAGAGATTAAAGCACAATCCAAAAAGTACACATGGATGGACCCATGGCTTCATCTGCATATGTAGCAGACGATGGCCTTGTTGGGCATCAGTGGGAAGAGAAGCCATTGGTCCTGCCAAAGCTTGATGCTGCAGTGTAGAGAAATGTCAGGGTGGGTGGTTAGGGGAGCACCCTCATAGAAGCAGGGAGAGGGGTGATGGGATAGGGGATAACATTTGAAATGTAAATAAAATGTATCCAATAAAATCATTTAAAAAAAATTTTTTTTAATCTAGAATCTTCCATATAAGATAAAGCATGGGGTACTTGTCTCTCTGCACCTGGGATACTTCACCGAACATAATTTCCAGTTTCATTTTTTACAAATGTCATAATCTTATTCCTCTTTATAACTCAATAAAATTTCATTGTGTACATATAACACATTTTCTTTATCCATTCATGGATTAATGACTATCTAGGTTGTTTTGTTCCTTAGCTGTTGTGAACGGCACAGCAAAAAAACAGAGATGCATGAGGATCTCTGAGCTAAGACTTGAGCTTTTGATTATTTACCCAAGGGTGACAAAGCCAGATCATATAATAGTTATTTTTAGTTGTTTGAAAAACATTCGTACTGATTTCCATAATCGCCACAGCAGTTTAGATTCTCACCGGCAGTGAACAAAGGTTTCTTGTTTCTCCTGTCTCTGCCAAGCACTTTATTATCATTTGTGTTCTTTTTATTTTTTAAGATTTTCTTTTTCGGGAGTGGGGCAATTTTGTCAAGGTCTGAGTCTGGGTAGCCTTGGCTGGCCTACAAACTACCTAAGTAGACCAGGCTGGCCTCACCCTCATCAAGATCTGCCTCTGTCTCCTGAGTACTAACATTAAAGGTGCCCCACCATGCCCAGCAAGATTTGCTTTTATGTGTGTGAGTATTTTACCTGCAGGTGCATGCCTGCAGCTCCTAGGAGCTCTAGAATTGAAGTGTTAGGTGGGCTGTCTGTCATGTCAGGGCTGGAAGCTGAACCCAGGACCTCTGCAAGAGCAGAAAGTGCTTTTGACCACTGGACATTCCCATCCTTTGTTTTCTTGGCATTCTGCCTGAAGAGAGATGGAATCTCAAAGTAGTTTTAATCTATTCCATTAGTCCTTTTCATAAGAGGTGAATGGTCATCAACTAAAGTGTGCCAGATATCCCCTGTTTATAATATGATAAAGTCCTTAAAACAATCTTATCCATCAAAAATCAGTATTCCAGGGGACAGTGACATGGCTCAGCAGGTAAAGCACTTGCTGCACAAACCTGAAGCTTGAGTTTGAGTCCCAGAACCTATGTGAGGTGAAAAAGAGAACTGACTCCAGTTATTTTTTACCTCCATGTGGGTGCTTTGGAACACTTGTACCCACACCCATATTAAATATTACATGAACAAAATAAAAAATAAAATTAAAGTGAGCATGGTGGGACATGTCTTTAATCCCAACATTCAGAAGGCAGAGGCAGGTGGATATCTGAGTTTAAGGCCACTCGATCTACAAAGCAAGTTTCAGGACAGCCAAGGCTACACAGAGAAACATTGTCTCAAATAGCAAATAAGGAAGCAAACAAAAACAACAAAAAATAAAACTAATAGAAGCATCATTACTCCAAAAACAGACCAGAGTGGGGACTGAAGAGATGGCTCAGCAGTTAAAAGCACTGGCTGGTCTTCCTGGGGGCCTGGAGCCAGGTCCTAGCACCCACATTGCAGCTCACAACCAGCTGTAACTTCAGTCCCAGGACACCAGACTCTGTCTTCTGGCCTTCAGGAGCACCAAGTGTATATGTGAACATGCAGGCAAAGCACTCGTACATACAAAATATTTTTAAAGAAGAACTATGATAACTTTAAAGAAAAATAAGTCTGTATACTGATATTTAATATATCCAAACCCTTATTTGGCTTTGTTAAGGTACCACTAATCAATGTGATTAAATGGCAAAATCACAAGTTTTGAATCATAAAGACCAGGATCAGATGTAGCCTAACTACTTACTGATTGCAGTATGTAAGCAATTCACTTACTTTTCTGAGCCTTCAGCCAGAGATATTTAAAACATAAAAGTTGATATATGTTATAGCAATCATCAACATAAAAGCAAAATATAATAATATTTGTACCCTTAACCATGTATTGTTTCTGGGCAGAGTTATTTATATGGTAACTAAAAGCCAAGAAGTATGCAATGTGACTGTTCATGTTAGTTTCAATATTGTTTTGGTTTCAGATTGACATAGAGATGTCCTTTGTAGACCAGACTGGCATCCAGCGTTTAGTTGAGGGTTTGCTGCAGTATTCCTGGCCTGATGATAAAGACCCTCTAGTGATTCCCTTTCCTTCCATGACTTTTGCTGAGGCACTGGCCACCTATGGAACTGATAAGCCAGATACTCGCTTTGGGATGAAGGTACTTTTTTTCTTGTTTCCAGGACTACTCCCACGTAGTTCAGACATCCTTTCAAGCATTGTGAAGAAATTTACAGGTGCTACATACAGATTGGATATTTTCAGTGTTCCTTTACTGTGTTACTTCAGTTGGTTCCAAATTACCGCAAATGATGATGATGATGATGGCATGTCAGCATTGCACTACTTCTCTCAAGTTCCATTTCTAAAAGCAAGTCATGTGCGTGTGTATTGAGATGGGGGCCCTGAAGCTTGCTGTGCAGCAGAAGCTACCAGCTTCAAACTTGAGATTCTTGTGCCTCAGCCTCACAGGTGATGGGGTTACAAGTGTGTGCAGTCATACTCAGAGCAAGATTAAGGTGTCAGGTGGTGGTAGTTCATGCTTTAGTCCCAGGTCTCAGGAAGCAGAGGCAGTAGATCTCTAAGTTCAAGGCCAGCCTTGTCTACAGAGTGAGTTCCAGAACAGCCAGGACTACACAGAGAAACCATTTCTTGAGAAAACAAAAACAAACCAAACAAAAAGAGAGAAAATTAAGATGCTTGCTTATGTCAAGCCTGACATTTACTTCCCAGAAGAGAGAACTGACTTCTGAAAGCTGCCCCCTGAACACACACACACACACACACACACACTAAATAAATAAATAAATAAATACATGTAAAAAAAATTAAGAGCAAGATTTTTACTCTTTAAAAAAATAAAATCAGGGTTCTACTCTGTAGCCCAGGTGGGCCTAGAACTCACAGCGATTCTTCTGGATTTGCCTGTAAGGCACTGAGAATACTGGCATGAACTACCACACCTACCTCAGTTCTTAGAAATAAAAACTGTCCACACAAGATCATAAGTACATTCCTTTTGTTTTATTTTGTTTTCACTCAGATTTTGGTTTTTGGTTTTTTTGTTTTAATTTTATTTACTTATTATATATAAGCACAATGTAGCTGTCTTCAGACACACCAGAAGAGGGCATCAGATCTCATTACAGATGGTTGTAAGCCACCATGTGGTTGCTGGGATTTGAACTCAGAACCTCGGGAAGAGCAGTCAGAGTGTTTAACCACTGAGCCATCTCTCCAGTCCAGGTTTTTGGTTTTTCAAGGTTTGGGAGTTTTGGTTTTTCTCTGTGTACCCCTGGCTGTGAAAGTCACTCTGTAGATCAGGATGGCCTCAAACTCGAGATCTACCTGCTTCTGCCTCCCAAGTGCTGGGATTAAAGTCATGCACCACCATTATTGTCATTACTATAAGCACATTCTTCTTATATACAACCATTCCTAGTTTGCTTATTTATAATACAGACTACTGGTTGAGGCTGCTTAGAGTCAATCCCGGGTCTATCATAATAGGATCTTAGGCCAATGCTGAACCGGCAGTAACACTGTATGAATACATTTTTTTAAGTGATAAATTACTAAGATGTAGTTCTTTTTTCTTTTTAAAGCAAGCTCCAAAGATCCCCTTGTCTCTGCCTCCCAAAGGTCAGTTTCTAGCATTACATGGGTGCTGGGGATTTGAACTCTGGCCATCTTGCTTTAGCCCACTGAACCACTTCTCCAGCCCTAGTTGTTTCTTTAAAATCCTGTTTCTGGACTGGCAATATGGCTGAGGCGATAAGAGGTGATTGTTGGCAGATCTGATGACCTGACTTTGATTTCAAGGTTCCACGTGGTAGAGTGAGAGAGGAAATGCCCACAAGTTGTCTGTGGTCTGCACACACCTACCTTTTCCTCTACTTCTGTGATGACCTGAGATGAAAGGAGAGAACTCACTTCACCACATGCCCTCTGACCTTCACCAAGCATTATTTCACTCACACACACACACATTAAAGCATACATCCCTCTCACAATAATAAGTATATAAAATTATTTTAAAAATCTTACCTGTGGAATAGAGAAATGACTCAGTGGGTAAGTGTTTGCCATAAGTATAAGGACCTGAGTTTAGGTCCCCAAAATCCATGTTAATGCTGGGTAATCAAGAAACCTGCCTGTAATTCTGGCCCCTAAAGGTGTCTCCCCCAAGGGAGACAGAGCAAGTGGACTAACAGAATTAGCTATGTCAAGAGCTCTGGGTTTGATTGAGAGACCCTGTCTCAATAGATAGAGTGAAAGAGCATCGGAGCAGGATCCCTGACATCAACCTCCAACCTCTATATGTACATGTGCACCCATACATGTGCCTATGTAGATACAACAATGCAACCGTAATACAACACCACATACACATGAAAAATATAAAGCAAAAAAAAGTCTTATTTGTAAAATGTTTTGAAGTGAAGATGACTTTGTCTAGTCATTCCTTTTTGCTTTCCATTTTATAGATTGTGGATATCAGTGATGTGTTCAGAAATACAGAGATCAGATTTCTTCAGGATGCACTAGCTAAGCCCCAAGGAACTGTGAAAGCAATATGTGTTCATGAAGGAGCAGTAAGTGATGCACAATTCTGCTTTTCTCTAGAATGTGTATTCTGGAATAAAATATATTTAATACCGGTACCTGAACATTTGAGAAAGGATAATGTAATAATCTGTTTCTGTCAGGATGGTAGGACATACCTATGATCACAGCACTTGAGAGGCAGAGGCAGGTGAATCTGTGAATTCGAAGCCAGTCTGGTTTACAAGATGAGTTCTAGGCCAGCCAGAGTTAGGTAGTGAGACACTGTCTCCAAAAAAGGTGATTTTTATAGAAAGTCAGTTAGTGTCACTAAAATTATTATATAAAGAATTATAAAACACTTTTTAATTTATTTCTGTTAATTAGACAGAATCACATGTAGCCTGGGCTGACCTTGAACTTATAGTCCTCTTGCCTTAACCTCCCAAGTGCTGACATTATAAGTGTGTGACAACAACCTAGTCCTAAAATTATTGTTTGAATGAGATGCCAGGAATTTGTAAATACTAAGAAATTGACTTTTTTTTTTTTTTACTATGTTATAATTCTAAAATATATCATTCTTGCTGAATAATAATAATATAAATTATAAATAGCAACATATAAATAATAAATATACATGTTAACTTAAAATTTATAACAAAAAAGAAGAAAGTGTGTACCTAAGGAAGACTATACCCATGTGGATACATAGGCAGCAGACTATATTTGTAATGTTGATTAAAAGCTCAGTCTTGCTGGATGTGGTACCCTATGCCTTTAATCAAGGTTAAGGGCAGGCAGCTCACTATGGATTTGAGGTCTACTTATTCAGCGGCAGGTGAGCCTGAGCTACATCTAGTGACCCAGTCTCTAAATAAATAAAAAAATCAATCAAAAATTCAGAATTCAGGTGATTAAGAAAGCATATATTTAAAGAAACTGCAATAATCAAACTCTTGGACCCTCTTGATCGGAAAGTTGCAGAGCCCACCCACCTTTGTCCGTATCCTGCACAGTACATGACAGTCTCTGGTGACCATCTTGGCAGTCTGCAGTGAGACTGTGTAACTGGGAAGCAATGGTCCAGCACAGGCTACAGCATTGCCTTAGAACATGTGTCATTATGAAGTCACATTTTTATTAAATTCCACTCTTCACTGGAAAAAACACAAATATGTTTATATGTTACTAGACATTGTGAACCTGTTCATAAAGCTGGGTGCCATATTCATGGGTCTACTTTGATTTCCTTTCATCAGAAGTACTTAAAGAAGGAAGACATTGAGTTCATTAGAAAGTTTGCAACTCACCATTTCAGCCAGGTAAGAGCAGTGTTTTGTGGGAGTCTATTCTACTATCAATTTCGGAGACTCTAGTATTGGTTTGGTTTTGGTTTTTTCTAGATTTACTTTTGTGTTTTGTGTGTGAGTGTTTTGCCTGCATGTATGTATATATGTATGTATGTATGTATGTATGTATGGATGGATGGATGGATGGATGGATGGATGGATGGATCAAGTGCATGCCTGGTACCCATGGACCCAGAGAGGCACTGGATCCACCAGAACTGGAGTTCATGTGGTTGCAATCTGCCATGTAGGATGATGGGAACACAAGAGCAGCTAGTGAGCTCTAAGGTTTGGGAGTCAGTGTTTCAGATCATATTTTTGCTGCTCATCTAGTTTTACTGAAAGACCAGTGTAGACAGTTGAGTTTACTTCCATACTGTAAGTTCAACCATACTGTTTTTACATCAACAAAAGAACTTTAACCCAGTTTTAAGAATTAAGTAAATGAATAGTGCCTTGGTGGTCAGGGTTTAGCAGTGGCGCGACAACAGTGAAAAGGCTTTATTGGTTCTTCCTTCTACATCTTTTTTACAACCATGAACACCCCTTCCACCAACACATTTTTGTGTTCTGGTCTTAGAGGATAGTATTTCTAAAATGAGGAGCTGGATCGGGAAATTCTTATGTCCCTGAACATGTAAATTGCCTTGGCCATTTTCCCAGAATCTTGGCAGCCAGGCACGATGGCAGACTCCTGTAATCCCAGCATTTACATGGAGGTAGGAGGATCAGGGGTTCAAGGGCAGCTTGGATTTGTTAAGATTCTGCCTCACAGAACACAAACCAAAAAAATAAAATGAAGAGTACTGCGCTTAGTGTCAGCATTTTCTGTGATATGCTTTAGATGAAGTGTCCTGATATAAAGACACTCTGTGCTCATCACAGTGTCATTTATAACAGGAACAGAATGACGACAGGCAGGGATACTTAAGTTTACGGTACAAAGAAATTAATATTTAAGTTTCTTTTGAATTTTAAGGCAGGGTGTAGCCAAAGTGTCCTTGAGTTCTTGACTGTCCAGCCTTCATCTTAAACATTAGGGTTACAGGTGTGCACCATAACACCCAGCTCTCAAAGTCCTTTTTAAATGGACTCAAAGCTTAAAGAGAGATGAAGATATTTCAATAAGAAGGAAACACAAAGGCAGGATGCTGAGGCAGAAACATCACACAGTGAGACCCTATCTCACCTTTTTAATTTTTTAAATTGATTTTCAAGGCAAGGTTTCTCTGTGTAGCTCTGGCTGTCCTGGAACTCCCTCTATAGACTAGGCTGGGCTTGAACTCAGAGAGATCTGCCTGCCTCTGCCTCCCAAGTGCTGGGATTAATGCTGTGTGCCACCACCACTCAGCTCTGTCTCAACCTTCTAAAGAGACTGAGACTGACCAGGGATGATGCTCAGTGGAGAGTGCTTGCTAAACAAGTACAAGGCCCTAGGTTCGATTATCAGTACCGGGTAAAAAGAAAGCGGGAAGGAATGAGTCAGCAAATTTTTAGAAAATGAAACACTGAAAAATTATTCATAAAGTTATATTAAAGAACCATCTTTCCTTTCTATTTTCCTCTATAGAAATAGTCTTTCAGACTGGGCATAATGGCTTACATCTGTACCCCATATTCAGAAAACTAAGACAGATTATTCCATTTTTACAAACATATTTACTTATTGTTATCATATATGTGTGTGTGCATGATGGGATACATGCAGAGGCCATAAGCCTTCACCTGAGAGCCAGCTCACTGGCTCTCATCTCCGTCATTCTTACTCCATTCACTTGCAGTCTGCCAGAAGTAAAAACAAAGCGAAGTTCACAGACGTTTCTTATGGCCTCCTTCAAGTAGGCTAGTGCTCAACCACTGACCAGTTATGTCCTCTGCGCTCCTTTAATTTTTCCTCTTTTTAGACAGGGTCTCATGAAGTTGTATAGGCTGGCCTTGAACTCACTCTGTAACTCAGGCAGGTGTCAGGAAAGTACAAGCCTCCTGTCCTCATGTTGTAATCTTTTGAGTAGCTGAGCCTACAGACCTACACCCCAGGACTAACTTTAAAAAACTGTGTTTTATATCACTGTGAAAGGATTCATGGTGAAAAAGAGAATCATTGACCTGGCTGCTCTTATGTCAACTTGACACAAGCTGTAAGTTATCAGAGAAGGAACCTCGGTTGAGGAAATGCCTCGAGATCCAGCTTTAAGATAATTTTACAATTAATGATCAGTGAGGGAGGGCCCAGCACATTGTGGGTGGGGCCACTTCTGGTCTGGCAGTTTTCATCTCTACAAGAAAGCAGACTGAGCAAGCACCCCTCTGCATCAGCTCCTGCCTCCAGGTTCCTGCCCTATTTTAGTTTGTGTCCTGACCTTCTTCAATGATAACATTGACATGGAATGTAAACTGAATAAACCCTCTCCTCCCCAACTCGAGGTTTGGTCATGGTGTTTCATCACAGTGATAGGAACATGAACTAAGACAGTCATGCAAGTTTTCTTCTGTGAAGAGATGGCTCAGCGGTTAAGAGCACCGACTGCTCTTACAGAGGTCCTGAGTTCAATTTCCAGCAACCACATGGTGGCTCACAACCACCTACAATGTGATCTGATGCCCTCTTCTGGTGTGTCTACACAAAAGAAATAAGTATTAAAAAAAAAAAAAAAAATCTTTGTACCATGAGAAAACAAATCCATCTCACTTTGGAAAAAAATATTAATAAGCCTTTTTCTTTATCCAGGAAGTCCTACCAATATTCCTGAATGCCAGGAAGAACTGGAGTTCACCATTTGCTAAATTCATAATGGAGGAGGAAAGATTGGAATTAGCCAGACTGATGGAGATACAAGAAGACGACATGGTGCTACTGACTGCTGGGGAACATGAGAAAGCAGTAAGTAAATTGTGTAAGCACCTGGGCCTATTGAAAGCTGCCTCTTCTCCACGCTTATCTGCATGTTTAAAATGGACTGTTAGCTTCGTAAAGTAGGGCTGCTCTGCATAAGTCATTATGTAAATGTCTTTCAGTACTTTCTAATGCACTATATAAAAACTAGAGTTGTTTTGTGCACAGTGGTGTGGAACTCAGAAGACCTCTAAGTTTGAGACCAACCTACACTACATAGTGAAATCCTATCTCAATAAAGCCAAAACCAGCAAACCAAAACTAGAGCCTTGGGGCAGTGAGATGATTCAGTGGCAAAAGGCACTTGCTGCCAAATCTCATGGCCTGCATTTGATCCCTGAAAATTGACTTCCAAAAGTTGTCCCATCTCTGTCTCTCTCTCCAACTCTCCCATTTTCTTACACACAAAATGAAAATTTTAAAACTGGAGTCTTTTCATTATTACTAACCTCATTGGTCTTATTTACATCAGAATTGACTCATTAGGAGATCAGTACAGCTATGAAAATAATATTTTGAAGGTTTGGAAAGAAGTTTAGTAGTTACAAACTTTTATACAGAATGCATTCCTTAAACTATGAAGGCACAATTTAAGCACTGAGGGGAGGGCTGCTGGACTGCTGCCCCTCAACTGGTACAGTCAAGGCAGGACTTCCAGTTACAGGTGCTAAGTGCAGCTATGACTGACAGAATCACTTTTGTCAGGGAATAGACAGGAAAGTAGGTGTAGTTTGAAAGGTCCACACAAAATATTACAAGTGAAACATGAATATTAAAACTCATAGGACTGAGCATACCAGCTCATACATACCCGTAATCCCAGCATTCAAGAGAGCTAGAAAGGAGGAGAGGCCACCTAGGTCACATAGCTGAGACCATGTCTTAAGAGAGAATCAGAGAGGGGAAGGAACATAGGTGGAGGGGAAGCAGAAAGGTGCAGAGGTTAAGTGCATAGCTAGTCAGTGAAGAAATAAGATCTAGGCCATTACTATTTCCTAAATTACCATTCTGTGTGTGTGTGTGTGTGTGTGTGTCTGTGTGTGTGGTGTATGTATGGGTGTGTGCACATGTAAGTATGAAGGCCAGAGGTTAATACTGAGTAGTCTCCCTCAGTCTCTACCTTACATTCTAAGGCTGTGTTTCTTACTGTACTGAAGTTCTGATTAGTTAGACTAGCTGTTCAGTGGGTTCCAGGGATCCACTGTCTGCCCCACAACTGCTCCAGTCACAAACACATCTGCCTTTTACATGGGTGCTGGAGAGCTAAGCTTAGGTGCCCATGTTTCCATGACAAGCATTTTACCTCTCAGCCCTCAAAATTCATTCCACCTCTGATAACAGCCAACATTTTCTAAGTACATGTCAGACATTCATTAGATCCTCACCATCACCCTTCAGGAACTAGTGCCCCCATTTTGTGTTGGGTTCTATATCTTATGTACTTGGTCTCACTTAACTTTACGGTTTTATTCCAGATGAAGCCATGTGCACTTGTGGTCCCAGCTTCTCAGGAGGCTGAGGCAGGCTTGAGTCCAATAGTTGAACCTAGAAAATAAAGCAATACTTCATCTCAATTAATAATGAACCAGGTGGTAGTGGAGCATGCCTTCAATCCCAGCACTGGGAGGCAGAGGCAGGTAGATCTCTGAGTTCAAGGCCTACAGAGCAGGTTCCAGGACAGCCAGGACTACACAGAGAAACCTTGCTTTGGGGGGAAAAAAGTAAATTAGTGAGTACATAAATAACTACTCAGTGGAGTAGGTACTTTATCTCCATTTACTTAAGAAATTAGTAAGTCAACAAAGAGGCTCCAAGCTTGGTCTATAAGGCTCTGGAGCTGTTATCCTGGTCACTGGGGTATAAGGTGCTCACACAGGCAGCTCAGGCTGATGGTTGTGTAGTTATCTATCTGGCAATCAGATCATCCTCATCGTCTCCTGAGAAAAAGTGTCTTATCTACTAATTGGCCGGTCTTCAGAATTTAGCCACTCTGACAAGAAGCTAACTTGACGTTTGTATCTTTTGTTCACAGTGTTCTTTGTTGGGGAAGTTACGACTAGAGTGTGCAGACCTCTTGGAAATGAGAGGAATGGTGCTCCGAGACCCAGCATTGTTCTCTTTTCTTTGGGTAGTTGACTTTCCACTCTTCCTTGCCAAGGAAGAGAGTCCCACGGAGCTGGAGTCAGCCCACCACCCATTTACTGCTCCTCATTCTAGTGACATTCACCTCCTCTATACTGAGCCGGAAAAGGTACTGACCTATACTTCCAAATAAAAAGCAAGTATCTAAATAGATACAAAGAACTTCCAGATCTACTCAGGAGAACCAAAGATAAAAACTGAGCCTACTGTTAATAAATTGTGTTCAGGTAGTGTCATGAGCCTGTAGAATTGAAAACCAGGAATTTTCTGTAACATAAAAGTTCTGTGGTCTTGTAGGTTCGTGGCCAACACTATGACTTGGTTTTAAATGGTAATGAGATAGGAGGTGGTTCTGTCCGAATTCATGATGCACAGCTACAGAGGTACATCCTGGAAACATTGCTAAAGGTATGGGATGCCTTCTAACCTTTCCTTTTTTACCCACATCTTTGTTTTATGAAACATTTTAAATAGAGAGCTTAGTAGATACAAAGTGTCAGCTTCTCTTCCTGTTTTATGTGACATTAGGAAGAACAAGTGATAATAATAGTTGCTCATTAATGCTTACTGTGTGCCAGGGGCTGTATGCTACTTAGCCAAATATGGTAGCTCATGCATGTAATTGCAATAGTTAATGAGGACTGCCTTGAGTCCCAGGCCATAGCAAGACCCTGACTAAAAAACAAAAACCCCATATCCACAGATACACTGGCATATTATTTAACCTTCACAGTAATTTTTGTAAGTAGAAACTCATTAATCTCATTTTAAAGATGAGAAACTGAGGCAGCAGGTATATGCCCAAGTCACGAAGCCCAAAGCCATACAATGGTGGCACAAGCCTGAAATCTCACCTTTCAAGAGGCTTAAGTATGGTTATGTATTTGAGTCAAGCTTGGACTAGCAAAACCTTGTCTCCTGTAGTGCAGGAACTGAAGGATGGCTCTTGAGAGAACGAAACTCCTAAATTGTCATTTCCAGTGAGTGATAGCATTAAGAGGAAGAAATATGTAGGCTTTTGCATGCGTTTGGTTTTTGTGTTATTGCTTTATAACTTAGGCTAGGCTGGTACTCAGTATCCTCCTGCCTTCTCCAGAGTGCCGAGATAGAGATACAGGAGTGACTTGTCTTATTCCTTTGAACTTCAGCCCTCTTAAGGTTTTTTGTTTGTTTGTTTTTAGAACAATTAGGTCCTGTCATTTTTTAACCTGAACTTCACTTTCTGCTTGGTACTTATTGTCACATTATGACAGAAGACTTTCCATTTCTGTTTAAATAAATAAAATGTGCTTTGTATTTCAGGAAGATGTGAGATTGCTTTCCCATCTGCTTCAGGCTTTAGACTACGGGGCACCCCCACATGGAGGAATTGCCTTAGGTAAACAATCTGTCTTCTGTGCACTAAAGTCCATTCCATGGCTCAAAATTCAGATTCTCAGTTTAAGGGGAAGGATTGTGAGGCAGAAGCAGGCAGATATCTGTGAATTCAAGACCAGAATGATCAACATAGCAAATTCTACTAGGTCAGCCAAGACTACAGTGAAATCTACATCAGCCCCACCTTTAAGAACAAAACAACAAAAGTGCCTATTTCTCCTGCAGAGAACCGAAAAGGTGGTGGTGGTGATGTTGCTTCTTAAATCGGAGAAAAAAAACTTTAGGGGCCAAAGATATGGCTTAGCAATTAAGAGCACTGGCTGTTTTTCCAGAAAACTTAGGTTCAATTCCCAACATCCATGTGGCAGTTTATAACTCTAATAATTCCAGTTCCAGACAGAGTATTTGACACCTTCACACAGATACATATTCAGGCAAAAAATAAAGCACATAAAGTAGTGATTGTTTTTTTTAAATATTTTCAAAAAAAGAAAAAAGTATACACTCTATTCTGATCAGCTTTTCTTCCCCCCAATTCCTGCCAGATCCTTCCCATCTCCCACCCACCTCCCCACTTCCAGTCCCTTTCTTCTTTCCTTCCCATTCTTAGAAAGAATAGACAAAAAGAAAAATCTGTAAATACATACACACAAAGAACTAACACAAAGTCAGAAACCAATAATATACAAGCAAAAGACCAGCAAGACAAAGACTGCCCCAACAGCAAGTCTATAAAATTACCATTGGGTTCCTTTTATGTTTGCCATCTACTGCTGGGCAAGGGGCCTACCATCAAGTGTGGTTAATATACCCAGAGACTCAATTAGAGAAAACTAATTTTTCCCCTACAAGCGTCAGTTGCAGATAGCTTCCTGGTTTGGGGTAGAAGCTCATGTCCACTTCCCCATTGAGACTATCAGACCTGAATCTGTGCGTGCATGCTGCCACAGTCATTTCTTTTCCTTTAAGATTTATTTTTATTACACTGTAGCTGTCAGACACACCAGAAGAGGGCATCAGATCTCATTACAGATGGTTGTGAGCTGCCATGTGGTTGCTGGGAATTGAACTCAGGACCTCTGGAAGAGCAGTCAGTGAGTGCTCTTAACTGCTGAGCCATCTCTCCAGTCTGCCAGTCATTTCTTATGTGCATCAGATATGACCTGCATTTTAATTGAAACACCCATATCTGGCAGCTCACAATTTTAATTCCAATGCTGTTTAATTCCAGAACTTGTGTGTGAACCTGCAGACACACACATAATAAAAACAGTAGAAATATCTGGAAGAGTTCCAGGCCAGCCTAGATTACATGAAATCCTATCTCAAAAACAAAATTCTCTTCAGGCCTGAGGATGTAGCTCAGTGGTAAAGCACTTGTCTAGACTGCATAAAGCCATGCCCCCCGCCCCAACTTTTTTTTTCCTCTTTTAAAGAAAGACCAGGGCTGGTATGGTGGTGCATGTCTTCCTAGCCTTCAAGCATAGCTCTTAAGTTCGAGGCCAGACAGAGCTACATAGTCTCAAAAAAAAAAAAAAAAAAAGCCCATCAATAAGGGTGATGGTGGCTGAGACAAGTGGATTTCTAAATTCAAGGCCAATCTGGTCTACAGAGTGAGTTCCAGGACACCTAGGACTACACAGAGAAACCCTGTCTTGACAATCCCCCAATAATACATAGCTAAGCAGCTATACATTTCTCATCTTTTTCACTTTGTATTTTTTTTTTTGTATTTTTGTATTTGTATCACAGGGTTAGACAGACTGATATGTCTTGTCACAGGAGCACCCAGCATCAGAGATGTCATAGCTTTCCCTAAATCCTACCGAGGACATGACCTTATGAGCAATGCTCCAGACTCTGTGTCTCCAGAAGAACTGAAGCCTTACCATATCCACGTCTTATGGCCAACAGACTCAGAAGAGGAAAGTGCATCCACACCTTCCAAATACTTGAGCTCTTAATTGACCTGCTACAGACTTTAGAATCAAGTTTCTATGTAGAGACAATCACTACCAAGAAACACAAGCTACACAATTGTGGACATATGTACCATTAGGGCTTTCTGTGGTTGAAAGTTCCGTTGAAGTTTTTCAATTGGAGAATTGTAAAATGAAACAATAAAAAAAAAATCTCTATTGGAGTATTTAGTCTTCCTGTTTTCCAAGCATGTTTCTATACCAGATATGAACAAGAAAGTGCCACTGTAGACTGACTGGCCACTTAATGCAGCAAGGTTCATCTAGCCTCATTAGAACCATAAATTGAGCTTTGTGGTTACCTTTCAGCTAACAATATTTCTAAGCAGCATAGAATTAAAAAAAAAAAAATTACAAGTAGCAAAATTCTATTGTGCTACACCTTGAACATGTTACAACTGCCCCAGCTGCTTATATGTGAATGACACTTGTCCTGGCCATCTTACAAATTCTTGTTGCCTATCATAACACTTGTAAGATACTGTGATTTGAAAAACTACATATATATATATATCAGGGCTGTCATTGTTCTATTGCTGTTGAAGAGACACAACCAAAGCAACTCTCATAAAGCATCTAATTGGGGCTGGCTCAGTTTCAACTAGTTTATATTATCAGCATGGTATGTCCAAACAGACAAGGTACAGAAGCAGCTAAGAGCTCTATATACTGGCCTGCAGGAAGACTGGGCCTGGCACAGGCTTGTTTACTTAAGGTTTTTCAAGCTAAGATTTCTGTGTAGTCCTGAATGTTTCCTGGATGTTCTGACACCCAAATGAGTTTATCAGCACCCACCCCTCAAATCTATTCCTCTGAAAACAAGAAACACCCACTCCAGCCCCCAACAGTCAATGCAGGACTGGGCGCTTCCTGAGGATAGACAAGGCTGTGGGGCCATCCTTACTCCCAACTAGTAGAGGCTCAGTGGCTCTATCCCCATACCAAATGGCCTTAAGAGGCGGTCCTAGTACAAGGGCTCAAAGAGGTTAAGTTCCTACTTAGGTATAAACATTTTCTCATAGGCAGGTTATTTGAGCTCAAGGATATAGACCAGTCCCAACTGGCCAGGGTTGTGCTGCAGATCGGTGTTCTGGAAGGAACCAAGAATCTCTGAAATATGGAAAAACTCCCAGCTGGCCCTGAGCAATCTCAATCTTAGCACTTGGAGATGGGCAGCTGGACTGTATAGATATTCCACCTGAACTCAGACCAAAAAGGCTAACTGGCAGGTTTGACATCTCCCTGTATGCCACCTACAAACTTAGAACCAGTGCCCACAGTCCTACATTGCTACTTCAGGTCTAAACAGCATACTTGCTTCCCTTTGAGGCCATTACACCCAGCATGGTTTCTCATGCCACCCAAACTAGCCTTAAGTAGTTTCAAGAACTAAAAAGTGAGCAGCATGCATAACTTGAGTAGGGCCATTAAGTATACCTTCTAATTAGAAATACTTTGTAAGCTAGGCAAGGTGGCAAACCAGTCTAGCTAGGCAGGGGGACAAAGCTCCCAGTTTAAGCAGTTCTACCTAGAATTTAAAATTATCTTTCACATGTTTCTAACATGCCATTTCCGGACCTTTTAATAAAGGGTTGGTATACCCTCTTCAGCTAACTTTTTGCCTTTAACAAGGCCCTGGACTGCATAACTGATTACATTCAAGCCTTAAAACAGCAGACAAATCACCTGTCAAAATTACAAATACCTACTTCACTCTAGGGTAACTTTGTTAATGTCAGAACAAAATCAAAAAGACCACATTTCCACCCACTACAGTAAATAGATTATTTAACCCAATATTTGATGTGAACTCCCCCACAATATGTATCAGCCAACAAAATACACTTTACTTTGTTATATTAAAGCACTTTAATTGTAAAATTTTTGATAATGTATATGATATATCTTCTATTCAAGCTTTCATCCAGGCACCTGCAATAGAGGTAACAACATGTTAGGCACATTTCTATGATTTTAACTTAATATTAAACTGTTAAGACACAGAACATCAGATCTTTTACTTTCATCAGGTCATCAGTGAGAGAGTTCAAGTTGGGGTGAGATCATCATGTATTCTGGAGTAGGTTCATGGTTAAGCATTTCCAGTTCTCACCTCAAACAGGAGCTCACCAGCCAGCCATGTCCACCTGTCACAGGCGCCCTAAGAAAACAAAAACTTACTAATCTGGCTTAAAATTATAAAAGGTTACAGGTTACTATAGTAACCTCAGAAATGAAGTGGAACGGCTTAAAGGTGATATCACTTTGCATCATTTGGCAGAATCATAACATCACTGGTTACAAGCCACATTATAATCTGTACAAAAACAAGGTGACTTACCTTGAAAATCCAGAAATGAAGGATCTGTTTGAAAATTGAAAAAGTGCATTAGTACAGTTACTTATCTTCATTATATTTTACACTACTTCTTGGGTCTTCAGTTCTGTTCAGTCTATAAACCCCCTCAATTCACTTGCTGCTTGCCAAGAGGCCCGAGACTATATGGTTGCCATCACCATGCCCTAGGAAACTTATCCTTATCAGTCCTACTACTGAGTTAAGTCAGTGGCATGGCACACAAAACCTTAGCATTAGGCTTTGGGCCTCAATCCCTAGGACTCAGCCTCCATTTGTACTTTCCTAATACTGCACAATCATGGAAAACTTTAAAACATTACAGCCAGATACATCAGATAGGAGCGAAAGACATGATTGCTCATCAGCGTTAAGTCTGCTGAACTATGTTATCATCACAGTATCGGCTTGTTTGTAAAGCGTATGTACCTTCAACACATGCACATTTCAAAGAAACTTACCACTATGTTAAGCTTGCCATGTCTTCAGTTAAGGGGACTCATGTGTGATACCTGCAGAAATTATGCTCAGTTTAGAAATAAATGTTTACAAAGTACACTTACTGCTATTCCTAAATACTGTTTCAGCTTAACAATCAATCTTCAGCTGTTATTCAGAGAGATTCCCATCTGTTTAACTTTGTTAGTCATCACTAACAGTACCTTATTCATATAATACCAAGTTTACAATGCTTACCTTTATTCATAACCTTTGTATCTGAAAATAAAAGACAGCACTTATTACTACTGACCGTATGCATGGTCCAAAGTTAAATAAATGTTAATACAGGAAATACTGCCAATGACTTAGAATAATCTTGAATTCAAGGCCCAAGTAGCTTCTTACCCAAGCAAGCCATCCAAATGAAAGCATGCAACCAGAGTAGCTAGAACTAAAAGAAAATACCTCTTACAAATATGCTAAGCACCACTCAACTATTCTTAGCTACCTGCCCCAGGGTTCTTCAGTGTAAAAATTGTCTACAGATTGTTTTCAGCTCAGACATTTGATCAACATCATTACAAAAACCCTGAGTTGTCCAAAATAAACCTATCTAAACATCCAAGACCATGCATGCTAGACTTTGAACTTAAAATCTCTGCATGCCACTTTGTGTTAACCTATACGTATGAACTGTTTCTCAATACTTACTTTTAAAACGGTCCGCCCTATTCAAACACTCCACCTAAAAAGAATTTAAAGTTTAGTGCCGTCAAAAGGTTAAAATTTGTCCCACAAAGAGCCAAGCAAGCCCAACATCAGATAGAGCTAATTAAGATCTTCACATTAGTCAGAATGTGCTTGTCATCATGCAGGCTGAGTTCAAAGGTTATGGCTAGGACACCGAACACGTGGCCACTTTGCAATGCCACATTGACTTGGCCTGTTTAGCTCCATACCTTTAGTTTCACTTACCATTTTCATTTTCTGGTCTCCCATTCCGTCACCTGCAATATCAAACAAACTGACTCAGCAAAACTAGGGCACTAGCTAAGACTTGTATAAAATAACTAGTCCCCAGATAAAACAAGCCCCCACCTCTTCAGCTATAATGTACAAATGCCATCTGGCTTCAGATCTCCCCCCATTCTGATCTTGAATCCTTTTGTTTAACTACACTTGGGGTTAGGGATCTTTAGTTCTCATTTGCCATTGTATATTCCTTGCAATGGGACCATATATGCATACAAAAAACTGCTTACATGGATATCGTCTGGTCATCCATCTTCCTCATCAGTCCTGGGAAGAAAGTGTTTATGTAAGTACTGCTTACAGTGTTAAATAACCCCCAAATCATTATCATGTGCCTCAGTTATAATTAATGGTGGCATAAAGCTTTCGTCACCCCAACTGTCAAGAGTAGCAAATATGATGTCATCATTGTGGCACTGTCCTTTCCACCAAAACTTTCACTAACATTTCAGTACTCACCTTAGTCTTCATCCATCTTTGCCATAAAACTGGAAAAAGAGATGTGAACCATCAGTGCTGCCCTCTGCTGAATCTATAGCTTCCAGCACCCAAATTAAAGCCTCAGAACAGTGTTTTTCAGAAATCCCTTCTGTCCACTACTCTCATACCATCATTGGCTTTATGTTCAATGCTTTTTTGAGATGCCCTACTGACTTACCTGCCTGTGCAATTCCAGAAGTCCCATCCTAAGGGTCCACGTGGCCATTCCTAAAAGGTTTATTTTAATGTTAATAACGGCTTTACTCCCACAAAAACCCATCTTATAACGAACTGTGTTCATATACGCACCATAGAGATGCACATATCCAGAAAATACACCTAAGTCTACCCCAGGTCTTCCCCATGAGGTTCACTTGTTAGTGACTAAGGCCTACTTAATGCCAGTTCCTAGCTAACGCCTTCAACCCCGTGGCTCTCAAGCTACGCAGGGCTCTGCACTCCCCGTACCGTACTTAAGCGCAATAGGCCTCTCCAGGTGACTCAGCATGCTCTGCCATCAGAATTGTTGGTATTCATCAACGAGGTCAGTTGTCCCTACCAACATAACCTTCATCATAGCACGAGCATGCATGCTGAGTCCTTCTTGTAGTGCTTCCTGATTGAAGCCCATCTCTAGTATGCCACAAACACACGTTTGTATCTTAAACCAAGTTCCCTTACTGGCCACGGAATTCCGCCAGCTTACGGTGTTGCATTCCTACGAGGCCTGAACCTATAATATACAAAGACGACCTCTTACCTACTCGACCTCGCCTCACAGCTCCGAAAGACCGATATGGCGGCTGAGTCGAGTATATAAGGTCTTCGTGACGTCAAGACGTACGGCCGCCCGCTGCGTCCCTTTAGACCCCGCCCTTTCCACGCCCCCAGACTCCTCCTCAAGCCCCACCTCCTCACACCCTTACATCCCGGCTGGCCACGCCCCAGAGAGCCTGGAGGGCGGAGTAGAGGCCGGCACGTCAGGCCCGCCCTCTGCCTCAGAGGAGTAAAAGCTGAGGGGAGGGGGCTCCTGCAAGGACAGCGCTGGGGGAGGGGCGGTGTGAGGGTGACTGATTTCCTTCCGGCACGTCGCCCGCTCCGGAGGAGGGGGTGGGGGGTTTCACTTCCGGAACGGTGTTCCGGCCCATTCCGGCCCATTTTCACCCCCGGAGGTAGGTGCTGTTCCTTGACTGGGCTTGGGCCCCGCAACCCTGTCCCATTAGCCCATACCAGCAGCTCCTCGGCCGCGTCTCAGTGGCAGCCAGCTCCTAGGGCACTCCGTCGCCGCCCCCACCTCCCCTCCAAGCACTCCGTGACCTTCCACCCCTTTGGCTCGGAGCTGCGGAGCTCGCGGGCCCGCCCCCTCGGCGAGCCCCTCCCTCAGGACCCCGCGCGGCGGGGACACACCCAGACACACCCCCACCCAGGCAGCCGCCGCCGCCCTCTACCGAGTCCCGGGGCGCCGCCCCCTTCCCCTCCCGCGCCTTACCTGAGCGCCCGCAGCTCCCTTTTAGCCCGCGGGGTTCTGCTCCCCTCTCTTCCTGGCACCTGTGCCACTCCTTGCTCAGCCAGGTCCCCTTTGCCCATGCTTCCTGATACTAATGGAGGCTGCCCCAGTACCTGACTGGCCAACCCCAAGCGTTCCCGATTCTCCCTTTTACAGCTCTCGCCCCTTCAGTGCGGACGCTAGAGAAAGACTTTACTCCAGGGGCTTCCTCACTGGGGAATTGCTGGAAAGAGCAAACAAAAAGGCGCTGGTGTAGGCTCCAAAATAAACATCTGAATTCGTGATGGCATCGACAGAGGCTCTTAATGGATTAAAAGTTTCAAAACAAACAATAACGCTTTGGAAAAAGGTCAGATTGGTTAAAGTTGCTTCCTGAAAGCCGAGTTTGCACTTCCCTGTTTACTCAATAAGTGTGTTGTAAATTCGAGATGATAATGTGAGCTTGTTAGGACAACTTCCTGGTATGCCGTGTAGTCTCATAAATTTAGAGATAAATTGGATGCACAGTGACCTTAAATCAGTAAGTCATTATGGTATTTTCGAACTACCCTCAACTAATTAAGACCAGTTGCAGACCTTTAGTGGGAAGTTTCCTGCTTTACTTTTGTCAGCTGTGGGGAACCAACTTTCTCAGGCAAAATAGCATCACCACTTTGGAATACCTAAGATCAAGTTTGTTGGGGAGAAAAAGATTTACTTAGTTTTTGCTAACTCTGGAAACTAGGCCCCAAGTTCTCTGCATGTTAATTGAATGCTGACAGGGCTGTGGAATGTTTCCTAACCTACAGTTCACCTCAGTCCCTTATTCAAAAAGTGGGAGCTCTAACTGGTAGGCTTAAAAGTATGGGCCAAGTCTGGCATGGTGGTCAAATACCAGCATTATTCACTCTCTGCAGAGGCAGTCAGATCTCTTTGAATTAGAAACCAGATGGTCTACACAGTGAATTCCTGAAATAGCCAGGGCTACATAGACCCTGTCTCAAACAAACACCTGATGTGGTGGCTTAATTCTAACATTCCTGTGGACAGAGGCAGGTAGATCTCTGAGTTCCAGGCTAGCACGGTCTACAGAGCAAGTTAGGGCATCCAGAGCTACACAAAGATTGTCTCGGAAAAAATAGTGGCCATTCATGTACGATGTTAGTCCCTTGATAAACACCTTGTGCCACATGTAAATTAGTCAACCTGTATGTGTTTGATATCCCTTCTTTATAAACTTCTATCTTTGTTATATGGCTTATTAATAAAGTATGGGCATAGCTTGAATTTTTTGCAGTGTAGCAATCCCTTTTTTGTGTGTTAATTATTTTACTGTGCAATCTAAACACCTTGTGCCAGGCTTTCCAGCTTACAATAATCCTAGTACTTAAGAGGTAGGATTAGGAGGTTGAGGCTGGCCTTGTCACTAACAAAACACCTGCTGGCAATTCTGTTTCTACATCCAAACATAAGGAAGATGTTTCTTTGTATATAGAGAATTCCTTTTTTCTTCCTGAGACAAGATTTCACTTAAGTAGCCCAGACTCATGATTCTCCTACCTCATTGTCCTAAGCGCAAAAATTACATATGTGTGTGCCTGGCACTCATGGGGAGATTTTAAATTTGGGGGGGGGGGGTGTTTGAACTAGAAAGCACCAAGGGAGTCAAACTAGTACTAAGACTGTGGTTTGCTCTTTCAGCAGGGTTGAATGTCTGTCTGCCTGTACTTTCAGGCATGACCATGGAGAAAAGTGGGAACATACAATTGGAGATCCCCGACTTCAGCAACTCGGTTCTGAGCCATCTCAACCAGCTACGAATGCAAGGCCGTCTCTGTGATATTGTTGTCAATGTGCAAGGGCAAGCTTTTCGGGCTCACAAAGTAGTACTGGCTGCCAGCTCCCCTTATTTCCGGGATCACATGTCCTTGAATGAAATGAGTACTGTGTCCATTTCTGTCATCAAGAACCCTACTGTTTTTGAACAACTTCTTTCTTTCTGTTATACAGGGCGGATATGCCTGCAACTAGCAGATATCATCAGCTACCTAACAGCTGCAAGTTTTCTGCAGATGCAGCATATTATAGACAAATGTACACAGATCCTAGAGGGCATTCACTTTAAAATTAATGTGGCTGAGGTTGAAGCAGAATTAAGTCAAACAAGGACAAAGCATCAAGAGAGACCTCCAGAGTCTCACAGGGTTACACCAAATCTAAACCGCTCACTCAGTCCACGCCATAACACCTCAAAGGGGAACTGGAGAGGACAAGTCAGTGCCGTGCTGGATATCAGAGATCTCAGTCCTCCTGAGGAGTCCACCAGTCCTCAGATAATTGAACAGAGTTCTGATGGAGAGGGCCGGGAGCCCATTCTTCGAATTAACAGAGCAGGACAGTGGTATGTGGAAACAGGAATAGCAGACCAGGGGCCCCGGAGTGGTGACGAAGTTAGGGTTCTTGGAGCAGTGCACATCAAAACTGAAAATCTGGAAGAGTGGCTTGGGCCAGAGAATCAGCCTTCTGGAGAAGATGGGAGTAGTGCAGAGGAAGTCACAGCCATGGTGATTGACACCACAGGCCATGGTTCTATAGGACAGGAAAGTTACACTCTAGGGTCTTCAGGAGCCAAGGTAGCTCGGCCAACCAGCAGCGAAGTTGACAGGTACGTTTTGTTTCCCCTTTTAAAGCTATTGTATGGGTATCATTAAATGAGCCCTCTGTGTTACAGAGGGCATCTTTCTAACCTGATGTTCTTCATCTTACTTGGGGAGACTGGAAGTATGTCAAAAGACTTGCATTATTTTCAAAGCAGGAGGCTCCTGGTTCTGAAATATTGACAATGTGAGAACTGTGGTAAAATTAGCCACTTCAGTGAGTCAGAATAGCATCTGCAGCCACTCTAGGATAGGTGATTGCCAGGGCTTTCTGCATTCTAGACAGGAAGCTGATTGTCAGGAGTTGGTAACATTGCTTTTTCTCACACAGGTAACCCTTGTGGAGTTTGACTTTTCTTAAAGCACTATGCATTTCTCTTTGCCCTTTCCTACCAAAGTAGAGTTTGGTGCCATCAGTAATTGTTCTTTTCAAATTAGAGTAATTCTAGAGAAAAGCTTTTTGAATGTTTTTCAAGTGTCACCTAGTGATGTTTGAAGTAGCACCTTTGAAACTGCTTCTACCCCAGGCCTGAGAGTCCTCACCCAGTGATGTTACGGCCTGTCGTTCTCACTGTTTTCTTCCTAATATACAAAGTCTGTTAGAGTTCCTTTTGGTGGCTTCCATCTAGTCAACTGAAAGAAAATGTTACTAGTTTAAATTGGTAATATTTTGTGTTCTTTCTTATTTATGTATTGAGAGATTTCTGTAACTCAGGCTGTCCTAGAACTCAGGGCAGTCCTCCTGCCTCAGCCTCTTGAGTACTGGGATTACTGGCATGAGTCACCATGTTTGTATTTTTTTTTTTTGTTGTTATTTTTGGGAGTTTGTTTTTGTTTTTCAAGACAAGGTTTCTTTGTGTGGCCTCTGCTGCCCTGGAACAAGCTAGTCTGGAACTCAACTCACAGAGATCTAATTGCTTCTGCCTCCTGACTGCCAAGACTTAATGGGTTGTGTTAACCATCGCCCAGCTCATGTTTGGTTTTGGGGTTTTTTCAAGATGATCTATAGCTTACTATGTAGCCTAGGCTAACCTCAAACTCAAGCATTCTTCCTGCCTCAGGCTACCAAGCACTTAAGACTTTAGGCTAGCTTGTTCTTTTCTCTACTTAAAATAGATTGAAATGGATAGAAGTACTGAGAGTCAACCCACTGACATGAACATGGTAGAAGGAGAGAATAGACTATTAAGTTATCTCTACACACATATCTCTCATAAATAATAAAATTGACCTAGGGATTAATTAAAACTAACTCCTTTCTTTAGTTTATAGCTGATAATGTAGCCATTTAGGATTTTTTTAGCCACTTGGGTGGTCTTCATTTGAATATTTTCCATCATGTGATCTTGATAGGCTAACTATTCTTTAGCACAGAATATATTCATCCCCGGGATTGGTAGTTATTGTCCTCCTGCATTAGAACTATATTAGGATGTATACCTTAGATACAAAAAAAGCTTTAATATATATGAAATATGAACAAATTACCGTAAGAGAAAGAACAGCCCAAACCCCAGTAGTCACATAAAAGAGCCAGAATTTCCAGGCATCATGGAACATGCTTGGAATCTTAGCACTTGGGAGGTTGAACCAGAGGATTGTTATGAGTTGAGGAACATGTAGCCTTGGAGCCTAGCCTGTGTAGTGAATGCCAGGCCACCCAAGGCTTCCTAGCAAGACCATAGCTCATAAAACAAAACAGAATTACAGTCTTTTCAGTACTTACTAGAGTAGAAAGCTTCACTTTGTCACTTTGAAATATTTGTCTGACTTAGTTCCATTCCTCAGCAATAAGAGTAGAAACAGCATTCAAGTTCTTTGACACTACTTGTCTATTGGTCCCCTTTTATGCTCCTTTTCCAACAGATTTAGTCCCTCCGGCAGTGTTGTTTCCATGACAGAAAGACACAGAGCCAGAAGTGAGTCTCCTGGGAGAATGGATGAGCCTAAGCAACTTAGCTCCCAGGTATGTAGTTTTGGACTTAGGATTGCTGTGTTGGTTGAAGAACTTGTCACTGAATAAATGAATAAAAAAGGATGGAGGAGAAACAAGTGGCCCTATTAAATACTGGATTTGATATATATTACTTTTTTTTTTTAAATCTTACTTGGGAGCACACTAGAATTAGAATTTGAGATATAGAAAAAAAAACTTAACAGTGTGAGGGTGGAACAATGGCTCAACAGTTAGAGCACTTACTGCTTTTTTTGAAAACTCTGGTTTGGTTCCCAATGCACAACCGTCTATAATTCCAGTTCCAAGGGATCCAGTGCCTTCTTCTGACTTCTGCAGACACTAGGCACACACGTGTTTCATATATGTACATGTAGGCAGAGTACTCCTACGCATAAAATTAAGTCTTTTTTTTTTAATGTGGAACTTTTTCCTGATTATAGAGCTATACCTGTAAACCTGAGAGTAAGATTAACTCCAAACATTATAACTTTGTATCATTTAGAACCTGGATTAGAAATAATTTCATTTGGGGAAGGTAGGGAATGTAAGAGTGAGTGATTGTGTGTGTGTGTGTGTGTCTCTGTGTGTGTTTGTTAGCTTATATAATATCTAAACAAATTTTAAAAAGCAAATTGCTTACACATTTCTGTGTATCTTTTATATGAATATATCTTTGTGTGTATGTTTGGGTTTTTTAATAAGTATATAATTTATCGCTTTTTTCTGTGCATTGGTGTTTTGCCTGTTTGTCTGTCTGTGTGACTATGGAGGGTATCAGGTCCCCTGGAACTGGAGTTAGCAGTCATAAGCTGCCATGTAAGTACTGGAAATTAAACCCAGGTTCTCTGGAAGGGCAGCCAGTGCTCTGAACCTGAGCCATCTCTGCAGCTCTGTTTTTTTTTTTTTTTTTTTTTTTTTTTTTTTTTTTTTTTTTTTTCTTATTTGCTTCCTCAGTCATACTACATCATACTACAAAGTTCTAAAGGCTAGATGTGGTGGTGCAAATCTATAATCCCAACATGTGGGAAATAGAGACAGGATTACTGCAGATTTGAAACTAGTCTGGTGCTCACTTTGGCAGCACATATACTAAAATTGGAACAATACAGAGAAACTAGTCTGACCTACTTAATGAATTCCAGGCCAGCCAGGGCTTAGAGGAATACCCCATCTTTAAAAACAAAAGCTCACAAGAATGACGTCTTCTACGTACTGCCCAGCTCTCCTTAGCTAGTATAAGTGGATGGTTGACCTTTTTGTTGTTGTTGTTTTGTCTTTTACAGATCTTAATCATTGAGTATTGATTTTCAAAGCTGTAAACCATTTAGAACACAATAAATTAGACACTTTAATACTGGGAAAGAAAATACAAGTAGCTAAGATTGTATAGCTTGCCAGGTACAATGATAACGCCTACACTGGGGAACAGAGTAGGTGGATGAATCTCTGTTATTTCAAAGCCAACCTGGTCTATGTAGCAAATTCCAGGCCAGTAAAGGCTACATGGTAAGATTCTGTCTTTAAAAAAGAAATAGTTTTTTTAACCTCTATTATAATTTCTTGTTAGCCAAACCACTAGACATTTGTTATGTGTACTGGTATACTAAAGCAGTAAGGTATTGTTACAAATTAAGCTTTTGTTTTGTGGTTTTTATTGTTTTGAGACAGGGTCAGCCCAGGCTGACCTCAAACATGCGCCTTCTGACTTTACCTCCCTAGGGATAGGATTACAGATGTGTTCACTACACCTTGCTATTTTTTTTTTTTTTGTTTGTTTGTTTCATTTTGGTTTTTTGATTAAGGGGTAGAGAAAATGTTAAGAGCTAAGAGGGAAAGTAGTTAGAATGCCTTTTCTCCCCATCTCTCAAATCTGGTATAATAACACACAAAGTTACAACAAATAGGGCAGATCTTAACAGCCTTGTCGATTAATCACACAAACACACAAGAAGAATGTAAGTACTTACAGGCATTTACTAGACTTAGTGTCCACATAATGCAAGTACACTTAAACAGATTTCTGTATTTGTGTGTGAAGGTAATTTTTTTGTGGAGGGTGGTGTACATGTATATATGGCAGGTAGAAGTAAACCTCATGCCTGACAGTGGTGGCACAGGCCTTTAATTCCAGCACTTGGGAACCAGAAGCAGGCTTCTAGTCTTTGAGTTTGAGACCAGCCTGGTCTACAGATCAAGTTCCAGGACAGCCATGGCTACACAGGGAGATCCTGTCTTAGAAATAAAAAAGAAAAACACAGGGAGGAAAGAGAAGTAAACCTCAGATGTTGCATTTTTTACCTTAATTTTTCTTAAGAAGGGGTCTCCAACTGGCCTTACACTCAAAGACTCAACTAGGCTGGCCAGGATCACCGTTTGTCTCTGCCTCCACAGTGCTGGACTTAAAAACTTGGTGTGCCACATGACGCTCCTTTCACAGAGCTTGTGGGGATTAAACACGGTCCGAACGCATGCATGGCATGGCAAGCGCTTTACTGACTGACATCTCCCCGGCTGTGGGTTCTTCTAACTAAGCAGGTTTTAAACTCAGTTTCTATCTTCCCTCCCTTTTCCTCCTCTTCCTTAGGAAGAGAAGGAAGGAAGGGATTCCATTTTGATTATCGGTGTATCTGTGTGATTTTGTACACATGAGCACAAGTGCCTGCAGAGGCTAGAAGTGCCTGTAGTAGTGTGAATGAAAACGGCCCTGTAGGCGCATCTGTCTGAATCTGTGGTTCCTGGTTGTGGATTAAGAGGTATGGCCTTGGTGGAGGAAGTGTGTTAATGAGGGTGGGTGGCCTTTAAAATTTCAAAAGCTAAACCAAGCTGTCTGGCTCTCTGCTTCCTGCGTGAGAATCAGATCAGATGTAAATTCTCAGCTACTACTCTTAACAGCATGTCTGCCTGTCTGCCTCTATAATCCCCACCATGATGATCCTGGACTAGCCTCTGAAATTGTAAGCAAGCCCCTTATTCAGTGCTTTATTGTGTACATTGCCTTGGCCATAGTGATTTGTCACAATAACAACCCTGAGACACTTCTAGGAATTCCAGGGGGTTATGGGTACTGTGAATAGAAGTCAGGTCCTCTAGAAGAGCAACAGATGCTTTTAATTACTGAGCCATACCTCTAGCTCCATCCTCCCCTATGTGAGATAGGAGAGTATGTTATCCAGACTGTTCTTAAACTCTTTGGGTTAAAGATCTGCCTGCCTTAGTCTCCCAAGTGACAGGGACTTCTGTTTTGTACCACTCTGCCAGGATTTGAATATTTTTGTCTTTTACTTTAAGGCTCACAAATGCTGGAATTACAAGAATATAACACCATGCTTGGCTTACATAGTTTTTAGTTGTAATTAGGACAGAGATTGTATTGGAAACACATAAAGATATTTAAGTCAATAAAGAAATAGAATATAAGTAATACTATCTAAGGTTGGTGAAGTAGGTCATCTGGTAAAGGCTTAGCCTGACAACCTAGGACCACATGTGTCTTAGTTAGCATTTTATTGCTGTGAACAGACATCATGATGAATGCAAGTTTTATAAAGGACAACAACATTTAGTTGGGCTGGTTTTCAAGTTCAGGGGTTCAGTCCATTATCATCAAGGTGGAAGCATGGCAGCATCCAAGCAGGCAGGGTTCTGGAGAAGCTGAGAGTTCTACATCTTTATCCAAAGGAAGCCAGGAACAGACTGGACATCTTCAAGAAGCTAGAAGGGTCTCCAAACCTTACCCCACAGTGACACACTTCCTCCAACAAGGCCACACCTTCTGATAGTGCCACTTCCTGGGCTAAGCATATTCAAACCATCATGTCTAGAGGACAAAACTGATTTCCATACACACCACACACATTCTCTCTCTCCTCTCTCTCACTTTTGTGTATGCGTGTGCACACACACACCTAAGAAGTCTGCCTAATAAAGGTGTTGAGAACTGTACTCGGGTCCCCTGGAAGAACAGCAAATGTTGTTAACCACAGAACTATCTTTCTAGCCTTGATTAATGTAATACTAAACAAATAAACAAAAACCTTCAAGAGTACTGTCTAGAAATGATAAGAAAGAATAAATATGTCTACATACTTTAATATGTAAAATTTTATTATGTTAAGTCCATTTACTGGTTATTTTTTGTGCCACAGAAGACCAGAGTAAAGCAAAATTTTGTATAGCTTATTGCAGTTGTTTGTCTTTGTGCATGTGTATGCATGTGGCTATCAGAGGGCAACTTGGAGGAGTTGGTTCTCTTCTTCCATCTTGTGGGTCACTTAGGTTGTCAAGTTTAGAGGCAGGATCTCTACCAGCAGGAACACCTCAGTGTCTAACTTACATTAGTATGAGCCAAAAAGAGGAGAGAAAGAAAACTGATGGATTGAAAATACTGAAACTATAGTTCAGTGATAGAGTACCTGTCTTGAAGACATGAAACCTAAGCTCAATGCCCAGTGCTTCAAAAAAGAATGTATAATAAGGCCTTGGACTTGATCTACATCCCTTTAAATAAACAAACTGACTTTCTTACTGTAAAGGGTGAATCTGGAATAGACTGCCAAAGTTACTTCTTAAAATCTTTTTTTTTCCACCACTGGAAAGTTAAAAATATCTGGCCTAATTTTTCAAGTAAGTTACAATCTTTCTAGCTCAGCTTTCCTACTACTCATCAGCATTCAGTGTCTGTTTTGACTTGTAAACTTCTCAGTGCGCGCTATAACTCCATCAGATTCTTTGTTTTGGGTCTGAGATTCCTCATTCTTTTGAGTCCCTTAAAACTCCATTCCTGTTTTCTCCATCCTAATTAGTCCAGTGTTCTTTGATCTTTTTTTCCCCACACACTGCATTATTTTTCCTCTTTTGTAGGAGAGGAAAAATGGAAGGCAAGCACTGTACGCCAAAGAAAATCTCTAGCATCTTAACTTTTCCTGATTTCTACTAATCACATAAATTCTTACTTAATTGAAGCTTCCTTGAGAGCAGATGTTTCTAACCTTATATGTATCTCTGACGTTGTCTTGTCAGTTTTACTTCTAAGAACAGTAGTGGTTGATTTTGTCATTGCAAATATCACAAACTATAAAAGTTCTATCTACTAAATAGGAGGTTATTTGGTAGCTTTTGAAATCTCCAGTTTAAGGAGAAAGCTAAAATTCTCAGCTTTAAAGATCTTTAAGTAACTGGTTTTTTTTAAAACTCCTTTTCAGTTCTTTGAGTGTCTGGTAGCAATTAAAGATTGAAGTGATGGGGAACTTTCAAGTCTATATCAAGTACATGGGATACTTGTTTTAGAAAGTATAGAAATTTTCAGGTGTGGTAGTTTACCCCTGTAATGCCAGCACTTGGGAAACTGAGGCAGCAGGATCACTTCAAGTTTGAAGCCAGCCTGAGCTATATACAAGTTCTAAAGCTAGGCTGTCATGTATCAAGCTGACAAAAAGTAAAAGAAGTCATTTTGGTGGTGTTTGCTTTTAGTTTAGACCTTCATTTTTTCAGGGAGCCCTGGCCGTAGACCAGAATGGCCTTGAATTTAGAAATCTGCCTGCCTCTGCCTTTCAAGTGCTGGTGAAATAATTCTTAAAATGTTTTGTGAAGCAAGTACTGATTGAGTTCATAGTGTTGCAGTAATTATATGATTCAGTTGTTATCAGCACTATGGTCTCACTCTGTAGATGCCAGATGCCAGTCTAGTGCTGAGCCAAGCAGGATGCTGTCACACCATATGCAAGCAGCCCTCTCTATTCCGCTCCCTTCCCAGGTGGTTTACTCCACCCTCTCTTAACTGCTTCTGTCCCAGGTGGCCAGTGACCACCCCAGCATGTTTTCACACACTGTCCTCCACCACTGGTAAAAATATGACTCCACAATCATTAACTTATCAGACAGGTTTATATGTTAAATTCTCAATTCACAATCCTTCTACACAATAAGCTTACAACCAGTTGACAAAAATATAAGCTGCCCACCTAGATAAGATAAATTGACCCATAGAAATCCTTAGAAATAATCATAACAACCTTATCTATCTAGAGATGCTCTGAGAGAAACAGCCACATCTGCTTCCATGTTTCTTCCCCTTGAATCTCCTTTTCTCCACCTTCTATCTCCTTACCAGAACTCTGTCACCGCCCACTCTCTACTGTCTAATCATGTACCACCTTGACATCAACTACACATAGCTATTTGGCAATGCAGAAATCCTTGAATGTATATATTTTAGGAAATTGCCAAGTGGGATAGAGAAAACCAAGAGGCACCTATTTTATGGCCTTCTTTTATTTTTTAAATTACATTTTTAAAAGTTACATTTGTGTGTGCATGTGCTTGGTTATGTGTGTGTATCACTCTCGTGCATCTTGTGAAGCATAGCCATGGTGTGTATGGAGGTTAAAGGACAACTGGAAGGAGTCAGTTCTCTCCATTCACCATGTGGGTATCAAGGATTGAACTCTGATTGTCAGACTTTTCTTTTGGGGGAGAGCAGTATGTGGTGGTGCCATTGTCTTGAGAACAGGGTCTCTCTATGTGTCCCTGGCTGTCCTAGAACCCCTGAGTGCTGGGATTTAAAGACCATAGTTGACTTTTCAAGTATTTTCATGCACTGAGCCACCTCACCAGCCGTTTTCTGTTTTCAAAGTAAAAAACAACTAAAAGTTAAGGTGCTTCCTTTGTTGTTTGTTCTTCGGTGGCAGCTTTACCAGAGTCATTTTAAATGAGATGAATCACAGTGCATGATTTTTGTAATAATGGTTGAGTGGTTATTAAAATGCATCATTTTCTCTGTGTGCACAGAACTGGTGTGGCATGACTTTCCTCGAAGTTTCGAAGTGTTTTTTAGAAAATTGTATCCTCAAGATTATAAATAAAGCTAAAGTAAACTTGGCACCTAGGGCAGAAAGGAAACTGGATGCAAAATATAAGTACATATATATATACACATATGAGTTTATAATACTTAATATATACGTACAAATACAAGAATTTGTAAGGTTTAACTATCACAAAATGTTACTGAACTAAAGTGCTCAACTGTATCCATTTATTCAGTGCTCAACACAGCCTCTAAAGGAAATGATCTCAAAAACTAAGTACAACTCAAATTTGAATCCAGGGTCCTCTTTAATTGTTATATGATACCATGCATCCATTTCTTCTTTTCCAAAATGGCTGAGTTTGATAATACATGACTGTAGTGCCAGCCACATTGGAGACTAATCAGGAAGCTATCTTAGCAAGGGATGTTTGAAGCTAGCTATGGCAATACAGTGAGAGTCTGTTGCAAAAAAATGACTTTGGGTTTTTGACACAAGGTTTCACTTGTATTCCTGGCTGACATTGAACTTCTGGTGCTCCTCTTTCATCTTCCTCTGTGCTGGAATTATATATTTGAAATGTGAGCTATCATGTCCAGTTCAGATTCTTAAAAATATGTCTCAAGGTGTTACTACCAACATCTAACCTCATGAGAATCCCACAAAGTTGGAACAACATGTGATGACCTTGTGAGGAGCCTCAGAAATTTCTGTAAGTAATCCTAATGGCCTTATACTCACTGGGTAGACAAAGCTGGCCTGGAACTCCAGAACTCAGCCTGCCTCTGCCTCTCAAGTTTTGGGATTAAGGACATGCATCACTATGTCCAGCTTCATTATTTTTCAAATTATACAAGTGTTTCTGGTGGGGAAGTATGTGCACATGATGTCTGTAGAAGCCAAAGGCATCTATCTGGAGCTGCAGGCAGTTGTGAGCAACTAAACATGAGTGCTAGGAACTAAACGCTGGTCATCTGCAAGAGCTATGCACACACATAATGACTGGGCCATGTTCTTATCCTTCCAGTTGTCAGATGGAAAAGCTCCATGTCTTCAGCCAACTTACTTTCAAGTCACTTAAAGCTTTTTAGTATTTAGGGGATGGTGAGGTAGCTCAGTGGCTGAAAGCACTGGCTGCTCTTCCAGAGGACCCAGGTTCAATTTCTAGCAACCACATGGAGCTCACAACTGTCACCCACTTCTGGTCTTCAAGAGCACTAGGCACACATGATGCATAGACATAGATGCAGGCAGAGCACCCATATACATAAAATAATAAAATTTAAAGAATTTTTTAGTTTTTATGAAATGATAATGATGTGCTGGTTATTGCTTATGAAATATATATTGCATAAATATTTATGTTGTATATTTATATATATATAACTTATAAAGCTTGCTATTGCTGATTAACATGGCAATAATAGTATCATAAATGAAATTTTATTATATTTGCCTTTATTCCATACTTTCATATTTAGTACACATAAGCCACATTTGAATTTTTGTTTTAATTAGTTAAAAGCAATTGAAATTAAAATTTTCCTTCAGTTGTATTAGGTATATGACAAATGCTAACCATGTGATTACTACATTAAATAGTTCAAATTATAGAACATTTTCATCACAGAAAGTTCTATATATTTTATAGTCAGTTGTCTAGAATATAGTTGTGAGGATAGAATCAAGGAATAGTATTGTGGCTCGTGTTCTCCTGGTACTGTGAAATGGTACTAAAGTAGAGAGTTTGGGTTTGGGTTTTGGTTTTATGAGGCATGTCTCATGTAGTCCAGGCTGGGCTTCATCTGCCTATGTAGCCAAAGGTAATCTTGAACTAATTCTGGTGTTTTTACCTCCCCAAGTATAGCAGAGGCTTAATAAGTATTCAGCCAGAACTTTGTGTTATACTTTTTATAGCAATGAAATAATAACTCAGAATTCTTTTTACATTATTATGTTAATAGCTTTATGTTTAATAGTATTAACTTCCCTCTTGGCTCTCCATTACAAGTAAGCAAATATGGGCTAGGAATGTTAACTAAGGCTCAGAGCTTTTGCCTAGCTTGCACAAGGCCCTTGTCTGTGTTCTATTCCTTACATCACACAGACACAGAAACATAAACTTCTTAGTAATAGGCACAGTAGATTGGGTTGCTTTTCACGTCTATGCTTAACATCATATAATACTCACTTACTTCTTCTGACCCAGGTAGAAGAGTCAGCAATGATGGGAGTAAGCGCGTATGTGGAATATCTCCGAGAACAAGAAGTGTCTGAACGATGGTTCCGGTATAATCCCCGCCTCACCTGCATCTACTGTGCCAAATCTTTCAACCAAAAGGGAAGTTTGGACCGCCACATGCGCCTGCATATGGGAATCACTCCATTTGTCTGCCGTATGTGTGGGAAAAAGTACACCCGGAAAGATCAGCTGGAATATCACATCCGCAAGCACACAGGCAACAAGCCCTTTCACTGTCATGTTTGTGGCAAAAGTTTTCCCTTCCAGGCCATTTTGAATCAGCACTTTCGGAAAAACCACCCTGGTTGTATACCCCTGGAAGGACCTCATAGCATTTCTCCTGAGACTACTGTCACATCTCGGCAAGCTGAAGAAGGGTCACCTTTGCACGAAGAAACAGTTGCTCCTGGAGAATCTGCCCAGGGCTCAGTTTCTACTACTGGGCCAGATTGAAACATCGAGGGGGAAGGGGCAGACCCTCCTCCCCTTTGAGCCGTAGCCAGCCCTTATCAGGACCAAGGGTTGGTACGTAGATTCATAAAATGCCACGTCACTCACCTAGAAGATGTTCCCATGGTTTTGCCAAATTAGAAGACCAACACTTGGGAAGCACTAAAGGCTCTCCTCATTACCACCTCACACTTTGGAAAATAATCAAGCAAATCAGCTTCTAATTCAGGGATCAACAGCCTTGGTTTGTTAACTTTATATGAAAAAAATGTTTTTAAACAAACTGATCAATGAATAGTCATTTATCTACCAATCATGATTGAACACCATACTTAGGTCCATATCATCTTAATGGGTGAAGTCCCAGATCTAAAAAAAAAAGCAGCAGGAGCTTTGGCCAACTGAAGCAGCCTGTCAGAAGAGGGGAAGGTAGTCACAACGGTGAGAAAGGAGAATCTTTCTTTCCTCTTCCCTGCCAGAGCATGCATTTCCATGTTTAAGGGGGAAAAAAATGAATACTGGTTGGTTCTTAACAGTCTAGAAGGTTAGATTGATTTTACCCTGGTGAGGCATCTAATACTTTTGCCTAGTTGTTTCATGTGATCATGAGGGTAGCTCAATACTGGCTACCTTGGAGCAGTATTGCAGCAGGCAAAATCACCTGAAGCTCTTGGGGCATGGAGAAGTAAAATGAGCCTCTAAGTGTTTATAGTAAGCACTCATAAGAGAGCTTGAGAAAGAGGAGCAGGGGAGGAAGGACTTCTATGCTTTGCAGATACTGCACAGCACGGGGCTGAACTGCAACTTCCTGATTGGTGTTTGTAAACCCATAGCGCTTGCATATATCCTTGGGTGTTACAAAAATGTTTCTAGTTATGTGATATAACTTGTTAGGCTGACTACCAAAAGTTCATCCTCTTGAACTCCTAGTTTCATATAACAGCAATATTATACATCAAAAATGTCACTTTCCAGTGAAATGAGCCTGGATTGTATTTTTAAGTCCACAGGTCTCCACATTTGATAACTTTTATATGAGATTTTTAAACAGTTTTTTTCTGCAATGCTATAGTTGAAAGAGATTCAACACTATTGTTCTTATTGCAACCACAGTTTCATTTCTTTCAACATGTTTTATACTTCATATTTTCAGTCCAATGAAGAACCTCACCTAAGTCTATGTCTTGGGTCTGCAAATCTATATATAATTCATAAACCAATTAGCAAATTGCTGGTGACTCCAAGAGCTTTGTTTTTTGTTTTTTGTTTTTTTAAATAATACACTACAGGGCACTTCACCTGCAAGAAAATATCATGCACAATCACATTGCAATAAAGGATCAACGGATCAGTTCTTATCAGGTGTGGCTACACTATCATTCCTAAGATTATTTTAAACTCCAAGGGGCTTTTTTAGTGATCTTGAGTTTTTCTGAGATTCTTAATCCAGCTCTGAAAGAATTTCCCAACACACAGAGCTTTCTACACCCGTCTTGCATGCAGAGAGAGAAAGGAGGGAGTTAAATGATACAGGCAATAGGTGCCTGCACTCTACTGTGCAAATACAAGTCTCTAGCTTGAGTGATTTAAAGAGAATATTTAGATGTGTAATTGTTTTGATACAGGGATGTGGATGATTCTAAGACATTTGGGAGATGGGCTGGTCCTACCTGCATTTGTGAGCCATTTCTGAGAATGTGAAGCTTGTGTGCTCCTTCCTTGTGAGCACTCTGGTATGAGGAAAGGTGGGGGAAATCCATTTTTAATAAGAAACTGGAATGCAAAGGGTGGCTTTGAACAATCTGAGAATTGGATATACTGTATCACTAGAGAAAGGTTTTCACTTCTGAAGAAGTAGAAATTCATCTTTTAAAGGAGTATTTGGTACTCCATTTGAAGAGCCTGCCCTTAGTGTCTTATCTCTGATAATTCAGGTAGGCTTCTTGCTAGTCAGGCAACAGCATGATAAAGTGAAAACTGTCTCCTAGGGCCACCTTAGGGATTACTGTACTCTGGGCCATAAAAACAGAACTGAAGCTCTAGGGAAACTTTTTAGCTTGGACTCGAGACCTTCAGTGGACAGATCTTGTCATTACTGATAGGTAGCTGGGAAGCACAGAAGATGCTGCTTCAGATGGATCTCTTTTTAAGCCAACCAAAAATAGGTCAAGTTTATCCTACTTTTGAAAAGTTAAGTTGTATACTGAAAAGTTATTTTTTTGTTTTTGCATTAGTAGCATTTTAGGTTATATGTGAGAAAATTGAGCTTTTAACTATTACCAAATTATAATGGTGAAGTACAGTAATTTCTGTAAAAAGAAACTTGGGAGCACTTATCAACACTCCATCCAAGGTCAGGCACATGCATCTTGAATGGGGTAGAGACTGTCGAATTCGTGTGGAAATGTGAAGCATGCTTGGTGGGTCCCCTTCCATTCTCACTCATTTCTATTAGGATTTGACTGTACTGATACTGTGAACAGAGTGCTTCCGGTCCTAGGACCACATCAGCACAATCTTCTTTGCTGGTTCTCTCCTCTGATTGGCCTAGTCAGAACCATGAAATTCATGAGACTTCTAGCCAGGCTACCTTTGAAATGAATTAAAGTTTGCAAAAATAATCTTGTGTTTTAGTTAGAAGTGATACCATTCTAAATATCCAGGATTCCTATCCAGATTCACTGTGACACTGTCCTACTTCTTTGCTAACATCACTGTAGGATCATAAGGGTTAGTAGTATACTATGTATATTAACGAACATTGGTGTGTACAAGGAGTATGTTTATTAAGGGTATACTAAATGGACTTTAGCTAATGCCGAAACTTACTACCAAATCTTGACTTGCACACGTCACCTTGTGAGGGGAACTACATTAGCAGTGAGAGCTGAGTGATCGGTGGGTAACTCAATGCCATGAAATTGCAGTACCAGAACTGTTACCCTTCAGTAGCACTTAGCAGTAGAAGAGCTATCCAGTATTCTGAGCAAAAGCAGAGAGTTGGTTACATGTGTATCTGTTTTCACTATTCTCTCTGAATTCTGATACTGGTATAAACTCTGGCATTCACATTGCAGTATCACTGTATTTACACAGAAAGGCTCTTCCTAATGAATTCTTCTCTGTTTTACTCAGAACCATAATTACCTCTAAACTGAGTTGGGTTTTATTTTATATAAATTCCAAGCAACTCCATAGTTTGGGGTTTTTGTTTTGTTTTGTATTGGGATATTTGAGACAGGGTCTTGCTGTATATATATAAAAGCCCCTTGCCATCCTGGTCCTCACTATATAGCCCAGTAGGGCTTTGCCCTCGTAAATACTGAGATTTCAGGACTGTACCACCCCAACTCTCATCTTGACTACATAAAACTGAATAAGTCTGTAAAGTTCAAAAAAGAAAGAAAGCAATTAAGCAAAGTTTTCTTGTATTTTTGCTTTTTTGTTTGTTTCCAGTTCCCTTCCCATCAGTGAAAGTTTTCCAAAGATGGTATGAAGTAAACGTAGACTGTCCATCTTCTTCATTGTGGAAATCCAGCTTCCACTGGATTTGTCTGGTGGAAGAGTAACATTTGCAACTTCATTTTTAACAGTTAAGTAGTCCTTTGTACAAGAAATAGCTTTAACATAGTCTCACTACTAACTCACACTAGTTTGTTTTTTTTTTTAACCTGTATAAATAACTTTTTAGAAGCAGTGGAAAATGGAAAAACTTTAATTGTAATAGAAAAGCACTTAATCAGAAAGATTTGAAATTCTGGAACATACGTAAGTAGGTGTAATTACTTTTCTCTCCTGAACATGCTCTTTTTCTTGTTTTATTTGTGTACTTATTTATTCAAGGAATATTGACTGAGTCATCACTGAGCAGTCTTTGGAAGTGGAGCTTTTTACATGGACCACAGTGGAAAAGAATTTAAGATACTAAAATATTTCCATATCTGATAGTTAAAAAAAGAGCAGCAAGTGGTTGCCAGGTAAACCACTGAGTTTGAGTGTCACTCTCAGCAGAGTTAGAGCAGGACTCAGCAAACCATGGCCTTTAAGTGAAAAACAAAGGCACCTGCTTATATGAACAAATGTATATGCAAACACCTGTGGACTTGGATATTGTTTATGGTTTCTTTATACTATAATGAAAGTGGAGTTCGTGGCCAACAAAGCTAAAAGTATTCCACTTCTAGAAGGTGTCAGAACAGGTTTGCCATCTTCTGGCTTTCTTTCAAAGATTAACTACAAATTATTTCTCCTGACATTTTGCCTTTAGCATAGTTTGGTAGAAGCTTTAATTTCAGTCTTATCTGCATCTGGTACTCAAGAGTGTGTCATTCTTTTTTCTAGATCCCTATAAGCCAGAAGGAAGCAGGGTTATGATTTGTTATTGTCCAAAAGGTTTAAGTAGATTAAGTTTAGAACAGTTGTTTGTAACAGGATATTTCTTATTTTAAAATTTTTCCACTTATAACAGTGTAGGGCTAAATGGTTACCCTGTTCAATGCTTCATGTTTGTATAAGTAAGTTTTGCCATTTTTTTGATCTTGCTTTAACTGATCTGCATAATTTAACCTCTCTAGAATTAAAGGACAATTTCTGTTACAGATAGGTATTACTGGTTGTGGTAGTTCTTGCCTGTAATCCCAGAACTTGGGAGGGAAGATGAAGGTGAGGATCAGGAGTTCAATGTTATCCCTGGCTACATAGAGGGTAGCCAGGGCCATGTGAGACTCTGTCTCATAAAAAGCAAAACAAAGGGTGTTTTGATCATATCAGATGTACTGTTTATCTAGATTAGACACCCATACTTTTCCCTTCATTTTACTTTTCTTAAGCAAATTCACTCTGTCCTCTTGTGGACTAATAAAATGTTCAAAATCTTTCTTTTTTTTCTAGATGTTTTAAAACACAGTAAAACATCAGAATGTCACATTTTTCTTAGGCCCATTCTTGCATATCTGATATTGTCTAACTTGTTAAAATATATATTTGGGATCATTATATATTTTCTTTGTGAACATTCATTGTTAGTGTTATATAAGATGCAGAGAAATGTAAAATTTTAACTGTGGTCATAGAAATGCTTGCAAGAGGAAAATATGACTTTTTCCCATTTGGAAATAAGACAAGGGCTTCAGAGTTCTATTTGGGCAGTTTTCTAGGGTGTACTAATTCAGTATGGTGAGTTTGAGGTGTTGTTTAGCTACCATTGTAGCTAAAAGTAGGATAAGTCATTAGTCTCCATGCACAACATGTCTTTAGTTCTTTTGGTTTGGTTTGGTTGTTTCATTTTGTGACAGGGTCTCTCTCACTCTGTTTATCTCTGGCTAGCCTGAAACTTCCACTGTAGGCCAGAGTGGCCTGGAACTCACAGAGATCTTTCTGCCTCCCGAGTGCTGGGACTAAAGGCATGTGTCACCATGATTGGCCACCTCTTTGTTCTTAAAGTTGCCTTCTAGTAAGAGATTACTCTGTGATATAGTAGCCTCTAAAGAATAGATGATCCTCATTGTAAAGTTTCAGACTATTCGTCTTAAGTTAAATCTACCTTCTTGCAGAGCACATTAAACTTAGTAATAATGGATTTTCTGATTGATCTGAGATATGTTACTTGGAAAAAACTTGCTGCAGATAACTGAAGATCCAACTATACTCTCTGAGGTCTTGCTAATAGATGTCATTTAAATAAGAATTGATTGAAAGCATTGACATTGCCAAGCATTACAACTAATCCTCAGCATTTTTGCTTCTTTGCTTTCCAGTATTTTCCTGGTGTTTAGATCAGGATTTTTAAATGGTGCTTTTCCCCAGGCTGGTGTTTTTACTTAGATAGTAAGTAGACTTTCTTCCTCAGGACAGTCCAAAGTTAAGTAGTATAAGTATGTTGGAACAACTGAGCTTGTTACATTACAAATTATTGCTAGGGACAGTGACCCTAGAGATGTCTGTGCAGATCATCTACTTTTGTTGTGTTGAAAGATCATTTTTTTCCTCAAAGACACATACACAACAATTCTGGAAAGACAAATATCTGAAATCCACATTATCTTTACAGAGGGTATAAAAATAACTTGTTATAAATAATTTCAAATTTCACATCATTCCTTTATGTGTCAAAAATATTTAACTTAACGCAGTTAAAAGAAGCCCAGTAGTTGAACTAGTAGAAGCTTTAAACAGCAGAGCTAATTTACAGAGGCAGAGTAGGGGGCATTTCTAATCCCTGCTATTTTGTATCTCCTCAGTAGGTCCTGTGGAAGCACCCCAGGTGACCAACACTATAATTTAATGCCCTGATTCTTAGGATGTGGACTATTCTATAATGCCAGGAGTGTCTCGTGGAAACTTGCAGTTACTTGTCTTCACTGGTCTGTAGGACACTATGTTCCTTTAAAGAAATGTTAAATACTTTTTGATGCCAGTCAACATGCTTGGAATTTTTCAAAGAAAATAAGCTTTAATTAGTTGTAGTTTACCCATTCTTTTGTTTTGTCTTGGTTTTCTCTCTAGGTAGCTCTGCTTGTCCTGGAACTCACTACATATAACAAGCCGGAACTGACAAGTTCTGCCTGCCTTTGCCTCCTGAGTTTGGGATTAAGCTCAGCTCTACCATGCCTAACAGGGCTTCCCATTCTTGAGAGCCAAGTAGGTTTTACTTGGTGGGAGTCTGATACATGAATTTTTAGAAGGCTTGCACTTTTTAGTATAGACAAGTTCTAAAAAACAAAGTCCTTAACTGTCCTCTGCTCTGCTAGCATAACTACAGTTATGTCGGTACATTCCTTAGATAATAGGAATACTAAAAACAGTCAACTTTTTTGAATGTTTATGTACAAGACACAGTTGTATTAATTTATCTGGTCCTCGTGTCAGTCTGTTTTGATTATTGTTATCTTCATCTTAGAATGACACACTTGGTCTTTCCATAGGCAGTCTAACACCTGATACTTGGAACAGCCTTTAGTGCCTTTAGTACGTACAGTTATGGCACATTTCATAGATGAAAACACTGATGCGCCTAAAGGTACATAAGCTGAAGATCTGATACTTATCAATCCAATTCCAAAGTCCAGACTACCTCCACTATAGCGCATTTACTTCCTGTACAGTACCTACTAATGTTCCTACTTTTAGTGAACTTGTAACCAAAAGTAAGGGCTAGAGAGATAGCTCAATGGTTAAGAGCACTGGCTGTTGCTGAGGACCTGAGTTTGGTTCCTAGCATCCACATGACAGGTCATAACTATCTTGTTATTCCTGTCCCATGGAATCCAAAACCCTCTTCAGGTACCAGGCATTTGTACTGTGTAAAGACACATTCAGGCAAAACATCCATAGATATATAAATAAGTAAAATTTTGTCTATTATTAGCAGATTCCTTCAAAGGTTGGTGCAATTGCTCTCTGCAGATTTAAATAGGAATATTGCCACTTATTCAAAAGAATTGCCCAATTTGGTAGGCCTAATTGTGAGTAAGTTGAGTGATTTACTGTTTAAAAATGAAACTGTTTTCTGGTTACTTATTGCTGTATAACAAACTACTCTGAAATTTAGAGGGACTTACAAAATCTTGACTTTGTAACAAGTTAGAAGTTAAGGAAGGAGAAGGTGGTTGAACTGGTCTAAAAGGTTCAAGATTATGTCATGCGTGCTTGGTGTATGGAGACCTGAAAAGCTGGGCCTAGCCTTCTCATGGAGTTTCAGGGATTTTTCATGGTAGTTGGACTTCTTTTTGTTTGTTTTTGTTTTTCTAGTTTCTCTATGTAGCCCTGGCTGTTCTAGAACTCAGTCTGTAGACTAATCTGGCCTCCCAAATTCTGTGATTAAAGATGTAGGCCACCACCACACAGCAGGTAGTTGGAATTTTAACATGGCAACCCAGGCTGGGCAAAAAAACGCCAGTCGTCTTTAAAAAAAAAAAGATTTATTTATTTTATGTATGAATGTATGAGTACAGTGTAGCTGTCTTCAGACACACCAGAAGAGGGCATCAGATCCCATTACAGATGGTTGTGAGACATCATGTGGTTGCTGGGAATTGTACTCAGGACCTCTGAAAGAGCAGTCAGTGCTCTTAACCACTGAGCCATCTCTCCAGCCCTGATGCCAGCCTTCTTAAAGGCCAGGCCCACAGTCATCATGGAGTAACTGCCATACTTCAGTAAATGGTGACCCCAGATATTAGGGGAAAGGAAATACCCTAAACTTTATGAAAGACAAGCAGAGATTTGAGACCATGTTGAATTGTTTACAGGTAATGTGCTTTTCTTTTTTTCTAAACCTTTTGCAGTCCGTTATTAATACCATTGAAGCCATTTGTTACGTCTCCATGTGACAGTAAAAGATCTAGAAGAAGAATGAGACAAATACTTGAGGCTCATTTTATTAGTTATTAGTCTTTCAAGTTCCACATTTAAAGCAGTTGTTTCTTTTCCACTCTATACTTTGTTATGGGATTTTGCTGTGGTTGCTCTGAAGCCAAAATAGCTATGCATGCTGAGCCAAAAACACTCCCTAGGAAATAAAAGAGTTATTATTGTTTGAGATTTTGATTTATTGGAGATAGCTAGCTGTATTGAGTTTATAAATAGGCGGGAAGTTTCTGTGATATGAAAATATATGGCTACTGAGTCATTTCAGGAATTCTTCTTGTGCGGCTTGCTATCCTGTCCTTGTTGTACTGTTGTCTCATACATGCCAGGCAAGTGCTGTAACCACAGAGCGACATCTCCAGCTCAGCAGTCAGTGTGCCTACCCCATCTCTGTCTCTACCACTTCTCCTCTCATAGTTTTATGCTAAGGATAAATTGGCTGATCCTGTTCTCACTTCTTTTCTTACAGCAAAATCAGTTTCCCAATTTTGTGTATTAGCTTCTCGAATTCAGTCACAAATTATTGATTTTTTTTTTTTTTTTTTTTTTTTTTGTGAGGATGGAGCTGTCAGACTTACAATGCTTTACTTAAATAAACCTTTGCTGACTTAAGATAATTAGACTGGAAAACTTAAATTAATCCTCCTTTGAGGAGAAGATAATGGTAGAGAATTAATTGTACTCTACTAAGTATTCCCAAATCAGTACACTTCTAAGAGAAAAAGATTTGAGATAGCAAGTGAGTAGCTATCTTCCCAGAGAAGTTTCTGGCCCATCATTCCCATTTCTCATGCCCTTCAGTGAGCTCTGCTGCTAAATGAGGCCTAGGAAATAGAGGAGGACTAGAAGCCAATGGCTTAATTTAGGACTCTATACAATGCTAGGACCTGGGGGTGGGATGGGGAGAGTGTAGTTAGATATCCATGGATATAGTGAAGATTAATTAGGTTTTATCGTGTAAAGAAGGGAGGATGTTTTTAATGAATAAAAAGAATAAATGTTAATTTTAAACTTTTTAAAATACTCATTTTCACCCAGTTACCTCTGTCTTTCTTGACAGAGAAATTTTGAAATTATAGTCCCAGGAAATGACGATTTACTGTGATAACCTATGTCATAACTGGCTCGTATTCACTGAGAACTTCTCTGGAACTTCTGTGGTCTTAAGTCTGTGGTTATTGGACAGTTACATAGAGAGCAAGATGAGCAAAGGGGTCTACAGATTGACAATCACAGCAGCCAGAGTAGCCACTTCCTGAGGGGTTAGAGCTCTGTAGCCTCTTCTTGAAACAGATGCTGGTGACATTTGAGAATGACGTGTTTCCTATAAGTTATAGAAACCCAACTGTAGTGGTTAAGAACCACTTGAATCAGAGATGCTGTGCAGGGAGCAAAGCTTAAATGTGTTTCCTCTGTAAGCCAAATTACTAAAGAGGTCACAGAAAAAGTGTACCGAAAGTCACCTCTGAAATGCTCTCAGGTGGCAGACATATTTAGAATTTATATGGAGTTTCTAATATTTTTACAAAAATTACTTTAAATCTGGTAATAAGTTTTGTTATTGTTTTTTAATGAGCCTGTTTTCTTTTTGGAAAACTGGCTCAATAAAAATATCACTAAATAATTCAATTGTATATGCATGTGCATTAAACACAGAATGGTATACTGAAGATAGTTCATGCAAATAATTTTATGGGAAGTTTAGCTATTTTCTTAATGTCTTTCATAATGTATGTTTATAAATATATTTACTCACCCACCATGATCTTGGTAGCATAGGAGCATTTTGTTAGCTGTACTGTACTAAAAAATGAGAGCTTTTGTTAACTTTGTATTTGGACTGAAAAAAATTATTTCTTGCACTTTCTATTTATAAAGATGTTATAACACATCTAACAGTGCATTTTTTAAGAGCCAGCAGATAAAAGTATTAAAATGAAATATATGCTTAAAGCCCTGGCAAAAGGAAAAAAAATATGCTGATAGCTACCTGAGAAAGACTAGGGATCAGTACACAGCAAATAGCCTGACTATAGTGATCTGTTGAACAGCTGTGGCTGTGAATCGCAGTATTGCTGTGAGCTGTGGGGTGTTTGTGTGTGTGTAAGGAAAGGGTGTTTATTGAAAGCAGATAAGTCTGTAGAATATCCTACCTCCCACTAATTACTGAGCATAGTCAAGATTTCCCGTAGCCCTGGCACAGGAGCTTGATTCCTCAGCCAATCTACCCCATCCTTTTCTATATACATTTCAGCTCCTCTACCTCTGAGCATTTTGCTGAAGGAACATTCTATTGCAAGCAGTCGAAGGCTAGATTCTAAATACAGAGGCTGCCATGCAGATGGTAATGTTTGGTTCTGGTTGCTCAAGTCTTGCACTTGTCTACTAGGAGTATCTAGTAGAGGTGGAAGCTTTGCTCTGTGTGTGCCCATGCACATGTATGTGCTTTATTATGTTGCCCAGACTGGCCTCAAACTCTCCATCCTCCTGACTCACCCTCCATTTTTGCTCTCTTTGTGATGTTCCCAAGGCAGAACCTCAGGCCCTGCTTTGTAGCTCAGGCTACCTTCAACTCTCACTTTTCCTGCCTTGGCCCCTTGAGTGCTGACACTACCAGCATATGCCACCACACCCTCTTTTTGTGTTTGTTCTCGTAGATGCCACAACTACGTTGAATATATGAAGCAGCACCGTTTGCAATTCATTTGTAGGGACTGGAGTGTTAACCACGTGTTCCTGATAATGAGCCTACTATCAATATCTTACCTGGGTGTACATGACAAGGCTTCTTGGATGATCTGTTTGCTTTTAATTGCTCCGAAAAGAGATGTTTTTTAAAATGCCAATTACTGACAAAATAGTCAAGATTTGAATTTTGTACATGCAGAAAAGTTCATTTCAATAGTAAAATGCCACCTATCAGAACTGGTTTCTACTTGAGGTGTTAGTTCCCAGAGCAAGTCAGTACCTACCTTTAGAACATTTGTGAACAGCTGAGAAGAAGCAACTATTGGCTCTACCAGTTGTCCCGAATGTTTTCACCTTTTCATTCAACTGCTCTTTGTGAGCAACAGTGTCTAAACTCATCAGTTCTCTGTGTTAGAAATGGAAATTAAAGAATTATCCATTTTTAGATCTTTAGGTGTTTCCACTATTTTCTGGATACAGTTTTTTTTGTTTGTTTGTTTGTTTGTTTTTTCCTTTTGACAGTAGGTAGGGCAGGTAGGGAATACAGACAGTGTGGAATTCCCAGTAGGGAGAAAAGCACTCCACTTAAGTGACTATGAGCAGCTTGTGAATAAATCCAGTATGAGTCCTCTGGAGAAAGATGAGTAAAACATGTGAGTCTGTTCACAACTGCTAAGCCCTCAGTCTGAGGGCTGTGCTAGCGTGTCAGGCTTAGGAATGAAAACGTTGTGCTTAGGAAAGCTCTCCCTCTGGCTTACAGTTTGTACAGTCTTATTCTAGGCCTACCCCTGATGTCTTGCTATAAATCATTCTTTAAAACACTTATTTAATTAAGTCTTACATAATACTTTATTGTCAGTGTGGTTGCTTATTTGGTTAAATTAATATAAGAAGTGCCCAGGTAATTTTCTTGAGTTATATTCAACTCATAAATGTAGAAGGGAACTTGATTCTTACCCTCTTCCCTTGGCTTGGATAAGCATTGGGCCTTTGTGACGCCTGTTCCAGACATTCCCATTTGACTAGTCTGTTGTGCAACCTGGGCTTCAGAAAGATCCCTGGGGATGGAGTGGGAGTGCAGTGGCTGCTGTGATAGAGCGCTCCAGTTTAGTGTGCACAAAACCCTGTGTGCAGTACCCTGAACAACTACAGAAACCTGCCTGATGATCTGATGTACAGCCCGGGTTGGAGTTCACTCATTTGTGGTCTGAGACAGGATAACCTCAAACTAGAACTATCTCATTCTCTCTTCCCCACCCCCAAGTCAAATGAAGGTATTTGTTTTGTTTTAGAGGGCAGGGTTGGGCTTGGTTTGGGGGTGGGGTGTTTTGTTTTGTTTGAAAGGAGACAACTCCTTGGAGTCAAGGGACTCCAGTAGAGAAATGCTAGAAGCTCATTTTCTTGACACCTGGTACCTTTACTGCTATCCTAAGTCGGGCTCCAATGTTAAGCTCACAGTGGGCCAGAGTTCTATCCTGTGCCAAGTACAAAGTGTGCACACATACACAAAATCAGTTTTCAAGCCTGCTTTCTAGAGTCCTGTTCCTCTGCATGTGTGATTTGAGTTCTGACTGTTCAATTCTGATTCTAAAGTAGAGTAGCACTTCAATGTCCTGAAGCCACACTCAAGCTGCCTTTGGGCTACCATTTTTTGTGAAACAAACAGGTAGTATTGCTACTTATGGAGAATAACCTATCTTGGTGATCAGGACACCTCTGATTATTTGTCTTAACCTGGAAGGATTTTTCAAGTGACTCTTCTTAGCTGTTTCTTTCTGAATGAAATGAACTAGCCAAAGGCTTAAATATTTCTGACTAGTGTGTGAAATGAGTCACCTTAACATCTTTCAGTGTAGGATGTTAAAAGGCCTGACCCAGTCATTCCCAAGCTACATTCCACTGCTACAGCTTCCATTCACACACACACACACACACACACACACACACACACACACACACACACACGTAGAAAAGCTGTGTAACAGTTGACACAGTTTACTGCCTTCTGTGGCAATGGAGAGGGAAGAGCTGTTCCATCCCATAAACACGAAAACCACCTTTCAAACTAACTACTGGGCAGCTTCTAGCTGCTGAAAGAAGTGTGCCTTTAATTGATCATTTGCACTTCAAAAATAGGTGGTGTCAGACAGGAAGAAAAGGCAGGTAAAGGAAAAGGTTGGTTAAAGCAGGTAACTAATCAGTCAGAATATGAACACTTAGTCTAAGTAGCATCTAAGGCCTTGGCTTGCTTAGTTGTAGGTGCAGGTTCCAAGAGAACTGCCTCCCAGACTTAGGATGACTTGAAGATTCCTACTCAGAAGTAGGATAGGAAGGCGGTTACTATAAGGGGTTTTCATGCTGGAAAATGTGTGAAACTTGATTAAGTTTATGCAAATTATGCCACACTGGACTTTAGCTTTTTGAAAGGACAAAAGAGGAAGATAGGGAAGTGGTAGGAAAAGGTTAAGTGTATCAGCATTTGATATTTTGAGCGAGAGTAAAAGAAATTTCTACTACAAATATAAAATTAGGTCATCTTCTGCCCTAATGTGTTGTCTTGCTCATTCATTCATTCATTCATTCATTCATTCATTCATTCATTCATTCCCCTCCTTTGTCCTACCTCTCTTTCCTTGTCCTTTTCGTACTGGGTAATGAGCCCAAGAATCTGGTGCGTGCTGGGCAAGTACTCTGCCACTGAACTATCATTCCAGATCCAAATCTTTCTGAAACAGCTAAGCAAGTGCTAGTCTGATCACAGTGTGACCCCCTGGTCCTCAGTGAAAGCAAGTGTCACCAGAACTATAGGCCAAGAAGTGTGCTCTCAGAATCCATTAGCTTTTCACCTGCTGTGGTCTGTTCACAGCTGTGGCCTAGTCACTGTTTTGTGTTCTAATCTATTTCTCAGGACCCAGTGGCATCCTTTTCCTTTAAGACATCTTAGGAACTGCACTCTGGACTGAGAGTTCTCAGAGTGAGGGAAAGCACACTGGCAGAGCACTTAGATCTCCTGGTTCCTGTCATTTAGGACGGGCTACTCAGGCTCTGCCTGTAAAAGGCAGTGAAGGCTGAAGGCAAAAGAGGAACAGCAATGCCACAGACATTTGACTTCCTTCAGATGGACCTATTCTGAAGGAACTATATCCAACTCTTCTCCATGGTGCTTAACTTAACGGGTGACAGCTGTCTCCCGGCTACCTGTCCCTGGCACTGTGCCTTCCCACTGGTCACTGTGAAAAATAGATCACACTGGACTTAGAGGCCAGAATCCAGGACAAGATCCCTCTTATCTTGAGCCCATTGCTTCTTCACACAGCTTATAATGTAGCATTAACTTCTCTTGAGAACTTTGGGAGTTTTCATCCCAAGCAATCACCGTAAAACATAAGGAAACAAAATTAGATTTTGGTTATAGTTGTCACATTACAAAATCACAGAAAGATTTCACTTGAGCTGCTATTGAGTGACAGCGGGAATCAAGCTGCAGCCTCTTCCTGTTTCTGAAACTGACACTACATCGTTTGTAAGCAGCAGGTATCTGACTGGTTTCTACTCGTTCATTAAGGAGAGTTCATATTGAAACAGACAATCACTTTCTAAAACATTGGTCCTGGATGGGAATGGGATAGATTATTTTTAACTACCAGTCTCTTTTCTCCCTAACACTTGAGATTTGTGTCTTTCATCTGCAGCAATTATGCCATTAATTGTAAAGATGCCTCAGAAAGTACAGCAGGGTACTCCACACCTCTGAGAACGCAGGGCTGCCTGTGTGCATCTTTTCCCCTGTTGTTGTGACCTTAACTATTGATACCTATATTTAGGAGTAGGATTTTCTCTCCCCAGCCTCCTTTAATCATCATGTAAGTGTAAACCCACCCTTCCCTTCACTTAAAAAAAACAAACAAAAACAAACAATTTAAAAAAAAAAAAAAAAAAAAAAAAAAAAAACAAGAAGTATGCACTTTAATTCCTAAGAAGTGTGGCTGTTCCTGGTCCTGAAGCCAGACCACTCAGGAGGAGAGTTGAAGAGGGAAAACTCTTGCCAGACCCTATAAGGTTTAACCCATTTCCTTGACCCTTACCCCCATAGTGCTGAGGATTGAGCCCAGGGCCTTATGTATGCTAGGCAACTGCCACCCCAGTAACAAATATCCTAATGTGAACACAAAATACCATGTTTTTAAGCTGCCCCCCAGGCACTCTCTGCCAAAGGGGAAAAGAACCACTAAATAAGAGTTCAAAATACCTGCCTTGATTTTGGATTTTTTTTTCCCCCTGGGGGAAATTTTAGTTTCATTGATTTTTTTTTTTTTTTTTTTTTTTTTTTTTGGTGCCAAATTGGATCTTAAAAAAATATGTTTTGTGGTATGTGGTACTTTTTTTTTTTTTTTTTTTTTTTTGATTAAAAATCAAAAACAATGGCTTAAAATGTCCAGAATTGTGTCAACACCTAAGTACTGGGCTTGGTTCCTCTTGTGTGACAGGACCCCAACTCTTCTCCTGTAGATTCTGTCTTTCCCTGGACAAGCCAATAGTTCTTGGAGGGGTAGCATGTCTCCTAGAGCCCCTGAAGCCCTATTGTGTCGGGGAGGGGGGAGATTCAAAGAAGAGTTAAGATGTGGGTTTATATAAACATATTTAAAGCAGTTAGCAAAGCTTTCTCGTTGAACAGCTTTAAGAACAATGTGAATGAAATCTTAGCAACTTGGCTAGTAATCTGAGAAGTCTATTAATGTATACTTGAAATTGTTTGTATAAAAATGCATTTTCTCTTTATTTTGACACTGTGTATAAGAACATTATGCATGTGAGTGGTTTGAGAAATAAAATGTTTAATACTCATATTTGAATGTCTGTCTTTTTATAGAGATGAATTGATTTGGGTTTTGTATGTTTTTAGTTTGTAGTGTGGTAAGAATAATGAGAATTTAAGGCTCCTCTACTTTTCAAGATGTCTACTGTCCTCCAAGATGAAACAGTAATATATTAACTCTTGTTTTTATGGTTTTCTTTTCTACTTTTGGGAGGAGAGGAAGACATCTTGACAGGGTCTTTCACTCTGCAGCCCAGCCTCAACTGGCCTTAACTTCTGACTCCCCAGTGTCTCCCTTCTAAAGTGCTAAGATATAGGTGTGTGCCACCATGGCTGGCTTCTTCCCTTTCATTTACCCAAAAGTGATGACTGGGTAGAAAAAAGGTGAAAACGGCATTTTACAGGTACCCCAATAGCATCTGTACTTCAGTCTCTTGTCTTCAAGTGGAAACATCCATTCCTGTGAGGTGGCAGTCTTATTTATTTTTGCTTCTATTCACAACACCGAAATAGGAAAAGGTGCAAAGATTAAGAATATTTTAGTTCATACAAGGATTAGCCACTCTCCCCATAAATATAATAGTGTTCAGTGCAACTTCCCTTATAAGAACCAGGAAGGGCCTGTTGGCCTTGAAGGTCACCCTATTGGGGTTCAGTGACCGGCCAGTAATCACGACAGAAGTACTTGCTGCTGCTTCACTGCCTTCCTCATTTACCTGCAGGTTACATAGGAAACAAATATTAGCTACCCTACCATCCATCATAGGCACGTAATCACACACAGACACAGCAGCTCACCCTGGTAACACAGACACAAATGGTTCCCTCCAGAAACCTACTCATTCTTAATATTCAGTATTTTGGGTGAGGTGTTTTTCTTAGAGTAATAACCAGGAGGAGAAAAAAAAAAAAACTAGTATTCGAACAATGACACAGCTGAAGGGATGCCTTCAGAAAATGACAACTGTTGATATTACTGACTTCTCTGGGATATGATCTTGCTGGGCACTCTAGTACTGAGGTCAACCTGCCATTCAAGAGCCTCCTGTGTCAGGTGACTTCCTGGTGTGTGTGTGTGTGTGTGTGTGTGTGTGTGTGTGTGTGTGTACCTTGCTAACCTTTAACTTTCTGTATAGACCAGGCTGGCCTGGAACTTGTGGCAATTCTCCTGCCTTTGCCTCCTGTCTCTGACTATTAATAAAGTACTTGAATTCTCTCTGCTTTGTGGAGCTGGTTAATATTTTATTTTTCCTTCCCTTTGGTGTCCCACATCTATTTCATGTTCATTCTGGGACTAAATTCTAAGTGGTGTGAAGATGCGATCCAGCATGTTTTGACCTGACCCTCATCAGTCTGCTTCCTTCAGTTTCCACTGAACTTGCTTGGATCCTAGAGTTAGTTCCCTGGCACCATACTCTGAACATCTCTCACTAATTGCAACCTTTCTTTGCAAAGCCAAGTCCTGTAAGCTTTGTCTAACATTGGCCCATCTCTTTCTACTCAGTCTTCTATGAAGAACAGTCTACACCATTGGGCCCCAAACCAACTTGTAAAAAGTCTCCCAAGGATCTTTTTAAAGAAACAGATTCTCCAACAAGTTTCAGGATGACTAGGGCCTACAGGGAGAAACCCTTTCTCAAAAACAAATCAACAAAAAGAAACAAGTTCTCAGGCTCCATCCTCAGTCTCCAGGATTAAGGATCCCCAGCTAAAGCTAAGAACCAGAACAACTACAAGCTGTCACAACTTGGCTAACACACAACTCTATGCACACCTCAGCTGGGGGGAAGACAGACAGCAATATTCTATCCATTTCCTCCCTGGGACTTCTCAGCCTCAGCACACCACTGTGTGTAGTTAATCTCTCAAGATCTACATATGCCCGCCTGTTTCCTGAAATGCTATGTATGGAGATGGTTCTAGAACACACTGACGTTAAGGTGACTCATACTCATTAGTAACCCCCTTTCTTATGTTCACTTGTTCTTCACCCTCTTCACTTATGCGCAGATCTGTTGAGATTCAGTTACTCATGCTTTTCACATTCCTGAAACATCCTTTTCCTTGGGCTACCCTCTAAATATGTCTCTATAGCAGGAGAGAAGGTCAAACAGCCAATGCTTGAGGGTTTACTTGAAGTGCCATATCTTTTTTCTCGATGGCAGATCTCGTGGAAAAGACTACAAGCTTCTCCACGTGCATATGCCTCTGCCACAGTCCCTGCTGCTCAGAGACCTGTTGTCTCCACCAGAACAGCAGCAGAAAACTCCAGAAATGCAAATTGATAAGATTGATAAGGGCCAAAGGTGAAGGGAACTAAACTCACCTCAAGAAAGGCTTTGTGGAATGCGTCAGAGACATAGAGGTCATCCCTGCCTCCAGCAACGATCCCTGGAAGGAAGGACAGGGACTGTGATTTGAGAAGCAGATTGCTGAGCCTCCCTAATAGTACCCTTCACTCCCTCAATGGATACCTCTTAAAAACAGTGGGTTATTTTGGCTTCTTTGACCTGGATCTGGTGAATTTAATCTGTTGTCAACTTTTTTGGGAAAGTGGAAGGGTGGGACTCTGTTCTTAAAGAAAAACTTTACTATATCTAGCAAAAATATGTCTTTCTAATCTGGTAATTTTTTTTTAAGGTTTGGCTTTCAAAACTAAGATGGCCCAATAAAGATAAATCTAATTACCTGATCTAAGTCATTTTTAGATAGAACCTTTGTGTGGCCTAAGCTGGCCTTTTAAAAAATTTTTATTTTAAAGGATTATATGCATATGAATTATATACACTGTTGCTGTCTTAGACACACAGGAAGAGGACATCAGGTCTCTTTACAGATGGTTCTGAACCACCATGTTGTTGCTGGGAATTGAACTCAAGACCTCTGGAAGAACAGTCAGTGCTTTTAACCACTAAGCCATCTCTTGAGCCCCTGAGCTGGCCTTAAACTGTCATCCTGCCTCAGCCTTGAGTGCTGAGAGTATAATTGTGTGCCACCAAACCCAGCTCTGCAGGCCAATGAGATTGCTCATCGGGTAAGGGATGTGCCATTAGCCCAGACAACCTGAGTTTAATCCCTGGGCTCCACATGCTTTTGAACCCTTGAAAGTTGTCCTCTGACCTCCATACACTTATACATTCCCCTACACACACCATACATAACAATAAATAAGTATGTGTATTCATATGTAAAAGCTCTTGCCAGACATGGTGATATACCATGTGTACATGATTGAAGGGATTAAACAGCTCTCAGGGTAGAGACTGCACGATCAGTATGAAGTCAATCTTAGCTACACATGGGTTCCAGGCTAACCTGGGCTACAGAAGACCCTGCCTCAACAAAAAAAAAGTGGGGGGTGAGTATTTTAAAGCTCTTTAAAATTTATTTCTTTATTTACTTATTTATTTTGTTTTGTTTTGTTTTTTTGTTTTGTTTTGTTTTGTTTTAAAGATGGGGTTTCTCTGTGTAACCTTGACTATCTAGGAACTTTCTCTGTAGATCAGGCTGACCTTGGTCTCAGAGATCTGCCTGCCTATGTCTCTCAAGTGCAGGTATTTAAGGCATGCACCTCCATAAGATTCCTTTTTTATTTTAATTTACTCTCACATTTTATTTTTATCTTATTCAAGATTGTGTGTGTGTGTGTGTGTGTGTGTGTGTACATGAGTGCAGGTGCCTATGGAGTCAGATCCCCTGGAGCTGGAGTAACAGAAAGTGTCTACCATGGATTCTGGAAACTGATCCTGGGTCTTCTGCAAGAATAATAATACATGCTCTTAACTGCTAAGGTGTTTCTCCAGTCCCTATTTTATTTACTTTTGAGACAAGATCTTATTGTCTCAAAAGATCTACCCTACTTCCCAATCCTGGAATTATAGGTCTCAACATGCCTGGCTTTTAATGCCTGTCTCTTTGAATTCCAATGCTTTTTCAAATTCTTCCCCATCAGGTTTGATGTCCCCTGTTAGAACAGAGACATGAGGTGACGGACATGCTGGTGGCATTCCTGGGAACAAGAGCAAACACTCTCTTTCACAGGGAGCATAGGAGCACAAGGCAGCACCCCACGCTTAACACAGAGCCACGATCGAATCCTGGTGTCCTGGCTTGGCACTCTTTCCTGTGCTTTCCTCAATTTCCCCTTTTGGTTAAACCACCTTGGGTGGAGAGGAGGCAGTTCTCTCCTATACCAACCTGGGAGTTGGGACTTCTCAGGGCTGAAGAGATCAACAAGGCCCATGTCTTGCAGCTGCTCCTTCAGACTGAAACTATCCTCGGTTCGGAAGCGGGGCATGTGGACCACAAGCATCATCTCCGACAGCTCATCCAGCCATTCCTGCAGCAGCTCCGGGGTGAGTTCCCGTTCCACCTTGGCCAGGCTCTTCTCAGGCTTGGGTAGGATGAGCACCATGGTGATGTCATCCCCCTTGAAGGGCAGCTCTAGAACCTGGGTACCCTCTGCCACACGCCGGTATTTGAATTTGCCTTCCTGGTACATCATAGGCACCTGGCATGACTGCCCATCAGCTTTGTGGAATGGCTCCTTCCTTGTGTTCTCAGGGCTGAACTTTGACTTCCACAGGCCCTGAAAGATGTCAAGTGGGAGAATCATAAAGCAAGAACAAAAATATCCTAGCAGGATACTTACTTATATGGGACGTAATCATAGTATCTGATTGCACCAACATATAAATGGAGTTACTAGGAAAAAAAGTAAATATGTGTTAAAAGGCTATGTCTTAGTGATGCAGTTATTTCTGTGTGTTTTGTTCTGTGTCTTTTCTATATTTTCTATATTTCCATCAATCTTACTTTTTTTTTTAACATTTGAGAGAAGGGGCACGTGTTCAGGAAATGGTTCTTTTCTCCCACCATGTGGGTTCCATGATGAAACTCAGGCCAGGTACAGGGACAAGCACCTTTACCAGCTGAGCCATCTTGTCAACCTGGTATTGTGTTTTTGTTGTTGCCTGGTTTTGGTGTTATTGTGTTGCTTTTAAGTCAGGAAAGTCTAACCCTTAGAATAACCTACTCTCCTTTGCAAGTTCATTCTGTCTCATGTTGTCTGCTCTACCAGCCTCTTTCCCAGGGCTTCCACCCCAGAACTCTGTGCTCTGTTCCTGCTGAGCTAGAGGTCAGACACAGACAGCAATCCCAGTGATTTGTCTGGAAGTCCCACCAGGCAGGGAATGTCTCCTGGCTGGCTTCCTGCCTCGTTCCTTATCATTCTCTGGCTCTTTGCTCTTGAGATAAGTCAGTTAACTCTTCTGAGAGATGGTTTCTCACCCACTGGAGTCAATGACTTTACAATGTTAACTGTGTGCTCTAAGCATCTACAACACCTAAGTACTTTGCCTGTGTTACCTTCTCTACCCTTTTGGTAAACCTATAAAATAGATGAATCCTCATTATATACATGCAGAAATAGGATTATAGAAATGGGAATTATATAAAATCCTCATTTTATATATGCAGAAATAGGCCATAGGAAAGTTCCCAGGAACTCCTCAGTAACTCACAAGAGATTTGTACACTTAGAAACAAGGTGCCAAGCTTTAAATCAAGGTAATCATACTGCACAAACGGCCCAAGGTCTCACCCTCAGTGGTATGAGGATTTAGAGTATTAATAAATGGCAAGTTGTTCCCTTAACAGTAAGCGAGCTGTGGAAATGTCTGCTCTGTTCTTGAGGAGAGGGAAGGTCCAAGAGGCAGAGTGGTTGACAGTAGCAGTGGCTCAGTCTCCAGGCCACGTGGAGAAAGGAGGAATGAAACAGTTTGTGTCTGAGGATAAGCAACACCTCACCATCCCAGCTGCTCTGCAGGGATGGTCCTCCAGAGTGTGGGTGGTGTTCATTCCCACTGTCCTCAGAACCCTGGTCTCTGTGAGGAAAACAAGCTATGGTAACAACCCACTTCTTATTCTGGGGTAAGCCTAGCACCCGAAGCTTCAGAACTCCAAGGAATCATGTTAAATAGAAACTTCTCTTGCCAGTGGGGAACTCCATCACTGATGATTGTCAGTAAAATCATTTTGTTTCCATTATCAGAGCTGGGTGTGATAGCACACACCTTTAATCCTAGCACTCGGGAGACAGAGGCAGATGAATCTCAGTGAGCTCAAGGCCAGCCTGGTCTTCTTAGCAAGTTCCAGGACAGCCATAGCTACCTAATACCCTGTCTCAAAATTCAAAAAAAGAAAAGAAAACGTTAATTGGATGGCAGAAATTGTCACGTAAGTGTGAAAATTTCTCATATCTTGAGGAATGCTTGCTTAGTAAATTCACACAGTCTGCCCCAGCCTGGGGACACTACTAAGCCTCTGGACCTGTAGGCTCTCGTCAGATTTATATGGTTGCGTAGACCATGCATGGACCATTTCAGGAGGGATTTGACCTGTGATTAATAGAGTAATAGTGAGAGGAAGTCCTCGTGATCTCTTGAACCAGTTGAAGTACCTTGAAGTAAATGGTGTTAACCAGCACCAGGGCAGTGAACTCGTCAATGGCTCCTGGGGGAATGACGTCTTTGATGCGGCCTTCAGTCTTATTAGCTACCCAGTTGTTGATGGTCACTCTGGATTGCTCTGGATTCTCCTAAGGAAAACAGGAAAATAATCCTACCCACCCGCTCGACTCATTAGCTCTGACTTTCAAGTTCCCCAAGCAGAATTTCCTTTACCCCTCATCTCCCCGCTCTTTTCCGATGCTTGGTTAAGAAGCCATCACTTTAACCCACACCAAGAAGCCCTCAGTTGTCCAATACAGTCACTGATTTTTCATGTGGTTAATCTTCTATCAGGACAGAGATCACACCCAGAGCCCTGCCTGTCAATAAATGTTATAAGCAGAAAAGGAAAAAAGAGGAGACACAGATCAGGATAGATAAAAGGGAAAGCTACGATTACGTACTCCTACTCTGGAAACCCTAAACTCATAGAAGCATACTCTCCAAACAGTCAGTAGGAGAAAATGCCCGATCGTACAGTTAAGACTATGGGAGGGAGCTAGAGAGATGGCTCAGTGGTTAAGAGCAGTCAATGCTCTTCCAGATGTCCTGAGTTCAAGTCCCAGCAACCACATGGTGGCTCACAACCATCTAATGAGATCTGATGCCCTCTTCTAATGTGTCTGAAGAGAGCTCCAGTGTACTCATAAATATAAAATAAATAAATTCATTTTAAAAGAGGATAGGAGAGGCCAGTTCCCTGTAGTCAAAGAAATGTATACAATGCTGACCAACTAGCCATGGCTCACGCCTCTAATTCCAGCACTTGGGAGGCATATCTCTGAGAGTTTGAGGCCAGCCTGGTCTACAGAGTGAGTTCCCAGTCAGTCAGGGCTACATAATGGAACCTTGTCTGGGGGTTGGGGTTGGGGGTAGCGCTTGGGGGAAGGGGTAGAAAGAAAAGAAAATGCTGACAGAATGATGCTGTGGAGGTTGGAATGAAACAGCCCCCAGAGGTTCATAAATGTGCACACTTAGTCCCCAGATGATTAAGGATTTTTGAAAGGGATTAAGGGGAGATGTGTAACTGGGAATGGGCTTTACCCGTCCATCCCAGCGTCTCTCTTTCTCTGTCTGCCTAGGGTCAGGCAGTAACTTCTCAACCCCATACCTGCCAGTCTGCCACCATGTTTCCTGCCATAAAGGAAAAGGACTAACACTCGGAAATTGTAAGTAAGCCCCAACAAAATGCTTTCTTTTATAAGAGTTGTCTTGGTCACGGTGTCCCTTCACAGCAAGAGAACAGTAACTACAACAGAAGTCAAGGTATTTCTTTGCTGTATTACTTCCTCAAAACACTTAATAGGCTTGTGTGCTTCATGAATCTCCAAGGGAGAGTGGAACAGGCATCATGTACCAATTTTATTTGGCCATGATATATTTGAACTTGGGAGATCAAAAGAAAAAGTAATTCCTTGTACACCTTCGTAAAAGTGGCCTCTGTGACTGAAGGTTTGAGGACCATTGCTCTGTGAAGCCTTAATAAAGGGTGTGTCCCCTGGGTTCTGATTTGTCCTCCGCCTCCACCAGCCATTTGCAAGCAGCATTCAATGGATCCTGTCTCTCTCCCTTATCAGTTTGAGTGGCGGGGACTCTGACCCTACAACTCACCTTGAAGTCCAGGGGCTGGAGCTTGGCTCCATAGACAACCTCACTGACGTCTTGATAGCTCTCGTTGAAGGTGAGGGATTTGTCTCCAAAAAGGCGGTTGGCCGATACCAAGTTAGAGGACTTGTTGGCTTTCCGGAAGAGTCGGCAGTTCAGTTTGGCAAAGAAGAAGTGGATCTGGTCGGATGTCTTCTCGGAGATGGTATCAAATTTAAAAACCTATGGATGACAAAAGAAGATGGGGTGGTGTGGCTGGGCAGTTACCATGGGTACAGAGTACAGTGCTGGACCGAGACTGGTATAGCTCGCTTTGGAAACATAATTGGGGAAGATCAAAAGGCGGGAATGCCACCAGGTCTTTAAGAGACCGTAGACCAATGCAGGGTGCTTTCTCTCTGTGAAGGGAGACGTCCTCTTAGTAATCACAGACACCTAAAGGAACCAAGATAGCGCATCTCCTTGTAACAAGCATTCTCACAGCATTTGCTTGGGTCAGCACTCTTGAGGGCTCTGGAATACTGGTTGTAGAAGGACTGAGAGAGGAAAAGATTGTGTCAGAAGGAAATAAATGAACCCAGAATCAGAGTCTCAGGGTTAAAGGGGACTTAAGAGCCACGTGTGTGTCAGTCAGAGTGTAGGAACTGCTATAGACCCACGCACAAAATGGTGAGACTGCTTCCCCCACCTCTCTGCTCATTCTTCAGGTTGGAAAGGGCTTTTTGGTGTTATTCATCCTCTTAAGTTTCCCTGATGTTCTGATATGCACTCTGTGCTTGTGTGTACCCATGAGCACATGCTCAGAGAGGTTAGAGGACAACCTTGTTTATTGTTACTCACATATCATACACCTTCTTCTTCTCCTTTAAAAAAAAATGTATTTATTTTGGGGGTGGTGAATGTGTGACTCATATATGTGGGTGCCTCAGGAGGCCAGAAGACAGCACTGTATTTTTGTATTTTGTGTAGCTAGAGTTGTAGGAGATGCCAGACATGGGTGCTGGGCATCTAACTTGGGTCCTCTGGAAGAAAGGGATGCTCTTTTAACCTCTGAGCTGTCTCTTCAGACCTACCTTTTCCCCCTTTGTAAATCAGGGTCTCTCACTGGTCTGGAGCTGGTAAGATGGTTGGTTAGTCAGCAAGTGATCTATCTGCCCATCTCTACCTCCCTGGTGCTGGAGCTAACAAGCATGTGCCCCAATGCCCATGTATATAGTTTCTGGGGCTCAAACTCAGGACTCAGTACATGCAAGGCAAAGCACTTCAACAATTGAGCCCTCTCCTCCGGTCCCTTCTTATCACTTGTGACTAAAAGCTCTATAGGTTTCTCTTTGCTCTAAAGAGAGAACCGTATCCCTTTTTTTTTTCTATACGTGACACTGTACATTGTGAGATATGTAGAAGGGACTCAGAGGACATGTGTGGATCAGCAGAGTTGTTCTGCCTCATGGTTTGTTCTTTCTGTTTTATTTTGCACTGATAGAGTAACCCCAAGTTCTGCATATTACTAGCCAAGTGCTCACTCATTGAGCCACGTCTCCAGATCTTGTTTGTTTTTATAGGAAAGGTCATGTTAACGCTCACATTCAGGGAACGGAGACAGAATATAAGGCAGTGCTTGAGACTGGCGCCCTTGTGTACAAATCCCCCAGGAGGAGTTATAATGTGATCAGCCGCCAGTCATCCGCAAGAGCGGCAGGAACACTCATCAGGGTAAGGACAGTCTCTTGTGTGCTGTGCTGGGGACAGCGGAAGCAGAATCCAGAGCCTCTAACCATGGAGTGGCGGTGTGGAGAACCCCAGGCCTGGGTCTGAACACATCACTGGTGTTCAGTGGAAACTGACTGCTGGAGAAGAGGGAAGGAAACCGTCCTGCGTTCAGAGGACATTGTCTGCCGTGCTGGAGGGGCTTTGGCCCACCTGCCGTTTATCTGTGTCTCCAGACTGAGATCTGGAGAAAGCCAGTGGAGCACTCAGGCCAAGGGCAGAGTGAAGATATCATGTTTCCATCCATGGCTTAGGGTGATACCGGGTCATGTCAACCATGACATTTCTTGTTATCTTGCTCCACTTTATCCCCCTTCTTCCCTGACCTGCCAAAAAGGGGGCAGGGGAGAGGGGCAGGAACCACTGATCTGAAATGATCAGTACTTCCCATAGCTCTAAAACAGTCTGTCTCTTTGAGACTTCTCAGCTTTATGGGATCCAGGTCTCTCTATACAGTACCCCAGGATCTTCCCCATGAGCCAATTTGCTTGAGCTCACTGGATGGCAGATTGTCTTTCCTATCAGGGCAGAGAATAGAGTCTTCACAACATATGGCCGAGCATAGCGGTAGTACTGGATTTAAACAAACAAACGTAAAAATGATCAGATGAAAGAATATATAAATAACAGACATTGTACACACCTGTAATCCCAGCGCTTGGAAAGTAGAGGCAGAAGGACCCCAAGTTCAAGAGCAATGTGAAACATTGTGAGACATTGTCTCAAAAATGAGTGAGAGGGAGAAGAGGAGAGGAAGAAAGGGAGAGAGAAAGAGAAGGTGGGGGGAGACAGAGAGAGAACATGACTGAAAAGAGAAGTGGTAATCCCAGTTTTCTATTTATGAACAGCATAGAATATGAGCTAGCAAGATGAGTCAGCAGATAAAAACATTTTCTTATCAAGCCTGACAACCTGCATTTGGTCCCTGGAAGCCACAAAAAGTCACGTGCAGTGGCGTTCGTCCATGATCCCAACACCCCTACAGTAATGTGGAGTGGAGCAGTCACCAGACAGCTTGCAGGGCAGCCAGCCCGGACTGTGTGGTACGGCAGAAATGACAGAACCTCCTTCAACAAGGAGAGTTGTCCTCTGACTTCCGAACACATGCCATGGTACATGTATGCCCCCCTCAAATAATAATAAGTAATGTAATTTTTAGGCGAGAGAGAATAAAACATTTATGAGGAAGACATTCTGGTAATAACTCTGCCTAATTAAAAAATAATTAGCCACATTGTAGCTAACATTAGCTAAATTCTAGTAGAAGAATGTGTAATTCTTCTATTCATAAAGCTGAGGCCAGTTGATCATCACAAGTTCAAGACCAACTAGAGCTACGTACAGTAAGTTTGAGCTACACAGTAAAAATAAATAAATAAATAAAAAGATCCTGGGCTGAAGAGATAGCTGAGCAGCACCAGCACCCGCATGGCATCTCACAACAGGCAAAATACCAACGCACATTAAAAAAAGAAAAATTCTAACAATGAAGCAGTGATTCAAAGAAAATCATACCCCACAGTGAGATCCCATACACAACCTGATGTGTCTGTCATCAGACATAAGGAAGTCCAAGAGATGCTCCCCGGCCAGGAAAGAGGAAGAGGGCTTTACACTGTACCTCCATCAACTGTTTCAGAGTGTCATTACAGGCACCCAGCTTGGTCATAGCAAAGGCGGTGGAGATGCTCAAGGGTGACAGGAAAATGTTGTCGTTGTCATCCTTAGAGTCTGCCAGGTGCTGATAGAAGTTAGTGGCAAATCGAGAATTGGCCTTGGACAGTTCCCAGACCCGCCGGTTGGTGGCTTCCGGAACCTTCTGCTCTAGGCCGTCCTCCTCAGTGGCCTTCTTCACAGGGGAACGGTAAATGCACATGGGATTCACAGGGATGTCTCGGGGCTTCGCTATGCAGATGTCGTCCACGGGGTTTCCATGACAGACAGCACAGCCCAAAGCACCAATAAGCAGCAGAGAGAGGAGACAAAGCTTCCTACAAGGGATAGAGAGCCGTGACTCCCCATCCCCACATACCACCACAGTCTAATTCCTGAGAGGCAGGACAGGTGTGTGTGTGTGTGCGTGTGTGTGTGTCCATGCTAGGCTAAGGAAGAATGCAAAGTTTTATTTGATGAATGGAACTCCGACATGTGCCAGGTAGAGTCGAGAGAGAGAACAGAGCCACCTGAAAGGTTCAGGAAAATCCCAGACAAGGACGGACTTTAGCCTGAATCTTAAGGACAGGCTTTGGCGAAGGGGGTAATGCAATAAAGGAGCAGCTCCAGCCTCCATTCATTTCCACAGTGAGATGTGACCTGCTGAGCTGTCACCTCCCACACACACCTGCTCTTCTATCCTTCATCCCCGTGGATCCTGACACCAGTCCAGAAACCTAGAAGTCACCCAGGACCTCCCCTCCCCCTCCTGGTTGCGTCAGACTCCAGATTCAGTGAATACCCTAACCCGCTCACCTTTGCTGACCTACCGTGGTTCTGCCCTCATTAGTTTCTGTCCCTGAAATTTCTTAATAGCTTCTAACGTGGGTCCCTAAAAGTAAAAATAATCCCACTTTGAGGGTATTGGGGATTAATAGGGTCTCAGTAGCCCAGGCTGCCTCATTCTTGCTATGTAACTCAGGATGACCTTGAACTTCAGATATTCCTTCCTCAGATCCCAAATGCTGGGATTCTAGTCCCGTACTACTGTGCCCAGCTTGGCATCTCTTCCTAAAAAAATGAGATAGTAGCACATGTGGTGAGGTATATGCCCTTAATCTCAACATTTGGGAGGCTGAAGCAACAGGATCGTGAGAATGAGGGCAACCTGGGCTACATAACACCTCAGTTTAAAACGTGAAGTAGTGAAGCTGGCAAGGGAATGTGGGTAGTCAGTGAAGGACTGAGTCTGAGGGAGGAGGCTGGATCTGAGCACTGAGGCTTTCCAGTCTTTTCTGGAAGAAAGAGCCTGGCTGAGGTAGTCTGCTCAGTAGGAGATGGGCTAATTGGAGGGTTAGGGCAGCCAAACAATTGGTGGATTTTGCTGTGGTTTAACACCAACAGGTAGAGTGACAGGAGGGGAGAGAGAGGGGAGAGAGGAGAGAGAGATGGGGGAGAGAGGGAGGGGGTGGAGGAGGGGAGAGAGGGGAGGGAGGGAGAGAGAGGGGGGAGAGAGGGGGGAGAGAGGGAGGGAGTGAAGGAGGGGAGAGAGAGAGAGAGTGGAAAGAGGGGTGGGGGAGGGGAGAGGGTGAAGGAGAGGAGAGAAAGGGGTGAGGGAGGGAGAAAAAGGGAGGAGGGAGGAGAGAGAGGAGGAGGAAGAGGTGAAAGAGGGAAGAGAAGGAGGTGAGGGAAGGGAGAGAGAACATCTCTGTTGTCTTATCTTTCCCAATTTGGTCTTGGGTGGTTTGGAAATGTGACTAGAAGCTAAGCTCTGCTGGGAACCATAGTGGCTAAGTTCCCTCCTCCTGTTCAGCTTCCTCCAACAACATCAAGAAGGGTGTGGTATCCAGAAGGAAGTCAAGAAAGGGGAACGAGGCTTTGGGAGGAGGTCAGGGGTTCCAGAGGCAGGTGGGGGACAGTTGAGTAGGAAGAGGAGCAGAAAGCAATTGAGGAGGCTGCCCTGGACGTGCCTCTGGCTTGCCAGCTCTTTTCAAGGGGGGCACCTGCCTCTCGCTTCTGAAGGAGCTAAGAACCTCAGGTGTGACTTAGGTGACCTCTTACAAAAAGGTCTTTAACTACCAGGGAGAGGGCCTGGTTGTCTCAGAAATGTCAGAGGTCATTCTAGTGAGTCAGTCAGAAAACCCAGCAAGAACTCAGAGAGGAAAAACCCACCGCTTACCTCTCTCCAGCAACCACGCTTCCTATCCCTACGGAATACATGGCAGATTCTTCTCCAGCGAAGGGCCAGGGGAGACAATCACTCCGAAAACTGAGAGAGGTCCAGAGGCCAGGAGGGGAGGGAGCTAGTCAGGAGAGGAGGGCTGAGGTCAAAGGCTGATGACCAGTTCCCAGGGTTAAGCAAAGCATAGAAGAGCTCCTTGTTTAATTAGTAGAAAAGTTAAAGTTCAGTCAAGCCTAGGGAAAGTGTGGCCTTCTCTTCTTGCCCACAGCCTTTCATTCTTCTCCCATCTTTGTAAGAAAAAGGGGAGAACATGGAGAATTCACACCCGAGTAGGAGATTCCTGACTCCGGAGGGCTCTGTGGGAAAAGTCTGATGTCTGTCAGGAGAGCAGAAGCAGAGCCTATGATTGGGAGCAACTGCTTTTATTGCTCTCTGCCTGCCTCTCATGGGCTCTGCTCATGGGTTTGCTATGTAGCTAAAGCTGAGCTTGAACTCCTGCTCTGTCTCTGCCTTCCTCGGGCTGGGATTACATGTGTGAGCCTCCACCTGTTTCCCCCACTGTGCCCAAGAGCAGCGACTATTGGAATATTTTCCTTTTCTTTCTTTTTTTTCTTTTGGAGTATCGCAAAACTATTTAGAAACTAGTTTTTTAATGAAAATGTCCATGACCCAGGTTTACAGTCAGACAGGCCCTTGGGGGAGGGATGTGTTCCCCTCTGCTGAAGGGTTGCTGCTTAGATTCTGTCCAAGGCTTCTGACATGGTGATGCTGTTTCCTCGGACAGCCACCTCTGCTGCTCACTAGTTGTTTTCTCCCTGTTCTCACGATTCATTCCTTGGACATGTCTGACACATTTCACTTCAGTGGTAACTTCTTGTCCGTACCCTTCTTTAGTTCAGGAGGAAGGGCCTTTCTCCTGGGGACTTATTAGCAACTCTGAACTACTCAAACACCTGCTTTTTTTTTTTTGTTGTTGTTGTTCTTCTTTTTGTTTTTAAGTTTGTTTTTTGTTTGGTTGTTTTTGTTTTTGAGACAGAGTGTCTCTGTGTAGCCCTGGCTGTTCTGGAACTCACTCTGTAGACCAGGTTGGCACTGAACTCAGAGATCTGCCTGCCTTTACTCCAGACTGTTGGGATTAAGGCATCCACCCCCACCTTCCAGCTAGAAATAGTTCTTAAAGAGTGAACAAGCCAAATAATGCCTGTGTATGCTGTTACTAATATTTTTAGTAGTTCTGAGGGGGGAGATTACGTAAATTCAAACTAGAGGAGACAGAAGGCTCATTTTGTTGTTGTTGTTGTTATCTTCTTCTAAATAGCTAAAAATTCTATCACTAGGGTTGCTCTGTGTTCAGCATTCTGTGTGACTTGAGTCTGGAGTAAGAGAAATTGTGGGGGAATGCGCCACTCTCCAGATAAGAACTCATTAGGACAGAAGCCATGATGAAGGTCTGGCATGACCGAGCAGGACACTTGAAGGACAGATGCCAGAATTTGGTGCTCAAAGGCCACCATCACCCTTGACTAAAGATAACAAAAAAATCACCTCTTCAGCCAGTAGAAGATGTGCTGCAAGCATGCACTAGGAGCCAGGTGAGGCTCTCCTCAGGGTCAGGGAGCAGCTGTGTACATAACCAACATACATGAAGTGGGTATAAGGCAGCAAGATCCTCAGTGGGTAAAGGCATCTGCTACCAACCCGATGACTTGGGACACAGGTAGTGGAGGAAGAGATCTGAGCCCACATGTGTCCTCTGACCAACAGCACTGTGGCATGTTTGAGAGAACACATGCAACAAACAGACACCCAAGCAAACAAATATTTTAAGAATGTTTGTCATTAGTGTATGTATGAAACATGTGTGTGATTACAGGTATACATGTGCAACAGCATGTGTGAAGGTCAGAGGACAACTCTGTGGAGTTGGATCTCTCTTTTCACCTTTATGTGGCCATTGGGGATTAAATCCAGGTCACCCGATTTTATCCACTGAGCTGTCTCCCTTACCCTCCAGCTGTTTATCATGGTTGACATTTTTGAAGTACATGAGCATGTTAATTTGAGAAAATCTGGCCTTCATTACTTGGTGGAGACTGTTGCCAGCAAATTAGTTCTCTCCCTTTTATTAAATGACATTTTGAAAGTTTATAAGTAGCATACAAAACATTGTTAGATTTCTATACATATTAATACTATTTTTCGTCAGAGTTTCACCTGCTAATTTAAGCAACTTTCAAGGTTTCTCTTTCTGTCTCTCTCTGTCTCTCTCTCACACACACACACAGAGTCACACACACACAGAGTCACATACACACACACACAGTCACACACACACAGAGTCACACACACAGAGTCACATACACACACAGAGTCACACACACACACACACACACACAGAGTCACATACACACACACACAGAGTCACACACACACACAGAGTCACATACACACATACACAGTCACACACACACAAAGTCACACACACACAGAGTCACACACACACACACACAGTCACATACACACACAGAGTCACATACACACACAGAGTCACATACATACACACACACACAGAAAATTAGTGCCCTCAGAAAACTGAGGCATGATTTTCAGGTTGGGAGGCTGAAGCCACGGGGAAGCAGCCCCTTCTACCTTTGCTCTGGGGAATGAAAACACCTGAAGTCCCGTTAGGAAAGTTGTTCTTTGGGCCGCCATTTCCACTTCAGGAGTCCAAGCTCTGGGCTGCTTGCACAGGCATCAACTTGGCCACCAGAAACAGCCCCATGCAAGCAGCAGTCCTCTCTCTGGACTGACAAAGGATCCCCAGAGCAACGTGGGAAGAAGGGGACTGCTGAGGACTATGGTGTTTTTTTTTTTTTTTTTTTTTTTTTTTTTTTTTTTTTTTTTGAGACAGGGTCTGTCCTTTCTCAGAAGTGCTGATCCTCCTGCCTCTGCCATGTCCAGTGCTGAGGAGCCACACCCCGGTTTCCTGCTGGTATGGAAGCACTCTAGCAATCATGTCTTCCTTTTTCCTCTTTCTTTCTTTCCTTTTCTTTTCTCTTTCTCTTTTTTCTTTCTTGGACAAGGTTTCTCTATGTAGTCTTGGCTGTCTAAGAATTCACACTGTAGACCAGGCTGGCCTCGAACTCAGAGATCTGCCTGCCTCTGCCTCCTAAGTGCTACACTAAAGACATGTGTCACCTCTGCCCGGGCTCGATTCTTGTTGATGTTTGTCTTAGTTAGGGTCTAGTGCTGTGATAAAACACCATAAAAGCAACTTGAGGAGGAAAGGGTTAATTTCCTCTCACATGTCCCAATTATAGTCCTTCACCCAGGGAAGCCAGGGTAAGAACTCCAAGTAGAAACCTGGAGGCAGAGACTAAGGCAGAGACCATAGAGGGATGCTGCTTACTGGCTTGTTCCTCCTGGCTTGTTCGCCTGCCACCTTATAGCAACTGCAACCACCCGCTCAGGGATGGCTACTGCCCACAGTGAGGTGGGCCCTTCCACATTAACTACCAGTCAAGAAAATGCACTACAGGCTTGCCCACAGGGCAATCTAGTAGGAACAGCTTCTGAATTTTGGTTCCTGCTTCCCAAATTGTAGTTTGTGTCAAGTTGACACAAAAGAGACCAACACAATAACAATTTGATTTCAAGCAGAATCTCCTATATGATTCCGTCTAGGCTTGGCTTTAGAACCCATCTGCCTTAGCCTCCTTGCCGGGATGACAGCTTATTCCACCATGTCTGACTTAGTTCTTTGATTTTTTTAACCCATCAAAATGTCACTTATGCAATAGGTCTTGACTTGATGAGCAACAAGGGCGGTTAGTGCCCTGTCACTCCAAGGCGTGGGCCGAGAAGTTCTAGTGGAGGGTGGCAGCACCTGAAAGGTGGGGCTGGCTGGTCCCCAGTCAGGTGGGAGGGAAAATGGAGGAAGCCCACTTCAGTGTCTGCTGGTAAGGAATGGTTGTCTAAGAATATTCCACTGTCTGAAATTTAACCATTATCTTGCTGTTAGCTATTGGATTGTATCAAATTCCAAATACCCAAGGATGAGGTGCGGTTTCAAAATCCTATACACAAGAATCTATGCTGGCTGCTCTTCCAGACACCGCCTTGTTTGCTCTACCAGGACATCACCATGCCACACTTACAGATGGAAGAAACAAATGGCTGTTTACTTGGTTTGAGCACTTGCCGCCATCACAAAGTTAGGGGAGATGAGGTCCAAGCCCTTCCCCTGATAGCTATTTCACTGCTCTTAACCTGAGCTCTAACCACTATGCCGTCTCTCCAGCCCCATTTCATAGCTCTTCTGTGTGTTATTAAGGAACTGTCCATGTCTTCTCTGGCTACAACTCTGTGTCTGCTTCATTTTTTGTTTTTTGTTTTTCCCTTCCACCCTGTTTTTTGAGACAAGGTGTTTCTTACTATGTAGCCCAGGCTGGTATCAAAACTCTACATCTTTCTGCTTCAGCTGACTGTTTTTCCCCCGTGCAAAGCTTGTAATTCTCCCACCCTCTGCTTCTTTTCCTCTGGAGAGTCCCAAGGTTGTTCATAATGCCCTCAAAAGTGCAGGTCCCAGAAATGGCCTTACAGGCTTTCTCATTGGCTACAGATACTGGTTTAGAGTGGACTAGAGTGTATTAGAGTGTCTGATATGCATCCCAGACAAGCACAGCCCCCTAACAGCCCCAGCATCCTGTGGCCAGTTCTTCTTAGCTGTTCAGTTTTCCTGTTACATGATGAAGTTGTAACTGCAGCAAAGAACTGGAGGTTACCAGCCCAAGCACTTCCTGACTCTCAGCTGTTGACATTTTTGGAATACACTACTAGGATTCCATTCCTGAAAGACAAGCACCTAACCATGATTCTTGGCCAAGAAGCAAACACCCGTCTTACTCTACACCATTCAACACTGCCATCAGAAAGACAACGTGGTGGAAACAGTCCTGCTGTCTGAGCTGCTTTGCCCCTGTCTTTGTTGCCTCATGTCATGGGCTATGGTGTTCGTCTTTGGACCCCATAGTAAGACCTTGGCAAGGAACAAACAGTAGCTCAGATCCTCCTGTGGTTACTGAGTAACTCCTGTCCATGGAGCTACTCCATGGAAAGGGAACACAGAACCTCAGAGCAAGGGCATGTCCAGCTCCTCTGGACTGTCAAAAAAGGATCTTAGGGTGATAATTAAGGTAGGATGAAGCTTATCAAGAGCAAGCCCGGCATCATCACGTTGGCTGATTTTCACAGGGCCTTAAAGCATCTTACTGGAATTTGCCCCAGTCCTTGGAACCGCTAGAAAGTCCAGTTTGAGTTTCAGGGAAATCAAACCACAAAAGCAAATATTTAGTGAACATGCCCAGTGCACACAGCTGTGGGCTCTGAATGAGATCGGACTCAATAAACATTTATGTTTGCAGAGGTGCAGATTTTTTTCCCCCTGATTTAGCAGTTGATACTTCCTTAATGGGGAGATTATGGAGACTTTAAAAATAGGCATTACCACTTCTTAACAACAGAAATACCCCCTGGCAGTGGGCAAAGAGACACCTAGTGGTAGTGGTGTTGTTATACCAGCCAGGGACAGAGCAGATGGCAGCTAATTATCCCTATGCCAGGCTTGATGGCTAAAGCTGTTTCATGCCTAGGGCAAATAAATACATAACAAATTAGAAAGAAATATTAATCAAGGTTGGGAGGTGAGACAAGAGCTGCGTGGGGACAAAGCCCACTGCACGCACAGCTCAGACGCTGTAGGAGGTAAGAGAAAACCACAGAAGAAAAGCGGAGGACAGAGTCAGGCAGAGCGGGAGCCTCCCCAGAGACACTGGGATGGAGTCCGACCTGGAAGCATTAGGAAGAAACATGGTTAAAGCTGCTCAGTCACATGACCACAGTTCAGTCACAGGACTACTGTGTCTTCCCCACATCCATGCCTTGCTTTAGCAAAACCTTACGAGTTCATTTAAGGGACAAGGAGAACATGAGGGTATGAGAATGAATGTATCATGACAACGATCAGAACTCAGTTAAAGATCTGAGGCCCGGGCTAGAGATGGCTCAGCGGTAGAGATGTCAGCAGGACCACTGACAACTCTTCCAAAGGTTCCAGGTTCAATTCCCAGCACCCACATGGCAGCTCCCAACTCTCTAAACTTCACTTCCAGAAGGTCTGATGCCTTCTTCTGGTGTCACTGGGTACTGCATGCATGTGCTTCAGACACATGTATTCAAAAACAAAACAAAATCCAACAACAAAACAACAAAAACAAAAACAGACAACAACAACAAAAAAAAAAAAACCTAATACAGATTAAATAAAATAAAAGGCCTTCCCACCGTGGGGAAACAGGTACGCCATGCTTTGAATCTAGGTGCATCCTAACTGTCCAGGGAGATAAAGGTTTAGTTTAGACATATGACAAGGCGTGTGCAGAGACAAAGAGGTACAAAAGAGCACCTTTAGGTCCTAGCTGGACTTGGGAGTTTACGAGTCTGTATGACAGACTGAAATAACTGTAGGTTTTTCCTGCAACTATTTCCAAGGCCTTTGATGTCACGAAAAGGATGTCCAAAGAGATCTACTGCTTGGTCAAGGGGACTAAGGAGCACTCTCATCTGCTCTCTTACTCCGGCCCTCTGGGCTGGTTCAGGCCCTAATTTCTTGTAAGCCAATTGCAATTGGAAACCCAGCCTCGCTATACACAGATGTCCAGCTTGACATCTGCATTGGTATTTAAGTGCTAAAGGATAAAACTCACATAACGCAGTGGTTTTAATCCAGTCTCTCAATCTATGCTCAACTCAGGGCCAGCTGCTTCAGCAGTGGGGTCCATTCTTCTTGCAGGGAATCCACACCTACATGGTGTGCTACAACCATTCATAACTCCAGCTCCAGGGGATTCAACATTGACTTCTACAGACATCAGGCACACACATAGTTCACATACATACACATACAATAAGTCTTCAAAAAGAAATAAAGATACCTAAAACAAACAAAAGGCACCTGAACTCCTGGAAGCCTCACTGGACTCATTCGTTACTTCTGCGCCTGCTCATGGCTCCACAGGAACCCTGGCTCCTCCCATTTAATTTACCTGCTTCTTCTGATGTAAGCCCAGCTAAGAGTCACCCTGCTCACCTCTCCCCTTAAAGTCTTCAGGTAGATATAGTCTTCTATGTCTTACACCCTACCATTTCACTAAATGTCTCAGATACAAACCGGATCTGTTTCTAAAATGACCTATTATGGTGTTACGCAAGTGTCCTCTTCGGCCACCCTGGACACTGCACACTGCAATCCTCTGTCAGGTGCCTGCAAGCTCCACCCCAACCCAGCTGACCACACTGCACTTTACCAAGGGCACCAGTGAACACCGTGCATACATTTTTCAATAACTGTGAACAAAGAGGCACACATCTATGCTGTATTTCCCTATATACTACTTTCTGCTTACATTTTCCTTACTATTGGGACAAGGCTGTTTTTAGATTTTTAGACAGGTCTCATGTAGCCCAGGGCCTTGAACTTGCCAGTGTAGCTGAAGATGGCTGGCCTTGAACTTGATCTAACATGGAATTAGAGACTAGTGCCACCACACTGTGGCATGGGCTGCAGACCTTGCCATCTGGCCCTACCTCCTCTTTTGCCCACGGAGTCAAGGGAAACTGGGTGGGGTTGGTAGTGTGGCCATTCCTGAAGCTTTGTCAGAGTAAAGAAAGCTACAAACAGCACCTCTCCAGCTGTCTTCTATAGTAGTTGTAATGAGTGTCCCTATTCCAATTCAGTCTTTCTCTTACTAGGAATCTCAGCATCACATTCCCTCTCCACACTTCCACACGCTCATGTCTTACCTTCATAGCAGTTTCCTCAGGAGATCTTCACCAGCCAAGCAAGGTTATGTGTACACACATGCACACGCACACACACAAAATATATGTAGTTTTCTTTAGGGATGATGCTAGGGATCAAACTTAGGGTCCTGTACAATGAAGTTAAACCTTGTTCAGTATCACAGTTCAAAAGATAATTACAATTCTTTGATAATTCTGTTAGTGTTGTCATCATCTCACTATGTAACCCTGACTGGCCTGACACTGAACGTTCTGTACCAAGCTGCCCTGCCTCCTAGCCTCTGGGAATAAAGGTGTGCTACCATAGCCAGCAAGATTAAGCTATTTTAAAAGCCTGTAATTAGAGCTCACCGAGGGCAGAGGGTACTTTTCTTGCTTTCCATTTTGTTAAGCATATGGAAGTTTAGTAGTTGAGACGATTGTTTTGTTTTGAGACATGGTGTAGCCCAGCCTAGCCTGGAATTTACAATGTAATATAAGTTGGCTTCCAACTCTTGTTCACTGTGGTGTTTCATTTATGGGCAGTGCCACCATCTCCAGCCTACTTTTTTAGGGTACAGGGGTGTATGTGGGTAAGACAGGGTCTCTGAATACCTTCCCTTGGCTGTCCTGGAAGCTGCTAAGTAGATCAGGCTTGACCTACACAGGTCCTTTTGCCTCTGCCTCTAAGTACTGGGATAAAAGGTGTGTTACCATGCCTAACCTCTTCCTTCTTTCTTTTCTAAGTACACTGTCTCTATGTTCAGACACTCCAGAGGAGGGCATTAGATCTCATTACAGATGGCTGTGAGCCACTATGTGGTTGCTGGGATTTGAACTCAGGACCTCTGCAAGAGCAATCAGTGCTCTTAACCGCTGAGCCCTCTCTTCAGCCCTGAATGTTCGATTTTTTAATTTACTTACATCCTGACCAAAGTTTTCCCTCCACCTCTCTCCCAATCACCCCTCCCTTTCTCTTCAGAAAAGGGGAGGCCTCCCACAAGTATCAACCAGCTTTGGCAGATCAAGTTGCAGTAAAACAAGGTGTGTATCCTCCATTGAGGCAGCTCAGTAAGGAGAAAGGGTCCCAAAGGTAGACAAGAGTCAGAGACAGCTCCTGTTCCTGCTCTTAGGGGTCCCACATGAAGACCAAACTACACAACTGTCACATGTGTAGAGGGTCAGCCCCTTGCATGCTCCTCGGTTCAGTTTCTGTAAGGCCCTTTGTGCTCAGTTTAGTTGATTCTGTCAGGTTTTTTGTGCTGTCCTTAACCCCTCTGGCTCCTACAGCCTTTCCTGCTTTTCTCCCACCTAACCTTTCTTATGGTTTTGTAAACACCCAAACTGGCTGGAAAGCATGATTTAACTAGCTGATCACTGGGACAAAACATTTATGCACATATAACAAATTCACTTTAGTCCACGTAAGTTTCTGCTTAGCAGGTCAGACAGTTCCCTCCTGCTTATATTCTACACAGGTCAAGCTAGCTTAGGTGGCAGACAGGCTTGGTTTTGAAATTTCCACTCTAGATTTCATCATTTTTCAAGGATGGCTACAAGCACTTAACTCCTTTACTATGGCTCCTTCTGTAGAGGTCAATCATGGTATCAGTGGTCTATATTTAGTAATTATTGGTGGATGTTATAACCCCTTGCTGGTGATCCCTGTTAATTTTCACTGGAAAGTATTTTAAAATGAATTCCAACTATGATTTACATATATATATATCTTTTAAAAATATGGGCTGGAAAGATGGCTCAGCAGTTAAGAGCACATGCTGTTCTTCCAGAGGATCCAGGTTCTAGCCCTAGCCAATTGTAACTCAAATTTCAGGAAATCTGATGTCTTTTTTGGCCTCTACAGGCACTGCATGCATATGCTATATAGACTTATATATAAGCAAAGCACGGATGCACATAAAAATTTTAGACAAGACATTGTCTTTTATTGTGAACTGAACATACCCTCAGTCTTACTATTTAATATCCAAAATGTAATCAAACATTCCTAATTATGTAAAAGTATGTTACTGTTACTACATGTTACATTTGACTTTATTTCATAAATGTCTTGTAATGTGTAATAACTCATCTCCCCCTTTAAGACCTTAAGTGTGTTATGTACCTGAAGACAGAAAGCAATGGTTGGATCCCTGGAGCTAGTTATAGGTAGTCCTGAGAGGCCTCATGTGGGTGCTGGGAACTAAACTCTGGTCCCCTGGGAAAGAAGACAGCACTTCCAACTACTCATCCATCTCCCCCAGTCAGTCACCTCCCTTCATGCCACCGAACTGCTAACTAAAGCATTGTCTGAAGATAATATAAAGTTACTGTGTATTTAGTGTCTTTATATTTAAAAAGCTTTAGAATAATTGGGAGTCAGGTGGTAAATAAAAAGACAAGTATTTTGTCTGAGGAAGGAAGACCATTTTGCTTGGGCAAAAAGATGCTCTTGGCTTGATGAGAAGTCATAAACTAAAGTTGTGACAGCTCACTGACTATGGCTCTCCCAGCCTCTGAACCAGGCCTGCCTCTCAACTGCAGCATACTCAAGTCTACAGGAATCCCATTAGGGAAACTGACATCCAGTGTGCTTACTTGCACCAATTAGCTTTTAAATTTTTTTGTCAACAATCCCAAGATAAGAATGAGATGACACGCATTTATAAGAAAAAGACTACACACTGTTCTTCCTCATTAATTTATCATTTAATATAAATGCTGACAGAAAGCAGATAAAGACCTTTAGACACTTTCATATATTTACAATCCAAAAGGTGAATCACCTCCTTCTTTCTATTTGTTAAAATGAATCCTTTTATCTGCATCTTACAAGAGCCTTAAACCCGAATTAGGAGCAACAAGAGGCTGAGTCAGTTTCCAAGGTAATAAAGGAAATAGCATTTTAACAAAATGTGCCATCTTTAATATAAACAACATGCACACAAACAATACAAAATTAAGAGAGAAGGCCTTAATCTTCTCAAGAATATGCAACACGTGGTACATGTACTCATCATTCAGATCCAGAGTTCGGGAGCCCTAAACACACTCCTAGTTCTTTTTTTCCCACCTCATTTGTTTGGAAAGCTGTTTAAAAATGGAAATATTAATCAGATTAAACAAGAAAGGGAATGTTCCATTTCAAGCAAGGTTCTTTTTTTCCCCATACAAAAACAACTTTCAGAAGACAATGCCTCCCAAGAGAACTTCACTGTTGGCCAGACGGTAAGGAGTTGGCCACAGGCTGGTGAAGTCCAACTCATCATTTGTTATCAACTGTAAAATTTCACAAAATTCATTCATTTAAAAGTCAGCTATTAGTTTAAGGCTAAATCTAAGAAACCTTGTGAGCAGGTAGGTAGAAAACAATAGGGAGCTGAGGCAATGGAAAAATACAGGAATGTAGGAAAACCTTTTAAAATGGTATTTTCCGTAGCACTGATTCTGAGAAGGGAATTCACACTATCCATAAAGCCATCTCTATTCTGACTCAAATTTCATGACTCCTTTACTAACCTAAGATTACTCATGTTAAGTATACCTCTGCAGGGCACAATCACATACAATCAATACGATTGGTAAATTACATAAGCTCTATCCCAAGCAAATATGAATCAATGTTAAAGTTATTTTTTAAAATCAAAACAAATCAAAACAAAGAAAAATCCACCCAAAAAGGTGATAATGAGTGCAGAATGTCTCAGGAGACTGGTGTGAGCCATGAGACCAATTGAGCATAGGCAGGGAAGGGCTGCAGGGTGAAGGGGAAAAGAGCACACACAAGAGGAACCTCACAACTGGAAAGCTTTAGGTGGGTGAAAGGCTTGTTGATAATCTGAAAAGCCAGATTCATTAGAGGCACTGAGGCCCATGACCAGTGAAGCTTTTTTTTTGTATCCAGAAGGTGCAAAGACAAAGGGTAAGAGAGGATAAGTGAAAAGCGAGAGTAAAAGTCTCTCAGGACTATCTTAGTTAGCTACACAGAAAACAGCTTTAAAGGTTTGTAAGTACAGGAATAAAGTTTTATGGGGTTGTTTGGATATTACTGTGAAATGCCAGCCAATGAACAGAGAGGCTACACCAATAAATTATAAATATGACAATTGTTAAAAGGAGACCAAAACCAAGCACAAACCCCACAGCACTGTCCACCCAGCCAGCCTTGCATCCTTTCCTTGACCTTTCCTGCTCGCTGGAGCTGGGACCACCTGACAGTTTCCAGTTATAAGATGACTCTAAGTGTACAACCTAACACGGGAGCCAAAGACTTGTGAGCTCTGTCTACACACGTAGCATTAAAAGACAAAAAAAACAAATGAAGAACTAACCAGAATGAGTCTTCAATACAAAAGACAAAGAAACAAATTTCCATCATCTTCTATATAATATACAAACTCCACAGGATCTCTTTTCTAAATACACATTTTTCTGACACAGTATTGTCTTAAAGTTTAAGTTTTCCACCTTGGGTTACAAGGCCTTACTTTCTTGTGAAAATGAAGGTTATTTTGCTCAAGAATAAGTTCAGGGAAATTCAGTGTTTGTTTGAAATCCAGAGGCTCTAAGAACAATCCCAGTGCTAAGGGAAGTCCCTTTATCACTATCACAATGGGATTCCAAGGGCTCTTTACCCACTTATTCAGTGCAGTATCGAAACCTACCTACTGAGAACACTTATTAGAAGGTGTCACTTGCTCCTGGGGTGGCAGTTTCCTATTCTTTATTAATGTAACTAAAATGACTAATCAATTAAAATCTGTTACTTACAAAAACACCTTTAGTAATTACAGAAATAAAATCTTAAAATTTTAAATAATGTTACTTCCTATACTTTTTGAAACAAAAAACCACGCCAGCTCTTTGAAGTGGCTCAGAAGAGCTGATTGAGAAGGTTAAAAAAAATGTTAGCACAATTTACCACCCCCCCCCCAGCAAGTCATTTCAGCAGGAATTTTTAAAAAGCTGAGCTATTAAAAACAAAAGCCATAGCTGTCCAAGGTAGACGTCGATGTGTTTCTGAAAACAAGCATGCAAGTAAGATGGTGTCAGCAGTAGACAGCTGTCTCGGTGAGGTTGTTCAATCTATTGTCAGGGATGAGATCCCTTTGCAACACTATAAGCATAAATTAACAATTAAGATTTTAACACACTCAAACCTTTTATAGGGCAAGAGTGTAAAGGTGTAATACTACCATTAATTTGCAAGGTCATTAATTCCTCTTGAAAACCAATTAGACTATATCTTTTAGTAAATCATTATGGATGGTTTTTACACAAAGATTTTACATATTGAACTCTTGATTCTTTAAAAGCCCAAATGAAAAATATAGTGAAATTTCATTCTACCACCATTTGTACATAAAAGTAATAGCAAAGGAATCCTTTTTAGTGAAAATAAGCTGTCCCTGAACATAAGCCGAGCAGCTACTAAGTAACTACAGTTAATTGTTTCTCACAAGTGTCAAGCTCAGGAAGAATTCCTGGACCCAGGACTTGACCATAGTGAAAGTACACTGTCCTGTAGGCACAAGTGAAAGTACAGAAAAACACAGAAGATAGTATTACATCAAGATAGTCCCCCAAAGGGAGAGCAAGTTGCTTAAACAAATATTATCAAGGATGATATTTACTGATTTAGAGAAACTGATAATTTTTTATTACTTTGACATTTTATAAGGCCAGATAACCTTAACAATTAACTTTAGACAATTACACAGTACAATCAACTTACAAATACTACCAGACTTCATAATCAAAATGGCTACTATTTCTCCTAAAACCAAAACAGAGTAAAGCACAAGTCTTTGGCGCTCCTTAAAGAAATAGCAGGTTATCATTCTTTGCCAGACCTTTGCTTGCCTGCCAGTAGGGCAAATACCACATCTGTGCATCACTGAGTAATAACGCCATTAGAAAAGGCAACTTCACAGAAGTCATTGGCTAAGCGAATTCATTTGAATGCTCTGTTTAGAAGCAGCAAACTGTCACTGTTACAGATTGGGTAAGTCAAGGGGAAACTGCAGAATGGCAAGGGGTCAGGAAGAAAAAAAAAACAATCATGGGAAACTTAGGAACTAAATTTCAAGCTCCCACACTGAAGCTCATGAGAGTCTGATGGGATCATGTATTCAAGTAGCACGTGAGAATTGTATCTATCTTCTGCTGTTAGGCAAAAGAATAAATACATGGGAGGAAAAAAAACACAAGGGAAGAAGATGAGAGAAGGAATGACCCACATTAATGCCGTACGTGCCAAACAAGTTCTTACACATTTAGTTGAATATTTGTAATTACTAATAATAGTGTCTTGAACATTGATGTCATTTGAACATCACTACTAGAAACCTATGGTACAAGTTCTGTTTAACTAGAAAAGTAGTAAGGATTTGCTCTTTGGTCACATTCAGACTCTGACTACAAACAGAAGACTGAGTCTCAATATCCCATTCTCAGTTCCTTTATCATTTTCCAGAGACTCGCTGAAAACAGAATGGGCCAAAGTGCCTTTTTATTCACTATGGTTAACATACTGGCTTTGTTTCTGAACAAGTATGAATGTAATGCGGTGTAACCCTTCCAGAATTGTCTATTTATCTGAGATGATTCTTGCTCTTGCATACAGTAAAAACTAATCATCTTCAGAAGAAACCATTTAGGTGAAAACCATACATACTGCTAATCATGATGGCATATGCCGTAAGGCAGAAGCAGAAGGCTCTTGAGTTCAGAACCAGTGTGGGCCATATGGTAAGACTGTATAAAAAGGGTAGGGCTGCTGGTGGTGCAGAAGCTCTACTTCCTATTTGACGGGCTTTATTTTTTTAATGTTTCTAAAGACACAAATAAAAAACCAATGCTTTTCAGATTTTAACAAAAAGAGCAGTTAAGACTCATTAAGTTATGATTCAATTTATTGTTGCCTCATAACAGCGAGTTTGTTAAAGGAAGAAAAAACCCTCAAAATTCTGAGTGTTTTATTGAATTCCTAAACCTGCCAGTGGGCGCATGTGCACACACCCACCCACCCATACACACACACACACACACACACACACACACACACACACACACACACACACACACACCTCCACACATACACCACCTAAAAATTGGTAAGGGAAAATGACCAAATAGTAAAAGAGTAGGCACAGTCTTCCACTTTCTACCCAACCCAGACTGGCTATAGAGATGGGGCTTGGGGAACTCATACTACCATTTAAAAGACTCATGTTCTCCCTAAATTAAAACACAGCTAAAAGGACACTGGTGCACTGCAGCAGAATGTACATTTTGGGGTTTCCATACACACTACAATGGAAATTTACTTTTATTCTTGGAGAAAACCAATATGCAGATTTACCCCTAGTTATTCCAATTTCAACAACAACAACAACAACAACAACAACCCATCTGCTTCTAAGACTTAGGAATTATCTGACATGTCCAAAGGAGATAAGATCCACCCAAATCTGTCTAGTGAAGGCAAGAGGCCAATAATGTGGCGCTTTAAAGATACGCAGAAAAATAAAAATCCTGTCAGACATAACATTTCTTTCCTTATCTCAATAAATAATGAGTAAAGTATAGATGTAAGAGACATTTTATCTTAAAAAAAAAAAAAAGACCAAAAAGCAAATGTACAAATGTGCATTTAAAATGAAAAGGAAAATGTATGTATCAACTGAGAAATGCCTCGCCGTCATTCGGTGCCTCTACCTCCCAATCAGTCATCTTACTGCAACAGCTGCGCTCATGCGAAGAAATCTTTAAAACATACCCGATATATATACAGATATAGCCATGTATATATGTATATATATAATATATATATAAATTTTTATTTAAATAAAAAAGAAAGCTCGAATCCCAAGCCAATATGTGTATATCAAATCCTTGACCAGCCAGGTCTGTAGGGCATAATCAAATTCAATGTGAAATAGTATATAAACACGGTGCCTTGACTGGGCAAATTAAATAATTGCTACTCAAATGAGTGTTCTGTTTGGATTTCCTACTGGTAGGCAATGGCAGGACTATTTTTCCCTTCCCACCCATCCCATTCTTATCCCACCCCCACCCACTTGTTTCAATTAACAAGATGATGGACACAGAGTTTAGACTGAGGTGGCTCTGACCTCAGCAAGAGTTAAGGGTTAAGAATATAAGAAATAAGAAAAATATAAACTTTTGCTTTTACCCAACCAAAGCAATGCAGTAACTTATTACATAACCAGTGCTTTCTTGTTTAGTATCATATAGAAAGGGAAACTGATGTCAGGCAATCAGAGGGATGGAGTGATTCTACAAAATGGTGCCCCACTGAACTCATTTTATAGGGGCTTAGTAAATTAACCATACAGTGGTAACATTAGAATATGTGCAGCAGAACTAAATAAAAATTCTTCCTCACTCTTTAACGTTTTCATGTTTTTAATGTCAGAAAGCCAGGTCTATAAAACCCACTTCAAGTTATTTATAGCTATGCTAGCAATTCTGAGTACCGACAAGCGATTAATGAACTATCCTGAAGACTCAGTCGGTTTCTATCTGTCAAATCTTTTATGCTTTTGAAAGGAAAACAAAATTCCATTGAAATAATGTTGTTTACTGAAGTTCATATCAAGTGTTAAATTTTATTTTAATTTAAAAGTTTTCTTTATATGTGTGTTTTGCCTGTATGTATGTACGCACATGCACCCACATGTGTCTGGTGTCCACAAGGGCCAGAAAAGGGTGTCTGTTCCTTTGGATGTGGAGCTCTGGGCAGTTGTGAGCCATCTTGTGGGTGCTGGGAAGAATCTGGGAGAGGAGCCAGTGCTTTTCTGCTGAACCATCTCCAAGTTTTAGAATATGGTTCATTGTCCTGATTTTTCCATTCTAGGGTTTCAAGAGAAGTTTAATTTGTAAGTATGGCTCCAATTTTCCAGTATGAACTCAACATAGAAAAGGAATCACCTATTTTTACTCTCAACAAGTTGAAGCTCATTTCTTTTCTTCTTATTCTGGTTTTCTCCTGCCTCAACATCTTGAGTCCAGGAATTACAGAAATGAGCCATTATGTACAATTTAGAGGTCATTTTTAAAGTAAAATAATCTTCATTTAAAACTAAACATTGTAAACACTAAATAGGCTTTCAGATTTTATGGTGAGAATGCAAGGAATCCTTAACAAGGAAATGTGTGGCTCAAACAATCAACTGCATGTTGACATCTCTGAAAAGTTGAAAATAAAACCTTACCTTACTCAAAGTTTTAATGTTGTAAAAAAACAAGTATCTATCTGAAAAGCTAATGATCCAGAAACAGGGCTGGTGTTGGGGGTGGGGTTAAAGAACAGCTCTAATAAAATTAGTTTGCTGCACAGTTTCTAATAACCCAATCTATCACCACAGAATTCTTGGAAACAGTGCATTTTATCTATTTTAGTTTACAGGGTTGTGAGAATTGGAAAAGACTGGGAAAGAAGGAATTATACACTGGGTATGTAATAATACCAAAATACAAGAAAACCTACTTCATTAAGATCATACAATTAATCAAACAAAGTGTATATATAATATCTTCTTTTTTTTTTAAGCCCCGGATCCAAGGCGTCCAAAGTTATTAAAATAAAGTTCATTCACAGAACAAAAACAAATTTAATCTGAATTGCTTGCAGATACTGCTAATTTTCTTTTTCTTAAAATTAAAAAGATGCATCAATGTGAACTATGTGCGGGTTTGTTCAGTAGTGGTGTTTGCGCACATTGCCTCCGGTGCTTTTCCTGGACTTCACTGACCACTCAGAGAAAACGTTTAGAAGTTATCCGGTTTTCTATCCTGATGCCCCATGAACTGATTAGGAGCAGGCACCCATATTCTAGGGAGCAGAATTGGAAACAACTCCTGATCTCTGGGAATCACTGTTATCTCCTCCTCCCTCAGGGTCTTCTGACAGGTTCAAAGAGCTGGTCTTGTTTGATAGGAGGCTGAGACTCTCTTGTGTCAAGGCCGATCCATTTGGTACATCACTGTAAATTATGAAAAAACAGTCGGAGTTTTTAGAAGGAGAAAAGCAATTACTCTAAATAAAATAGAATCCAATCAATAGGGCTTATTATTTACCACTGTAGAAAAATACGATGCAGGAGTGGTAACACATGCCTTTAGTCCAGGCTGAGAACACAGACAGGCTGGCCTTGATCAGTTTTAGGCTAGTTTGGTTCCAAATATTGATTATAATGCCTCATCCACATTGTAGCATGTAGCTGACAAACAAACACTGACAAGTTTCCTATTCTTTTGTTTTTAAATTTATTTTATGTGACTGCACCATAGCTGTTCTCAGACACACCAGAAGAGGGCATCAGATTCCACTATAGATGGTTGTGAGCCACCATATGGTTGCTGGGATTTGAACTCAGGACCTCTGGAAGAGCAGTCAGTGCTCTTAACCACTGAGCCATCTCCCCAGCCCAGCATATAGATTTTAAATAGCCAAAAGCCAAGAAGACAGCAACGGGACATTTAGAAATTCTTTGTGGTTTTTTTTTTTTTTTTTTTGAGATAGGGTATTTCTATTTAGTCCTGGCTTCCTGGCTATCCTATATGTGACTGCACTGTAGCTGTCTTCAGACACACCAGAAGAGGGCATCAGATCCTATTACAGATGGTTGTGAGCCACCATGTGGTTGTTGGGAATTGAACTCAGGACCTCTGGAAGAACAGTCATGTACACTGTCCTGAAGCTGTTAGTATTTTAATGTTAATTCCACCTCTCCAAGAAGGGCTGCCTAGTCAAGTGACTCCAACCAAACCTTCCCATTTTAATTAGTAAAATAAAGGAAAGGCAGTGACTGGGCAAGGAAAGGGAAGCAGAGGGCGGAGAAGTTGGAGGTCAGATGACCTCAGGGCTGATAAAGAGATTAAACCAATTTTTACTTTTTAATATTTACTGCAACACAGTCAGTGCTCTTAACCACTGAGCCATTTCTCTGGTCCCAAATTTTAATGTTTATAGTGATCATATATTATGTTTTATAATTCAAAAGCATAAGACTACATTTAAAGTAATGAGAAAAAGGAAATGTAACCAGAAAATATATTTGCTGGAATTAAGTTTTATGTAACATGTGTTTTGATCATCTCACTTTGTAGCCCAGACTGACCTCAAACCCTCTCTTCCCATGTGCCTATAGGCTTCTCCAGTGCCCATAACTATATCCGACTCCAACTCTAGGCTTAGTAAAAACATCCTCTGTTCTCCTGCTGAGCCAGTTCCAAGATAGCCAGGGCTACACAGAAAAACAGTGTATATATTCATATTCGTTCCTCTTTAAGAAAAATAGGTCTCTTAAGAATCAAAACATTCATACTTTGCATATGGTCAGATAATAAAATTATTTCTCTCTCTGGTTAAATAGGACTATAAAATTGTTCCTTTCTTTACCTGAATGTCAACGTAAGGTCCTCAGTGTGGACCTTGTTTTGTGGCTCTGACTGTCCATTTTCTGTTTGCTTACTTGTACCCAGTTTGTTTTTCATGTCTATAGAACACTGGTTCTCCTAAAAAGAAGAGGAAATAAAGTCAGTAATCTGTGGTGTAATGGGTTAGACCAAATTCACATAACACAGACTGATGATCCAAAAAAAAATCATTCCCACTTCACTAAAAATTAACAACAAAAAAAAAACAGGTAGATGAGAGAGTATACACAAAAGTATAACAGTATAACCCACCTTCTCACTACCTTTTGAAAATGCTGCAAACTAGCATGAAAACACAGCACAGAGTACAGTGTACAGACTATGTAAACATATCTTAATAATATGTATCTTAATAATAATCTATGACAAAGGACAAACCTAGAACAAAAGGAACTAAGAGAGGAATGATACCACCAGATGACAACTCATCTTTATTAGAATTACCCTAAAAATTAGTCATTCTTCAAGGTACCTAGCACCTGCTCCAGATGATTCTAAACTCTAGAGTCAGAGTTCATTTCACCTTCCTCCCTTCCCCACCACCAGCACTCACCATGCTCAATTCCCGGGTCCTCTTCCCAATTTCCCTTTCCACCTGATGCAATTCCAAGCTTAGCTGCTCACTTGAGATCATTCCAGGCCATTTTGGAGGCATTGGAGGGGGCTGTGGCTGGCTTGCCAGGGTGTTCACCTCCCTCTGTAACACCAGCCGATTATTAACAGCCTAGTGCACAAAGCCAAGCACATACATAACTCAGCACACTTCATGCCATATAGAAAACACTTTACCCAAAATATTTTACCACTAAACTAGCCACAAGTTTGCAGTAAAAACAATCCAACTACAAATACATTTTGTTTTAGTAGCACTTGAGAAAAAATCGTTACATTTTTAAAAGATGTATTTTATTTTTAAGGGAAATTTTTACAACGTGTATTTTTTAAGAGACGGAGTGTGGGTATGTTGGTATGTACACATTACACATAAGTGCAGAAGCCTATGGACATCAGAAGAGAGTGCTGGCTCCCCAGGAGCTGGTTACAGGTATTTGTGAAACAAGAACCAAACTTGAATTCTCTGCAAGAATAGTAATCATATTTCCAACACCAAAAATAATTTAATCTTTTTTCCTATTTTAAAGAGAAATCAATTATAAATGTGTATCTTTCTGATTGCTATTTTCCATGATGTAAATCCTGTATTTTTTTTTCTATAAAAATTCAATGTTCTTGAGACAGAGCACTATTCTCAGAGAATATTATTTTTTTATTAGTTCTCTGAAGAATGGATATCTATACTAACATGTAGGCAAAGGTTTTAACATTCTGTGCTTACTGTATCTCAAAAATTACTATTTAAAGAGATTGTGGCCACAGAGGAGGATCATGAGTTTGAAGCCAGGTGGGCTAACACAGTTGTCTTAGTTGGGGTTTCTATTCCTACATAAAACACCATGACCAAGAAGCAAGTTAGGGAGGAAAATGTTTATTCAGCTTACACTTCCCCTCATTGCAAGTCAGGACAGGAACTCATACAGGGCAAAAACTTGGAAGCAGGAACTGATGCAGAGGCCATGGATGGATGTTACTTACTGGCTTGCTCAGCTTGCTTTCTTATAGAACCAAGAACTACTAGCCTAGGAATGGCACCACCCACAATAGGCTTTCCCACCCTTGATCACTAATTAAGAAAATGCCTGACAGCTGGATCTCATGGAGGCATTTCCTCAAGGGAGGCTCCTTTTTCTGTGATAACTCTAGCTCGTGTCAAGTTGAGTACCAACAGTGGTATTCAATAACGAATCCCAGAAACAATAAAAAAGTATGTGTAGGACTGTACCTCTAGTCCACGTAGCTGTGTCTGCTGGCTGATCTGATGGTTCAGTTGCTGCAATTCTAGCCGCAACTGTTCTCTTTCAGCAGATAGAAGGGGTTTTCCATGACTGGCCACTTCTGCCATGGACATTTTCTCCCTTTTGTAAGAAAGTAAGAAACCATAAGGTAAATTTTGTTTAAAGTTTTATTTTTGAAATCACTACTAACTAGAATACAAGCAAGGAAAGCTAAATGGTTCAAATACTTATAACAAGTAAAAAAAAGGCTATACCTCTCAATGAAGTGTCCCTGAGGAGGTATGTTTGGATGAGGTGAGTATGGAGAATCTCCCCAGCCACCATGAGCTCCATATGCACTGTAATCTGTAAAGAAACAATGTATTGTGGTTTATGATGTAATTGACTAGTTTGATTCACCTTAGGTACTAGGCACACTGTATATGTAGAAGGCTATCTGCCACTAAACGTTCAGTTTTTACGTATTTTCTTTTCACTGTGTGCACATGAGTGTCTGAATGTAGAGGTGAGGGTTGGTGTCAGATTATCTTCCCAAAGTACTGGGATTTTACACACACACACACACACACACACACACACACTATCTTCCCAAAGTACTGGGATTTTACACACACACACACACACACACACACTATCTTCCCAAAGTACTGGGATTTTACACACACACACACTCTCTCTCTCTCTCTCTCTCTCTCTCTCTCTCTCTCTCTCTCTGATCTCCAGACCTCCATCTCTCCAGTGCTAGAATTACTGGCATGTGCCATAATCTGGTTTGGGGTATTAAATCCTGAGTTTCATATATATTAGGCATACACTCTATCAACTGAGCTATACCCTAGCCCCTCAAGTAATCTTAATATATAAAGAGTTAATTTTAGTTTATATTCCTAAAATTGCTCAAAGTGCAATTGCTTTCTTACAGGAAGAAGTTTAAAAATCATTGCCTTTAAGAGTCTTAAAAGCACTGAAAAAATTACACAGTCATGATTACCACTCTAGGATTCTTACCAGAAATGTTAATAGATTTTGTGGGTGCTCCCTGAGGTGCCATAGCTTGCATTGGGCCAGCACCCTGATACAGTGTTTTGGATGTTCGAGAGATGGCACCAAATCGAGATACTGTTGGCCGGTCTCCAAATGGGATGAGGTCATCATCACTAGTTTCCACTGCTCTTCTCTGAAGCTCCAATCTCTGGTCTCTCATTCCTTTACTTTCTACATTCTAACAAAAAGCAAAAGTGACATGATGTTTAGCATAAAGGGGTTAATGCTAGCTCTGTAAAGGGGTTAAGAAGAGTATGATGTTCTTATTAGTAAGAATAAGTTTTTAGTTATCTTTGGATGTCATATAAAACATTGCTTTTAGGTCATAGTAAGAATTATATGACCAAATTTAAGTACAGACATATGATAGTAGAAGATCAATCACCCATTCCTAAGTAATATGTAGGAACATTAACTTTTCAGGCAAGTACTTTACCATTGAACTATATGTCCAGCTCATATATAAATGCTTGAGAAGTACTGGGTTAAGACTTCTTTCATGAGGCCTGGAAAGAAGGCTCAGTGGTTAAGAGCACTGACTGCTCTTCCAGAGGTCCTGAGTTCAATTCCCAGCAACCACATGGTGGCTCAGAATCATCTGTAATGAGATCTGATGCCCTCTTCTGGTGTACATGAAGACAGCTACATTGTACTCATAAATAAATCTTTAATAAAAAAAAAAAGTTCTTTCACACACCTGGAAACATTTTTAATGGCATGTATACTAGGTTAGTAATTTTGTTATTTTTTTTCCTGATTTAAGGAAATTAATTTTACTTTGCTAATGTTACTTCAGTGTGATATCCCTTTTGAAAGCACCTTCCTTACCTTACTATTCTATTTCAACTCATTCTGTGATATAGACTTCCTGTGATATAGAAGCATACATTTGCTCACTGGAGCACAATGAAAGTTTTGTTTCAACTTAATTTCAATTTATTGATGCTGGGAACTGAGCCCAGGACCTTGTTCTGTCACATTCCCAGTCCCCCTGCCGGCTTGTTTTTTATTTAATTATTCTTACTCTGGCTTGTCATCTTCTTGAACTGGCTTTATCTTGAACCAGCTAGGTAAACATCATCTATGAAAACCTATACAAATCATCAGGGAATCTTCTTGACATTAACAGAGAACATGATATCAAGCAACACCTGTCAAGCCAGCAATATCACTGTTTCCCTCCCTCCTTCCCTCCCCCCTCCCTCTCTCCCTTCCTTTCCTTCCTTCTTCCTTTCAAGACAGTTTCACTATGTCCCCCACCATCCTTGCACTCCCCGCCCCCCACGTGCTGGGATTAAAGGTGTGTACCACTACATTCAGCCTTTTTTTTTTTTTTTTTTTTTTTTTTTTTTTAAAATGTAGTTCAAGCTGGCTCTGACCTTATCATCCTTTTGGCCAAGAATACATGTCTAAGCATAACTTTCATGGATGTACACAAGGAGAAAGTGTCCATTAACACCCTGCATAAAGGCTAGAGAGATAGCTCAGCAGTTAAGAGAGCTTGTTCTTGCAAAGGACTAGGTTTGAATACCAGCACCCACATGGTAACTCATAAGCACCTCTAATTCTAATTCCAGATATCTCTCTAATGCTCTTTGACTTCTGAGGACACCAGACTTATATGTGAAACACTGACATACATGTGAGGAAAACACTCATACACATAAATATAAGCAAATCTTAAAAAAACAATCTTTGAAAAATGAAGTGAAAATTATACATAATGGTAAAAGATCAGTAACACTGATCTACAACTGTAGCTACTAGTAGCTAGGACAAGTGCACCACAAGACTTAGATTAGCTTGTGCTACACAGAGACTGATTTGAAAGTCAACCCAATACTTAGTGAGGTGCCATCTCAAAAAGGAAAGAGTAGTAGCTGAGTACAGTGGCACTTGCTTAGAGTCCCAGCTACTCTATGGGATGAGACAGAGGGATACTTTATGTAAGTGAATCCTGTACAACATAGGAAACAAAACAAAAACAAAATTGTGCTGTGTGTGTGTGTGTGTGTGTGTGTGTGTGTGTGTGTATCTAAGTAATAAAAAGTAAACTTAGGGAAGAGGTTACTTACTGATAGTGAGGAGTGAGGGAAAAAAAATGAGGTTAGGGAGGTTAACTACTTTTGCAAAGTTTTATTGTTATAGGGGACAATTAATATGTAAAATATTGATACATAAATACAGAAACATACATACATACATACTCCTTAGCTGTCCAAAACTCACTATGTAGATCCATATGCTTCTGGCCCCCAGGTGCTGGTATTAAAGTACTACTGCTGGGCAGATTATTTTAATTATGTCTTTGTACATCTGTGTGGGTATATGCACTGAGTATGTACCCACAGAGGCCAGGAGGACACTGGATCATCTGGAGCCAGAGTTACAGGTGGTTGTGAACTGCCCAACATGGGAGATGGGAACAAAACTCAGGTTCTCTGCAACAGCAATATGCTCTTTTAAACCCCGAGCCATCTCTCCAATCCTGAAATCTAGGATCTTGATTAAATATTTAAAATGATTTAACCTGGGTTCTGAGCAATTGTTGGGAAATCATTACCTAAAATGACATATAATAAATACTCTTCGTCAAGATAATAACATACTTAAATGAGACAAAAGCAAAGCTTAATTAGTTGTCCCTATAATTTAATAGATAAGAATTTATGTATTTAGATTTTATTAATTGTGCTTAGCCATCACACATACCATCATTTCCACACTCCCTGCTGCCACAACATCTTTGGGTTTTGCATCTTTGGTTCCAATGTAGGAGCCGATGGTATCACATGACCAAGGAGAATATTGGCTATAATCATTTGCTTTGTATTTTCCAGCTACCTTCAAGTCTTCATCCAAAAACTATAGATAGAGGGGAAAAAATAGAAAATGGGTCTATGAGTTAGCAAAACAGAAAAAGTGGGGAACGTCTAGAACATCAAATTAAGGCAATATAGTGATAGTTATGTGATTATTAAGTGTCAGGATATATTTTTATAGACTGAAAAATGTGGAGATTATTTTAGTCTTCATATTTGTTATTGGCAGCTAAAAAAAGAAAGAATGTCAACATCCTTCAATAAATCAAACTAGGATCTTAAGAAGTTTGCTCACCATTTCCTCCACTATTTTAGATAAAGTCAACATTTCAGTAAATATGTACATGCTGCACATTTGCTAGGCTACCCTCAGAGTGCTTTAGTAACATCTCCAGTAAATGAGAGCATTCTTTGCATCTCAGATGCTTTATGAGTTAGGTGGTAATGCAACAACTCTTTGCTGATGCTTCTTCTACAGCAGTGTTTCCTGTCTTGAATATATGCTGGCCCGAGGTTGATTCAAGTAAGTAAGAGTAAAATGCCTCATTTTTATCTTCTTTACTAAAGCTCTGTAATATTCCATTCTAAGGACAATGTATTTTTTGTTAAATTATAATATCTGTACTTTTATAATGATACAAATTTTAAAAGTCCTAGCTTGTGTAAAACAGCTAAATTTTAGAATATATGAATACCTAAAAAGTAGGCTCTTCTACCTGAATGCTATATATTATGCAGCTACAAAAAAAAAAAAAAAAGAATAAAATCACATCAACATAGATATCCCAAAACCAAACCAATCCACAACTCCTCCCCACTCCAACAAACGTGTTCATGCACATAATAAAGTTGAAATACACAACAAAACTGTTAGTTGTTACAGGAAATGGGAATTTGAAGAAAGTATTATTTCTATGCCATGTATTCCTATAATGTATAAATTTAGGGCAACTATGTATAGGCACTTATAATCAAAATGGAAGCTTAAATACAGAGCTAGCCAGGTGTGGTGTTGAACACCATTAATCCCAGCACTCTGAGACACAGAGGTGCTATGAATTTCTATTTAGATTACATTCATACATTAAATAAGTTACTAGTTATTGTTTATAAACCTTAACTTTATTATAGTTTTGAAATGGTAGCTCAGGGTGTCATCATCTCACCTAGCTTTCACTGTTTATCATACATAGTTTGTCAGTTGGCAATGTTGTTTAGACTCATAATTTTACATAGAAAGAATATAAAACATCCTCCCTTCCCCGCAAGACAAGGTTTCTCTGTGTATCCCTGGCTGTCCTAGAATTCACTCTATAGACCAGACTGGCCTTGAACTCACTGAGATCCACCAACCTGCCTTTGCCTCTCAAGTGCTAGGATTAAAGGCATGTGCTACCATTGCCCAGCTGTCATGCATACTCTCACACAGTATAAGACAAGGTTCCATGTATCCCAGGTTGGCCTCAAACTTCTTATGTAGCCAAGGATGACCTAGAACTTTTGATCCTCCTTCTTCCTTGCCCAGTTTACAAGGTGTTATGGATTGAACCTAGAGATTTGTGCATGCTAGCAAATACTCTACCAACCGAGTACAGTCTCAGCTCAGGCTGTCTAATTAAAAAACAAATATATCCCTAGCCCCCCACCAAAACCCAAACCATAAATAAATAAATAAATAAATAAATAAATAAATAAAACTAACCAATTTAAAAAATATTAGTGTCAGGGAGAAAAAAAGAACAAAAACAAAAACAAAACCCCAAGGACAACACCCATTTATGATAGCTATAAGCAATGTTTGCTAGGCAAAGTTGTCCACTCCTGTAATCCAAGCACTTGGAAGGCTAAGGTAGGAGACACTGAATTTGAGGCCACTTGAGTGAATTCAAGGTGAACCTAGTCTAGAATATAAGACTGTTTCACAAAAGCCCAAATCTATTAGCACTACTTTATACAAACATAAACGTAATGCTCAAAATTATGGTGCTATGGAACATAAACCAAACATCTCTGTAATTTTTACCATCTATCTATATTTGTGCATTTTTCCTACTTTTTAAAAAACTACACTATTGGTTTATTCATTACTAAATTAAGAATATATCTTAGTTTATGCCTCAATTATTTAAAAATTTAAGGAACTAAACTCCCAGCTCCCAGCATGTTTATTTACTTTTGAATTGAATACTAGGAGAACCTATACTGACAAGCCCAAACTTAGGTAAAATTTTATTGGTTAAGTAAAACATTCTATTGAATAAGGAATCAGCCAGATGGCTCAAGTCAAGTGTGTGCTGTGCAAATCTGACAACCTAAGTTTGGATCCTTGAAACCAAAGAACTGACTCCTATCCTACAAGCCTTCCTCTCACCGCCACACATGCCCACCTCCTCACCCCCGAGACACACAAAATGAAGAAGTAAATAAATCCGTATGGAATAAAGACAGAAATAGACCAATGAATCAACAAGAGATTTCAGAATCTCATAGTTGGTTATCTATCGTTTTTCAAGACAGGATCTCTGTGCATACAGTGAACACTGGCTTCTGCCTCAGTGTCCCACTGTGCTACAATTATGCCATCACACCCACCCTAATGAGCTAATTGTAAGAAAGCTGATGGTGGGGCACTGAAAAAGGATGCTCAAATCAGTAAGTGGTGTAAGGCCAATGAGCTATTCCTACAGAGGAAAACTGAACCTTAATTCTAACAGTTCATTTAATAACTCAATTTTAAACGGGTTATGAATCTAAGTGTATAATAAAAAAATGAATCTATGGAAGAAAACAGCCTCTTAATTTTGAACCTTGAAAAGCATCTCCTAGGGAACAAATTCCTTTCTTTTTTTTTTTGTTTTGTTTTTTTTTTTTTTTTTTGTTTTTCCAAAACAGGGTTTCTCTGTGGAGCCCTGGCTGTTCTAGAACTCACTCACCAGGTGGCCTCAAACTCAGAGATCTACTTACCTCTGCTTCCTGGAACTAAAGGTGTGCCCTACTGCTATCTGGCTCTCATAATTTATTAAACAGGCTGCAAAAAGTGATTAACAGTAAATAATAAGCAGGATTAAAAATATGCTTACTTCCTCTTGATGGAATGCAGGAGGCAATGTTGGTGAAGGTGCAAAAGGAGGTGGAGAGATAACCTTTCTTTCCTCTAGCTGGGCCATGATTTCCTTTCGCCTTCTATGTAGCTCATCCAGACTAGGATGGGGTTGGGGAGGAGGAAGCCGACTATAAGGAAGATCCTGGTAATTGAAAGATTATTTAAATTTGACCAAGAATTCCAAAGCACATTAATTAAATATATATATTTAATTCAGGTGTAGAATATATACCCATCATAACATCTAGAAATATCAACGCTAAAGAGAATAAAGAAAAACAAAAGAAAGCCAACCCAAATTCTCTTAGATCTTCCAAATTTCCTAACTGATATAGTCTTAGTACACAAATGAAGAATATTTAGATTTATATTTTTGTTTTTTAAACTAATAACTTCAAATTTCAGGACCAGGAAGATGGCAAACAGGTAAAAGCACTTGCAAGCCTGACAACCCAAGGCTGATCTCTGGAAACCATGGGGCATACATGTAATCCTAGGACGGTTACAGTGATATGAGAGGAATAAACAGAAGCCAAAAGCTTGTAGACAAGCTAACCTGGAGTATTCTTTTTTTTTTTTTTTTTAAGATTTATTTACTTTAATTATATGAGTACACTGTAGCTGTCTTCAGACACACCAGAAGAGGGCATCAGATCCCATTACAGATGGTTGTGAGCCACCATGTGGCTGCTGGGAATTGAACTCAGAGCTTCTGGAAGAGCAGTCAATGCTCTTAACCACTGAGCCAGCTCTCCAGCCCAACCTGGAGTATTTTCAGCAGCAGCAACAAGAAAAATCCCACCTAGCAATGAGGAAAGCAAGACTTTATCCTTAAAAACTATCCTCTGACCTAAGTGTGCTGTGGTTTAGATGTACCTGTGCTCTCTCTCTCACACACCAAATTATATATACATATATGTAAGAAAAAAATACAGCATACCCTGGGGTACGGAGGTCTGATCTGGGCTGGATGAGGAGCCACTGGGTAGTAACCCTCTACTTGTTGGTATCGTTCTCTGGACTCAGGTACATAGGATGGCACTGCTGCAGATGGAATGTCAATGGGTATAGGGCTTTCCCGGAACATCTCCTCTCTTGCATAAGACTGAGCAGGGTATACACGGCGGCCATCATAATGAGGAGGGTACATAGGTGGGTACTGTTGTGGCTGTGTACCATACTGAGAGTTTATGACACGATCTTGGAGGTAGGGTGAATAATGATCCAAGTATGGAGGACCAGGTTCAGGAGCAGATGGTGGAGGTCGGACAAACCGGGATACACATGGCGGTGGAGTATAGTACATACCTGTACAATGCAAAAGAAGAACCCAAACCCATAATGAGCTCATTTGTTTCCCTATAAGTTTTTCTTTTCTTTTTAAAACATTAAAACACAGGTGGGAGATGGTGGCATACACCCTCAATCCCATAACTTGGGGGGCAGAGGCAGGCAGATACCAGAGTTTGAGGCAAGCCTGGTCTATAGAGTAAGTTCCAGAACAGCCAGGTTCCACAAAGAAACCAAAAACCAAAACCATTAAAACACTTAAGTATGAATAATCTACTTATTTTTTGATAAACTTTCGCACTACTTGTATAGTTACAGTGGCTTTATGACAACTGTTGAAAATAAATCTACATATAGTCTAAAACAGTAGAGGGATCCTTTCTTCTAGATTGTCTTAATGCAATGCAGTTACTGGAAATTAAAAATTAAATTTCACAAGCATTGTTGAAACTCAGGTTCTAACCTTTAGTTTTAACTGTGAATTTTCATATCCAAGATTGCATGCATACTATACAAGCACATTACTACTGGGTTAGAGTCTTAGCCCCCTTTTCAATAGTTCATTTTGAAATAGGATCTGCTGAAGACTACTAGTCTTGAACTCACTCTGTAGCCCAGGCATGTCTAGAACTTGAGATCCCCTCCTGCCTCAGTACCTCAGTAGCTAGAATTATAGACATACTCTTCCAGGCCCTGTTACTATAGAGTTTCAACTTCAAAACTATTACAAGCTAGAAGATACAATATGCCAAAGAAACACTTTTCATAGCAATTATGACAGTATGTACAAGTTCCAGCCAAGAAAAAAAAAAACACCCCAGCCTACAGGAGAAAAGGGGGACATGCAATCCTACCACTAGCTGAGGAACTATGAACTTGATAGCTGTTGGAAGAGGGAGAGTCAATTTTTCTTACAGATGTGACACCTTGTAGGCTGCCTACTATCAGAGCAGATCCCACAACCTCCAGCTAGTGTAGAAAGGGATGGGAGGTGGTAAGGGAGGCACTGATAGAAATGTGTTCAAGTACATTGCATCAAACACACAGCCCTTTGCTGTATACATCTAGTGACTTCTCTGGCTCTAGATTCTTGAGACAAGCTCTAGCAGTAAACTTTCCTGGAATCTCCAATTAAAGTAGAAGGTTTTATCTCTGCTCTCTACAGCTAACAAAGTAGTGCTTTTCTAGAACACATTTTCTAAAGATATCTGCTTCCCTAGTACTTCATCAACATGGAAGGAACCCATTCCACCACCAAATCCTTTTATGTTTAATATAGCTACAAAAATTTCTGCTTTCTGTAACCAAACCCTTCCTGATAAGAGTATATATGGGTGCCTGAACAAAAACTTATATATGTTTTCAACACATAAAAAAATCAAGTCAGATTCTTTTATAACCATTATCAATCATGTTTTATCAATCAAAATCTATCCTTACGCAAGATGCCTGCAATCCTAGCACTCAGGAGGATCATCTTCATTCAAGGCCACTCTGAGCTACAGTGAGTTCAAGGCATGCCTGGTATATATACTGCAAGCAATTCTGTCTCAGAAAACCAACTACCAACCAATAAATAAGCAATATCAAAACAATAAAAATGAACTACTTTTGATTGCAGAGATAACATGTGTGACCTAAAGGTACTAGGTGGGAAGGGGGGAAAAAGTAAGATACTTTAATTTATTACCATTAAAAATAAACAAAACAACAATAAACCAAAAATAGCCTCTATTTCTGAAGAGATTCAATACTTTAGTTTGAAATAAATATCACTATTCCCTTAATCTTTTGTTTTGTTTTATTTGATTGTAAGACATAGTCTCACTAAGTAGCCCTGATTATCCTAGAACTATGTACACCAGGCTGGCTTCTGCCTTTGCCTTAGTTCTGGGATCAGAGGAGTGCACCAACACCTTACACTTTCCTATAGAGCTGACTTTATACTACAGAACCTCTAAAGCAGTGCTTCTCACCCTTCCTGATGCTGCAACCTTTTAACACAGCTCCTCATGCTGTGCTGATCCTCAAACAAAATTATTTTTGTTGCTGCTTCATAACTATTTAGTTTGCTACTGTCATGAATTGTGATGTAAATATTTTCGGAGAGAGCTTTGCTACAGTGGTCATAACAAACACGTTGAGAACCTGCTCTAAAGACTCATATGCAGCACCTTTTTAAACATATTACAAGGTCAATATAAATAACTGAAAGGAAGGAAATCATCCTGTAAATTTAATCTGTATCCACTACCTTTTCTTTTCATTCTTGAAAAAAAGTTTCGTCAGCTTTACTCAGTATACTTGCTCAGTAAATGTTAATCCCTTATATAAAATTTATCTATATGATACATTTGAGTGACTAAAATACATGAATATATTTAGCATACAACTTAAAGCAGGCAAAGAAATTTAGTTGATCAGAAAAACCTCAGATTTTAGGGTTTGGGATTTAGCTCAGTGGGAAAGCACTTGCCTAGCAAGCACAAGGCCCTGGGTTAGGTCCTCAGCCCTGGAAAACAAAACAAAACAAAACAAAACAAAACAAAACAAACCTCAATTTTCCAAGCATTAAAAATACATCTTTTTTTTTTAAATCAAAAGGAAGCCACCATGTAAGTGATGACTCAGCAGAATAAGGAAGTGAGTAACATAAATAAATGATCATTACCCTGCTGATATGTCTCAAAAGCTGGGGCACTTCCTCGAGGATCCTGATAATAAACATCTGCTTGTTGTGCTGGATAGAGCTGAGAACCTCGAGGTACCATCTGAATTGGTTTGGTGACAGGCATAGGAGGCAGATCTGTTGGTCCCCTTGGTACAGGATGTGGATTCACAGGTAAGGCAGAAATACTCTTAGGGGCAGATTCCAGTCTAAGGGAACAAAATTACAAAGATAAGTTTAAAGTCTCTAAAATGTGCTTTTAATACACATTAGATGTTTCATATAAAAATGTTTCCAGTACTTGGAAAACTGATATATTTGAATGTTAAACTCTTCTACAAACTTAAAGGAATTAATAATCTTCCTTTTAAAAAAAATCAGTGCAGAAAAATCAAGTAAAAGCCAATAAAACAAAGGCAAAAAATTTACTTCCTGGGCCAGGATGTAGCTCAGTTTGTGGTTTGATACCTAGCACAACATAGCTGGGCATGGTGCTGCTGGCCTGCAGTCCCAGTACCTGGAGGTGCAGGCAGAGGCTCAGGTGTTCAAGGTCAGCTTGGCTATAAAGTAAGTTGAAGGACAGACTCTGACTCCAAACAGAAGAACAAACAACACCAAGGAACCACCGGGGTTAGAACCAAACTTTCCCCCTCTACTCAGTTTACAAAGAAGAAACTTGAAGACGTACAGGTCAGGAGGGGACCCTGGAGCACTGCTGCTCAGGTGGTCTAGCTTTACTGGTTTCAGAGTAGAATCAAAGCTGGGGTCTGTCCCACGTGGAATCAACTGTGTCACTGTGCTCCCTGCCGATACAATTCCATTTGGGAGTGCAGGAGGTTTTCTGCTGGACAAATCCACGGTACTTTCATCAGGAAGTATAGGTGCTGAAGGCAGGCCCACCTCATTAAGTTGACCCAAAGAGGCACTCAAGGGTCTTCTGGGAACCAGACGCTTGTTCATTTTACGAAATCTGTATGAAAAGCAAATGTTTCAACTACAAATACATCATGTAACTGGTAAGAACCAGTTAAAATTGTTAAAAAGTACTAGAATTGTGTGTGTGTGTGTGTGTGTGTGTGTGTGTGTGTGTGTATAAATGACTTATTTTGACATTTAGTTGATAAAATATAGCTTCCCATTTATAGGAACAATATAATGAAACCTAAAAGAAAAACTATTAAGAAATGTACTAATTCATAAATATTTCCTAAGTGTTGAATTCAATTATTCTTTATATATATATATATATATATATATATATATATATATATATATATATATATATATATATATATAATTTTTTTTTAAAGATTTATTTTATGTATGTGAGTACTTTGTTACTATTGCTGTCTTTAGACACACCAGAAGAGGGCATCAGATCCCAATTCAGACAGTTGTGAGCCACCATGCGGTTGCTGGGAATTAAACTCGGATTTGTGGAAGAACAGCCAGTGATCTTAACCACTGAGCTATTTCTCCATCACCAGCCCTTCTTATTGTATTTCTTAAAGCCAAAAAATTATTCCCTATTCCAAAGTCTGTGTTTCGTGGTCTTCATACTCACTTTTCCAGTTCTTCTTGTGAATGTGCAAATGTACAGCTGGCCCCACGAGGGCATCCTCCCCTTTGCTTCATATCTCGACACATATATGTTTTGTATTTGCTATGCTGTGGAGGCTAAGGCCAAGATCAAAACATCAGACAGAAAACAAAACACACAATAATAAATGTAAATTTTATGCTTTCAGTTTAGGATTCTTACAGCAATGAAGAATTTAAGGTAATTCCCATATTTATCTAAATTACTCAAAGCAAAACTATCTCATAGAAAAATTAAAGAAGACTTTTGAAATGTATACTCTTCTAATATTTGGTTAGTGTTCATATAACAGAAAGCTGGCTCCTAACAAAAACCACAACATCTGGGCTAACAAGATGGTTCAGTGGGTGATGCTGCTAAGCCTCCAAGACCTACAAGACTAAACTCACCTCCACACATATACACAAATAAGTAGAAAACAATACTTTTTAAAATTAGAAGATGATTTGGCACACTAGTATAATAAACATTATTAATAAAATTCTTTAAAATACTAACAGAAAAAAAAATCTACAAATATTTGAAGAGTACTAGTGATTCAGCATAGGTATCAAAAAGTGACATTATCAAACTGAAATGTAACATAAAATTAAAACACTAACTACTAACCATGTTAACTTACAGTTTCTATAGTCAGAATCTTTTTTTTTTAAAGCATAGCAATTTATATGAATGGGTGTTTTGCCTGCATGTATGTCTGTGCACCGGTGCATGCCTGGTACCCTAAGAGGCCAGAACAGGGTATCAGATTCCCTTGGAACTCGAGTTAGAGGAGGTTATGAACCACTATGTGAGTACTGGGACTTGAACTGAGTTCTTTCAGAATGCAGCCAGTTCTCTTACCATGGAGCCTCTCCCAGCCTCTATAGTCAGTCTTAAAATACTCATACCATTTTTCCTTTGTATCTATACTTACAGTAGCCAGCTTCTATGTATACCCCAGTTGCCTATCTAAAGATTTCAAATAGTAATCCTTACCTGTTGTTGGTCTGCTCCTTTTTTGCTGTGATTCTGGATATAATCAACCAGTCCATGCACCACTGTACGTACAGCAACCAGTCCATTTTCTAGCTGTTCCCATGTTGGAGGAGGAGCATCTATAAAATTAAAAATTAAACAAAACCTATATTCTTATGCAGTGTTTTATCCAATATTAAACTAGTATAGTCACGTTAATTGTTTTGCAGCTTTCAGACACTTGTTCATCTGTGATGATTAGTGGTGCCAACTTAAAAGGCCCTAGAACCAGCAGAGAGACAGGTATCTGGGTATACCTGTGGTGGATTATCCTGATTATGTTAACTTCTGCAAAAACACCCATCTTACCTGTGTCATTCATCCCTCTGTTTCCTGATTGTGGACGTGATATGTAAGTGGCTTCAAGCTCCTGCTATACTAATCTGTACTGTGAGCTGAAATAACCCTCTTTCTTAAACTGCCTTTAAACACTCATTCACTTGTTCTTTTCTCTCACTCTTACTCTCTCTTTCTCTCTCCTCTCGCTCTCTCTCTGGGGAAGCGACTATGACAAGAACTGTGAATTCAGCCGATAATGGAACCAGTAACCTTGACAAAATAGGTTTGACTAGAATGGTGGAGACAAATGACTGATCAAAGTGAATTTAAGACTGTGATAGAACTGGAGACATCATTCAGGGGTAGAGTATTTGTTAACAGTTTATCTACTGTTATACGAGAAGAAAATATACCAGCCAGCTGTAGAAGATGCAATGGCACATTACTAAAAAGGCATGTGTGGAGATCTGACTTACACTGCAGCAGTAAGTCATCTGAACTGACAGTATCAGTAGTAGAGAAAACTGAAAGCATTAAGTCTCAGAGGAAAGGACTAAAGCTATCATTAAGGAATAAACAGGAAGTGTGGGTCACAGGATATTTTGAAAGAAAAACAGATAAATCCCATGTCTCAGAAGGTATGTAGAACAAGTGAAAGAACATGCAAACAAGACAAAAGAAACAAAGCTAGAAGAGCAGGCATCACAGATGAGCTCACTTTGAAACACCGGCAGATGGTGAGTATTAGGAAGCACTGGCAGAGCTTTTGGGGAATCTACTTTATAGAGGGAACTCGATGCTAAGAATCAAAGGAAACATTTCCCGGGGCACAGACAGCACTGCTGTGGGTGGAGTGATGCCAATAAGAACAAAGCACACCTTTTTATGTATCAAAGAAGTGTCCAGTATTAGGAACAGGGTTAGAGACACAAAGTAGTTTAAAGACTCAGAAGTCATGTCTGGAAGGAGTGACTAGTAATCTATCATAAGCAGTATGTAGATTCAGCTCCATCACAGGAGTGAACTCTGAGAGAATAGCAGCTGAAATACTGTTCAAGTAACAGGTCATTATGTATATTTTCAGGGTGGGGGGATGTTGAGAAAGAAATGCTCAAGTAAAGTTATGAAGAGAACAAGGTATTATGAGAAGATGGATAATGAAAACGTAGACAAAGACAAGCTGAGAAGCTTCTTTTGAAAAACTTTAGAGGAAGGTAACAAAAGATACCTGAAGAACCACCAAGCAGTACTGAGAGACACAGAAATGGTCCACTAACTTTTCTTACCTGGACTGGGGTCAATGTTTGCTAGTAGCTCCAAATGGGGTCTTAGTCGGTTCAAATTCGCTGGGTCTCCAGTCCGCTGGAGAGCAATTGTTAGCTCCTGAACACTCTGTGCAAAAGAGGCAGGGGTCTGCAACTTAAAAGAAAAAAGTAAGCATTATTTTTCAAAAGATCAGATAACCCTTTTAAACCAGTTTATTTACACCTTCATTTTTGCAGTTTATTAAATTTTCTTTGTATCTACCTACCTAACCTAAACTGTGGCCAGATTGAAGCACCTGCTATCTAAAGCTATTTCTTTCTATCCATAGCTTGTATTGTGTATGATACTATGTTCCCTCTGTTATGATACTCTTCCAATATGAGGCCTTTCTCCCCATATCACTATATTAGTTTGGTTCCTGGTAGACTTTACATATACCTGAAATTCAGAAGTATAATCTAGAGATAATGTCAGATAATAATAAGAATAATGTCACCGAATAGTCATACTGAATGAGTTCAAGTTCTTAAGAACAAATACCATGATACTAAATATATAAACTGTACAAACTAAATTTCATTTATTGGTCTAAATAATTTCAAGTGTCTATTACAATGAAAAAAATCCTGTTATAACTGATTGCAGGACATAAAGAGATCAAACTGGAAAAGATGTGGAACTTTCTTCCCTCTTGGCTAGCTTTCATAGTGCTCTACGACTCTACACAGGGTGCTGGGGGAAAGAAGTCAATAACAGTCTCACCCTCCTGCTAACTATGCCCATCAGTGTGACATGAAGATACTGGGGTAACCGAGAAGCAATAGGCTGTTCTACATCTGGTATTCACATCTGGCATTGTCAAAAGCCAATGACCAAGGAGGTCACAGGCCTAAGGGGTGAACCTACTTGTTTTGTTAGATGGAAATGTCATCAAACTGACTCAAGTATTTTTGTTTATACCTACAGATCAATGCTTTTCTCAACCCTATTTGAAGGCATTTCTTTTTGTGCGGACAACAGAGTTTAGAGACTCATAACTGGTCAAAGTTCTGAGAATAAATGACTGTTGAATATTCAGACCTAAATAGCACATCTTTATCCCACCACCACTACTACCACCACCAAAGGAGGTAAACAATGTAAAATCTGGAGGATGGAAAGAAGTGCTCTGAAATGTCTTCCAGACATGACAGCTGTCCTCCTGAACTCAGAGCAGCTATGGTTACCCGCACAAGATCAAGCCAGTCATCATTCCAGCTTATGAGAGACTGTAAGGCTCCACACCTAGCTGAGAAGTTATTGGCAGTTGATGGCTGCCAGAGAAGAGAGGGTTACTTTTCTTTAGGGATATACCCCTGGTACCATGCACATGGCCCCATCCATGCTCATGTGCATACTGGTATCACTTGGACTTGGAGGGTTATTGTGAAAAGCAAAGAGACTATGAAGGCAGGAAGAATGTGTCATTCTGAGTAGAGGGTAGAAAAATGAGAAAGGGCAGCTAGATATGGTCAAGATGAACTTGTCCAAGATTATATATATATATACATATATATATATATATATATTAATTTTATTTATTATATGAGTACACTGTAGCTGTCTTCAGACATACCAGAAGAGAACATCAGCTCTCATTACAGATGGTTGTGAGTCACCATGTGGTTGCTGGGATTTGAACTCAGGACCTCTGGAAGAGCAGTTGGTGCTCTTAACCACTGAGCCATCTCTTCAGCCCCAAGAATATATATTTTTAAAATAGTCTGATTTAGTCTGGGATTCTTGAATGTTGAGTATTTCTCTAAAATTTAATGAGAATTTCAGAGGGGAGACCAGGAAGAGGGACAACATTTAAAATTTAAATAAATAAAATATATTAATTTGTAAGTTCTGTTATTTTAGAGAACCATGGCTAATATGAAAAGTATTCAAGGAAGAGTTATAAACGGTAAAAAGCAGAAAACAAAATAAAACTAATTTCTTAATTATCAATCAATCTATCAATTATTCAAAAACTGTTATGTTTTAGGATATCTACTATAGTGGTCTTTATATCAAAACAGACAGTTGATAAAATAAAAACAGGGCTACTGAAAATTTTATCAAACTCACCATAGGATGTAATATTTAGCATATGTAAAATTATTCTGAGTGAAAATCATAAAGTTGCAAGGTATACATCTAAAAGATCATTCATTAAAATACTCATATATAAAATAAGGCATTTGGAAGCAGGGTTTAGGGGCTGGAGAGATGGCTCAGTGGTTCAGAGCACTGGTTGCTCTCCCAGATATGGTTCAATTTCCAGCACCCACATGGTACCTTGCAAGTATCTGTAACTCCAGTTTCAGGAAATACAAAGTCCTTTGGATATTTGGGCAATAACTGAAGAGAGGTGATAAGGACCATGGGAGAGCACTGGTTGAAGCACTGCAACACTACTGTCATTCCGATATGACATAATATCTGGACACACTAATCTCATTTACAGAAGCCTGACATATACTATTTACAATAGTATCTATTTGTGAAGGGAGAATAATCGAAGACACTACCTTGTCAATAATAGACTGCATATGAGATTTGTGAGACTGGTCCCCATAAAGCAGAGAGGACCACTGGTCTGGTGCAATCCTTAAGCCAGCTTCCATAGCAATCTGCACTATCTGAGAATCATGTTCTCGCCTCAGAGCTTCATAAGTCCTAAATTCTTCTTTCAGCTGCATCAAAGAAGAATCTTCATCACGTTTTGTGACCTAAAAAGACACACACAAGTTTAATAACAGACAAAAGACTCATACTTTATATAAACACAAATAAACAAAATAATTGTGATTTAAAAATATCCAATTTATTTTGTGTCTTGGTTTGATGTGTACCATATGTGCCAAGCATAAAACTCTCAGGAAGCAGTTCTCTTCTTTCCCTATGTAGGTTCCAAGACCACCACTGAGCCATCTCACCAGCTCGGGGGGGGGGGGGGGATCAAAACAACAGCTTTCTTTTAGCAGCAAATAGCCAGATAAAAATGGAATATACCTTCCTGCCTGCAAAACATCTCCCATTATAGATGTCAAAATCTTGTCTTTTTTAAAGACAGGGCTCCCACTATACAGATCTGGTTAGCCTGGAACTCACAGAGATCTGCCTGCTTCTGCTGCCCCCACACCCCCAAGTGATGGAGTTAAAGGGATGCAATATTATTACACCCAGCCATAGATGTCAGAATCTCTTAAAGAATGAATATGTGGGAAAACATTTCACAATATAGAATTTAACAGACACACATATGTATACAGGCATTTTTTAAATTAAGAAAATATTTAATAAGTATAATTATTTTAAAAAACAGTACGTGTTTCTTCCTCATAGATGCAGATCACAACTCTAGCTAGGGCTTGCCTAGCTTCAAGTTATCCAACAGTAATAATTAACGAGATTCTAATATGAATAATTGAATTTAACTTAATTTTCCATGGAGTTTTGTGAAACAGGCCATAGATAAAATATAGATTATGAGATACTTAACTGTAATAATAATATTTTAAATCATAAAACTTGCAATCTTAATATTGGGGAGGGGAGGTATAGAGGCAGGACCATCAGACATTCAAGGCCAGCCTTATCTATCTAACAAGTTCAAGATCAGGGAGGGCTATAAAACTATTTCAAATACAAACAACAAAAACCAACCCTGCTTGTTTTTTTTAAAACCCACTTAAAAAAAGAGTGAAAGGAGAGAGGGAGATGGAGAGATGCTTCAGATAGTAAAGCACTTGCTCTATAGACATGAGGGTCTAAATGAGTTCACGATCCCCAGTACTGACTAAACGAGGGTGGGGAGCAGGACATGACTTTAGTTCCAGGTCTATAAAGGACACAGACACAAACAGAACTCCTTAAACTTGTACTCAGCTACCTGAATCAGTGAGCCCTCAGGTTCAGTGTGACCAACAAAAATTAATGTAGAATGCCACTGGAGAGGACACCTGATGCTGACTCCAGCTTCCATGTGTATCTGCATGCTACACCATATTTTATAAAAAAACCCTACTTTTATTTAACACTTGCTGTGTGTAGATACCTAACTAAACCGTTTTATTACCATATGAACTCTCTTTAATTTTTGTAGCACATCTGATATATTGTTATCTCAGTAACTTATACTTTGAGTCAGGCTGGATTAGAATAAAGGTTTAAAAATTTAAAATAATTCTTGCCTAGACTCATAAATTCCCTATGACATTTTAAAACATATTTGGAGGATGGAGCTCTAGGTCATGGCAGAGTGGTTAATTCTCCATACTGCCAAAAATACAATTGTACTGTGTTAACCCTTTAGTCCCATAAGGATCTATATCATTATAGTAGAAAATTCCTCCCTTTTAACTTTTTACCTAAAAACACTTCACACTACTATAGTCAGAAATTATACATCACACTTAAAATTTTTTTAATGTATTCCTTTTTTTCTAAAACAATAATGGATTTTATTAAGCAAAGAATACATAATCTCATAGAAAGAATCAAGGATGGGTATTTTAAAAAAACCTACCATTTCATCCTTATAAGAAAGTTAAGGTCCAAATAAACCTTTTATTAGTAGATCAGATAAACAAAACACAAAAAACTTAACTACTTTGCCATTTTTCAAAGATAAATTAAAAAGTACAAATAAATATGTGTATATATGAAAACACTATGTTGAGGAACATAGACCAGCCCTTATTAAAAGGCAGAATATGCTTTCTACATTAATACATTGACTCCCAAAATATTGTATTATTTTGAGTTGTAGATGCTGTGGATTAAACCCAGAGCTTTGGACACATAAGCACTGAGCTATATCCCCAATACCTTCATTATTCTAAAAGCAACCTAGAAATTTTAAGAGATATCACATCAAAAATACTGGAGCTGTAAAATGAAAGAGGTCAAACAGGCCAGCCAAATGGCTCAGAAGGTAAAGGCATGTGCTACATAGCCTGACAACCCAAATTCAATCCCCAGAACTCACATAAAAGCGGAAGGAGAAAACCAACTCTACAAAACTGTGTTATATCTGCTATGTGTGCCATGGTACAAATGTGCTCTCCCCAACCACACACTTGGTTAGAGGCTGGAGAGATGACTCAGAAGTTAAAGAGCAGATGCTAGTCTTTTAGAGAAGCCAAGTTAGGTTCCCAGCATCCTTGTTAGGTGGTTTACAAACACCTGTAACTCCAGCTTCAGAGAATGACACACACATGGCATATACCCACATGTATACATAAAGTAATAACTAAATAAAATGACTAGTGAATGACTTAAATAAGTTCAGAATTTAAATTTTTTTCCTAAAGTCATGAATGTTGGTCAGTGGGTAAAGATACCTGCTGCCAAACCCAATGACTCAAATTGAGTTCCTGGAATCTATATGGTGAAAGTAGAGAACCAACACCCATAAGCCGTCCCCTTACCTCCATATGCACACAGTAACACATGGACACCCATCTATCACTGATCCTCCACATTCTACAGAATAAATCAAGTTCTATAAAGTAATAATTTATTATAAAATACAATTCAGTAAAAAATTTTTATACCTAGACACTGTGACATAAGACTAAAACTCAGGCAGAAAGATTATCTAGGCCAACCAAACTACATGGTGAATTTGTCTCAAATAACAACAGCAACAACAAAGTTCTATTTCAAATCTTGCTTATGCTTTATTGGTTGACTGTGATACTAGGAACTCACTCAAGGTATCACACACTAGGAAAGGAAGGACTCTACCTTGGAAAACTTCTTATAATTTATATTTGTTTCTGTTAGTAGGAGCATGTAATATGAAATGCATAAAGACATTCTGAAATATATTATAAATTATATTCAGTCAAGAATTACTTTATTCTTTCTAACCATTATAATAAATATGAAATACTATATTTAGAAAAACTCAGAACTGGAGAGAGTAATTTTTGTTTTAAGTCAATACAAAAACTGAAACCCTCTTTTCAGTACAGTATCAGTTGAAGAATTACAGTGATTTCAGGAATGGATTGCTTTATAGTTAGCAGGGTCTGAAGTATTGGTTTCAGGATATATCAGAAAAAAGAAAACTTTATTTGAAGACAGGAAAATAAAACAGGATAAACAGTAAGTGACACCAATGGGTATCAATGTTTGAGGCAGCGCAGATTCAAGCTGGACTATGAGAATATGTCCAGCATTATCATTTATATTGAAGCCAGAGAGTGAATTGGTATCTCGAACTATACAATTATATAAGAAACAATCTGTTAATAACCTTATAACCGTCAGTGAGTTTAGACTAATTTTGCTTACAGTCTTGATGGGTATGCTGGCTAGTTTTATGTGAAAATGCTTCCTCCAGCCTAGTGTGTAAGCAAGCCTGTGGTACATTCTCTTGATCAATAACTGATTTGGGCAGTGTCACCCCTGCCTGGGTTGGTGGTCATGGTGCTAAGACAGCAGACTGAGTAAGCAGCACTCTTCTATGCAGTGCTTCAATTTCTGCTTAGAATTCTGCCATTGGACATGCATGCAAAATAAATTCTTTCTTCCCCAAACTGCTTTTGGTCACGGTGTTTTATCACAGTAATAGAAACCCAAACTAAGTAGAAATCCCAACTAAGACAGAGGGAATAATAAAATGATAATCTCTTCATAAAATTTTAAGAGGTGAGACTATATTTCAGCAATATAGTAGTTGTCTAACATGTGCAAGGCTCTGGGTTTAATCCCTACCAGTGCAAACAGACAAGCCAAAACCAAAACCAAATAAGCCAAATCTAAGATTTAACTAGAGCATTTTATTTTCTGAGAAGTACAGGCAATTTTATTAAAGTCCAAGTTTAATGTTTGGGCTCATACCTTGAAGCAGGAGGCTCTGTAGAGGAGCTGAACAACATGTCCAATGCTGGTTTTAGAGGCTTGAGGAAAACGTGGCTCCAGTCTTTGCACCACAAAGAGAACCAGCACTTTCCGTGATAATGCAGAACCATCTTCCAAGGCCAGCAAGACCAGCTTCAGAGCCTCCTCCTGCATTGCTAGGAAAAATGGTACAATCAAAATGTATTGTGAGCAAAGATAACGTAAATCCATTTTCTGAAAAGCAACATAATACCATGCAATATAGCAAGCAGTACAATGAGCTGGGCATGGTAGTAATCTCAGCACTGTGAACTAGAAGCCAGCCTGATGTACAGATTGAGTTCCAGGATAGCCAGGGCTACACAACAAATCCTCATCTCAAAAACAGACAGACAGATCGACCAAACTCAAATTAACAACAACAAACCCCCCAAACAATACAATATATTTATAACTTCATTTTATAGGCACATTTGTGGGCAATTCTGTCATATTACATTAAGTAGATACATAATTAATATAGAGAAAAACATTTTTCTTTTTCTTTAAAAAAAAACATTTTATGTATGTGGGTACACTGTCACTGTCTTTAGACACAGAAGAGGGCATCAGATCCCATTACAGATGGTTGTGAGCCACCATGTGGCTGCTGGAAATTGAACTCAGGACCTCTAGAAGAAGTAGTCAGTGCTCTTAACCTCTGAGCCATCTCTCTAGTCTGAGAAAAACATTTCTGATGATGAGTAAAATGAATAATGATAACACTTGTTATCAAGAGAAAAGTCTGTGAGTTCTCTGAAAAAGTATCAAGCTAGGATTGTCAAGTAGAATGATACTTGAAACAGAATTTAACAAATGAGAATTTGTACATTTCTTAAGGCTTTTTACTCTATACTTTCAGAATACCTAGTAAGGGTAAGTAAGTAGCCAAAGCAACAAGCAAACTTTAATTACATACCTGGTCCAAGGAACTGGCAGCCCCTAGCTCTGACTGCTGCCCAGAGATTAGAAGAGAGTTGCTGAGGATTCTGGTGCTGGAGAATGAGCTCTGTAACTGTGCGTTCTCCTAAAGATCGAGCAGCCCTCATAGCACGGATCCTGCCTTCTTCTTCCACTAGCTGGCAATGGACCAGAGTCACAAGTTTCCTCTGCATTGGGCGACTCAGAACACTCTGAGTAGTGCTATTCAGACCCACTCCTAGAGGGGAGAATAAGGAAGCTATTTCTAGGTTTACAGTGCAGTTTTATGATCCAGGAGCACTTCCTCTGAAATGGCTCATTTGTGAGCTTGTTCTCAGTCTTACGTATTTAAAATAAACAATAAACCAACAGTTTGGGTACCCATACCCTTAATCCTAGCACTTGAGAGGCAAGGGTAGCTAGATCTCTGAGTTTGAGGCCAGCCTGGTCTACAAAGTGAGTTCCAGGGCAACCAGAGAAACTCTGTCTCAAAACATCAAAATAAACATGCAAGCAAGTAATTACACTAACATTTAAAAAGTAAAGCAAATGTACGTAAATAGATATCACTCATTATGGCATTCAAAACACTATTACTCATTTTAATCATAGAAGAAAAACTGACAGAAAAACAGCAATTAATCTAAGACCCAAATAATACTATTCTAATAGTTCTGGTATATTCTTACTAATAGTTAATAACAGGCCCTTTCTGGAAGGTAATGACAACTTCCATTTTCTACAAATACAACCTAAAACTAGACAAATATTCAGAGTTTATCAAATAAGAGCTGGGGATATAGCTCCTAGAATGCATAACCCCTGGAATTAATTTGCAGCACACGCCCAAGCAAATAATCTTAGCCCATGGAGGTAGAGACAGCATGGTGAGAAGTTCAAAGCTATCCTTGGCCATAAAGCAACTTTAAGGCCAACCTGGGCTGAATGAAATCCTGTCTTCAAAGAAAACAAAACGAAACACAACAAAAACCGAAGCTGTCAAAAAATGCAAAGCCCTTCTAAATCATACTGAATGTATGTCTATAGCCATTCATAGTTCCAACATTATACAAACTCTGGATTTATTACTACTTTATATTCTGTGGTGTATAATATCTAACATGAAATAGGTTTGGCTTATAATGAATAAATATATTTTATTAGCATTCTTTAGGACTAGCTGTATAGTTCAGTTAGAACACTTGTCTAACATGAAAACTAAGTAGGGAAAAGTAAAAATGGAAGAGGAGTGAGAAAGGGAAGAGACAGAGAAAGAAAAGATTTCCTATATTTGTATTTCATACATTTGCAGCTCAATTTTTGTGGTAACAGAAGTATCTGTAACAGATATTTGCCCAAGTGTGATAGGCACACCTTTAATTCTAACGCTAGAAAGAAGAGGTAGGCAGATCTCTATGAATGTGGCTAGCCTGGTCTATATAGAGTTCTGGGTCAACCAGGGCTACATAGTGAAACCCTGTCTCAAAAAACAAACGAATGAACAGTCATTTAAAATGGGTTTTATAATTACATTTACCTCTTGCACTGCTGAGCGGTTTCAGGTACAATGCTAATTCTTCTACACATTTCTTGGCTTCCTCATAATGCTTTGTATCTTCAACCCCACTACACAAAGTAATGGGCTGTTGCTCAGGGATCTGGAGATCAAAAGAAAAGATTTGCATGTTTCATTAATTTACAGTACATGTACAATTTATCCACTCATAGTCCAGGTGCTTACAACATTATGACTATTAAATTTGCTAAATGCTTTCAAACTTTTTACCTGCATATACTCATCTACTATTATTTCCATAAGAAACCTTATTAAAATAATTCAAATACTATAATTAACTAGATTGCATATATAATTCAATGATCTACAGTATTAGTAAATTCACATTTGAATAACCTTAGCAACCAAATTTAAATTTTCCTCACCTCCCAAAGGAAACTCCTACCTTTATTGCCCCAAGACAGGGTCTCAACTGTACAGCCCTGGCTGACCTGGCACTTACTACGTAGACCAACCTGGTTGTTCACATTTGAAGTATAGGATTAAAATGTGGTATGTACTCATACTTCTTTTTTTGGTGAATATGCACAGAAACTAGAGAAAAACCTCAGTGGTTGTTTTTCATATAACCAGAGTTATGAAAACCAGTTTTTCACTGTCCTAGAACTGACATTATAAGTATGCCAACATACATCTTTTTGTAATATTTAATGTGAATATTTAATGTTTTGCCTATATATATGTCTGTGTACCATGTAAGTTACAGGAGATTGTGAGCTGTCATGTGGGTGCTGAGACTCAAGCCTGGGTCCTCTAGGAGATCAGCCAGTACTTTTAATCATACCATACCCATTTCTATCTGGATTCTGGGAATCAAATTAAGGATTTCATGCTTGTAAGGAAAATGCTTGACCAGTTGAGCTATTCCCTCAGTCTTCAATATTTCATTTATTCTTATTGTTAATTATGATCTCATTATTTGAATATAACTCATTGTACTTATGTGTTCTCCAACAGGTAACGTGCTTACATACCATTTAATATACTTATAACATATCACCCACTTTTCTGGTTTTGAGGTAGGGTCTAAACTCGTGAACTCACAAGGATCCTTGAGCCTCAGCATCTCACATGCTTGGATTACCTGGGTCTTATGTAGGAAAAGCAAGTTCTCTTAACCACCAAGTCTCTCCAGCCTTGTTTAACTAATAATAAAAGTATGTATTATAGAAGAAATGTTTGAACTGGCAGTGGTGCCACACTCCTTTAATCCCCAAGTCAGAAGGCAAAGGTAGTAGGATCCCTGAGTTCAAGGCCAGCCTGGTCTACAGAGAGAGGTCCAGGACCCTGTCTCAAAACAATACCCTACCCTACCCCCCCCCCCCAAAAAAGGAAAAAATTAAATGTTTTAAGACAGGCTGGGTGTATATGCACTTAATCCTTTGACAACCCAACCTGATCTTACAGATGACATGGGATAAATAGGATAGAATTAGCAATGAAGTAGAATGCAGAACACTCAAACTGAGGCATGCAGTTGGCAAAAGCAAAGCTGAAAGTACTTGATATTGTAAACAATACCAAAGCTAAGTATCTTGGATTAAATTGTATGTTATTTAAACTTTTAAAACTAAAGAACTTGCACACAGCATTACACGCTGAAATGAACAAGTTTGTTTTTCCTTATGTGTATGTAACTGCATGTGAGTATGCATGCCAGATGAGGGCATTGAGCCCCTTGTAGTTGGAATTACTGGTGACTGTGAAAAGAGCTGCCTGGTGCAGGAGCTGGGAAATCAGTTCAGCAGCAACCATTCTTAATTTCTGAACTATTTCTCCAGTCCCTAATCTGTAAAATTTAATGGACTGCCTGCAAGCCTTTGTTTTTCAAGAACCTTGTGTGTGTGTGTTGTGTGTGGTATGGTACCAGGCAGGACAAAGGAATTATTTAATTATTTAAGGGTAGGGACGCGCATTTGTGCCACTAGAGGGAGCTTAGACATAGAAATAGAACAGTCAATCTGTCATCCAAATCAGTATTTTCTAAGGAAAACCTGTGCTTTCAGAGCCAAATGTATTATTCAAATATAAAGGTAAAGTCAAGATTTAGTAGCTTGAATTACAACATTTACACCTAGAAAGATATTTTTAGAAAAGGTTGAGGCCTAGGAAATGTTCTCCTTAATTATAATGCCCTGTGGGAGGATGTTCCAATGAAAACACAACAGTATGAACTTAAGATATTTTGGTATAAAAGATTCAGTAGCTTTGGTGGGAAGGATGTCATTTTATCTATGTGTTTCTTGCTAAGTGCCTTCTTGATGTGATACCTTGAGTTCCCCTTGATTCTTCTCATTTCCTGTACACATTAACCTATCCTTGAATATTCAATCACGTGTGTGTTAATTTATAGAAATTACTAGCACGCTAGACTTTGTCACTTGTTTTTTTTAGTTGTTTGTTTTGTTTTTGAGACAAAGTTTTACTATGTAATTCTGGTTGTTTTGGAACTATGTAGACCACTCTGGCCTTAAATGTATAGACTCTGTCTCCTAAAATGTCACTGGCTATTAAACTGATCTGAGGGCTGGAATGGATGGCTCGGTTGACAGTGTTTTTTTTTTTTTTTCATATGCACAAAGACACAGGCTTAATCCTTAGCAACACATAAACCAGGTGTGGTGGCACATGCCTATAACCAAGAGGTAAAGGCAGGAGTTGAGGAGTTCAAGGTCATCTTCAGTTTGAGATACATAATTTGGGATCCTCTTTTAAGAAAAAAAAATCTTTGGTTTTTGTTTTTGCAATATATTTGTGGGGATTTAGGAAACTCCAGTAAATGTATAACTCTGTGGTATGGACTACACAGTGAATCAGTTCTTTTTAACCTGTTGCTTTTATAGACTGTAGTAACATTCCTCTGCAGGTCTTCCTTGTAAGTATGTGTTAAAACCGCCTGATTTGTAAGTACAGCTGTATAGTTACAGGGCTGTGTGCAGTTTCCATTTTATATTTTCCAGAGCCTGACAGTTTGCACTCTCCCAACACATGCAAGAGCCCTGCATTTCCACCTGGAACCACCACAATTCAGACACTGGTTTGTAGGAAGAGGTAAACAAAAACAAACCCTGCTGTTATCTAAACCTGTATTTTTCTGGTAAGACTAATCATTTTTTCTGGTTAAAAACAAAACAAAACAAACAAATAAAAGCAGTTTTACAGAAGCACTTTAAATTTACAGTAAAATGGCAAAGACAGCTCAGAGAATATGTATCACCCAATACCTCATTCTCATTATAATGTTCTCTTGATAGGATACATTTACTGATATTAATATGCCAATATGACTATAATGTAATGATAATTCAGTTCCTTATAGCTAAAAATTCTGATTTTACTCAGAATTTATTTTTGCCTAACAGCCTTCCTGTGTTTCAGAATCTCATCCAGAATATTTATTTATGTATTACTTTTTGTAAAATTCTTCCTGTGTTTTGGTGGTTTGCAGTTTTAAGGCGTACTGGTGATGCATGTTGTATACTGACTTTTGTGGGGATCTCATTTTTCTCACAAGGAGACTGGAGTTACGTTTGGCAGTAAGTCCAGAGAGGAAACAAAGAGCCCTTTTCATCACTGCATGCCAAAGATTCACTGTCAATGTGACTTATTTCTGCGTACATGAATCTATTTCACCTGGCTGAGACAGCATTTTCTAGATTTCTCTGACATAAATGTGTGTTCCGTGTAGGTTATCTATCAAAAACCCTCTTCAATGGTAGAAATGAACACACGTGGCACTTAAATGAACAAGTGATGAAGCCAGAGATAATATATTTTTTCAAATGTGTCACTTTCAGTGATAATGTTCAAAGTCATAATCTGAGAAGGACCATGAGATGGCCCAAAGGGTGAAAGTGCTTGCCATTCACCAAGTTTAAAGACCTGAGCACAATTTCCAGGGCCCACATGGTGGAAGAAAAAAGCCATTCTTTTGCCTCTGTCCTCTATGTGACCCCCCCCCCATCAATAGTCAATCAATAAACAAAAATATAACAATAAGAGAGGTGTAATAAAAAAGAAAACACACTCAAAACAAAACAAAAAAACACAAGAATCATCCACCACAGTATCACACAGGTAAAAACCAGAATTCCAGAGTTTAATACAATAGTAGTTAACTGAAAATCCGTACTTGGGGGTAATTTTACATTTACAGAAAACCTGAGTCTCTAATTTATTCTTCCTCCTTTTATGATTAGTTTTCTTTTTTAATTTAAAACACATGGTTTAAAATTTTTATTTTAGAATTCTATTGGTTATGGCTGTTCCTTGAGGGTCTATTTTTGAATCTTTATCATGGCCTGAGTCTGTGAACATGCAGATGGGAGAAAGTTGATGTTGATGTTCTTCTTCTTCTTTGTCATCTCTTACCATGTTTTATTTCCTGTTTCCTCCCCCCTTTTTTCAAACATCACTGTATATGTGAACATGCTATGCAGCCCTTATCTCTACTTTAGATAAGAGCTACTGTAATTATATCGAAATGGTGGTTACATGGGTATCCACTTCCCAAGTACATTAATATGTATTTAATAACATCTTAAAGGGTTAGTGAGATGGCTCAACAGTTAAGAGCAGTTGCTGCTCTTCTTGAAGACACAAGTTCAATTCCACTGCACCCACATCAGGTAGCTCACAACTGCCTGTAACTCTAACTTCAGGGGATTCAATACCCTCTTTCTACTTTCTGGCTTCCAAGCATACCTGGACAAATGGGGCACACAGTTACACTAAGAAAAGGGGGGGGGGGCTTTTTTCTTTTCTTTTTGAGACAAGGTCTCACTATTGTAACAATGCTTGCAGGCTTCACACTCAAGAGATTTGCCTGCTTGTCTTCTACCCAGTGCTGTTAATAAAGGTCACACCACAACATCCAGTGAAGAACAAACTTTTTAAAAGTCAAGAAAGGGCCTGGAGAGATGACTCAGTGGTTAAGAGCACTGACTGCTCCTCCAGAGGCCCGAGTTCAATTCCCAGCAGTCACATGGTAGCTCACAACCATCTGCAATGGGAACCAGTGCCCTCTTCTGTGTACATGAAGAGATCGACAGTGTATATGTAACATGAACAAATCAATCTTTTAAAAAAAAAGTCAAGAAAGGGGGAAAAAATCAGTAAGTAACAACTCTCTTCAGGTAAAACAAAGTGCTCTTCACCTTCCTTTCCCTGTATACTGTTCAAACTGACTCAAACTTAGAAGAGAACTGGGTTCAAAGACTGGCATACACATCAAGGGCTCTAGAACAATGACTTTAAAATTCCTAAATGAAATAAAGTCAGAGGCACAAGAAATAAACTAGAACTGTGAAAACATAAAACCTATTGCTGTATCTGTGTATTATTATTCTCCATTCCCATTTTATCTGCATAGAGCCTTTGACTTTTATTCTACTGTTATAATTCAACACATACCTGCTTATTTTGCTCAAACCCTTCCAGGTTTGACCACTGGGAACTCTTTCAACCAGCTCTGGTATGCCTTTGACACAGTCCCACTTTGTCTGAATACTTGTATAAGACACTCCATGCTCGTATTAAGGACTTTGTGTCCTAGCCCTTGAATTGACTATCCCTCCCAAGATTCCCGGTTCCTTTTATTGGAATATTGTGTTAAAAACTAATATCTAAACAAGAGGCATGTACACTGCTACTGGGACTATGGTATCCTTAAGATTATCTTGGCTAATGAGGCAAGGAAATATGCAAATATCATAATCCAAGTATATACATATTTATAAATATGACTATATGCAAAAACCACCTGTATCTAAATTAAAATAAACATGCCTGCACAAAGATACATATAACTAAAAACAGTCAATTAAAGACAATAGCCAGTATTAAGTAACTATATTACCTGAGCACCCACTAGCTGCAGTAATGCTGAGTTCACAGGAAGAAGCTCAATGTCCGTATTGATAGTGGTCTGGTCAAATGGGCAAGCCTTACGGTGGAGTTTATTCAGGCACATTTTGCAGACAGTATGGCCACAACCCAAACTGATGGGCTTTCGAATTGTTTCGTCGAAAGTCTGAGTGCAAATTGGGCAGGAAAGAAAATCCGTCCATTGTGGAGCTTGTACAGGCATTGCTTCTGGAGTTACAATTCACTAATGCACACACACACACAAATCTAAAGCAAAGATTCCACTGGAATCAAAATCTTGGAAAAAAAGTTTATCTTTTTTTTAAATATCTTCTGTAGATACAGTCAGCACATAGTGTGAAATATAACCTGAAAAACAGAGAAAGGGAAAAAATTAGAATAATCTGTTTTTAATTTCAATTAAATTGTTGAAAAGAAGTAAGTTCAATCTTGACTCTCCATATCACTTTAATGTTATAACAATCAATCGTTATACATTTTTATAAAGTCAAAGCTATGATAAAATAGCCAGTTCCATCTTCTATTTTAAAGGGGTACATATTTCCCAGAAGGATGAATTAGCTTGTCTAAAGGTGTGACCTTTGAAGTCTGTAGGAGGTTGAAATTAGCACCCCATTCTCGTACAGAGAGACAGACAGACAGACAGACACACACACACACACACACACACACACACACACACACAATTAAGAGAGAGAGATTAAGCAAGACAGTCTAGCTCAAATCTTAATCCCTTAGCATCTTAACCCTACCATCACACACACATAGAGATTAAGGAGACAGGGAGCTCTACTTGCAACTTCATTCAAAAGTTATGTAACAGATGAAGTTGGAGATACAGCACCCCAGTCTGTACTCTCTGAAAATTACAAACCTCATAGCTATTTTGTATTAACAAATCCAACTATCAGGCCTAAATTCTAATTTAAAGAGAGAAAAGTAATACTCTTTTAATCTTACTTCCTTCCACCACGGCATGTAATTCAGGATGGCATTGAAGTAACTATTCTGACGGTAACAAGTCCCAACCCAAGAACAAACAACAGCTTTACTGTGTTTGGTACTGGAGATAGAACCTAGAACCTGTGTATGCTGGGCAAGTATTCTACCAATGTGTTAATATCACCATCCCTCAACTCTTACAAAACATTTCCAAGTAAAAAATCCAGTCAAAATGTTTTTTAAAATATTTACAGTAAAATGATCTCCCTCTTACCCTATTACTCATCTCTCCAGTTCTCATTATCACTCTAAATCTATAAGACACCTCATTATTTCTCATTGTTTCTTTATGCATGTATATATAATATATTACTTGGAGAGAAATAATTTTATATGCTGTTATTTACAATTCTTCTGTCTCTTAACTAAGTCAGTTTTTTTTTTCCTCAGAAAGTATAGCTAGACATAATAAATGACTATCAGGTGTAACCCTAAGTAATATATTTAAATCAACTCCTCAAGGCTTAAGGAACAGCACAGAAGAAGTAGGAAGAACCTACGAGCTAGAGGCTAGAGAGAAGTGCTGTGAAACACTGTCTTCTGGACGTAGCATGGACTCTGCACTCATGAACTCACAGCAGCTGTGGTTACCTGTACAAGACCAGCAGGAGAATAAGCAGGTCAGCTGTGCAGCACGGATGGAAGTCAGGCTCCTGTGCTCTATCACTATTGTATTGGCAAATGCAAATGATGACTGCAAAGGGAGGGAAGTCAATTTCTTTGGGAGCATAGCCTCTATTAGGTTGTCCATGATCTTGTGGATAGCTCCAAATCCATGTGCATGCAGGAAAGCACTAATTGGACTTCGGTTAATTTTTAAAAAGAAGGAAGGGGAATGTGTTGTGCAAGTGGAAAAGTAGGAGGAAATGTTGGGGGTGGATAGGATGGAAATAGGTTGGCAAGGTAGCTAACATATTTAATCTCAGCACCAGACAGGTAGGTAGATCTCTCTAAGCCTGAGGCCAGCCAGGATTATTTAAAGAAACCTAGTCTTTTTTCTTTACTTTGTTTTAAAAGAAGTATTTTTATTTCAGTTCTTTTATTCTTTGCTATGTGCTAAGGATTACAGTGGCAAGCAAGCTAAGTCACATATCTACATGCTTCCTTCTGCTACATATGTAAACAACAATTACAAAGTTAAAAACTAATGGCTACAAGCTGTAGTACATCTATAAATGGATGATAAATGGAGATAAAGGCACATGTATAAGATGGAACTATTCTGAATTCAGAAAAGGATGTGTGGGATATTGTGTACTAAACTAGTAATATTTATAATCAAAGTAAAAGATATGATAAAAACAATTTCTAAAATTTAGAAATTTAGGTTAAGGAAAGTGCTTAACCACACATTTCTAATTTTTGAGACTAAATAGATTATAAAATAAGTGAAAGGCCAGAAAAAGAAAAAGATCAAAATACAGTAGTGTGAAAGTATCTTTTCTTCTCCTGTATTCATTGTTGTCTCAGAGGCTTACTGTAGCTGCTAATCTGGGCCTAGTCCCAGAAGCTTCTAGACTCTGTATAATCTTATCTAGGCCTAGAATATTTTCAGCCTCTGAGATTTAATACTGTAAAAGCTCACTCCTTCCCAAGTTCTTTTTGAACTCTAGCTGGCTGGTTCAACTCAACTGTTCTGGATCAAACTTCTCTCCAAGCTGACTGATTCAATCTGGTTTCTCTTGGCTTATCATGGATTGCTCTGCTTGGCATCATAGTAATTTTGGCAATATGTTCTATTCTTGTCTTCTCATTTTCTGGATTGTTTACTCTTTAACTTATCTCTGTACAACTGTCCTGGAAAAAACTGCCCTCTGCCTCTCTGCACTGTTCTCTCTTCCGTAGCTTCGCTTTCCTCTCCCGGGCAGATCCTACTCTGTCAAATCTCTCTGCTTCATCACTGTGTCTGCTACTCAGTTAGACATCACCTTCAAACATGGGAGCTTCCTTCTACAGACTAACTTTACCTTCACTGAAGGGGACTAAAGGTGTGTACTAAGGGAGTGTCTGTATTCTAGGCAAAGAGATTAAACATTGTTTCTTACGGGCTGAGCCACACTTGAAACAGGTATTTCCAGCAAATAACAGTCTCTGGGTTCACAGTGTGATCAGATATCCTGTGACAAAAGTAGTCAAGAAAGGTTAAAAGACATAAGAGATGGTTCAATAAGTACTGGTGCTTGCCACCAAGACTCGGGAACCTAATTCAAACCCTGGAACCCACACAGTGGAAGGAGAGAATTTCTACAAGTTGTTCTCTTGTCTCTTCAGTGCAGCACGGCATGAACTCTACATTTAAAAATAAATAAGTAAATAAATGGGACTGCAGAAACTGCTGAGAGCACCTGCTGTTCTTTTAGAAGACCACACCCACAAGGTAGCTCACACAGGCTGTGATTCTAGATCCAAGGATTTCAGTATCCTTTTTTAGTCCCAACCAGCACCAGGCATGTACTTGGGGCACAGTCAGAAGTGAAGGACAAACACCAACAGACATATTTTTTTTTCATTTAAAAAGAAAGTGGCCAATCTAAATAATTAGAGATCAAATAACACAAGACCTAAACTAATTTGTGTGCTGAGGAGTAGAAGGATTTAATGAATCTACAGTCAAATGACAATCATGTTAAAAATACAATAGGAAGAAAGAACAATCTTTTCAATAAATGGTGCTGAGACAATTGAACATCCACATTAAGAATGAAAATATGGGCTGAAGAGATGACTCAGTGGTTAAGAGCACTGACTGTTCTTCCAGAGGTCCTGAGTTCAATTCCCAGCAATTCCCAAATGGTGGCTCACAACCATCTGTAATGGGATCTGATGCCCTCTTCTGGTGTGTCTGAAGACAGAGACAGTATACTCATATACACTAAACAGATAATTCTTTTTTTGAAAAGAATAAAAATAGATCCCTCTTCTCACAAGTTACAACAACCAAATAAAAATGTAATGAACTTATATATAAGATCTGAAACTGCCAGAAGAAAGCACAGAGGAAGCATGTCAGGATGCTGAAATAGGCTTGACTTTGTTGTTGTTTATGGACACTCTAAAAAGCTCAGGAAACAAAAATAAAAATAGATATTAAAGTACATAAATATCAAAGGTCTGAGGGTGTACCTGGGAAGATTGCTCAGTAGTTCTGAGCACTTGCTGTTCTTCCAGAGGACCTGAATATATTCTCAGTAATCAGGTAGGGAGGCTCACAACAAAAAGGAATTCCAATTTCAGGGACCTGACACCATCTTTCTGGTCTCTCTGGGCAAATCTACACACCTACACACCTACACACAGACACACACACACACACACACACAAAGTGGAGACAGGGGATAGTGCTTGCTGGTAACCAGCCTAGCTCCAGGCTCAACAAAAGGCCTTACCTCAAAAGAATAAGGCAGCAAGTGACAGAGCAGGCTACCTTAAGTCCTCCTGTGGTCTCAAAGCTCAAATGTACATATACCCATACTCATAAGTCATATTCACTTATATTCCCTCTCCCTGATTAAATTTAAAATCAATTAAAAATGCTTTAAGTCACTCTTAAATATTATATTTCAAGAACAATAAACTATAAAGCATACTTTTTTTTTTTGGAGACTCAAAGTTTGACTTAACCATAGAAACTGATCCAAAAATTTCTACTTCTTCATTCTTTTAAATTTCTCCAACTTCATTTTAAAATATTCAAGCCTATCAAAAATTGTTGTTTACATCATGTTTCTCTCTCTCTCTCTCTCTCTCTCTCTCTCACACACACACACACACACACACACACACCACAGAATATATGGTTTAATGAATGTAGTAAACATTCTTTTACTTAGGCTAAGTAAGAGTAAACACATTAAATACAAACATCCTGATTCTTGGACAAAGGGATGACTCATCTCTCAGATGGCACAAGACTTCATCATGTTATTCAGAATAGAGTATAATTTAAAATTTATGACTTATTTCTGGAATTCTTGTTCAATATATTTTGAGCCACTAATTTATACTGCATATGCTACCCATTTGTTACTTAACAGCCACCTTGATTTTAAGATCCCTAATTCAGAGGAAGATCAAACTTAAAATTTATCAAATACCTGTTCTAAATTAGTTCTTCTGAGGCATCATTATAGCTATGTATAGATTATAAACTCTTGATGTTGAGACACAGGGTCTGACCTATGTAGCCCTTACTGGCCTAGAACTCATTACATACTCATTTGTGTAGAGTAACCTCTCAATAAATGGCCCTAAGATACAAAATTGGTTATGTAAAAAGAGGGATCAGGGCATGAACCACATAGGACAGACTGTGTACTTTGCTCTGCCTACAATTTAAGGTATCTGCTGGAGGTCTTAAAAAGTATCCCCTAAGGATTAGGGATTGTGATAAAATGCTATCAATGCTGTAATGCAGTTATTACTCAATTTTAAAATTTAAAAGGCGTCATACAAAAAGTAGTCAAAGTAAATGGCAGGACTATGACTCACATAGACCAAACTCCTAAGTTGTTACTTTAAACCTATTATTTGTGTCACCTTATAGATGGTAGTTAATAGTGGTTGATACTAGAAAATTTTTGTGACCGAAAATCTAAAATCAGATAATTCTGACAGTTGCATAGCTCTATAAATTATGTGAACTGTATTTCCTGTAAATTTTCCATCAATAAACCTACTAAAATCAAAGGCCTGTCTTTTTATAGCTGTGTTTCTCAAATGTTTATTTATAATTTTAAAATGTCCACTGGTCAGATTTTTCTATGAGCACAGCATTAGCTGTACTGAACAGCTAAATTATACTGCTGTGAAATGTTAAGTCTATCACACACCATCTCTTACCATAAAATTACAGGCTTATTTTATATGTCTGATCCAGAGAAAAACGGGAACTAAAACTCACTATTATCTGTTGTAAGTAAGTTCTTCTCCTGACAGAAGTATACCTGTTAATAGAGGATAAGTTAGCAGGCAGCATTTTTTAGCCAAAGGCTAATTAACTGTTGAACTGGACTAAAACAAAGGTTTTAGTTTAGGTTAGCTTTAGGCTACCTTTTAGAAAACTATTAAGTCAAAACAATATGTGTAAAGAAGAAAATTCTTGGATCATGTCTCATTCTGTCCCACATGGTAACTTTTTAAGAATAATGATTCTTGACCTTAACCTAGTTTGCCACATCTCTGGAATATTTCTATGGCAACCAGCATAAAGGGGCCACATCAGAGAAGAGAAAATTTGTAACTATCCTGAAAACTGAAACTAAGTAAGCAATATAACACAAAGAAAAAACAAAGGCTTATGATTACACTTAAGTGTTGTAATTCCCAGTGGGGCATCAGTAATTTACAGAGAAAATTACATACTAAGATTTGAAGACTAGAAGTTGGGCTGGAGAGCTGGCTCAGCAGTTAAGAGCACTGCACTGACTGCTCTTCCAGAGGTCCTGAGTTCAATTCCCAGCAACCACATGGTGGCTCACAACCATCTGTAATGGGATCCAATGCCCTCTTCTGGTGTGTCTGACAGCTACAGGGTACTCACATATATTAAATAAATAAATATTAAAAAAAAAAGACTAGAAGTTTTAGTAAAGACCTCCTTTGAGGAAAGACAACTTTAATTGTAAAAATATCTCTTCATAAAATACCTGAATTCTAACCATACGGCACACAACACACTAGATATATGTTAGTGTCTATACACACACACACACACACACACACACACACACACACACACACAATTAAAAACACAAAACCTAAGACACACACAAAGAGGAAGGCTACTGAGTTAGAGGATAAAAAGCCTGAAAACTGCAGCTTCACTTATTATCCCCCTTTAGGGGAAAAAGCTAAAGGGGCTGATTTAAGTGGGTTTTTGTTTTTAATGTAGGAGTGCTGTTTGCATCCACACCTGCATGCCAAAAGAGCACATCAATATCTTTATAGATAGTCTTGAGCCACCATGTGGTTCCTAGGAATTAAACTCAGGACCCCTGGAAAAGCAGCCAGTGTTCTTAATGGCTGAGTCATCTTACCAGCCCTGAAGTTTGTCTTTGAGACAGGGTCTCTACATTTGCCTTGGCTGTCCAGAACTCACTAGGTCAGCAGTTCTCAACCTGGGAATGGTGATTCCTTTGTTGTGTGTCAAATGACCTTTTCACAGGGGTCATATAATAGATATCCTGCATATCATATACTTAAATTATGATTCCTAACAGTAGCAAAATTACAGTTATGAAGTAGTAACAAAAATAATTATGTTTGGGGGTCATCACAACATGAGGAACTATATTAAAGAGTTTCAACGAATGTTACAGAGCGGAGAGAGTGAGGAGGCTGAGTCTGGCTCCCGCTCTCACAGCCATTGCAGTACATTGAGCTCCATAGAGACAGTGCCGGGGCAAGTGAGAGCCGGAAGGGCACTGGGCGACTCTGTGCCTCGCGGAGGAAAATCAACTAAACATGGGCAAAAGAGATCCTAAGAGGCCGAGAGGCAAAATGTCCTCATATGCATTCTTTGTGCAAACCTGCCGGGAGGAGCACAAGAAGAAGCACTTGGATGCTTTTGTTAACTTCTCAGAGTTCTCCAAGAAGTGCTCAGAGAGGTGGAAGACCATGTCTGCTAAAGAAAGGGGGACATTTGAAGATATGGCAAAGGCTGACAAGGCTTGTTATAAAAGAGAAATGAAAACCTACATCCTCCCCAAAGGGGAGACCAAAAAGAAGTTCAAGGACCCCAATGCACCCAAGAGGCCTCCTTCGGACTTCTTGTTCTGTTCTGAGTATCGCCCAAAAATCAAAGGTGAGCGTCCTGGCTTATCCATTGGTGATGTCGCAAAGAAACCAGAGGAGATGTGGAACAACACTGCCGTGGATGACAAGCAGCCCTATGAGAAGAAGGCCGCCAAGCTGAAGGAGAAGTAGGAGAAAGATATTGCTGCCTACAGAGCTAAAGGAAAACCTGATGCAGCAAAAAAGGAAGTGGTCAATGCTGAAAAGAGCAGAAAAAGAAGGAAGAGGAAGATGATGAGGAAGAGGAGGAAGACAAAGATGAAGAAAAGATGATGATAATGAATAAGTTGGTTCCAGCGAAGTTTTTTTCGTCTATAAAGTATTTAACCCCCCTGTACACAACTCACTCCTTTAAAAAAAAATTGAAATGTAAGACTGTGTAAGATTTGTTTTTAAACTGTACAATGTCTTTTTTATATAGTTAACACACTACCGAATGTGTCTTTAGATAGTCCTGTCCTGGTGGTATTTTCAATAGCCACTCACCTTGCCTGGTACAGTCTGGGGTTGTAAATTGGCATGGAAATTTAAAGCAGGTTCTTGGTGCACAGCACAAATTAGTTATATATGGGGACAGTAGTTTGTTTTTTTTTTAACCCTGGTTTTATTTTGGGTTTTTTTTTTTTCATCTTCAGTTGTCTCTGATGCAGTTTATAAGAAGATAATTGTTGTTCTGTTAACTGAATACCACTCTGTAATTGCAAAAAAAAAAGTTTCAACAATAAAAAGGTTGAAAATCACTGCCCTAAGTAAACTAGGCTAGCCTTGAACTCAGATCTGCCTGTCTCTGCCTCCAGATGACTAAGTGGCTTACTTTCACTGTGTTCAAAGGCAGAGTATGTTTCTAACATAGTTTCAAACAAGAAAGAAACACAGTGATGAGGAGTAAAAACATGAGAAAAGTGCCCAACCAGGGACTGAAGAATGGAACCCAGGAGTGTCCACAGCAGCTTCTAATTACTCAAGTCATAATACATTATGTAAGGCGGACACTACAGAAATGACAGAATAGAACGGCCAGACTCAAAGCATCATCCTAAAGGAATTTATACTTGCATCAAATCTGCTTAGTTTTTAAGCTCTCTATGTTACTACTCAATTAAAATTTACCTATACTAGACATACAAGCACATAAAAGCTATGTTCTCTACATTTAATGTTAAAACAGTGAGAACTAATTACTAAAATAAGTAATAATATGCATTTTAACTGATTCATAATCTTTTAAACTGCTTTTGAATAAAACATGAATTCTTAAAATTGGTTTTCTTTGTGATTGCTGTTGCCACCTTTTTAATTTTTAAAGAAATTCATTTTTAAATTATGTCGTGTGTCTGTTGGGGTATGTATATGTGAGCTGCAAGTACCCATTGGGGCCAGAAGAGGGTGTTGGAACCCCAGGTGGCCATGAACCGTCAGACACAGATGCTAAAAACTGAACTCCAGTCCTATGCAAAATAACATAGACCATTCATTCATTCATTCATTCATTCATTCATTTATGGCTTTTTAAGAGGTTTTTCTGTGTAGCCCTGACTGACTGTCCTGGAACTCACTTTGTAGTCCAGGGTGGACTCCCCACCTGCCTAGTTAACGTTTAATAGCTAACTACTCTCTCTAAAATCTTGCTACTTCTTAAAGTCATAATATTCTCAAGTAAAAGCTTTGTAAACAAAGCTTAGAGATTTAACAGTTCAAGTTATCTTTCTCTCAAAACATATTTTATTTTTGTTAGGCAGGGTCTCACTATTTAGCTCAGGTTAGGCTGTAAAATGGTAGGTTGATGGTTTGTCATCCAGATCCCAGTTATTTTAATCACAATGACAAATCTGACTGGCAAATAATAACTATGAATGTAGAGACAAATGTTTACAATGAAAAGAAAATCTAATTACACACAGCTCATTTTTCAAATTGATAAACAGTTTTTAATTTGTAGTGTTTCTTCAATTTTCCCCCTTTACTAATTCTTGTCAACAGTATGTATAAATGAGCATACCTCTCTAGTTATGATGAGAATGTTTCCAACCTTTGTTTTTTATTTAAAAAAAGAAAAGAAAAAAAAATGTCCTTGGGCACAGGCCTTTCATCCCTGTATTGGGAAGACAGAGGCAGGCAGATGCCTTTGACATTCCAGATAAGCCAGCCCTGTACAGTGCAACTGTCTCAAACTAAACAAAGCCTACCTGCAAACTCTGCCAGTCTTCTAGGCTCAACCGTTCCATTTGCCTTCTTATTGCCCATGTTCAAATTATCATTCAACCTACTTTAGCTACTAATTTGTAACAACTCTTAAACATAGAAAAGGTTTTTTCATGAACTCCAATTATTACCACTCAATTCTTATTTAACTCTTTTTATACTTCCACAGATGCTGCCCATTTCTGGCTTTTATTCAAAATCCTGTCCAAGTAGTTGATACAAGCAAATCACTCCATGCTTGACTCTGTTAAGTGCTTCTTCTCTTCTCCTCAGTGGACTGATTTTTGGTGGTTCTTCAGAAATTCTTCAATTCTCTTTTCTAAGTTTTCTACAGTTGGTTTGGTCTATTTTTATGCTTTCTACTACCAACTAGGTCCAGCTAACTTTGAAAATAGCATTGCAAGTACAGATATCTCTTTTGAATGATAAAAGTCTGTGTGTGTGTGTGTGTGTGTGTGTGTGTGTACCAAGTGCAGCTAGGGTCAACCTAAAACCACCTCATCTCCATAAATCTTTCTTTTCTTTATTTAAGATTTATTTATTAAATGAGCACATGGTAGCTGTCTTCAGACACACCAGAAGAGGGCAGCAGATTCCATTACAGATGGTTGTGAGCCACCATGTGGTTGCTGGGATTTGAACTGTCAGTGCTCTTAACCATTGAGCCATCTCTCCAGTCCAGATCTTTCTTTTTAGTGTGTTTGTGTTTTGTTTGTTATTTTGCTTTTGTTTTTGAGGCAGGGTTTGTCTTATGTTGCCCTGGAACACTCTTGTAGGCTAGGCTGGGACTGAAGGCATGGGCCACCACTGCCCAGCTACCTTCAGATTTTGTTGTCAACTGTGTGCAGACTACCTGTGACAGGAGCATGAAGAATCATTTTTGACTGCTTTTTCCTCATATATCCTGATGACAAGTGACATTACGACAGAACTACTCTATCTTGCTTCTATCCTTCCTCCTTTTTAATACTGGATATTGAATACAGAGCTGTAAAAATAACTTTCATTCATCTGTTGTAAATGTCGTCTCTGAGGCTTACTGCCTCAGTCTGCTAACCTAAGTGTACTCCTGGAAACTTCTAGCCTCTGTACAGTTATCTAGGCTTAGAATGTTTTCATCCTCTAAGACTTACTGCTGAATTAGCTCATCACTTCCTTGTTCTTTGTGAACTCTAACAGGATGGTCCAACTTGGCTATTCTGGCTCAAACCTCTCTCCAAGCTGATTGATTCAATCTGACTTCTCCCTGCTTCTCTGAATTGTTCTGCCTGACCCCAAACTAACTCTAGCAATCTGTTCCAATCTTCCTGCTTGTTCTGTCTTCACCTGTGTCTTCAACTAGTCTCTGTAAAACTCTCCTGGCAAAACTACTTCCTTCTCACCCCCATTCTCCTGCTCCTATGGGCATATCCTATTCTGTCAACTCTTTCTCTGGTTTGTCTGCCACCCAATTAGACAGCACTTTCATACATGGATGCTTCCTTGTACAAACTAACTTTACCTTCATTGTTTGGGATTAAAAATGTGTACCACCACATCTAACCTAACCTTTTCTTTACTTGAAATCTGTTCTATACTAGGCTGGCCTTGAACTAAAATATCTGCTTGCCCTTGTCTCCTGGGACTAAAGTAATGTCTGCATTCCAGGGGATTGCACAGACCTAGAAGGTCTTTGGATGTGATTTCTTGCCAGAACAGCCATGTTCTGAATTAAAATTTCTCTACACTGAGCCACATTTCCAATCTTTCTGTTTTTGAAACAATGTCCCATTAAAGGTGGGCCACCATTCCTGATCTTGTGAAACAATTATCTTATACAAGGAAGGCAAGTGGGAAGAAAGTGGAAGAGATGGCTCAGATCTATAATCCTTAACACTTGGAAAGCTGAGTTTAAAAAACAAAACAAAACAAACAAACAAACAAACAAAAAAACAAATGAAAAAAAACCCTTCTGTAAATCTGAGGCTAGCCTCCAGGCCAAACTGGGTTTCAGTGTGACACCTTAACTCAAGAACAAGCAAAATTGAAAAAAGAAGAAGCAGACAAAATTTAGAGAAACATTAACCATGAAAAATTGAGAGGGTATATAAATTAGCAGACTCACAAATGGAACGGAAATATTACTAGCCAGAAACAGACCAGAGAAGAAATCTGGAGACCTCTAGCAACTAGAGATTGAGCCAGCAATCATAACACTCTCCAGCTAGGTGTGCGAACAACCAAATTAGACAGAAAGAGTAACATGAAGTCAGGAACAGCCTGGACATACACAGAGTGGGTTCCAGGCCATCCCCAACCAGAGTGATACCATGTCTTAAACAAAACAACCTACTACATACTAGTAAAACCTCAAGAGCAGATGAGTCACTGAGTTTCTAGAAAAGTTAGAATACTAATCTTCACAAACTTTAAAAAAAAGAAAAATGAGAAGGTTCATTATCCAGCTCGTTCTCTGATGCCAGTTTGATCCTGACACAAAATGAACCACAGAAATTACAAGGAAAAGCAGTAAGAAACAAAACAAAACTATAAACCAATATCTCTTTTGAATATGCATATATAAGTTTAAAAATAACAGGACCAAGAAAAGTATATTTTTAAATATGTACTAGGCACAAATTGAATTTACCTAGAATGTAACGCTTGTTAAACAAATATAGAGCAACAAATAACACACCACAGCAACAGAATAACCAAACCAAATACATACATACATAAATCCACAATTGTTTTATAAATATAAAACATATACTTGACAAAATTCAGTGATCTTTTACAGTAAAAATTGACAAAGAACTTATCAAAATAAGGGAATTCCCTCTATTTTTATTTTTTAAAAAATTCATTCAACTTCATACTTAACAGGGAAAAAGTAAAGAATCCATCCCTTTTAAGATTATGAACCAGGAACTGGTGTACAGTCATACAGGCAGTATAACACAATAAACATTTTTAAAAGATTAAGAATCAAGTAAGAATGAGTATGGATAGCTCAGTTGGTAGAGTATCAGAAAATTTTTTTTAGATTTATTTATTAGTTATATATATAAGAACACTGTCTCTGTCATCAGACACATCAGAAGAGGACATCAGATCTCATTACAGGTGGTTGTGAGCCACCACGTGGTTGCTGGGAATTGAACTCAGGACCTCTGGAAAAGCAGCCAGTGCTCTTAACCACTGAGCCATCTCTCCAGCCCAAGCACCAGAATTTTAATCTGAGGGTCCAGGGTTCAAGTCTTTGTTCAGGCAGAAACTATTTTGAGCTCTTAAATAAACGTGAGTCCAAGCATAATAAAGGTTTCAACCTCCCACCTAAGTAAAACCGAAAGAGTTAGCAAAAATGAACAAAAACAAAACAAAACAAAGAAATCAGACTCTATCTAAGCAGGGTCAAATTATTTCCTAGATAATTCCTAACGTTTTCAGGGAGGAGGAAACTACCAGTAGTTAGGGGAAAGAATTGGTAATGGGGATGAGTAGAATCAAATTGTATTATATAAATAAACAAAAAAAAATCACAGTTAAAAAAAAAGCGATTTAAGAATGTCTTCTTGTATCACTGCTTCACAATGAACTTTAAAACTTTATAGCTATAAAAAGAAATAATAGGCACCCAAGAAAAATAGAAAACCAAAGCTGTCTGCTCACAGATGTCATTATCTTCTCAAAAGTGCAAAGTGCAAGATCAATACTCAAGAAGAATTTGCTTCTATACAACAACAATTAATCTGAAAAATAAATAACAAAATCAAGCTGGGAGGTGGAGATGCAAGCCTTTTCTGAGTGTGAAACCAGCCTGGTCTACAGAGTGAGTTCCAGGACACCCAGGTCTACACAGACAGACCCTGTCTCAGACAGACAGACAGACAGGCAGGCAGGCAGGCAGGTAGACAGAATAAAAAGAGAAAAAATTCTCGAAATTTATTCTGGGCTGTTTGTGGTGGTACACACCTTTAATCTCAGCACTGGTGAAGGATCTCCATGAGTAGAAGACAAGCCAAAGCAGTTTCCAATTTCTTGCTTTGTACTAATAGGAAGCTAAAACTCTTAAAGCACAACAAAACACCCCAATATCCTAATGACTGTGAGTATGTAGACCATGTTGTACACACACAATACCCTAGGTTCAATCTCCAACATTTTCTACAATATAACAGAGAATAAGTATCCTCTCTCCTCATCCCCTTCCTCACTGCTGGTCCACAATCACACAAGCCACCACACTCCACAAGCTACAGCATCAAACACCCCCCTTTTTACTTATCACCACTACTAAAACTTAAATTTGAAAATATAGAGGCTCTTCAACAGGAATGGTAACACTTGCCTATAATTCAAGCACTTATAATTCAAGGCCAGCCTGAGCTATAAGAGACTGTTTCAAAACAGTAACAAAAGATTGATGAATACATTTTCTTTGTATAGAATAATTCTAAGACAGTGTGATGCTGCAGATCTTTAATCTCAACACTCAAGAGGCAGAAGTAGGCAAATTGCTAAATTTGAGACCAGCCTGGTCTACAGATTGTGGTTTCAGGACAGCCTGGGCTATACAGAGAAATCCTATCTTGAAAACAAAAACAAAACAAACAAACAAAAAAAAAAAAAACCCCAAAACCCACCACCACCAACAACAACAAAAAGAAAAGGAAAGAGAACAAATGTATTACATGTACTATCTAACTTAATCCTCAAAATGATGCTAAAAGCATTATATTATTTTTGCAAATAAGGAAACTGGAGCAAAGGTAATATGCTATGACATTTTAACATTTAAAAGCTCCATGGCAATTAAACATATATACTTTTATTTATTTGGCTTTTTGAGACAGGGTCTCTTGTAGCCCTGGCTGACCCTGAATTCCTGATCCTTCTTCCTTCACCTCTCAAGTGCTGGAATAACAGGCCATGTATTTTCCTTTTTTTGAACAAGAAATTCTTTCTTTGTTGATAACACTAGTCAGGCTATATTAATGTACACAATCTGGCAATCATTCCTCTCCTTCTATCACTTAAAGCCCTTCTCTTTGTTAGAGAGGAGGAGATAAGCTTTATCTTTTATATCAACATCCTTTCCCATAACTACTTCTTTTAATTAATTAATTAAATCCAAGAGCTCCCCCTTCTGGTGCCCCCCTTCATTAAGACCCTCTTCTCATCCCTCTTCCCCTTCTCCTCTGAGAGGGTGCTCCCCATAACCCCCAACTCCGGCAATCAAGTCTCTGCCAGATTAGATACATCCTCTCCCATTGAGGCCAGACAATGCAGCCCTGTTGGGGACAGGATACTACAGTCAGGCTATGGCTTTAGAGAGAGGCTCTGCTCCAGTTGTTGGGAGACCCACGTGGAGATTGAACTGTACATCTACTGCATATGTGCTGGGGCCTCATTCCAGTCCCTGTGTGTTCTTTGGTTCTTGGTTCAGTTTCTGGAAGTTCCCAGATGTCCAGGTTCATACTGTTTTTTGCTCCATACTCTTAGCCATAAAAAAACCCCCAAACTTAAATATTTACTATGCCCAGACATGTCCCAGAAACTGATGATACAGTACTGCCCTGAATTTAGCAACCTATTGACCCATCTTTAGCTTAAAGGAAGAAAAAAATTTTTTTCAAACAATTACTGTTATTTAAATTATATATAATTGTTATATGTATATAGTTATATAATATATATTTATAATTCCAGGTCTTCAAAAGCAATCATAGTTAAAAACAAAACTTTGAAGTCATGATAGATGCCAACTTGAAGAACATCTTTAGTGAGATGAAAATCAGATACTGGCATAAGAACCCCACTGAGCTATGTGAAAATCACCCTCAAAGCATTACATTATTTTTCAAACCCAAGAAGCAGGCTGGCACGTCCCTCTAGCAGAGAATAACCTCATTGTGGTCAGGAAGGCAGCTAGCTCCCCAGGGCTGCATTCATCTTCCCTCCTGTTCTCTCGGGCTGCCACCTGCTTGGCTTCCCAAGTGTATGGTCAGTATAATTTAGTCTGTTTCAAACATCTGTAGATCACTAAAAAGAAATCAATGCAACTTGGTTTAAATACCAGTTTCTTCAAGAATCTGGTATTTCAGATAGAAATCATTGAGGCTTCTCTTAAAATGAAATTCAGCTTCTCCTCAATCAACTACTTTATGTGAAAGAAGAATTGTTATAATTTTTGAATATGGGTGACCAATTCAGTCCAGCTTCTAAGTAGCGGAGGCCATCTTTCCCTTTGTAACTCCTCTCTGTGATAATCATGTGCTTTATTTGCCTCTTCACTGTGATACAGAAAAGCATAATGAACACTAGGACATTAAAAGAAGGTACAGGCCATAGCCGCAAGACTGCCTTTTGTAGCTGTATGTCAAAATTTTAATTCTGGAAGCTTTCAAATGAAGGGACTAAACTGCTCATTGGATGATTGGTAATGAAAGACTGTTATCTGAGTCTTCCATCAAGGAAGGATACATTTTTCAAGAAAAGAACATTATGAAAGGGTTTAAGTGGTAAGTTCCCAAGGCATAGATCATAAAGAACCAATCCTGTAACAGGTAAACTTCTCGAAGACAAAACTCAGGCTCAGTGTCACAACATACCAGTCAACTGTGTAAGGGGTAGATAAATCTGTTCAAGTCACGTGAAAAGCCGGTCCGCAACTGAGGGCTTCCCATGGACAGAATCTCCAACCCTGTCCCCTTCAAACACTGTGTAACTCACAAATGCAGCCCAGCTGTGGTCTCCCATATGGCTGTAGAAGGAAGATGGTGGACAGGGTGGCCACTCATTAAGACTGGATTTAGTTATATGTAAGAAGGCTTTGTCTGCATATACCTATGTGTACCATGTGTGTGCCTAGAACCAAAGAGGCCAAAAAAAAAGTAAGATCCAAAACTAGAGTTACAGATGGTTTGGATGCTGGGAATTGGAATTTGGATGCTGGGTATTTCTAGAATACCCAGGTATTCTAGAAAAACAAGTTCTCTTAACTGCCAATAATGCTCTAGCTGCAACCTTGTTTTCTGAGACAGGGTCTCACTCTGCAGTCCAAGGTAGCCTGGTACTTGCTTTGTAGACTGTGCTGGCCTCAAACCTCTGCCCAACCTGAGCTCAAAAATGAGTCCCAAAGCCAGCACAATGGCTCATCAAATTAAAAAAAAAAAAAAAAAAGTACTTGTCTTCAAGTTTGACAACCCGAGTTCAACCTGGAGCCCACAGGAAGGTCAGAACCAACTAACTCTCCAAGTTGTCCTATAAACTTCATGAATGCTCCACAATATGCATGCAAACACTCATGCCATATTTAGGTATCTGGGAATATATCTAACCAAGGAAGTGAAATATCCTCAAAACAAAATTCAAGACACTTGAGAGAGAAAACTACAAAAGATACCAGACAACAGAAAGAGATTACATGCTCCTGGTTTGACAGAATTAATATTGTGAAAAGGCTACAATACCAAAATTAATTTAAAGTTAATATAACACCTATCAAAATTCTGATATATTTTACAAGTTTAGCAAAAAACAATTCAAGAATACTTATAGAACCATAAAACCATGAATAACCAAAGAAGAAACAAGAATGATAGAGGCATTACAACACTTAACCTCAAATTATGCTACAGGGTTGTATAGCCAGTCAGTCGTAAAGACAACTTAGTGAGGGTGTAAAAAGAGGAAGATTAATGGAATACAATAGACTACCCTGAAATAAAGCCAAAAGCTATGCCCACTTAATTTTTGACAAAGGAGAAACATACACTGGAAAAGATAGCCTGCTCAACAAATGGTGCTAGTAAAACTGGATTTTCTGCCTTCAGAAGAGTGTCTTTTACCTTGTACCAAAAAAAAAAAATCAGCTCAAAATTTGCCAGCACTCAAGAGGCAGAGGCAGGAGGATCACTGAGCCTTGGTCTACGAGACAGCTCCAGACAGCAGGGCTCTGTTGAGAAGCCTTCTCAACAGCAACGTTTCTATTCAGAAAAGGAAATAAATGTCAGAGCAAATCAACCCACAGAGAAAATCTTTACCAGTTACACTTTAAACAAGGGACTAAACATTCAGCATTTACAAAGAACTGAAGAAATTAAAATACCAAAGAAACAAAATTGCCAACCAACAAAGGGGCAAATAAACTTGATAGACAAAAAAAAAAAAAAAAAAAAAAAAAAAAAAAAAAAAAGCAAACAAATAGTCAATAACTATTTTTAAAAATGTTCCAACTCCCTAGCCATCAGGGAAAAGGAAATTAAAACTACTTTGAGCTATGACTTCACCTCAATCAGACTGGCTATCACCAATACATATGGCATATGTTGGAGAGGATGTGGTGAGGAAGGGTTGATTGATTATTCACTGTTGGTGGAAGTACATATTAGTACAGCCATTGTGGAAATTAGCTTGGAATTTTCTCAAATAATTAAAAATAGAACTACCATATGACCTGCTATTTCACTCTTGGGCACATACTTAGAAAACTCTATATTCTACCATAAAAAATATCTGCATCCCCCCATGTGTATTCCTTTTTTACTAAAGTAAAGAATTGGAATGAACCTAGTTGTCTACCAACACATAAACGGACAATAAAAATTTGGTATAATTATGCAATAGAATACCACCCAGCTCTAAAGAAAAATGTAATCACAAAATTTTCAGGAAAATAATATGTATGTTATGTTATGATATTAACATAATACTATTAAATTATATATGTAAATATACATGTGGGTATAGTACAACATATAGAAAAGAACATAAAAGGCTACGTATTAAGTAATGAGGAAGGATTAATGTAGGTATATGAGCATGAATTATGAAAGAAGATACAAAGCTAATTGTTTTTCTAGTTCTTGGTCACGGATTTTGTTTGTTTTGCTGGTGGATAAGCACATAAAATATATTCACTAGTTAAAAAGTAAAACCCAGTGTGAAGTTCGTTTCCTTTCTAAATTGCCACTGTGTAGAAATTAAGAGTTTTATAGTCTTTGGGTCTTGTTAATCTTAGGGTGTGTGTGGTTTTTTTATTTGCTACTATAATAAAGCTTAAAATAAATGTATATGCATGTGTTTGCATGTATATATACATTGAAAGTTGTTCTTATATGTATTTAAGAAGATTTAAACACTGCATTATTGACTTTTATACACCAAAACTTATCAATTTTATTTCTACTGGTAGAAAGTGATTTGGAAAGTTTTTTGGTTCTGTTATCAAAAAGTTGATTGTTTTTTAAAAAATTGTCTATGTGTATCATATATGTTTAGATGCTCAAGGAGGCTAGAGGGTATATCAGATTCTCTAGAATTGTAGTTACAGGCAGTATGAGTACTAACCTGGGTCCTGGGATCCAAACTGGAGTCCTCTGAAAAAGCAGTACTCATTTTTAATCACTGAGCCATCTCTCTAGCCCCCATGAGCAGACTTTAACAACAGGAGACCTACAAAATAAAATGCATTTCCTAAAATACTCTAAGAACCCCTAACCTTTTAGTTTTGGAGACAGTCTCACTGTGTGATCCTAGTTGGCCTGAACTTTCCATGTAGACTAGACTGGTCTTGAACTCACATGTCTGCTGTGACATGCTCTGAAGTGCTGAGACTAAAGACATGTGCTAGCTTTCTATAGCTACTAGAAATATGCTGGTGCAATTAGGGAACTAAATCTTACATTTTTATTTATCCATAACATAATTAAATAAACACATAAAATATTTTTTAAATAAAATATATTGCCAGGTGTGTTGGCACACACCTTTAATCCAAGAGTAGACAGGCAGAAACAGGTGAATCTTTCTGAGTTCGAGACCATCCCGGTCTACATAGTGAGTTCTAGGACAGCCAGGCTACGCAGCGAGATCCTGTCTCAAAAAAATTAATTAAAATCTACTTAAGAAGCGTAAATTCAAAGTGCTGGAGAGATGTTTCAGTGGGTATGAATGAATATTTTGCTGTGACACTGAGGACTTGAGTTTAAATCCCCAGTTCCAACATTAAAAAAAAAAACAAAAAACCAAAAACTGAGCATTGCCTGCAGCTGTCTCTAAGCCCACCATTCCCAGGTACAAACCGGAGGCTCTTAAGAGCCTGCTTGTTGGCCAGCTAACCAGCACAAAGCAGCCAGTTGGGTTCACAGAGAGACTTTCTCAAGAACATCATAAAACACCCAACATCCTCTTCTGGCTGCACATTCTGTGAGATACATGCACCACAGACATCACATACCTTGCACCAGCACCCCTACATTTCATATAGCTAACAGCTGATATCAAACAACAAATTCCAAACTAAAACTCAAAGACTGGAATCTGGAAAGATGTCACAACTTCTATAACTCTAGTTTCAAAGGATGTGACATCCTCTTAATAGCCTCTAAGGGCACCAAGCAAGTAGTTCTTACACATTAAAAACAAAAGGAGAAAAGCCAGCAGTAGTGGCTGATGCCTTTAATCTCAGCACTCTGGAGGCAGAGGCAGGTGGATCTCTGTAGGTTCAAGGGCAGCCCAGTCTATAGTGTGGATGCCTAGACTGCCAAGGCTATACAGAGAAGAAACCCTGTCTCAAAACAGAAACAAAGAAACCAACTAACCAACCAAACAACAACAAAAACTGAAAATGGGGGAAAAAAGACAATGGCAATATTAAAAATCACTTCATTTCTGACCAATTTCTGACCATCACTCACCCAGTTAATCCTAAACAAATTTTTTTTTAATTTTCAGTTTTAAAGACTATGTGTATATATGTTTCTCTTTGTGAGTATACACACATGAGTGCAAGGGCCTGCGGAGATCAAAAGAGGGTAGGGTGTCAGATCCCCCGGAGTTTACATTACAGGTAGTGGTAAGTCACCACTCAATGTGGGTGCTGGAGAACTCATGTCCTTTGCAAGGGTAGTATGCATTTTATTTGTTTGATTTTTGAGACAGGGCCTAAGTAGTGCCTGATGTTATTTCACCAGGCTGGCCTCACCCATATCTACCTGTCTTTGCCTCCCAGTATTAACCACTCACTGAGCCATCTCTCCAGCCTGTAAAAATACAATAATTTTTAAAATGCAGTTTGAACACAAATGTTTAAAGAACTTTCTCAAATAGATGAGTAAATCTAGAATTATTCTGTTGTCAGAGTTAAGAGGGGAATATGACATTTATGGAGTGGAATTTGGTATCAGGTATGTTCTAAAGATATACTTAAATCAACTAAACTTCTAAATAATCTTAAAAATTGTATTACTATTTCTGCTTAAGGATGAGGGAAGATAACGTGTAAGTTAAAGGGTGAGCACTGGAGCTAGAGAGATGATTCAGGGGTTAAGAGTATTTACTGACCCAGGTTCAGTTCCCAGAAACCAAACTCAGTTTTCATTAAGTTCAGCTTCAGAGGATCCAATGGCTTCCTGTGGACTCCACAGGCACTTGTACCCACGAAGTTTCCATCCACACACTCAGACAGACAGACAGACAGGCAGACAGACAGACAGACAGACAGACAGACAGACAGACACACACACACACACACACACACACACACACACACACACACACACACACACACTAAAATGAGGGAAAAAGAACACTTGGATAGTTTTTACCTTAAAGTTCATATCCTAACGTGGCTAAGACAGTAGCTTGCTTGCCTGCCGTGCATAAAGCCTAGGACTGCAGAACTAGCATAAAACTAGGTGTGGTAAAGCACACCTGCAATCCCAGGACGTGGGAGGTGGAGGCAAAAAGATCAGATGAAGGTAGGAGGATAGGAAGTTGGTTACAAAGCAGATTTTGAAGCCAGCCTTGACTACAGAGACTATCTCAAACAAAACAAAACAAAACCAACTAATATTCTCTGCTCTACTATACATTTCTATATTTTTAATGATTTTTCAAAATTATAAAAATATTTTTAGATTTCCCATGTATTTATCACCAGGACTGATATATGGCATACTATAATATTTAATAATACTCTTTAAGAATCTGTAGGTACTAGGCAGTCAGCTGCTGCTCCAGGATAGCACTGTGGTTGTTATGGGTAGTTTATTTTACTATTCTCCTTATTAAGTATCTTACTTATAGTTCTTCTACTCTCACATTTATAACTTTTTCCTACTTTAGAATTACACAAAAAAGTAGTCAAATTTCACATAATTAAGAATAAGACATTTTCTAAGAAGCTCAGTAAGTTCTTTGGTCTGCACTGGCCTAGCACTCTCTATATACCCTGGACCGACCTCAAACTTGTCATCCTTTTGACTCATGCTCTCCAGTGCTAGGATTATGACCATATCCAGGTCTGGCTCCTCTGTTCACATCTCAAGATTCCTGTATGCATTAAGAAACAATGGAAGGGGCTGCCAAGATGGCTCAGTTCTTCCAGATGATCTGAGTTCATTCCCCAATACCCGTCCATACTGGACAAGTCCAACTCCAGAGGATCTGACACCCTCTTCTGGACTCTGTGGCAACTGCATTTTTGCACACACACACACACACACACACACACACACACACACACACACAGAGAGAGAGAGAGAGAGAGAGAGAGAGAGAGAGAGAGAGAGAGAGAGAGAGAAATATTTTATCTGTAAAAAAGGTAGGTAGGCAGGCAGACAGACAGACTAGGGACTAGAGGAAATGACTCAATGTCATGCAAGCATAAGAACCTGAGTTCAGATCCCTAGAACCTGAGGACACAGTGGCATGTGGCACATACATGTGCTGGTGGCATAAGACAGGAAGAACTATTCTTATACTCTAACCTCCAAAGAGAACTTAGAGATTCCAGTCTTGACCAGGAGTTATTAAACCACATCCTAGGAAGCATACTGATTTTAAAATCTGAATCTTCTGGTATAGAACTCAATCCTGAAGAATACCTAACCCCTGAGCATAAATATAGTCAGAGTCAAAGCTAAACTAGGTCAGAAAACCCTGCCAAGGAACATCCTGACCTGAGACAGTCACCAAACAGAGATCACTTAACAGTTTATTCTTCACTTTGTGAGAGACTGACCACTTTATAGATATATGAAAAATAGACTAATTAGATCCCATCAAATTCCATATTAAGCTAATAAGTTCTTAAAGATACTGCAGAGTTCTAACTTATCTGTGGCATAAAGGAGGTGGGGAGACTTACCAATGAAGACACTCAAGTATCAGATGACCTAGCTTTAACAATACTAAATATTATTAAAGTTATCCTTAATTTTTCATGAAGTAATTAAATTCAGAGGTACAATTCAGTAATTATATAGCAAACTGTAGCAATGCCAAAAATCTACCTTGCTAAAAATATAAATTTCTAGGGGTTGAAGAGATGGCTCAGGTTAAGAGTACCTGTTGCTCTTGCAGAGAACCTGGTTCCCTGTACCTTTATGGTGGCTCATAACCATCTGGAGGATCTGATACCTTTTTCTGACTTCTGCAGGAACCAGAATAGTGTACATACATACATACATTCATATACATAAAACAAAAAACTAAAGATAAAAACATGAATGCTCATATTTTATAGCACTTGGACCTGCTAAAAAATAAGCATTTCTTTAAGGATTCAAATTTATATCTTCCTGATTATATAAGTATTTGGCAGTGTACAACAGAAAGTTAGGGGTCAAGTACAATATTATAAATATCCACAGTGGGACAAGACATCTATCAATACATAAGATGCTTCTAGGTTTAATAATGACACACATAGTGGCTGTAAAGCAGCTACGCTGTGTCAGAAAACTTAGGTTTGAGTACACTCTTATCTATTAAGTATGTGACCTTTTGCTATTTACTTACCTGCTTCTAACCCCTGGTTCTGCATATGCGAAGTAAGGATAACAATGCAACCACTAATGCGACCTAAGTAAATAGATGGTTTTAATGAATATGCTCTCAAATATTATACATACATACTTTTTTTTTTTTTTTTTTTTTTTTTTTTGAGGCAGGGCCTCATTCTAGTCCAGACTCATCTGGAACTTACTCTGTATCCCAAATAACATCAAACTTGGAGTGATCCTCTACAGTGCTAAGAGCCACTACCCACAGCTTTGGGTTTTTTTTTTTTGTTGTTGTTGTTGTTGATGATAATGGTTTATGTGCTAGGGATAGAACCCAGGCCTTCATGAATGCTAGGTAAGCACTTTACCAGAGTCATATATAAGCCCTAATTCTGTAAATTTTTTTAATGATATACAATAGTCCCCTTTTTAACCTCTTCATAGGAATCAAACACTTTAACTTTTTTTTTTTAGTAATTTCACTTACTAAAAGCATTTTAAAATTCGTTTTTATGTATATATGATCCATCTGTACATACACCTGTGTGCCAAAAAAGGGCATCAAATCCCACTGTAGATGGTTGTGAGCCACCATGTGGTTGCTGGGAACTGAACTTAGAACCTCTGGAAGAGCAGACAGCATTCTTAACCACTAAGCTATCTCTCCAACCCATATTTTAACTCTTAATGTTACTAAGAAAATGCAATCTGAGGCTGGGCTGGGTGGCACAAGCCTTTAATTCCAGCAATCAGGCTTGTGCCACCCAGCCCAGCCTTCAGAGGCAAGATGGCTTTCTAAGAGTCGGAAGCCATCTGGTCTACAAAGTAAGATCCAGAACAACTAAGGCTACACAAAGAATTCCTATCTTGGATGACCCCCTGCCCCAAAATGAAGCCCCCTTGCTATAGCACTCTCTGCCTTCTTCACTTGAGACAGTGTCTCTTACTGGAACCTGAAGCCAGGCAAACTCCTGTCTCTTCCCCACCACAATCCTGAGATCATAGGCATGCACAGCCACACCCCTTGTTTTTTACATATGAGTGCTGGGAATTTAAACTTAAGTCTTTCCATCTACTTAGCAAACATTTTTACCCTACTGACTGCTACTTCTCTCTGGTTTCTTAGTTGAAGGCCTTTATTTTCAGAAAAAATTGTATCAAATGAGATTAACAAGTCATTGATGAAACAATGAGAGTTTTTTTTCATAACTTCAAATTTACAAACTCATAAATTAGTATTATGTAATTTTTCTAATATTTTAGGGCCATATGAATTTAAGTATCATTATAATACACATGATACTTTCTGTCTAATAAAATTCACTATGAAAAAAAAACCTACCAATCTGAGTTCTGCAAAAACAGAGTGTTCTGAAATTCTTGGCCAACCCCCACCCCCCAAATCACATTAGCAGGAGCCATATAGTATAAAAATTGTCTCTCCATGATTCAAATGACCAAATCATCCATGACAATATTATGCTAGGCATAAATTAAGTTTACGGATATTAATCTATTATATTACTGTACTCCAAATGCTAAACAAGATCGCTCAGTTTACATTTTATACAATTATTCACTATCAACTCCTCATAGAACTAGAAACCAGTACTGCTAATTAAATTTCACATTACTGAACAATACTTTTTTAACAGAGATAAACTTTAATTATGAAATTACTCTAGAAATTGGCAAAAGCTGTCAACCAATATCTTCTTTGTACAAGTCAATCTTCCTTTTAAGATTATTAATTCAGCCCAACATCCAGGATGCTAAGACAGGAAGACTGTTAATTCCTGCCCAACCTGGGCTACACCAAGACCATGTCTCCAAAACAATAAAAGGAAAGGAAGAAACACAAAGCCCCTAGGTAGATCCTGCAAGTGAATATTAAGCAGTCTTTTCGAATGCTTTTAAGCTTTTTAATACAATTTTCTGCATACACAGGTAGAAGCTGAAATAAAATTTACCTCCCACCCTCCATTTGAAAATGTATGTGGCAAACACCGTGAAAAATTACATTTAGGAGAAAGTTAGCTTTTAAGTTTAAAGATATTATTGCAGTATAACATACTATTATAAAAAGGAGGTGCTTCACCCTAAACCTAGCACTTAAAACAGATCCACTACTTTTTTTTTTTAAACTACCAGTAAAAGTTTCTATTATGTGGTTGATTTCATTTGTTGATACTAGTCTTATCAGTCTTGAAATGAGGATCCTCTGCCTCAGCCTCCCGAGTGCTAGGATTCACAAGCAAGCACTATAACGCCAGGCTAGAAAGTAGGCTTTAAAAATAAAATTCTAAACAGAGAAAAAGGATCTTCTCCAATTTTATGGCAAATTGGCAATAATAATAATAATAATAATAATAATAGAACATGAGACAGACAACAGGAAATCCTAAGGGGACAGATGAACCACTTCTCTCTTGAGTAAGTGCTTCCAGAAGATAAACACTTTACCAAAGAGGTTAATGATATTTCCTCTGTTGTACACAATTCAAAATGGCTAGTTGGAAAAGTTCTGCTCAAACCTTAACAATCAGTCTCCCGGTTGCCAGTAAGTGGCTTTGTTTCCAGTTTTACAGACTATTCTGGGATGTCAAGAGTTACATTATTGCTGCTTCAAAAGAGCCCTTGTTTCAGCTCGCTCCCTCTGACAAGGGATGTTGAGTACAGAGGTGTTTACAGAGACCTGACGCTTAGAATGATGTTAGGAAAGGTCCACCCCTTACTACTCCATCCTTTACCAACCACATTTGGTGTGTTTTTGTTGTTAAACACTTAAGTCTTTTTGAAAAAGGCACCTGCACATAGTTTCGTCTTGGCCAATAGAGTTTGCCGTCAGGAACTCCAGGGAAACCGACACCCTAAAGCCCACTTGGCCAAGGGAAGAAGGGGGCTGGGGGAGAGAGCAGCCACGCCTGGCAGCTAGGCAGCAACGGCGGCTGTTTACAGGCGCCTACTCCCTCCCCCACCGTACAGACAGGGGTCTAAACAACATTTCCTGCGAGCGAACTCTCCGCTCGCCCGCTGTCCTCCGAGGGACCAAGGAACCAGCCAGCCTCGGACACCCCCCCTCCCGCCCCAGCCTCCCCAGCCTTCCCCGCGTCCAGGGCGGCGTCCGCACCGCCCCTCGGCCTACCTACCCCGGCAGGCCCTCCGGGAGGCACGCGGAGGCCTGAGGCCTAAAGGACGCCGGCCACTGACAAGCCCTGGGGCCGGTCCCGAGCTCAGGGCGGGTGAGGACAGCCCCATCCCCGCAGCCGCTGCCTATTGTTCTCGGCCGCGGCCGCCCCACTCCCCACACTGCCGTCCGCCACTTGCTCACCGCGCTGGTCCGAGCAGCAGCTCCTCTCAGCTCCGAGTCCCTGCGGCCGTCGCCACCGTCGCGGCAGCCGCCGCCGCCGCCGCTGCCACCATCGACTCTGACTCTGTCCCAGGCCGCCGGACCACGGCCGTAGCCGCCACCGCCAGCGCCGCCTCCAGCCCCCCACCTGCTGCTGCTGAGGCTGCTCCTGCAGCAGGGGCCATCTTGTTGGTCGGCCTCCCCTTCCTCCTCCGCGTCCTCCGCCGCCCGTCGCTCGTTGTCCTCGTCCCCTTCCTCTTCCTCAGACTCCGGCCCGCCCCGAGACTGGGGCGGAGACCAGGGCGAGGCTCCTCCTCATAGGGTGGACCCAACGAAGTGGGGGCGTGGTTAACGAGGTGGGGCGTGGTCGGCTGTGGGCGGGGCCAGGAGGAAAGCTCTGAGTCACCTGCCCCAACGCCCTACCCAGAGCGGGTGACGCGCCCCGCCCGTGTCCCGAGAACTATCGTGCGGGGAGTGGAGAAACTTGTCCCACCTCCTCCCTGGCTACCCGCCGGACCTGTCGCCACCGTGCTTTGGTCCCGGCATGCATGAGGCCAGGCGTGTGCCCGTAAGCTCGCTCCTATGGAGTCTCGTGCTGCCTCTGAGCTTGTCAGTTTCTCAGGTCTGGACTCTTCTGCTCTACTAGCATCTCTTTTACTTATGTATTACCTCTCCTCAGCCGCGCGCCTCTCTGTTTCTGTCTCTATCTCTGCATCTTTTTAACTTACATACTACTACCTCTCTCCTGTTGAGACAGAGAGTGAGTTAGGGGATTCTCTTAAGCTCTGGACCCTTCCTCTACTCTTTACCTGTATTGCATCCAACCCCTCCCCAGGACCCTGCGTTGTGGTGTGTGTGGGTGTGTGTGTGTGTGTGTGTGTGTGTGTGTGTGTGTGTGTGTGTGTACATCTTCGACAGAATTCGGTTTAGCCAAACCCTGGAGAACCAAAAGAAATGGAATTCTAATATTATGTAGTATCACATTTATATACTAATCTTTACATTAAAACTGCTCAAATCAACACCATCTAATGCTCCCTCCCCACTCTCCTGTTTCCTGCTTTGGCTGTGAAAGCAGAAAATTGTTGCTCTGTCCTTTCTTTTTGGTTTTTTTGTTTTGTTTTGCTTTAGTGGTTTTGTTTGTTTGTTTGTTTTTGAGATAGGGTCTCTATTATGTAGCTTTGGCTATCCTGGAACTTCCTCTGTAAACCAGGCTGGCTTTGAACTCAGAGTTCCATTTGTCTCCCAAGTGCATGTGCCTAATTCCCAATCTGACCTTCACTATAAACTCACCAACATTGATTTTAAAAAATAGAACTACTAATACCTCTCACAATAAACAATTAACTGGGTGGCTGTTGGGCTTTGTTGTTGTTTGGGCTTTGTTTTGGTTTGGTGTTTTTCTGTGAGTGTTTGTTGTTTTGGTTTGGCTGGGTTTGTTTTATTCTTGGAACAAAGCACCCTGGAGCCTAGATTGACCTAGAAGTTCTGATCCTTTTTCTCCAGAGAGCTGAGATTATAGGTATATGCCACCTAGCCATACCTGGCTAGGTTTTGGTTCTTGAGACAGGCTCTTGCCCTGTAGCTGAGGCTAGCCCGGAGCACACTCATTGGGGCTAGCTAGTCTCCTACCTCCTTCCTTCCTTCCTTCCTTCCTTTCTTTCTTTCTTTTGGTTTTTTTGAGACAGTTTCTCTGTGTAGCTGTCCTGGAACTCTCCCTGTAGACCAGGCTGGCCTAGAACTCAGATGTCTGCCTGCCTCTGCTTTCCAAGTGCTGGGATTAAAAGCCTATGTCACTAATGCCTGCCCAGCAAACCCTTCAACCTATTAATTTAAGGATTATAGGTGTAAACCAGCACATCCAAATCAGATACTATTTATATTATTGCTGAAATATTACACATTTTTCCTAAACTTGTAAGAGTTTTTTGTAGTGATTATAATTTCGTGGTGGTGAGATTTCAGCTTATTTTTAGACTTCCTTGATTTTTTGCTGCTTTGAAGTAAGCTAAATCTGTAATCTCTTAAACTACTAAACACAGCTATTCCCGCTTATCTGAATTTTATGATTTCAGATACCTCTGGGCAATTGTAAGCCAAAAATATTAACTGAAAATTTCCAAAAACAATTCATGAGTTTTCAATGAATTTCTATCATGCGTTGTTATAATTGTTCTGTTGATCATTTCTGTTTAGTTGTTAACTTGCCTAACTTATGAATTAAACCTACTTATTCTTGTGTATAAGTAAACACGTAAAAGGCTCTGTACTCTTCTCCTTCAGTTCAGTCATCTGCTGGACATCTGGGAACATACCCTAGTCAGATAAGAGCCTGGCTCTTGCACTAAGCCACGACCTAATTTCCAGCAGCCATAAAGTTTAGGCCGGCTTGTATAATCTAAATGTTATCTCCTGGAAAGCTTTTCCCTCCTCAAACAACCAGGGCTTAGTCTCCTACCAGGAAAAACAGATAATCTGTTCCTCCTACTATTCCTCCTGGCTCACTCCTAGGGAACCTTCCACAACAGAAGATTTTAGCTGCTGTTGCTAGGCACACATGCCAACCTCTCTGTTTAGGTGAAGGCAAGTAGCGCAGCTTCCATTACAAACAACCTAATGAAAGTTCCTTAAAATAGGAATGGCGATACCTCAGCTGGCTATTTCAACTAAAAATAAGTTAAACACAGAGGTTCCTCCAAGTTCATTTGAACTATAGAATTGAGCAATAGTTAGTGGGAAAGGAAGAGCAACTGTAGAAACAAGTGTTTATAATAAAACTAACCTGCAAGGAGTCATTTAGGTTTTGAATTCCACAATTAGACTAGACATGAGATACAGAAGACAATGTGTCCCTTGAGACCAAGTCTATTTAAAAGAGATGTGGTAATCCACCAAGGGAAAGAGGAGATAGTGTGAATTTTATTCCAAAATCAATAACTATTTGTAAATTTTAGTTCGTAAATCAATCTCTCTTCCCCTAATTTTTCTAAGTTTTAACATTACTAGGGTCTTGAAATTAGGAATTAATTAAAAGATTAAACTAGATAGTATGTTGAAGTTTATATGCATATACAATTTCAATTTCAGAACTTTAGAAATTAAAGCACCACATGGTGGTACACACCTTCAGTCTAGCACTCAAGAGGCAGAAGCAAGGGTACCACTGTGAGTTAGAGGCCATCTTGGTCTATATAGAGAGCTCCAGGCCAGCCAAGGCTACCTAGTGAAACCCTGACTCATAAATGAATAATTAATCAATGCAATGCAATCAATCAAAACTTTAAAAAATATAAATAAGAAATGTGTTGATGAAGACAGCTAGGCATGGTGGCATAGGTCTTTGGTCCCAGTACTTTGAAAGCTGAGGCAAGACAACTGAAATTTAAATTCTACTTATGTAGGGTGAAACGTCCTAGCCCACTTTTTAAAGCCTATCAAAATACACCAATCCCTATAGAAAGCCTGCCTCCTGCTCAGTTACCAGCTGCCTCTTGCCAGAGCAGAGGCAGTCTTTCCCAAGAAATCTTTTGTATGAGATTTGTTGTATGGTGTGACTTGGTGGTATTCTTTGGTCCCCAGGATACCGTGCCTTCAGATTGCAACATTTGTATTGCTTTCCCCTCAGAGCAGAACTAACACTTCCATTGGGGAAACCTTCCCTCTCAGAACTGCAACATTAGGGAAAACTTTTCCTTTGGAACTGTAACACTGCCACTGGGGAAGCCTTTCCCCTCAGAAATGTAACACTTACCGCCTGGGTTGTAGAGTGAGATTGTATCAAAAGTTAATTAATCTTTTTTAAAAAAAAAAATCTGTTACTGCTGGGCTGTACTGTTACACCCTTTAATCTCAGCACTCAGGAGCCAGAGGCAGGTGGATCTCTCTGAGTATGAAAGGTCAGCCTGGTCCATAAAGCAAGTTCTGGGACAGGCAGGGATACACAGAGAAACCCTGTCTCTAAATAAATAAATAAATAAACATATTCCTAGCTGGGTGTGGTGGCACAGGCTTTTAATCGTAGCACGAAGGAGGCAGAGGCAGGCAGAACTGGGAGTTGGAGGCTAGCCTGGTCATGTAACAAGCTCTAGGCTACATAACCAAACTGTGTCAAAACTTAAGACAATTTCAATGTTTTATAGTCATGTTGTGCTTAGAAATCTAAGCCATTTAGTTTCATTCACGATTTTATGTAACTTTAATGTGGAATGCCCAGAAGTTTGGATTCTACCTTCTGTTCTACCACCAATATACACTACTAATAAATAAATCACTTTGTGCAAAGCCCTTGGTTCAGAACATCCTCAGGAAATCCACCTGTCTCTATTTTCCTCTATAATTTTTGCTTTGAGTTTAGATCTCACTATGCATCCCTGGCTGGCCTGGAACTCACTTTGTAGACCCAGCTAACCACTAATTTGCAACAATCTTACTGTCCATATCTTTCAAATTTAAAATTGTAGGAGTGTTCCACCATGTGCAGTACAATAAACAATTTTAAAAACTCATTTTGTGTGTGTCATCAAAAATCATTATTTTATTGATTGAAATGGCAACAAAAGGACTTGCCAGGCAGGATGAATAACACCTTTGATTCCGGTACTTCAAAGATCGATGCAAGAAAATTAGCCCAAGTTTGAGGCCAGCCTGAGCTGTAGATTAAGATACTGTCTCAAAAAAAAAAAAAAAAACCCAAAAAAACTCGAGTAATTCTGATAAGCTGAGTGGTGGCACATCCTATAATCCAAGGACTCAGAAGGCAGAGGCTGGAGAATCTCTAGTTAAAGACAGGCCCAGGCTTGTCAATGAAATATGACAAGGTATCAGCCACAGTTAGTTCTTATTGTTCTTGACTATGGCTTGTATAACCAAGGCTGGCCTAAAGCTTACCATGTAGCTGAGGTGACCTTTCACTCCTGAGTCCCTGCAAGTGTCAGCACCACCCTAATGACAGTTTCATTCTCACCATGAACTCTAAAAAAGAAATCAATGCTATTTTTTGATGTATGCAAATCTGTTAATGCCTTGTGAAATTTTCAGTATACCTGTGCTATACTGTGTTCCTTCTCTGGTTTTAAGACTAAAAAAGAAGCAGACAGTGGTGATGTGTGCTGTTAATCCCAGCACTTGGAGGCAGAGGCAGGGGGAATCTGCGTGGGTTCAAGGCCAGCCTGGTCTTCAGAGTGAGTTCCAGGACAGCTGAGGGCTATTACATGGAAAAACTCAGTTTTCAAAAGGAAAACTCAAAAACAAAAGGAAAGGAAAAAAAAAAGACTAGAAAAGTAAAATTAACTTTAGGCTTCTAGTGGGAAATGCAAGAGGAAGTATGGAGTTGTAATGGAACTATTCCCAATAGGGTGGTATTTGAACACTTCAGCCTCAGGTGCTCTTTGGGAAGGGTAAATCTCAGAAGCACAACTTTGAAAACAAGAAACTTCAGGCCTGTTGCTGCTCTTTCTCTCCACCTGTACCCTGTCCCTCCTTTCTGCCATATCTGATTCCCACCATGACAAACTTACTCTTCTGAAACCCTGAGCAACAGCACAACACAGCAACAGAAAGTAAAGCTTGTATAAAGTTCCAAAACAAACAAAGTAGAACTATTTGTTTGATCCAGCTTTAATAGCCTAGTTAGAGAAACAGAAGATACACATTTAAAAAGCATTAGCTGTAACAGAGATGTGGATGGCCATCTACAAAAGGTACCAAACTCATGCCCCGAAACAAGAATTGAATGTCTGGGTAAGATTTGAAAATGGGAAAATAACTGACTTACCAAAAAAAAAAAAAAAAAAAAAAAAAAAAAAAAAAAAAAAAACCTCTTTAGATAGATATTTTGAGTCCCTAAGGCTGGGACTCAAACTGATATTTTATATCCCTCCCCCAGGTCCTCCCATTTCCCCTATTGGTCTAGTTTAAATACTGGCCCTGTGCCTTCTCACCCTTTCTCATCAAAATGTCTTCTGAGAACAAGAGGCTGTCGTCTCAGAGGCTCTACTTTGATTTTATCTGTGTCTCTCTAACTCTCCTTTATAAAGTGTAAAAAAATCATAAAATTTTGCAGGAGTTAAAAATGATGTTTTAGAGTTTTCTGAAATGTGACAATACTTGGATATTGTCCTGAAGTTCTCAGTTTGAGGTATCAGGGGGCTGAAAAGAACCAAAGAAGACAAACTAGCATTCATTCAAACAGTGTTCCAGGGAGAGACCCTAATACTAGGTGTATGAAACCAAGTTTCTGTCATGCCCTTCAATCCAGTGCAAAACCAAGCACAAATCAAATGTGTAAGTGGAGCCTAAAGGGTTGCCTTAGGTTCAGAGTGGCAATCTTCAACAGGTGCAGCCCAAGTAGAATTTCTAGAGCCATATCCTTGTAGACATGATTTCAAAAGAGCTGTTTTCTTTTTTTAACAAAAAGGTTTCTGAGCCATACATAAAACTAGTTCTACACTGCTGTGCCTTCCTTGAGCGCCCCATCCCCACACCAAGTGGTCTGAACTTCAACTGACCCCCCAGGAGAGTTGTCCCAGGGTGATAGCAAACAGACAGCCTTAATAAAGAGCATTAGTCAAGGTCAGTGTTCTAGACATTTCCCCAGAGTCAAAGAGAAAGCATTGCCACTTTTCCTCAGGCCTGGATTGTCCTGGCATTTTCCTTATACTAGTTTGCTAGGGCAGGACAGAGTCTATGGCTTAGACAGTGTAAGCAGTTTACCTTCAGAGGACAGTCTCCTTGGCTTGCAGATCAACATTTCATGTTCCCACTCACAAGTCTGTCATAATCTTTTCTTTTGGATTAAGACCCACCCATACAACCTCATTTTACCTTAATTACGTATTTTTCTATTCTTTGTTTGTTTGTTTGCTTTGATGTTCTAAAACTGGGTTTCTGTGCCTAGACAGGGTTTCTCTGTACAGCCCTGGGTGTCCTGAAACTTGCTCTGTAGACCAGGCTGGCCTCAAACTCAGATATCTGCCTGCTTCTGCCTCCTGAGTGCTGGGATCAAAAGTGTATGCTGCTGCCATTGCCGCCATCAGCACTGTCGCCACCTGGCCCAAATGATATTCTCTAGCACTAATACATTTTCAATATCTTTGGCCAATATTCAGCTTATTTGTTATAGATAGCCATTTTTTTAAACAAATGAGCATACATTCGTAAGCCATTTGGGAAACAAGAATTTGAGAGACCTGTGGCTTGAAAATAGTTAAAGTGCATCTGCACACACTGCACTGCACGCTCGGTTCTGAGCATGAAGCGGTGTGAGTAAAGGACCCCTGAAAGCAGTCAGCCTGAAGAGCAGTGCAGTCACTAGGGCACTGACTTTGAAAGGGCTGGACTGAGTTGTCATTAAGAGGCAAGACTGGCTTGGACTCGTTAGCTTCTCATCCCACACATGATGTTTTCCTCACCAAGATGCCTTCTGTCATGCTGTGTCTACTGAGGGGATTCTCAGCCAATCTGAATAGATATTGATACTATACTTTCATATCTCCCAAACTGTGAGATACTTTTGTTTGTTTGTTTGTTTGTTTGTTTTCTTCCTTGCTCAAAACTTTTTTTTTTTTTTCTGGTGTTTTGTAATAGAGGAGTGGAAAATAGATGAATCCAAAATTTGTTCTCACAAATTGGAGAGAAAACTTTTCTTTGCTTAATGCCTTACTTTTTAGTTTCTGAACTTAGTGTGTGGGTATGTGTGGGGAGGGGAGGTGCTTTGAGTTCCTCTTTTTCTCCTTCTCTTCCTCCTTCCCCTTCTAAAAGATTTTATTTTTATTGTCTGTTTATGTGTGTGTAGATTGTCCAGTAGCTTGTATTTTGATGTTAATTTCACTTCCCCAAGAAGGGCCATCTAGTATTCCAGAAGGTGACTTCATCTGAACCTTCTCATTTTAATTAGTAAAATAAAGGTAAGAGCAGTATTGAGGGGCAGTATTTTTTTTTTTTTTTTGATCTGCTATATGACCTCCTTAGTTATTAATGTAATTAAATGTTAGCTTTAGAAAAGTTGAATTATTTTATAATAAAATATGTATTAAAGTATGTGGTCTATGGATCTGAAAATTAGAAAACACATGCAATACATTGCCTGACAATGTACCACATCTTTTTACTGATGAGCCATCTCCCCATCCCCTGGACTTCTTCAAGGCAGGTCATTAGCTGGGTGGGAAGACATGGCCACAGTAGAAGCCTTGTTGAAGTGAACACTCAGCTTCACATTTACTCCTTTCTGTTTTCCTTGGAGTTTGAATCAAGTTTGCATTGTTTCCATCTCCTCTCATCTGTGCTTTTACTCCGGCCAACCTTCTAGACCAGTGATTTTCACACAGGCCAGAGTAGCAATGGTTACAGGTAATATTTCTGGCACCCTCGGAGGTGCAGATCTCACAGAAGACTCAGAGGCCCTTTAAATAAACCTTGTTCTCCAACCTACTAGCTATGTGGATATGTGATTTCTTTTTAATTTAAGTCTCTTTTATGTTTATGTGTGTATGTAGGGGCAGTATATGTACTCGTGTGTTCATGTCCTTAGAAGGCAGAAGAGAGTATCAGATCCCCATGAATCTGTTGCAGGTGGCTGCAAGCTGACTCATGTAGGTGCTGAAAATGAAACCCTTGGCCTCTACAATAGCCATACATAATCTTTACTGCTGAGTCATCTCTCCCGCCCTGCTGTGTGATCTCATTATTAATGCAACTAAAAGTTAGCTTTTAAAAAGTTGAAATCTTTTATAATAGAATAAGTAGCATACTATGCGTTCTATGGATGTTAAAGTTAGAAAATAAATGCTGTTTGTTGCCTGACATTTATTAGGTATTTGATGGGGAGTTATTAAAATAATAGAGTTATCGTTACAGGTTTTAGATTTTTATGGGTGATTTCATCTGATTTACTTAGGTAAGAGGCACCAACACATGGTCAGTAGTCCTTTGTGCTAAGTGACCAGAAGTAAATATTTTAGGCTTTGCAGGTCGTGTGGTGTTTATCAGAGCTGTTTAGTTCTCATCACAGTACTAATGAGAGTGACTGTTTCCAATAACACTTTATTGATAAAAATAGTGGTAGGCAGTATTTGGACTTCAAATACCTGTTTGTTCATCTTATGTGAAGAAAGATTTTATTTGCAATAGTTGGGGGAAGTATATTTTGTTATGTTCAATAACATTAAAAGTCTCACACATATTGATGAATATTGGGGTGCTAAATCCAGCCAATTGGGATGACTTACAATCTACAGTCCAAATAACCCAACAATGGGCAGCTGAGAATGGGAAATCCAAGAATCTAGTAGTTGCTCAGTCCCATGAGGTGAGGTATTTCAGCTTGTCTTCTGTATAAACTGGAATCCTGAAGTTCCCACAGATGTGCTGGCAAATGCAAGCAAAATAAAGGAACATTTCCTTTTTCCATTGTCCTTGTGTAGACTTTCAGCTGAAGGTATGGCCCAGATTAAAGATGTACACCACCATGCCTGGATTTGGAACTTCCCCTTTCCCAGACTGGCCTTGAATTCAGAGAGATCTGCTTGCTTCTCTATCCTGGGATTAAAGACATGTACTATATTGTCCTGTCACCTAAGCTTTTCATGGCCACTATGCCTCAAGATTTGGATCATAGACGTGCCCTCTATTTCTGGGTTGTAGTTCATTTCAGATGTAGTCAAGTTGACAACCAGGAATAGACATCACAGATGGCTATGTAAGACTAAAGTGAAATTGTGTTCTCAAGTAGACAGATTGTTCTAATACTCTTGGTTTACAAATAGTAGGTAATATAAAAAAAGAGGCTATGAAATGCCCAACAGTGGGGATATGGAACCCGAAGAGACCACTTCCAGTAGTCAGACAGGACCTCCAGTGGAGGGTTGGGGGCATCAACCTAACTACAGAACTTTTGACCCAAAATTGGTCCCATCTAAAAGAAATGCAAGGACAAAGATGGAGCAGAGACTGAAGGAAAGGCCAACCAGTGACTGGCCCATTTTGAGGCCCATCCCATGGGCAAGGCACCAATTGCTCTATTATTAATGATTTATGTTGTGTTTGGAAACAGGAGCCTAGCATGGCAACCCTCTGAGAGGCTCTACCCAGCAGCTGACTGAGACAGATGCATACACCCAAAGACAAAAACTGGGTTAGAGTCAGAGGAATAATTGAAGGCTGCCAAGGAGACAACAACCCCATCTACTGACTTAGAGTATGGAAGCTTCCAGAGACTGAGCCACCTTCAAAGAACATACATGGCCTGGTCTCCTGGCACATTTGTAGCAGAGGGCAGCCATATTTGGCCTCAGTGGGAGAGGATGTGTCTAATCCTGTAAAGACTTGATGCCCCAGGGTGGGGAGTTAGAGGGTTGCCCTCTCAGAGGCGTACGGGAGGGAGAATGGAGAGGAACTCTACGAGGGGAAGGGATCATCATTTGGGATGTAAATAAACAAACACATAAATAGATGGATAGATTGATCAATCAATCAAAGAGGCTTTGAGATCATCCAGAATTGTATGTGAAAAACAGAATAAGTCTTTAACTTAAAAAAAAATTTTTTTTAAGTGGCCTTAGGGAACATCTCACAACAGCTAGATTTTAAAGTTACCTCACTTTTTGACTTTCAGAAGTAGGGCTGAATTTACCTTCTTTAGACCTTAATTTCTGCCCATACACATTGGTATTAGATTTTTCCTCTTGAGTTTAGGGTTTATGCTATGGTTGAGTTTAATGATGCCAGTAACATAGGCTTCTTTAGTCTGGAACAAAGAAGTGCTTCCTTTTTAGAACAGGAGTAGGAGAATTAAAAGAAAAGTCAGTGGTCTGTTAGTGTAGCTGCATGTATACATATGAATGGTTCTGTCAAGTTTTATAAACTAGCAATTTAGTGACCTATGACCTACTATTGTAGAAATGAGGCAACATCTCTGTCAAAGAGGGCAAGAGTGTCACATATTCTTGACAGATGGGGAAATGTGAACATTAGTAAGTTTGGTACTACCTAGATTCTGACCCCTTTTATTCCATCCACTGAGAACTCTTCACTTGGGAAACATAAGTAATAAGATGTCTTATTCCACTACAGGGGTCAGAAAGTGCATGCTGGCTTTCGCCAGTTCCCTATTCAACACTCAATATGCTCTCAGCTGACATAGGGGAGAATGATCTGAAACTGGTCATCTATATGTCCTTGCTTTGTTTGGATCTGCAGTAAATTACAGGAAAGTAGTAGAATTTGTCCCACAGCAGACAGATACTACCCAGAGACTAGCAAGAAAGACATCATAGGCCAATGGTTCCAATGTCTGGGGTCATGCCCCACATTGATGACACCAGACCGTTTCAAGCCTAACCTTGGTTTCCTTACTTCTTGACTTTCAAAACCACTAGTTGCTCAATCTTTTTCCAGTAAATTCCCCTTGTGCTTAAGTTAGACTCTGGGATGGTTTAAAATATACAAGGAAAAGTGAAAAAAATCAAGGGACTACAGAAATAATGTATTTTTTTCATTTCTTATATAGTTACCTTTTCCTCAACTTAATTAAATTACCTATACTTTCCTATCTATGCTTTGATTTTTACAATCTTAGACATCAGCCTTAAAACTTAAAGCTCCATCTGGATTCATTTCACTATAAGTGAAACCAAGGTATTCCAAATTATATGTTTCCTCCTGTAAACTTAGCTGATTGATTGATTATCTCCAAATATAATAAGACTTTTCTCACAATTTGAATTTTTAATTCATCAGTCAAGACTATTTAGTCTCTAATTGAAAAACCAATATTGCAGTTTTCTCACAGGGGAAAGTGCCATCTCAACCTCTCCTTGCTGAAGATCATTACAAGCACAATGTGCTTCTTACTCCTTTTGCCAACAAGAAATTTCTTAATCAAGCACTTCATCTAAGGCAATCAAATGTTCCTCATTAAAATTACATGAAAAAAGATTCGTTTTTAAGTTTCTGCAAAAATATTTAAATTACCAAATTGAAATGTTTGTCTACGGCTCTTTTGTGCAGAGATTTTTAACCTTGTTTCTGTAGCATCTAATCAAAGCTATGGTTGATCTCTTGTGAGTGCGTTTAAAAAAAGAATCAAAAAAATTGATTTTTGAGACATGGCCTTGTTGTGTTACCTACTCTGTTCCAAAACTCCTACCTCAAATTCCAAAGTGCTGAAATTACAGGCTTATGTCACCATATGTCTTAGTTTTCTACTGCCCTGATAAAGGTCCATGACCAATGACACTTAGTAAAGAAAGCATTTGATTTGGGGAATCACATCTCTAGTTAATGTCCATGACTGTCATGACCGTCATGGCAGCAAGCAGGCAGGAATGGCATTAAGCAGTAGCTGAGATCTTGATACTCAAGCACAGGGTAAAGAAAACTAACAGGGAAAGGCTTTTGAAACTCCAAAGCCAACCTCTACTGACACATCTCCTTCAACAAGGCCACACCTCCTAATCCTCCCCAAACAGCCTTGTGAGGTCTGAGAGGTAGAGGAGGGACATGAGATTTGCTTGCTGAGGAAGTTACTTTGTAATTAAAGAGTGGAAACTGTACTGGAGGCAAATGAGTGTGTGAGAAGATCTTTATCACTTTTTCTTGGAAACCTCTTTTCTTTTGACCCAGGAAATTGAGCCTTGTTTTTCTCCTACCTCTTGGCCAATTCCTTTTCTTTAAAGGATCTATGTCAGGTAGACATTTGAATGTTGGTATTCTAAGAATGGCTACACATGAAGCCTCAGAGATATGGGGCAACTAGCTTTCTTAGGAATTACTGGAGAGGTGAAATACTTTGAAAAAGAGTCTTATGGCCAGGCTTTGTTTTGTTTTGATTTTTGACTTTGTTATGGTTTGTGGCACTATTAGAAGGTGTGGCCCTGTTGGAGTAGGTGTGTCACTATGAGTGTGGGCTTTAAGACCCTCGTGCTAGATACCTGAAAGTCAGTATCTGCTAGCAACCTTCAGATGAAGTTTTAGAACTCTCAGCTTCTCCTGCATCATGCCTACCTGGATGCTGCCATGTTCCTGGCTTGATGATAATGGACTGAACCTCTAAACCTGTAAGCCATCCCCATTTTTAAAATATTTTATTTATTTATTTATTTATTTATTTATTTATTTATTTATTATATGTTAGTACACTGACATACTGTCTTCAGACACACCAGAAGAGGGCATTAAGATGGTTGTGAGCAACCATGTGGTTGCTAGAAATTAAACTCAGGACCTTGAGAAAAGCAGTCGGTGCTCTTAACCACTGAGCCATCTCTCCAGCCCACCATCCCCAATTAAATGTTGTCCTTCATAAGAGTTGCCTTCGTCATGGTGTCCTCTCATAGCAATGGAGACCCTGACTAAGACACTGATGTTGTTAGTGGTTAGCCTGTAGGTTGCCTTTTCTAACTCATATCCCTTGAAAACCTGTTTGTTTTAAATACTTAGGTACTCTTCTAAACCTAATAGAGTTCTACTTGGTATAAACATTACATTGGCCAGCATCACAAATAAGATATTGTTAGTTTGAATTGCTCTTCTTACCTTGCTGGTGAGTGCCTAGAATTATCATTATCATTGCTGTTTGTGTGTATCATGTATTGTGTGTCTGTGGTTGGATGTACTTGAGAGTGGCATATATGTGTGTACACATATCTGTAGTAAAGAACAGAAACCAACTTTGGGTGTTGTTTCTTAGGTCCTGTTCACCTATTTATTTAGGCATAACCTCTTTTTAGCCTGGAACTCAGCAAAGTAGGTTCTGCTGATTGGTCAACAAGCCCCAGGACTCTGTAAATTGACAACATGACTCCACCATGATATGATTAAGGTAGAGCTTTCTAATTGTGAATATAAGGGGTGGGTACAGAGAGAGACACAGAGACAGACAGAGAGACAGAGAGAATAGAAAGAGAACAGCTAGAGGTTTTGGGAAGATTAAAGAGCAGAGAGAGAAAATAGTAGACTGGACATGGCCAGGAGAGAAGAGAAACAAGAGTAGAGCACGGAGGGGGCTGGAGCTGGGGTGGTACACAGAGAAAGGGAGAGAGAGAAAAAAGAAAGAGAGCAAGAGAGATGGGAGGGAACAGCCCATATGGTGAGACATAACATGGTTCTTAAGGAGAATGAGTAGCTGTGGAAGAGAAGCCATGAGCTGGAGGGGTGGGAAAAGCTAGGATACTAAATAGACTTTGAAATAGGAAACAGGTACTTGTGATACTGTGGGAGCCTGGAGGCCAACATGCACTTTGGGATGCTAAAGGACACCACAGAGAGTCAATTCTACCTTTTGGAATTTGAAGAAATGCAGTTAGTTTCCTTTGGACCTGACCACCTGTCTCTGCCTCACCAGCTCTGGGACTACAAGCCCATGCTACCACAACCTGTTCTGGGGATCTGGGGAGCAAACTCTGATTCTTGTGTTTGCAAAGCAAGCTCTTTATTAGCAGAGCTATCATCCTATCATTATTGCTAATCTCTTTTCAGCTTAAAGCTCATAATTCTGTTATTAATAGTAACACAACCAATCTTTTTTGTTTAATGTAGATAGGTAAAACACCTGTCTACATGAATGTTCATGTACTATGTGCATGCACTGTCTGCAGAGGCCTGAGAGAGTGTCACATCCTCTGGAACTGGAGTTACAGTTTGATAGCCACCATGTGGGTCTTGGGAATTGAAACCAGGTCCTCTGGAAGAGCAGTTACTCTTAATAAGCCATCCCTCTACCTTTACACCAAAATATTTTTATATGTTCCAAATATATTGAAGAATCAGTTTCACTTGAAGTGTAAGTTGTACCCATAGTCTGTCTATCTCTCTGCCTGCATATCTATCTATCTCCTTCAAGATTTTAAATTAAAAAATATTTTATTTTATTTCTGTCTCTGGGTGTTTTGCCTTTATGCCTATGCACTATGCATGTGCCTGGTGCTCTTGGAGGCCAGAAGATGGCTCCAGATGCCCTAGATCTGGAGTTAGAGCCGATTGTGAGCCTTCTTGTAGGGGCTGGGAATCAAACCTGGGTCCCCAGGAAGAGCAGCCAGTGCTACTGAGGCATCAGCCCAGCCTTCATCCTAATCTCTTCTAAAGAAAACAAGTTTCAAAGTCTGCTAAAGAGTGATCCTGGAACAGAGGAATTGCTGGGTGTGTCTATGCCTTTTGACTCATCACAGCTCCCATAGTCAAGACCAGAGAAGTACCTCTGACTCAGGAACAGCCAAATATCTGCTGTCATGTTTCTCTCTGCCTGAATCTGAAGTGGGAGCTTTGCTGTCAAGTCCTTAGCAACAATCTATCTGATGTTTAAGCTATAGATTTAGAAGACCAATCAGCTGGCAGTTTGAACAAGGGTATCATTCTGAAAAAAAATTGATACAGAGTGAAAAGATACCATGTCAGTCCCTCAGTATCCAAGAAAATATAGGTAAAGACCTAGAGTAGGGCTTATGTGTGCTGAACCCCAAAGAAACTTTTAGATCAGAACCACATTACAGACTACAGGCCAGCTGTAACAAAGTTTGTTTGCTTGCTTATTTAAGGTATTTTATGTTATTATTTTATGTGTATAGGTGTTTTGCCTGCCTGTATGTGTGAGCACCAAATATCTGTCTGGTGTCTGTGGAGGTCAGAAGAGGACATCAGATGCCCTGGATCTGCAGTTACAGAGGTGTGTGAGCTACCAGGTGGGTGCTGGGAAGTGAACTTTGATCCCCTGCAAGAGCAGCCAGTGCTCTTAACCACTGAGTCACCTTTCCAGTCCCAGTGCTCGGAATTATCTAGAAGGATCCAGTGACCTTGCCATTTCCTGTTTTCCCACGGCCAGGGCTTTTTCCTTTTCTTTGTGATAATTTCCAGGTAGCTAAATAACTTTCACAAAGTCTCTAAGTGTCCGGGCTAAGACTAAGGCAAAACAGGAAGGTGGGAAAATATAAGAAGGGAAACATAAGAAGCCCCCTGGAATCTGCTGGAAGTCAGAAACTGCAGCACTGAAATTACCTTCAGAGATAGTGCTGTCTTCCAGAAGACATCTCAAACCATGCCACAAAGCAATTCAATAAACTTTCAAAGGGCCAGAATGTGTGTGGCCTTGAGCAGAGAGATTAGCATTGCTCTCCCCTCACCCACCTAAACAATTTGCCTCATACATAAGAATGTATCCTTGGGATGTATATAAAAGAAGTGTACCAACCCCCTCTCCCCAACCCCCTCCCCCAACCCTCCCCCCATACACAATGTTAGTATTTTAAAGCTTAATTGTAAAACATTGCTGGATATTTAATTATTTATTTAAGTTTTTGTTTGTTTGTTTTGTTTTTAACATAGGGTCTCCTGGAACTCTCTATGTAGATGAAGCTGGACTTGAACTCACAGAGAGCTGTCTACTTCTGCCTCCCTAATCCTGAAAATAAAGGTGTGTGTCACTACCCTTGGCTTTTTTTTTTAATGTAAAATTTTTACATTAAAATGTATTTTGATCAGATTCTCTCCCTTCTCCAACTTGCTAATTTTAAAGCCTTGTTATACATGACATCCTCTGAACAATTGAGTAATGTAGCATAAAAAGGCATAGCAATGTGTGTGTGTGTGTGTGTGTGTGTGTGTGTGTGTGTGTATCCACTGTGGAGATACTTAAGGGTGTATGTGTATATCTTTTATAAAGACACCTAGGTACACATTCTTTAAATGCTCAAATTTATACCTATCTGAAATATCTCTACTTAATCAACTTGTTAGCTTTGCTTCACTCTGACTCATCCTGACTTTATTTTCTAAATGTAGTCAAGGGTCTGGTTTTACCTGAATGGAGGCCCTCTAAGGGCAGAACACTCCTTAGGCTACTGGGGGTAGTGCTAGGCTGTGTCTTCCTGTTGCTCTGACAGAACTACAGTCTAGATGTTATGCTATTGGTCTGTATACAAGGTATACTCCCATTTGTGGTTTATATAGTAGGAAAATAGATGTTCAGTGATACTAAGTATCAGATGTTCACTATTGAGTAGTCAAGTATCTTTTGAAACTATGGGAAATTTACATTTCTAGACATCTTTTATAATAACAACTTTCCTGTTGTTGAGCAAGAGAAAGAGTAGTTGAGTTAGACATTCCACAAGCAGACCACATGCATCTTCTGAATCTATTTCAGAAATTTAATTGGAAAAATACTCTGGTAAGAATTTATTAAGTGTTGGGGATACAGAGATGAATAAAACACCCTTGCTACAGGAATTTTTATCCTAAAGCAGGATACAGAGAGAGGAAGCAAATAAATTAGGATATCATAAAAAGGGAACGGAATCATGGACAAAGCACAGATTTACACAGACTCAATGAAGGTGTATGAACGTTGTGAGGGAGGGCCAGTGGCAGGGAAATGTAGAATGTCCCCCAAAGTCTGCATCAAGTGCTTGGTCACTGTGGTGCTCTTTGGAAGGCTGTGGCGCTCTGAGGAGATGGAGGTCTGACTAGTGGAAGCACATCACATCACTGGGGTCAGGCCATTAGAGACACTTCACCCATCTCATCCCCACTTAGAATTTTGCTTCCTGGTTCATACTGTGTGAGCTACTGCCTGAAGTCATTCTTTCCCCACAATGATGGTGTGGTAGATTGCATGAGAATAGCCTCCAATGGGTTTATATATTTGAATGCTTGGTCCCCAGTTGGTGGAACTGTTTAGGAAGTGTTAGGAGGCGTGGTCTTGTGGTGAGGGACACTAAGGGGTTTTGTGGTCCTGCACTTTCCACTGGGAGCCTTACAGTCTCCTCTTTCACTAAGGGCTTTCACTATCCCACACTGTTCAAGCAGGAGTGCTTCAACCTTGTTTGGGAAGCCCTGGAATGAAGGATAAGAGCTATGACCCTGGCACAACAATTCCTAGGGGGAATTACCTTATCTAGGTAGCCCTGGAATGAAGGGCATAGGTCCTTAGAAGCAACCCATGTTGGCAGCAGTCAATCAATTTAAAGTCAACTAAACCCACCAATGCTTGCATGCCTAAACAACCTAGTTGTGGCCCACCCATTATTAAGTGTATAAAAAACTTTACCAATGGATCGCAGGGGTTGCCTCTCCTGGATGTAGGCCACCCCAGTGCACTGGACTCAAACCTCTTGCTTTTGAATCGATCCCTGAACTCCCGTCTCATTCATGGGAGTCTCAAATTGATAAGACTCAATTTGAATTTTACAGTAGGAGGAGGGTTTCACTGGAGGTGGTCTTTGAGCTTCCAAAAACCCACAGTATTCCCAGTTAGCTCTCTCTCTTTCTGCCTCATGCTTGTAGGTCACACCTGATCTCACCTGTTGTTCCAGTGCTATGCCTACCTGCTGCCATAGACCTGGTCTGATGGTCATGGACTCTCACCATCTGAAACTGTGAGCCCCAAATTAAATGCTTTCTTTAATACATTGCCTTGGTCATGGTATGTTTTCATGGCAATAGAAAAGTAAATAAGACAGATGGATTGAATCCCTGTGAAGTCATCAATCCCCCTCAAACAACAATAAAACAACAACAACAAAAACAAAGAAGCAGAGAGATGATGATCTACAACCAGGGGAGATGATTTTGTTTTGGCAAAGCTATGCAATATGTAGATATTTATTTATACAATATAATACAAAAGATTCAGAAGCTTCTATCAATAGTCATATTTTTAAAGATAAGACTAATTATCAGGCAGCGATGGCATGCACCTTCAATCCCAGCACTTAGGAGACAGAAGCAGTTGAATCTCTGAGTTGGAGGCCAGTCTGTGCTGGGTCTGGCATGGCCTTGGTAGGAACAGACTGACATGGTTTCTGTCCATGGGACAGGGCCTGCAGGTACAGGTCTTCACGAGTGTTGATGGATGCTGTGGGCATGTGATTGGTTTGTATAAAAATGTACATATTTTATGTTTCTCCTTCGAGGAATGTCCTCCCCGTTAATGTTAATGACTACATGAACAGGAGGTGAAGATGGGATAATGTCTCTGCAAAATGGTAAACACTGGGACACTCAGGGCAGCTCTTAAGGCTGTGGAAAAGAACTTTAAAAACATGAGTTTAAAAATATATAATTTCTCAACTATGCAAAAAATATTAGGATGTGATATGAATTATATGTGGAGCTTCATGAATCTAAAGGAACAAAGGAAGCTGCACTAATGAAACAGTCTGTCAGAAAGATACAAAGGTAGACAGATTCCTGAGTTCAAGGTCAGCCTGAGACACAGTGAATCCAGGCCCAGGTGTGGTAGAAATGGTAATTTCAGAACCGAGAACCACACAGCTAGTTTATCAGCTAAACTAACAAAGGCAGAGAGATTTCTGAATTCTCTTGCAATGTTAAAAGAAAAGGTGTGCTTTCTGTCTCTGAAGAAAGGGCCTGGGGTCACTGGATCCCGATTCATAGAATAATCAAAAGGAAACTGGATTAATATGTAAAATATAAGACTAGGCTTATGACCTGCAAGAAAAGAGGTATCTAAAGAATTGTTTAGGATGGGGAGAGAGAACTGCTTGGGAAACTGTCTCTAACAGAAAATAGCAAGAGAAAGCTGTCCAGAGAGAGCACTGTCTAGAGAGCTCCAGAGAAAAAAGCAGATCAGAGAGACAGCAGGCTGGAAAGCTGTCTGGAGCAGAAAGAACTCAGAAAGAGCACGGGCCGCCAGCTTAGACCCACAATTTGATTAGAGTCCTTTGTTTTTGCCACTTCCAGACACCCCTTTCTCTGAACCCTTCTTTGATCTGAGGCTGGTCCTTGGCAGGCCTGATCTTCAGAGTGAGTTCCAAGACAGCTAGGGATATACAGAAAAACTGTCTCAAAAAACAAAACAAAACAGATAGGCAGGGCAAATAGGAGATTTTTAATAAACTGAAAGGCATTCTCAAAACAAAGAAGGAAAAACAATAACCAATAAACAACAGCCATGGGAATCCAACCAAAGAGGACAGTATAGCAGAGGCACTATATGAGAACTCTGTTCCAGGAATCCAAGAGATGATGGAAATGTGCCAGGTTCCTTCTCTAAAGTTGGCAAGTGCTCAGAAAATGCAACTGGGAAACAGAGAAGTAACAAGAAGAGTGACATTTGGGAGACTAAGAAACCAATGTACTTGTGATTGTATATGCTTGGCCCAGGGAGTGGCACTATTGGGAAGTGGGGCCTTGTTGAAGTAGGTGTGGCCTTGTGGGGGTGGGCTTTAAGATCCTTGGCCTAGGGCTGGAGAGATGGCTCAGCAGTTAAGAGAACTGATTCCTCTTCCAGAGGTTCTGAGTTCAATTCCCAGCAATTCCCAAATGGTGGCTCACAACCATCTGTAATGGGATCTGATGCCCTCTTCTGGTGTGTCTGAAAATAGCTACAGTGTACTCACATAAAATAAATAAATCTTAAAAAAAAAAAAAAAAGATCCTTGTCCTAGCTGCCTGGGAGCCAGTATTCTGCTAGCAACCTTCAGATGAAGACGTAGAACTTTCAACATCTCCTGAACCATGCCTGCTTGGTTGCTGATATACTCCTGCCTTGATGATAATGGACTGAATCTCCAAACCTGTAAGCCAGCCCCAATTAAATGTTGTTCTTATAAGAGTTGCCTTGGTCTTTCCAATATGCATTTGATTTAGCAGACAGGACTACATTGGTCTATTTGTCTTCTTCTTTTTCCTACCCTCAAATTAGTACACATTTAGTACATGTCTGCTTCCTATCTTATTCTTAGTGTAAATTAAGGACAGTGTATAAAAAGAGAAAATGAGGGAGCTGGGGAGATGCCTCAGTGGTTAAGAGCACTGACTGCTCTTTCAGAGGTTCTGAGTTCAATTCCCAGCAACCACATGGTGGCTCACAACCATCTGTAATTGGATCTGATGCCCTCTTCTGGTGTGTCTGAAAACAGTGAGCTACAGTGTACTCGTATAACTAAAGTAAATAAATCTTTAAAAAAAGAGAGAGAAAATGTTTCATCAAACTATAAAGATCTAAGGAAGTGATCTGAAGTACAAAAATGTTTCAGATTTCTTTCCCTCTCTGTGCTATACTAAGGCTTGAAAAGTTCAGAGTTTTAACATTAATCAATGGGACTCTGATAAGTTATTAATCTAGCCCTGGCAAAGCACTGCTATTCTTGTCATAGTGACTGCTCCTAGGTATGGGTTGAGGAGAAGGTTTATTGTAGAAATGAGGGCAAAAACAGACAGAGGCATCTGTAAAAGTCCAGACTGAACAGGATCCTAAGAGGAAGTTGGGGTGTGGGGTGTGGGGGAGAAAGCAGGGAAGGAACAAAGAGAGTTCTGGAACTCAGAGACCAAGAGGTAAAAGACCGATATGGTTGAGGTCATGTAGGGATTAGAGGCTAGGGACAGAGAGAACAGGCTTTGGATTGTGACTACATTGTTTCCAATCCTGTCTCCACCTGTGTGATCGAGCACAAATGTCATAGTCTCAGTTTTCTACTTTCTCATCTAAAAAACAAGGTCAGTATAGTATTACCTACTATTATGGTCAATCTTCATTTTCAACCTGGTTAGTTTTAGAATCACCATGGAAACACATCTTGGTGTGTGTGTGTGTGTGTGTGTGTGTGTGTGTGTGTACTGAAGTGTTTCCAGAAAGATTTAACTAAATAAGGTAGACCCACTCTGAATGGGCTGAAATTTCAGACTGAATAAAAAGGAGGAAGAGACCTGAACAGCAGCTTTCCCCTCTCTGCTTCTGGACTGTAGATGCACAGCGCCCAGCTGCCTCATGCTCCAGCTGCCATGTCTTCCCCACTGTGATGGGCAGCATCCCTTTTTAATCTAAACCAGAATAAATCCAGCCTCCTTGAGTTATTTAATTGGATATTTTTATTTCCTATTAGATATTTGCTCACAGAGGTGAAAAGAGAGTGAATGCAGCTACATTTTCGTGTTGCTACAATACTGAAGGCACTTACAGCAGCACCTTTCTGGCACACGGTACACATGACAGTTTACTAGTACTGATACTACTTCCAGAAACAGTGAAACAGCATATTTTAAACTATATTTTAAAATTATATTGGGAAACCCAAAACTGGATTTCCCCTTTGCTATGTGTGACTAGTTTAAATGAAAAAGTGAATTTCTCAGCACATGCTGGATTAGAGGTGGATATTGTTCTCTCTGAATGTGATGCCATTATTTTCAGTCCCAGACTTAAATTATTATAGCTCAGAATTCAAGGGAAAGAGGGTCTCACCTTTTCTACCCGATCCACAGCATAGCAAGCAAGAAAGGAAGTCATTGGCCTCAGCTGAGTCATGTGTCCATCCTGATAGCTAGAGGAATGGGGACCTTATTAGGACCTGCACCCAGAAAGACAAATGGACCAAAAACAGATAAATCTTTAATTTTTGTCACGTGGGATAGTGTCTTTTAAAGATATATTCCCTATACTTTGTTTTTATGTAAACTATATTAAAATTTATCTTTAGAAAGTTCTACAAAACAGTAATAAACAAATATCAATAGTAACTAATCTTTTTTCCCATTTCTTGGTATTGTGGATTGAATTTAGAACCTGTATTAACCAATTGCATCACTACTGAACTGTATCCCCAGTCCATAACCTGTTTTTCCACACTTTTTGCTTTGAGACAAGGTCTCACTAAGTTATCCATAGTGTCCTTGAGTTTGTTCTGGAGCCCTGGCATCTTGGGCTGTTTAAGCCTTGGGTCTCAGCCTCCAGCTGTTTGCACTCTTTATTGAGTGGTTACTGTGTATCAATATAGTTTTTGTTTGTTTGTTTGTTTGGTTGGTTGGTTTTTCAAGACAGAGTTTCTCTGTGCAACCATGGCTGTCCTGCAATTTGTTCTGCAGACCAGGCTAGCCTCAAATTCATTGAAATGTATCTGCCTCCCAACTGCAGGGATTAAAGCTGTGCGCCACCACTGCCCAACCACATATAGCTCTCAATATATTAACACTCTTAAATATTTTTTAAATTCTTTTTTTAATTCTTTTTTAATTTTTTAAATATTTGTTTTTATTTTATTTTATCTGTATGTGTTTTTGCCTGCATGTGCATGCATACCCTCTAGACCTTGGGTCTCCAGGGACTAGAAGACAATTTTAGACTCCCCCTGGGGGGGGGGGCTGGAAATTACAAAGAGCTGCAGCCAGTGCTCTCCAGCCCTTTATATAAATCTCACAACATAATTGTCTTTTCTATTCTGATAAAACTCGATGTCCCAAAGCAACTTGGGGAGGAAAGGGCTTATTTGGCTTACACTTCTAGGTCACAGTCGGTCACTGAAGAAGTCACATCTGAAGCTCAGGCAGAGCCTGGAGAGTGCTGCTTGCTGTCTTGCCCTCTAGCTCACTCTCAGGTTCACTCAGATAGATTTTCTTTTCTTTTGAAAAATATGTTTATTAATTCTTTGAGAATTTCACATAATGATATATTTTGATCATATTTACCCCAACTCTCCTTAATTCTTCTCAGATCCACATTACCTCCCTATCCTAACTCCAGCTTCATGTCTTACTACTACTACTACTACTACTATTACTGCTACTACTACATAACCCATCTACTCCAATTTGTTCAGCCCATATATTTCTGGGTATTGGGCCGTCCACTAGAGTGTGGTTGACTTACCAGGAGCTATAGCTTTAAAATCAAACAAACAAACACCCCCAAAACTTTGACTTCCCAGTCCCCAGACGCCATAAACTGTCCATAGCATCTTCCTTCAGGATGTAGGCTTATAAATTCTTTCATTCTTGGTGCTGGAATGTTAATTGGCTCCATGTTGTACAGGTCACACACACAGGCAACTCCAGCTGTGACTTCCTGAATATGGGGGTCTTTGTTTTGCTCTGATGGTCTCTGAACTCTGGTCTTACGTTGAGCTTTGGGGAGGGGTTTCGATACAAATCTGTGGCTAAGCACTCCACACTCACTAATCCTCTGCACTCTGACTAGTTGTAAGTTTCAACATTAACAACATCCGCTGCACAAAGAAACTTCTCAGATGAAGTCTGAGAGCTGCATTCATTAATCCTGGCTCAGAACTGTACACCCCCTCCCTCTGTGCACAGAAATTAATGGAGCTTCCAGGAGATGTGGAACTTCCTGAGTGCCTACAGGTCTAAACAAGAGCTATGTCCAGGGCTCACCCTGGTGTACAGCATCTAGATTTCTTTTATAGCTTGGACCCACTTGTCTAGGGATGGTGCCACCCACAGTGGGTTGGGCCTTCCCACATCAAATCATCAATCAAAACAATCTCTGGGCGTTAGAGAGTTGGCTCAGAGGCTAACAGGACAGGTTGTTCTTCCAGAAGACCCAGGATTTATTGGCAACATCCATATGGCAGCCCACAACCATTTATAACTCTAGTTGCAGGATATCCAATGTCCTCTTCTGGCTTCAACAGGCACCACACTCATATGACTAGACATACATGCAGACAAAACACCTGTACATATAAAATAGGTTTTTATTGTTGTTTTTTATCAAATGGTCTTTAAAACAAGCAAACAAAAGGTCTCCCACAAGGCCACAGGCTAAGGTAATGAGGGCCATTCTTCAACTGAAAAGCTTCCTCTTGTCAGGTACCTTTAGGTTGTGTCAAGATGACAATCCCTAGCCAGCACCATTATTATCAGCAGATCAAAAACCAGGAGGTTGAGGAAATAGAAAGGCTGTTACTTGCCCAAAGGTCATACATAAAAGAAATGGCAGGACTAGTAACCAAATTTTGGTAACAGCATTCAGAATCTGAACTCTCCGGGAGGCCAAAGTGTAGGAGCAAAACACCTAGTGTTGCAGGATATGTAAAGTAAAGTAAAGTAAATAAATAAATAAATAAATAAATAAATAAATAAATAAATAGCACACTTAATGGAGATTTTGAAACTAAACCAATAGATCAATTTGATTTCTGTATGTTCAGAAAATGTCAAAGACTTAGAAATGTTTGTTGTTGGTCAGAGTATCCATCAGTGTTATAAATCACCCAGAGAATGCATTAGACATGATGCATTTCAACTCAGTACTTTAGGAAAGTGTTTATGAAAAGCATTCTTGAGCTTTAATCAAGAGTTCACAGCTGGGGCTGGGGGCGTGGCAGTGGTGAGGCAGGCCTTCAATCCTAGCACTTAGGAGGTAGAATCAAGTGTATCTCTGAGTTCAAGGCTAGCCTGAATGAATCAGTCACTTTACATATACTAGGCTTCTGTTTCACATGAGGAACAGATACAGGACTGGCTACTTGCTCAGTGTGGTTGCTGAAGTTTATATCTTCAGAATGCCCTGGAATGAAACTGTTGGAGTGGAGCCCCTCTCCCTTTCTCTCTCTTTGCTCCCTAGCATGCCATGACATGAATGTTTTTGTTTTGATGAGCATTCTAGCCATATGCCACTGCCTTGCCACAGGCCCTCAAAACAGTAGAACCAACCAGTCATGAACTGAAATCTCTACAAATGGGAGCCAGAAGCAATCTTTTTTTCTTCCTAAGTCGCTTATCTCAGGCACTTGCTTTGGTGACAGAAACCTGACTAACACCATGACTTAATAAACCACAGGGATCTGTGACTCACAGTTTGTGAGGCTGCCTAGCTCTTAAAGCCTGTGGCCTATCTGGAGTAGCCCACGCCAGGACAGATGCTTTGACAAGCAGAACGGTGGGGCAGGTTTGCTTGCTTGCTCTCTGTTTTGGTAGAGGTGGTTGCTGCTCTATGAAGGGAGCTGTAAACACTGATTGCTCTGCCAACCTCTTGGCGAGGTCACCATTGCTTTGGCAACTGCTCCTCTGCTCCAGAGATTCATAAACTTGATTTCTCAATTAACCAGAAATGATGTGTATCTTGAAGGAAGTTCACTCTGACAAGATTCATAGAGTTATAATCTCACAAAGGCATATATTTTTTTAATCTGAAAAATACTTTTTGCCAGGGAATCTGGAAAGCCTGGGATCTACCTACCTACCTACCTACCTACCTACCTACCTACCTACCTACCTACCTACCTATCTATCTATCTGAAAAGGCCGGGAATGATTTGTTTATTTATCTATTAATTAATTAATTCATTTATCTATCTATCTATCCAAAACAAGGCTTCTCTGTGTTGCTCTGGAACTCGCTCTATCGTCCACCAGGCCGGACCCAGCTCAGAGATTGGCCGCATCTACCTCCCATCATTGGCTGCCTGGGAGTTTATTAATGAGAGTGGAACTGCCAGAGAAATAGAGAATATAGGGGTAATATTTCCCTTAGGCATCAGGCACCATGAATAAAAGATTCCTTCTGTGCCAGAAAGCACAGCCAAGGGCCTGTATTCTCAGGTCTAAAGTCTTTCTTCAGGAGTCAGAAACTATAGTGGACATGGTCCAATATTCATCAAAAATTTTAGTCAGTTTTTGAAAATAAAGACCTTAACCACAGTGAGGATGTTCTGTAAGTTATTAAACTGCAGGACATGCTATCATGTGCATAAAAGAGTGGTCACTGCATACAAGAAGTTACTGCCTCACCACATAGGTGAAACTAACAGGAAGGCCTGTGGTACAAACCCTAGGTGTCCAGAAGCCAACTAGGACAAAACAGAAAGATCATGGAGACTGTCATGGAAGGTCTAATAATGGACTGTCATGGAAAGCTGAAAACTGACAGGAAACCTCAGGAATGAGTTAAGTTTAGACTAGGGAAGAAGAAATATGAGACACCCCAGTGATATCAAAGTTACGAAGGAGGACATTCTTCCCAGGAGAACAATGGCAGTGAGTAGACGCTCACTGCAGGTTTGGTGGAATGGGCTTGCTAACAGCAGGCCTTCTAAGGCAGAAAGGGATTTTGACATGATTAGCTGGGAATGCAGGATAAAGTTAGTTCAGGTATGTAGCCACAGAACTGAGGTAGTAATCCAGATCTGAGATGCTGAGGGACCCAACTGAGTCAGACGGGGAGTGGATGTACAAAACAAGCAGATACTTCGAAGACCTGATCATTAGAGGCGTTTGGGGCTGGAGAGATGGCTCCACTAGCAGCTAAGATTGTTCTGTTTGCTGTCTTGTGGAGAACCCAGCATCCAAACTGCATGACTCATAGCTGCCCGTGACTCCAGCTTTTGGGACTCTACCTCCTTCTCCACACAGCACACACATACCACACATGGGAATACATACATATACACAAAAATAAAAATTAAAAATAAATCTTAAAAAAGTTGGGTTAAAAAAAAAAAACAACAACTGGTTTCTCTCTGAGTGTTGGTAGTTCACACCTTTAAGCTCAACACTGAGGAGGCAGAAGCAGGGAAGTCTCTCTGAGTTGGAGGCTAAGCCTGGTCTACACAGTCAGTTCCAGGACAGCCAAGGCGACACAGACAAACCAACACCAACAAAAACCAACTGATTTCTCCTATTCTCACTGAAATGTGTGTTTATCCAGTGCTCCTTTCTCCCTCTTCATTTCTTTAAAACCTTTTCCCACATCCATGTAAAACTAGGAGGAATAAAGATTCTAATAAATTCATTCCAGACAGTTTATACATGTTTATCTCAAAGACAAGAGTCAGCTTTTGTTTTGTTTCATTTTCTTTTTTGAGACAATGTTTCAAGTGGCTCAAAGCGGTCTTTGAATTCACTCTGAGGCTGAGGAAGCTGTTGGCACCCCCCTCCATTCCCCAAGGGCTGGTGTTGGAGGAGTGTGCCCCGACTCTGGGTGAAGGATCTTCATGATTGCTTGTAGGCTGTCTTCTTTCTTTTATCACCACTCACCCGCACACCACATTGAATTTATTTTCCTCTGTCTTTTTTTCCGTTTTTATTATACAAAAGCTAACATCTATAATACCTTCTCTATCAATTGTATACCCAACTGACAAACCTCTAGAGTTTCATGGTGTTCTTTCAAATACTGTTGTATTCAATTTTAAACAATAAGAAAGACAATGTACTTAATACTCAGTATAATCTTTTGTTCAGAAAGATTCCTCACATTCTTTATAATATGTCCCAGTGTTATTATTCTGTGTAGACACTCTGTATTTCATCTTGTGCCTTTCATCTGAAGATCATAAAGCATGCAGCAAACATTAATTAATTCTTACAACAACCTCCTGAACTATAATTTGTATGCATACACAGTATGTGAATCACCCAAAAGACCAGCAAAACATAGCTTTTATGGGGAATAGGCTTGGCCCAACTTACTGTATAAGCAGCCTAGTCAAATACTTTAGGGGTAAGGAAGGAGGCATTATTTTTTTCATTTAAAATAAAAGAATCTGGGTGTGGTGAGAGCCTGAGGTTAGAAAATTTTGAGTTCTGGGCCATCCTGGGCTACTTGGCGGGGAGTAAGAGGGAAGAAACAAAGGGAGGAATGGAAAAAAGAAAATCAATGGGGTTTAAGTAAGGAAATATCTAAATAAAAATGTCTGAAGGTTCCACAAAGAACAACTGGACTTTTGCAACAAATACCAGGAATAAAACGAAGAAGTGTTAAGGCCATTAATGTCTGCCCACTCCATCTTATTGCAACAAATACCAGGAATAAAACAAAGAAGTGTTAAGGCCATTAATGTCTGCCCACTCCATCTTATTGTCATCCTCAAGACAAGCTCTTTAGAAACAAAGAAAGCCTTGTCATTAACTGAAGCTTTGATTTAGGGCCACACAGAGAAAGTGCCCTGGGCTGACTCATCCACATTTGCTTATGTTTCCCTGGGGTATCTCTCAGTTCGGTGTATAAGAGCAGGCACAAGCCAAAGCCAGTTTAGCAGAAGGGGGTGGGGATTACTGTTTTTAGGCTATTCTCTTTAAACAAAACAAAACAAAACAAAAGCCCAAAACACCATTAATAGAAGACTAGAGAGATGGCTCAGTGGTTAAAACTGTTTTTTCTAACGACCTGAATTCTGTTTCCAGCACTCAAGTTAGGTGGCTCAAAGCTGCCCAGAGCTGCAGCTATAGGGCCTGATGTCCCTTCAGGCATCTTCAGGCATAGACACCTGTGGTACAGGCAAACATAATAGAAAGAAATCCTAAAACAAACAAAACAATCCCCGTGTGGTGGTGCATGCCTTTACTTCCATAACTTGAGGGACAGAGGGCAGATCTCTGTGAGTTTGAGACCAGCCTGACCTATACAGATAGAACCAGGACAACCAAAGCTATATAATAGAGAGACCCCTGTCTTGTCTCAAAAACAAACGAAAACCTAATAATATAATCTATTTCTATCTTGTAAAAGATTTATTTTTAAGCACATGTGTGTCTGAGTCACATATGCTTGTGAACATGAGTACTGTCTGAGGCCAGAAGAAAGTGTTGAACTCCCTGGAGCCCGAGTTTCAGATTCTTGTGAACCATCTGCTATAGGTTCAGGGGACTGACCTTATAAAGAGAAATATTTACAAGAAAATAGGCTGTCACTTCTTGAGTCATCAAGCAATCAAGATATTACACCAACCAGTGCTTTAGTCTTTGGGTGGGAGAGTTCATCTACATTCCAGCTTTCGAGTATGGAAAAGTCTAAATATATTCAAATATAGAGGAGAATATCATAAAACTCTGAATACCGTCCTTTAAGTTAACATTATCTCCTTGGCCTCTTAGTCAAGTATAATGGATAAGAAGTGAGCAGTTTGCAGAAGTTTCCAGATCCTTGCTTTGTCATCAGCTTAACACCTCGTATGCTAGAATTATAGGCATGTGTCACACCGTACAGAGCCTCAAGTGGGAACCATGAAAGGCAAAACTTAATTTATTGAAACTGAGTTTATAAAACAAATAAATGTACATATACATTCCATTGTTTGTTTGTAGACAAGGTTCTGTATGTAGCCTTGGTTGCCCTGGAACTCACTCTGTAGATCAGGCTGGTCTTGAATTCAAAATTCAACTGTCTCTGCCTCCTGAGTTCTGGGAATTAAAGGTGTGGGCCACCACCAACCTGCTCTCCATAGCCAATTTATAAGACAAAAGTATGTCTCATACACTGAGGCAAAAGATCCAAACTCTAAGTAGTAAGATTACTTTACTGTTTGCCATTTGTGAAATTGGGTGTCACATATTTTACTAGGCTTTTACTTGACATGCTTGTCTTTTATTTAGATTTTTTCAACAATATTATATGATAAATATTAATATCCCTGTGTAAAATGACAAAGTGGTTAACACTGGGGGAGGGGTGAGAAATTCATAAGAGTCTCATAATGTATCACTAAAGGTAAGAAATGATTCGAGTCTCCCTTATGGAATGAAAATCAAAACAATTTAGCATAATGTGACCTAATGAATGCATAGATCACTCATTAATAATTTAAAATGCCCATATTTGCATAATAAATACAATTTAACCTTGCACCGTGCTAAATCAGAAGTTGTGCAAAATAAATTAATGAGTTCAGGGCTGGAGAGATGGCTTAGCCATTAAGACCACTGACTGCTCTTCCAGAGGTCCTGAGTTCAATTTCTAGCAACCACATGCACAACCATCTGTAATGGGACCTGATGCCCTCTTCTGGTGTGTCCGAGGATAGCAACAGTGTACTCATACACATGAAAATAAATAAATAAATCTTTTTTAAAAAATGAGTTTATTTTCTAAAGACCTCTGCTTATGTTGTTCCAGCACAGTGCTTTGGAACTTGAGTTTTATTGGCTGAGTCACTCTTTACTTTTCTAAAGATAAACTGCCCAGATTCCAGTAAGTAGAATTTTGTTTGCTGAATTCTTCTCCCTTTTCAATTTAATTTTTCAGAACTTTATACATGAGCACCACATCCATCCATTTCATTCCTCTCTCTCCCCTTTTTCTCCCCTCCCCACTCCACTGCCACTCATGCCCCCCAGTTCATGATCCCATTTAATATTATTGTTATATGTATATGCATATATGTACATTTATATATAACCTACTGAATACATTTAGCTTTGCTCATCACTGGAGGAGGCTAATCTCCCCTTTCTTAGCAGGCATTGCCCTCTTGTAGTTCTTTATTCAGGGGTAGGTGTCTTAGTCAGGGTTTCTATTCCTGCACAAAATATCATGACCAAGAAGCAAGTTGGGGAGGAAAAGGTTTATTCAGCTTACACTTCCACATTGCTGTTTATCACCAAAAGAAGTCAGGACTGGAACTCAAGCAGGTCAGGAAGCAGGAGCTGATGCAGAGGCCATGGAGGGATGTCACTTACTGGCTTGCTTCCCCTGCATTGCTCAGCCTGCTTTCTTATAGAACCCAGGACTACCAGCCCAGGGATGGCATCACCCACAAAGAGCTGGACCCTCCCCCCTTGATCACTAGTTGAGAAAATGCCTTACAGCTGGGTCTCATGGAGGCATTTTCTCAACTGAGGCTCCCTTCTCTGTGATAACTCCAGCGTGTGTCAAGTTGACACAAAACCAGCCAGTACAGTAGGGTTATGTAGAATTTTCCTTGCCCACACTGGCGTGTCAAGTGGTACTGTCTTTTTGCTGGTCTTGTTCAGGCAACCATATCGTTGAGAGTTTGTGGTACAACTTTCCTGTCATACACAGAAGACAATAAATATCTCAGCAGACATTCTGGCTTTCTGGCTCTTACTATCTTTCTATCCTCTCAGAGCTTTGGGTATATGGTTTGTGTTACAGTCCTTTCAGTTGGAGTTGGATGTTGTGCTATTTATTTATTTATTTATTTATTTGTCTGTTTTGTCAACTTGATACGAATGAGAGTCATCTGGGAAGAGTGGCCTTGGTCAAGAAAATGCCCAACAAATTGGCTTATAGGCAAGTCTGTGGGAGCATATTTTCTTCTTCTTCTTTTTCTTTAAAATTATTTTTGTTTGTCTTTTCTGTGTAGTCCTTGCTGTCTTGGAACTTGCTCTGTAGACCAGGCTGCCCTCAAACCTAGAGATCTACCTGCCTCTGCCTCCCAAGTGCTGGGATTAAAGGTGTGTGTCACTATGCTGGGCTTTGGAGGTATTTTCTTGATTAATAGTTGATATTGATACAAGTGGGCCAAGTCCACTGTGGCCAGTGTCACTTCTGCACTGGCGGCCCTGGGTTATATAATAAATGTGGCTGAGACAGATGACTCGGTGATTAAGAACACTGGCTGCTCTTCCAGAACTGGGGTTCCATTTCCAGCATGCACCTTCTGGCTCACAGCATCTATAATTCCACACCTATACACATAAATAAAAACAAAGAAAAAAGGAAGAATGAAAGAATGTTTAAATAAAAATAAGTAACTAAATGTAGCTGATCAAGCAAGCCATGGGAGCAAGCCAGTAAGCAGCTTTCCTCCATGGCTCGTTTCTGTTCTTGACTCCGATTCCCACCTTGAGTGACTGCTCTGACTTCCTTGTATGCTGTACTATAAACTGTAAGATGGAATAAACCCCTGCCTCTCCAAGTTGCTTTTGGTCATGACATTTATCACAACCATTGTGATAATGTTTGAACCATGTTTGGCCAGACCATGCCAACTCTTATAAAGGAAAACATTTCACTGGGTCAAGCTTACAGTTTCAGAAGTTTATTCTGGTATCATCATGGTGGAAAGCCTGGCAGTATGCAGGCAGACATGGTGCTATAGGAGCAGAGAATTCTACATCTTGATCTAAAGGCGGCCAGGAAGAAACTAGATGTGTTTCTTATTGGGCATAACTTGAGCATTTAAGACCTCAATGCCCTTCCTCCATAGTGACACACTTCCTCCAACAAGGCCATAACTCACAATAGTGCCACTCCCTATGGACCAAGCACTCACAAATACAAGTTATGGTCCCTATTCCTATTCAAACCATCACAAGAGTAAACTCAACATGAGTCTGGTGACACGTTCTGACCATAGCATGGGGTCCACTGCTCAGTGTCAGTCACAGTCCCCAGCTCCATCTGATTTCCTGTTTCCATGGAGATGCATGTGGAGCCACTGTTGTTTCTTTGGGTGCAGCTGGCTCCTGGGCCTGGCTTTTTAGCGTTGTATTAACCCTGTTCCTTGACTTTGTGTCCTCTCTCTTGTTTGTGTCCCTTTCTTGTTGGAGTACACCCTTAAGAAAATCTAGAGAAGGGTAGATATAAACCAGTTTCCTGAGTCCTTGAATATAAGATAAAGACTATATCTTTGAATTTGAAAGATATCCCTCCTATCTCCTCTCCCCTCCCCCCTGCCTGCCCTGATTTCCCAAAGCATTGTTGCTTCAAAATATTTTGGCATCTAGTATTGATAGTACAATCCTGGTGATTTAAAAAAAAATTTTTAGGTGTGACTCATTTTCTCCCCTATGGACATTTCTAGAATCTTCCCTTACTTCTCATGTTTTTGAGTGTTTAAAGTAACACAATGATAGCTGGGGGTGGCAACGTGCCACTTTAATTCTAGAAATCTGGAGGTAAAAGCAAGCAGTTCTCTTTGAGTTCCAAGCCAGCCTGGTCTGTGTACAGAGTTTCAGGCTAGCCATAGCTCATAGTGAAATCATGTTCCAAATAAGGGTATGAGTGGACAGCTCAAGAGATGCCTCTGAGTTTAAGAGTGCTCTTCCAGAGGACTCTGATTCAGTGTCTATCGTTCACATGGTGCCTTACAGCTTTTTGTAACTCCAGTTCCAGGGGTACCAGGCAAGTTGCACACAGACAAACGTGCAGGCAGAACACTCATCCAAATCCTTAGGAGTGCATGAGCTGAATGCTGGTTCTTTCTTTCCTCCTTGATATCTGTAAGGATAAAACGAGCCACTCAGAGGTAGAAGTGAAAACTATATCTAGACTGAAGAGGATACTAAATGTATAAACACTATAGGGTTTGCCTTTTTTATCCCATATTATCTTTATTTTATAACTGTAGGAATTCTTAGTTTAGTTAGTCCCGCCCCTTTATTCTAAGATAGGGTCTTATGTAGCCCAGGCTAGCCTTGACTTACTTTGCTCTACCTCCAAAGAGCTGAGTTTCAGTGAATGCCACTATGCCTAGCTTCCAAGAACTTTAAAAAATTTTAATTTTATTTATGAGTGCACTGTAGCTGTCTTCAGACACACCAGAAGAGGGCGTCAGATCTCATTACAGATAGTTGTGAGCCACCATGTGGCTGCTGGGAATTGAACTCACACCTCTGGAAGAACAGCCAGTGCTCTTAACCACTAAGCCAGCTTGCCTGCCCTTCCAAGAACTTCTTAAGGTTGGTTAGGCCAATTCTATTTAAAAGTCAACAGCTAGCCAGATCTGGTGGCACACATCTTTTATCCCAGCTCTTGGGAGGCAGAAGTAGGTATATCTCTGAGTTCAAGGATAACCTGGTCTACTTAGCAAGTTCCAGGACAGCCAGGGCTGCACAGAGAAAACCCATTTAGGCCATAGGAAGGCATCAGATCCCTTGGAAGTGGAGGTACAACAAACAAACAAACAACAGCAACAACCCCCCTAAAGTCAACTGTGCTGTAATGATATAACAATCACCGCAATGACATATAATATGTTCAGAGTGCTTTTGTAGGGGAGAAGGAATTTGTCCGGCCACCTAGGACTCTGCCTACTGCACAAGTGTAGGAATATTATAATTTGTGATCTGCGTTACACCTCCTATTATAACCTCTGAAGCTTATGAAATTTTCCACTGTCCTCAGGTTTCTGGAATTTCATGACATGACTTTGTATGAGTCTATTTTTATCGATTGCACTGTGTGCTATATGAGCCATTCCAATACGGAAATTCACATCCTTCAATTTGAAAATTTCCATTCAGTATTTCATTTTCTGTCTTGGTCTCTGGAACCATGAGTATTTGGTCTATTTGGGTTAGTGCTCTGATTCTGGCCACCTCTTCTGTATGTTTTCTATTTCCATTTTTTATTTACTAATTTTTTCCAACATTATCTTCTGCATATTGAGCTTTTTTATTGGGTACTGAAGATGTTAATTTATAAGGCTTGCTTCTTAAAAAAAAAAAAAAAACTGTTCTGCTATTTTTGTGCAAGTGTATGTTGCATCCATGCTTATGAAATCCAGATCAGGGTGTTGGATCAAGAGTGATGGGAACTGAACTCGGATCATCTGGGAGAGCAGTACAAATTCCCAGCTGCTGGGCCCATAAGAGTGCAGTTTCTTGGTTCTGTTTTATTTATTTACATCATGAATGTTTTGTGACATGAGATCATTTTTTAAAAGATGTATTTATTTTATGTTTGTGAGTACACTGTAGCTGTCTTCAGACATACCAGAAGAGGCCATCAAATCCAATTACAGATGGTTGTGAGCCACCATGTGGTTGCTGGGAAAGGAACTCAGGACCTCTGGAAGAGCAGTCAGTGCTCTTAAACACTGAGCCATCTCTCCAGCCCATGAGATCATTTTTAATGTGTGGAATGTGTAAAAGTATCTTTTATTCGACTTACATAATTGCCTCAGAGACTCACTGCCTTCATCAGCTAACCTGAGCCTAGTCCTGGAAGATTCTAATTTCAGTACAATCTAATCTAGGCCTAGAATGTTTTCAGCCTCTGAGACTTAAGCTCACATTTTCTAGTTCTGAACTCTGGCTGGCTGGTTCAACTCAGCCGTTTGGGATCAATTCAAGCTGACTGATTCAATCTCTCTCTCTCTCTCTCTCTCTCTCTCTCTCCCTCTCTCTCCCCCCTCTCTCCCCCTCTCTTTCCTCCCCCCTTTCCCCTCTCCTCTCTCTCTCTCTCTGTGTGTATGTGTGTCTGTCTGTCTGTCTGTCTGTCTGTCTGTCTCTACTGCACTCCTGACTTGCTTTGCTTCGCTTCATAATATGGCAATATGTTCTAATCTTGTCTCCTCATTTTCTGGCTTGTTCTTTCTTTAACTTGTCTCTGTACAACTGTCCTGGAAAAAAACTGCCATCAGCCTCTCTGCACTGCTCTCGCTTAAGTAGCTTCCCTTTTGTCTCTTGGGCAGATCCTATTCTGTCAAATCTTTCTGCTTCATCACTGTACTGGCTGGTTTTGTGTCAACTTGACACAAGCTGGAGTTATCACAGTGATAGGAGCCTCCCTTGAGGAAATGTCTCTATGAGATCCAGCTGTAAGGCATTTCTCACTAGTAATCAAGGGTGAAAGGGTCCACTGTGGGCAGTGCCATCCCTGGGCTGGTAGACCTGGGTTCCATAAGAAAGCAGGCTGAGCAAGCCAGGGAAGCAAGCCAGTAAGTGACATCCCTCCACGGCCTCTGCATCAGCTCCTGCTTCCTGACCTGCTTGAGTTTCAGTCCTGACTTCCTCTGGTGATGAACAACAATGTGGAAGTGTAAGCTGAATAAACCCTTTCCTCCCCAACTTGCTTCATGATGTTTTATGCAGGAATAGAGACCCTGACTAAGACAAATTGGTACCAGGAGTGGGATATTCCTGTGACAACTTGACCATGTTTTGGGGAGGACTGTGAAAGGACGTTGGAACTTTGATCTAGAAGAGCCATTGGCATATTAAGGGCTCTGTGGGATGTTCTGTAGGAACTTGGAAGATAATGTTGAGAACAGTGCAGAAGATGGAGGCCTGGCTTGTGAAATTTCAGAGGGAAGGTTAAAGACTCTTTGATCAGGGCTGTTGTTGTTTTGGTTATGAAGATTTTGTGGTTTTGGTTAGCTGGGGCTGAAGAATCAGCTTTGATTAACAAGATACCAGAACTACTAAAGCAAAACCTTTGCATTACTGGGACTATTAATCCTGGTCAGCTGGAGCTAAGAAATTAGTGGTGATTAAGAAGAGACCAGCATCATTGAGGTAAAATCTTCTGGAAACTGTTTTCTGAGAGCAAAAAGAGGATGTGTTCCAGAGATAGCCAAGATTGTACCTTGGACTTGGTAATGTGTAAGAGTCACCCAAGTGGTATTGGTTTTGAAGGAATGAAGGGGTCATGGAGAGCAGCTAAGGCTCGGTACTATGAGAGGCCATGGAAGGCCATTGGTGAAAGTGCACCCTCAGTGGAAATTAGTGCCCCAGGACTGACAGTGGTGTTTTGGAGATGCCAGTACCATGGGATGACCACCAAGAACAGCAGCGACAGAGGAGAACAGGCAGCTGGAGCCTAGAAGACAAAGTGTGTGCTACAAAGGGCAGAGCTGGAGAAGTGATCGAAGCCCTTGGAGGAGCCCAGAAGTTTGTAAGTGAATTCCCAGACACTGGATGGTTAAAGATTAATTTTGCTTTGTGACTGTGACCTGATATCTTTCCCTCTTGAAAGAAGAAGAGGAGCCCACAGTTTAGAGACTTTGAATTGTAAAAAGACCTTGATTTTTAAAAGAGACTGAATATTTTAAAGGTATTGCAATTTTAAAATGTAAGAATTGGTAAAGGCTGTGAGACTCTTAAGGTTATCTAGATCTTGGGGATGAACAGAAAAGTAAGGGTTGAAGCTTAATATTGATTTGTTTGTGTGTCAAGTTGACAAGGGGTCAATTGTACTGGCTGGTTTTGTGTCAACTTGACACAAACTGGAGTTGTCACAGAGAAAGGAGCCTCAGTTGGGGAAATGCCTCCATGAAATCCAGTTGTAAGGCATTTTCTCAACTAGTGATCAAGGGGGGAGGGCCCAGACCATTGTGGGTGGTGCCATCCCTGGGCTGGTAGACCTGGGTTCCATAAGAAAGCAGGCTGAGCAAACCAGGGAAGCAAGCCAGTAAGTAACATCCCTCCATGGCCTCTGCATCAGCTCCTGCTTCCTGACCTGGTTGAGTTCCAGTCCTGACTTCCTCTGGTGATGAACAGCAATATGGAAGTGTAAGCTGAATAAACCCTTTTCTCCCCAAATGGCTTCTTGGTCATGATGCTTTGTGCAGGAATAGAAACTCTGACTAAGACAATCACTTTGCTACTTAGTTAGACATCACTTTCAAACATGGGTGCTTCCTTCTACAGACTAACTTTACTTTTGTTTTTTGGGCTTAAAGGTGAATGCCAAGGATTGTGTCAGTATTCTAGACAGAGGGATTAAGGGTGTGTGCTAAGGGCTAAGCCCCACAACTAGAAACAGGTATTTTCAGTAAATAACAGTCTCGGGGTTCACAGTGTGATCAGATATCCTGCAACAGGAATGTTTCCTTGTGTTTCTCGGAGGGTTAATCAGGACTTAGTTTGATTCTTCCTCCGAGACACTCTTCTTTCTTTCAGTTTTGCTTTTGATACAGGGTCTCATTTTGTATCAGTGTCGTTAGGAAGACACTGTGTAATTGGCATCTGACATGTGAGGATCCTTCCACCTCAGCCTCTTATCTACTGGAAGTACAGACATGAACCACTGCACCCAGCTTAACTTATTTTAAAAAATGTTTGGGGGTTGGAGAGATGGCTCAGCAGTTAAGAGCACTGACTGGTCTTCTAAAGGTCCTGAGTTCAATTCCCAGCAACCACATGGTGGCTCACAACCATCTGTAATGGGATCAGATGCCCTCTTCTGGTGTGTCTGAAGACAGCTACAGTGTACTCACAGACATAAAATAAATCTATAAATCTTTTCTTAAAAGCCTTTAAAAATGTTTGGGTACTTTTGTTTGTTTGCTTGGTTTTTTTGTAGTGCTGAGGATTGGAGCCACAGCCTTGTACAGATTAAGCTTCTTGTTGAGTAGAGGATAATATATTAGGGTGCTATGAAACAATTGCAAAGATGGAAAGGATTAATTTTAAGCAGATCAAAATTCAGGAGACTGTTCTGCACGTGGTGACATATGCCTATAATGCCAGTGCTTAGGACACTGGGGTAGGAAGATTCTAAACGTGAGCCCAATCTGGACTGTGCAGCAAGACCCTGCCTCTACCCCTCTATTAATAATAGTGAACATAATGAAAAGATCAGTGCACAAAGAGAAGCCAAGAATGCATTCCAAGTTCTTTACCAAGTATAGAAATAGGAAACCAGGGCTGAAGAGAAACTGCCCCCAACAATAGTAAAGATTTCAAATATGCAGATAATATTGCTTTTTCACTTTCTATTATGAACCATTGATAGATCACCAGTCTTTCATAATGCCAGGCATTAAAAATTATTATTAAATTTTTAAATAAATAAAAAAATTAAAAATTATTGTACATATATACATGTAATATATATGATATATAATATAATTCTATTAATACCATACAAATATCTGATATATATATATATATCCCGGCAAAAGTTTGAAATTCAAAAGTTCCAGTTCATCATCAACATTGATATATGTTGTGGTTTCCCTTTCTTTCTTTCTTTCTTTCTTTCTTTCTTTCTTTCCTTCCTTCCTTCCTTCTTTCTTTCCTTCTTTCTTTCCTTCCTTCCTTCCTTCCTTCCTTCCTTCCTTCCTTCTTTCTTTCTTTCTTTCCTTCTTTCTTTCTTTCTCTATTTTGAGATATAGTTTCTTTGTGTAGCTCTGGCTGTTCTGGGATTTGCTCTGTAGAGCAATTTGTTTTGCTAGTCTTGAACTCACAGCAATCCACCTGCCTCTACCTCTTAAGTGCTAGGATTAAAAGTTTGCATCACTACTTTCTAGCTTTTTTTCTACTTTTTGGGGTTTTTTTGTTTTTAATTTAATTTTATTTTTACACTCAAGATTTTATTCCCCTCCTGGTCCACCCTTCTACTATTCCTTATTCCATACCTGCTTCCGGCCCCACCTCTGTCCCTCTACATTTTTTGTTAAAAACTTATTTTCTTTTATGGACTGGGAAGATGCCTCCGTGGTTAAGATTGGCTCCTGCTCTCTGCGTGAGCTCCTTCTCTGGCCCCACTTTGGATGACTCACAACTACCTGAAACTCTAGCTCCATGGGATATAATACAGTCAGTCTTGTACATACACATGACATGTATTCACACACACACATAAACACACACATACACAAACACATAAATAAAAACATATAAATACAGAGTGAATGAATTATAAATTTTCTTATGTGTGTGAGTAGTTTGTCTGCATGTATGTCTGTGTAAGCCAGAGGAAGCCAGAGAGGGGCACATAATCCCCTGGGACTGAAGTTTCAGATGTTTGTGAGCCTCTCTGTGGGTGCTGGGACTGAGGCCTGAGTCTCTGGCAGAGCAGCCAAAGGTCTTTACTGTTGGGCAGTCTCCAGCAGCAACTCCTGGGCTCCAGTGTCCTATTCCTACACCTGGTAAAAGACTTGGAATGGGTTCTTGGCTTCTCTTTGTCTACAGATTTTTTCACTATTAGTACTGGGAGGGGAAGAGAGGCAGAGTCTTGCTATGGAGTCCTGACTGGGTTCACACTTAGAATCTTCCTACCCCAGTGTCCAAGTGCTGGCATTATAGGCATGTGACACCATGCCCAGAACAATCTCCTGAATTTGATCTGCTTAGAACTAATCCTTTCCCTCTTTGTAATTGCTTAAAATGTGATTCTTAGCACCGTAAACATAACATACCTTGCATGGTAGACAGTTATCTTTTTACTAGGACAGACTCAGAGCTTCAACTGTCTCTATATGATGGGTTTTTCCAATGTTATGTACTGTACTTGGGCTAGGGAAATTCCTGTGGTAGGGATGTCAGAGCAGACAGTTATTACAGACATTATGTTAATATTCTCTAAGGCCTATTTCTCTGTATCTCTACTTTGTGGAGAAATGTTGTCAAATTTTTCAAGTGGCCTGGTCAGGAAGAATCCATTTCAGAAAAGTGCCTTACATGATTAGAAACGTACCAGGAAGGGAGACAGGCTATGGCCTCCCATCTTCTTGAGTCAAGAACTCCTCTGCCCCCGACACACACAATAGTACAGATTTCAAATATATAGATATTGTGACATGTTTTACCGTTTCCTTTTATGAACCATTGGCAGATCACCAGTCTTTCATACTGGCAAGCATTATCAATTTTCAAAATGACTATTGTTAGCCTCCTTATGAATTGTTCTGAGAACGTGCATAAGACAGATGTCGGGCTACTTCCTTCTTTATTCTCTGCCATTTACTCAGAGCCACCTAGTACTTTTACTTAACAAAGAAATTCTCCAAAACCTTTGCATTTTAATCATAGAAATAACTTGTCTGTCTGCGTGTCTCTCTCTCTCTACAGGATAGCATGTATGTGCCTTGGCACACATGTGGATGCAGAGGACAACTTTCTGGAGTTGCTTTCTTCCCTCCACCTTGCCAAACCTGTGTCTTCTTTGTCTGCTACTACACACTCCAGGCTGGCTGGCCTGAAAACCCTCTGAAAATTTCGGAAAGAATAACAGACCGTGTTCCAAAGGAAGGAAGGAAGAGCCGTGACTTCGGTGTCTAGGCCCTTTGGGAAGTGTTTAGAATCAGGTCAGCACCTTAGGGCAGAGTCCTCATGATATCTTTGTAAGAAGCAGGAGTGAGATCAGTAGAGGCAGGGGGACACAGGCTCTTCTGTCTCTAATTTTGTGATGTCTTGTAAGTATGAAAGGACTGCTAGAGATAAAGATTTCCCAAAATCTGGTCCATATCACCTTACCCCTCAGGACCATGAAATAAAAATTAAACTGAAATAAACTACTGGCCCGAGAAGAGGAAACCCTCTGCGTCTGAGAGGCTGAAATCAATGTGTACCAGCCCCAGGGTGGGAGGCAGCCATGGAGGTCAAGGGAGGTCTAGACACCTTAAGGTGTAGTGGCAGAAGGCTTGGCTCAGGCAGTGAAGTCTACAGGCAAGAAGTATCCCTCCTCTTGAATAGAGGAGCTGAACTCATCACCTGAGAATAAATGTGGAGTATAACAAATTTGCTAGCTCGGAGCCTGGAGTCAGCTAGTAGAGCATTTCCACAGAGACCTATGTGCCAGGAGCTGATTGCTGCACAGACTCAAGTCTGATGGTTTAATGGGCTAGTTGATATCTACAGATATAGGCTTGCTTAGCAGGTTTATTTCCTTCCTTTCTTTCTGACCCTCCCACCCCCACACCCCGTGTGTGTGTGTGTGTGTGTGTGTGTGTGTGTGTGTGTGTGTGTGTGTATTTCAGGAAGGTAAGAGAATATGCCTGGCCCAGGAACTGCAGACTTGAGTGTTGTCAGCAGAGGGAAGCAGACTCTAAGGTCAAAGTACTAGCTCAGTACAGGCTCAGTATCAGCATAACCGACCCCACCCCCACCCCACCCCACACATCCGACCCACTCTGATTTTACAGGGTCCAGAGAGAAATGGCTCAAACTCTGTTTACAGTTTGCTTCTCCCCTTGTATGGTAATTCCTTTTCTCTTTCTTTACTTTTTTTTTCTTTTTTTTTTTTTTTCTTTTACTACTTTTTTCTTTTTGGTTTTTCAAGACAGGGTTTTCCTGTGTAGCTCTTCTGGCTGTCCTGGAACTCACAATTACCAAACTGACCTTGGTAATTATTTTTCTTTTTGCTACACATTTAACAGCATTTTAAATTTTACTGAAAATTTAACATTCTTATGCTTTTTGTGTTTTGTTTTCATTTTTTGTTGTTATTCCCTTTCATTCTTGCAATTTTATTCATTTATTTTTACTTATTTGTTTAGTTGTATTTTGTTTATTTCTTTCATTATTGAATAATTAAAAATTTTCTTCCTTTTTTTGTTTCCTATATTTCATCCTTATTCCTTCTTCTCTACATTTAGTAGGAGTTTAACTTGACTTATTGGCTTTAAAAAAAGAATATTTTATAAAAGATTTATTTACTTTATGTATATGAGTACACAGTTTCTGTCTTTAGACACACTAGAGAGGGCATTGGATTCCATTACAGATAGTTGACAGCCACCATGTGGTTACTAGGTCCTGAACTCAGGACCTCTGGAAGAACAGTCAGTGCTCTTAACCCCTGAGTTATCTTTCCAGCCCCCAAAGAATATTTTTTATGTAGCGCTCCTTTACAGTTATATAATTTCCTTTCTGGACTTTTTTATTGTTGAGTTTTCTTTCTCTCTTTTTCTTTCTTTTCTTTCTTTCTTTTTATGCATATGTACATGTGTGCATATAGGTAAAGGTCATAGACTGAGGATGAGGGTCACTATACAGTTTTACATGTGTAGTGGCCCACTGTCCTAGTTACTGTTCAATTGCCATGAAGAGACACTATAATCAAGGCACCTTATAGAAGAAATCATTTAATCAGGGCTTGCTTACAATTTTGGCTGGTTGGTCCATCATCATCATGGTGGGAAACTGGCATGTGTAGTGCTAGAAAAGTAACTGAGAGCTTCACATCCCGACCCAAAGGCAGCAGCAGGCAGGCAGACAGACAGACAGACAGACAATAGGCCTGGTATACACATCTCTTCTCATAAGCTCACACCTCTTCTTATAAGTCCATACTTCCTAATCTTTTGCACTGCAAACAGTTTTCTAACTAGGGACTAAACATTCAAATATATAAGTCTATGGGAGCCATTTTCATTCCAACCACCACATCTACACACAGAGCTCAAAGGACGATTTCTTCCTTACACTGGACATGCTGGGTGCCAGGGAGAGACCTCAGGTCATCAGGCTTGGTGGCAAGTATCCTTACCTGCTGAATCATTTAATAGACCAGAGAAATCTTTTTAAAATAGAGGCTGGAGAGATGGCTCAGGGGTTAAGAATACTTGTTACTCTTACAGAGGTTCTGGGTTCAGTTCCCAGTGTCCATATGGTGGCTCACAATCACCTGTGAAACTCCAGTCCCAGGAGGTCTGATGGCCTCTGTGGACATCAGGCATGCATATGGTACATAATGGCAGAACACTGATACACATAAAAAATAAATGACTCAAAATAAAGATATGAAGAAAAAGATATGCTAACACAAGAGGTATTTAGAACCTTAGACATGACCAGAGAAGAAGCTCCCCGACTTAGTCTGGATGTTGAAAATACAAAACAAAGGAACAATACATAACCTGTAAGAAAGAAGTGTGATTGTGCATGCCTATAATACTAACTGCAGGAAGCTGAGGCAGGAGGATTGTATGTGCAAGGCATTCCTTGGTTACATAGTGAATTAGAGGCCAGCTGGCCTGGTCTCAAAATGAATGAATGAATGCCAACTCACTTTTGAGGCAGAAATATCAAAATAATACCAGACTACTCACCAGCAACTCTAAAAGATAGACATAAGAAAATATCACTTTGGCAACAACTTTGAAATAAAATATACATAAATAAACCAAAGGGATGAAAGAGCCTTACAGATTAAAACTTTGAAATCCCAAAAGAGAAACTGGACAAGACACAAGATGATGGAAAGACCAACAACACTCATGGATTTTTAGAACTGATAATTTAGAAATGGCTATAGATACAGCATCAGATTCCATCTACATACTTAATGGAACCATCATAAAATATTATGTATTTTCTCTTATCTGTTGAATGCTGATTTAACTGGACACTAACACGTATGGCATGGGAGTAAAAAAAACTCTGAGCAAGACTAATGGGATGGTCAGGGGCAGTTGGGGGGCAGCTGATATATTGTAAGCTGATGTTCCTCCTCTTTTGCTTCTACAGCTCCAAGTGCTGGGATTCCAGGTATGTTCCACCATGCCTGGATTTTAAGGATCTTTGTGGTCCCAGAATTAGACAGCCTTCTTAAGCTTTTGAGGAGGTAGACAGAGGCAGATCAGAAGTTCTGTGTCACCCTTGCTACATACTGACTTCAGTGCCAATCTGGGCTATGAGACATTGTCTCCACAATGCCTGCCACAAATTGGTTGATAGCACCGATTTTATCATATACTTTCCCGTTATCCTCAGTAAAAATTGTTTTCTGCCTTATACAATTTATATTACATTTAAAAGTAGGTTATTTTTAAATTGTTCTATTTAGGAAGATTTTTTTCCCCAAATAGGTTTGCATTTTAAAGAAGAGAGGTGCTATTCAAGTTTCAATAAAATATGACTTTATTGGGGGGCTGGAGAGATGCTCAATGGTTAAGAGTACTGGTTGTTCTTTCAGAGGTCCTGAGCTCAATTCCCAGCAACCACATGGTGGCTCACAACCATCTGTAATGTGATCTGATGCCCTCTGCTGGTGTGTCTGAAGACAACAGTGTGCTTATATACATCAAATAAATAAACCTTAAAAAATGACTATGATTTTATTATTTTTAGTTATGTGTATGTGGAGGTGTCAAATCCCCTGGGACAGGAATTGTAGTTGACTGTGAGCTGCTGGTGTGGATACTGAGGACAGAACCCAGGTTTTCTGAAAGAGCCATGAGTGCTCTTAACCACTGAGTTCCTGCCCTCAAGTTTCAGTTCTGCAGACTTAGAGTGTTATTCAATTAGTCTATAATAAATTGATCAAAATATAACCTTTACACGTATCTATTTAGTGTGTGTGTGTGTTTGTGTGTGTGTGTGTGTGTGTGTGTGTGTGTTGGTGGATGTGTGTGCAGGTATGCAGTGGACAGTGGGGCTGAGTTCATGAAACAAGTCTTAAAATCTGGAATATGCATTTTCAGCAGGGGAGGCTGGGTATCCATAGAGCATGGGAGAAGCTCTCAGGATCCAGCTGAGCTTTTATCAGGGTGCAAAGATACTATACAGTCATTAATCCGTGTTTGCAATGAATAGAAGACTTTGCTTAATAGATTACCAAGAAGAACACAGACAAGAAAGTAAGGACAAGAAATACACGAGAACGTTAGAAGCCTTTATGTCTTAAGAGACAGGCACACTCCAGCTTTCATGAGCTGGAGAGCCTCTGTGCACACTGTTTCCTTCTGACCCTGCTATGCCCAAGGTCAGAATACTTTCAAACACACAGGCAAGGGTGTTGGCAACAGAGGTCAGAGGACAACTTTCAGGAGTTGGTTCTCTCTTTTCACCATGTGGCTTCCAGGAATTGAATTTAAGTCCTCAGGCTTGGTGAGGCAGGTACCCTTACCTGCTGAGCCATATTGCTGGTCCCTTCACTTTAGTTTTTGAAAATGGGTCTCTTATTGAACCTGAACACTGATTGTCTATACTGGGTGACTGTCTTAGTCAGGGTTTCTATTCCTGCACAAAGCATCATGACCAAGAAGCAAGTTGGGGAGGAAAGGGTTTATTCAGCTTACACTTTCACACTGCTGTTCATCACCAAAGGAAGTCAGAACCAGAACCCAAGCAGGTCAGGAAGCAGGAGCTGATGCAGAGGCCATGGAGGGATGTTACTGGTTTGCTTCCCCTGGCTTGCTCAGCCTGCTTTCTTATAGAACCCAGGTCTACCAGCCCAGGGATGGCACCACTCACAATGGGCTGGGCCTTCCCACCTTGATCACTAGTTGAGAAAATGCCTTATAGCTTGAGCACATGGAGGTATTTCCTCAACTGAGGCTCCTTTCTCTGTGATAACTCTACCTTGTGTCAAATTGACACAAAACCAGCCAGTACAGTGACCTAAGAGCTCTAAGGATCTGAAGAACCAACTTGCCTTCATCTTGGTTTTTAAAGCCATTTTATACCAAGGACAAACTAGGTTCATCCCTGTTTATAATTAACCTCTTACAAGAATTAGGCTATGTCCTACCTGTAACCTTACCTACAAATGCTCTGTGCTACCTGTTCCATGACTGGTAATTATGTCTTTGTTACAAAAAGTTGTTTATAACCATCTTGGAACCTTACTTTAGTTTCAAAAGGACTGTTATGACTACTGTTATGCCCACCCTGAAACCATCTCTTTATTTCAGGAGGGACTAACTTGCTTTGCTTATTGACTGCTTCTGTAACCCTTGCGGACACTGCCTGCCAAATCCCCCATTAGGAAACCTCCTACCCATGAACTATAAAAGCCTATCCTCCTTACGTTCAATGCTGACTACAGGGAAGGCAGGCCAAGTACATGAATTTAAAATGCTTGCTGTAAGTAACTTGGCCATGATGATTTGGGTTGGTGGTCTTTCTCCTCTCTTCTTTGGGATGAACAAATCTTCCAGTTTCTGCCACATTCAGCTCCTGTGCCTGGCTCTTACATGATTCAAATGTGGACCTTGTGCTTACTCAGTAAGCCTTTCCCATTGATCCATAGCTTCCAGCTTGTTTTACTCAGAATAAATTCTAAGCATTTATTGTAGCCTACAAAATACACTTTGAAATCAGGTATGGCAGCACAGTCCTGTAATGTCAGCACTTGGGAGGCTAAGGCAAGAGGATTCCAAGCTCAAGACCAGCCTTGGGTAAATAATGATATGATTTAATAATAACTAAAAACAATATAATAATAATAATAATAATAATAATGGTAAGCACATAAAAACAACAATAAAATTCCACGGGGGGGGGCACGGTGCTGGAGAGATGTTTCAGTGGTTAAGAGCACTGACTGCTCTCCCAGAGGTCCTGAGTTCAATTCCCAGCAACCACATGGTGGCTCACTGCATCTGTAATGAGATCTGATGCCCCCTTCTAGTGTCTCTGAAAACAACTACAGTGTACTCATATAAATATAATAAATAAATCTTTAAAAAACTCCACTGGGATATGATTTTAACTCTACTACTCAACCTGGTTTCAAGTCATCCTTGTCCCCTGTGCTGTGCACACTCTACTTTTCTTTCAGTGGCCCTAAAATACTGTATTTCTCAGGTCAGAGGAAATGACAGCATCTTTTTGAGACTTGAGTTCCTGAGTGCCCTAAGAAGGTTTTCTTCTGTTCCTTATTATTTTCGTTGCATGTTTATTTCCTTTATAATCTTACTATTTACAATTCTTTTCCCAAACATATGTAAGCTGTATCACACCCTTATTCCCACTACAAGCTCTGTGGATGAGGACAGACTGTGTTAGATTCCTCTTCCCCCCTCCCCCATACACAATGTATCTCTATTACCTCCCATAGGTCCTATAGTATCTATTCAAAGTATACTCGGTCTCATTAAGCAAAGAGTAGTAGAATACACAGACTAGTTTCCCAGAGGTTCTGTGGCTCTGCGATTATTAAAAGACAAACTTCCTTGAGTGATGCTATTTCATTTTAAGATAAACATCTGATCTTGTTCTTTCTTTTGGTGCATATAAATAAAACAATCCTACCCCTTTGTTTCTGAAAACATTACTCAGGAAGGCAATGTGGATGTGCTGCTGCTGAGTGTTCTTGTGAATAATCAGGCTTGCAAATGATAACGGTGTTGTTTAAGGAAGTGAAAACAGACCCAACAAGATGCACTTCCCCAAACTGCAAAATCTCTCTATGCAAACAGATGGGAGTAGCACGTGATACAAGGGATCTTCAGAAAACATGCATCAAACTGATTTATATTTCTTTTTCAACGTGGAAAAAGAACATATGAAATATTACCACGGACCTGGGCGTGGTGGTTCATGCCTATAATTACAGCACTCAGGAAGTTAAGCCAAGAGAATTCCCATGAATTTCAGACTAGCCTGGACTACATAATGAGTTCCAGACCAATCTGGGATACAGAGTGACACCACTGTCCCCAAACAACATAAATACCAATTGACAACAAATTAAGAAGAAACTGGAAAAGGCACCCAGGAATTGGCACCATAGATTTTTATGGATCTCTGCCTCAACCAGTACACATGACTTCTGGTGTAAAGAATCAGCCGTCTTGGGAGTCTTTTGCTCTCTCTAGGTCAAGACTGTGGAAGGAAGAGAAGGCCTTACCTTGTCCCTCAAGTGTTGAAAGTCTAGGTGTCAGACTGAAAGAATCAGAGATTTATAGTTCCAAGCCCTGAGAACCAGTGGCCTATTCTCTGTAAGACAGAGACTTACAGCCCTACATACTTAGTTTGGAAGTTCATTACACTGACTTTTAATAACCTAGAACTTGTTAACCTTCATAATCCTCAATTTCCAAGAACAAAGCAATAGTTGCAAAAGCAGGGTGGCCCCATTGGTGGCAGGGGTTGTGCCTTCTAATATTACAGCGCTCCAGGCCTTGGCTGCTAGGGTCATCAGCACCAGAGTCGCAAGTGTGACAACTCTTGTACCTAGGATATCACAATCTTCAACTGCAGCCCTTCCCGTGGCCAGGGACCATAATTCTTCATCTTTAGCTCTCACAACCAGCATTAACACCATATCAAAGCTGATGCTGTCCCCAGGTTCTCCCAGCATCCCTCAGTCCCTACTAGGTACAAGGTCCTTCTGGTTGGCATCCGCCTCCTCTCCCTAAACTTCTCCAACCCAGGGACAGGGCTGAGTCCTCCAAACCCTTTTCTGGTCACTATGTAACTGAGCCATTTTGGTTACCTGTGTTCTTTGCTCTTTTAGCCGGTCTTTTGGCCAAGGCATCTCCTTTTAGTCAGGGGATCACCTCTTGCTCTACCTTCCTGTCTTTCTTCTCTTGGCCTCACTCAGTCTGACCATGTTCACTCTGGATTCTTCCAGATTCCTAACTGACCTCTGCCTCTGTTCATACCTGGGGTTATGCTCCTCAGATCTACAGTAAACCTCCCCTAGAAGCAGTTTTTATTCAGTGACCCATCAAGCTATGCTTTTTACTTTTAATTGTAATTTAGAGATTTATTTTTTTTTATTGCTTTAAAACTATGTATTGGTGTATGTGTCTGCATGCGGGTATGTTCACTGAGTTCTGTAAATTGATGTCTATATGCAGGTGAGGGCAGGCACAAGGTAAGACAAGGCCGGTGAAGGAGGGCGGGTGAAGAGTTTTTGAGAGGCAGAAGAGATAGGAGAGAAGAAGAAGAGAAGATGGAGGAGAAGGAGGACCCAGACCTGTGTGGCTTTAAATAGTCACAGGTAGCTATGGTTATATTATAAGGGATGGATAATTACAGGACAATTTGTCTTATCTAGGTGGGCAGTTTATATCAATATCAATTGATTCTGAGTTTATTGTGTGGATATTTTGTGGGGTGAGAATTTACTGATATAAATCTGATTGATAAATTGCAAGCCTCTAGAGTTTTGATTTTACTGGATTACAAGGTTTGTGAAAATTAACCGTGAGGTAAGCGGTTGTTCCATGGAGCTGGCAGGGCTGTGACTCACCATGGGGCTAGCCATGGCATCATGCCTAATATTTATTTACCTTACTATTTACCGCTACAGAGTTCAGATGCCCAAGGAAGACAGAAGCGCAGATCCCCTAAAGTTAGAGTTACAGGTCGCTGTGAATTGCCTAATGTGCGTGGTAGGAACCCAACTCCAGTGCTCTGAAGGTGCAGAAAGTGCTCTTAACTGCTGAGACAGCTCTCCAGATGCAGGTTAAGCTTTTTATTGGGTTTGATGTTGCCATACTGAAGGTTAGAATAGGAGAGTATCCTCTGGTTTGCTCACAAACATCTAGCTTAGAGAGCCAGAGATGTGTATGGCAGGGATATCTACACCAATCACAACAAAGGAAGACTGTGTAAGCTTCAGCCCTAGCAGTGTCCCTGACATTGACCAATCACAGTCACAACAGTCCCTTCCTCATACCAGCTTCAGGCCCTTTTTTTTTTGGCCACCAAATAAAGCCCTCCAGCTCTAGTCCGGGTGAAAATGTCTCTATGGTGAGCGGGGTCATCTAGAATTCATGGTGGTGTATCATGGCAAACAGTCTGATCTAAGAAGTTTGAAACAGTGTGGCAAGAACAACCTCGGTGCCTTCTGAGGTTAGAGCTGGCCTTCAAGAGGAAGCAGTTCTAACTGTAATGAAGGCATCTGTCCTGAAGTCGTCTGTGCAGTGTTCAAAACAGCTGCTGTTGGCATGATCGCTGTCCAGATGGCTCCTGGATAACAGTGCTTTGTTCAGTGCAGCCAGGAAACAAGGGGATGGGAGATGGTCCTAACAACTATCATTTAGAAAGCCAGATCACTCAGCTGCCATCTTATCTAAAATAAATATTAAGAGAGTTGTTTACAATAAACACGTTATCACTAGCATTAAAAGTGCTTTGACAGAATGTAACAGTGTTTAATTCCTGCCCCTATATCACCAGAAGATTAAAAGATTCCAAAGCCAACCTCCCAGACTGGTATCAAAAGATCATATGTAAGACCTTATTTTGTTTCTGGGATTCCCTCTTTGTTCCTTTTGTAACCTTTAATTAGTTAACATGTATGTGTTCTCATGTGCTCACTCATGTCACAGGTCATAAGATAACTTGCAGAGTTCGGTCTTCTCTTCCTACTTGGGCTTTTGCAGATCAAACCTAGGCTGTTGGGCTAAGTGTCAAGCATCTTTGCCTTCTGATCCATCTTGCCAACCCTGAGATTTCTTTTTCCAAGCGTGAAGTTTCATGGTTTTAATAATATCTCAGGAGAACAGGTATGGTAGACTCTACCTGTAATACAAGCTTGTGAGAGATAGAGGTAGAAGAATTCAATACTAGCTAGCCTTAGCCTTAACTAGAGTTTAACTAGATACTGAGTTCAAAGTCAATATGGGCTACATGAGATCTTGTGACAAAGGAAACACTCCTTCCCCACCATACACACATATCAAACCAACAACAGCAAACCCAGTTTTATGTCCACTTACCACATTTTGCAATACATCTCCACACTGATAAGCAGGAGAGAAATAGGCATCTCTTTTTACTTTTTTTTTTTTTTTTTTTGGTGGCAGGGTGGGAGATAGGATCTCACTATGTAGCTGTGGTTGCCTTGAGCTACATACTCACTATGTAGTAGAGGCTGGCCTCAAACTCATAGAGATATGCCAGCCTCTGCCTCCAGAGTGCTAGATTAATTGTGTGGCACCATGCATGGCTTGGCATTACTTTTTAGATATAGAAAAGGAGATGAACTAATTTTCCACAGCTTTAGTCACTAATAAATGACAAAGACAAGGAGGAAAGGGGAAAAGGCTCTCAAACTCTCCTGCTTGTTTTGGCTCTAGTCCAGGGTTTACTCCAGCAGCTAAGCCACTGTCTTTTACATCTTAGCTGCTGATGTTTTCTGTTTGTCTGAGCAGAGGCCTGCATGAGGACAGCAAAGCACTTCATAAGCAGGGTAGCTTGAAACACACCCCGTTATGAGACATCTAGAACATTATCGTGGATGATCCTGCCAATGTTCATATTTCAAACATTCTCTCTTTTGTTCATGGGTCATCCTAGTTTTGGAACATGTAATGTTTTTGAAACTCATGGCTATGCATTTAGGACGACGATTTTCTTAACTCTGTTGCCACCTGGAGTTAGAAATGATCTGGATCACCTGGTGCCCTCTGCTGTAACAAGCACAGAAAAGCAAATGATCTAATTTCTACTCAGCAACAGATATTACTTCTATTACATATTGAAACAGCAAAGGGACCAATCCAAATTTAATAGAAATTCTTCATTTGTAGGTGTCTTATATTATAAATGAAAATTTATTACTAATAATTCAGCGGCCAATCAAGAGAACATTAAAAATAACTGATTTGTGCTTTGGTTTGTTCTAGTAGTACTCATATGAAATCTACCGTGTCATTCGATGACACTTTTACTTGGCTCTCCGTGATAGTCTTTTTCTAAAGCAGTGCTTCTCACCCGTCCTAATGCCGTGACCCTGTAATACAGTTCCTCAGGTTGTGCTGACCCCCCAACCACAAAATTATTTTCATTGCCAATTTATGACTGTAATTTTGCTTTCACCCTTGTGAAAGGGTCATTTGACCCCAAGATGGTTTGTGGCCCACAGGTTGAGAACCCCTGCTCTAGAGCCCTTTCTCAGTGTCTGGCAGTACAATAATCTGTCTGTTAACTCCAGATTGTGATTTTGACTCAAACTACACTGGAAAGTCTATAGGAGCTTAGACCTTTCAGTAAGATGAAGTTTAAATCCAGGCTCTGCACTTCAAGTTACTTTCAAACTTTTTTTTTTTTGGTCTCTCTATGTGTTCTGGCTGTCCTGGAACTCACAGAGATCCAATGGCCTCTGCCTCCCAACACTTGGCAAGTAACTCATTCTTTAAAAGGTTTTGTCTTAGTTAGGGTTTCTACTGCTGCAGTGAGCACCTTGACCATGGGAAAAGGGGTTTATTCAGCTTAGGCTTCCGCATCATAGTCCACTATCAAAGGAAGCAGGACAGGAACTCAAACATGGCAGGAACCCGGCCATGTAGAGGAGCTGATGTAGAGGCCGTGAAAGGGTGCTGCTTACTGGCTTGTTCCTCACAGCTTACTCAGCTGCTTTCTTATAGAACCCAGAGGCGGCACCACCCACAAGGGGCTGAGTCCTCTCCCATAGTGCTAACCAAGAAAACGCACTACAGCTTTGCCTACAACCGAGTCTTCTGGAAGCGTTTTTTCAACTGAGGCTCCTTCTTCTCTGTTGACTCCAGCCTGCATTAAGTTGACATAAAACTAGCCAGGACAAGGTTCTTATCTATAGAATAAAGAAAAGAATGTAGCTTAACATATAGAATCATTGTGGGGGTTTAAATGGCATAATATCAAAGGCACAGCACTGTATTTATGACCAGTTTCTCTGTTGTTATTGGCTTTATTGCTTTTAGTGTCTGTTGACGTTGGTAGGCTCTGTCTTGAGTATTGTATTTGTTGACTAAGTGAATAATTCGGAGAACTAATCTGATTGTTGCTGTACTTGATAGACTTTGGAACTTGTATTTTTAATATGAAAATCTGTCTCCTCCAAAGGGCTGTGAGATGCTGTGTTGTGAGTATGGCCCAGCCAGTGGAATCATGATTTTCTAGTTGCTGTGGCTGCCTGCTATGAGTCTACACACACACACACACACACACACACACACACACACACACACACACACACACAGAGGTCTGTCAGTGCCAAGCATTTATCAGGTAAGGTTCCATAGGGCAGTGACTCTCTCTGATAACACCCTGGTTACTGATGAACTTTGGGGGAGGGCAGTCATTGTCTACAATTTTGTACCAGATCAGAAACCCACCAGGCTCCAGTAGATTATTAAACTATGCTTATACGGACTATTTTGATTAAACTCAGTCAGTCTAAAAGCAAATCAATACGATGTGAATGTAGCAAAGGGCCTTCTAGGGAGGAGAGGTTTAATTGCAGTGGGAGGGAGATCAGTGTGTGTGTGCTGGGGGTTATAAAAAACCAGAATGGACTTTATATATGGACTTTATATACATATAAATTGTAAGAGAACAAATTCAATGAAAGTTACTTAAAATAAGATTTGTGGATGAAAAAAATGTATCTTCAAGAAGGAAATTTCTGACTTAAATTCCTACACTCTGCAATTATTTTTTTATGACCCATGGCCTAAAAATTTTAGCTAAAAGTTGTGCCCCAGATTTCTCTTCATGTCAGGACTTTACATGTTTATCAATCATTTTTTATTAGTTCTTCCTCCTTCATTGGGAAGATTGTAAAATCATCTTCAATTAATTATGCATGAGGGACCTGAAGCAGAGAGAAAAAACCCTGCAAATTGTGGAACTGGAACAAACAAGTTTTATTGCTCACTTCCCTGAACTGGTATGAAGGGATTGCCTACATTTTAACTTATTACTTTAACAGAAGAAAAAGCTTGAATTTGTTGTGGTATTTATTTAACTTCACAATGTTATCCATCTGTTATGGTGCATGCCTGAAATCCCAACACTTGGGAGGCAGATGCAGGAAGATCAGGAGTTCAATTTGAAGCCTGGACTACATAAAACCCTTTCTTAAAACACCTTACTTAAAATTTAGCATTAACAATAGTATATAGTTAAAAAAATAGTATAAAATTATTTATGAAAAATGTGATCTTCAATTCCATCCATATTTCTTTCATTTAATTGCTTCTTCCTTCAAGGGTAGGTACTGCATGTCTTAAATTTAGGCAGGATATCTATATATACCCATAATATATATCTATAAACACACTTACATGTCTATGTACAGAGATTTGCAGTAAAGAATTAACTCATGTAACCTCGACAAAGTCCCACAATTAGCCGAGCAAGATGAAGTCCCAGAATTGCTGATGATATGCTCTGAGCATCTCAGAGTAGAGCAGGGTCTAAAAGGCTGAGACCCAGGAATGCTAAGGGCAGATGCTCTACAGTTCAGTAGCCAGTCAATGTTAATTCAACTCGGGCCCTCATCAGATTAGATGCTGCCCACATGCTTGGGGAGAGGCTGTGTCTACCAATACAAATACTTACCTCTAAAGAGACACCATCAAAAGCACACCCAGAAGTTAGGCTTAGCAAATAGCTGAGCACACTGAGACCCAGTCAAGTTGATGCCGAGTTGACCACTGCAGCTTTTGCACTGTATTTGTAGGTAGCATGCTCCCACTGCTGTTATTTTTGATTTAAATATTGCCTATTTGCTGTCATTCCGCAACAAATATGTTGTATGTCTAGTCTCGACACCTCATTAGCATGTTATTGGACAGTATTTGTTACATTGTTTTTTTTTTTTTTTAAGAGGGATCTGTTTTTATTTTTATTTTATGTGTATTGGTGCTTTGCCTGTTGATATGTCTGTGCACCAAATGCGTGTCTAATGTTTATGGAAGCCAAAAGGTACTGGAGTCCCTGGAACTGGTTACAGAGGTTGTGAGCCGCCATGTGGGTGCTGTAAATTGAACCCAAATCCTTCGGAAGAGCAACCAGTGCTTTTAACCACCAATCCACTTTTTCAGATACGTTTATCATTTTTGTTTCCACATTACTAATTGAATGAAATTTGTAGACCTATCTTTTTTCCTGTCTGATGCTAGTTTTGTTTCAACTAATAGTTTCCTACCGCCTCAGCTTAGTTGGTGCGTCCACTATATGGCTAATTACTCTTTGAACGCTGAGAAAGAACTCTACATATTCTTTCAGAGTGTTAAATATATCATGAACCAATCGGATCCCTTTTCACTTATTCAAATTTTAAGATATTCATTATGTTACTCTGCAATGTCTTGCTCCAATTGGATTCTACTACCCAACAGTCATCCAGGCTTCCTCCTCGGATGGAGAGATGGCTTTGCTTTGGCAGATTTACAAGCCTCTGAACTAGATTCTACTTGTCCCTTTTCCATAGTCTCTCTGGGTAAGTTTTCTTATAGCCTCACGGAAACAGTTCCTTTGGTCTTTGACAAGATAGGTCAGTGGAAAGAGCAGTAGCAGATTTGGGGAAAGAAGATAAAGATGAAAAAAATAGGAAGGTTTGTCTCTCTGTGTGTACATGTGGTGTATGTTTTTGTGTGTGTATGTGGTGTGTGTGTGTCTGTGTGTATATGTATAGTGTATATATGAGTCTCTGTGAGGTGTGTGCTTGTGCATGTGGTATGTGTGTGTACATGTGTGTACGTGTATTGTGTGTCTCTGTGTGTATATGTGGTATAATGTGTGTGTTTGTGGTATGGGTATGCATGTGGGGTGTGTCTGTGTATGTGTGTGTATGTGTGTGTGTGTGTGTATGTGTGTAGTGAGTGTGTGTCTGTTTTTGTTTTTGAGGTGGAGGTCTCACCATGTAATCTAGGCTGGCCTCAGACTCATAGAGATCAGTCTATTTCTGCCTTCTGTGTGCTGCTACTTAAGGAGTACATACAGCTCTATGCCCGGCTTGTTTGACTGTTTGAGACAAAATTTGTCTCTGAAACCCAGGCTTGCTTTCACAGTTCTCTGGCCTAAATTCTGGGATTAGAACTGAGTGCCCCCATGCCCAGCAAGATGAGGTACTGATGCCCCCGCCTGCCTCTGCTGGTGAAAGTCACGGTTTCTATCAGCTTATTCTCTTCTTGTACTGCTCTTTCTGGCTTTTAATAACACATTCTTCCCTCTACCCCCACCCCAGGCCTTGTTTGTTAATATGCCCAGAAAGCCGTATAATCATTATACATCTCTGTAAAATTCTCATTCTCAAATTCCTTTCAATTACATGGTTTGAATGTGCTATTCTCTATTTTCTCCTTAAAGTGATGCCCATCCTCCAATGCTTTCTGAAGAAGACTACATAGGGAGGGCTGGACTGGTGACATCCTTACACAGGACCTGGGTTCAGTTCCCAGCATCCACATGGCGGCTTATAGCCATCCATAGCAGCAATTCCAGAGGATCCAGCATCCTCTTCTGTCCTCCGTGGGTACCAAGCACACATGTGGTAAGCAGGCATGCAGATGAAACACTCATAAACACAAAATAAAACGAATTTAAAAATATTAAAAAATACATAGGAAGTAATTTTTTTTTTCTGTTTGGTTTTCTGAGGCAAAGTACAACTCTGGAGCTAGGTTGGCCTGGAGTTTACTGTGTAGTCCACAGTGACTCAAACTCAGGATGACCATCTTGATTCAGCATCCTACATGCTGGGATTACAGGAATGTGTCAACACAGGTAAGTTTTTAACTATGTGACTGTGTCTCAAAATCTCCCAGTAAACAAATAGATAAACATAACAGATGTTGCTTGTCTAAGGGAACAGTGACCATAGAACACAAGTGGAAAAGGGAATAATGGGACAGAAAGGGTTAAGTGGGGTGTGAGGTGGGAAGACAGGGTGGAAAGGGGGGTTATGAGGATGGATAAATAACACTAAATACGTTTGAAAAAGCCACAGGGAACCCCACTGTTATAGAAGAATATATAAAATAGAATTACTTTCTATAGAGGGTAGTGCCTCTTCCTGATGCAATAGGTTATTAAACAAAAATCCCAGTGACAAGAATATGTTACCCTCCTTCAAATGGTTGGTCAGTAGGGTCCATAGATTCCCAAACAATACAGCTTATTGTCATTCTCTTCATTATCTTCCAGAATTTGATGGTAAGACCATGTTGCTGAAGACATCATATTTTTGAATCATAGGCCATGGGGAAATTAAGGTGGCATTGATCTGGATGCTTTATTCCTACTGGCTTCTTCTGTAATGCTGTGCATGCTACAGAGGGAGAAAGTAATTGACTGACTTACCTATTAACCATACAAGCTGCAGTAACAGCAAGCCCAGAAGACACGCCCAGTAGTGCGACCGTGACCGGAATGTATTGAGAGTAACCAAGTCTTTTGGTTGGAGTAAGGTCCTCACCATAAGACAGAACTCAGGCTTAGTACTGGTAACAGGGCCAAGAGTCTGTGACTGGGCCTTAGGAGAGAATATGCTCCTATTGTTCTGCTACCTAGACGCAGTGTCAAGCTGCAGCCCCACATTTGTTTCTGTAACCATAGACTTGTGTGGCTCTTACCCCTGATCAAAGACGCGTCTTCTTGCAGAAATGGTCATTAATTCACAGACTTACAATTTCGAAAGTACACAGAGTAAGAGACTGGAGTGCTCAGCCGTAGCTGAGACGTCTTTATCATACCCTCCTTCCAAGGCTCATGGATTATTACAAAAGATGGGGGAAGACTGTTAGTCCTAGAAGTGGTTTAAAAAGAGCACATCAAGTTGGGAAGCAAAAGTGGGGTGTGGGGTTTATGAGGAGTTGGCAAGGAGGGAGTAGGGAGAAGACTTGATAGAAACCATCATCATCATCATCATTTTTTTTTTCTTTCTGAGATAGGGTTTCTTTGTGTAACCCTGACTGTTTTGGAACTCGCTTTTTTTTGACCAGGCTGGTCCCAAACTCACAGAGATCTGCCTGTCTCTGCCTCCCAAGCGCTGGGTGGCACTGGCACCACCGCCTGGCCTTTCTCTTACTTTGAATCCTTCGTGTTTTTTGTGGTGTGTGTATATTGTGTGTGTTTATATGTGTGTGTATATTTATGCATGTGTGTTTATATGTATATTTATATGTGTGTGTATTTATATGTGTGTTTACATGTGTGTTTACATGTGTGTGTATTTGTGTGTTTACATGTGTGTATGTGTGTTACTTTCAGGGAGGTTTCCTCAACCCTATCTTCTACTTGATTAAACATTTCTGCTGGTTTCTCCATTTTCAAAATAACTTTTTAATTCTCTAAATGTAATGATTTTTTAATGTAATTTTAAAGATTTACTTATTAAAATTATTTATTTTATGTGTATGAATGTTTCGAATTCCCTGTACCACAGTTGTACCATTGTACCCAAAGAGTCCAGAAGAGGGCATCTTATCTCCTGGAACTAGAGTCATAGTTGATTGTGAGCCGCCACCCAGATCCTGGAAACGGACTCTGGAAGACCAGCCTGCGCTCTTCGTCTGTGAGCCATTTCTCTAGCCTCAAGATTCATTTGTTTATTTTATGTGTATAAGAAGTGTTTTGCCTATATGCCTGGTGCTAGTGGAGGTCTGAAGAAGGTGTTAGGTCCTCTGGGACTGGAGTTACACATGATTGTAAGTCACCATGTGGTTGGGAATCAAATCCAGGTCCTCTGCAAGAGAAACTTGTGCTCTTAATGGCCGAGCCATCTCTCCAGCCTTTGCTTTTTTATTTTTGAACATTATTTATTCAGTGTTGGCATAGAACCTAACCCAGGGCTTCGAAATCAGGGCCAGGGACTCAGTTCTTCACACATTCCAGGCAAATCTCCAGCACAGTACACCGGACTATCCCTTTAAAAGCTGGTGCTGTCAAGCTGTGTGTGACTGTGCAGGCCTGGAGTTTCTGCATTCAAGAGGCAAAGGTAGACAAGTCAGCGATTCAAGAGCCTCTGGTATGTAGTGAGACCTTGCCTTCTTTCCCCTCAACCACAAATAAACCACCAAACCAGATCTGTTATTTTTCCTCACAGGTGCTATTCTTTTATCTCTTGTATAGTGTTAAGTTACTTACACACACACACACACACACACACACACACACACACACACACACACACTACCTAGTTGCTCATATTCCTTATGTCCATTTTAACAGTTTCTTTTGGCCCTCATTGTTAAGAGAATTCCTTAAAGGCCTTACAGCTTTTGCTTTTTCCTTTGTATTCAAGTGTTAGAGTTGCTCAGCAGATCTTGCCCTGTTTGGAGCTTGGTCAAACTGGGATGCTCCCTGTAAAGGATATCAGTTAACTTCCTCAGTGATCAGTTTTCTAATACAGTTTTACCCAAAGAACTGTCCACACTGAGAAGAGATGCTCATATTCAAATGTAAACCAATGTACCACTGGGTGGAGACTTGCTTCCTTTAAAAAGTTTTGCTATTGTTGAGAATAGATTTAGATATTCTAGGTTTTTTGTTATTCCAGTTTAAAAAAAGAAAGGTTCCTGAAATAAACTATCAAGAAAGCAGAAAGATTTCATCAGCCTCACTTAGAAAATGAAGAAGGCACAGTTCACGGAGATCTACAATTCTCACAAATGTCTAGGTCTAGAAAGATGCTTAGCTGTAACTGTTTATGTTGTGTCTGTTCCATATTGATTAGTGTGCTCTACTCTTGAGTGACATTCTCTCTGCCTGACTTCCTGCCCTGCATCATACTGTCCCCCCTGTGAAGCAGAATTACAATTTTGTATTTACTTCTAATGTTTCTCAAAAGGAACTTGCTTAATGATATAGCATTTGTTAATCTCTCTGAATAAAGGAATCATTTACATGCAAAAAAAAGAGAAAGTTTTGCTATGAAAACCAAACAAAAACAAAACAAACCAAAATAAAACCAAACCAAACCAAAAGCTGAACCACATAGGCGGAACACTTGTGGTGCTGTAGTTCACACGTGAACTGCTTGGGAAGGCTGTGGTACCGAGGCAGAGCCTCACTGGTGGATGTGGGTCATCCTAGGAAGGGCTTGAGGCTGTCTAACCCAGCCTCACTTTATGTGCACAGTCTGCTTTCTGAATGTGAGCCCAACTTACCAAGTTATGAAGTTGCTGTGGTGCTGTTTTGTTTTTGTTTGTTTGTTTGAGGCAAGGTCTCTCTCCATAACCTTGGCTATGAAAGAACTCACTATGTAGACCAGGCTGGCCTCAAACTTCCAGAGATCTGCCTACTTTTGCCTCCTGAGTGCTGGGATCAAAGACGCGCTGCATCATGCCCAGCAAGAAGCTTTATTTCTACTGCTATTGAGCTAAAGTATTTTAAAAATATGAATGGATATTAGATTCTTTCTTTACCTATTGAGGTGCACATACAGAACACACATGTACCCATATACACACACTCCCACACATACACACATATACAACAAAACAAGTATGGTAGAGGGTTAAAATAAATAAATTATCTATTTATTCTGTTAATATAGCACATTACATCAATTTTCAGATGTTGAACCGGTCTTTTGTTTCTGGAAGAAAATTCATTTGGGCACTGTTATTACATAATATTATCTTTCTCATATGTTTCTGGTATAGTTTTGTTCGGAATGTTTACATTTGAGATGGTTTTTGTTTTTGTTGGTATGCTGTGAGAATGTTCAGGATGTGGTGTGTGAGTACTGTTAGCCTGAGAATAAGTTGATGGGTAATTCATTCTTTTAAGTTTTAGAAGAATTTGCATAGTGCTAATATTATTTCTCTTATAAATGGTATACATTCCCAAAGAATTTACGTAGATTCTAGAGTAGTTTTATTTAAATGGAAAAACTTTTAGCTAGAAGTGAAATTTCTTTAATAGAAGTAGTATTATTGAATATCTAATCTTTCTTTTTCTTTTTTCTTTTTTTCCCTTTTTTTTTTTTTTTTTTTTTTTTTTGGTGAGCCTTTATGTCTCTATCAGTGAACTTTAAAATCTTTAAATAATTGTTTTGCTTTGTTTTTATGTTGTTTTATTATGGCAAAAATCAAGTTTATTGTTCAGTTTTGGTTAAAACCAAAATTATTTCTAGTCTACATAACATGATAATATATTATTTTCTATCAAATATATATTTATCAGGGTTTGAATCATATTACAATGCCGTTATAGGTCATGATTTCTTCAACAATTTTTTATAGTCAAGTTGCATATATAGCTTTACTTCCTGTTTTTGTTTTTTGCTTTTGTGATTTTTATAGGCTAGGCTGGCTGGAGAGCTAGCCCCACGCACACACCTGTATTTCCCTTCTCTGCACTGACGTTACAGAAGACACAGCCATGGTTTTATTTTGGTTTGTTATGTGGGTTTGGAATCAGATTCAGAACCTCACACTTGTGCAACATGTGAGTTTATTGGTGTTTGTCTCAAAGCGCCCAACAAAATCAATACAAATAAAAAAGAAGGAAGGGTTTACTTCTGCTCACAGTCTGAGGCTACAGTGCAGGGCAGGGGGATCATGGCAGCAGGAGTCTAGGGTGCCAGTTCCGTAGACACACAGTCAGGAAGCAGGAGGTGATAAAAACTTGTTCTCAGCTAACTGTTGTTTTTCTTCAGTTCTGGATGCCATCCTGAAGAATGGCACTGCCACCTCGGGAAATGACACTGCCACCTTGGGGAATGACACTGCCACCTCCAGGGCAAACCTTCCTATTTCAGTTAACCCAGTCTAGATAATCCCTCACAAATATGCCCAGAGATTTGCTTTCATGGGGATTCTAAATCCATGCAGGTTGATAATGAAGAGTAATTGCAACACAAGCTACTACTTTACCAACTGAACTATCTCCCTGGTTCCCATCTTTAAATATTCAAAAATATTTTTACAGTACAATTTTAAACTGAAAATCTTAAAAAATATTTAAAATTTATAATACCACACCCAATCAATGCAAGTTCCGAAAAATGCTTACAGATGCATATTTTTTACATGATTACATAAATTGAATTCTTTCCAGACATAGACATTTTTCTAAAGCAAAATTTTGATAAGCTGCCCATTAGTCTAGCTCTTTGCCAGGGATCTTGTAACTGTTAATTACTACCGGAAATCTCTTGAGTTAAGACACTTGATTAACATTGCTCAGCGAGGTTTAATGTGGTAATTGCCTCTCTTGTCTCTAATGATTAAAATGCCTCCATTTGGCTTCTTTCTCTTGGAGCCTATTATTCTAAAGTCAAGGATGTCCAACTTCATGGCAAACTTTCCACCATAATTACTGACTCCGTAGGAAAGCTGCACAGAGGTTTTTAAAGACCATTCCCCAGTAAACAAGGCACATTGTTAGCATCTCTTCTTATTCTTAATTTAGTAATGACGGGATGAAGGGAACCTCTAAGGCACCAGGAAGAGTTCTGTACATAGCTGAGCACATCCTCCCCAGCATGGCCACTTTCTCCTGTATACTTCCTGCCTATACCAAAGAAATCTTGGTATTTCAGTGTCATTAACTATAGGTCAAGACTGTAGGCAGGCTCACTAAAATACCCAAGGAATTTGTTAATAGTCAGGCAAAAACAAGCAAACAGCCCATTAAATCTCTAGATTTGTATTGATGAAGTTTCTCATATTCAAACTCACATGAGTTTTCTCCTTGGAGTGATCCCTTTACAACACAAGAGCCACATGCTTTCTGCGCCCACATTCTCTGTGTTTCCAGTATTTTCTCCCTCCGCAGACCATGCAGTTGTCTCCCTAGGTTACTTTTCTGTTGCTGTGAAAAAAATGCCATGATCAAAACTAACTATGGAAGAAAGAGTTGATTTTCTATTCCAGAGGTACAAGAGTCTGTCTGTCATGGTGGGAAGGAAGGCACCCCCGGGGACATGCATACCACCTCCCCAGACAGCACCACCAGTGGGGACCAAAAGTTCAAATATCTGAGTCTACGGGGAACATTCTATATACTGTAACATTATCTATTGCTGCAAGGTTAAATTTTTATTACATTCTTTAAAAGCATATTTATTTATTTATTTGCATGTGTGTGTGTGTGTGTGTGTGTGTGTGTGCACTTAGGCCTAAAGATACCTTGTGAAAATCAGTTCTCTCCTACTGTTTGGTTGTTGTTGTTTTGAGACAGTGTCTTAATAGGCAGCCTTGGCTGGTCAGGAGATTTGACTTTACAGAGATCTGCCGATCTTGAGGCTGGGTGCTGAGATTAAAGGCATGTGCATTATCAGGATTCATATGGCAGGTCTTGGAGAGATGGATATTTTTAGCATAGAGAGTATATTTGAACTGAAAGGTTAAGTTCTAACCTCAGAGAGAGTAAGATAAGAGAGGAGCTGCAGGAGGCAGACCCAACAGTTTGAGATCAGGTTGAGCAAGGTGACCTAGGAAGGAGGAGCAGCCACTGAGGTCAGGAGAAACACAATTACTGGTGCAAAAGAAAAAGAAGGAATCAGTGGACTGAGAGTCAGCCATTGGCTGTGGCCACAGAGAAAGTGTCAGTGACCTTAATAGGTAGTTTGAGTTGAGTGATAAGGCGAAACCGTGCCTGGAGCATATTTAAGAGAAAACATGGATAGGGCTTGGAGAAAGTGGGGGGGGGGGGGAAGGAGAGGAATAGAGCTGAGGTTGGAGGAGGGTGTTAGCCAGTGGGAAGAATCAGGCATCTAGGAGGCACAGAGAGCCTATTTTTATAAATATAAGGAAAGAGAGTGTTTGGCACACATATGGGAGTAGATGTGGCTCAAGGAAACCCTCTCCTGAATGCTTTTATTTTCTTGGTTAGTTAGTAAGTAAGGAGTTTTTATTTACTGTGTCTCAGATTTGCTATTATTCCTGTTCAGTTTCTTCTATATTGTTCAGAATCACCCACGGCTCTCAGTTTGGGCTTCACATTGTTTTTTCTTTTGCTTCAGTTTGCATCTGATATAACTTCATGTTTTCCTATTGAGAATGTAAGGTTTTAAAAAGATTTATTTATTTATTTATTTATTTATTTATTTATTTATTTATTTATTTAATGTATGTGGGTACACTGGCACTGTCTCAGACACACCAGAAGAGGGCATCGGATCTCATTACAGATGGTTGTGAGCCACCATGTGGTTGCTGGGAATTGAACTCAGGACCTCTGGGAGAGCAGACAGTACTCTTAACTAAGCTGAGCTATTTCTCCAGCAGAATGTCATTTTTTTTAAAAAAAGAAGTAAATCTTAATAATCTGGATTATATTCCTCTCCTTTTAAATAGTATTTTATACCTTTTTGAGATAAGAAGAAGGCTTAGCATATATTATGGTTCTAAGGAACTGTGGCAGGTTATGTGCAAGTGAGTGGGCCAACCAGCAGCTACAGGTAGAACACAAAGGAAATTCACATCTAAGTGCTTTGCCAAGAAGCCCTGAGAGAGATGCAAACAATAATAATCAAAAGCAAGAAGTCTGTGTGGGGTGATCAGGTTAGGAAACAGATCTTTGGCAAAGGTTGCCAGGCATGACTGGCCTTAGGCAGTTGGAGTTAGAGACAGCATCAGGCATATTAACTTGAGGAGATAAAACCATGAGCATGTGTGATCAATTTTAGTGTTAAGTATGAAGGGAGATTATTAAGACTTAAGGTAGTTTGGGTTATCTAAACCTTCGCGCGCGCTCTCTCTCTCTCTCTCTCTCTCTCTCTCTCTCTCTCTCTCTCTCTCTCTCTCACACACAAAATCTTTTCCAATATAGAAAATGTGAATGAGCTGTCACATACCTAAATAGGAAATGTAGCTTTCCTTTACCTCCACTTTTAGATCTCTAATGATTGGACAAGTTAATATGCCCGAATCAGAATACTCTCAGTGTCTTCTATTTCCTAACTCCATACACTGTTACAAGACACTGACATTGTAATGTCCCAGTCTGAGCAGGAACTAAGACTCTGACATTAAAACAAGGGAATCCATAACTATTGTCACCTACAAGGCACTGTGATCAGCATCCAGTCCAGGGATAGTCACAGGATCAATTTTGTGAGGGCAAATGGAAAATGCTCTCTCTCTGTCTAGCCTATCCATCTCTACTGCAGTTTGGAAATTCCAGTCTTCAGCTACCCAGAAAGATGACAGATGCCGCTGTCTGTGCCGTACTGTCTCCGTATCTCAAAGCAGAATTTCAGGATTTGGAGTCAAAAGCAGTCCAAGAGTGTGGTTGGTAGCTCTGGAAGGACCCTGTCTTTGTTCAGTGGGCAGAACATGGGTGGAAGGTGCTTGGCCTTGGCACTACGTTTGTTCGTCTGTCTGTCGTTTACCATAAAGCAGGGTATGGCTGGGCCATCCGTTTGGTTCTCTAAATCCAGCGTCATTAGCCTGATAATTTAGGGTAATTTGAACAATGAGCAGCTTGTCAACTTCTTACTCTGCATCAGCACAAATTTTCCCATTTTTTTTCCCAATCTTTTTATGTGTTTCAGGTGGCGTTTGAGACAGGCTGAATCAGAGGTGTTTGCCAAATGCCATTTCCAACTGGAAATATCTCACTGGGTTTTATTGTGATTCTATCAGTTGACTTTTCATCTCTCCAGCGCTGGGATTTCCCATGTGCAGCCTCTGGCTGGATGTTCAGTCCGCACTCTTCTTCAGAGCAGTAACCAAAACTCCACAAATTTCCAGAAATTAAAAAAAAAATCCCTTACAAAGTAAGGATGGCTTTGGTCTTTACAATAGCAATATCAGATCGCAGAAAGTAATGGAGAAATGGCCTAATACTTCCGAAAAAACATTATTTCTAACTCGTATCATGAAGTACAGGTAAGGCAAAGGTGTTGATGTGTTTTTGGAAAACCCTTGGTTACAGAAAGCAGGCAGGACGTATTTTCAGACAAAGCAGGTTCTTAGAAACAAATAAATGTCTTAAATATCCTTTTTGAGGAAGTGACTGAAGGTCAAACAGACCATCTAAGCAGGAGATCCCCACTAGATGGAAGTGAAAGAATTCTCTCAGCATTTGTCAGGGAGGATCTAGGAAAACAGTTGTGCTAAGCGGCAGCCCGGACCACAGTGGGAGAAGCAGCACTCTAGCTGCCTGCAACCCCAGCCTGGGAGGAAGATGCTAATTAAAGTGAAGACACTGACTGGAAAGGAGATTGAGATTGACATCGAACCCACAGACAAGGTGGAGCGAATCAAGGAGCGTGTGGAAGAAAAAGAAGGAATTCCCCCACAACAGCAGCGGCCCACCTACAGTGGCAGACAGATGGATGATGAGAAGACAGCAGCTGATCACGAGATTCTAGGTGGTTCCGTCCTCTACCCGGTGTTGGCTCTGAGAGGTCTTGGGCAATGAAGAAACTTGGTTCCGTTTTACCTCCTTGTCCTGCCGCTCATAATGTGGCATCACATATCCCCTCACTCTCCGGGACACCAGAGCTACTGCGCCCTCCCTTGGAGGCCCAATCTTGTGTGTCTACTGGTGGGAGAATATGAGGACCCCGGGGTGCAGTGTTCCTGGCCCAAATGGCTCTTGCTGGCTATTGGGTTTTAGTTTGCAGTCCTGTGTGTTTCCCTCTCTTATGGCTGTATCCTTGATTGTCAATAAACTATTTCCTGGCCTTCTGGGGAAAAAAAGAAAAAGAAAACAGTTGTGCAACAAATCAAAATTGGGGTGCTAGGACAGAAATATTTAGAGGTGAAATTCATAGAAGGCTTAATGTACCTGGTGCAGAATTCGAATGTGTTAGGAATGATAGAATTAAAAATGCATGGTTGTAGAGATTACCAACTCTAAGAAAAGCAAATCATTTTGCAAGAAATGAAGATGACCAGGGTTGACATTACCTTGTCCTGAACACATATACATAATGCCTCCAACACAGAAATATGAAATAGCAATACAAGCATGCTGCTTGGCGTATGCACATGTAAATGAAGAGAAACATGTAGAGCTCAAAATAATTATCTTTGGAGCCAAGAAAATGATAGGTAAAATGACCAGCATTATTTTTCATTTTAACATATTTCTTAAAAGTTACTAACACCCATAAAAATTGCTGGCATAAAACTTGGAGAAAGTGAATTCATAATCACACTAACTCAGAGGCAAAGTGTAAGATCTTGCAATTAAATAGTTATATATTTTTTCCCTTGTACCACATTTTGTATATTGCAAGGACTTGATGACATTATGGATTGAATCTTTTAAAATATGTGGCACACCTTTAATCCAAGCACACTCAGGAGGCAGAGGAAGATGGATCTCTGAATCCAATTCCAGCCTGGTCTACAAAGTGAGTTCTAGGACAGCCAGGACTACACAGAAAAACCCTGTCGTGAAAAATCAAAACCCAAACAAAACAAAACCCCCAAACAAATCCAAAACCAAACCCCCAAACAAAGAAAATAAGATGTCAGAAGTTGTGAAGTGTAAGTAGTCACCAGATCCTGAGATCAGGGGTTATTTCATCTACATATTTATACTTATATAATCACATACGTTTTCCCTATTTCTAAGATTTTCACTGTTACTCATGTGTCTGTGTGAGTGTATGCTGTATGAATGTGGGTGAGTAAGGAAGCCAGAAGTAGGACTCCCTGGAGCTAGAGTCCTAGGTGCTTGTGAGCCTCTGACATGGGTGTTAGGGACTAAAACTAGGTCTTGAAGAGCAGCAAGCCTGAGCATTCATTCCACCCCTACTACTTTTCCTAATACTGATGTCTGGGATTCTGTGCCTGTAGATCTCAAGAAGAACCAAGTAAAACTCTTTTCTTAGTCCTAGGTAATACATAAATAATATTGGGTGGAATGAATATTTCACTTTTTTATTATTGGATAGTCTCTCTAATTACATTTCAAATGGTATTCCTTTTCCCTACCTCTCCTGTGCCCCTCCCCTTGTTTCCACAAAGATTCTCCCACTCCCAAACACCCACTCCCACCTCAGTACCTTGGCATTCTCCTACACTGGGAAAAGGAGCCTTCACTGGACCAAAGGCCTCTCCTGCCATTGATGCCAGACAATGCTATCCTCTGCTACATATGCAGCTGGAGCCATGGGTCCTCTATGTGTGCTCATTGGTTGGTGTTTTAGTCTGGGTTTTGTTTCGTCAGGAGGGTTTGGTTGGTTGATAATGTTCTTCCCATAGGGTTGCAGACACTTTCAGCTCCTTCAGTCCTTTTTCTAGCTCCTTTATTGGGATCCACATGCCCAGTCTGATGGTTAACTGCAAGCATCCTCATCTGTGTCAGTATGGCTCTGGCAGAGCCTCTGAGGGGACATCCATATAAGGCTGTAAGTAAGCACTTCTAGGCATCAGCAATAGTGACTGGGTTTGGTGGCTGCATATGGGATGGATCCCAGATGAGGCACTCTCTGAATGATCTTTTTTTCAATCCCTGCTCCTCTATTTGTTCCTGTATTTTCTCCCATGAGTATTTTGGTTTTTCTGCTAAGAAGGACTGAAGCATCCACATTTTGGTCTTCCTTCTTTTTGGGATTCATAAGGTCTGTGAATTGTTTCTTGGGTATTCTGAGCTTTTGAACTAATATCCACTTATCAGTGAGTGCATACCATGAGTGTTCTTTTGTGACTGGGTTACCTCACTCAGGATGATAGCTTCTAGTTCCATCCATTTGCCTAAGAATTTCATGGAGTCATTGTTTTTAATATCTGAGTAGTACTCCATTGTGTAAATGTACCACATTTTCGGTATCCATTCCTCTGTTAAAGGACATCTGGGTTGTTTCCAGCTTCTGGCTATTATATATAAGGCTGCAATGAACACATATTCTTTTTATATGTTGGAACATCTTTTCAGTATATGCCCAGTAGCGGTATAGCTGGGTCCTCAGATAGTACTTTGTTCAATTTTCTGAGGAGCTGCCAGACTAATTTCCACAGTGGTTGTACCAGCTTGCAAATCCCACCAACAATGGAGGAGTGTTCCTCTTTCTCCACATCCTCACCAGCATCTGTTGTCACCTGAGTTTTTTACCTTGGCCATTCTAACTGGTGTGAGGTGGAATCTCAGGGTTGTTTTGATTTGCCCTGATTACTAGGGATGTTGAGCATTTCTTTAGCTGCTTCTCAGCGATTTGATATTCCTCAGTTGAGAATTCTTCGTTTAGCTCTGTACCCCATTTTTAAATAGGATTATTTGATTATCTGGTGTCCAACTTCTTGAGTTCTTTATATATATTAGATATTAGCCCTTTATCAGATGTAGGATTGGTAAAAATCTTTTCCCAATTGGTTATTTGCTATTTTGTCCTTTTGACAGTGTCCTTTGCCTTACAGAAGCTTTGCAATTTCATGAGGTCCCATTTGTTGATTCTTGATCTTAGAGCAGAAGCCTATTGGTGTTCTGTTTAGGAAAATTTCTCCTGTACCTATGTGTTCTATGCTCTTCCCCACTTTCTCTTCTATTAGTTTCAGTGTACCTGCTTTTATGTGGAGGTCTTTGAATTACTTGGACTTGAGCTTTGTACAAGGAGAAAAGAATAGATCAATTTGCATTCTTCTGCATGCTGACAGCCAGTTGAACCAGCACCATTTGTTGAAGATGCTGTCCTTTTTTTATTGAATGTTTTTTTGATCTTTTGTCAAAGATCAAGTGACCATAGGTGTGTGGGTTCATTTCTGGGTCTTCAATTCTATTCCATTGATTGACATGCCTGTCTTTGTACCAATACCATGCAGTTTTTATCATGATTGAACTGTAATATAGCTTGAGGTCAAGAATGGTGATTTTCCCAGAAGTTCCTTTATTGTTGTGGATAGTTTGTTTATCCTGGCTTATTTGTTATTCCAAATTAATTTTCAAATTGCTCTTTCTAACTCTTGAAGAATTGAGTTGGAATTTTAATAGGAATTGCATTGGATCTGTAGATTTTTTTTTTTTTGGAAAACAGTCATTTTTACTATATTAATTCTGCCAATCCATGAACATGGGAAACCTTTCCATCTTCAGAGATCTTCGATTTCTTTCTTCAAGGACTTGATGTTCTTGTCATACAGATCTTTCATTTGATTGGTTAGAGTTAGACCAAGGTATTTTATCTTATTTGTGATTACTGTTAGGGGTGTAATTTCTATAATTTCTAGCTTCCATAGTCTGTTGAGAATTCTGGTGTGATTCTGATAGGTCTGCCTTTATACTTTTCCCCTTACTACTTTTAATATTCTTTCTTTGTTTTGTGCATTTGGTGTTTTGACTATTATGTGACAGGAGGAATTTCTTTTTTGGTTCAATCTATTTGGAATTCTGTAGGCTTCTTGTATGTTCATGGACATCTCTTTCTTTAAGTTAGGGAAATTTTCTTATATAATTTTGTTGAAGATATGTACTGCCCCTTTAAGTTGGGTGTCTTCGCTCTCTTCTACACCTATTATTCTTAGGTTTGGTCTTCTCACTGTGTCCTGGATTTCCTGGATGTTTTGGGTTTGGAGATTTTTTATTTTTGCATTTTCTTTGACTGTTGTGTCAATGTTTTCTATGGTATCTTCTGCACCTGAGACTCTTTCTTTTATCTCTTGTATTCTGTTGGTGATGCTTGCATCTATGACCTCTGATCTCTTTCCTTGGTATTCTATCTCAAGGGTTGTGCCTTTTGTGATTTCTTTATTGTTTCTATTTCCATTTTCAGATCTGGATGTTTTTGTTCAATTCCTTCACCTGGTTGGTTGTGTTTTCCTGTAGCTCTTTAAGTGATTCTTTTGTTTTCTCTTTAAGGGATTCTACTTGTTTACCTGTGTTCTCCTGTATTTCTTTAAGGGAGTTATTATTGTCCTTCTTAAAACCCCCTATATTATCATGAAGTATGATTTTTTAAGTCCAAATGTTGCTTTTCTGGTGTGTTGGGATATTCATTACTTGTAGTGGTGGGAGAACTGGGTTCTGATGTTGCCAGGCTGTCTTGGTTTCTGTTGCCTAGGTTCTTGTGCTTGCATCTTGCCATCCTGTTATCTGTGATGCTATTTGATCTTGTCATCTCTGACTGGAGCTTGTCCTTCCTACGGGCCTGTGAACCTGTAGGCTTAGGAGTGAATATGCTCCTGGGTGTTCAGCTCTCTGTGGGCAGGTCCTGATGGCAGTGGGATGGCCCTAGTTCTGGGTATAGATGGAAACTGGAAGAATCTGAATATTTTACCTTATTAGTAAGATCTGCTTCCATTTGTGACGAAAATCTAAGTTCTGCCCCAATGCCCTATCAAAAAATAAATTAGACTAATTGGGTATGGTGGCTGGTGCACGCTTGTAATCCCTGACCTGGGAGGCAGAAGCAGAAGGAGCAAAAAAAGTTCACGGTTAATTTTGTTCACAAAGCAAGCTCCTTATCATCCTGGGCTACATGGCAAGTTTTTGTCTCAACAGACAAAAGTAATATACTAACAAACAAAGTTCAACAGGCAGCAGCTATTGAAAAAGAAAGAAGGAGAAGGGTGAAAGTAATAAAACAGAAAGAAAGGAACACATCAATTATGCTACAGTTTAAATACATCATCCCCCAAATTTAGAGACTGTCCACATGGAACTGGGAAGGGATGCCTGCTTTTATATGGTGATCACATCACAGGGATAGTTCTCTCTTAGGAGGGATTGGGTATTCTTGCAAAAGGGTTTGATAGAAGGAGGTGTTCCTTTGGCCTCCTACCTTTTACTATATGATGCCACTATGTTATTCCTTAGGAGAGTCCTCAGTCATATAAGAGGTAGCAAAACTGCCACTTTGCAAGCAGAGATTGAATCCTCGCCACACAATGAACATATCAGTTCCTTGATGTGTACATTCAGCCTTCACAAAGAAACTTATATTGTTCATAAATTATGTAGTCTGTGCTCTACTATCATAGTGGTCCAGACAGACTAAGGCAAAAACTATTTCTGAGAACTTATTTTGGGAAAGATAGATCACATTGTTCTTATTTATTACATTGTATAGTATTCTGTGATAGCTATACGTCATGGTTTGAATATGTTCTGCTCATGGGAAATGACACTATTAGGAGGTGTGGTCTTATTGGAGTACGTGTAGCCTTATTGGAGGAAGTAAGTCACTGTGGGGCTAGGCTATACTTAAGCTCCACCCAGGGCAGAAGAGACCCTCCTACTAGCTGCTTGTGGAAGCTGGTTTCCTCCTGGTTGCCTTAGGATAAAGATGTAAAACTCTTGGCTTCTCCAGCACCATGTCTGCCTGCACACTCCCATGCTTCCCATCATGATGATAATGGACTGGACCTCTGAAACTGTAAGGCAGCCCCAATTAAATGCTTTCTTTTATAAGAGTTGCCCAGGGGTGGTGAGATGGAAAGAGGCATCTTCGGGATGTGACAGAAACTTGGGTTTAAGGGAAGTGCCCAAGAACCAGTGGTAGTGATCTTAGCTTTAATGCATAGCACCAGAAATATGGAACCTGAAGAGACTATCTCCTGTAGCCAGGCAGAAACCCTAGTAGAGCTATAGGAACACAACCCACCCACAAAACCAAAATTCATCCTGTCTATGACAAATGCATGGATGGGGGATGGAGCAGAGACTGAGGGAATGGCCCACCAATAACCAGCCCAATTTGAGACCCATCTCATAGGCAAGCACCAATTCCTGACACTACTAATGATACTCTGTTATGCTTGCAAACAGGAGTCTAGCATGGCTGTCCTCTGAGAGGCTCATCCAGCAGCTGACTCAGATGCAGACACCCACAGTCAAACAGTGGATGCAGCTTGAGAATCCTATGGAAGAATGGGGGAAAGATTACTGGCCCAAAGGGGATGGGAACTCCATAGGAAGACCATCAGAGTCAATTAACCTGGACCCTTGGGGCTCTTAGAGACTGAACCATAAACCTAAGAGCATATACAGGCTGGACCTAGGTCTCTCTTCACATATGTAGCATATGTGTAGCTTGGTCTTTGTGATAGTTTGCATATGCTTGGCCCAGAGAGTGGCACCATTAGAAGGTGTGGACTTGTTAGAGGAAGTGTGTCACTCTGTTGGTGGGCTTGGAGACACTCTTCATTAGCTGTCTGAGGATACTCAGTCTCTTCCTGGCTTCCTTTGGATGAAGATGTAGAACTCTCAGCTCCTTCTGCACCATGCATGCCTAGATGCTGCCACACTCTCACCTTGATGACACTGGACTGGACCTCTGAACCTGTAAGCCAGCCCCAATTAAATGTTGCCATTTATAAGACTTGCCTTGGTCATGGTGTCTGTTCACAGCAATAAAACCCTAACTAAGACAGTCTTCATGTGGGTCCTGAACAACTGGAGCAAGGGCTATCCATAAAGCTGTTGCCTGTTCATGAGATATGTTGTTCTAGCTGGGCTGCCTTGTCTGGCAGAGGATATGCCTAGCCCTGCAGAGACTTGATGTGCCAGGGTGGGGGGATACTCAGGGGGATGTCTACCCTCTCAGAGGAGAAGGGGAGAGGAGATGGGAGGAAGGATTGTGGGAGGGGTGATTTGGAAGGTGCCAGTGAGTGAGATATAATGTGAACTAAAAAAAGAAAAGAAAGACTTGCCTTGGTCATGCTGTCTCTTCACAGTGATGAAAACCCTAACTAAGACATCATATTACTATATTTATTAGCTAGATTACATCCTCTAGGAAAAGAATGCAAGAGAGTGTTAAGGTCAGCCAGAGAACCAGGCGCCACCACACGCTCAGGTCATTTGCCCTAATCCAAGCCCTTGTGATACACACATAAGGAAGAGGTGTGAGGGAGTCAAGAGGCTTCATCCTTCTCAAATCAGCCAGCAGTGTAGTCTTTCTGGAACCAAAGTGTTGATGGATAAAAGGCAAAGACTGGTTGGTGTGTGAATTCAGTTTTTGCTTTGTAGAGAGAGGTTTGAAAAATAGAAAGGCAAATTCTATTTAGGTCTAGATAGAGTTGAGAAATAGAATTTCTGTAAAAGAGTAAGTAGGCTTATAAAAGAGTAGATATTTTTTTGTTCCTACTCAGAAGCCCATATTTTGGAGCTGCCAAAATAAATACCTGCTTGTCTGGCATCACGACTCATCACAAGGCTGTCCTGCATCAGCAGTTTTAAATACCAGAGAATCTCAGCACTTTTCTAGTCCTCAGGCACTTGGTAATTTCACAAAGTAGTTATGGAGTATTCATCTAGTAAATCTCTTTCAACACGTTCTCTTCGGGCCTCAGCAGGGGAAAGTGGTTGTTTTAAGTAGACGACTTTCTCCTGCTCTCTATCTGGTTTTCCTTGGCTGTGCCCTGCACAGAATCTCATGTTCAATATCCCAGCTTAAAATAAACAAACAGCAAATCTCAGAAACACACCTCCAGGGTTCAAAGGAATATAAAAGTAATTCAGAAAACTTTGGAGAAAATAAAGAGTCCTAGAAGTAGCTATGGCAAGAAAACATTAATAACTGCTATGGGGAAAAAATCCATCTCAGGGGCTGGAGAGACAGCTCTGTGGTAAAGAGTACCCATGGCTCTTGTGAGGACCAGCATTCAGTTCTCAGCACAAACTGGGTGGCTAAGGACCACTGCAAGTCCAGTTTAGGAGGTGACCTCCTTCTTCTGATCTCTGTGGGCTCGCACTCATGTGCACAAGCTTGTACACAGATACACACACACACATTCACACAAATAAAAATAAAGTAAATCTTTAAGAAAATCTATCATGTAGAAAATAACTATGAAATTTAAAAAAACCTATTTATTAATGTTTATAAATTTAGACTGATCTTAAGAGACTAATTTTCTAGATAAAAAGGAGGCAGTATATATTTTTAATATTAAATGATATGAGACATCACCTAATTATATTGTTTTCTATTTTATAATTTTTAAAACTTTATATATTTTATGTATATATCATTGCTGTCTTCAGACACACCAGAAGAGGGCATCAGATCTCATTACAGATGGTTCTGAGCCACCATGTGGTTGCTGGGAATTGAACTCAGGACCTCTGGAGAAGCGGTCAACGCTGTTAACCACTGAACCATCTCTCCACTTTCTCACTTGCTCTTGTCCCTGCTGCCCCTGAGGGCCAGAGAGATGCTTGCCTTCCTTCTGCCCATCTTCTGAGTTGTAAAGGAATAGCTCGGTGCACTAGGAGTAAGGAGGGAGGGAGAGGCAACGGTGCCCTTTCTGCTGGAGAGACAAGGAGCCTTTTGGACCCTGGCTTCTTCTCCTCACCGCATGCCTGTTACCAACTGTTGTGGGTTCTGCCAGGCTTGAAGAAAATGATCTGAATTTCTTCCTCTTTTTGGTTGTATTTTGTTGGTTTTCTCCTTTTGAAGGTATTCAGAGTGGGCTGGGCCCTGGATGAGAAACAACTAACTCTGTTGGCATCTTTTTAATACCAGGAACCCAGCAGCTCCAGCCACTGAGCAGCTAAAATAAAGTTGGGAAAAAAAAAAAAAAAAAAAAAAAAAAAAAAAAAAAAAAAAAACCAGCAAATTTCTTGATGAGAACTGAAAATAAAACTTACCTTATATCTTATGAAAAAAAATCCTCTGCTCATAAATGACTTAACCACAAATGTGGGTGAAGACTGTCTGGAGAGGTAGCTGTCCAGAGCGTACTGTCCATTACTGCTCCTATTAAGGTCCGACTTAAAAGGTTTCCATTAAAAATCCATTTCCTCTTGGCAAACACCAGAGCTTTTGTATAATTATTCTTCTCCTGGAGAAATATCACAAACAACTGAAAAAATTCTAGATAAAGAAAAGAAATGGAGCATGTTTTAAAACGCCGGCAGAGCCTAAAAGACTAAAACTGTAATCTGTAAGAAGAGGAATGTTTCCATCAGAGTTTCCATCAGTGGCCAATCATTATGGAGTTATTATAGCGTATATTTTAGGATCACACAATTCCACAGTTTTATGTTTCCCTTGCAAGGAGGGACTTGGACATTTCAAACAGATATTTGTTCTAGAATTTTGATTCACAGAGACAACCAATGTCCTCTGTCTGTCTCTGTAGTTTTGGCTTTTTCTTTCTCTTCTGTCTCCCTCCTTGCTTCCTCTTTTTCTCCAAATGAGGTCTTGTTGCAGCAAACTTGAGTTCCAGGTGTCGACGTGGTCAAAGGCAGTGCATCTGTCCCCAGTACACTTCCTAGTACTCGGTATCTGTGATGCCTGCTGGAACTCACCACTTCCCAAGACACTTTCTATGTTTTAGCAAGTGACTTCTCAAATATGCAGAAACCACTCAACCTAGGAAAACCAGAATGGTTTTCCCATTGCTCAGCTATTTTCATCAGGTGAGCTCTGTAGCTCTATAGTTTATTTCTACAATTTAGCTGCTTCAGGTCTTCTCAATACCTTAAAAAACAAAACAAAACAAACAAAAAAAAAGTGGAGAACTCAATCTCTGCAACAGTATGAATGTTCGTGAATGTTTTCTTTCTCCCGCTCTCAATTCCCAAGCTAAAACATTAGTCAACAGTGTGAAGGGGTCAGGAAATGGCATCATGAGAGGGAGTGTCTCCCTCATATAAGAGGTCCCCGACCTTGTCGTTTCTACTTGGGAGGGTGTAGTATTAAGACAGTCTCTGTGAGTCAGGTCCTTTTCCTGCACTAGGAGATAAACCACTGGCACTTTGAGCTTGAAATGAGAGGGTTTTGTTTGTTTGTTTGTTTTTGTTTTTCCTATAGTATTTTGTTATAGCAGTTCAAGTAATATTTTTCTTTCTTCTCTCCCCTTCTTCCTCCCTCCCTTTCTTTCCTTCCTCCTCCCTTCAAATTTGTACCAATAGTTCACACTTCCTTTGCCTCCAAATGCTGGGTCTACAGCTGTGTGGCCTGGTGATTGTCTTGACAATACCCTGTACTCAGCTAACTCTGCCTAAACCAGAGAACTGATCTCTCTTCTTCCTGCCAATCACCTTGATTACAACAGAAACCTTGGGTTTGGGAACCTGGGTCTCACCATGGTTCTGTGAATAGGGACTCAAATCAGCAAACACCATTATTACAGACTGCCTTTTAACACTGTGAACATTTTGGCATTTTGAAAATGCCAAAGTTTTGAAAAAAAAAATCAGCAACAGCTATCCTTGCTTTTGAGATCCTGAGATATTGCTAATGGTTGAGGCTATTCTCTTTTTAGTAATGAGATTAAAAAAAACATTACAGATTATAAAATCATTTAAAAATAAGGTTGTTACATCCCCCCCCCCATCTGTGTTACTTTGGTATTACTGAGACCTCTTCCCACCCCTTTCTAATGTAGGCCATCTCCAAACTCACAATCCTCCTGCCTCAACCTCTTGAATGCTGGGAAGACAGATACCAGCACTATACTTGGCTCAGCTTCACCTTCATGACATGTATACTTTAAGTTTCTGTTCTTTGGAGAGAAAGCCTTCATTAAGATATAGTTACGTTTGTAACTATATAATTTATAAATGTTAGGGCCCAATCTGTATGTATTATTTCAGAATCTGCTTGATTAACAGTGCTATGAATTTCTTTTATACACATTTATTTTACATGATTTACACACTTACATGGTGCATGGAAGTATCCTACCATCATCAATAAATTTGCTGTATATTTTAGGTACTTTTTTTGCTTCTTTTTTTTTGAGACAGGGTTTCTCTACAAAGTCCTGGCTGCACTGGAATTCACCCTGTAGACCAGGGTGAATTCCAGTGAAGTCAGAGACCTACCTACCTCTGCCTCTCGAGTGCTGGGGTTAAGGTGTATGCCATCACTAATGGGCATGGATATTTTAATTTTAATAGATGCCTTAGGATTTCTATTGCTATGATGAAACACCATGACCAAAAAGCAAGTTGGGGAGGAAAGGGCTTATTTGGTGTATACTTCCAGACCACTGTTCATCGAAGGAAGTCAGGACAGAAACTCAAACTGGGCAGGAACCTGGAGGCAGGAGCTGGTGCAGAGGTCATGGAGGGGTGCTTCTTAGCTTCCTTTCCATGACTTGCTCAGTCTACTTTTTTTTTCCTTTTTTCAACATAATATTTTTATTGATTCTTTGGGAATTTCACATTATGCACCTGATCACACTTATTTCCAGTCCTATTTTCTTTCCCCACTCTTAAAAAAAAAAAAACACTAAAATTAAAATAAAAAATCAAGTTCAATTTGCATTATCTATGTACTCACTGGAGCATGGTCAAGCTTTCAGTGGTTTGCTTCTTAAATAGAACTGAGTCTTCCCCTCCCACACCTCTGCTAGAAGCCGTCAGTTTGTAGAGAGCTAACTTCAGCATCCTTATCACACTGTTTAAGAGGTCTCTTTGATGGCTTCTTGTTTAGAGGCTGCTACTTCTTGAGGTGGGCTGTAGGGGTTGTCACAGAAACCACTTTCTCAACTATAAGGCTGTAATCGTCAATATCTCTACAAAAGTAGCTTCCTTGCGTTTCATGGTCAGCAGGAACGCAGATCATGGGTTTGTACATGGTTTCTAGTAACAGCACTGACTACGAACACGGTCCCCAGCTGAGCTGTAGTTCCACGGACCCAGAGGAGGCAGCTTGGGCCTTGAACACCACTACAGCCTCAGGCGGCAGTGCATCAGCCTGCTTTTTTATAGAACCCCAGGCCTCCATCCCAGAGATGGAACCGCCCACAACGAACTGGGCTCTCTCATCCATCACTACTTAAGAAAAACCCTACGGCCAGATCTTACGGAGGCATTTTCTCTATTGAGGTTCCCTCCTTTCAGATAACTTGTTTGTGTCAAGTTGGAATACGACTAGTCAGCACAATAGACAATGCTGTTTAAACCTGAATATTTAATCACAGAATACTTCTGATTATTTCTCAAAAGTAAATATTAGAGGTTACATTTTTTTTTGAAATAGAAGATATGTTCATTTTTACACCTTCCTGATCTTTTCTTCCATCTCGTTTTCCAACCGTTGCCTGTGTGACCATCTTCTCCTCTCACCAAGTCCTTGTCAATCTTTGTTGGCAGCAAACGGGATGTCCTTTTTATTGGCTACTAATGAAGTTACACATTTTAAATTTGTCTTTGGTTCTGAGTTCTTCTTTTGTGAGTTTCTTGCTCCTAAAAGTGTTCGGTTTTTCTTCCTTGTGGATGTGACTTTAAACACTTGCACGCTGAAATCCAAAGAAGCAAATTCAAATTCTAAAAGCAATTATCACCTCCTGCCTCTCTCAGAATTGCCATCATTTGGCTGTCTCCATTGAGCTGTTTGGATTTTTACAAATTACTTCCTTGCTCCAGTAGCTTTCTAGGTGATAATTAGTCTTTTATTCCCCTCTCAAGAAAAATCTGAGATTTAAAAACATAGTTTGGTGTTTTTCTTTTTTCTTTCTTTGGCCAAGAAATACTTTACTCAGAGTTATTTGTTTTAAATATGGAAACTTGGAAATTTATACCAATATAGGAAAATATTAAGCAAGCAGTACCAAAACATAATCTATCTCACCAGCTTTCCTCTCGGGTTAAAGACATTACCTTTTAGAAGTTGTATTGCAGGATAGTTTCTATTTAAAGAACATATAACACATGGAGTAAAATAGTTATGACACTGCCATTTGTCACAACACAGGAATTTAGAGGAAGAAGAATCAGAATTATTACATGGGTGCTTGCGGCCTGTCTTCTATACACTTTGCTGTTTTGTTGTTTGTTCGTTTTGATCTTTTCTTATTAGGGAAAAGCCTCCCTATGAATTCCACCCAGACTGGAGCTTGCTGTGTAGACCACTCTGGCCTCAAACTTGCCTTAATCTTCCTACTTCTACCTCTGGAGAGCTGGGATTACAGGGGTGTGCTACCATAGCTGTCTGGGCCTTGCTGTTTTATTGCTGACCTTAAAAGTCTGATATTACTGCGTGTCCATCATCACCCACTTCAACAGCCTACTCACGGGGTGTTGCTGGAGACTGTTGCTATCAGTCACACCAGAGAAGAAATTCTTAGGGGCTTTGCTGGCTCTTAGCTCTCCTTTATTTTTAGGACATCCCTTTCCTTGCAGTGTTTCGGTGACTCAGTCACTCTTGCCTTTGCTCTTTCCTCTCACATCTTAGAACCTTTCACCCAGATAGTCCTCATGCCTCCGTTGACCATATGTTCTCTGTTTTGTTTAGAGAGTCCTAATTTCAGGTATTCTGTCCAGGTGCCAGATCCAATGCCAGGCCATATGCTCCATATTTATTTAGGGGAAATATATTTATTTACCTATTCTTCAGCTCCCCAGACTCTGCTTATTAAGATTTCCATCGGGCTTGTTAGACACTTGATGAAGTTTTTCTCTAAAATGCAGTGTAAATGTCTTCTTCCCTGGGAAGCCGTCCTCCACAGCCTTCCTCTCTTAAATGCCGCTCTTACCTTGTGTAACTGGCTTCCCAAGTATATTTGGGGAAAGTAAGAAATGAAAGGGGCTATGCTACATGTGTTCTGGGTTTGTCCACCTCTGCTCTGCGGTTCAGGAAGGCATTCTCTGCCTAGGCAGAAAACACTTTTATTTTTTTCTGCTGTTAATGGAATAAGTCCTTCTCCTTTTTAGTCATCCATGGATCTCAACATTTTCAACAGCATGTTTCCCATCTTTCATGTCTCAGTCTAGGATCCTACAAAGAAGTTATGGAGTGCCAGGTGGTCAGTTCAGATGCACAGTTTAGAAGCTTGATAGTGTGTGTGTGTGTGTGTGTGTGTGTGTGTTTAACTTTGGCATTCTAAGAATCTGAGAAACAGTCAATACATTTAGGCACACATACACACATGAAACTTCTATGGACAAACATCAGTTTCCAAAGTGTTACCAGTTATAAGGAAAAGAAGTATTTTCTAAACTATCTTATATAACAAATCCCTGGCACACAATGAAATTAAAACATTATAGAACAGGAGCCTTGGAGAAATGGCTTTGTGGTTAAGAGTATTGGCTGCTGATGCTCTTCCAGAGGATCTGAATTTGATTTCTAGTACCTACCTGGTAGTTCTCTCTCTCTCCTTTCCTCCCTCCCTCTCTCTCTCCCTCTCTCTCTTACACACAGACAAAATCACACAATCACACACTCACAGATCAACACACACAGACAAATTCATACACACAACACACACATTGCCTTTTTAAAAAGTTTCTTTTCCATCAGTATGTGCTTTTTAAAAAATAATTTCTTTAGTTCCATTTTATAGGCATTAGTGTGAGGGTGTCAGATCCCTTGGAACTGGAGTTACAGACAGTTGTGAGCTGCTGTGAGGGTGCTGGGAATCGAGTCCAGGTTGTTTGGAACAGCAGCCAGTGCTCTTAACCACTGAGCTATCTCTCCAGCACTCACTATGTTCTAAAAGAGATCTTACTTTTCAATTTTGTGAACATGTCTGTGGGTGGGAATATGCACATGTAAGCACAGGTGCCCATGCAACCCAGAAGAAGGTGCTGGATCCTCTGGTGCTGCAGTTACAAATAGTTGTGTGCCTCTCACTGTAGGAGTTGAGAACCCATTCCAGTTCTGTCAGAGCGGTATTCTCTCCTAACCACTGAGCCAGCTCTCGAGCTCCTACTTATATATTATTATGCCTGGGTATTACATAACACATTTTTCTTTGTTGGATTATTCTAAAATTATACACGTGCAACACAGATTTCCAATGTCTTGAAGTTGACTACCATGGCATGACTGAGAGAGATAATGTTGGGTAAGATAGTTATCTGGTGCTGTCAGAACATCACTGTGGCCCAGAAAGATGGCTCAGCAAGTAAAGATGCTTGCAGCCAAACCTGATGACCCAATTTGATCACCAAGATGCTCATGGTGAAAGGGGAAAACCAGCTACCAAAAGGTGTTCTTTGATCTCCATACTCATGCCAGAATATGTGTGTATGCACACATCAAATAGATAAAATAGAAATATTACTGTATTCCCATCTACCATGCAGCTCACACAAAATTCACTCTGGCGGTTAGTTATAGTTTAAAAGTATTATTTTAACATTTCAAATCTTTCCTTCATAGGCATTTCATATGGAATAGCACGATTTTCTTTCTGGAAGATTATTTGTTAACGAGTGTAGTACACCTCGTTTGCAGGCATTTACCCAGACTCTGAAAGATTATCCTAAGCAAAATTGAATGTGTTTATTTAAGATCACTTCAAAATTACTTTTCTATCCACTTTCTTACTATCCCAATTTTAGTAACTGTTCCATGCTAATTCTATCACTGACATTATTGCTGCTCTGTTACTTCCACAGCCGCTCACCCTTGCTATGAGTTTATACCACTGTCTTTATAGCCATTTCTATTTGAATCTGTGCTCTTCGTTATTATGTGTCAACTGTAGTTCTAAGAACCAAACACACAAGGTGGACAGTGGTGGCACCAAACAAACAAACAAACAAACAGAAAATCAAAACCAAAACCATCCAACCAACCAACACCCCTCTACCTCCCCTAAAAGCATAAAAAAATATACAACAGATATTTTTATGTAAATATAAGCAAATATGTTGTATATATACAATCCAAATATGTACCTACCAGTAGGTTTTTGCACATATGTGTGTGTGTATACACTGAGTTTATTTACATGCTAAAATAATAAAGAGGAGGTCATGAATTTGAAAGAGACTAAGGCATAGGAGGAGTTGAAGGTACAAATTATGTAAAGGCAGTACTCATGCATGGTAATCTCAAAAAATAAGGTTTTAAATTAAAATTCTCAAAAGAAAAATACAGATGCTATTATAATTCATATATTAAATTATGAAACATAGTCTTATGTCGGTCATGTATTTAGACATTAAACCTGAGCCTTTCCCTATACCCTTACCTATACCTATATCTATATCATCTATATCTATATGTATACCTCTATCTATTTCTATTTCTATCTATATCTCTCTCTATATTTTTTGAGACAGGGTTTCTCTGTGTAGTCCTGGCTATCCTGGAACTGGCTGGCTTTGAACTCTAAGGTCTACCTTCTACCTGCCTCTGCCACCTGAGCACCACTGCTTGCATTTTTGGGATGAGACAACAGCATATAGAAGGAGTACATAAGCATCTCCAAGGAATGTCACAAGTAGACAACTTGAATCATTTTTTTTTAAGCATACTCTCCTTATAAGCCCTCTCTTTATCTTCTTAATGAAATACACATATTTTCAGTCCTTCTGGCACACTGGGCCTGATCTCCACAGGAATACTTGTTATAGTAGGTCACACACTCTAGAAACAGTCACTTTGGCCAAAAATGGACCAAACTCTCCCATTCAGACTCTCCCATTCTGATCTATTTTGAAATAGATCAGAGAGATTCTGATAATTTGTTAGTATCTGAAGAAGGACACCAAAGTTCCAGATACAACTATATGCATATGTATACATATAGCATAAGGACTTGGGATGCTGTTCAGTGAATGGATTTTTTTTTTGCTATTGCCACCAAATGATTTTTAAACGTTTTATTCTCGTCACCCACTTCCCCCTTTTGCCTCCACTATTTTTGCTCTTGTTCCTTCTGTCAAGTCTATCTTATTCTAATCTTTATCTTTCAAAAGTCTGCTATTTTAAACGTGAATGCCTTCTATGTATAACCCAATTCCATTTTGTGTAACTATAGCATTCATTTGTATTAACAATAATTCTCACATATACTTCATTTTAGAGCTCTTTGAAAGTGTGCCTCATCCAGCCAACTGTTCAGGAAACTTATGAGGACAAACAGTTTAGTGTATCAATGTTCATGTTTGTCCACTGAGACAACACAACACATGGAATTTGTTTACGTAGTGAGTATATAAAAGCCATGGTCAGCTTAGTGAATAGACTGAGCCTTAAGAACACCTAGGTGTCAAAAGTGGAGTCATCTGTGATCTGCCTGTAACTATTCTCACAGTCAATATTTGTTTACCCTATAAATAATACTCTGACAGCGAGGTCATAAAATTGATGAGCTAATGGTGTCTAAGAATGGAACGAAGAGTGAGTGGAAACGTTTAAGTTAATGGACCAGTGGTGGTTTGAATATGCTTAGGACTAGCACTATTAGGTATGGTCATATTAGAGTGGGTGTGGCTTTGAGATCCTCCTCCTAGCTGCTTGGAAGAGAGTCTTCATTTGGCTGCCTTTGAATCAAGATGTGGAACCCTGGGCTGGAGAGATGACTCAGTGGTTAAGAACACTGACTACCCTTCCAGAGGTCCTGTGTTCAATTTCAAGCAACCACATGGTGGCTCACAACCATCTGTAATAGGGATCTAATGCCCTCTTCTGGTATGTTTGAAGACAGTGACAGTGTTCTCACATACATGAAATAAATAAATAAATTTTAAAAAAGGATGTAGAACCCTCAGCTGCTTCTTCAGCACCGTGTCTGCCTGGATGCTGCTATGCATTTTTCCATGATGATAATGGACTGAGCCTCTGAAATTGTAAGACAGCACCAATTAAATGCTGTAATTTATAACTCCTTATAAGAGTTGCCTTGGACATGGCTCTTGGTAGTAACATGGACAAAGACCTCACCATGGCTGTCTTAGTCAGGCTTTCTCTTCCTGCAGAAACATAATGACCAAGAAGCAAGCTGGGGAGGAAAGGGTTTATTCAGCTTACACTGTTCACATTGCTGTTCATAACCAAAGGAAGTCAGGACTGGAACCCAAGCAGGTCATGTAGGGATGTCGCTTACTGACTTACTTCCCCTGGCTTGCTCAGCCTGCTTTCTTATGGAACCCAGGTCTACCAGCCCAGGGATGGCATCACCCACAATGGGCTGGGCCTTACCCCCTTGCTCACTATTGAGAAAGTGCCTTACAGCTGGATCTCATGGAGGTTCCTTTCTCTATGATAACTCCAGCTTGTGTCAAGTTGACACAAAACTACCCAGTACACTGGCCTTAGGTGGCATTGGCAGCTACTCACATCAGGCTGTTCCTCACTCCCCTATGTTTTCAGTTCTGCCTCTTCATGGTGCACACAACTTCTGCTTTTCTTTCTCACCCATCTCTCCAACACTTATTTGCTCCTTGTAGTGGTGCCCTGGCCTCTGAGTTTCTGGGATCATCTTATGGCCCACCTGCATAGTGTGGCACTGGATAGGAGTCACCTTAGCATACTTTACCAGTCCTTGCCACATGGTGCCAGGCTGGGGATCATTTTGGGTGTGGTCTGCCTGCCAGGGCCCCAGCTTGAGTAATCTTAGGGGTGCTTTTTTTAATTATTCTTTTTACGTATCTTTATATATACACATATCATAATGATTAATTTACAATCAGGGTCTCACTGTGCATTTCTAGCAAGCCTGAATTCACTATGTCATCTAGGCTGGCTTCAAAATCACTAAGATCTCACTGCCTCTGCCATCCAAGTGCTGAGATTAAAGGTGTGTGCCGCCATACTCGGCTAAATTTTTGTTTAAATTCGTTAAACCTTATATAATTAACTCTTACAAACTCTTTCATGAAATGGTTTATGTTCTGAGCAGTCAGACCCTGTAGTGGTTTGAACATGCAAGCCTAGGGAGTGGCACTGTTAGAAGGTGTGGCCTTGTGGGGTGGTGGGCTTTGGAAGTCTCCTCTTGTGCTCTCTACCCATTGCAGGGGTGGGGTGGGGTGGGGTGAGGGTTGTGAGCTTCTTCCTAGCTGACTGAGGATGCCAGTTTCCCCTGGCTGCCTTTGAATCAAGAGGCAGAACTCTCAGCTCCTTCTCCAGCACCATGTCTGCCTGCATGCTGCCATACTTCCTACTATGATGACATTGTACTAAACCTCTGAAACTGTAAGCAGCCCCAATTAAATGTTTACCTTTATAAGAGTTGCCTTGGTTGTGGTGTCTCTTCATAGCAGTAAAACCCTGAATAAGAGAGACCCTCGATACACTTGATTTTTTTTTTTTTCTCTTTTGGTACTGGTCTGGCAAAATCCCCAGCTGGTGAAACGCAGCTTCCTAAGCTGTGCCTAAACTGGAGAAGACAAATTATCGTGCTGATTGAATTAAATTTTACATTATGACCCTGAGCCTCAACTGGCTACTCAGTGTGGTCCAGTCATTTCCTGCATGTCCTTAGGTCATTTGCTTCTCCCACTGCCCCAATAACAGCGCGCTGGCCTCCAAGCCTGTGTGGACCTTTCATCTCAGCTTTGACCTTGCTTCTTATTTCAATGAGAAAGAAGAGAGAAATTCCATCCTCTCACCACTTCTGGTCCACCTACTTACGTCTTATCTGCCCTTACGTTGTGAAAGCTGAACTGTTCCTGTTTCATGAGATACAGACATAGCTGTCTTCCTGTGCTCTGGGCCTTAGGATTTTCTCTTTTATTATCCCATATCTTTCCTTGTCCAATTTGCTTCATGTTTTTGTAGGGTGATTAATAGATAAATACAATTGATGTCTCTTATTTAGTGAAGAAGTCTTTTAGACACATCCTCTATAACCACTGATTCCTTTCTTCTCTCCTTTTAATAGAAAAGGTCACAAGACTTCTCTGTGTTTCTCACTCCCATGCCTTTCCAGTGCCTGACTACAGCTTCTCCAGTAAAGGTCATTGATAAGCATTGTTGTGCTGTGGGGCAGCAGGACTGTGTTAGCCTGCATATCACCAAACCCAGTGCCCATCTCTGTTTCTCACTTGGCATCACACAACAGCTGAGACCAGTGGTCTTCTTGGAACACAATGGCTTCTAAGAAACTTCTTTTGGTTTTCCCCCTGTTTTTGGCCTCTTCACAGTTTAACTTTGTTGGTTCCTCCTATGACTCTGAGAAATGTCAAAGCTTGGAGTACCCTGAGGCTCTGGACTTGGTTCTCTTTTCTCTTTCTTTATCCCCCTGGAGCTTTCAGTCAATTCCACAGCACACACATGCACACACATGCACATATGCATGCACACACATGCACATATGCATGCACACACATGCACACACACGACTTTTCTTAAATCATATATATGTATGTACACATGTATGTATATGCATAAGGTTTATAGGTCTCTGTTTTTTTTTCGGTTCCCTTAATCTTTCCTCTGGGATTTGATCTAGAAGCCATCAGGTATTTGGACCTAATGTGGGGACTGTCACAGAAGCTTAGAGTAGGGTTTTGAAGCCCACTGTGGGAAGGGACAGAATTTACAAACAATGTTCTCTAGCATATAGCCAAGGCCTGAGCAGAGAGAACCTTGCATAGCCTTTTAGGTATCCACAGAGGAAAGTTGACATGCATGAGGTACAAAGCCTAAGCAGGGCCAGACATGATGGCAAATGCTTGGAATCTCAGCATTTGATTTTGAGACTAGTCTGTGCTACATAGTGAGACCTTGTTTCAGAACAAGCAGACAGACAGACAGGCAGACAGACAAATTAAGTAGGCTGAGGATGGTATCCACACAGAAGGGACCAGACAGACAAGTTAAATAGAGGAAGGCATTCACACAGGAGGGTCAGCCAGGCTGTTGTCAAAGGCTGAGTGGGGCGAGAAAGGCATCAGTTCAGGGAGGGGAGCGAAGGTAACAATGAATAATCCATTGCTTAAAAAGGAGTTAATTTTATATATAATTCTATTGAAAAGTAGGAGCCAGGTTCCCCACCGTTAGATGGGAAAGGAGACAACTAGAACAGTCCTCATGATGCTAGATTAGAAGGTGTTTGTGTGAATCTGTCTTTAACATTGTATGGATTTAAAAGGTGACACTGATACTTTACATGCACGTATCTTGCATCCCATCTTGATATTCCTTAGCTTCAACCACTGAGAGGCCAAAGGAGCAAGCAGCAACATCTTGGTGACAAATGAGCATATCACTTTGGGGCCTGTCATGTGATCCTCCGAAAAAGCAACAGGGCTCTTAGAGAAACAACATCAGGGCAGGAAAAGCATAAGATAAGCTTAGAATATCCAAAAGAGAGGTGCCCAAGAATAGTGGGCTATGTAAAGCCAACCAACCAACCAATACTCAAATGTCAGCCTGCAGGAGTTTCCAGTGGCCAAAATCGTTGGACAGTTTGAGCATTAAATTAAAAACTATAGGGGTGGATTAGAGCCAGGCATGGTGTACATGCTCATCAGAAGGCTGAGATTTTTGAGCCAAGTTTGAGGCTAACCTGGGCTATGCAGTGAGATCCTATTTAAAAGAAGAAACAACAACAACAAAAACAGATTTGAAGCTACTAAGTAAAATAATAAATCATGAGTCAATACAGACAAAAGTTAATAAGAGGATATGATGTAGTATGAGTTGGAGAGTGATTATATAGAGTTTCAGAAGGCCTTTACACAAAATGCTTACCGCAAAGGGGAAAAAGAAAAGAACTTCAAAGTGCAGAAGCTTGTAAGATATCACTTTAATCAAAGGATTCAAATAAACATCAGCAAAACTGAAACAATGTTTAAAGTGTACATCTACCCCCTGACAGGATAGACTAGCATTCGAAAACAGATTCTGCGTGGGATAGCCCCAGCAGAAGTTCTTAATATGTATCTAATTATAGTGAAATTTGCAGAAGTACAAATTGTTAGATGTATCTTAAGATAAAAGGCCCGTGAGTGCTCCAAGAGTCAAGGTAATGAATATCAGAGACAGTGTATGTTCTTGTGTGGAGACTGGAGAGAGGTAATGAGTGAAGGGAATATATGATTCCTAACCGAATCATTTATATTTAAAGGGTACTCTTACTAAATAAATAAATAAATAAATAGCACTCTAACTTCAAGAAAGCCCAAGGACTGCGTGGTGTTAATATATAGTCCCCCCCACCACAAGTCTAGTTTTGTTTTCTTGTATTCAAAAAAGTAGGATGTTGAAATGAGAGCTCACTATATAGGGAGGGGGAAACAGAACGTAGAAAAAAAAAAGGGGGAACAGGATATCTCAAAAGGAGGGGTGAGGAATATGCCATTTGAGGCTTAAACTATTCTCTGTAGAAAGTTGGATAAACCTTTAAGGCTCCAGGGGAAGGGAGAGGTCCTCTCAGTGGGATTCTTGTCATCCTGTGCAGAAGGGGTAAAGGAAGCCCTATCTGCTCTTTCTTGATCTCAGACCCCTAGTGTAGGTAAGAGCGCTGCAGGGCTTGGAAGGTGGGTTAAAAGTCAGCACTTGTGCGCTCTTTCCCTTTCCCTCTGCTACTGCCTGCACTGGCAGGAGTCTCTGAGGGAAACAGCCCTAGGGGTAGCTGGCATCACGGGGCGGGTTTTTCTGTAGGCGGTCCTAGTAGGTTCTCCACAAGTGGACACAAGCTTGGATGCCCCATCTCTAACAACTAGAATGTTCTCTGGTTCCCGGTGCAGTGAACAGCGTGGTTCGCATGAAGGACTGCTTAGGCTTTTTAGAAACGGGGGCATCATCAGATCCTCGATGGCCTCGGCTGCTGTGTCTAGAAAAGTCTTTCGATCTGACATACTTGCCAAAATACTAGAGTCACCTTGATGTTTCTTTGGTTCAGGAAGTGGAACAGATAGCCTTCAGCTGGACAACATTGTGATGTTCAAATGCCTCCGGACTCCTCAGTAGGGTGGCCTCAGGAGTTGGGCTGGTTGGAAGGCCCCCTCTATCTTCTCTCCCACTGGGAAATCACATACCCTTGAGGCCACTGTGTGTATCACGAGCTTTGCACACATATCCCATAGGCACCTACACCAATTTCAGCCACTGGCACATTTTGAGTGGCAGGTTTTCTCCGATCAGGGGACACCTTTACTGGGAGCCAAGAGCTGGGAGGGCTGCTGGTTATTGTCACCCAGAGCTGGTTCCTGACGTGTGGCCATGTACCCGAGCTTGGTCCCAGGCAGCTAGACTCTACATGCCAGACATAGACTTAAGCCAGGCTAGAGAAGCCCTCTTAAACACACCCTCACTACATGGACAGCTGCCAAAGATGCAGGTTGGAATCACCTTGATCCTTACACAGTATCTCTACTTAGACTCAGAGGAGCAGTTCCCCTCTCTTACCTTTGAGAGCTTTTCTCCTGTATCCTAAAGCAGGTCTCAAATTCTCTATGTAGCTAGTGATAACTTTGAATTTGTAATTCTTTCTCTGCCTTTCAAGAGCTGAAATTAAAGGTCTGAATGCTAGGCAAGCACTCTAATGGCTGCGGCAATCTCCAGACCCTGAAATTCTGTATTTTGATGCTATTTGAGCATGCAAAATTGTTTGGGTGTGAGCATGCCTATGTGTGTGTGTGTGTGTGTGTGTGTGTGTGTGTGTGTGTGCATGTTTATAAAGGAAAATGCCATTTTTTATTTGCATAATGACTACTAGAGTGGTAAGGCATTGGTCAACATCCTTATTATGTTATTATTGGGTTTATATCAATTATTATTATTATAATAATCATTACTACTATTTGACTTTCAGGGAGAGTATAGAAACAGGGTTTCTCTGTGTAACAGAGCCCTGGCTGTCCAAGTCATGCTTTGTAGAGCAGGCCTTGAGCTCACAGAGATCTGCTTGCCCCTGCCTCCCCAGCGATGGGATCAAAGGTGTGAGCCACCACAGCAGATCATTTTTAAAAATAATTAATTCAGTGTTATGTGTGTGGATGTTTTGCTTCCATGTGTGTGTGCACCTGGAATTAGAGTTATAGATGGTTGTGAGCAGGCATGTGGTTGCTGGGATTTGAACCCAGGTCCTCTGGAAGAGCAGCCAGAGCTCTTAACTGCTGAGCCACCTCCCCAGCATTTGCTTATTGTTCTTCAGTGACTAAGGGGGGAATTTTCGGTTTTACAACTTTCCTGTAATCTTTATCCCCAAACTTGCTCCCTGGCCCGTTCCCTTTCCTTCTGGTCTCCTCCACACAGAGCTTCCTGCTGTTTTTCAAGAGCACCAGGAGCTGTCCTCTCAGGGTATTTGCAGTTAGCCAGTCCTCACCTGATTAGGATCTGCACAGACTCTTCCCAAGAGAGGTCTTTCCTGACAACTATCTGCAGGACACTTTGTACGGCCCTACTTCTCACCGAATTGACTGTTGCCTGACACCATAATCCCTGACCCTTAATTGTTTATTGATGATATTTGCCTGGGAGCCCAGACCCTTTTTGTCAGATTTATTGTTGCATTCCTAGTACTTAAATGGTACCACTTAACTACAAAGTATTTAATAAGTATGTGTTCAATTTAACCACCGTGACCAGATAAAAATTACACAATAGGTGTTGACCAGGAAGGGAGGGCAGGATCTTGAATAAATATCATTCAAAAGGCAGAATGATGTATGTTTATATATAGCCTTCTAGTATGTGCTTATGTATGTGTGAGTCATGTACGAATGTGCTCATGTGAGTATGTGCACTCATTCTAATGTGTTAATTAGTGTTGGAAAAGACCCAGGCACACTGTGGCACATTTAGGTTCCGGAGTCAGACTCAGGTTATTAGGCTTTTCTCGGAAATATGTTGTTTGCTGAGTCACCTCGCCAGACCCTTCATCTTATATTTTGAGAAAAATTCTCTTACTGAACCAGGAGGTCAGTTGTTTGACCTGGTCAGCAAGGCCAGAGACTTTCCTATCTCTGAACCCATGTATTTACACAGCACGTTCTTTAACCACTGAGCCATCTCCCCAGGCCCAAGGTTGTTTTATTCTGATGGGAGAGTCAGAAGGGAATCATGGCAGGGCAATGGGTGTTTTATCTACCTGTATATCCCACTCCTTCCCTCTGCTTAGCTATTTTGAAGGAAACCAAAGCCTTTGGAGAAGAGATAAAGTATTCAAAAGTTGACATTAGTAGTAAGCAGCATAAAACCATTAGTGCAATTATTCAACAAAACAAGGGAACTAGTCATATATCTAGAGGGATTTTGATTTTATAGAGGATAGTCAAATATACATTCTGAAAAAATAGATTTTACTTTAAGACAAAGAATCGAGACAAAGTTTGTTAGAGGAAGGTTTCTTGTAGCTGCAGGAATTTGAGGTAGAGTGGAAGAGAAGATACAGGAATGAATTAAAGACACTGTTGATAACATTAGTGGGTCAGGGGATCTAAAAGCTTTAAGAAATGTAAAGCTGACCAGAAAATCCTGACCTAAGCAGGTTGCAGGAGGTGTGAAATTTAGAGTAAAGTGCCATAGCTCTGAGCGGAAATTCAAAACAAGTTTCCATTGGCTAGGTGGTTCTTAACCACAAAGGTCAATCAGCAAAAATAGTGTATGCGTGTGAGTGAGTGAGTGTGTGTGTGTGTGTGTGTGACAGGTAGTTGGAGAGTCTTGCTGTGCATTTCTTTGCTCCTCTAAGTAGGATGAAGGGTTGGCCTTTGCTCTCTCAGTTGAGGCCTTCTTACTGAACCCTTGAGAACTACAATTGGAAGGCTTCTTTTGAGAATTCTGAAGGCCAGAAGGTGAATGCCTAGCAGCCCTTTTCTTACTGGGGAAGATCTACCCAGTTATATTAGGAACAGCCGTCCCTGTCAGTTGGTCAAGAGATAGAATGCATAATGCATGTAATGGGCCACATATAGGTCACATAGGAGAGAAAGCCAATATGGGGATTCCTTATACTTTTGCCACAAAACACTGCCTGGCATGTCAGTTGAGTTGTAAAAACCAATATGGCAAAGATGAAAAGCAAGCAAGCAGAAAAGCTTTCCTTCCAGACCAAACAAATCAATCCTTGTAGTATTGGAGAAGTAGCAGTGAGAAAAAGAAAATATGTAGCCTATATCACAAAAAGTAAAGGAGTTGTACTTTTCAGAGCTCAAGTGCTGAGAAACCTACAAAAATACCCACAAGAGTCAGTGCCAACACCTGTCAATCCCAGAGGGTTCAAAGCCACTGTAGTCCACCCAATTAAGATATGGCTACTCCCTTTCTCATTTTCCCTTTTCCTGATCTCCAACGGTGAATCTCTAACATCAGGTGCTGAGAAGGAGAGAAAGAAAAAAAAGGAAACTGCTCTCATGCCTTTTCTCCAAAGCAGTGCTTCTCAACCTTCCTAACACTGCAGTCTGTTAACACAGTTCCTCGTGTTGTGCTGACCCCAACCATAGAATGATTTTGTTGTTACTTTATAACTTTAATTTTGATACTGCTATGAACTGTAGTATAAATATCTGACATGTGGATATCTGATATATATATCTGATATGTAATTCCTGTGGGGGCCGGGACCCATAGGTTGAGAACCACTGCACTAAAGCTTTTCTTTACTAAGTCTTAATTAAAGTTACATTTTTGTGATTTAAAGATGCACGTGAAGAGCCAGCCTGCCACCACGTTAGGCCTAAAAGCTATCTCACAGTAAAGAGAAACTAGATTCATTCCTGTTTATGATTAACCTCTGGTTCTCAAGGATTGAGCTGTGCCCCACCTGTAACCTTAACTACATGTTTCTGTACCAGGAGTGGCAATCATGTCTTTGTTTCAAAAAATTGTTTATAGGCACTGTCTTGAAACCTCTGGGTATCTGATCTGTGACCTCAGTGTCTAGGGGCAGTGCCAGAGCAGATACAGCTTGTTCACATCCGGGGCTGCTTGGTGGTGCCACCTTTGGCATCAAGTGACATTTGGATGAGGAAGTATTGAGTAGTAGTAGACTTCAGAGATCAGGGTAGCCTGGGCAGATGGGAAACCGGTGTCTCTGTCCCCTCTGGAGTCTCAAGCCCACAGACCCCAGTATACTGCCTCCAGCCAACAGGAGTGGGAGAGCCTGGAGGTACGAGTTCAAGAAGCTGAGGAGAAAAACTGTACTCTTTGCAGGCAGCTCAGCCTGGCCTAGGGTCAGAGTCCTGCTCACCGCCATGGGAACCACTCCAAGACCTACTCCATGGAAGAGGGAAGAGGGGACAGTGAGAGCCTACGTCCTGGCATTGTGGCAGGCAACAGCTCTGACTATGGGCAGCAGCCTGCTGTGGAAAAGTGTGAGACCATCCGTGTGGCCATCGTCTGTGCCAGATACAATGCCAGCAGGGACATTGTCACCCTGGTGAAATCTGTCCCCTTTCACAGGCGGAACCCTCTACACTTCCACCTTATTGCTGACTCTATTGCTGAGCAGATCCTGGGTAAGCTCTTCCAGACCTGGATGGTACCTGCAGTGAGAGGAGACTTCTATAAGGCTGATGAGCTCAAGTCTGAAGTGTCCTGGATTCCCAAAAAACACTACTCTAAGATTTATGGCCTGATGAAGCTTGTACTAAGACTCTACCTGCCAACCTGGAGAGAGTCATTGT